>NC_058081.1:310860792-312164882 GCF_014858855.1 Bufo gargarizans
AAAAAAAAAAAAATTAGTTCTCATGCCAAATCTTTAGGATATCAGTATAATTTTTTTTTGTGGATTTTTTTTTTTGTGTAGATTACACCACTATCAGCATACAGCATCCTGCTAAAGAAGCATGGCTTATTCCTTGAACTGAACGCCTATGGAGATATAGTGGACAGCTTTCATGATCCAGACGGAGGTGTGACATGGGCGATAAGTGATGTCTATGAGCACCAAGGAAAGCTCTATTTGGGTAACACTGACTTGCCTTTCCTTGTAGTACTGCAGCAATAAGGCTAATTTCAGACAAGTGTGTCCTGTGCGGAAATTATGCTCAGTGTGCGAGTAATTTCCCATTATGGACACTACTCGTTTCGCAGGAGCCCACAGCATTTTAATGAATTATAATGCTGTGTCATTGCATGACCTTACTTCTACAGAATAAAGGCTCATGCACAAAACAGTTGTTTTAATCTGCATTAATCTGATCCGATTTTTTGCGGGTCAGATGCAGACACATTCACTCCAGTGGGGCTGCAAAAGATGTGGACAGCACTCAGTGTGCTGTCCACATCCGTATCTCAGTTCCGTGGCACCTGCAAAAAAATAGAACATGTCCTATTCTTGTCTGTACTACAGACTCTGCAGTCCACAATACGCGGATCTGCCAAAAATATGAATGACGTCCTTGTTGCATTTTTTTTTTAATGCAAATCAATTATAACAATGCCTATCCTTGCCTGCAAAACGGACATACAGATTCTGTGCTGTCCGCGTTTTTTGTATTGGAATGAATGCGGACCAAAAATAGGGTCATGTGAATGGGGCCTTATACTGACATTAATGCAGTCAGTATAATTCGGTAGACGTAAGGTCATGCAGAGACACAAAGCATTATAAATCGGTGTGCTCCTGCGAAAACCGATCAGTGTCCATAACAGGAAATCACACCCACACACACAGCGCGATTTCCGCACAGGACATGCTGATATGAAAAAGGCCTAAGTGGTGCACAGTGGCTGGATGATGGCATGTATGTTACCTTGTTAGTGAGCCCTTTCATGATTTTTTTCACTTTTATAACAGATTTTAAATAGATTCCTGTTACATATAAAGGCTCATGCACATGACAGTGTGCTGGCCGGGCCTTGATGTGGACCTCAAATTGCAATGTAGGGCACAGACCGTGGGGCAGCCACACGTGGATCGGGACCCATTCACTTGAATGGGGTCCACGATCCGCATCCGATGGCCCGCGACTAAAAAAAGTAGTGCATGCAGAAAAACCACGGAAGCACTCCGTAGTGCTTCCGATCCGTGCTTCCGCACCGCATCTCTGGGTTTGCAGACTCATTCAAGTTAATGGGCCCGCAATACGGCCACGGCGGAGCAACGGCCATGTGCATGAGCCCTAACACGTATTGGATGATGTTTTATTATGTACGCCACAGTGAAAACAAAATCTGTTTTCTATTATTTTTGTAATAAAATTTAGACTTGTAATGTTTAGTTGAAGCTCTTGACAACTTTCACTACTGAAGTAATGTATCAATAGTATAGTTATGTGAACAATGCTTCAATCATGCATGATTGGAAGACATGAAAAAATCCAAAGCATGTTTTAAAAATTGGGACTTAAAAGGGTTGACAGAACTAATTAAAAAGTGGAACAGCAACAATAAATGTAATAAAATAACAAATAAGTCACTCACTCCTCTTCTCTCCTGCCGCTTCCAGTGTAGCGCTCCAGTCCTCTCCATGAGTGTTGGTTTTCCTGGCTGCAGCGGTGACATCCCTTAGGCTGGGTTCACACCTGAGCGTTTTACAGCGCGTTCCTACGCGCTGTAAAACGCTCAACAAGGAGAAACCAATGATTCCCTATGGGAATGGTTCACACTTGGGCGTTTTACAGCGCGTACGATCGCGCTGTAAAACGCCCGACGCTCCAAAAAGTACATGAGCGACTTTTGGGGCGTTTGTGGCCATAGGACACTGTAGTGAATCACACAAACGCGCGTCTACTATTACAAAAACGCGCATAAAAATGGGCGTCAAAAACGCGTGTAAAACGCGCGTTTGCGCAACGCTCAAGTGTGAACCCAGCCTTAGGCTGGGTTCACACCTGAGCGTTTTACAGCGCGTTCAAACGCGCTGTAAAACGCTGAACACATGAAAACCAATGCTTCCCTATGGCCCTGGTTCACACTTGAGCGTTTTACTGCGCGTTTGAAAGCGCCGAAAAACGCCCTACGCTCAAAAAAGTTCTTGAGCTTCTTTGGGGCGTTTTGTCGCGCGTTCCCGTACATAGACTTTCGGGAACGCGCGACAATGGGCGTTCGCTTGTCTCTGTATGCGCGATTGTAAACGCCGGTACAATCGCGCATACAGAGCACTCCTTTCAGAACGCTCAGGTGTGAACCCAGGGTCACATACCACATCATACTGCCTAAGCAGTCCCGTCCTGTATACTGCAGACTAGAGGTTAGCAATTGGAAGAACAGTGACTAGATGCGCATGACCTATTTCAGTACATTTAAATTCTGCTGCCCTAGTTTTTAATTATACATTTTAAAGTATCAATATTGAAATGGTTTCTTGGAGTGACCAAATAAGAGCAGGGAACCTGCAGGGAAAATGTCAGTATCTCTTAATGCAGAATACTGTGAATGGTGGCCAGCGTTTTGATCCCTATAGTCTATGGGGTTTATATCATATTGAAAATGGATACAGATTAAGGAATTGCTGTGATGCAGTTTCACTACTACCTATGTAGACATAGCAAAGGTAAGGATGACGGCTTTGGGCAGCGTGTACATGAATCTGGACTGACTTGTCCGTCTGTAGCACAGCAATAAAGGTGTGACTAGGACTTTCACAATAAATATACAGTAGACGTAGTTTAAAACAGACCAAAATTTTATTGAAAAAGTGCAGCAGTGAACAGGGTCAAGGTAAAGGTCACTTTCTAAATAAGTTACCCAAATCATTACAAGGCAAAGCAAGTTACAGTTATCTAGAGATCACACGTAGAAAAGCAAAGTAATAAAAATATCTGCATCTAGCAGCTATAAAATACCAATGCAAAATATCTGGGGCCTTACACTTTAAATGGCTGCATAAAACTGGTATTGCTCTTCCACAAGCCATCACAGAAGACCAGCAAGACAACATTTGGATCTCAAACCGGGACTTTAATGGAAAAGACTTCTCATAATTGCTATGTGGAACTATTGGGGTTGTCAAAGATTTGATTTTGTTTTTCCAGAGCCAGTACCACATACATATGTCTGTGATCCAATATCAGACAAAACTCATGAACAGAAAAGTCGCCGTTTCCGGAAAACAAACCCACTACAAGCATTTATTCTAATTCTGAACAACCTCTTTATTAATTGCCTTATAGATCAATGTAACTGCTGGTCAGCTGCGTGCACGGTCTGGGAGAATATGACAGCAGCACATATTCCTTCCCATAGGTGGCCAGTTACCACAGTGGATTACAAACGATTCTTTCCACCATTAACAGAGCCCCGATAAACAATGTTTCTGACAAATGTATAGAAAAGTCAGGTTGTGATCACAGATGTGCAGTGGTAGTGAATGAGAATATTTTAATTCTATTGCATACACCATTACTTTTATCACATTTTTCCCCAAAAGCTGTGAAAAAAAAAATAGGCCATCAAAACTGTGATCTCAGAAACCCCCACCCCTTTAAAAAAAAAAAATAATAATCTGGGAGAGGTGAGCACTTCATGCCTGTGTCTTTGTAGCAGGCTCTTCAAACAGTGGTGAAGAGCGTCAGACCCCCACTCATCTAATATTGATGGCCTATACCCAGTGATGGCTAACCTCCGGCACTTCAGCTGTGGTGAAACTACGACTCCCAGCATGCTCCATTCAATTCTATGGAGTTCTGAGAACAACCAAGCAAGTGTACATCTCGGGAGTCATAGTTTAACCACAGCTGGAGTGCCGGACGTTACCCACCGCAGGCCTAAACTAATGATTAGGGATGAGAGAATTGACTTCGGATGAAACATCCAAAGATGATTTGCATAAAACTTTGTTCTAATACTGTACGGAGTAGGAGCCTCGTGCAGTACTAGAATGTATTGGCTCCGATGAGCCGAAGTTATTGCTTCACGAAGTCTTGCGGGACTTCTCGCAATAACTTTAGAAATTAATTTGTACTGTAAAAACTATTTTTACAGTAAAAATGAATTTATAAAGTTATTGCGCAAAGTCTCACAAAGCAATAACTTCGGCTCATTGGAGCCAATACAGTATAATCGACTTCAGATGTTTTATCCGAAGTCGATTCGCTCATCAATACTAATGATAGATCATCAATATTTCAGCCCCAGAAAACCTCTTTAAAAGAAAGGATAGAAACACTATATTATTTCCCATGTATAAAATTTACATAAAAGAATTTTAAATATAAACCTTGGCATACCCTACAGTATATAAACTAAATTCTTCTGCGTTTCTAGATTTGATTAAAACGTGATGCAGTATTTTAAAAGGGAAGCCATCATCCTTTATAATAATTTACTTTAAAAAAACATAATCAACCTGCATGTGTAACAGATCATAACAATTAAATCGCACAAACACGCATAAATCATTAATGGATCAGGTTGATACCATAACCAAAGAGCAGTGTTTCTAGGCCATTTAGTATTAAGGAATCAACAGAGTACCATTATTAGGTCTGTGGTTACGATTCTCAATCCTGCTGATATTCAAGAATTAAACTTGCGCAAAATCATTGTCATGATAATAATAATACTGGCGATTATCTCTAAAAGGTGGATCTTACATTTGGCCATGCAACGGAACCTAAAAATTAGGTGTCTACAAGCATCCCTTTAAAACAACACTGTATGCCTTGCTCAAATTTAGGGTCCATTCACACGTCCATATACGTTCCGCAATGGGTGCGGACCCATTCATTTTCAATGGGGCTGGAAAAGATGCGGACAGCATACAGTGTGCTGTCCGCATCCGCACTTCCAGTCCGCGGCTCCGCAAAAATATAGAACATGTACTATTTTTGTCCACAATAGCGGACAAGAATAGGCATTTTCTATTATAGTGCAGGCCAATGTGCACATGTCTAGTGTCAGTGTTTTGCGGATCCGCAAAACACTTACAGATGTGTGAATGGACCCTTATAGTGGTATTGCAATATAAATAAGCCAAGAAGAAAGAAAACAAAGATGGTGGTACTGACATCTCCCATGAAGAAGTTTGTACTGCAGACCGCAGTGATGGCTTGCCACATCTGAAGGAAGATGGGACACCAACTGATCTCTGTTCAATATACAAATAATACATGAAACTTTAAGATCCAACAAATTTAAAGTTCTGGCCTAATTAAATGAAGATTTAGGGGCTAATTTTTGAACAGATATAAGCCACTTTTTGGCGACTTTTTCCTCTCCTCATGCCAGGTCTGGACAGGCTGGCAGGCCCATCCCATGTTTTAGGCATAGAAAATGGTCTAAATCTAGGCCAATAAGGGATTTAGACAAGTGTAAAGTCTGCCTACATAACTTAGGCGGATAACCCGCCAGCACAGGATGGACAAATATCGGCATCTAAATCACCAGTCTTCATAAA
This sequence comes from Bufo gargarizans, assembly GCF_014858855.1. NCBI lineage: Eukaryota > Metazoa > Chordata > Amphibia > Anura > Bufonidae > Bufo > Bufo gargarizans. The sequence continues at coordinate 310,866,409 of NC_058081.1, forward strand.
TGTCCCCTTTAGTATATAAAAGAGTATAGTTAGGATATATGGCTACATCCTTTGAAGCAGATGATAATTAGATGAAAACAGGCCCGAATAACAGAAAAAACTTAATATTTTAATGATGTGCCAATTTATGGTAGGTTACCACATATGTCTTCTGTAAGTGACTTGTCCTATACCACCAGGGCAGGGAATTATTACTGGTCTAGCTCCCACCAATGTTCTTGATACATATGACCACGGACTAGGAGACAGACCACATGATAAAGAACAGGCTCAAGTATGATACAGAATTGTCATGAGACCCTAGGAGCCAATTATACTATAGAACATGATTAAATAGCATTAAACCTAGCTGCAAGGTCTACTGATGTCTTGAAAGCCTGATATGTGTTCAGCACATATATATATATAACAAAAATATTCTTGTTACAAAAATAATTTCATTACAGGACATTAGTGCCAAGCAATTTAGTCTAGATAACATGACAAGTTCTTAATCAAACAAAGCTTCACTGCTTATCAGACTGGCCAGAAGACAATAGTAGGACTAGTTCTGTTCCCTTTATCTTGGCAAGCCTTACCCAATCTCATCCACAAGGGGTCTACACATGATAGATCTGGAAAGAAAATATTAACATGGGCAGAGTTGCCATAATTCACAGATTTCAACAAAGGTAGTCAGCTTTTGATTAGGTCCTGCACAAAATATGACAGCGATAAGCCAGGCCATGGAAGTCTCCAAGGTTGGTGGTCGGCAATCAAAAGACCATCTCAATCACTTCATCATAGGGGTGCATGTCAAAATCCCACACTCTATAGTAAGGTGCTCCACTTCAATGACTTCCTCCTCAACAAATGGCCTGGGTCCCCATTTCTGAACATCCACATTGGGTCAAACTGGTACCTGCAGTAAAAACATTATTGCATCAGTCAAATGCAGCTTTAAATACATTGAGTGGTCTGTGTATTTCTGGGTCACTTTCGGTGTGGTCTACTTGGTATATTTGCAATACACATCAGTAAAATAGAGCTTGACAAGACTGCTATGTAAATTTCTATTATAATTTGTTAATCTACATTCTGGGGCAATGCTGCAAAAAGATTGTAGGGTAAAAATTGGAACTATTAAAGGGCTTCTGTCACCCCACTAAACTTTTTTTTTTTGTTTTGTTTTTTTGTGTACCTATAATCCCTATCCTGCGATATTGCTATACCTTATGTTATTAATAATTTTCGTTCAGTATATTTTGCCAAAAAATTACTTTTATGATATGCTAATTACCTTTCTACCAGCAAGTAGGGGGTCTACTTGCTGGTAGCAGCCGCAGAAAACCGCCCCCTCCTCTTCTTGATTGACAGGGCCAGCCGCGATCTGCTCCTCCGGCCGGCCCCGTCAGCATTTCAAAAATCGCGCGCCTGTGTTGATTCGGCGCAGGCGCTCTGAGATAAGGAGGCTTGCCTCCTCAGCACTCCCTCAGTGCGCCTGCGCCGATGACGTCTTCTCTTCTCTTTCGGTGACTGCATTGATTTTTGAAATGCTGACAGGGCCGGCTGGAGGAGGAGATCGCGGCTGGCCCTGTCAATCAACAGGAGGAGGGGGCGGTTTTCTGCGTCTGGTAATTAGCATATCATAAAAGTAAGTTTTTTGCAAAATCTACTGAACGAAAATTATTAATAACATAAGGTATAGATATATCGCAGGATAGGGATTATAAGTACACAAAAAAAAAAATACAATCAGTTTAGTGGGGTGACAGAAGCCCTTTAAAGGGTTTCTACCACTTGCTGTGGACACATTTCATTTTCAGACACTAGCGATCCGCTAGTGTCTGATGTACCATACAAGCCAAGTATTATATTCCTCCGTTCCGCCGTTTTCTTTAAAAAAGCACTTTTATATTTATGCAAATGAGCCTCTAGGTGCTATATGGGCGTCTTTCCAGCACCTAGAGGCTCCGTCTACCTTCCTAAACTGCCGCCCAGCTCCTCACTCCAGCACGCCCATCACCTAATAAATTCGATCCTCCCCCTGCTTCTGGCATCTGAAATCTCGCGCCTGCGCCGTTCGTCTCTGCATTTGGCGCAGGCGCATTGGAAATGTCTGAGCAGGGAGCGCTCAGACATTGACTGCGCCGAATGCAGAGACGAACGGCGCAGGCGCGAGATTTCAGATGCCAGAAGCAGGGGGAGGATCGAATTTATTAGGAGATGGGCGTGCTGGAGCGAGGAGCTGGGCGGCAGTTTAGGAAGGTAGACGGAGCCTCTAGGTGCTGGAAAGACGCCCATATAGCACCTAGAGGCTCATTTGCATAAATATAAAAGTGCTTTTTTAAAGAAAACGGCGGAACGGAGGAATATAATACTTGGCTTGTATGGTACATCAGACACTAGCGGATCGCTAGTGTCTGAAAACGAAATGTGTCCACAGCAAGTGGTAGAAACCCTTTAAGTTGATCCTATCAAATGGACAATTTAGACCATGTCTATATTTCCACTGCTTACAACGACTGCTTTTTATTAGAGGAGCAAACTACAACTGTGGTTCTCTAAGTAAGCCCCATAATGTGTGTTTCCAACCAAAATATTTCTCCAATTGCTATAATGAAGCAGCAGCTGAAGATAATACATGTAATTTTATGTTCATACAACTTTATCTAAAAAGCTTTACTTTAAGAGTGAAAGCCTGCTTAGTCCTAACAGAGTTTTCCAAGATTTTAATATTGATGGCCTATCCTCAGGATAGCCCATTAATATCTCATCTACGAATCCTCAGTCCCGCCGATCAGCTGCAGAAGCTCCAGCACTGGAAGTTGGTGCCAGAACCACACAGCTCTGTCCATTGTAACCGCTGCTCCCTTTTACGTCAATGGCATCAGCACTGTAGTAACCAGCTCTATCCAATGCACAATGGATAGAGTGTGTAGTTCAGGCGCTGGAGCTACTGCAATGTGGCTGATCGGCGAGGATGAGGGTTGTCAAATCCCAACCGATCAGATATTGATGGCCTATTCTGAATATAGGCCATCAATATTAAAATCCTGGAAAAACCCTTTAATCTCCCTCTCTATTAGATAGCATAATATAGATGTATTACCTGGGATCAAAGACCCCTGGACTTCGACAGGAAACCCCAGAACAGGACTGCAGGACCATGAGCCGATGGTTCATCTTTTCAAGGATCTCTTGGTCTATAGTCTTAGCAATGTTTGTCAACTGGCTTGGATCTGCTGTCAAATTATAGACTTCAACAAAAACCTGGAATCCAACATATAACGATATTTAAGAAATAAGCATAAAAGTCTTAGTCCTGTCATTTGGATAATTAATGGCAATTTTACTTAAAGGAGCTGTCCCACAAAACATATTCTACATTTTTCTAACAATACCATGTCAGAAAAAAATTACTATAGTTACCGAGTCATTTAATAAAAAAAAATTCTATAGTGCCACCTGCTGTTTGTTCTTTTTCTTATTTCTCTGTCAAACTCATAGAGGTGGTCACACATGCTGAGTTCCATCATTCAACTGCCTCCTGCTGTATTTAGAAGCAGTGACACTTAACAGGGAGAGATAGTTACAGGGAAAGAACTGCAGCAGGAAGGACACACCCACTGAACTACCAGCTTGAAATAATTCTATCAGAGCAATTGGAACTATGAATGGGGGGGGGGGGGGAAATCACTGGATCCATCTGAGGTACAGGGCTGGATTTGCTTTGCTGGAATTTTTTTTGTCATTTTTAACATTAATCATGGCATAGCTTTTAATACAAGTTGTTCATTTCGACTTACCTCTGCATCATCAAACTCACAATATTGCAGGTCATGGTCTTTACAAATCGTCCTCACACAGGCATACGTGTTGTTATAGGCATCTTCACACACACAATCTGGGAAACATTGCTGGAAATGACAGATGAGGGAGAATTTACATGCAGCAGTATGAAATCAATAGGAGGTGCAGAGTGGCGCTCCCTTAGGCCCTTTTTTACAGGCTGAAGACCAGGCCAATTACTGGGACAAATGTTCACCCAATGCTCGTTCCCAGGGACTGTCCTGATTATTACCGCTTCTGCCTTCTCTTTCTTGGAGAATAACACTTGATGATCATGTAATATTTTGGACATTTGTGGATGTGGTGATATTAATTAGGTTTTAAATCTTTCTTTACCTTTTAACAGTCACAGTAAAATTGGAAAAACCCTCCCAAAAATGTCACTTTTTTAGGCCTCTTGCACACAAATGTTTTTTTTCCCTGTATCCTTTCAGTTTTTTGCGTTCCGTATACGGAACCATTCATTTCAATGGATCCGCAGAAAAACAAAGGTACTCCGTATACCTTCCGTTTCCGTTTTTCTGTTCAAAGATAGAACATGTCCTATTATTGTCCGCATAACGGACAAGGATAGTACTGTTCTATCAGGGGCCAGCTGTTCCGTAAAATACTGAAAAGCCATACTGTCGTGTGCAAGAGGCCTTAGTGTAGATTTTAAATGCCTTTCTGCGGTAGATCTTGATGGCGCACAACTCAGGGGACACAATTACATTTTTAACCCCATAGTGACAATTCATTTTAGCCTTAAGGACCAATAACATTATCCCCTTTGTGTTCCAGCAGTCATAACTTTTAAATTTAAACTTTTTTAATAATGCAGGATCAGTTGTAGGTTTTTAGGAACCATTTTTGGGGTATACATAGTGTAGTAAATAATTATTTTATTTTTAGGGGTTGAAATAAAAACAACTGCAATTTTAACATTATTTTGTGGAATTTATCTATGGCGTTAACTGTGTGGTAAAAATAACTATGTGGGTCAGTACAATGAGGCTAATGCTACATTTCTATACATTTTTTATATTTTTCCTTTTTTCCTGCAGGCTATCAGCACTGCAAATGCTTCCCCTCCAGACTGAAGGGTAGGGATAGGGGGGCAACTGCTTAAGCTGCTCATATCTCTGGTTTGGGCTTTGTATTGTTTAAAAGCACATTCAAACAATACCAGAATTACAGCAATATGTCGAGTACATGGAAAATTTGAAATTGTTAGATGTTGAGATGCAGAAATTGAGATGCAGTGAATGTAGCTGAAAGCGAAAGTAAAAGTAAAAGCAGGTTTTACCGCGATTATTCCTAACTCGAGTTCTAACAGTGATATCTGCTGCTGATCTTGGGCTAATGCTGTCATTTAGGTCTTGTATGAAAGCCAGGTATTCTAGCTGCTACCAATCAGGAGAGATCAGCAACTAAAGTAGCCCCCTCCTCCTTTCCACTTCTGCCCGAGTCCAGCTTGGGCAGAACAGTTAAAAATATTCTACAATTTTCAAACCAGCACCTGGATCTGAATACTTTTGTAATTGCATGTAATCAAAAATTTAGCATAGCCACTGAGTTATTTGTATCTGTACAGCGCCACCTCCTGGTTTTTATTTTATTTCTCCTTCCTCCTGAGCTGTGATAGGGAGAGCATGGACACACCCCCTGAGCTGCAGCAGAAAAGACACTCCCCTTGAGCCGTCAGCATGATATAAGTGTAGCAGAACAATGAATGGGGAGATCTCTGGATCCATGTGAGGTACAGGGCTGGTTCTAGCTTTGTTAGAAAGAGATTATGATTTGGTATACGATTCCTTTTTTTTTTTTTTTTTTTACATTAGTCATGGATAACCCCTTTAAGCCCTTTTACCACAGCTCAAACGGAGCTTCAGCAAAATATCTGAAAAATCTGGTGGTAAGGGTGGTATTACATATTTTTTTTTTACTTTATTCAGCAGATTTTTCCTGTTCTTATTAGTCCCTTTAGGGAACTGAACCCAAGATCATTTGATTGCTTGTACTATAAAAAGCAATAGTTCTGTCAGAGACAGAATTTAATAGATACCCAAATATGCCACTTCTGGGGACACTCACAAGGCCCCAGGTGGTCACAACAGCTGACCAGCATCTTCCAAATATGTTCCAAGGGATGGGGCTCAGCTCACGATTCTTCTCCATACATTACTTAGTGACCAGTGACATACATTTGTGACCGCTAAGCTAACTCATAACATCTGAAAATACTGTATCTCCATATACACCCAATTTAGATTTTTCCCAAGTCTGATTCCATAAGAATCATACAGAATGAAAAATTGTGCTAAGTTCACTCGTATGCCATAGTAAGTAGCCGTTCTGTCCCTAGAAGCATTGCTGAGTGCACCATATGGTGAGATGTGGAGTCCCTGTAGCTACACAGGGACTCCGTGTGTCACCATATTGTTATACAACTCCAAAATGTGGATAAGTTGAGGTCCTTTGGAATCCAATCAAATTTAATATCTATGGACATGATTTATTGTTTTAGGCTGGCCATGGAAATGAGATTTCGGCTACCTGTCAGATACAACAATTGGTTCTCTAAGTGAACACGCAAGCCATCAGCTACTAAACATCCAGTTATGGAAGAATACCGGCCAATAACAATTCGATATTGATTAAAGAGACTGTTTGCCATCATTTGTTCAGGGTACATTCACATGGGCGTGGATCTGGTGCGGACCCTTTGACTTCAATGGGTCCACGATCTGCAAGATGCAGCAAAGAACGGGGCATCTTTTTTGGCGCAGCTGCACAGACCTGGAAGCACATGGAAGGGCTTTTGTATGCTTCTAGGTCTGTTCAGCTGCATGGCAAAGACACGTCCTTTTCCCCATGTCGAGGATCGCTGACCCATTGAAGTCGGGGTTGCGGCATGCAAACAGCCGGTGGGAATGGACCCTAACACTAAAGATGATTCTGCCATACCATTATCTCATGTCCGTGGTCAGTCTAATTATACAAAGAGTAGTTTTAGCAGAGGTGGGAGCAGACCTCTGATTAAGATGTGCTAAACTGTTTTTCACCATATCATGACAGAAACACAAGAGATCATCCACTGAATAGTTTTACAAGATCATAAACGCTACAGTACATACAGACACTCCAGGGCCGAGCGCAGGGCATGCTGGATCAGTACGATTAACACTTTCACCTTGATATTCAACCAAAATATCTGTTCTCCAGGTTTCATTACTGTTTTTCTGAAAAAAAAAAAAAAGCAAATATTTTCAGAACAAGTCCTAAACATTTTGAAAATGAAGGTAAAATGACTGGAAGCGATATACTTTGTGGATTCGCTTTAGGCTACTTTTACACTGGTGTTTTGGCTTTCCAATTGTGAAATCAGTTTTGCCCTAATGCATTCTGAATGGATATAGATCGTCTCAGAATGCACCAGTTTGCATCAGTTCAGTCTCCATTCCGCTCTGGAGGCGGACACAAAAAAACGCTGCTTGCAGTGTTTTTCTTTCCTTCCCGGGATGTGGATCCGTTTTCTCTGACACAATAGAAATGGAGTTCATGATGGATCCATCTTGGCTATATAAGACATAATACAACCAACTCCGTTCATGACGGATGCATGCGGTTGTATTATTGTAACCAAAGCGTTTTTTTGCAGATCCATGATGGATCCACAAAAAAACGCTAGTGTGAAAGTAGCCTTAAATAGGGTGATTTTCTGAAGATTCAAAATACTTGCATTCGTGTATAAGCAGGTTTTCATATGTGCCGCGCTTTTGCTGCAGTTTTTTTAAGCCAAAGCAAGGGGTGAATTATAATAAAAAAAAGTCACTGGCCTTAGTGTACTATGCGTAGACCAATGATTGACTGCATCTCTCACGGGAAGTATATGGCTAGGTCACCACTACAGCCATGGAAACACAGTAAGGCCTCTTGCACACGATTGTGTTTTTTTTTTTCTGTTTCCATTCCATTCCATTTTTGCGGATTCATTTCAATGGTTCCGCAAAAACAACAGAAGGTACTCCGTATGCCTTCCATTTCCGTTCAAAGATAGAACATGTCCTATTATTGCCCGCAAATAACAATCCTTGGCTCCATTCAAGTCAATGTTTCTGCAAAAAAACAAAAATGGAAAGCATCCATATGTCTTCTGTATCCGTTCTGATTTTGTGGAACCATCTATCGAAAATGTTAAGCCCAGCCCAATTTTTTTATGTACTTACTGTTTAAAACATTATTAGTGTCTTTTTCAGTGTTTTGCAGTCCGTTTTTCACGGATCAGTTTTTTTTTGTTTCCGTTGCGTTTCTGTTCTGTTTTTCCGTATGGCATATACAGTAATTACATAGAAAAAAATTGGTCTGGGCATAACATTTTCAATAGATGGTTCCGCAAAAACTGAACGGATACGGAAGACATACGGATGTATTTCCATATGTGTTCCATTTTGTTTTTTTGCGGACCCATTGACTTGAATGGAGCCACGGAACGTGATTTGCAGGCAATAATAGGACATGTTCTATCTTTCAACGGAACGGAATGCATACGGAGTACATTCTGTTTTTTTTGTGGACCCATTGAAATGAATGGTTCTGTATACGGAACGCAAGAAAATGGCCCGTAAACGGAAAAAAAATAAAACTGCTCGTGTGCATGAGGCCTAACACTGACCATAGGTTACAGTCCCCTTAACTGACCTCCATCATTCCTGGCCCCCCTTTACAGAGACCTACACAGCGACTGCCCCTTTAAAAGTGACTGCCACAGTACCCCACTCCCTTAACAGTGACCTCTACTGTACCCTGCTCCCTTAACAGTGACCTCACAGTACCCCGCTGCCCCTTTAATAGTGGCCTCCACAGTCTCCTCCTCCCTTAACAGTGACCTCCATAGCAGCCTTTATAGTCAATGGGCGGTCAGGAAGTGGTTAAGGCAATGATAAAATCCCCCCCATAGTATTTACTGTAAACAGTAGGACACTATGCAACAAAATTTTGATGTGAAATGGCGCATCTTAAGCCACGCCCCTTTGGGGGTGAGGTGCAGTGGATTATTCTTTTGGCTTAATTGCATCATTATGCCAGAATTCATCACAGCCACAAAAGTAAATCTGAGCCATAGTATTACAAGTGCATTGAGCATTCCTGAAGCACGTTACCCCCTTTATTAAGAGTATCACTACTACAGCATTAGTTGCCGTTTTCCAGATTTAGCTTAATACAAGAAAATGCCTCTACTTGCCAAAATGGGGAGGTATGACATCCCATCCATCTGGGTCTTATTGAGGTCATATCCGGCAATCTCCAAGATAGTTGGACCAAGATCAATGTTTGCTACAAGTGCCTAAAAGAGAAGAAATAACAGGCAGCTTACAGTCAGGTAGGAGATGCACATAAACATCATTTGGCATGGCCTTCATTTACCCCTTCAGTATCAAGCCACTTTTCACCTTAAAGGGCTTCTGTCACCCCACTAAACATTTTTTTTTTTTTTGTGTACTTATAATCCCTATACTGCGATTTATTCATACATAATTTAATTAATAATTTTGGTCCAGTAGATTCTGCTAAAAACATACTTTTATAATATGTAAATTACCTTGCTACCAGCAAGTAGGGCGGCTACTTGCTGGTAGCAGCCGCATCCTCCTATCCTAATGACGCCCCCTCCGCATGTTGATTGACAGGGTCAGCGAACGCGATTGTCCTCTGGCTAGCCCTGTCTGCTATCAAGATCTCGCGCCTGCGCCGTAACGGTATTCAGTCGGCGCAGGCGCACTGAGAGGCGGACGCTGGCATCTTCTCTTCCGGGTGTACTTGATGACGAAGTATCCATAATGGGATACTTCGATAACCCGAACTTTAGACGCCGAACTTAAAACACACGTTCGCTCAACACTATTTACCTTAAATATGAAAAATTTCAATTTCTCTGCTTTTCATTGCGGACAAGAAAAGGCATTTTCTATGAGAGTGGCGGCAATGTGGTCCGCAAAATATGGAATGCACATTGCCAGTGTCCGTGTTTAGCGGATCCACAAAACACATACGGACGTGTGAATGGACCCCAAGACCTTGATAAACCATTTTTTGGAGTGAAATGACATGTTCTAAACAAAAAAAGAAAAAAAAAAAAAAAAAAAAAAAAGGCTGATACATAAACTACAGTAACTGCCATCATAAAATATACATGTAAGGTAGGGCTGGGAGATTAATCAAATTCATCTTATTAATTCGCTTGGACAATATTTTTATTTAATTTTTTTTACAGAAACATCACATTGATTTGGCCTGCCAGCACGACTGCCTCCCTGCTTCCTCCTTCTGCACCGCCAATCTATATATGTGTAGTAACCCCTGCACTGCTAGTCTATGTATATGTAATAACCCCTATATAAATCGTCCATAGGGTTAAAAAAAAAAATAAAAATTGAGATGTTATTTTTTGGGCAAAATCGCCCAGCCCTAATATGAGGTAAATTGGACACTACCAAGTACATGATTACTTCCTATCCTTTAGTGAAATGACCTAGGTCTTCTAGATACAATTTAGTCTACGTTTGGAACACAGTTTTGTAAGTGTAAGACTATTTAAGATTCAGAACAGTTGATCTTGACACCGGATAGAATGCAGAGATAAAAAGCAGCTCTATTTTCACACTATGCTGGAGATTTATCAGAACTGGTGTCAAGTAGAACTGGCTTAGTTGCCCATAGCAACCAATCAGATTCCACCTTTTATTTTTCAGAACTCCTTTGGAAAATGAAAACTGGAATCTAATTGGTTGCTATGGAGGACCAAGCCAGTTTTTCTTTACACCAGTTCTGATAAATCTCTCCCTATGGTGCTCGATAGCAACCTGTAGCTAGTGCCTTCTGTGTCTCCACGTTTAGCTCTTTATCTAAACCTTGCACCCATACTTATACTTTTCAGAATAGTGCCAGTCACCAGCAGGTGTACACTTTACTACAACTAAAATACATTTTAATATTATACTTATTTAATTTAATTTATGCATTTATATAGCGCTGACATATTCCACAGAGCTCATCACTGACCGTCCCCAATGGGGCTCACAATCTAAGTTCCCGATCAGTATGTCTTTGGAGTGTGGGAGGAAACCCACACAAACATGGGAAGAACATACAAACTCCATGCAGATGTTGTCCTTGGTCTGATTCGAAACCAGGACCCCATCGCTAACCCCTGAGCCACTGTGATGCCTGATACAAGTAGTAATAGTAATAATGTCTGTGCAAAGAAAGAGACATACCATATTTTGTTTCTTTTTATCTTTGTTAAAGGAGTTTTCTAGGTTTTTGATACTTATAGCCTATCCTCAGTATGTCATTAGTATCAAATTGGTGAACTATGAGACCCGACACCCCACTACAGTGGATGGAGCCAGAAGCAGAAGGTCCCATGCACTGTATTGTGGACCTACCGGGTTACTGAAGCTCAGCTCCCATACAAGACAAAGCTACATAATGGACAGTCCTGCTTCCACCGTATAGTTCCCGGCGCCAGTGGCTGTCTGAAAACAACTGATGGGTGGAATACAGGGTGTCGGACCCCACTGATCTGATATTGATGACCTATCCTGAAGATAAGCCATCAATATGCAAGTACCAGAAAACCCCTTTAACCCCTTCCCGCCCAGACTATACATAAACTGCACATGTGTGAGTCTTTAAAGATGGCACGCTCTTGAGAGCGCAATAGCCATCAGGTACCTGCCAAAAGCAGACACCCAGGGCTAAATGTATGTGATTGACGAAAGCGTTGATCGCACACATTTAACCCTTCAGATGACGTGGTCAAATGTTACTATGGCATGTGGGAACTCAACAACCCGGATACGTGTGCTCCTGGGCATGCAACAGCCCCCCCTAGTGGGGATTGGGGGAGCCGGATGGTGTGTGCGGCAGTCTCAGTCCTCCTGAATGATCCAAGGCTGCTGCAGATAGGTTCCAATGGTGACCCTGCATGTTAACCCTGCATGTAGCAGGGCTCCATAGGAACATAGTGAAATGCATTAGAGTCTATGAAAGAATCAATCTAATGATTGCTTGTTCAAGTTCCCTATGGGAACTCTTGAATTTTTATAATTTACTTTTACACTTTTTAAATCACCCCGCTGTTCTCCAAAATCAAAATAAACAATAAAAAAAATAAACATCATGGGCATCTCAGCGTGCAAAAACTCCTTAACTATTAAGGCTACTTTCACACTGGCGTTTCTGGGGCTGTTTGCGAGATCTGTTTCAGGGCGCTCACATGCGGCCCAAAACGAATCAGTTTAGCCCCAATGCATTCTGAATGGATAAGGATCCGTTCAGAATGCATCAGTTTGGCTCTGTTGCGCCTCCATTCCGCTCTGGAGGCGGACACCAAAACGCTGCTTGCAGGTTCGCCTGACGATGCAGAGCCAAACGGATTCGTCCTGACTTACAATGTAAGTCAATGGGGACGGATCCGTTTTCACTGACACAATATGGTGCAATTGAAAACAGATCCGTCCCCCATTGACTTTCAATGTAAGTCAGGACAGCTCCATTTTGACAGACTTTTTTTGAAAGAATAATCCAGACGGATCTGTTCTGTTTGAAATCGCTTTTTATTAGATAAGCAAAATAGACAGATCCGTTCTGAACGGATACAAGCGTTTGCATTATCGGTGCGGATCCGTCTGTGCAGATACAAGACAGAACCGCACCGAACACAGGTGTGAAAGTAGCCTAAAATATAAAAATATTTATCCCATACAGCAACGGGAAAAAAAGTCATAATGGAATATATTTCCATTTTTGGGTCTCTTCACCTCCCCCAAAAAAGTTAACTGGTCATAAAGTCATACACACCCCAAAATGGTATCAATGAAAAATACAGATCGCCCCACAAAAAAAAATGAGCCCTCACACAGCTCTGTACCCATAACTATAAAAAATTATAGGGGTCAGAATATGGTGATTTTTTTTTTCAAGTTTTTTTTTTTCTAGTATTAAAATGCAAGAAAATTATACAAATGTGGTATTTCTGTAATCGTACGGACCTAGAGAATGAAGGTGATGAATCAGTTACAATGTATTTGTATATTTGCATCCACACATTATCCCATCTTGTGTAGGATGCCTTTGTGGTGCATGTGGTCCGCTGCCGACATCCTCCATTGTATGCATTTTTTGCTGGGGATTGCCGCTAGCAACGGATCACATGTGGAGGAATTGCTCCCCCGGTTATAAACACGCTACAGTGTTTGGGGTTTTTGAGCATTTCCTCCCATTTAGGCCACTTTATTTCAGTTATTTTAACGAATCAGATTTACTACATAGGGAACAACGTAAAAACAAAATCCATAAAACTATGGTGGGATTGAGTTTTGTTGTTGAATCCCACCCCATTTGGAATTTTTTTTCCAGCTTCCCACTACTTAGTATGTAATATTAAATGGTACCATTAGAAATTACAAACTTGTCCCACAAAAAAACCCTTATGGCTATCTGAACTGAAAAAATTAAAAAAAAGTTGTGGCCCCAGAAAGGCAGGGCGTGAAAAGTGAAAACGCAAAAACAACCCTCCAGGGGTGAAGGGGGGTCAAAGAGAAATAGACGTGCTCCAATTAAGTATGGTACACATGCACATTAAATTCACAAATGTCTATAGTACAATATGCAAAATGCCCTACATACAAAGTGTTTTTGATGCTTCTGTGGAACTTTTGGCTTATTTTTTTTTTCAAAATCCACTTTCTCTTAATTACTATTATTATTCTAGTCCTCCTAATTTACCTTGCTTGTCTGGTTAGGCTTCACCCCCGGGCCCCGAACAAGTAATGGGACTTTAATATCAAACTCATAGAGTTGCCTTTTATCGATTGGCAGGGAGAACTGCCCTGCAACACAGACAGGAAATAAATGGTATATTAGATACAATGACCCCTGCTCACAGAACATTTAGGGAATAAAGCATGTCACCTTCACAGTGGATCATATAGGGGTCAACAACTAGATTTAAAAATTGTATTTCTTATATTATCTATTACTTTACTGTATAATCCATAGCTTATCCGACGCCCGAAATGCCCCCCCCATATGCCCGGGCCCCTCACACACAATGTACATACCTCGCTACCCAGTACCAGTGTTGGTCCTTGTCCCTGCACGGCCACCGCTGCTTCTCCCCGTGTGCGGATGAAAACATCCAGAGTCGGGGGGGGGGGGGGGACAAGCCTACCTAGCATCGCGGGCGCCGGGGAGCGAGGAAAGTACATTGTGAGTGAGCGGCCCGGGCATATGGGGGATCATTTCAGTGGTTGGATAACCCCTTTTACTCAGTGGGGCAATGCATGATATACGGTAAGCCACTTTGGACAAAATTACCTGATTTCAACTAGCATTATGAATCACCTGAAAACTTTTAGTTTTAACTTTGCAAAGCTATATGAAAAAGTAGTCTGCCTCTAGCAATAGTATGACAAAATGAACAAGCATGTGGATAATTTTTATTTTATTTTTTTATTACCCACAAGTCATAAAAGATGCTGAAAGTGGTCCCCGTTCACATCTATGCATCTTTGGGCACGTCGGACTATGTTGGCCGATACTGCTTGCAGCCCTTCAGCAGTGATGCTGCAGAAGAAAAAACGTCCTGCTTTTTCCAACAAGATGGGACGACATGCCGCACCTCACTGAACTCACTGGCACTGGTTCATGAACTATTTAAGGAGGAGCGAACTGTGAGCAAGGGGTTATGGCCACCACGTTCCCCAAACTTGTCCACGAGTGATTTTTATCTGTGAGAAAATCTCAACCAGAAAGTGTTCGCTAACAATCCATATACCCTGGAGGAACTCCAGGAAAACATCAAACACTATCCGCAGCATCACTGCTGAAGAGCTGCAAGCAGCATCAGCCAACATAATTTGATGTGCCCAGCGATGCATAGACATGAATGGGGACCATGTTCAGCATCTTTTATGACTTGTGGGCAATAAAAAAAAAAAAGAAAAAACACAATGTACTTGCTCATTCATATTGTCATACTATCGCTGGAGGCGGGCTACTTTTTCATGGGCCACCCTTTATCAGATCAGCTTGAAAATTTCAGAAAATGAGCCACAATTCAGCTCGTAATAGTCTATTCTTCCATATCTAGTGTCTCATCAGTCTCATTTGGGGACACAGGCATTGACCATGGGTATAGCGGTTGCCGCTAGGAGGCGGACAATAAGCACACAAAGTGTAAGCCGCTCCCTCTTCAGCTATACCCTTCCTGCAGGAACCAAGCTAATCAGTTTTAGCTTAGTGTCTGTAGGAGGCAGACTTTCCTGTGTTGCAGGTCTGCTGATTTACGAATTTTGTCTCTTTTTTTCTAGCGGGAAGCTTCAGGCAGTCCGGGTAAAAACTGCCTGCACTCCCACCCAGGAGACCAAGGGGTCACCCAAACCCCCTGCTCGTTCCCGCTCTCTAGAAGAAAAGGAGGACCAGAGGTCCCTGTAAAAACCTCTGTCTTCCGCCAGCAAGCGCATCACCACGGCTACCACAACCCAGCGAAAGCCCCCTCTGTTTCCGGTGTAGCGTCCCTCACCAAGAGGTCGCACACAGAAGGTGGTGATCTGGTTGGAGCCAGGGGGGCAGAAGACTTAGGACAGGTGAGTAGGAGACTGCCCACAGTGCCCCCCCCCTCCAGTACCCTCTCCTCCTCCCCATGTGGTCACCCTGTACTATGGGAGCCTGGTAAATGTTTAAATAGTATCTGGTGCAGGGCTCAGGGGGCTGCTCCTGCTGTGTGGCCGCACACGCAGCGCTTCCTTGCTCTGTCCTCGTCCTCCTGAACGCGCAGGGGAGAGGGGGCGGAATTTCCTCCTGAGCGCCACTTCCTGGACGGCACGTCTGCTGGGGCAGCCGGGGCCATTATTAATTGAGGCCCTGGTTTCTGTGCGGCCTACTCCTGCAGGCTCCCCTCCCTGTTGGAAGCGAAAATCTGCCGTTGAAGCAGTGGGCACAGCGCTGCAGCTGGTGTTTGCCTCTACATGGGTGAGCAAGGCTATGGGAGAGTGGGCAAGTAATTTACGTCAGGGTCTCGACTCAGGAGTCCGCTCGGGGGAACTTGCAGATGTGGTGGTGCAGCTCTCACATTCCAGTGCATATATTTGTGAAGCATCTTTAGACGCGACCAGGTTTATGGCTCGCTCGTCAGCCCTATTGGTGGCTATTCGCCGTACCCTATGGCTCTCCTGCTGGGCGGCAGATAATGCTTCAAAGCGGACCCCGACGGCCCTCTCCTTTATCGGCAGCAGACTTTTTGGTAAGCGCCTGGATGAGATCATTTTGTATGCCACAGATGGTAAGAGCAACCATTTACCACAGAGCAGGGGGCGGTCTAATAAGGCAAAAAAGCGGAAGCCTTTTTTTATTTTCGTCCCTTTCTGAGTTTTTCCGGCCCCAAGGGAGCGTCCGATAAGTCGTCCGCAGGCCAGAAGTGCAAGCCTTCCTTTAAGCCGCGGCCTTCCTGTCAACAGGGCTCCAAAGTCCTCTAACCCTAAGAGCTCCGCTGCATGACGAGCGGTTTCCGGCGCCCTCCTTTTGGGTGAGTGTTTCGGCATGTTTGGCTGGCTCACATCTCAGATGCGTGGGTGAGGGAGGTCATTGCAGAGGACTTCAAGTCCTCCCCTCCGCCCCGTTTTTTTTCAGTCGTCGGCTGCAGATTATTTTTTTCTGGCAATTCACACGCTGCTGCAGCTCCGGTTCCTGCGCAAGACCGTTTCTAGGGGTTTTACTCCAATCTCTTTGTGGTTCCCAAAAAAGAGGGGACGGTCTGTCCCATTCTGGACCTCAAGGCGCGCGCAACAGTTTCCTTTGAGTCTGCGGATTCCGGATGGAGTCACTGAGTTCGGTCAATGCGTCCATGGAACTGGGGGAGTACCTGTCCTCCATAGACATCAAGGACGCTTATCTTCACGTCCCCATATGCATCAGTCAACAGAGGTTTCTCCGGTTCGCAGTGGGTCCATTTCACTACCAGTTTGTGGCCCTCCCGTTCGGCCTGGCCACGGCTCCCAGGGTCTGTACGTTTGTTCTGGCGGCAGTCATGCTCCATGCCAGGGGATCATGGCGATCCCTTACTTAGACGACATCCTGGTGAAGGGTCCGTCATTCCAAGGGACGGCAGATAGCCTGAGCATAGTCTTGGACACCCTGGAGCACTTTGGATGGATCGTGAACAGACAGAAGTCTTGTATTTATCCATCGCAGCGATTGACTTATCTGGACATGGTACTGGACACTTGTCAGGCCAAGGTGTTCTTGCGTCCGGAAAAACTATCCGCTCTCCATCTTCAGATTCGCTCATTTTTTGTGGCAAGCTCCGATTCCCATTTGTCGCTGCATGCGGGATCTGGGTACATGGTTTCTGCCTTTGAAGCAGTTCCCTATGCTCAGTTCTACACAGAGCACTTCAGAGAGCAATTCTGTCCAGCTGGGATCGCTCCCCAGATTCCTTGGATCGGCCAATGAGTCACCTTGCCCCAGTGCACCGGGCCCTCAGATGGTGGATGGCCTCTCCGATGTTGACATCTGGGCGTTCATTTCTCCGGGGGTTGGAGGGTGTTAACGGACGCAAGCCTCAGGGGAAGGCGCATGCTGCGCCCCCTTCCGTCATCCATTGGATCTTAATCTAGTGCTCAATGCTCTCCAATCTTCTCCGGTTATGCCTTTGCAGCAGGTCTCGCTGCGCTTCCTGTCTTATAAGGTGTCTTTTTTTGGTTTCAATTACTTCTATCCGTAGAGTGTCGGAACTCGCAGCTCTGTCATGTCGGTCGCCCTTCCTGATCCTCCATCAGGATAAGGTGGTCCTTCGCCATGTGCAGTCCTTTTTGCCGAAGGTGGTGTCGACATTCCATCTAAATGAGAAGATTATTCTTCCTACATTTTGTCCGGACCAGTCTCATCCTCGAGAACAGTTGCTCCATACTCTGGGATAGATACGCACCAGATCCAGACGGCATCTTTCAGACGCTTCTCTAGTTAAGACCCCCCTCAGGGACTGCTCTGGAACATCCCATGGTCAATGCTTGTGTCCCCCAATGAGACGGATGAGAAAACTTGATTTTTGTACTTACCATAAAATCTGTTTCTCTTCCGTTCATTGGGGGACACAGCTCCCACCCAGTTTTTTGTTTATGGGCCTTTTCGGGCCTGTGTGGTTCTGGGTTTGCACATAGGAATATCACACTATGTCTGGCTTCTCCTACTGCTTTTGCACTAAACTGATTAGCTTGGTCCCTGCAGGAAGGGTATAGCTGAAGAGGGAAGAGCTTACACTTTGTGTGCCTAGTGTCTGCCTAATAGCGGCAACAGCTATACTCATGGTCAATGCCTGTGTCCCCCAATGAACGGAAGAGAAACAAATTTTAAGGTAAGTACAAAAATCTAGTTTTTGTATTGGATCACTGGAATTTCTAGACTACCATTAGCTGGACTGCCGAGATTATTTTATTAGTATTATTCCAATCCCCTTTTACAATTCCAGTATGAGAGACCAACGTGACAGAACTGATTAGGTTACCTGTGTGGTATCCATTGTCAGATGTGAAGAAAATAAAGGTGTTATCCAGTTCTCCACGGGCCTGAAGTTGCTTTAGGAGTTTCTCCACCAGGTCATCTACAGAGAGCAGAGTTTGCCACCTGTTCAGAGCAACAAAATGAAATGACAGTGATCCTTCAGGTTACAATATTAATTAGTTCCAAGACAGCCATTGTATTTTAAAACCATTGTAACCTGAATTAATAAATCTATGGAAAACTAGTAATTGGTTCCAAAGCTTCAAAAGCTCATCCCAAGATCAGAGAAAAAAAAGATTTATGAAACATAATACAAAAAGACAATTCCTTAAATATAAAATTCATACAACAGTAATAGATGCTTGAAGCCGTCTATGATGAGGGCAGGAGCTTCTTCCATCACCTGGTGTCTAAAGGAGCAGCTCATCCTGGTACAGACAGAGGGCAGTACTCGACATGTAGTACCGCACTGTACTGTAAAGATCTACTAGCCACCAATACAACTGTTTTACCATAGAAATGGCCATATTGATTCGTTGGATCCGAGTCATTGTACGTTGAGTCTAGTTTCAACATATGATGGCCTAGGAAAAACTACTGTAAGTTCCTGAGGCCATTATACCTTGAGGGACCACTGTACAGATATGGCTCGGTAAATAGCAGTGAGCCAAATGCAGATCCTGTTGTGGCCATATGGTGTACGGGCACCCTTAATAGTACCTGTGAATCATCAATTACCTATTCCAATCAAAATGCGTGAAAGATTGGAAAGTGCATAAAGTATTACAACTGATAAAGGGTAATAGAGGGTAATCAAGAACCACAGTTTTTACATTTGGTTCGCTCATTTCAGGTGAACAAGTTTCCTGGACCTCGGCTAAATGTAAAAAAAATAATATTATATTATTTTACATCATATAGAAGCTGTACAATGAGTTTTTGACATTTCTGTCAGTTCTCTCCTCATGACAAAAAATAAATAAAAATTAGGCAAGGCCATACTATAATAGCCTACCTCTTGCGAAAAGCATTGTCCAGGAACTGTATGGAAGTATTAGACATAGGGGTCTTGGCTTGTCGTATTAGCCAGTGTTTATCCTGGAAAAGATTAGATCAGATTTTTTTCATTAAAAGCAAAATAGAAAATTTCCACTTCATATGGTACATAGACAAGTAAAGGGCCCTTTACAAGGGCCGAGAATCTGCAAGAAAATCAATAACGAGCGTTCATAGGAACGTTCCTTAGCGATTATCTGGCGGTGTAAAAGTCCCGCCAATTACCCGATGAACTAGCAAAACGATCGTTCACAGAGGAATAGATTATTCATGCGGACACAAAAATCGCTGCATTTCCTCACCATACTGTGGAGGAGATCGCTGCATGTAATAGCAGCAGTTTCCTCTGCTGATGCTTCCTTACCGACAATCTGCTGCTGTATGGTCACGTGTAAAGGGACCTTTAGATATCGGATTGGTTTCGTAGGGTACAACCCCACACTGCCAGGTCCATTGAAAATCTGCACCAAATTAAATGGATTTTGTTGTGGTTGTGCGAGATCCACAACAGATCCATACCGTATCAAGTTATGTAAGAATATATTACTGAAGACTGTTGATTACCATTTCTAAATCCCATCCACTTTGGGGTCACTATAAGAGCGGCTGCACATGGTGCAGATTTACGTGCAGAAAATCTGCATGAAATCCGCCCCAAAACACATACAAAAAAAAAAAAAAACAAAAAAAAAACGCACATAAATCCAAACTATTTAGGGTCCATTAACACGTCCGTAGTGTATTGCGTATCCGCAATACACTCGGCCGGCACCCCAATAGAACTGCCTATTTTTGTCCACAATTGCGGACAAGAATAGGACATGTTCTATTTTTTTCCGGTGCCACGGACCGGAAGATCAGGGTCCGCAGCCGTTATGCAGAATTGCGGAACGGATGCGGACCCATTCTACGGACGTGTGAATGGACCCTTATTGCGTTTTTTGGCACGTATTTGATGCTGATTTTTCACCCTTCCTTTGAAAACTGAGATCCGCACAAGAAAAAATGTAACAATTGACATGCTGCAGATTTTAAAATCCACACAGCAGGTCAGTTTCTGCACACAAGAAAAAAAGCATAGTGTACATGAGATTTTTCTTCTGGTACTGTACCACGCTCCATTTTTTTAGCACGAAAATCCATGTGGGAAAAAACACATGTAATCCACGTTGTGTGCAGCCACCCTAAATGCTGCAAGAGTTTCCACAGCATATTATTGTCACAGTTTGCTTTCTTATGCCACCAATCCATGTGGGACACTGACAGCACCCCTATCATTCACTTACGGTATTTAAAAGAACGCCAGCAAAATAATCATTCAATATATGGCAACCACACCTGCAGCCAATCTCCAACCAAAACCTGCATCATGAAAATACTTGTGGATCTGGCCTCCTGTGCTAGCTCAGCGACCCTTGGAATGTAAAAGTCAGAGATATAGATGCATAAAGGACAGTCAAAACATTATTCCTGGCCTCCTGTTCATGGGTCCCATGCTCCCGTTGACACAAACCTTGCCATGCACATTGAAATTGCTGTTCCTAGGTGCAGTGACATCATGGAAAGAGCCTTCATATTGAGGAGCAGCTGTCCACGGAGAGTGCGGGGCTGGAGTGGCAATCATCATGAAGAAAGGTTCATTATTTGATTTGTAGTTTAGAAAATCCAAGGAGATATTGGCCTAGTAATAAAGAAACATAATACAAAAATGTATATAATGCAACATCTAAATGTTTATATCCTCAAACGACCTACATGGTGGTCAGCTCTTTAACCAATACCATCACATTACCGATGGAGCCTCCATAGCGGTTTCAGTCGTATTGAGGGTGTTTTCACATACAAGTTTTTGCTAGTGTTTTTCTGCACTTTGTTTTTAGAGGCAACAGACCTTTCCATTCTACTGTACGAAACTGCTGGAGAAAGCCGAATACAAGTGATCAGCTATCTCTGGCAGCCCTACCGCTGTCCCAATCAAATGGGGGCGATGGGCCTTGTTCTCATGATTGGGGCCCCAACGATCAGACACATCCCTTATCCTGTGGAGATAAGTTATCTTAATGGGACAACCCCTTTGATTTGTAATAAAACTAATGAAAAGGCATTAATTCTCACCAAGACATCCGTCAGGTAATCCACACTGTAGTTTTGGCCATAATTCCGCGCCCGTCCATTTTCTGATAGGGTATAGTTGTAGTACTTTGAATTTTTTTCCTAGGGGAACAGAAAAAGAATAAAAACACTATGTATTAAAGAGGTCCTCCTGCTATCTTAGGCTACTTTCACGCTCACTTTTGGTGCGGATCCTTCATGGATCTGCACAGACTGATCCGTTTAGATAATACAACCGCATGCATCCGTTCAGAACGGATCAGTTTGTATTATCTTTAACATTAGCCAAAACTGATCCGTCTTGAACACCATTGAAAGTCAATGGAGGACGGATCAGTTTTCTATTATGCCATATTTGTAAGTGAAAATGGATCCGTCCCCATTGACTTACATTGTGTGCCAGGACGGATCCGTTTGGCTCAGTTTCGTCAGATGGACACCAAAACGCTGCAAGCAGCGTTTTGGTGTCCGCCTCCAAAGCGGAATAGAGGCGGAACGGAACCAAACTGATGCATTCTGAATGGAAAAGGATCTGCTCAGAATGTATTAGGACAAAACTGATCCGTTTTGAACCACTTGTGAGAGCCCTGAACAGATCTCACAAACAGAAACCAAAACGCCAGTGTGAAAGTAGCCTAAAGTACGTGCGTCCTCTGAAGAGCTGGTCTATGAGTAGTCATATAAGTGGCACCTTAACCACAGCAATCTACACCTCCCAGCAGGCACACCCATACAGTTTGGCTTCATTCCAACGGAGTTTCTGTTCACCCAATGTATGGGCCATATAAGCCTAGAATTACATGAAATCCAACTACGTACACATGGTGCAGACTAATGACCAGACCAGTGCAACCTGCTGCCATACTGTAAATGAATTCATTATACATAGTTCTGTAGTATTCACTAATGACCCATCTCAGCAATGTATCTTCCCCTCTCCTACAAAGATTTGTCTTGTGATTTGAAATCTCATGGCAACCCAGATATTAAGCACAGTTTTCAATGTGAATGCATTAGGGTACTTTCACACTTGCGTTTTTCTTTTCCGGCATAGGGGCTCTATACCGGAAAAGAACTGATCAGGCATATCCCCATGCATTCTGAATGGAGAGTAATCCATTCAGTTTGCATCAGGATGTCTTCAGTTCAGTCGTTTTGACTGATCAGGCAAAAGAGAAAACCGCAGCATGCTACGGTTTTCTCTCCGGCGAAAAAAACTGAAGACTTGCCTGAACGCCGGATCCGGCATTTTTTCCCATAGGAATGTATTAGCGCCGGATCCGGCATTCAGAATACTGGAATGCTGGATCAGTCGTTCCGGCATGCGCAGATCGGTAAAAATGAGAAAAATGTACAAGACGGATCCGTCGGTCCGCATGACAAGCGGACAGACGGATCCGTCCTTGCAATGCATTTGTGAGACGGATCCGCATCCGGATCCGTCTCACAAATGCTTTCAGTCAGCGGCAAATCGGCGGCCAGTTCCGACGACGGAACTGCCCGCCGGATCACACTGCCGCAAGTGTGAAAGTAGCCTTAGCTGAATAGCCACTACCGAAATTTAAAGAAAATGCACCCGGATTCTAATGCGAATGCAGTATGCCACATTTAGTATGCGTCTTAGACACTTTTCCTGCTGCGTCTGGCAAGAGACGTGGTCTATGAAGGATGGGTGTGGCTTGTTGAGAAAGGATGTGGTTCAATATGCAACGTAAAGTAAGCCAACCAGTCGGTGGTGTAAAGTTTACAAAAATGTCTAACCATGCGGCAAATATATCGCCCAGTAGGAGATACATTTGGTGCCTTTAGGACCGTTCTGTCTACAGGATTAGGCCTCATGCACACGGCCGAGAGCGGACCGTGGAAACCCGGCCGGGATTTCTGCTGACACCATGAGCGCATGGCGACATTAGTTGCTATGACGCCGTGCGCTTCATGCAGCCGCTGCTGTACAGTAATACTAGTGTATTCAGTAATACACCATACTAGTGTATTACTGTACAGCAGCGGCTGCATGAAGCGCATGGCGTCATAGCAACTAATGTCGCCATGCGCTCATGGTGTCAGCAGAAATCCCGGCCGGGTTTCCACGGTCCGCTCTCAGCCGCGGAACACAGCCGTGTGCATGAGGCCTTAGTAAACTGCCCCACTAAGATAATGGAAAAAAAGAAATTGTGCCACCAGTATATTATTGGCTGCTTCTGATATTGCAGTCCAGTTCTATTCAAAACAATGGGGCTGATCTGCAAGACAAGAACACCCCACTCCACTAGTGACGATGATAGCAGGAAACAATGTATAAATAATAAAACAAAAAGCCTTTAATCGGAAAATCAGTGTGTGATGCAAGTCAATCTGCGTCATTCCCCAAGCTGTGCTCAAGAACAGCAAACACTAATGCAATCACGTGTGCTAATGGTACACAACGTTCTCTTGGCTTTTTAATAGATGCTTCAAATCTCTTGGCTTTCCCACTGAGGAGGAAGCACTCACTGTTGAGAAAGCCTCAAATCTTTGTATGCTTCCTTACATATTCTTGCATTAAAGGGATTTTCCTGTAATGCCGATTTTTAAGCAAGAGCCTGCAGCCTGTCTCCTGATATAAAAGATTCGTACTAACCTGCTCCTCGCTGCCCCCTGTTTTCTCCATCCGTCACATGCACCGCTCCAGCCAATGACTAGCTTCAGTGGTGATGTGGTCCAAGCGGCATGTTACAATGCACATGCACTGCCAGATTGAAACAGTGCAGAGACCGGAAGATGGAGACAGCGGAGACATGAATCTTCTATTTCAGTGGGGGCAGATCGCGAGCACTTGCTTAAAAATCAATATTACTGGAAAATAGGGCTGAAACGATTACTCGAATTATAAACGATTAACTCGACACAAAAAAATCCTCGAATCGAAGATTTGTTTGTGCCATGTGACCACAGAGTGCGAGTGAAGAGCTTGCTATTACTCACGCTCCGTGGCCACCCGCCTGCTCGCATAACGCTGCTTTGGATCCTGACGTCAGGACATTTTAGTTCACTGGCGCTGCAGCTGGGCACTGGGGTGGGCGAGAGCTGAAGGCACTGGGGTGGGCGAGAGCTGAAGGCACTGGGGTGGGCGAGAGCTGAAGGCACTGGGGTGGGCGAGAGCTGAAGGCACTGGGGTGGGCGAGAGCTGAAGGCACTGGGGTGGGCGAGAGCTGAAGGCACTGGGGTGGGCGAGAGCTGAAGGCACTGGGGTGGGCGAGAGCTGAAGGCACTAGGGCTGATCGCACAGGGAGGAACGAATGGTGTTGGGGACTGATTGAAGGGGGTCTAATGAGTTTTTATAAAGTTAAACAGTCTATTAATTCATTTTTTCTTATTAGAGTACTCGATTAATCGTAAGAATAATCGGTAGAATACTAGATTACTAAAATAATCGTTTACTGCAGCCCTACTGTAAGACTCCTTTAAAGGGGTTTTCTGGGATTTTAATATTGATGACCTATCCTCAGGACAGGTCATCAATATCAGATTGG
Organism: Bufo gargarizans; assembly: GCF_014858855.1. NCBI lineage: Eukaryota > Metazoa > Chordata > Amphibia > Anura > Bufonidae > Bufo > Bufo gargarizans. Next base: position 310,891,464 of record NC_058081.1, read on the forward strand.
AGGGGGTCAGACACCCGGGACCCCCAATCAGCTGTTGAAGAGAAGGCCGTGCTCCGTGGTAGCACAGCCTTCACTTCACCGTTTATCTGCTCGTCGTCAACATCAGCGGTGATTAGGTATAATTACAAGCGTCCCATTCACTTCTATGGGACGGGTCTTTCCCATTCAAGTACCGCTGCGATTTCAACAGTGAGCAGGTAAACAATGAAGGGAAGGCTGCACTTGCATGGGGTGCGGCCTTCTCTTCAACCAGCTGATCAGGGGGTGCCGGGTGCAGACCCCCACCTATCAGATATTGATTACCTATCCTGAGGATAGGTCATCAATATCAAAATCCTGGAAAACCCTTTTAAGAAAAAAAAGTTGAGGGATGTACCAGAACAGACAAAATTTGTGGATTAAAATAGGGTCAACCACAAGGAGAATTCAACAATTCAATGTTGTGTCCACATTGCATTAGACCCAAAACCGTTCCCCAAGTCTACCTCCAACATATGCTAAACATAGAATGCCCCCCCACCCCCCCCATTAAATAAAAACTTACTCCATTAAGTGTACTTTTATTAACTTAATACCTCTGTATGGAATAGCGCAGTTGCTCGGCTGTCCTCAAAACCCTGATAAAAATGGATGGAGAGAGCCAAACATGACTGGCCACATCTCCATACACTGCAGCCTGCAAATTAATCCCCGTTCGAGACAGATACGGGGGTCCCAGAGGTGGGACCTGCATCTATCAGACTTCTATGGCATATACTGTGGATATGTCATAAAAGTCCACTATGGGAATATCCCTTTAATGTGAATCTCCACGTCTGGAGCCACATTAAAGGGATTCTGTCACCTTGTTTTGAGTTATAGAGCTGCAGACATGCATGCTAGATCGCGGCTAGCATGTCCGCAATATACCTGTCCTATAGGGCTGTGTCCTTTTATTTTGTTTAAAAAAATGATTTTAGAGATATGTAAATGAGCCTGGTAAGGTGCCCAAGGGGCTGTAGTAACCTTCCTGGTGCCCAGCCACGCCCCCCTGTGAAGGAGCCCAGCACCGCCTGTGTCCTCCGAATCCCCTCCTTTCTTCACAGTTAGATTGCCGTAATCTCGTGATGCGCGAGCTCGCGCATGCGCAGTTCCTTCCCTGAGGCTGATGCCAGCACAGGGAAGGAACACTATACCGGCACTGCGCATCGCGAGATTACGGCAATCTAACTGTGACGAAAGGAGGGGATTCGGAGGACACAGGCGGTGCTGGGCTCCTTCCCAGGGGGGCGTGGCTGGACACCGGGAAGGTTAGTACAGCCCCTCAGGCTGCTTATATATCTCTAAAATAATTTTTTAAACAAAATAAAAGGACACAGCTTTATGGGACAGGTATAATGTGAACATGCTAGCGGCTCTATAACCGAAAACGAGGTGACAGAATCCCTTTAATGTGGCTCCAGACGTGGAGATTTACATTAAAGGGATAGTCCCATGGTGGACTTTTATGACATATCCACAGTATATGTCATAGAAGTCTGATTTCTGGGACCCCGTATCTGTCTCAAACGGGGATTACAAGGGTCCATTCACACGTCCTCAACAGTTTTGTGGTCCGCAAAACACAGACACCGGTTATATGTGTTCCACATTTTGCGGACCGCACATAGCCGGCACTATGATAGAAATGCCTATTTTTGTCCGTGGCTACGGACAAGAATAGGACATGCTCTATTTTCTTGTGGGGCCGCGGAACGGAAGTGCAAATGTTTTGTGGCCCCATTGAAAATTGAGGAACGGATGCGGACTCCTTATGCAGACGTTTGAATGGACTCTTAGTTTTGGTCCGTGGTGGCTTTTTTGACCCAGACCCACTTGGTTCTTGCAGATCTATAATACACTGCATAGTGTACTGCAGTGTATTTTCAATGACACTTAGCCTTATCAGGCTCAGATATACCATGGCCCGATGGTTAGCCCCTTCCATACAGCTGGCCCCAAGGACCACGGCATGGAAGGGGTTAAACGGCTGACATGGGTGCCAGCACCGATGTCGGCCGTTTCAAACAGATTGTCAGCTGTGTATTACAGCTGACACTCTGCTCCCCTTGGCCATCCTGAACGGGGGAGCGTCTTGGCTGCTGTGCCGTCCTGAGGGGGGTGGTTCGGGGTCTCCGCTCGGCCATCCTGAACAGGGGGTAGGGGGCTCTTTGCTGCCACGCCGTCCTGAAGGGACGACGCGGCGGGGGGGGGGGATGTGTCCATACTGAACAAGGGGGGGGGGGGGGGTTAGGGGCATGTTCCCCACATTAACCATTCAAGCATCAGGCCGCTGCCACAGCAGCCCGATGGTTAGCCCCTTCCATACTGAGGTCCCTAAGGACCACGGCATGGAAGGGGGGTATGTCTGCAGTTTGAAGCAGACTGTCAGCTGTATGTTACTGCTGACAGTCTGCACTGCTCTGCCATCCTGAAAGAAGGGAAGGGGGGGGGGGGGATAGAGGAGGGAGAGACACAGTGCACACTCCCCGTGTGGAGCCAGGAGGAGTTACAGAGAATCCTTCAGATGACGGATTCTATGTAAACTCACTGAGAGCAACCTGCTGTGCATAGGAAGCACGGCAGGCTGAAGATCAAAAACAAAAAAAGAATTTTGCCCAAAAATAAATACAATTTGTGTAAATTTCATATATATATATTTTTACAAAGGTGTCCATATCCTTTAAGGTCTATTTAAACCATGGAGGCCAGCTGTATTAGGTCTATTTTTCACAGACTGTCACAAGATCAGTCATGGGATGCTCTGGGAATCACCTTTTTGGCTTACCAGTGCCTGTGGAAAATGGATGAAACAAAGGGCAAAAAATGGACTAATGGAACAAAAATGCACACAATACGGACATTGTCATGGATGAAACATGAACCACTTTTTCATGGACGTGGGAATAGGGCCTTAGGAATCTGAATTGTAAGCAATTCTTTAAAGGGGTTGGCCACTTTCTGGTTACTGCTGACCAATGTGTTTATAAAATGATTATATGGCACTTACTAAATATAAGCTTTGTTGAGATTCTGCACCATTTTCGATATTTCATAAGGACAAGGTTTCCTCTTATTTACAAAGTCTTTTGTGCTGCCCACACCTAGGTCCTGTCCATAGGATGGCCGCTGGTGGAGGGTCATGTGACCGGGCAAATCACCTCCATGTGAGGTCTCCTCCATTCATACGCTCTGCACTTGCAGTGTTGGGAGTTTAGTGCAGATGCAGATGGCGGGTGCAGTGTATTTGAATAGGAGGAGACATCACATGGAGGGGATTTGCCTGGTCACATGTGCCTCCATCAGCAGCCATTTTATAGACAAGACCTCTGTGTGGACAGCAGAAAAAGACTTGGCAAACAAGAGAGAATACCCCATGAAATATAGAATATGGGGCAGAATTTCAACAAAGACTACATTAGTAACTGCAATATTGTCATCTCACAAACACAACGGTCAACGGCAGGCAGCAAGTGGCCAACTCCTTTAATATACAGCTACAATGCAAATAATTTACTTTCATATCCATGTTTAGATACACAATTAGAAGATATTAGTTATGCAGTATTTTTGTTAGTTACTAATATGTTACTCACCAAAGCAAACCAGTAGCTCCATCCAGGAGGTATATGACCGATTCCACCTGCATCTTCTGAGCCATACTACACAAGAATAATACATTATGACATGTAACACAGATAACGGTATCATAATCCCTATCCACTTCACTCTTTTGGATATGACAAGTTTCCCATCACAAGTGAACCTGATTTAAGGTAAAACACTAGATAGCGCCATACAGAAAATGCATTTCTTTGCATCACTCTGCACCAATACCAGCACATGCAAACTGAGATACAGCTACCGACTTCTTTCTGGACTATAAAAAGGACATAAAGTACATGGAGATATTAGCCCCGCTAAAGGAATATTAATTTAATGACAAAATACAACAGAACATATTTGACTCCCATCATGGTTAGCCCAGTGGTCTGTCACTTTTGAGCTGGCAGTCAGTACTTTTATAGTACTCACATGCCGAACCCAGCAGCACGTGCCAGTGCTGTTAGGACTATGCCTCCGGACTATGATTGATAGGTTTATTTCCTGTTGTACTAACCACCAGCTCCGAAGTGACCACCCGCTGAATTCAGCGAGGTCAGTATAGTACAGGTGACAGGTTCCTTTTCATGTAATTTCCTACTAAAGATAAGGCAGAGGAGGCGGCTCCCACTCCCTCCAGTTGTCTTATAGTCAGACACAGGACAGTGAGGAGGAGGGAGAACAGGGTAGACTACATCCCTAAGCCAGTAAAATGAAATCAATAAAAATATATATTATAAATGTAACTATTTACATTATATATAATGATTTGATATACCTGATTTAAGTACTTTCCAGCAAAGAATGTCTGGTAACCAGAGGAATGGAGGAGAGCAGGGAAGGTATATGGCTCTTGTGCCTTCTGCCACGCTTTACTGCTGCAGTTTCCTTCTATTGTGTTGTTGACAACATGGTGGTTATGTGGATACCGGCCAGACAGAATACTGGCTCTGCTTGGACAGCAAAGAGCACTACCAACATACTAAAAAGAAAAATGTAAAGTTTTCATACACGGACTGAACCTCTTCAGCTTCACCAGTTTAAAAAACATACATGCTGCTGGTGATCCACTGTCTTGTCTGATCTATGGTATATCAGTTTGTCACGTTGTTATCTCTTCATACAGTTATCAGGCCACATCCTCCATACATCATCTTTGCTTCCCCCAACATTCTAGTTGACAGCCCTATTTCCAAGAGCTTAAAGTCATCACATTCACAACAAGTATTCCTCGGTTAATGGGGTTTTCCAGTTTTGGCATATTCCTTAGGACAGACCATTAGAAGGGTTCTCCAGGATTTTGATGGCCTATCCTCAGAATAGGTCATCAATATGAGATTAGTAATGGTCCGACTCCTGGATCCCCCCACCGATCTGGTGTGTGAAGAGGCTGTGGTGCTCTGCGAGTGCTTAGGCCTCTTCCTAGGCCACGTGACGTCACATTCATTGGTCATATGGCCTAGCTGCTGCTCAGTCCCATTCAGGTAAATGGGGCTGAGCTGCAACACCAAGCACAGCTGCTATACAATGGACTTAATATAGAGAACTCCCAGCAGCGTTTCAATGTTCAATATTTATTGCATTCTTCACAATATAGGTTACATACAGACAGGACGTGTTTCGGCCTGCCCTGGCCTTTCAACTGAGTTGGGGGGGGGGGGCAGCCAATAACAGGCCACCATGGGAATGAGCATCCCTAGCATAGCAGGTGAAGCTAGGGAGGCTTGTTCCCGTCGCGGCCTGCTATTGGATGCCTCCCCCTCCTGACGCTGGATGGTTTCATCTGCGCGACGGGGAGATGCAGCGTCAGCTGTGCGGACGTCAGAAGCAACACGGGAGCCAGGTAACTATAACCTCTGTCAGGGGCCAGGGTGTATGGGGAGACATTTTAGGAGTTGGATAACCCCTTTAAGCGGCTAATCAGCGAGATGAACCCCCACCAATCTCTGAAAACTGACAGGACAGGTCATGAATATAAAAATCCCACAGAACCCTTTTTAATATCATTAGTGGGGGGCTCGACTCTTGGCACACTCACTGGTCAACTGCTTGAACGAGCTGTAGCATTTTTGTTTACATGGGGCCATCCACATAGAAGCAGCATTAGAAAACGAGTCAGTAAACGTTTATAAAAATGTCCTCATCGGTGTTAGGCTACGTTCACATCAGGGTTATGAAATCTGGCATGCTGCGTCAGCAAAGGAACAGCCTGCCGGAGTTCACTGTACCGGATAATGTCTGGATCCACTAGATCCCCTTTGACTGCAATGCAAAACTACTGAGAAATTTTAATCTTTCATTATAATCCTGTCTGTGATGAGAATATAATAACTGTTGAGAAGTGATCTGTGCAAAACAGGAAGTCTCAACATATAATTAGACTTAGGTGAAAGGTGCTTACATAGCAGAGGGGGCGGCGCCGTTAAACTAGACTGTGGGACGATATTACATAGCGAGGAGGCGTGCTTGGGCTATAAACTAAGGCGGGCTCGGCACTGCAGGGGGCGTCACTGGACTCAGAGGGTGGGCTAGGCACCTTCAGGGTTCATTTGCATAATGACTATAAGAAAGAAAACCACCGCAGGAGAGAAGGTATTTTATTAATTAAACATGTCAATGGTGAGAGCTTAATATGGTCAAACCTGGTGACAGATTCCCTTTAAAGGGAACTTGTCACGTTGAACATGGTGTTTGAGCTGCAGGCAGCGTGTTATAGAGCAGGAGGAGCTGAGCAGATTGATATATAGTTTTATGGGAAAAGACTCAGTAAAGCGTGTCATTTATACATTTACATTCCTGCTCGTTCTGGGCTTTGAAGTCCAGGTGTCGGTCCTATCAGTGATGACAGCCTTCCCTCTATGGCTGTGTATACAGAGATAGCTGTCAATCACTGATAGGAGCGCCTCCTTGGCTTCACAGCCCAGAACGAGCAGGAATTTAAATGTATAAATGACACACTTTACTGAGTCTTTTCCCATAAAATGATATATCAATCCGCTCAGCTGCTCCTGCTCTATAACATGCTGCTGGCAGCTTACATTGCATTTTCATGGTGACAAGTTCCCTTTAAATAATATAGATAATGACATGGAAAATACCAAAAATTCTTAAACTTGTTTTAAACAAGGTCATCTTCTGATAACATATTCAATTTAAAGGGGTTGTCTGAGATACCTAAAATCTCAGACAGGCTCCTGAATGTTCTAAAATAAAATAAAAATGTGGTTATATTACCGCTTTCTTCAGAGGCATTCTCTGCACCACCGGTCCGTCCGGTCCATCTGCTGCTGCTTGTTTACAAACCATGATGTATTGGTATATGACACGTGACCGCTGCAGGACATCACTGTCTACAGCAGCCTACCGCTGAAGACAATGAATGGCTGTAAAGGTCTCATGCCATAGTCACGGTAATGTGCAGGTGTATGGCAAGTGACCACTGCATCCAATCTCTGTCCTCGGCAGGAGACAGTGATTGGCTGCAGGGGCCATGTGGCGTATACTGGCACATTACTGCTGCAGTTTGTAAACAGGCAGCGACAGGAGGACCAAACCAGCGCCCAGAGAATGGCACTGGATAAAGTGGCGATTATAGCATAATTTCTTTCTTTTTTTCATTTTAGACCATACTAATTTATTTTGGACAACCCCTTTAAGGTACAGTTATAACAACTGGTTTTCACCAAATCATAGGGAAAATATATGCAGTGAAATGAACAAGTGATTATGACAATATTAATAAATATGTATAGGCGTTTCTACAGAACAAAATACTTACTGCATTTGTAAAAGTTACACCGAGATCTGCAATCAGTGCTTTAGTCTTCGTTAATGGAGTCTAGAGAAAAAACACAAAAACACATTTCTGATATCTCAGGATTAAACCCATGCGTGTACTACATGACAGGTTTACTAATAGTTCTACATAACTGCATTGCACTCCAACAACTGCTGCACAGATAGGATCCTGCAATAACGGAGAACTGGCGCTCAAAGCTTGATGCTGGGAAAAATGTATTATCTGCTATTATCCTCAGGCTAGGCCATCAGTATCTGAGGGTCTGGCACCACACATCACCGCTGATCAGATGACCCAGAGTTGTGTCAGAATTACACAGCTCAGTCCGTTGTGTGGCGGACGGAGCCGGTTATTGCAGCGTTGCTACCATTCACTTCAGTTACAGCAGTGCTGCATTTATCAACTCCACCCACTACATAGACGGAGCCGTGCATTTCCAGGACCAACTTCCAGCACTGGAGTTTCTTAAACTAAACTATCTCCTGGGCTGATTAGTGGGGGGCTGAAACCAATCAGATATTGATGGCCTATCTTTAAGATAGGCCATCAATATTAAAATCCTGAAATATCCCTTTATGGGAGTATTCTGATCACTAGGATCTGCCATCATTTTATTATCTGTGGTAGTCTGACATCTTGGACCCCCGCCCATACGTCAGTCTTCCCTGAACTACTGAGTGAAAACTAGCTGCTATGACGTGTTCCATTCACTGCACATGGAGAGACAGGTTATTCTGATCCCTTAACTCTCTGCAGCTTCAACACCTTCATAAGAGGCAACAGTAATGGATGACTGAGCAGTAGTACTGAGCAGTTCAGATGTGACTCCAGCACTAGGAGGAGATAGGTGTCCGCCTCCAAAGCGGAATGGAGACTGAACTGATGCATTCTGAGCGGATCCTTATCCATTCAGAATGCATTAGGGCAAAACTGATCCATCTCGGACCGCTTGTGAGAGCCCTGAACGAATCTCGCAAACGGAAAGCCAAAACGCCAGTGTGAAAGTAGCCTAAGTTAGGACAACATGGACAGAACAAGTCTAGGTTACACACAAATTCTTCGTGCCATGTTTTCAACAGTAACCAGGCCTTGTCTTCAAGATAAAAACTAAAATTGTTGGCATTACTCCAAACCACTTCATAAGCACTTTCAAGTGAATGGGCATTTCCATTCATGTGCCATTAGATGCGTCTTTCTACACGTTCCTATAGGACAAAATCCTTCTGCAATAACAATTTATTACATAATTGGATGTTTGCTTTGGCCAACAAAACAGGTTTATGACTTGAGCTGTAAAAACTCTAGTTAATAATGAGGAAGCTAGAGAACCGGAATTAGGTGGCCCAGCTAGTTGTGTAGTTTCATGTCTCCGATTGCTGGTCTTCACTAGATACAGAAGACCTTGTGATGTACTATGCATGTAGAGTCATTCCTGAAGTGGCTAATAATCATCTCCAAGCTACACAACCAGCACTACAACACCAACGTCCTACATTCCAGCTCTTCATGTTGTAAAAAGTTGTAATAAAGTCCAGGATAGCTGTTACAGGCTGACCTAGACACAATGGGGCAGATGTTCTAATGAAAAGTAAAATTATTCAGGCTGCAGTTTTTGGCTATGTTCACATATACCGAATACGTTGCAGAATAGCCACTGCAGATTAGTATGCGGTATATCCACAGGATTTTCCAGTACCGGCAAAGTGCATGAAATGTTAAGAAATGCTGTGAAAAAAATTAAAAAAATAAAAATCTGCAGCATGTTAATTTTGGGCTCAGCATGATAGGCCCTAATAAACCAAGTGTACTGCCTGATAGGGTAGGCTAAATGAAACTCTTATTGAAATTCTTGGGCCCATTTTTGAGAAATCTGCAGTTTACTTCCTATGCAAAATAAGGTGCGCCCGGGCAGGCCTACGCGATGACGTTCATATCTCAGCATCGGCCGAATGTGATGTAGTAGGCATGAGCTGACTGAACATTTACTGGTACATGTGGCGGATTACAGGACCAGGCAGGAAGTCAGGGGAGGGGGTGGGGAGGGGGCGGGGCTAAGTAGGAAAGGCGGTTGTGATGCAGTGCTCTGTGGGCTAGGCCTGCCCCTTGGAACACTGAGGATTCTTTAGACTACATACAATAGTATGTTTTTCCATCTATTTAATAGGTCCGTTAACAAAAATAAAAATATAATAACCGCTTTCATTAATGTCCTCTGTCCATTTCCACTGCTCCCTTAAAAGACAGTTGCTATTGCTTGTCTGTCTCTGGCTAAGAAGACGGAGGGGCGGTCCTTCACACTGCATGCCTGCATTAGGCTTCAGAGTAAGGAGGCGTGTCTCTCAGTAATCCAATCTGATTGGCTGGCAGGGAGCTGCAGGCTACAGCGAGTGTGTATGGGAAGTGAGGGAAAGCAGTTTTGGCCTCAGAGAACTGGCAGAGGAGACATCTTGAGAAGGTTCTCATATTGTAAATGTTTAAACAGCAGTAACTAAGGGAAAACTCAAGGAAAACAGGGGTATGTGAAGAAACTAAAGATTGCTTTATGCATAATGCTGCTGCAGCAGTAACGTATGCTAAAATTGTTATTTTTTTTAATGAAAACATGACAGTTACCCTTTAAACAGACTTTTCAGAATGTAAAAGCCATCATGTGAAAAATACCCTAGACTAGAGTTCTTTAAAATTGACCTTTTAGGGAGTAAACTGGTGGTGTTTTTGTGTAAAAGATCACATGGCAAAGATCAGGAGGTGTATATCGGATGACCAGTAGTGGTTAATAGTAAAACAAAAGTGCTGAAAAACAGAATTTCTTCTTAAATTATTAACTAGTGGGTGACTCTGCAAGAAGCACAACAACTGTGAGAAGCATTTACCCAGCTCTCAAAAAGATCTGTGTGATTCTGGGTTGCCGCTAAAAAGTATTTCTATGACTTCTCTCAAGAGATGTCAACCTAAATGACAGAAAAAGTACAGAGTGAATATGGAAGGCCGAAAGGCCATATAGACCACACTGACCATCAACAAGCATGACAGATGCTGAAAGTAGCAGATATACAAGGTTTTCTTGGTTATTGGTGTACGGCAGCGGTCAGAATCTCCAGCTCTCAGAATAGTGGTCATCATCAGTCATGTCATTTTCTGCCTGTTCACACGTAACTTCCATTTTCTCAGTAACCATGTTGGTTTTGAGCCGCCTCTTATGATCCAGCTTTGTATTTATTCTCTCTGACCAATGAGATGTTTTACTCTGAAAGGATAAGTGGCTGGTGGAGGATCAGAGAAGAGACTGGCTCCAGTGAGGATCGTATAGACACTGAGCAGGTGACCAGGAAGTCACTGGAGTGCTATCATGCTTCGATGCTCTCCTAAATTACGCAGGAAAAGGGCATTTTATGGATTTCCGGTGACATATCAGGTTCTCTATAGGGACTGCCAGGCGGAGGCTTCCGCTCAGCAGTGAGCCGAGTGACGATACCGGCACTGATGGGCAGTCTGTAGCGATGCCCTAGCATGTAAAATGGCTAGGGCAGCGCTAAAGCTGGCCCTTCAGAGCCGTTGACGTCACAGAATACACTGCTGGGCGGAAAACTCCATCTAGCAGTGTGCAGAGGCAAACAAACAAGCCCTTGCACTGCGAAATCCAGCACAGGGCAAGGGAGGGCATCGGGGTATGAAAAGCTCCAATGCTCATATCACAGGGGCTCTGAACCCAGACAACCACTAAGGCTTGCTTACAATCATCGTTAGGAAAAGCCAGATGATGCAAACGTCAATTCTTTATGAATACCCAGACAAGTCTAACCTTGTCCCAAAATAAAAGCACCCATGGGTTCTTCTAGGCAGCTGCCTAACCTTCTGAAAATGATTGAGGCCCACAAAGCAAGAGAGAGCTGTAAGAAGACAGAAAATAATCTTTAGGTTGCCATTTCCTCAGTTCAAAATGTAGTCAAGAAATGGCAGTTAACAGGAACAGTGGAGGTCAAGAGAAGTTCTAGAGGACCAAGAAAAATTTCAGAGACAGCTGCTCGTAGGATTGCTAGAAAGGCAAATCAGAACTCCTGCTTGACTGCAATGAGAAAGATTCAGCATTCTCTGGAGCAGAATATGGAGTCGTGGTACACTGTTCAGCGACAAGTCCTATGGACCGATCAGTTTAAAATATAACTCTTTGGCCACAAACAACGAGCAAATGTTTGGGGGAAAAAGGGGCACAGAATTTGATGACTAGAACACCTCTTCAACCATTAAGCATGCGTGGTGGATCAATGATGCTTTTGGGGTTGTGTTGCAGCCAATGGCATGGGGAACATTTTACAGGTAGCAGTACAAATGGATTCAATGAAATTCCAGCAAATTCTGGAAGCAAACAGAACACCAAATGTAAGAAAGCTGAAGTAGAAAAGAGGATGGCTTCTACAAATGGATGAAGATGATAATTCAAAAGGTGGAAGTGGAGGAGAAGGCAGAGGAGGATAAGGGGGGGTTGCAGCTACTAACGTAGGTGACTGCGGAAACCCTGATGGAAGTAGGGCCCTTGGCGTCTTAGCACCTGTGCCAACTCAGGGTACGACTTGCTCCCGGCCTCCACAACGTTCACCCAGTGTGCCGTCAGGGAAATGTAGTGTCCCTGGCCAAAAGCATTTGTCCATGTGTCAGTTGTTAAGTGGACCTTCCCAATAACTGCGTTGGTCAGGGCACGGGTGATGTTACGGGACACATGCTGGTGTAAGGGATGGCACACCGTGAAAAATATTGGCAGCCTGGGACAGAGTACCGCGGGACAGCGGCGGAAAGCCTCAGTGTCCACAAGCCTAAATGGCAACATTTCCAGGGCCAGCAATTTGGAAAGGTGGGCATTTAGTGCTATGGCCTGTGGGTGGGAATTTGCACTTCCGTTCCAAGGCCTGGGGTATAGACATCTGTACGCTGCGCTGGGACACGGAAGTGGATGTGGTCGCTGATGGTGCTTGCAAAGGTCCAGGTGCAGGGCAGGAGGCATCCGGGCTTGTGTATTGGACAGGGGATTGGCCAGCATGTAATACAGAGGAAGAGTAGGCAGTGGTGTGACCCGCAGACACTGGCTGTGGACCCAGGCGTTCGGTCAACCTATTAGGGTGCCACGTGGCGGATCATGCTGGTGGCGGTGAGGTTGCTAGTGTTCACGCCCCTGCTCATTTTGGTACGGCACAGGTATATCGCAAGTAATGTCGCTGTCACCAGTGGCAAAAAAAAATTTGACTGCATATTATGGGATGTCTATGTGTAATGTATAGCGTGGAGCTGCTCCTGTACACTGCATATTATGGGATGTCTATGTGTAATGTATAGTGTGTGTGGAGCTGCTCCTGTACAGTGCATATTATGGGATGTCTATGTGTAAAGTATAGTGTAGAGCTTCTCCTGTACAGTGCATATTATGGGATGTCTATGTGTAATGTATAGCGTGGAGCTGCTCCTGTACACTTCATATTATGGGATGTCTATGTGTAATGTATAGTGTGGAGCTGCTCCTGTACAGCGCATATTATGGGATGTCTATGTGTAATGTATAGTGTGGAGCTGCTCCTGTACAGCGCATATTATGGGATGTCTATGTGTAATGTATAGTGTGGAGCTGCTCCTGTACAGCGCATATTATGGGATGTCTACGTGTAAAGTATAGCGTGGAGCTGCTCCTGTACACTTCATATTATGGGATGTCTATGTGTAATGTATAGTGTGGAGCTGCTCCTGTACAGCGCATATTATGGGATGTCTATGTGTAATGTATAGTGTGGAGCTGCTCCTGTACAGCGCATATTATGGGATGTCTATGTGTAATGTATAGTGTGGAGCTGCTCCTGTACAGCGCATATTATGGGATGTCTATGTGTAAAGTATAGCGTGGAGCTGCTCCTGTACAGCGCATATTATGGGATGTCTATGTGTAATGTATAGTGTGGAGCTGCTCCTGTACAGTGCATATTATGGGATGTCTATGTGTAATGTATAGCGTGGAGCTGCTCCTGTACAGTGCATATTATGGGATGTCTATGTGTAATGTATAGCGTGGAGCTGCTCCTGTACACTTCATATTATGGGATGTCTATGTGTAATGTATAGTGTGTGGAGCTGCTCTTGTGTATGACCTGTACAGTGCATATTATGGGATGTCTATGTGTAATGTATAGTGTGTGGAGCTGCTCTTGTGTATGACCTGTACAGTGCATATTATGGGATGTCTATGTGTAATGTATAGTGTGTGGAGCTGCTCTTGTGTATGACCTGTACAGTGCATATTATGGGATGTCTATGTGTAATGTATAGCGTGGAGCTGCTCCTGTACACTTCATATTATGGGATGTCTATGTGTAATGTATAGTGTGGAGCTGCTCCTGTACAGCGCATATTATGGGATGTCTATGTGTAATGTATAGTGTGGAGCTGCTCCTGTACAGCGCATATTATGGGATGTCTATGTGTAAAGTATAGCGTGGAGCTGCTCCTGTACACTGCACGTTGTGTATATTGACACTACGGTGTACGTACACATCTGTTCCACTAATTACCATGCCACCGAGGGAGACATCCTGGTCATCTGTCAGGATCAGCACTACGTTCGGTCTCCGGGATTCCCCTGCCGCTGGCACAAGCACCGGGCACAGGAGCAGCAGCGGGAGCCATGCTGGGGGTGAGCGGCGGGCACACATGGTCAGCCTCCCCGGTTACTGCATCATACCTTCTCCTAGAAGAGGAAGTGAAGCCGCGCTGGTCAGCTGCTCTCTCCAGTCACATGCCTGCTCACAACAGGAAGGGCGGAGACAGCCGGGGGAGTGTCGCCTCAGTCTAGTCGCACATGTCGCACCTGCTTATGGTGTGCGCCTTGTTGCTTCTGCTGCGACATAAACGCTTGAAAATATGCAGACAACGGTTTCCCTGGGGCTGCGCTCATTATCAGATACTATTCACATTTCCAGGCTTTGACACTAGTTTATCTCAGTTTAGGAAAGTACAGCGGTCATGGACTGCAGATAGCCCTTGTGCCTGCAGGTTGCTAGCTGCTGCATGCTGCACCTTTCACCACTTTTCTCTTGACCAGTAATACGCTTTTCCAGGCGCAGGATTTTGCTGAGGTTTTCTCCATGCCACCTGTCCATGGGCAGACTGGCTGTAGACCCTACAGGGAAACCTCTGAGTGCGCCAGTACCCAGAGAGCCCCTAGCCAGGTAATAAAAACTGATGCACTCAGCATTAATTAATGTAGGCAGTATTTAGTTCTGCGCTGTGGTATTTGGTTCTGCTAAGGCCTCTTTCACACGAAAGTAAGAGCTCCGTGCCTGCGCTGCAGACCGTATACGGCGGTTCTGCAATACAATGGTCACCAGCCATGTGCATTCCGCATCACGGATACGGTACGGAGCGGAAGCACTACGGGGTGCTTCTGTGTTGTTCCGTGCTTCCGTTCCGCAAAAAGATAGAACTTGTTCTATCTTTTTGCGGGACGGATCACGGACCCCATTCAAGTGAATGGGTGTGCGATCCGCATGCGGCTGCCCCACGGTCGGTGCCCGTGCAGCATGGGCACGGAGCCCTGATGTTAGTGTGAAAGAGGCCTCAGGCAGTATGTTGTGCCGCACTGTGGTATTTGGTTCTGCTGAGGCAGTATGTTGTGCCGCACTGTGGTATTTGGTTCTGCTGAGGCAGTATGTTGTGCCGCACTGTGGTATTTGGTTCTGCTGAGGCAGTATGTTGTGCCGCACTGTGGTATTTGGTTCTGCTGAGGCAGTATGTTGTGCCGCACTGTGGTATTTGGTTCTGCTGAGGCAGTATGTTGTGCCGCACTGTGGTATTTGGTTCTGCTGAGGCAGTATGTTGTGCCGCACTGTGGTATTTGGTTCTGCTGAGGCAGTATGTTGTGCCACACTGTGGTATTTGGTTCTGCTGAGGCAGTATGTTGTGCCGCACTGTGGTATTTGGTTCTGCTGAGGCAGTATGTTGTGCCGCACTGTGGTATTTGGTTCTGCTGAGGCAGTATGTTGTGCCGCACTGTGGTATTTGGTTCTGCTGAGGCAGTATGTTGTGCCGCACTGTGGTATTTGGTTCTGCTGAGGCAGTATTATGTGCCGCACTATGGTATTTGGTTCTGCTGAGGCAGTATTTTGTGCCGCACTGTGGTATTTGGTTCTGCTGAGGCAGTATGTTGTGCCGCACTGTGGTATTTGGTTCTGCTGAGGCAGTATTTTGTGCCGCACTATGGTATTTGGTTCTGCTGAGGCAGTATGTTGTGCCGCACTGTGGTATTTGGTTCTGCTGAGGCAGTATGTTGTGCCGCACTGTGGTATTTGGTTCTGCTGAGGCAGTATGTTGTGCCGCACTGTGGTATTTGGTTCTGCTGAGGCAGTATGTTGTGCCGCACTGTGGTATTTAGTTCTGCTGAGGCAGTATATTGTGCCGCACTGTGGTATTTGGTTCTGCTGAGGCAGTATTTTGTTCCGCACTATGGTATTTGGTTCTGTTGAGGCAGTATTTTGTGCCGCACTGTGGTATTTGGTTCTGCTGAGGCAGTATATTGTGCCGCACTGTGGTATTTAGTTCTGCTGAGGCAGTATATTGTGCCGCACTGTGGTATTTAGTTCTGCTGAGGCAGTATATTGTGCCGCACTGTGGTATTTGGTTCTGCTGAGGCAGTATATTGTGCCGCACTGTGGTATTTAGTTCTGCTGAGGCAGTATATTGTGCCGCACTGTGGTATTTAGTTCTGCTGAGGCGGTATTTTGTTCCGCACTATGGTATTTGGTTCTGTTGAGGCAGTATTTTGTGCCGCACTGTGGTATTTGGTTCTGCTGAGGCAGTATATTGTGCCGCACTGTGGTATTTAGTTCTGCTGAGGCAGTATATTGTGCCGCACTGTGGTATTTAGTTCTGCTGAGGCAGTATATTGTGCCGCACTGTGGTATTTGGTTCTGCTGAGGCAGTATATTGTGCCGCACTGTGGTATTTAGTTCTGCTGAGGCAGTATATTGTGCCGCACTGTGGTATTTAGTTCTGCTGAGGCGGTATTTTGTTCCGCACTATGGTATTTGGTTCTGTTGAGGCAGTATTTTGTGCTGCCCTACAGTATTGTTAGCCATGCCTACTTATTTTGCCCTGCCTTTTGTCAGTTTGTACCCCCCTACAAAATGGGCAACTTTTTTTTTTTTTTCCCCCAGGGCCGCTTTAAGTTCCCAGTCCTCCCCTGGAAGTGTCCCTCTTTGCTCTGTAAGGCTAGGTCTACACGACAACATTTATAATGATAGTCTATGGTGTTGCACTGCGACATGCAATATGCTGCGACTGTCGCAGTGCGACACCATAGACTGCCATTATAAAAATTGTTGCGCCACATTGGTTCAACAAAATGTCGCGCGACAAATGTTGCAGTGTAGTTGTGCCCTATCTGTCGTGTAGACCTAGCCGAAATATCCCTCCTGTTGACCTGAGAAATAAGTGTGCCTTAATAAACGTAGTCTGTCTGGTTCCCACCTCTGTATTAGACCTCACCTTTTGTCATTATTTGGTGCAGTTTGGACTTTTAAATGTTCACAATCAGATGTTTTTTTATTTTTGCTGATCTTAATCAGGGTAATCCAGGGCAAGCAAAAAATCTGTCCCAGGGGTTGCACATGCTGTAAAATTATACCCGCCTTACCAATCCCGCATTGCTGCAGTTCTGACAGTGCCGGTCCCTGCTGCACCCCACTTCCTGCCATTGTCCCGACATGGCTGTGAATGCTGCTTAGCCAATCACTGGCTGCAAACATGACGCGCCTCAGCCAGTGATTGGATCTTTCACACAATGAGCCAAAAGTGTACCTCTTTGACTGGCCAAAAAGTTGGGTGGTATCGGTATGGGTTTCCTTCTCTTTTGAGTTTTTTGCTTTAAAAAAAAAAAAAAACTGCTAAAAAGCAGTAAAGAAAAAATAAGCCACCTAAGGTCCCATTCACATAGAGTTTCTTTTGTTTGCAGAATTTGGCGCGGAGTGCCAAAAAGCTGCTGGCACCCATGTTGAATCTGCTCGGAGGCCAGGCTGCATTTCATGCAACTGCAGTTTAAGGCCTCGACCAATTTAGCAAAAGGCAAAATCCACTGCGTATTTGGAAGAGTTTCTGCTGCAGATTTTCAATGTGAATGTCTGACTGGACCTAAACCGCGAGCGGACACACCGGCGTCTATCTGGATACGACACAAAGGAAAATCATTGGCATGCCCTTTCGTGACGCTGTTACAGCTTTAAACCGCAGTTGCATGAAGTGCAGCATGGTCTCCCAGCAGATTCAAAATGGGTGCCAGCAGCTTTTTGGCACTCTGCACCAAATTCCAGATTCTGCGAGGCTCCGCTTTTTGGCACTGAATCCGTGTATGGATATGACAGCCCTGATAAATATCCCTAAGGCCCCTTTTACACGGGCGAGATTTCCGCGCGGTGAACGCATTGCACCCGCACTGAATCCGGACCCATTCATTTCTATGGGGCTGTGCACACGAGCGGTGATTTTTCACGCATCACTTATGCGTTGCGTGAAAATCGCAGCATGCTCCTCTTTGTGCGTTTATCACGTTGGCCCCATAGAAGTGAATAGGGGTGCGTGAAAATCGCAAGCAAGTGCGGATGCAGTGCGATTTTCACGCACGGTTGCTAGGAGACGATCGGGATGGAGACCCGATCATTATTATTTTCCCTTATAACATGGTTATAAGGGAAAATAATAGCATTCCGAATACATAATGCTTAGTACAATAGCGCTGGAGGGGTGTCACGACCCCTGGTCATGGTCGTGACTCCTTGGGTGCCGCATGCTGTTGCCCGCGGTTTGGGAGTTCGTCAACCGCAGCTGGGGCACTTAGTTGTTTGCCTCAGGTGCGGTTGCCGCGGACAACAAGTGTGCGTGCGGTTGCCCTTGGCAACGTGTTTTATGTGCACTCCCTTTGTCGTTTTGTGGTGCACGAGGTTATGTATTATGTGCACTTCCCCTTATATGTGTGTTTTCCCTTCTGTGTGCTGGAAGGGTTAACTTCCTTCCCAGTGTGTGTGATGTCACTGGGTGTGGTTGATCGTTGGGTGGGGCCTCTTGGCCTATAAAGCCTCAGTCCCTGGCTGGGCTCAGTAGGTTGCTCTCAGCCATGCTGGCTGGAGCAGCCTCCTGTCGCCTCCATCTGCCTGGTGAGGACCAACCTTCTGGTCATAAAACCATTGTCAGTTAAAACTATGTTTCACAGTGTTATCTAGGTGTGTGTGGGGTTATTATGTTAGTGCAGCTTATGGTTTCCTGGTTTCCCTTGTATGTCTGGTGTGTGCTGTGTCCTTTATGTTGCTGTGGACATCAGCACTTGTTCTTGGGTTCCAGGTTTGTGTGTCTGTGGCAGGTAAGTGCAGGACTAGTCTCACTTACCTGTCATTTCCATAAGTCTGTTATTGTATTCCCCTGTGTTGCTTGGCCGTTGAGACTCCTGCTCCCCCGTGCCAAGGAGGAGCAGGTCGTCTCACTCTGTCCCCTAGTACAGGGCCGACTTGAGGGCTCGTAGGGACTTTTAGGTTCCGGCGTATGAGCCCTCCTACCACCAAGGTCGGCTCATACTGACAGGAGACAGGGTCAGCGTTAGGGACGCAATAGGAGGTGACCTGCTCCCTAACTCTGTGGTCCCGGCCAAGGGGTAACCCTTACATCTTCCTGGCACCGCACGGCTGGGTGTTTCCCCCACACCCAGCCGTGACAAGGGGTTACAATAAAAATAATATAACTCGCCTTAATCCACTTGCTCGCGCGCTCATCACATGGTCCATCACATGATCTTTTACCATGGTGATGGATCATGTGATGACCGGAGTGACGTCACCACAGGTCCTTTTCCTGTACACAGCAAAGAAGACAGAAGAGATGCCGGCTGCGCGAGCAAGTGGAATAAGGTGATTTAAATAATTATTATTAGCCCCGGGTCCTGATGGACTGTCTGCATTGTACTATAAAAAATATGCCACGATTCTAATCCCACACATAGTTCAATTCTGTAATCATTTACTATCAGGTCATACTCCTCATCCCGACTTTCTCTTTGCTAACATCACCGTACTGCCCAAACCTGGAAAGGACCCCTTGTCTACCACTAACTATAGACCGATTTCCCTGCTAAATCTAGATACTAAACTTTTTACATCTATACTAGCTAGACGCCTTAATACACTCCTCCCTGGTCTTATCCATAAAGACCAGGTAGGTTTTATTCCAGACAGAGAGGCTCCAGATAACATCAGAAAGGTTCTGAACATAATACAGATTGCCAACACTAAAAAGACCCCTTTGGCCATTCTGGCACTGGATATAGAAAAGGCCTTTGACACTCTTAGCTGGGATTACTTATATGAAGTGTTGCATAATATGGGCATCTCGGGTCCCTTTGTTAAAGCGATTCAGGCAATATACTCAGCTCCAGTGGCTTACCTTAAACTCCCAACAACTCATCCCTCACCAATTCATATTTCTAGAGGTACTAGACAGGGCTGCCCACTCTCTCCTGCATTATTTGCCTTGGCCATGGAACCCCTCGCGATCGCTATCAGGAATAACCCCAATTTATCAGGTATTAAGGTGGGAAACACTAAATATAAATTGAGCTTATTCGCTGACGACCTCCTATTATCCCTGACTAATCCCCTCATCTCACTCCCGAACCTCTTAAAGCTATTAGATACTTTCTCCTCAGCTTCAGGGCTCAAGATTAACCAAAAAAAATCAGAGCTTTTGCTGTGTAATTCTCCATTGTCTCTTCAATCTTCAATCGCCCAAAACTTTCCTTTTACCCAACACACCAATCACATCCAATATCTAGGAACACAGATAGCTAAAAAGCTGTCTTCAGTCTACAATCTAAACTGTATACCACTATACCGTAGAATCAGGGAGGATTACAAAACATGGAGCAAACTTCCAGTATCATGGGTGGGGAGAATACATATTGTTAGGATGGTGGTACTACCTCGCATCCTTTACCTATTCAGAACCCTCCCAGTTCGGATCCCCATTAGGGACCTCCGGAATTTGCAAGCAGACACCATGAAATTTATCTGGGCAGGAAAGAGGGCTAGGATCTCCAGGTCCACAATGTGTAGACACAAATCCCAGGGAGGGCTCTCGGTCCCTGATTTTGTCAAATATTACAAATCAGCGGGTTTAGCTCAATTATTCTTGACACACTTAAAGCCAGATTCATTCCCCTTATGGGTCTCTTTGGAACAAACCCTGTGTGCTCCCTGGACTTGGAGATCCCTCATCTGGAACGATATACCCCTGCCCTCAGCTATTCGTACAGCCTCACCGTTGTCACATCACTCTCTGATCCTCTGGAGATCTGTTAGATTCAAGGCAGGCCTTCAATCTAAACATTCACCACTATTTCACCTATTTGGGAACCCAGCATTTCAACCTGGCCTCAGGCTGGAAACTTTTAGATGGTGGATTTCCAATAATTTCACTACCCTTTATAAATTCCTAGCTAGGGGAAAGCTTATGTCCATAAATGACTTTAAGAACAAATACAACCTACCAGAATGTGAGTCATTTAATGCATTACGGATTTTTTCGTGTCTCCAATCCCTGAAGATTAACGACACAAATGTGGAATTTACACCTTTCGAAAGATCTGTCACTTACTCTATATATAAACGAGGGTTGTTATCTAGGATGTATGGTTTTCTTAATACCCTGCCAGAGGGATTTAAACTGCCATATATGTTGGAGTGGGAGGGGGATATCCAGGAAGACCTTTCAATTACAAAATGGCGTCAATGTTCACAGACTTTAAATAAGACCTCCTGGCAAGTTACATTGGCGGAAACCTCCATCAAGGTTCTCCACAGGACATATTTAGTCCCCTCTAGACATCACCGTATCTACCCTGAGGTTTCTCCTCTTTGTTTTAGGGGATGCGGGGGGAATGGCACGGTCTTTCACATTTGGTGGTCCTGCCCAGTGGTACAGAGTTTCTGGAGAAAGATTTGTGACTTGGCCTCATCTGTGCTGGGCTGTGCCCTTCCCAGGATTCCTACCTTATGCCTTTTAGGCGATAAACTCTCTAGAATGTCTTACTCCAAATTTAAGTTATCCCAATATATGTTATTAGCAGCCAGGATTCACATTGCATATAAGTGGCGGTCAGCAGACCTTAGCTTCCAAGCAGTTATTGATAGAATCAATAAACTATTATTATACGAGAGACTGAACGCAATTCGTCAAGACACATTCGAAGCCTTTGAAAAGTTGTGGGGGCCCTGGATATCCTCCTCATATTCTACAGCCTCACAGCATAGCTTGACTCAGTATTGAACCCAATCATTAGAACACGTGTCACAAGGCATTTACATTGTAGGGAAGTTATGTGCATCTGAATATTTCATAGCATCACATTGGTCTAAATTGGCTCTTCAACACGATCTTCGTATGTTGGTTTATTTTGTGCTATTTAATTTGGCTTTTTATGTTGTATTTTTTCTTTTCTTTTTTTATTATTGCATACATATCACCTCAATCCATTCGGATGTATTGCATCCTGCTATGCTTACAGGTCATGCTCATCGTGTGGCATTTGTTTCACGCACCATTGTGTGTACTTTGCGTGATATATGCAATTATGTTTATCCTGAATAAAATACTTTGAAACTAAATAATTATTATTTTTTAACCCCTCCAGCGCTATTGTACTATGCATTCTGTATTCAGAATGCTATTATTTTCCCTTATAACCATGTTATAAGGTAAAATAATACGATGTACACAACGCCGATCCCAGACCCGAACTTCTGTGAAGAAGTTCGGGTTTGGGTACCAAACATGCAAATTTTTCTCACGCGTGCGCAAATCGCATTACAATGTTTTGCACTCGCGCGGAAAAATCGCGCGTGTTCCTGCAACGCACTCGCATCTTTTCCCGCAATGCCTGTGTGAAACCAGCCTTACTGTGTCCAAAAAAACCTAAAAGAAAAGCTAGAAAAAACCCAGGTGCAAAAAAAAATAGGACAAACCACACAGGAAGTTTTGTTTTTCTTTCTGGTTTTTAGAAAAATGGAGCATGCTGGAGCAACAAAAGCCACTAAAGAAACACCACAAAAAAACATTAAAAAAATTAGTTGCCCTGAAAAAAGTTCTGGTGTTTTTTTGTTTTTTTTTTACTGGTAAAAAACCTCCAGTGCAGAATTTATATGTGTTAGGATCCTAATGGTGTGATGAGTGCCTGTGTTGTGGGCAGCATGAATCTGCTGATTCATACTCAACCGCCAGTAGAGGGAGTAAAGTAATACTAGCCAATAGAAAAAAACGACAGCATGGATTGATTCACTGTGTTTTTGGATCAGATGTGTAACCGACAACTGTATTCAATAATAATTAAAGGTATCTATAATAGTACCACGTATCAGGAAAGCCACTATATTATCATTCCCCACAAAAAGGTACAACGTTCTTGCACCTGGCTACACGCAGGCACTGCTGGCGGCTTGGGATGGTTTTGGGAGGTGACAGGTTCCCTTTGATTGCTCACCCTTCAGGGGTTAATGTTCGTGGTCCTGGGGTTGATTCTCACTGATGCTCGTCTTGCAGGGGATGATTCTCTTGGGGCTGCTCGGCTCATCCTCCCTCTTCCATGTGTGTCCTTCCTCTCTTTGTGGTGATGAGCGCCCCCTAGTCCTAAATGCTGGACTATTTATCTATCATAAGTAGGGGGAAGGTGTTTGGCCATGGTGCAGAGGTGTGGACAACCTATGCTATAAAAAACAGGTTTAGCGTGTCACCAACAGCTTGTTTGGGGTCTGCACAAAAGAGGACTAGATACTGATCAGCTGTTATAAACCTGCACAATGCAAGCCACGGCCTCCAGGCTATCCACACCAGTGTCTACTAGTGGGATGAAGAGTTGATAGGGAATTAAATCTAGGGAATATTTAATACACTTCCCTCTACAGGGCTCAATATGTGTGTGTATGTATATATATATATATATATACACACACACACACACACACACACACACACAATGGGGCATATACATCTATATATAGACGCCTACCAGGCACTTCCCTCTACAATCGGAAAAACTGATGCGACAGCACACACATATTTTGCGGCCCCATTGAAGTGAATGGGTCCAAATCTGACCATCAAAAATGCGGATCGGATGCAGACAAAAAATGCGTTCCTGTGCATGAGCCCTTCAGACTAAACCAATAGTGGCAGCGTACTTTACATCACTACATCTGATGCTTGGCATTGTGATTGGTGACGTAAGGCTTGCATGTAGCTGCTCCGCCATCGACACCCATGGCACGAAGCTCCCAGTGCACAGTTTTTTGTACTGATATGGCAGAAGAGGTTTGGCCTCTGATCATGATTGTGCAGTTTATAGTACCTATAAAGTGTAATATTTTTGGGGTACCAAATAGCATAGCTACACTTTACAGTAACCCAAAAAAGTTAAAGGGTACGAAGTATGTATCCATAGAAAGTATATAGGATCAATACTCCGCATGCTGCAAGAGCTGATGCTGAGAAACACCGCTGCACCTTCCATGCTTTGAGAAAAGGTTTCCAGATGTAATTGTACCACAGTTTACGTACATCTGTATAGAAACCGGATGACAAAGCCATTGGATTGTATTCATATAGTAGGGCTCCTTTCACACTTGCGGCCGGGTGATCCGGCGAGCAGACTGATGGCATTTGTAAGACTGATCAGGATCCTGATCAGTCTTAAAAATGCCTGATCAGTCAAAAAAATACATTGAAATGCTGGATCCGTCTTTCCGGTGTCATCTGGCATTTATTTTTTTTCGGTCTGCGCATGCGGAGACCGGAAGGACGGATCCGGCATTCCAGTATTTTGAATGCCAGATCCGTCACTAATACATTCCTATGGAAAAAAAATGCCGGATCTGGCTTTCAGGCAAGTCGTCAGTTTTTTTTCCCTCGGAGATAAAACCGTAGCATGCTGCGGCTTTCTCTTTTGCCTGATCAGTCAAAATGACTGAACGGAAGACATCCTTATGCATCCTGAACGGATTAGGCTGACTTCACACGGGCGAGATTTCCACGCGGGTGCAATGCGTGAGGTGAACGCATTGCACCCGCACTGAATCTGGACCCATTCATTTCTATGGGGCTGTGCACATGAGCTGTGATTTTCACGCATCACTTATGCGTTGCGTGAAAATCGCAGCATGCTCTATATTGTGCGTTTATCACGCAACGCAGGCCCCATAGAAGTGAATGGGGCTGCGTGAAAATCGCAAGCAAGTGCGGATGCGGTGCGATTTTCACGCACAGTTGCTAGGTGACAGTCTATTCACTGTATTTTCCCTTATAACATGATATTTTCCCTTATAAGCGTGATAAAAAACCAACTGTGGTACCCAGACCCGAACTTCTTCACTGAAGTTCAGGTTTGGGATCGGTGTTGTGTAGATTGTATTATTTCCCCTTATAACATGGTTATAATGGAAAATAATAGCATTCTGAATACAGAATGCTTAGTAGGTGGTCAATTGAGGGTTAAAAAATACAAAATAATTAACTCACCTTCTCCTCTTGATCGCGTAGCTGCCGGTCTCTTCCTACTTCTTTAATGATGAACTACCAATAAAAACTGATACAACGGAACGCAATCGCAGTCAAAACTGACTGCAATTGGGTACCTACTCGCACGGGTTTGCCGCGACGCATCCGGACCTTATCCGGACACGCTCGTTTGAACTCAGCCTTAGGCTGGTTTCACATGGGCGTTGCGGATTGGGGACGGATGCGTTCGCACTATTTTGCAAGCAAGTTCAGTCAGTTTTGTCTGCGATTGCGTTTAGTTGTTCAGTTTTTTCCGCGCGGGTGCAATGCGTTTTGATGCGTTTTTCACGCGCGTGATAAAAAACTGAAGGTTTACAAACAACATCTCTTAGCAACCATCAGTGAAAAACGCATCGCACCCGCACTTGCTTGCGGATGCAATGCGTTTTTCACGCAGCCCCATTCACTTCTATGGGGCCAGGGCTGCGCGAAAAACGCAGAATATAGAACATGCTGCGATTTTCACGCAACGCAGAACTGATGCGTGAAAAACAACGCTCATGTACACAGACCCATTGAAATGAGTGGGTCAGGATTCAGTGCGGGTGCTATGCGTTCACGTCATGCATTGCACCCGCGCGGAAAACTCGCTCGTGTGAAAGGGACCTTACTCTCCATTCAGAATGCATGGGGATATACCTGATCAGTTCTTTTCCGGCATTGAGCCCTTTTGACGAACTCGGTGCTGGAAAAGAAAACCGCTAGTGTGAAAGTACCTTAAGCAGCACTACAAGTACCAGTCAAAAGTTTGGACACACCTTTTCAACTTATGGTTTTTCTTGTTTTCTTTTTATTTTCTACAGTGTAGATTCCTATTAAAGGCATGAATATGATGAAGGAACACATATGGAATAAAGTAGTAAACAAATGTATTTTAGATTCTTCAGAGTAGCCTCCTTTTGCTTTTAGAACAGCTTTGCACACTTTTGGCCTGGACTGTTTTTCCAACAGTCTTGCAGGGGTTCCTAGAGGTCCTGGGCACTTGTTGGCTGGTTTACCTTCATTCTGTGGTCTAACTTATCCCAAACTGTCTCAATTAGGTTCAATTCAGATGATTGTGGAGTCCATGTGATCTGATGCAGCCCTCCATCACTCTCCTTCTTGGCTAAATAACCAGCACATAGCCTGGAGGTGTGTTTGGGGTCCTTGTTCTGTTGATAAACTAATGATGGTCCCACTAAGCGCAAACCAGATGGGATGGCATGTTCCTGCTGTGGTAGCTATACTGGTTAGGGTACTTTCACACTAGCGTTTTTCTTTTCTGGCGCTGAGTTCAGTCCTAGGGGCTCAAATCCGTAAAAGAACTGATCAGGCATATCCCCATGCATTCTGAATGGAGAGTAATCTGTTCAGGATGTCTTCTGTTCAGTCTTTTTGACTGATCAGGCTTTTCAGAAAAACGTAGCATGTTGTATTTACCTCCGGCCAAAAATCCGGAACATTTTGACTGAACGCCGCATCCGGCCTTTTTCCCATTGACTTGCATTAACACCGGATCCGGCGCCGTGTGTTCCGTCAAACCGGATCCGGCTTTTGCATGTTAAACCCGAAAAATGTGAAAAAAAAGTTAAAGTCCATAAATGGCGGATCCATTTTTTCCAATGCATTTTTTCATTGTGATCAAAATCCTGATCAGGATTCAAATGTAATCCGTTTTCACACGTTTTTCCGGATCCGGCGGGCAGTTCCGGTGACAGAATTGAACGCCGGATTCAAACAACGCTAGTGTGAAAGTAGCCTTAAGTGTGCCTTCAGTTTTTACTAAATCACCAACAGTGTCACCTGCAAAGTTTCCTAATGCCATCACCTGCTTTTCCATGCTTCCTGGTAGGAACCACACATGTAGAAACCATCTGCTCACCTTTTCTGCATCTCACAAAGACATGGTAATTGGAACCAGACATCTCAAAATTTGACTCATCAGAACAAAGTACAGATTTCCACTCGGCTAACGACTGTTCCCTGTGTAGGCTCAAGCAATTCTCTTCTTGTTTCTCAGCAGTGGCTGTAAAGGCCTTATTCTTGCAGTAGATGTTGAGATGTGCCTGGTTCTTGATCTCTGGAAAGCATTTATGTGGGGTCTAATTTGAGATGCTGCTAATTTGCAGGTTCTGAAGCTGGTAACTTCTTCTTCAGCAGAAGTAACTCTTGGTCTTTCCTAGGGTAGTCCTCATGAGAGCCAGTTTCATCATAGTGTTTGATGGTTTTCATGACTAGGGGCGGGCACAGGAGCAATGTCTCCCAGCCTATTAGAGGCTGGTGCATGCCACTGAGCCATGATCGGGTAGGGGGGCATTTTTATAACTGGGCGGAGCACTATGGGGCCACTGGTTCTACTGAGGGGACAAAAAGGGGCTTTTATTCTGTACTGGAACACATTATAAGAGGGGGCACTATGGGGACCTTGGTTCTACTGAGGGCATTAAAAGAGGTTATTTTTTGTACTGGCAACTGTTATAAGGGGGTATTTTATGTACTGACACACATTATAAGGGACATTTTTTGTACTGGCACACATTATAACTGACATTTCTCGCCCATTTTCCTTGGGGGACACAGACCTTGGGTATAGCTCAGCTCCCTAGGAGGCGTGACACTAAGTAAAACTGTTAAGCCCCTCCTCCATCAGCTATACCCTCAGCCTGGAGATAGAGGCTACCAGTTTTAGCTTAGTGTCCAAGGAGGCAAGACACTCCCTGCTACTGCAGGGCTGTTTTCTCCTTGTTATTTTTACTTTTTCTTCTAATTTTGTTATTTTATTTTTTCCTAGGGATACCAGAGACGCATTAGACCTCTCTGCTCTCCCGGGGTTGAGCTGCGCCAGTGCCAACTTATCTGCACTGCTGCCTCCCCCACAGAAGCAATAGGAGGATCTGGGCAGCAATGGCTCCCCTACATCCCGCCAGCTAGGGGGTCGCCCGCACGCCAAGCCCCTCTTCCAGCTTCCTGCCACTGCGGTGCCAGTGGCTGAAGGGGCGACCCTGCTGGAAAGGACTGAGGGTGAAGACGTCGGACGGTGAGATGGCTATTCCAGCCCATACCCCGTCCCTATCTGCAGCATCTACCCCTCTGGGTAAGGGGGGCACCCGTGGTCGCTCATTCTGAGCGCTCATCTGCAGGACAATGCAGCACAGCAGCATCCTCAGCACCCCCACGCCGTTCCCCCCCACGCTGCTATCTTTCTCCCCCCCCCCCCCCCCCCTCATTCGGGGCTGACTCCATTTTTTCTCTTCTCTCTCTCCCCCTTCCCGCCGAGACCGGGGGGCGGGGCTTAGCGGTCCCGGCAGGGGGCGGGGCTTACACGCGCGTCATTTTGGGGGCGGAGCTACGTTCTCCTTCACAGGAGACATTTCAAGCGCTGGAGGGGGTGGAGCTTGTTCCCCGCGCTTTCTGCTGAGGTTTCCCGCGCTTCCTCACTCCTGACAGGAAGCTGGGACACGGTGGGGGACTCTAACCTCCTGTGTACATCGCTCGGCTTCTGTGGGCGCTCTCTGCTGCTCTCTGCTGCTCACTGCTGTTCATTGCTTCTCTGCTGCTGCTGATCTGGGCCATCTCCTGACGTTCTTCTGAGGCACTGGTAGGACAGTTAACCCTCTCCTAACCCTCCTGGTCATAGCTGCTATAACCCTTTGTGGTCTCTATATTAGAGTACAACCACACTTCAGCATGTCAGATCCCACAGGTGCCCCCAAACCCTGGTACCATGCCTGTACCGCCTGTAAGGAACTTTTTCCGCGTGGGCAATCTGAGCCGCATTGCCTTGCATGTCAGGCCCCGGTGCAGGGCCCGCTTCCCGCTGCGCCCCCCGGTGCCTCTGAACCCCCTGACTGGGCTAGGTCTCTGTCTCAGGCGGTGGAAAGCCTTACACACGTAGTGGGCCGTCTCGTGGATAGACCGCCTCTCCCGCAGGCTGCCACAATCCCTGTCGCACCCGCTGGGACTACCGTTTCTGCCGCCCCCACTGGTTCCCTGCCTCCCAGCGAATCTTCCAGGGCCCGGCATACTCAGAAACGTTCAAGGGTTGAGCGCACATCTTCTCCAGATGCTTCGCTCTCTCCGCCATGCGTGCGAGCTCAGTCAAGTCTATCCTCTCAAAGGGATACGCTTTCTGAGGGAGAACTGGCGGATTCGGAGGTGGACATGGACTCAGAGCTTCCGTCCAAATTGGCGTCCGCGGTGGGGCATCTTGTCACTAGCATCCGTGATACCTTTCAGCTACACGATGACCCCCCCAGCTCTGAACAGGCCGGCGTGTCCTTTCTCCGCCCCAAACAGGCCTCCAAGGTTTTTCCCATACACGCTGATTTTTCTTCTGTGGTATCCAAGGCTTGGACTCGGCCTAACGTCCGCTTTATTACACCCAAAAAGCTGGACATTTGTTATCCCTTTCCAGCGGATTCTGTGACCACGTGGACATCCCCGCCTAAGGTTGATCCTCCCGTGGCTCGCCTGTCCAAAAGCACTACTATTCCTGTACAGGACGGATCTTCCCTCCAGTCTGTTGAGGACCGTCGTACGGAATCCCTCTCCAAGGCCATATTTACTGCCTCTGGTTCGGCCCTTAGACCGGTCTTTGCCTCCGCCTGGGTTGGCAAAGCGGTCTCTGAATGGGGTTTGCAACTGGAACGGGAGTTAGGGTCGGTCGTCCCTGTTCAGGACCTCCGTTCCTTAGCCCAACTAATTGTTCAGGCCGGAAAATTCGTCTGTGAGGCCTCCCTTGATGCGGGTGCCCTCATTGCCCGTTCCTCTGCCCTGGCAGTTTCTGTCAGGAGGGAACTCTGGCTGAAGGTTTGGGCGGCGGACGCCGCTTCCAAACGCTCTTTGGCCGGCCTACCATTCACGGGTTCCCGCCTGTTCGGAACCCGTCTGGACGAACTTATATCAGAGGCCACGGGTGGGAAGAGTACTCACCTCCCCCAGTCCAGGCCAATGGGCGCCCCCCGTGGTCGCGCTGGTTCGTCCCGTTTTCGGTCCTTTCGCAAGCCCACCGGGTCTAGACCCGCGGCCAGTTCTTCTTCCTCTGGCCCAGCCCAGGATAGACGCAAGAAGCCGTTTTTTCGGATGCAACCTACCTGGCGCAAGTCCCAGCCTGCACGGGCTCCCACAGGCCAGCAGCCCTCTGCCTGAAGGTGCGCCCCCACCCACCCGGGTGGGGGGCCGCCTTCTCCTATTCAGGAACGTATGGCGGGCCCACATCTCAGACGCATGGGCGCTCGAGATTGTATCTTGCGGATACAAAATCGAATTTGCGTCCATTCCGCCAGACCGTTTCTTCCGATCCCGTCCTCCGCGAGATCCCGTACGAGTGGCCGCCTTCTTCGCGGCCATTCACTCTCTAATGGACAAGGGTGTCGTCGCCCCCGTGCCTCCGACGGAAAGGTTCAGGGGGTTCTACTCGAACCTCTTTGTGGTTCCCAAGAAGGAAGGCTCAGTGCGTCCGATCTTGGACCTAAAACGCCTGAACCGTTTTCTCCGACTGCAGAGATTCCGGATGGAGTCTCTCAGGTCCGCAGTGGCCTCCCTGGAAAGAGGGGATTTCATGGCCTCAATCGACATTCAGGATGCATACCTCCACGTTCCGGTTGCTCCATGTCATCACCGCTTCCTGCGCTTCGCGGTGGGGGACGATCACTTCCAATTCGTCGCCCTTCCCTTTGGTCTGGTGAC
Organism: Bufo gargarizans; assembly: GCF_014858855.1. Classification (NCBI taxonomy): domain Eukaryota; kingdom Metazoa; phylum Chordata; class Amphibia; order Anura; family Bufonidae; genus Bufo; species Bufo gargarizans. The sequence goes on from NC_058081.1 coordinate 310,922,167, forward strand.
GGCTCCTCGAGTGTTCACCAAGGTCCTGGCCCCTGTCTTGGCCCTTCTACGTTCAAGAAGTGTTTTTCTTCTCCCATACTTGGACGACATCCTGGTCAAGGCACCCTCCTTCTCTCAGACATCCCGCAGTGTGGAACTCACTCTGGAGACCCTGACGCGGTTCGGTTGGATTATCAACCACCCCAAATCTTCCCTTACCCCCTCCAGACGGCTGATCTTCCTGGGGATGCTCCTGGATACAGAGTTGGCGGAGGTCCGCCTTCCGTCGGACAAGCGTCTGGCCCTTCGCGGGTCGGTTCGCAGTCTCCTCCGTCATCACCGCCCTTCCCTCAGATCCAGCATGCGGTTGTTGGGAAAGATGGTTGCCTGTTTCGAAGCGGTGCCGTTCGCACAATTCCTATCCCGCACCTTTCAGAGGGCAATTCTGTCGGCCTGGGACAAATCACCGAGGAGTCTGGACAGGACCTTTCTTCTGCCTCCCCTGGCTCGGTCTTCCCTCGGCTGGTGGTTGCATATCCCTCTAAGGGGGAAGTCCTTCCTTCCACTGAACTGGCTGGTGATTACCACAGATGCCAGCTTACGGGGGTGGGGGGGGGGGGTTTTCCCTCCCCGGTCCGTCCAGGGCGTTTGGTCTCTATCGGAGTCCAGACTTCCAATCAATATTCTGGAACTGAGGGCGATTCTTCTGTCCCTCAGACACTGGACCCATCTGCTGAGGGGCCACCCTGTTCGGATCCAATCGGACAATGCCACGGCTGTGGCATACATAAACCATCAGGGAGGCAGCGCTGCAGCGATGCAAGAGGTGACCCTCATTCTCCTCTGGGCGGAGACGCACGTGCCGGCCTTATCTGCGATTTACATCCCGGGGGTGGACAACTGGGCGGCGGATTTCCTCAGCCGGTCCACCATCGACCCGGGAGAATGGTCCCTGCACCCAGAGGTGTTCGAAGCCCTTTGTCTTCGCTGGGGTCGCCCCGACGTGGACCTCATGGCCTCCAAATTCAACCACAAGGTCCCCCTATACCTGGCCAGGGCACGGGACCCGAAGGCATACGGCGCCGACGCGCTCGTCCTTCCGTGGCGCGAATTCTCCCTTCTGTACGTCTTTCCTCCTTTTCCCCTCCTGCCACGGGTTCTTCGGAGGATCGCGGCAGAGGGCGTCCCCGCGATTCTAATCGCCCCGGATTGGCCCCGCCGGTCTTGGTACGCCGACCTAATGTTGCTGTTGGCAGACGCACCGTGGCCACTGCCCTCCAGGGAAGACCTTCTCTCTCAGGGACCGATCTTCCACGAGCATTTAGGCTCGCTACGTTTGACGGCGTGGCTATTGAGACCGCCGTCTTAACGCGACGGGGTTTCTCCGCGGACGTAGTCCGCACCATGATCCGGGCTCGTAAGCCCGTATCCTCTAGGATCTACTATCGGGTTTGGAGGTCCTATCTGGGGTTCTGTGAGTCCCGGAGCATCCCACCTCTCCGGTTTTCTCTTCCCACAATCCTGTCCTTCCTCCAGTCGGGTCTGGACCTGGGGCTGTGCCTCAGTTCTCTGAAGGGTCAGATTTCGGCGCTGTCTATTCTTCTCCAGCGTCCCCTGGCCCCTCTAGGGCCAATTAAGACCTTCTTACAAGGGGTGGCTCACTCTGTTCCGCCGTACCGCCCTCCAGTTCCTTCCTGGGACCTGAATGTGGTGCTCTCGGCGCTCCAATCAGCCCCCTTCGAGCCTTTACGGGAGGTCTCCCTTCGCCTTCTGTCCTGCAAGGTCATCTTTCTTGTGGCCGTCACGTCTCTCCGACGGGTGTCGGAGTTAGCGGCTCTTTCTTGCTCCGAACCTTTCCTGATCTTCCACCAGGATAAGGTTGTGCTTCGGCCTGTCCCCCGACTTTCCTGCCAAAGGTGGTCTCTGCCTTTCACATCAATGAGGACATCGTCCTTCCGTCGCTCTGTCCCTCTCCTTCCCACCCCAGAGAACGGGAACTGCACCGTCTGGATGTGGTCAGGGCGTTGAGGATTTACTTGGAGGTCACCGGGTCCTTTCGGCGCACGGACTCCCTGTTTGTGGTTCCGGAGGGTTTGCGCAGAGGGTTGGCGGTCTCCAAGGTGGCTATTGCCCGTTTCATTAAACTGGCGGTGTCTGAGGCTTATCGAGCCAAGGGCAGACCTCCGCCTTTCGGCGTCACTGCTCATTCCACCAGAGCAGTCGGAGCTTCCTGGGCGCTGAGGCATCGGGCCTCGGCTGAACAGTTGTGCAAAGCAGCCACTTGGTCCTCTCTGCACACTTTCACAAAGTTCTATAGGGTGCATACGCATCCATCAGCGGATGCTGCTTTGGGCCGCCTGGTTTTGCAGGCAGCGGTTTCCTGATGCTCTGGTGGTGTTCCGCCTTGGGTTTGTGGTCCCTCCCTTCTTGGACTGCTCTTGAACGTCCCAAGGTCTGTGTCCCCCAAGGAAAATGGGCGAGAAAAGGAGATTTTTTGTATAACTTACCAGTTAAATCTCTTTCTCGCTCTTCCTTGGGGGACACAGCACCCACCCTTCTGTGTTTGGTTACAGGGTTATGGTCTGGCGCCCCGTTGGGTTGCTGGCTGGTTGTTTCCGTTATTGGTTGTTATCCTTTCACTACTTGGACACGCAACTGGTAGCCTCTATCTCCAGGCTGAGGGTATAGCTGATGGAGGAGGGGCTTAACAGTTTTACTTAGTGTCACGCCTCCTAGGGAGCTGAGCTATACCCAAGGTCTGTGTCCCCCAAGGAAGAGCGAGAAAGAGATTTAACTGGTAAGTTATACAAAAAATCTCCTTTTTCTCTACTGGCGCACAATATAAGAGGTATTTTTTGTACCAGCACACATTATAATGGGGTATTTTTGTACTGGCACACATTATAGGGGGTATTTTTGTACTGGCACACATTGGGGGCATTTTTTCTTAATGCACACATTATAAGGGAAATTATTACTTCTGGGGAACATGATTACTAGTATGGGCATTATGGGGGTATTATTACTTGTGGGGCACAATGAGGGACATAATTCACTCTGACAGAGAATTATTACTATTAGTGGGACTTTTGGGAGCACTATTACTGTGGGGGCCCCGGTACAGTATCAGTTTAAAACAATTATTTTTGGGGGTCACTATGTTTACAACACTATTGGTGTCAGGGACACTTTGCTGGGCGCAGTTATGTTTGAGGGCACTATATGGAAATAATTATTGAAGGGGGCACCATCTGTGTGGTACTAGTATTTTCAAGGAGTCTGTTTCTGCAGTATAGTACAAGGGAGCATAGCAGGCACACTATTGGGAGTGACCGGATGGGAATTCAGAAGATCGGGAGGATGATGAAAAAGTAGGAAGCTAAGATGACTGAAAAAAATCATCATGACTGTCTGGTTCAAATGGAGAAAATGAAGAAAGAGAATGTTTATATGAGAGGAGACATCATTGGATGAAAGAGGAATGTGGAGCTGTATTACTTTGTATGTTTTGTAGAGCTATAGGCAATGTTTTCCAAGTATGTCTTTAATAGTATGGTTGGAAGGAAGGGGTTAGGTTGAGACAGGGGCATTGCTAGGGTCTCGAAAGATCCGGGGCCCAAGCGCCAATGACTATGGCCCAGTTCTCTAAGTCGCCCCACCTCCCACCACACGCCGCATTTTGCTGTACTTGATATACAGCAGTACATACCTGTCACATCCAGGGTCAGTAGTAATAAGCCCCTCCCCCCATAGTGCCCTTAGTAGAAATAAGTCAGATCTAAGTCCCTAGTAGTAATAAGAATGCCTATAATGTCCCCTGGATTTATAATACCCCTAGAGTGCCCCCAGTATTTATACTGCCCCTACTGTTATATTGCTCACCCTGAAGTGCCCCCAGTATTTATAATGCCCCCTGCAGTGCCCCCTGTAGCTATATTCCTCCCTCCACCATACAGTCTCATGTAAATAACATCACACCATCTCTCCAGCCCCCTCCAAAATACAGTCCCATGTATATAACATCACCTCCTCCCCAGCCACCTCCAACATGCAATCCCATGTGAGCATCACCCCCTCAACATTCAGTCCTATGTCAATAACATCACTCCCTCCCACAGCCGCCATTAACATACAGTCCCATGTAAATAACATCACTCCCTCCCCCAGTCCCCTCTGACATACAGTCCCATGTACATAACATCACTCCCTCCCACATCTGCCTCCTCCAACATACAGTCCCATGTAAATAACCTCACTCTCTCCCAAAGCGGCCATCAACATACAGTCCCATGTAAATAACATCATCCCCCTCCTACAGCCGCCTTCAACATACAGTCCCATGTAAATAACATCACCATGCCCCAGCCCCCTCCAACATACAGTCCCATGTAAATAACATCACTCCCTCCTACAGCCGCCTTCAACATACAGTCCCATGTAAATAACATCACCATGCCCCAGCCCCCTCCAACATACAGTCCCATGTAAATACCATCACTCCCTCCCACAGCCGCCATCAACATACAGTCCCATGTAAATAACATCCCTCCCTTCAGCCGTAACATACAGTCCTATGTAAATAACCACAACTCACAGCATTGCTCTGCCTTTCCCCTCACTTTCTTCTCCTCATGTCATCACAGGTCCTTCAGCTCTTCCAATGCATTAGATTCAATTGTATTGCCATCCTGAGGATGGCAATACAGTTGTATCTAGCTGGCAGGCAGGACATTCGGGGCCTGGAACAAAAAGGCCCAGGCCCTGAATGTTATAACCTAGCAACGCCCCTGGGTTGAGAATTTGTCATTGGCGGGGGCACAGTTTAAATTTCAGCAGCAGAAAGGCTAGGTAAGATACCTTAAAATTTCAGGAAATTTTCCAGATTGACTGACGTGTTAAAGGGGTTATCCCAGGATTAGTGTAAAAAATAAAACATACACCATATAGTACACAACAACATCTTTGTAACAAAGCTAGAACCAGCTCTGTACCTCACATGGATCCAGAGATCTCCCCATTTGTTGGTCTGCTAGATTTATATTAAGCTGACAGCTCAAGGGGAGTGTTTTTTTTTTCTCAGAAGGCGTGTCTTTCTTCTGTAGCTCTCTCTATCACAGCTCAGGAGGCGTGTCTTTCTTCTGTAGCTCTCTCTATCACAGCTCAGGAGGCGTGTCTTTCTTCTGTAGCTCTCCCTATCACAGCTCAGGAGGCGTGTCTTTCTTCTGTAGCTCTCTCTATCACAGCTCAGGAGGTGTGTCTTTCTTCTGTAGCTCTATCACAGCTCAGGAGGCGTGTCTTTCTTCTGTAGCTCTCTATCACAGCTCAGGAGGCGTGTCTTTCTTCTGTAGCTCTCCCTATCACAGCTCAGGAGGCGTGTCTTTCTTCTGTAGCGCTCTCTATCACAGCTCAGGAGGTGTGTCTTTCTTCTGTAGCTCTATCACAGCTCAGGAGGCGTGTCTTTCTTCTGTAGCTCTCTCTATCACAGCTCAGGAGGCAGTTGAAGGATGAAAATGAGCATGTGCGGCCATCTCACTGAGCCGGACAAAGAAGTAAGAAAAAGAACAAAGAGGAGACAGCGCTATATAGATACATTTTATTGAATAACTCAGTAGCTATCCTAAATATGTAATTGCAAAAAGTATTCAGATCCAGTTGCTGGTTTGAAAACTGTCGAATATTTTTTGTGGAACAACCCCTTTAATGATGGACTGTAATTTTAAAAGTTACACTAGATCCCAGCTAAGTAATTGCTGTGTATATCTAGATAAGCTTCAGAACACCAAAACAAAACACACAGCATGTAATTAATCTAAATTAATATTTTAATAATCACATATTAGATAAAATGTAAAAATCTGTAGCAGCAGCATAGATATACAGGAAAGAAAAAGAACCACAGATGATGTGTCATAGGCCAAAAAACACGACCCCTTGATCAGCATCATAAAAAAGGATTGGGACAATACCTAAAATTGCAAAATGCAACCTTTTCACGCAAATGAACCTATGAAGGGGAAAGTCCAATTTCTGCATTAAATGAATCAAAATAAAGTGCCTAGTGCATTACATAATATGCAGAATTCATCAAGAAGTGCATAATAAAATAAGTAATACCGACCAGTGTGGTTCTGATCCCGACGCACGTTTTGCATTTCGCTTCCTCAGGGGATGAGTACACAATGTGCTCTCTAACCTTATATACTATACTAATTAGTGTAAAATCAAAAAATCTGTGGGAATACCTTATCATATGTACCAGCACATGTGCTTCTTGGATGTTCATGGCGTGCGTTCTGCGCTGGGACGCACAACATCACATCCTATTGTTTACTAGTGACCTACAACCATGCTGGAATTCTCCATATTAATCTATCCTAAAATATAGGGGAAGACCTAGAGCAAATAATAAGAAAGAAGAGAAGGAAGAAGAATATGTAAACATATATGTCAAATATATAAGGATAGGAGCGATTGTACTCTATGAAGCGCACATCACACTACCGGATATCCGTCATGCGCCTCACTCGCACTGCGCTATTATCATGGAATGCACCCCGGCACTTCCGGCGTGCACTCCACTCAAAAGCGCACCACCCACTCCCATATCTCAATACCACCAGCCATACTCTAACAATCTCATATATCATTAGTATCTTATATGTGAATAAATAACTAACCGTGCCTCCTAGCTGATGACAAATAATGAGAAAATACAAGTACAGACCAAAAGTTTGGACACACCTTCTCATTCAAAGAGTTTTCTTTATTATTATGACTATGAAAATTGTAGATTCACACTGAAGGCATGAAAACTATGAATTAACACATGTGGAATTATATACATAACAAAAAAGTGTGAAACAACTGAAAATATGTCATATTCTAGGTTCTTCAAAGTAGCCACCTTTCGCTTTGATTACTGCTTTGCACACTCTTGGCATTCTTATGATGAGCTTCAAGAGGTAGTCACCTGAAATGGTTTTCACTTCACAGGTGTGCCCTGTCAGGTTTAATAAGTGGGATTTCTTGCCTTATAAATGGGGTTGGGACCATCAGTTGCGTTGTGGAGAAGTCCCCAAGTGCAGTCACAAAAACCATCAAGCGCTACAAAGAAACTGGCTCACATGCAGACGGCCCCAGGAAAGGAAGACCAAGAGTCACCTCTGCTGCGGAGGATAAGTTCATCCGAGTCACCAGCCTCAGAAATCGCAGGTTAACAGCAGCTCAGATTAGAGACCAGGTCAATGCCACACAGAGTTCTAGCAGCAGACACATCTCTAGAACAACTGTTAAGAGGAGCTGGTCAATGACATGAAGAGAGCTGCTACTAAAGTTTCAAAGGTCACTTTTCAAAGTAGAAATTTTTGGTCTAAACTTCACTCGTTGTGTTTGGAGGAAAAAGAAGGATGAGTTGCATCCCAAGAACACCATCCCTACTGTGAAGCATAGGGTTGGTAACATCATGCTTTGGGGGTGCTTTTCTGCGAAGGGGACAGGACGACTGCACTGTGTCACAACCAGACAGCTGAGAAGCTCTGACAGAAGCCTTTCAGAACCTCCTCCTTGAGTTTTCTTTGTTGTGGTGTTCAGTTCCTCATCTCGTTAGCCTCTCTCAGCTGTCATGTAGTTGGACTGATTACATCCCTTTAAATTCCTCCCCAAAATGCATTACTGTGCGGCTTATACTTCTTCCTGGAGTGTGTGTGCATGCTGATCCTATTTCCCAGTCTGCTACTAAGTTAAGTGCTGTACATTTATCTGTTATTTTCTGTTTGCTGGATCCCAGGTGACCCTGACTCCCTCCGTGTCTGGTGTAGGGAGCCGGTGGTCGTATCCCCTCACTATTGTAGGGTGTTCAGGTGTTATATAGTCAAGGTATGTGGATATGCAACCATCCACCTTTGGGATTTTTGCATAGGCTGAGCAGCCAGGGAAAGTGCCAGGTCTTGTGCAGGGGTCTCCCTTTTGGTTCCTTAGCTTTGGATCCAGTGAGTCATATATGCATGTTGCTTTGTCTTTTTTCCTGTACACCGTCCGTGACACACTGTATTAAGGAGAGGATGAATGGGACCATTTATTGTGAGATTTTGAGCAACAACCTCCTTCCCTCAGTCAGAGAATTGAAGATGGGTCGCGGCTGGGTCTTCCAACATGACAACGACCCGAAGCACACAGCCAGGATAACCAAGGAGTGGCTCCGTAAGAAGCATATCAAGGTTCTGGAGTGGCCTAGCCAGTCTCCAGACCTAAAACCAATAGAACATCTTTGGAGGGAGCTGAAACTCCGTGTTGCTTAGCGACAGCCCTGAAACCTGACAGATCTAGAGGAGATCTTTGTGGAGGAGTAGACCAAAATCCCTGTTGCAGTGTATGCAACCCTGGTCAAGTACTACAGGGAACGTTTGACCTCTGTAATTGCAAACAAAGTCTTCTGTACCAAATATTAACACTGATTTTCTCAGGTGTTCAAATACTTATGTTCAGCAGTGCAAGACAAATAAATTCTTTAAAAATCAAACAATGTGATGATTTCTAAGTGGGAGAATTGCAAAATCGCAGGGTGTTCAAATACTTCTGTTCCTCACTGTATGTCCAATAACATGGTATCGTTAGCTGTAATCAACAGTTTCATGAAGGTCATAGAACAATGATTGCAAGCCTCTTCCCATTTAATATTTAAACTTCTAAACTGTAAGAAGGAAATACTTGCACTCTTAATCCAGGAGATTATATTTCTTAATACATACTGCTCCATGGATGTCTATTCCACCATATCCTTAAACGTTTATGTAGGAGATTCTTAAAGGTCCACTTTAGTTCTCGTACATTTCTTTGTTCCGTATCCTGTATATTACTGCCACTGTAATTATAAATAACTTCAGCCTCAGATTTCCACGAAGCTTCACGGGCCAAAAAATTGTTGTCATATGGAATATACAACCCCTGCAAGAAAAGAAATACAACTTTTGCAGGTAAATCTACACCAAAAGTTACACTAGCTCCCAGCTAAGTAATTGCTGTGTATATCTAGATAAGCTTCACAACACCAAAATAAAAAGGCATAGCATATAATTATTCTAAATGTATATTTTAATCACATATTAGAAACAATTTTAAAATCACTATCAGCGGCATACATATACAGGAAAGAAAAAGAAATACAGATGATGTGTAATATACAAAAAAACGCGACCCCTTGATGAGTAGTGCTAATATTTGGTCTCCCTCAGCATCATAAAAAAGGATTGGGACAATAAAATTGCAAAGTCCAACCTTTTCACGAACCTAAGTACATATGAAGGGGAAAAGTCAAATTTCTACAATAAATGTATCAAAATAAAGTGCCTAGTGCATTATATCATATGCAGAATTCATAAAGGAGTGCATAATAAAATAAGTAATACCGACCAGTGTGGTTCTGACCACGACGCACATTTTGCATTTCGCTTCCTCGGGATGAGTGCACAATGTGCTCTTTAACCTTATATACTATACTAATTTGTGTAAAATTAAAAAAATCTGTGGGAATACCTTATCATATGTACCAGCACATGTGCTTCGTGGATGTTTTACTTAGTTGAGTGGTTCTCTCCATAATATGGATTACAACAGTAGTAGAATAGGGGGTAAACATTGTATGGAACTGTGTACCAATCCTACCTCTGCACAACACAACTGATGATCTCAAACACATTATGAAGGCAATAAATTCCACAAATTGACTCTTGACAAGACATACCAATTAACTTAAACCATTCCAGGTGACAACCTCATGAAACTGATTGAGAGAATGTCAAGAGTGTGCAAAGCTGTTAGCAATTTAGAAGGGGGCTGAAGATTGTAAAATATAAACCATATTCTGATTTACTTTATTCCATAATTCACTTCTTACAGTGGACCTGTCCCCTCTCCTGACATGTCTGTTTTAATAGCTTCATGCATTCCCCATGTAATAACAATTCTGGAGCCTCTATTCTATGTTTTACCATCTAGTTATTATTTCTACTAGAAGTTATTAATGAATTGCTAGCAGTCTGCAGTAAGGGTACAGAAGGGTGGTAAGTAGTCTCTATCTAATGTCAGTGCTGCCTTTCTCAGACTGTGCAGTGACACACCTCCAAATGTTTAATATCCCTCAGTACCCTTACTGCAGACTGCTAGCAATTCATTCATAACTTCGAGCAGAAATAATAAAGGGATGGTACAACATAGAATAGATGATCCAGAATTGCTATTACATGGGGAATGCATGTAGTTACTAAAACAGATATGTCACAAGTGGCATTTATCATGTAGAGAAAGTTAATACAAGGCATTTACTAATGTATTGTTGTTATCCATATTGCCTCCTTTGCTGGTTGGATTAATTTTTCCATCACATTATACACTGCTCGTTTCCGTGCATTTTGGCATCTGGTTTTCTTTTTTACACACTGGCCCAGATTTACTAATCCTGTAGATGGTGTGAATTTAGTCCGGCGGCCCAGACCTGCACCAGATCTATCGCAGGGGTCAGGCTGGAGGATAAATCTGGTGCACGGACAGACCCTTAAAGGGGTTATCCCACTTTGCATTTTCATACTTACCTGCTGCCAGCGCGCCGTTCACTTCCTGGATTCTGGCTGGGACGGGCTTCATCTTAATTGAAGTCTTCTCCTGACCAGCTGCGCGCTGGACTGAACGCGCACGCCGACGCGCATGCGCCATGGTTACTTATTCCTGGCCAGTATAGTACAGAGCCGGCATGCGCGTTCGAGGCTCTGTACTTTTCTGGCCAGGAAGAAGTCACCATCACGCATGCGCGGCGGCGTGCGCGTTCAGGACAGCGAGCGGCCCGGCCGGGAGAAAAGAAGGAGTATTCTGCGCAAGTGTGGCCACCGGGATTCCGGAGGAGCGGTGGCCGTAACTAGGGGAGACCGAATGACAACAATGAGGTAAGTGGGAATGAGTTTTCTCTTAAACGGTGGGTATGAGTTAATCAAATATATTTACTAAAATGATCACTGTCAAATCATAGATTTAACAGTGATCATTATGATAGGATAACCCCTTTAAGGGTCAATTCACAAGTCCGTAAGTGTATTGTGGATCGGCAAAACACGGATACTGGCTGTGTGCGTTTCGCATTTTGCGGAGCGCACATGGCCGGCCCTATGATAGAAATGTCTATTCTTGTCTGCGATTGCGGACAAGAATAGGATATGCTCTACCTTTTTTGCAGGGTCACAGAACGGAGCAACAGATGCACATCCTGCCTCATGGGGAGGAAAGGAAGTTAGAGTTAGTGTGCCAGCTACCCGTGCTTGGGGGAGGCTGTGCTGGTAGGAGCTCCCAGTTCTAGGGATCCCAACCCAGGATCGAGTCTCGGCTGAGACCAAAGATCACCATTCCCAGTCTGAGTCCTTCAGCCTCGGCTGGTGACAAGCAAGCAGCACCTCCAGAACTCCAGGACGAACCATTCCCTGTGAGCATAACTGTGAGTAACTATCCAGAGACCAGGAGAAGCCAAATTGCTCCTCAGCTAGTCAGTCCCATACACAGCAGAAGATAGATAGAACAGAAGATATGGCTCTGTAATTTGGGTTAGGAATCTATAAGCAGACGAAAAATCCTGCAAGAGAGCTCCAGGCATATGATAGAAGCAGAAGAGATAGTAATCCCTGCCATATATTGCCAATACCTGCTGGGACCCAAGACTATTGCTGTATCTCATGCGGATTAATGCTCCTCCAGTAAAGACAAGTTGAATTATATTCCAAGTCTGGATCTTATTTACTGCTACCAAATCCCTCAATTACTCCTACTACCAACACTGATTTTATTGCAAGTGAGCCAGGATCCAGGAGTCCAGCCATACAAAGGTAGGCGACACCGTTGACACTATACCTACTACTACACAGAGACATTATACCACTGAGTTGCAACACCTTGAAGGGCCCTGAGACTGTACCCTGCGCACGCTGCAATTGGCGTCACAAACCATAGACTATTATACACATATCCTGACCCACTGCATAATTTTGGCATCCGCCTAACCGAACCACGGTCCGGCTCATTGCATTTTTGGCGTCACGAAAAGGATCGAGCTGTGTGCCAACAGGATCGAATTGTGTGCTAACAGAACCGGATCCAATTGTGCTATAACAGAACCGGATCCAATTGTGTGCTTAACCGGATCTCATTGCATGTTTCACAGTATTGCAGGAGCTGAAGATTGTGTAAAAACCCAGAAAATGTACTTTGTTGCTGTGCCAGAAAGTGCTAAACATGCGCCCCAGCACTCAAAGGGTTAATTTGCCATATTCGCAAAATGGCGCTGCTTCTTCATGCCCAGAAGCGGGAAAACTCAGAAACGCCCTCTCAAGAGCGCAAAGATGCCGAATACGCCCCCTTAGAAGCGGGAAATCTAAAGCCTGCCCACCAAGGAAGATGGCGCTCCTTCTACCAAAATGGGACCAGATGGCAATACAGGGAGAACTCGTTTACGAGCCCACTGTGCCTGAAATCCGGGTTTCCCAGCTCGTGAGAAGAGATGTCCCCTGCGCATTTAAAGCATCTTCAGAGCCAGCACCTGCTATGAGCAATGACGAGACAGCTGCCGCTGACTTACCCGAGAAGGCTGCTGTCACCGTTCCAGGCCCCGCAGAAGAAGACAGGACTCCAGTCAAGTCCTCAGAGGCTGTGGATCCCTCCGCTTCCATTGCTGTCAGCGCGGAAGGCGAGACGTCACGCAAGATGTCTGCCGACGCTGAACCTATCCCCCGGAGGACGCTGCTGATGTTGCTGCCCAGGTGTCCTACCAGCCTGCACCGCAGACGGCGATTGGACCCCGCGACGACCACCAGGAGGCACCGGAACCGGCCGCTACAACAGGTAGGAGCAGCCGTGCTCCCTGAGGCCCAGGCCCGATCCGTACCTGCCCCTGCACCGCTTCCTGCGACTCCCGATACCGCCAACAGGCTTAGGCCTGCTCCGCTAAAGACACCCACTGGTGCGGCGGAGGCGGCTGGTGTTTCCACTCTGCTGCCCAGTTCCACCACTACAAAACCGGGATGCCTGAACCGCGAGGTCCCATGGGAAATAACGGCTTATGCCCAGACGGCGTGGGAGTACAAGTCTGCCATCGAGGAATGGGTTAAGCAAGTAGTGGATGACCCCCAGCCAGGAGACCCCAAACTCACCAGGCGCACTGGGACTGTGCTCTGGTTCTCCGTTGAAAGGGGAGTAGGGTTCCTGCAGAATAGCCACTCCGGGTCGGAGATCTTTGTGGGCCGCCGCTCAATGAAGCGCCATTATCTGCCGCAGGCCTGTCACCAGGGACCAGGTAGAATATACCCCCATGCGTTCTCTACAAGGTCCCTTTGCTGCCAGTGTGACTTTGCTAGCCAAGCCATTAACCCCTGCAGTCACCTCAGAGACCTGGCAGGAGGACCCAGGTTCTGCGGGGAAAGTGAGATGCCTACAAGAGACCCCAGATGGCAGACTGCGTTTTAGGGAGCAGTCCCAGCCAGAACCTGCACCTCTTATCTCTGACCTGGCTGCACCACCAACACTGCGGGTGGGCCAGATAAACAATTCTGTACTGACATTCAACCCCAAGGTGCAGCCCTATGTACTGCCCTGGAAGCAGCCTCAGGCACCTTCTGTGTGTCTACCAGAGCCCCTTTAGCCAGAGGTTTTGAGCCCCTTTGCACTGGCTAGGGATTATGGTTTGCAGCATTTTACAGCTGCATTCTCCAGGCTGTCTGCACAGCCAACTCCTACAACCACCACTAGAGGGCAGTGGCGTGCGACAATGAGCTACCAGAGGCAGGAGTGCTCCCTGATGCGCTTTAGTAGCTCTAGTAGCGAGGAGGACATGGATGCCCTCCTCTAAAATGTATCCTCTTTAACAAAATAAGGAACTGTTTGGGAGCCACGTCGTGGACTATTCCTGACGGGTGAGGACCCATTGGCATTGTGTGCTTTTAACGTTTTATTTCAGGTTGCCCTATTTTGTCCTCATCCTGATGGTCATGAGCAGTAAGGACTCCCCCCATCATCATTTAACCCCTCACGTCCAAGTTCATTGTTTTATCCCCTTTCTCAGGTTTCTTGATAGCCTTATGGAACTACGGTTCTAAATATGTGCTTTTAGAGATTTTATACCTCCTTGTATTACAATTAACTTTTATCCCTGTGGATTACTATTGATTTTTAAAGTTTCCAGAGGATTCTACTACTTTTAAGCACTTAAAAAAAAAAAAGGGACTCAAGTTATTGTGGAGCCTAATCTTGCATTAATAAAATTGCACTATTTTACTAAAAATGTTTTATTGCAACATAAAAGCTTGCACCCAAAGAAAAGACTCAAACAATACCTTAGCTCTTTGTGATTTTCCTACTGTAATATTTTTGCACTGATTGTACCATTTTACAGTTATGTAACGTTTAAGATAACATGCCCATTTTGTGTATTCTTCTCCTAGGTGCTGCAATGTGAATTTATGCACTATTTGTGATGATTCCACTTAACTTAAAATGTAGCAACTTACTTAAGTATGCCTAAATTTGACAGCTCTTGTTCTCTCCTTCCTTTATACTGACTGCCTTCATGCGGACGCTTAAAACTAATGGCCTACATCTGGAGCTATATACCCATAGGTACCCAGGGTAGGACCAAGTGGTAAGTCCTGGCAGATCCAGTAACTACACGGTTAACCCCGCTGCTTCAGGAATCGTTAGAAGTCATAGACCGCTCCTTCCCGCTTGTTTCATGTTCAGGATTGCTCACATCCTGAGGTGTCTTATTTCTAGGAGATCCATGGGATTATAATACCCTCCTCCTGTGAAATTGCCATAAGTGTACGGAGACGATAAATACCTCCCCTTCTGAGCCTTTGCCTAAGGTATGGCGCCTCAAACCTTAGAGCCATAATTTAGCTACCCCATAGTCACCATAGTGATCATGTTTTAAGCCAAATTTCTCAGGCTTTGGAGCAGGAAAGGGAATACAGGATAAAGCCACCCTTTCATTTGCGGGCATTTCATTACACAATGGCGGGATTACAGAGTAAAGACACCCCCATGCTTTCTTTGGTATTGGTGGACGATACCCCAAAAGTCAGTAATGTTTGCTTTGTGCAGTATTTAGGTTCACTGGTTATACCAAGAGAAGGAAACTGTGTTGGACACCTTACTCTAGCGGGCAGGAACCTGGGGAAAGCCGTTATATGTTTTGTCTTTGTATGTCATTATATGTAATTCACGCAGCACTTTGTACTATATTGGGTACCCCAGTGCTGATTCCTCTTCCCTCCTAAGCATAAGCCGAGGGCGGCTTAACTTAAAGTAAGGGGGAATGTAACATCCCAGAGTTATGTTACAAAACACTTTTACCCCGCTACATCCTGTTAAGTGTATTTGTACTGTCATCTTGTGTAATTTAATGTGCATTTTCTAGGCCTGTTTTATGTAATTGCTGTAATTTCCATGTCCACCAGCAGGTGGCAGCAATGTCAGCAGGACCTTAGTGTCAGTTTAGTGTTTCTAAACTGGAATAGTTTATTCCAGTTTAGGCCCCCCTCTTTGAGGAGGTGTGGAATGTTCCCACATCCTGCCTCATGGGAAAGAAAGGAAGTTAGAGTTAGTGTGGCAGCTACCCCTGCTTGGGGAAGGCTGTGCTGGTATAAGCTCCCAGTTCTAGGGATCCCAACCCAGGATCGAGCCTCGGCTGTCACAACCAGACAGCTGAGAAGCTCTGACAGAAGCCTTTCAGAACCTCCTCCTTGAGTTCTCTTTGTTGTGCTGTTCAGTTCCTCATCTCGTTAGCCTCTCTCAGCTGTCATCTAGTTGGACTGATTGCTTCCCTTTAAATTCCTCCCCATGGTGCATTACTGGGTGGCTTATACTACTTCCTGGAGTGTGTGTGCATGCTGATCTTGTTTTCCAGTCTGCTACAAAGTTAAGTGCTGAACATTTGTCTGTTATTTTATGTTTGCTGGATCCCAGGTGACCCTGACTCCCTCCGTGTCTGGTGTAGGGAGCCGGCGGTCGTGTCCCCTCACTATTGTAGGGTGTTCAGGGGTTATATAGTCGAGGTACGTGGATATGCAACCATCCACCTCTGGGATCTTTGCATAGGCTGAGCAGCCAGGGAAAGTCTCAGGTCTTGTGCAGGGGTCTCCCTTTTGGTTCCTTAGCTTTGGATCCACTCAGTCATATATGCATGTTGCTTTGTCTTGTTTCCTGTACACCGTCCGTGACATTATAAGCCGCCAAAACCGTCTCAAGCATGGATCTGGTTTCACTTTTGGCTGAACGCCTTCAGGGTCTTTCATTGGAGGTAGCTGATCTCCGCAGGACTTTTTCTCAGCTTCAAGTGACCGGTTCAGCTGGCGTTCATGGAGTTTGCTCTGAGCCTAAGATCTCGCTCCCGGATACGTTTTCCGGGGGTAGTGAGAATTTTGTGCGTTTTAGAGAGGCTTGCAAACTCCATTTTCGCCTTCTTCCCCATTCCTCTGGTGATGAGGAACGGAGGGTGGGGATCATTATATCGCTGCTCAGGGGTAACGCTCAGTCCTGGGCCTTTTCGCTGCAGGAGGGGGCACGGCCTCTCCGTTCAGTGGATGAATTATTTTTAGCCTTGGGTCAGATATATGATGATCCGGATCGTATTGCTCTGGCTGAGTCTAGACTACGTCTATTATGCCAGGGTAAACAATCCGCAGAAATATACTGCTCAGAATTTCGGAGATGGGCAGCTGATACTGGTTGGAATGATGCTGCACTCCGAAGTCAATTTTGCCATGGTCTTTCAGAGGGATTGAAAGATGCATTTGCCTTTCATGAGAGGCCTATTTCTTTGGACTCTGCTATGTTTCAGGCTGTTCGTATTGACAGGCGTCTTAGAGAGAGAGGAGAGATGTCCCCTTCCTGTCATACTCAGTCCCAGGACAGTGCAGCGGTCCCATTCGCTGTCAGCCCCTTCTGAGCAGGAACCCATGCAGCTGGGGTTGATTGCTTCTGACAATAGAAGATTCAGCTCGCATGGGAGGGTTTGTTTTTGTTGTGGAGGTATAAATCATTTGGCAAATATTTGTCCCTCTAGGAGATTCAGGCAGTTTTCTGGGAGTAATAAAGAAACAAACAGGAAAAAATCTTTTAAAAATGTTCCGTCTGTTACTATTGGCAGGGTTGAGGCGGAAATTGAAGGTTTTCCGTTTGCTTGTAGTTCCCGTTTTGTCCTGCCGGCTAGGGTGGCGCTAGAGAGCAAGAACATTTTTTGTGAGATTTTTGTGGATAGTGGAGCAGCTGTCAATCTCATTGATAATCAATTTGCAAAAACTCATGGTTTCCAGGTGCGCACTTTGGGAAAGGATATTCCTGTTTTTGCTATTGATTCCGCTCCACTTTCTCAGAAATCATTAAAGGGCATAGTTCACAATATCCGTTTAATTGAGTGATGCTCATGTTGAGGATGTGTCATGTTTCGTCCTTAGCGGTTTGCCTACTCCTCTAGTGTTGGGGCTACCCTGGCTCACTAAACATAACCCCACCATTGATTGGCAAGCGAGGCAAATAAATGGTTGGAGTGACTTTTGCAGAGAGAATTGCCTCACGACATGTTTCTGAGGTTGCTACTAAGACTGTACCATCTTTTCTCTCTGAATTTTCGGATGTCTTCTCTGAGAGTGGAGTTCAGGATTTGCCCCCGCACAGGGAGTACGATTGCCCTATTAATCTCATCCCAGGCACCAAACTGCCTGAATCTCGTTTAAACAATCTTTCCCAACCTGAGAGGATCGCTATGCGTGCTTATATCTCTGAGAGTCTGAGAAAAGGACACATACGACCCTCGAAGTCACCTGTTGCCGCTGTTTTTTTCTTTGTTAAGAAAAAAGATGGTTCTTTAAGACCTTGTCTGGATTTCAGGGAGCTGAACAGTATCACTATTCGTGACCCTTATCCGCTTCCTCTGATCCCGGACCTGTTTAACCAGGTTGTTGGGGCTAAAGTCTTTTCCAAATTAGATCTAAGAGGGGCATACAACCTGGTCAGGGTCAGAGAAGGAGACGAATGGAAGACGGCCTTCAATACCCCTGAGGGCCATTTTGAGAATTTGGTTATGCCTTTTGGTTTGATGAATGCCCCAGCCGTTTTTCAGCATTTCGTGAACAGCATTTTTTATCATTTGATGGGAAAATTTGTATTAGTGTATTTGGATGACATTTTGATTTTTTTTCTCCTGATTTCAAAACTCATAAGGAACATTTACGTCAGGTCTTGCTCATCCTGCGGGAGAATAAATTATATGCGAAACTGGAAAAATGTGTGTTTGCGGTTCCAGAAATTCAATTTCTGGGGTTTCTTCTCTCCGCTTCTGGTTTTCGCATGGACCCCGAGAAGGTCCGCGCTGTGCTTGAGTGGGAGCTTCCTGAGAATCAGAAGGCGCTGATGTGTTTTTTTGGGCTTTGCCAATTATTACAGGAAGTTTATTTTGAATTATTCCTCTATTGTTAAACCACTCACTGATATGACCAGAAAGGGGGTAGATTTTTCTTCTTGGTCAGTAGAGGCGCGTAAGGCTTTTTCTAATATCAAGGAGAGTTTTGCTTCCGCTCCCATCTTGGTGCAACCTGATATTTCTTTACCCTTCATAGTTGAGGTTGATGCTTCTGAGGTGGGTGTGGGGGCGGTCTTGTCTCAGGGTTCCTCTCCTGCCAAATGGCGACCGTGTGCCTTTTTCTCGAAAAAACTCTCCTCCGCAGAGAGAAATTACGATGTGGGAGATAGGGAATTGTTGGCCATCAAGTTGGCTTTTGAGGAATGGCGCCATTGGCTAGAGGGAGCCAGACACCCTATTACCGTGTTTACTGACCATAAAAATCTGGCCTACTTGGAGTCAGCCAAGCGTCTGAACCCGAGACAGGCCAGATGGTCTTTGTTCTTTTCTAGGTTTAATTTTGTTGTCACGTTCCGCCCTGGAGTTAAGAATGTGAAGGCAGATGCCCTGTCACGTTGTTTTCCGGGAGGCGGGAATTTTGAAGACCCGGGTCCCATTTTGGCTGAAGGTGTGGTGGTCTCTGCTCTTTTTTCTGAATTGGAGGCAGAGGTGCAGGCAGCCCAGTCAGAGGCTCCTGATCTTTGTCCTCCTGGGAGGTTGTTTGTGCCTCTCGCTTTAAGACACACGATTTTTAAGGAACACCACGATACGGTCCTTGCTGGGCACCCGGGGGCAAGAGCCACACTGGATCTCATCACTCGGAGATTCTGGTGGCCTGCGCTTCGTAAGTCGGTTGAGGGTTTTGTGGCAGCCTGCGAGACTTGCGCTCGTGCCAAAGTCCCTCATTCACGGCCATCAGGTCCTCTCCTTCCCTTACCCATTCCTTCCCGTCCTTGGACACATCTGTCCATGGACTTTATAACGGACCTGCCTCGTTCCTCGGGGAAGACTGTGATTCTGGTGGTGGTGGACCGTTTTAGCAAAATGGTGCATTTCATCCCTCTTCCTGGTTTGCCCAATGCTAAGACGCTGGCGCAGGCATTTATTGATCACATTGTCAAATTGCACGGTATTCCTTCAGACATAGTCTCTGATAGGGGCACGCAGTTTGTTTCCAGATTCTGGAAGGCTTTCTGTTCTCGCTTGGGGGTTCGGTTGTCATTCTCTTCTGCTTTCCACCCGCAGTCGAATGGCCAGACAGAGCGCGTCAATCAGAATCTGGAGACATATCTGCGCTGTTTTGTGGCGGAGAATCAAGAGGATTGGTGTTCTTTTCTGTCCCTTGCTGAGTTTGCTTTAAATAACTGTCGTCAGGAGTCCTCTGATAAGTCACCATTTTTTGGTGCATATGGGTTTCATCCGCAGTTTGGGACTTTCTCGGGAGAGGGGTCTTCTGGTTTACCTGATGAGGACAGATTCTCCTCGTCTTTGTCATCTATTTGGCAAAAGATTCAGGATAATCTAAAGAGCATGAGTGAGAGATATAAGCGTGTGGCAGATAAGAGACGTGTGCTTGGTCCGGACCTGAATGTTGGTGATCTGGTGTGGTTGTCTACCAAGAATATCAAATTGAAGGTTCCCTCCTGGAAGTTGGGTCCTAGGTTTATTGGGCCTTACAAAATCCTGTCTGTCATCAATCCTGTTGCCTACCGTCTTGATCTTCCTCAGACTTGGAAGATCCATAATGTTTTTCATAAGTCCTTATTGAAACCTTATGTTCAACCCATTGTACCCTCGCCTTTGCCTCCTCCTCCGATTATGGTTGATGGGAATCTTGAATTTCAGGTGTCTAGGATTGTGGATTCTCGTCTTGTCCACGGTTCTCTTCAGTACCTTGTTCATTGGGAGGGTTATGGTCCTGAGGAGAGGATGTGGGTCCCAGTGACGGACATTAAGGCCTCTCGTCTCATCAGGGCTTTCCATAGGTCCCATCCTGAGAAGGTGGGCTCTGAGTGTCCGGAGTCCACTCGTAGAGGGAGGGGTACTGTCACAACCAGACAGCTGAGAAGCTCTGACAGAAGCCTTTCAGAACCTCCTCCTTGAGTTCTCTTTGTTGTGCTGTTCAGTTCCTCATCTCGTTAGCCTCTCTCAGCTGTCATCTAGTTGGACTGATTGCTTCCCTTTAAATTCCTCCCCATGGTGCATTACTGGGCGGCTTATACTACTTCCTGGAGTGTGTGCATGCTGATCTTGTTTTCCAGTCTGCTACAAAGTTAAGTGCTGAACATTTATCTGTTATTTTCTGTTTGCTGGATCCCAGGTGACCCTGACTCCCTCCGTGTCTGGTGTAGGGAGCCGGCGGTCGTGTCCCCTCACTATTGTAGGGTGATTAGGGGTTATATAGTCGAGGTACGTGGATATGCAACCATCCACCTCTGGGATCTTTGCATAGGCTGAGCAGCCAGGGAAAGTCTCAGGTCTTGTGCAGGGGTCTCCCTTTTGGTTCCTTAGCTTTGGATCCACTCAGTCATATATGCATGTTGCTTTGTCTTGTTTCCTGTACACCGTCCGTGACATCGGCTGAGACCAAAGATCACCATTCCCAGTCTGAGCCCTTCAGCCTCGGCTGGTGACAAGCAAGCAGCACCTCCAGAACTCCAGGACGAACCATTCCCTGTGAGCATAACTGTGAGTAACTATCCAGAGACCAGGAGAAGCCAAATTCCTCCTCAGCTAGTCAGTCCCATACACAGCAGAAGATAGAGCAGAAGATATAGATTCCTGCCACAAATTACAGAGCCATAAGCAGACGACTAATCCTGCAAGAGAGCTCCAGGCATATGATAGAAGCAGAAGAGATAGTAATCCCTGCCATATATTACCAATACCTGCTGGGACCCAAGACTATTGCTGTATCTCGTGTGGATTAATGCTGCCTCCAGTAAAGACAAGTTGAATTAGTTTCCAAGTCTGGATCTTATTTACTGCTACCAAATCCCTCAATTACTCCTACTAGCAACACTGATTTTATTGCAAGTGATCCAGGATCCAGGAGTCCAGCCGTACCAAGGTAGGAGACACCGTTGACACTATACCTACTACTACACAGAGACATTATACCACTCTGGCATTCCTCACCTGGTACGTGAGTTGCAACACCTTAAAGGGCCCTGAGACTGTACCCTGCAATTGGTGTCATAAACAAAAACCATAGACTATTATACACATATCATGACCCACTGCAGAATTTTGGCGTCCGCCTAACCGTACCACGGTCCGGCTCATTGCAAAAGCATCCTCAGGCCCGTTCACAGATTCTGCACCAAAAAGCCACCAGCAGCAGCAGTTCATCTGCCTCCCATTGTTTTCAATGGGAGATGGCATGTAACGTGGCCACGGTTTATAGCGGTTAAACCACAAGTGGGTCTGCAGTTTTAAACTGAAAAACTGCACCATGTGAACCAGCCCTAAAGGAGATTTTTTGACTTGCTGGTACTATTAGATTCTGCCTCTCTCTGAAATTACCGATAAAAAAGAATGAAGTGAAGATTTGTGCGGGTCCCTTTAAGCGTAAAACGCTAACATTGTAAGAAGCAAATATCCCCAGCACCCGTGGTACTACAAGTACCACAGAGCCCGGCGCGAGCCTAGCTAATCACATGTGAAATCTGACTGACTGTACAACCCCCACTAGTCGCCCGGCGGCAGAACATGTGCCACTAAACTGTGACCACCCCGACTCCCTCACCTTCATACAATTCCCCGATACTGACCGGATACTGCAGCCTATCAGCGCTGTCCATCATAAGCCACACCCACCCATCAGGCAACAGCCTATTGCAATGCAGGAGTGCCAGATTAGCCAATCAGTGAGCAGAATCCAAAGTCTTTCGCCTGCATGTGACCGGACACCTGATTGGAAGATGAGGTTTGTTGCTATTCCGTGCTGGCGATGGAGATTGGATGTGTGAAGCGCAATGTTTACTCGACCTGGAGTAGCAAGATGGCCGTGACTGAAAAAGCATGTGGTGGTGGTCAGAGGCTTTGCCCTCGAAGTGTTGAAAATGAAAACATACCGAAAAAACAAGATGCGGGAACCCAAGCCACGCCCACCATCTATGCCGGGTAGCATGAGGGGCGGACCTTCATCGAGCAGACGTCTACTGAATGATAGCCTTTTTTTTTTTATAAAGAGGCAGAGCTGCGGAGGGTTTAGGCGCAAATGGCGACAAGACTACAAAGTCTTGTCGCCATTTTGCAATTCTAAGTCACATTGGCGACCATTTTGGTTGCCATCTGGAGCCCTGTATAAGCTCCAAGATACAATGCTTCAGCAAAACTGGAAGCAGCACGAATGGTAAGGCTTTTGAGGAAACCACAACACAAAAGTTGTACTCTGATACCTCTTATTGATTGGAAGTACAAGACTGCCACTTAGAGCGAAAAGTAAAGACTAAATCAATGGTCTTTAATCTGAAATATGTGATAAAACTGTCAAAATATATTCAGCACTCACCTAAAGCCCAGATGGACAGTGGCACATTAAAATGTCTGTTCTTCAGTAAAACAAAGATCCTTTGTTAGAACTCCACCATAACCCATGTGATAATCTAGAAGAGAAAGCCACAGTAAACATTTCTTTAACTGAAGCTTGTGTTCAGCGGTTAATAGCAAATAATAATATGTAGAAAGGCAAACAGTATAATCAAACTAAGCAGATGAAATGGTGGGAATGTACAATGGATTGTCCTTCCAAGTAGAAGATTATTACAAACCTAGTCTGCACAGTTTTTGCTTAACACCACAGATCTTGTGAGAAGTTTTTACACAATATCTTTTGGAGAACTGTAAAAAAGCATCACACCTTATCAACCATGGCACCTCAAAATCAAGAAATTCTCTGTTATATACCATATATAAATTTTTGTTAAGACAAAAACCTTTTTGCCTGTGAAAGCTTATCCAAAGGATAGGCGATAAGTGAGAGACCCCTACGAACCACTAGACCAGGCATGCTCAACTTGTGTCCCTCCAGCTGTTGCAAAACTACAACTCCCATCATTCCCTGACAGCCTAAAGCTATCATTCTACAGAAGGGCATCGTGGGAGTTGTAGTTTTACAACAGCTGGAGGGCTGCAGGTTGAGCATCCCTGCACTAGACTATGTGTCCTGCACTCCTGCAAACTCCATACAGATGTGGAGCACAAAACACCTGTTTGCATGATCAGTTGCGGCCACTACAGGGGACATTATAAATATTGGTCCACTACAATACTGGGGACACCATTACAAATGAGGGCACTTTGGGAAGAGAGATTAGATACAAAGTTCAGCCAAGAGTACCACATATGATAGAATTAGATACAGCAACTCAGCATACAATATTACACATGATATGATTGGATACACAGCACACCTGATTGGCAATTTTTGGAAGTTTCAAACCAGTGAACAGAGAGGACATTGTGCATGTGCAAGGTGCTCTCCGTTCCCTTTAACGGGAACCTGTCATCAACTTTGTGCTGCCCATACTAACGGCAGAATAAAGTAGAGACAGGTGAGTTGATTTCAGCGGTCAGTCATTTATAAGGAAAAAGTAAGTGGTTGCCGAGAACCAACATCACAATCATTGCAGACTGGGCCTGGAAAAGAGTCCCGGCCACCTGAGAAGAGTCATGGTCATTCATGAATTCCTGCTCTCCTGCCCACCTGCTGATGACTGACAGTCTTCTACCTAGTTTTCTCCCTTTCTCTCTAGGAGAGAACTGCCAATCAGCAGCAGATGGGCAGGAGATTAGGAATAACCGTGACTCTTCTCATGTAGATTTGACTCTTTTCATGGCCTGGGCTGCAATGATTATGATGCTGGTTCTCGGCAACCACTTACATTTAGCTGATGAGTGACACACCGCTGAGATCTGCATTTCTGTCACTTATTTATGCTGCCCTCAGTGAGGTCAGCATAAAGCTAATGACAGGTTCTCTTTAAGACCTGTCCCACCTATCTGACATTTGTGGCATATTTTAGCAGAATGCTATAAATGTCCCAGATAGTAATATCCCTTCAATGAATTTCCTCTTTGGAATTAATTGGTTACATATCCTTCAAGGGTTCCATCCTGTACCCGTTCAATACACCCCTAGGAGGGGTGCCTAGAGGCACAGGAGAAATGGCACAATTTAAAGTGGTTGTCTTATCTCAGACAATAGAGACATATCACTGGGATATGCCCCCATTGTCGGATAGGTGCTGGTCCCACCGCTGGGACCCACACCTATATCTAGAATAAAGCCCCGAAAATTGTGGAGGGCACACTGTGCATGTGCAGCTCCCCTCCATTCATTTTCTATAGGGCCTGTGAAAATAGCCAAGCTCTGGCTCGGCTATTTCCGTTGGGCCCATAGAAGTGAATGAGAGCAGTGGCTGGGCATGCGTGGTACGCTCCCATTTACTTCTATCGGGAGAGCGCTTGGTGATAGCCAGACTATCGGACCTCCGGCCACCACTTTGAGGGGCTCTGTTCCCGATATAGGCACAGGTCCCAGCGGTGGGACCCGCACCTTTAAGGCAATGGGGGCATATCCTAGCGATATGGCCCCATTGTCTGAGATGAGACAACCCCTTTAATATTTAAAGGGACACTGACAGGCCCAATTAGCATATTGAGTTATATATATCACAGTACAGGTCATATAAAGTGTATTAGAATCATGTAAGTATCCCCCCTGCCCACCTTATAAATACGGAAATATAAAGTTTTATAACCTGCTTGTCCGGTCTCCAATCTGCCCAAGGGGCGGCGTTTCATCTGAAAATGCGCCCAGCCAGCCGCTCCCAACTGCCCTTCTGAAGCCCCGCCCAGCTCATCAATATTCACTTCGCTGGGCGGCGGCTACAACTCTCCCGACAGCAGAGGCTGCAGCACTTGAGTCCGGAGAGTTGTAGCCGCCGCCCAGCGAATTGATGGGCGGCACCTGAATATCGCTTCTGGAAGCTAGGAGTCTGTTTCCACAGTTAGGAACATATTGAGGAAATGGAAGACCACAGGCTCAGTTCACGTTAAGGCTCGAAGTGGCAGACCAAGAAAAATCTTGGATAGACAGAAGCGACGAATGGTGAGAACAGTCAGAGTCAACCCACAGACCAGCACCAAAGACCTACAACATCATCTTGCTGCAGATGGAGTCACTGTGCATCGTTCAACCATTCGGCGCACTTTACACAAGGAGATGCTGTATGCGAGAGTGATGCAGAGGAAGCCTTTTCTCCACCCACAGCACAAAAAGTGCCGCTTGAGGTGGGCTAAAGAACATTTGGACAAGCCAGCTTCATTTTGGAATAAGGTGCTGTGGACTGATGAAACTAAAATTGAGTTATTTGGCCATAACAAGGGGCGTTATGCATGGAGGAAAAAGAACACAGCATTCCAAGAAAAACACCTGCTACCTACAGTAAAATATGGTGGTGGTTCCATCATGCTGTGGGGCTGTGTGGCCAGTGCAGGGACTGGAAATCTTGTCAAAGTTGAGGGACGCATGGATTCCACTCAGTATCAGCAGATTCTGGAGACCAATGTCCAGGAATCAGTGACAAAGCTGAAGCTGCGCCAGGGCTGGATCTTTCAACAAGACAACAACCCTAAACACTGCTCAAAATCCACCAAGGCATTTATGCAGAGGAACAAGTACAACGTTCTGGAATGGCCATCTCAGTCCCCAGACCTGAATATAATTGAAAATCCTTGGTGTGACTTAAAGGGGTTGTCCCACTTCATAAAATAGGTTTTATCTAATCTATTTACCCCCACACAACATATCTTCCTATCCATGTTATTATCCAAAAGCTACCTTTCATTCAAAAAATCATGTAAAGCGATTCCTTTGTTGTTTTCTGTATCCCATGGATACGGCCTCTTTCGTCCGGCCGCATCGCTGTGCCGCGCCTGCGCACAACGGCTGAACAAGTACTCGGGCCGCCTCTCCATTCCTACAAGTACGCGCACGCCCGCGCATGCGCAAATACAGCAGGCGGGTGCCGGAATCAAATAGCCGGCACCCGACCTCTATGACAGGGAGCGGGACCTTAGGGGTTAACTGCCGCTGATCGCAGCCCCCTATCATAGAGGTCGGGTGCCGGCTATTTCACTCCGGCACCCACCTCCTGCATTTGTATTAACATTGGTGGCGCAGTGCGCCCCCCCCAGTATAATATACATTCAGTGCGGCCACCCCCCCCCCCCCCCAGTATAATATACATTCAGTGCGGCCACCCCCCCCCCCCCAGTATAATATACATTCAGTGCGGCCACCCCCCCCAGTATAATATACATTCAGTGCGGCCACCCCCCCCCCAGTATAATATACATTCAGTGCGGACCCCCCCAGTATAATATACATTGGTGGCGCAGTGGGAAGTGCCAATGAGGGTTAAAAAAATAAATAAAAAATTAACTCACCTCCTCCAATTCGCGCAGCTGCCGGTCTCCTGTTCTATCTTTAGGACCTGTGAAAGGACCTTTGGTGACGTCACTGAGCTAATCACATGGTCCATTACCATGGTGATGGATCATATGATGTACCATGTGATGACCACAGTGATGTCACCAAAGGTCCTTTCACAGGTCCTAAAGATAGAACAGGAGACCGGCAGCTGCGCGAACAATTGGAGGAGGTGAGTTAATTTTTTATTTATTTTTTTAACCCTCATTGGCACTTCCCACTGCGCCACCAATGTATATTATACTGGGGGGGTCCGCACTGAATGTATATTATACTGGGGGGGGGGTGGCCGCACTGAATGTATATTATACTGGGGGGGGGTGGCCGCACTGAATGTATATTATACTGGGGGGGGGGGGGTGGCCGCACTGAATGTATATTATACTGGGGGGGGGGTGGCCGCACTGAATGTATATTATACTGGGGGGGGGGGTGGCCGCACTGAATGTATATTATACTGGGGGGGGGGCGGCCGCACTGAATGTATATTATACTGGGGGGGGGGGGGGGGCGCACTAAATGTATATTATACTGGGGGGGGGGGCCGCACTCAATGTTTATTATACTGGGGGGGGGCGGGACCTCACATACGGCTCCATGTGGATGACCTCATACACATGAACGAGCACGCAGGGTGAGTCATGAGGAGGCGTGGCCTTCACTCAACTGCCTGAGAACCAGGAAGTTATCAGGACATCTACTGCTGATAAGATTAAAAAAGCAAAGTGGGACAACCCCTTTAAAGAGAGCTGTCCATGCTCGGAAGTCATCAAACCTGAATGAACTAAAGATGTTTTGTAAAGAGGAATCGTCCAAAATACCTTCAACCAGAATCCAGACTCTCATTGGAACCTACAGGAAGCGTTTAGAGGCTGTAATTTCTGCAAAAGGAGGATCTACTAAATATTGATTTCATTTCTTTTTTGTGGTGCCCAAATTTATTCACCTGCCTAATTTTGTTTAAACAATTATAGCACACTTTCTGTAAATCCAATAAACTTCATTTCACTTCTCAAATATCACTGTGTGTGTCTTCTACATGATATATTTAACTGACATTTTTTATCGTAACAACCATTGATTTATAGAGGAAAATTATGACGATTTAACAAGGTTGCCCAAACTTTCGCATCCACTGTATATTCCATTTTGCCCCTCTCTCACAGTACATATTGCATTTTGCCCCCTCTCTTAATGTATATATTTCATTTTTTGATCCCTCTCTGAATGGATATATTTCATTTTGCCCCCTTAGTATATAATGAAGGATTTGCTGCCAGACTGCCAGTGCCCCTGCCCTCATATGGCTGGCGTGGGCCCCCATTTCTGAATCCATAGTAGTTTAGTGCCCCCCCATTATAAAACCGGTGTGCACATTCATAAAAAAACTAAAACAACTTATAGATGATGGTGATGATGGGCCACTTACCTGCTGCAGAACACAAGCCTCTGAGTAATCCCTTATCTGAGGACACACATTATAGGAGCGGTGCACTCCTCCCTACACAAGTGGCATGTGCCAGAGACAGCAGAGATGGGTGAAGCCCGGGTGTACACAGCACAGCTGAGTGGTGTCAGTGACAGTTCCAGCACTGCTACATGACACAGGGATTGGACAGCTCCAGGCTCACCATTAGCGCCGCCTCCTCCGCACCACCTGCTATCCCCGCACAGTCCTCTCTATATCGCTGCAAAACCGGGTCCGGTGAGATCAGGGAATTCTGGGCTCAGCTATGTTGGATCAGCTGACACCAGTCAATTGACCCAGCGCCTCACTACAAGGAGGAAAGCGAGCGCCCGGGGGTGTTGTCGCCGGGCTTTATGAATGTGTAATTCAGGGAGTGTAATTCAGTGTGTGTGACCGGGGCTCATGCGCTGCCACCGGTCGCCCCCTTTGCGACCGCGATCGTTATACCCCTGTTGTGCATACATTGTATGTAAGGGAGGAGGGGGGCGAGAGCAGAGTGGAAGCAGGGACGTCTGAGCCCCAGATAGGACTGTGGAAATGGCAATAGCATAATACACAAATGGAGACATTGTAGGGGGCGGGGCCTTCTATCCACTCTAGCCCCCCCCCCCGCCACGGGCCCCCTTAGCAGCTGTGTGGTCTGCCTATATTGGCAGTACGCCACTGATTCCGTTTGGTTGCGTTCTTATACTGGAGGATCCTTCTTCACCTTCTCCTGGGATTGTTCCATTGGAAGAGGTTGAGTGTCACACCTGAGGCAGATTTTCGAGGGCCACAGAGGGTCACACACAGCTCCCAAATTATATTGAAAAGAAAGATCAGCAAAACAATTCCAAAACATGAGAGAAAAGCGACCAAACTTACACGATCTGGTCTTGTGCATGCTCGTCAGAACCCCCCTAATGGTGAGAGCCAGCCCTGGAGATTAAGGCTGGGGTCAGTGCATCACCTCAATTTAAACCCACCGGCGATTATGACGTCATATGTAAATGAGCCATGGCAAACATTATGATGCCACAAGTAAGAAAGTGAGTCATCTACCAGGATTGTAATGATGACATCACAAGCAGGGTCTCAACATGACAGCAGCCATTTTGAATGTAATGAGGTACAGACTAGAGATAATGGGTTAGCAATTTGTCCTTGCAGTACCCCAGAGCAGGAGGTATCTGCAAATGGTTTGTTCTTTAATCCAATGTTATTTAATGCTATGATAAGTATTTATTTGCATGTATTGGACCCATCATAGCAATGTATGGATGGCACAGCCAAGGGTTAATAATCCTGGCTCAGTCCTTTGCAGGAGGTTGGGTGGATAACCAGGATCCACCCCCAGCTCAATTTAGGGGGTTATTAGTGAGAGTCCAGAGAGGAAGAAATTTGTGCCTGATGATCCTTTCTCTAAGGCCCAGGAAACCTACTGAGACTATGGAAAGAGGGAAAGACAGAAAGAAGTAGAGGAAAGAAAAAGAAAAGAAGAACTTACAATCTGCATAGCCAAGCACAAGAGTCAGCAAGGTAATCTGTGACTACAGCAATTCAGACTTTGCTGCAGTGAGGGACACTGTTAAGACACCCTTCACCCCTGGACACACCCTGGCCAGACGTGCCATTAAACCCCTGTTTTCTAGAATAGACATTACTGCCAAGGTACTGTTGCCAGCCATAGATTCCACCGAGAGAGAGCAAGAAAGCTTACAAAGAGGACCATAACTCCTATCCTTGCCTAAATGCATACACTGCTTTCTGGGAGAGAATTGCACGGTGTACAGTTGGAACTGTCTTTTGCTATATTTAGATGTACAACAATTCCCATTTTGCTATACAGTAAAAAAAAATTTTTTTCTACCTCTGGCCTATTTTTCTGACTCCTACACCATACGCTGGCCATTGCACTCTGCCTGTCTTTAACCTATCCAGACACCTAACATCACGGGCATAGGTTCACCAGATAGTTATAATAGTTATACTGTGTCTTGTAGTGCCCCTCAGTTTATAATGCCCCATGTAGTGCCCCCAGCAGTATCAGACTGGGTTGCCTAGGGCCCACCAGCAAAAAATTATTTCTGGGGCCCTCCAATGGGATACATTCAAATATTTCTTTCTCATACAGCTGACTATGATTGATTATGGGGGTCCCTGCAGCAACTTTGAGAAGGTGGGTCACTGGGAAAAAAAGATACTGGCTGACTTGCCCTTGTTCCTATAAGACTTCTCAGCCACCTGAAACTGGGTAGTTTCTTAAATAAACCATTTTTTTACATGAACTTAGGGTACTTTTACATTTGCGTTAAACTTTTCCGGTATTGAGTTCCGTCCTAGGGGCTCAATACTGGAAAAAACTGATCAGTTTTATCCTAATGCATTCTGAATGGAGAGCAATTTGTTCAGTATGCATCAGAATGTCTTCAGTTCAGTCACGGTACGGTTTTTGAACGGAAAAAATACCGTAGCATTCTTCAGTATTTTGTCCGTCCAAAATTCCGGAACACATGCCGGATCCAGCATAATTTTGCTTTGAAATGCATTAATGCATCCGGCCCCAAGTGTTCCGGAAAAGCGGATACAGTTTCGCAGTCTGCGCATGTGCAGACCTTTAAAATGTGATCCGTTTTTTCGGATGACAACCGGAGAGACGGAGAGTCTACAAATGGTATCCGTTTGCATACAGATTCCCATCAAACCATAATCGGAGGAGGAGGCAAAGGCGAGGGTACAATGGGTTGAACATAAGGTTTTAATACGGACTTATGAAAAACATTATGGATCTTCCAAGTCTGAGGAAGATCAAGACGGTAGGCAACAGGATTGATGACAGACAGGATTTTGTAAGGCCCAATAAACCTAGGACCCAACTTCCAGGAGGGAACCTTCAATTTGATATTCTTGGTAGACAACCATACCAGATCACTAACATTCAGGTCCGGACCAAGCACACGTCTCTTATCTGCCACACGCTTATATCTCTCACTCATGCTCTTTAGATTATTCTGAATCTTTTGCCAAATAGACGACAAAGACGAGGAGAATCTGTCCTCATCAGGTAAACCAGAAGACCCCTCTCCCGAGAAAGTCCCAAACTGCGGATGGAACCCATATGCACCAAAAAATGGTGACTTATCAGAGGACTCCTGACGATGGTTATTTAAAGCAAACTCAGCAAGGGACAAAAAAGAACACCAATCCTCTTGATTCTCCGCCACAAAACAGCGCAGATATGTCTCCAGATTCTGATTGACGCGCTCTGTCTGGCCATTCGACTGCGGGTGGAAAGCAGAAGAGAATGACAACCGAACCCCCAAGCGAGAACAGAAAGCCTTCCAGAATCTGGAAACAAACTGCGTGCCCCTATCAGAGACTATGTCTGAAGGAATACCGTGCAATTTGACAATGTGATCAATAAATGCCTGCACCAGCGTCTTAGCATTGGGCCACCACCAGAATCACAGTCTTCCCTGAGGAACGAGGCAGGTCCGTTATGAAGTCCATGGACAGATGTGTCCAAGGATGGGAAGGAATGGGTAAGGGAAGGAGAGGATCTGATGGCCGTGAATGAGGGACTTTGGCACGAGCGCAAGTCTCGCAGGCTGCCACAAAACCCTCAACCGACTTACGAAGCGCAGGCCACCAGAATCTCCGAGCTATGAGATCCAGTGTGGCTCTTGCCCCCGGGTGCCCAGCAAGGACCGTATCGTGGTGTTCCTTAAAAATCTTGTGTCTTAAAGCGATAGGCACAAACAACCTCCCAGGAGGACAAAGATCAGGAGCCTCTGACTGGGCTGCCTGCACCTCTGCCTCCAATTCAGAAAAAAGAGCAGAGACCACCACACCTTCAGCCAAAATGGGACCCGGATCTTCAAAATTCCCGCCTCCCGGAAAACAACGTGACAGGGCATCTGCCTTCACATTCTTAACTCCAGGGCGGAACGTGACAACAAAATTAAACCTAGAAAAGAACAAAGACTATCTGGCCTGTCTCGGGTTCAGACGCTTGGCTGACTCCAAGTAGGCCAGATTTTTATGGTCAGTAAATACGGTAATAGGGTGTCTGGCTCCCTCTAGCCAATGGCGCCATTCCTCAAAAGCCAACTTGATGGCCAACAATTCCCTATCTCCCACATCGTAATTTCTCTCTGCGGAGGAGAGTTTTTTCGAGAAAAAGGCACACGGTCGCCATTTGGCAGGAGAGGAACCCTGAGACAAGACCGCCCCCACACCCACCTCAGAAGCATCAACCTCAACTATGAAGGGTAAAGAAATATCAGGTTGCACCAAGATGGGAGCGGAAGCAAAACTCTCCTTGATATTAGAAAAAGCCTTACGCGCCTCTACTGACCAAGAAGAAAAATCTACCCCCTTTCTGGTCATATCAGTGAGTGGTTTAACAATAGAGGAATAATTCAAAATAAACTTCCTGTAATAATTGGCAAAGCCCAAAAAAACACATCAGCGCCTTCTGATTCTCAGGAAGCTCCCACTCAAGCACAGCGCGGACCTTCTCGGGGTCCATGCGAAAACCAGAAGCGGAGAGAAGAAACCCCAGAAATTGAATTTCTGGAACCGCAAACACACATTTTTCCAGTTTCGCATATAATTTATTCTCCCGCAGGATGAGCAAGACCTGACGTAAATGTTCCTTATGAGTTTTGAAATCAGGAGAAAAAAAATCAAAATGTCACCCCCTTTCTGGTCATATCAGTGAGTGGTTTAACAATAGAGGAATAATTCAAAATAAACTTCCTGTAATAATTGGCAAATCCCAAAAAACGCATCAAAATGTCATCCAAATACACTAATACAAATTTTCCCATCAAATGATAAAAAATGCTGTTAACGAAATGCTGAAAAACGGCTGGGGCATTCATCAAACCAAAAGGCATAACCAAATTCTCAAAATGGCCCTCAGGGGTATTGAAGGCCGTCTTCCATTCGTCTCCTTCTCTGACCCTGACCAGGTTGTATGCCCCTCTTAGATCTAATTTGGAAAAGACTTTAGCCCCAACAACCTGGTTAAACAGGTCCGGGATCAGAGGAAGCGGATAAGGGTCACGAATAGTGATACTGTTCAGCTCCCTGAAATCCAGACAAGGTCTTAAAGAACCATCTTTTTTCTTAACAAAGAAAAAAACAGCGGCAACAGGTGACTTCGAGGGTCGTATGTGTCCTTTTCTCAGACTCTCAGAGATATAAGCACGCATAGCGATCCTCTCAGGTTGGGAAAGATTGTATAAACGAGATTCAGGCAGTTTGGCGCCTGGGATGAGATTAATAGGGCAATCGTACTCCCTGTGCGGGGGCAAATCCTGAACTCCACTCTCAGAGAAGACATCCGAAAATTCAGAGAGAAAAGATGGTACAGTCTTAGTAGCAACCTCAGAAACAGATGTCGTGAGGCAATTCTCTCTGCAAAAGTCACTCCAACCATTTATTTGCCTCGCCTGCCAATCAATGGTGGGGTTATGTTTAGTGAGCCAGGGTAGCCCCAACACTAGAGGAGTAGGCAAACCGCTAAGGACGAAAAACAGGAATATCCTTTCCCAAAGTGCGCACCTGGAAACCATGAGTTATTGCAAATTGATTATCAATGAGATTGACAGCTGCTCCACTATCCACAAAAATCTCACAAAAAATGTTCTTGCTCTCTAGCGCCACCCTAGCCGGCAGGACAAAACGGGAACTACAAGCAAACGGAAAACCTTCAATTTCCACCTCAACCCTGCCAATAGTAACAGACGGAACATTTTTAAAAGATTTTTTCCTGTTTGTTTCTTTTTTACTCCCAGAAAACTGCCTGAATCTCCTAGAAGGACAAACATTTGCCAAATGATTTATACCTCCACAAAAACAAACCCTCCCATGCGAGCTGAATCTTCTATTGTCAGAAGCAATCAACCCCAGCTGCATGGGCTCCTGCTCAGCAGGGGCTGACAGCGACCAAGACCCCTGCGCACAGAATGAGACCGCTGCACTGTCCTGGGACTGAGTATGACAGGAAGGGGACATCTCTCCTCTCTCTCTAAGACGCCTGTCAATAAACAACGGCCTGAGACATAGCAGAGTCCAAAGAAATAGGCCTCTCATGAAAGGCAAATGCATCTTTCAATCCCTCTGAAAGACCATGGCAAAATTGACTTCGGAGTGCAGCATCATTCCAACCAGTATCAGCTGCCCATCTCCGAAATTCTGAGCAGTATATTTCTGCGGATTGTTTACCCTGGCATAATAGACGTAGTCTAGACTCAGCCAGAGCAATACGATCCGGATCATCATATATCTGACCCAGGGCTAAAAAGAATTCATCCACTGAGCGGAGAGGCCTTGCCCCCTCCGGCAGCGAAAAGGCCCAAGACTGAGCGTTACCCCTGAGCAGCGATATAATGATCCCTACCCTCCGTTCCTCATCACCAGAGGAATGGGGAAGAAGGCGAAAATGGAGTTTGCAAGCCTCTCTAAAACGCACAAAATTCTCACTACCCCCGAAGAACGTATCCGGGAGCGAGATCTTAGGCTCAGAACAAACTCCATGAACACAAGCTGAACCGGTCACTTGAAGCTGAGAAAAAGTCTTACGGAGATCAGCTACCTCCAATGAAAGACCCTGGAAGCGTTCCGCCAAAAGTGAAACCGGATCCATGCTTGAGACGGTTTTGGTGGCTTATA
Organism: Bufo gargarizans; assembly: GCF_014858855.1. NCBI lineage: Eukaryota > Metazoa > Chordata > Amphibia > Anura > Bufonidae > Bufo > Bufo gargarizans. The sequence goes on from NC_058081.1 coordinate 310,957,198, forward strand.
ATGTCACGGACGGTGTACAGGAAACAAGACAAAGCAACATGCATATATGACTCACTGGATCCAAAGCTAAGGAACCATAAGGGAGACCCCTGCACAAGACCTGAGACTTTCCCTGGCTGCTCAGCCTATGCAACGATCCCAGATGTGGATGGTTGCATATTCACGTACCTCGACTATATAACCCCTGAACACCCTACAATAGTGAGGGGACACGACCACCGGCTCCCTACACCAGACACGGAGGGAGTCAGGGTCACCTGGGATCCAGCAAACAGAAAATAACAGATAAATGTTCAGCACTTAACTTTGTAGCAGACTGGAAAACAAGATCAGCATGCACACACACTCCAGGAAGTAGTATAAGCCGCCCAGTAATGCATTATGGGGCGGAATTTAAAGGGATGCAATCAGTCCAACTCCATGACAGCTGAGAGAGGCTAACGAGATGAGGAACTGAACATCACAACAAAGAAACTCAAGGAGGAGGTTCTGAAAGGCTTCTGTCAGAGCTTCTCAGCTGTCTGGTTGTGACAACTGGATGCCTGTAGCTCAGTGTTCCTCCAGGCTTGGTGTGTGCTGGTGATTCACTGCTCCTGGCTTTACCATCTGTCCAGTGAGGGCCACCCTTGTGGTCATCAAGGTCTTCCAAGTTTCTGTGTGTTTCCTCCTTGTCTTCCTTCCCGTCCTGGTGTGTTGTTTATGGTGTGGGTTTGAGTTGGAGGTTTGTTGTACGTCTTGTTTGTTGTTGCATGTCTGGGATGTTGTTGATGTTTGTCCCCGCATGTGTGCAAGACGTTTCCCTTTGTGTGTGTTACCTCTGCGAGGGGGCTGGTTTCCCGGAGTGGTGAACCATAAGCCTGTATGCAGCGCTGCTTGGGGCTGCCATGCACTGTGTGAGCATGGGGGGCTCTGGCAGAGTTGGTATGCTGGATTCCTGTGTGGTAGTTTGTACTGTGACCTGCTGTGTGTTTGGGCCCCTGTACTTATGCACGGGTTTCAGTTGTAGAAGCTTCGGCAGGTAAGTGAGAAGTCTTGTTGTTCTTACCTGCTGATCCTCTAGCTGTGTATGGGCTTTTCTTTTCCCTGCTGCTAGGCCATTTGAGACTCCTGTTCATCCATGTCTGAGAAGATAAGTTCATCTCTCCCCTGCTCCTATGTGAAGGATTATCAGGGCGACTCAGGGCCATAGGTATCCTGGTATGAGCCGTCCTACCATCCAGGTCTGCTCATACCGTGAGGAGTTAGGGTGAGGATTAGGGACGCTATAGGAGGTGACCTGCTCCCTGATTCCAGCGTCCTGGCCTAGCTGCTTCCCCACTATCCCTTTACATTGTACGGTGGGGATTTTTCCCCACTCCCCACCGTGACAGGCGGTGATTTAAGCTGGCGGTGGATGCGTCTAAGTTATGTAGGCTGGCACCTCTACATAATTTGGGTGCATCATGCACCAGTGCAAGGGGTATTCAGACCAGCATCTAAAACGCCGTTCTTAATAAATGACCCCATTATTGCCTATCCTGTGGATAAGTTGTCATTCTAGTGTAACCATTTACATTTTTTATTATCTATATTATTAGAAGGGTTTTCCAGGATTAATAAGATTTTTAACAGATATGCTCATGTGCAAACCGGATTCCAAAAAAGTTGGGACACTAAACAAATTGTGAATAAAAACTGAATGCAATGATGTGGAGATGGCAAATGTCAATATTTTATTTGTAATAGAACGTAGATGACAGATCAAACGTTTAATCAGAGTAAATGTATCATTTTAAAGGAAAAATACGTTGATTCAAATTTTCACGGTGTCAACAAATCCCCAAAAAGTTGGAACAAGTAGCAATAAGAGGCTGGAAAAAGTAAATTTCAGCATAACGAAGAGCTGGAAGACCAATTAACACTAATTAGGTCAATTGGCAACATGATTGGGTATAAAAAGAGCTTCTCAGAGTGGCAGTGTCTCTCAGAAGCCAAGATGGGTAGATCACAAATTCCCACAATGTTGCGCAGAAAGATAGTGGAGCAATATCAGAAAGGTGTTACCCAGCGAAAAATTGCAAAGACTTTGCATCTATCATCATCAACTGTGCATAACATCATCCAAAGATTCAGAGAATCTGGAACAATCTCTGTGCGTAAGGGTCAAGGCCGTAAAACCATTCTGGATGCCCGTGATCTCCGGGCCCTTAAACGACACTGCACCACAAACAGGAATGCTACTGTAAAAGAAATCACAGAATGGGCTCAGGAATACTTCCAGAAACCATTCTCAGTGAACACAATCCACCGTGCCATCCGCCGTTGCCAGCTGAAACTCTACAGTGCAAAGAAGAAGCCATTTCTAAGCAAGATCCACAAGCTCAGGCGTTTTCACTGGGCCAGGGATCATTTAAAATGGAGTGTGGCAAAATGGAAGACTGTTCTGTGGTCAGACGAGTCACGATTCGAAGTTCTTTTTGGAAATCTGGGACGCCATGTCATCCGGACCAAAGAGGACAAGGACAACCCAAGTTGTTATCAACGCTCAGTTCAGAAGCCTGCATCTCTGATGGTATGGGGTTGCATGAGTGCGTGTGGCATGGGCAGCTTGCATGTCTGGAAAGGCACCATCAATGCAGAAAAATATATTCAGGTTCTAGAACAACATATGCTACCATCCAGACATCATCTCTTTCAGGTAAGACCCTGCATTTTTCAACAAGATAATGCCAGACCACATTCTGCATCAATCACAACATCATGGTTGCGTAGGAGAAGGATCCGGGTACTGAAATGGCCAGTCTGCAGTCCAGATCTTTCACCTATAGAGAACATTTGGCGCATCATAAAGAGGAAGGTGCAACAAAGAAGGCCCAAGACGATTGAACAGTTAGAGGCCTGTATTAGACAAGAATGGGAGAGCATTCCTATTTCTAAACTTGAGAAACTGGTCTCCTCGGTCCCAAGACGTCTGTTGAGTGTTGTAAGAAGAAGGAGAGATGCCACACAGTGGTGAAAATGGCCTTGTCCCAACTTTTTGGGGATTTGTTGACACCATGAAATTCTGATTCAACATATTTTTCCCTTAAAATGGTACATTTTCTCAGTTTAAACTTTTGTTCCGTGATTTATGTTCTATTCTGAATAAAATATTAGAAGTTGGCACCTCCACATCATTGCATTCAGTTTTTATTCACGATTTGTATAGTGTCCCAACTTTTTTGGAATCCGGTTTGTAGTTGCTTACCTCATGTACACCTGCTTCAAGTGTTTGTTCAGTTAGGATTTTCCTCACCATGAAAACAAATCATTCTGGTTTATTACATCCTGTATGTAGCACAGGATGTTGCCACATCCAACCAAACCCATGATGAACCTCTCAGTTTGCTGCCACACGTCCAGCGCCGCCCCTAACAACCAGTGTGCACTGGGGTTCCTTAGGCCTACTAGAGGAAATTATTCTTGAGGCCCAAATCCTATCATCAATAAAGTCTAATAGTTTTGAACCAAAGAAACAGGACCTAGTGGCAAGTGATTAGCTCTAAATGGGATTTTTCTCCTGGACTTTTGGGGCCCACTATGGCTTCAGTATCTGTGTCCACAGGAGGATCCTCTGCTACTCTGGCAAGTCAGTCCAAGCCCCACTAACAACACCCAGCTAGTCTATAGCTCCTCCCACCAGCTAGTTACATAGACACTCCCCTATCACTGCTCTTCCCATCACATCACCGGAAATAAGGAATGAACACGGTGATGTGACCACAGCCCAGGAGGAAGATAGAAGTAAATGAAATACACAATTACAGCTACCGTTATAAATTATTTTTTTAAAGAAACTTCATACAAAAACAAAAACCCCCTCTAAAGCGTATACCCCTTGAAAGCCTAAGTTTACATAAAGCTATATCATATAGAATGTATAGAAAATAAAGCACCAATAATATACTTCTTATCGTGTACTAATCTTAGGTTACAGCTTGTGTAATACCCCATTTTTTGCCAGAGATACATTCACAAATGTGCAACCTGCTGAGCTGAAACGTCCCAGCATTTACTGCTTGCTCAATGTTTGCACAGTATTTTTCTAAATAGTAATTTGCATTATTTGAAGTGTCTTTGCACCTGTCACTGTACAGGAGATATCTCCCACACTGTAGTACACCACAGGCCATTGCATCATAAAGTAGTAGCTGAGCTGTTACATGTCTGTCAATAAGCTGTCCACTGGTTCTGAGTGTGCTGCCACATGTCACAAGCCGAGCTAAACCGAATCACATTAATTACAAAATTGACTGACATTAACGTAATTCAAGGTTGCTGTGTGTTTTCCCTTTCTGGAAGGAAATGAAGCATAATCGCAAATATGTAAAGTTGGACTGACGGAACTATACAGTGTTTAGCAGTCATTATCCATCAGTTATATATTATTACATAATGCCGCAGTCTGACATTCAATCTGAGTCTTAGATTGAGGAGGGTGTAAGGACATTCTGGATAGTCATGTTAGATGTTTGATGTGATATGTTATTGCTATTACTATCCATCACTTATTTCACTGTCACCTGACTCTATTATTTTGGCAACTGTGGCTTCTCAAGGTGCATATCTCCTCAAACGCGATTCTCCGCATTGTTGAGCCCATTTTATAGAGGCTCGCTTCTTCATGTCCTATCCCTCTTGACTAACAGTGATATTTATTGTTCTATGTAATTCAATAAAAGTATTTAATTTTATATAAACAGCATCCTCGTTTTTTGGTGTTTAATTCACCTTCATATATCTTTTACTGAGTACTTCAAAATTGCAAAATGTTCAATAAATGTATACACCATGAGAGCATGTGCATTTCAGTTTCCCTCATAGTGTACACGTTTATTGAACATTTAGCAATTTGGAAGTACTCAATAAAAGAAATATGAAGGTGAACTACCTGCGGTTCGTGAGTATGAATTAAGAAGCTCACTGTTTCATATGCTATACAAGGAGGCTAAAAGTGGCGGTCCACTGTATATCTATGCTGAGACCTGGTACGTCACCGGAGGTAAAGAAAAAGACCATGCCCTGCTCAAGGCAGGGCAAGGGGGAGCATCGGAGCGAGAAATGCTCCAATGCTCCACTCATTCATGCTGAATGAAGAAGGGGTTATGTCCAGGTTCAGCTCTAAGGTTCAACTTTAAGGGGCTATGTAGAGAAGGAAGGCAATGCACAACAATGGTGCTCAAAATAATTAACAGTATGATCCTTAAATGATATAATTTTTTTCATGGGAGTAGGTAGGATCGTATGGATTTCTGTACTTTTCCCTTTTCTGGCTATGACTGCAATACTTGTAACTGATATTGGGGGTGAATAAGTGGAAGGTCAATGTGTAAGAGAGCTAAGGCTGGAATATGCCTTACCATATGGGAAATTAACTCATAAACAGAAAACCAGAGGCTAGTTATGTTAAGACCAAAAGATATGAAACAAAGTGCCTTTCCCTCCACAGGACCTCCAGCAGTAATGTGAGGTGCCAGGGTACTTTAGAATAAGTCTTGCTGGGGTAAAATACCATCTCAACACCAACTTCACATAGGATTCAAAACAATTGGCACATTTTAAATTAGTAGCCACCAGAAGTATGGCTGTCCACCGCTGAAAGGTAGAAAATCACATATTTAACTGCCTCCCAGGCCAAAAAGGGAGAAGATTTAAAAACATGTCCGTCGACCCTAGTAATGAATACAAAGCTTCAAAGAGGTTGGTCACTTTCTGGCTACCTTTGACCGATGTGTATGTAAGATGACTATATGGCACTTACTAATGTAGCTTTTGTTGATTTTCTCCACAGTTTGCTTTATTTCATAAACCATATCCCCTTGTAGGGCAAATCTTCTATGCTGTCCACACAGAAGATCTGTCCATAAGATGGCTGCTGATGGATAGTCATGTGACCAGGAAAAATAACTCTAGACGCTCTTCTGCACTCAAATACACCATCTGCAGTTGCAATATGGAGAATTTAGTGCAGGTGCAGTGTATTTATATGGAGAAGACTGAGTGATTTTTCCTGGTCACATGACTCTCCATCAGCAGTCATTTTGTGGACAGGACTTCTGTGTTGACAGTACATAACACTTGGACAACAATGGAGAATACTTTATGAAAGGTAAAACTGTTGTTAAGTGTAGTTAAAACTGCTCAAAGGGATTATTGGAGTCCCACTGTCTTCCATTGAGAGATTATATTTTAAATGTCTGGGGAGTGCACATAGGGTCATGGAGGACAGTTGTCATCCATCCCATTATCTGTTCGAGCTGTTGCCTTCAGGAAGACATTACAGATGTCTTACGTGCCGTAGGGAAAGATTAAGGAGTAATTTCTTATGAGAGGCGGTGATAATGCAAAATATTTGCGGACAAGAATAGGCATTTTCTATTAAGTGCCGGCGATGTGCGGTCCGCAAAATGCAGAACGCACATAGCCGATGTCAGTGTTTTGCGGATCCACACACGGACGTTTGAATGGACCCTTAAAGAGTCGGGCTGCTGTGAAGGTCAAAGTTAAGGGGGTGGTGTGCTGTGGAGGTCCCATTTTAAGGAGGCGGGGCACTGTAGCGGGTCAGTGTTAAGGGGTGAGGGACTGTGGAGTTTACTGTTAAGGGGGCGGGATGCTGTAGAGTTCACTCTTATGGGGGATACTGTTGATATCTTTTAACGACACACAGAAGCATTAAATGAAATAGATGCGAAGCTGGGTCCTTCTGCTAGTATATATATATATATATTTTTTTTTTTTTTTTAATTCAGACTACAGACTAAAGCTGTTAGTCTAGGGTTACACATCATTTGTTTATTGTTTTTTTTCTGACGAATTTTGCAGTTTTACTGCACTTTTTTAAATTTAAATGCCAACTTCAGATGTTAGCTGAAAGTCTATGTGTATTATGAAATGCAATACACAGGTGTGTTTTCCAATTGTGGTATGTTTTTATTATCCGTGGCGTTTTGTTTTTTTAAAACAATTTTTCAAGCATTATTCCATACCATTGTCTATAGCACGGATAGTCAACTGACGGGCCACAATCCAAATCCAATCCATGTCTTGATTTCAACTTTGTCTGTGTTCTTAGGAGGCCTTAGGGTCAGCTCCCCTCTGTCTGACACTGGTGTTGTCCCTCTTTACACGGTGTGCACAATTATTTGGCAAGTGAGTTTATTAGTATAAACTTGAATGCTTATCGATTTAAGCATATCAAGTAATGTGTATTTGTGTAATGAAGGGGTGTGTGGCCTGTAGAGATCAAGACCCTATATCAAGGTGTGCATAATTAGTAGGCAGTTTGTTTTCCTGTGGCAAAATGGGACAAAAAATAGATTTAACTGACTCTGAAAAGTCAAAAATTGTTAAAGTCTTTCATAGGGATGCAGCACTCTTTAAAGTGCTAAGATATTGGGGAATAATCACAAAACTAATAAATATTTTGCTGCAAATAGTCAACAGGGTGGCAAGAAACGTGTTGAGAAAAAAAGATGCAAATTAACAGAAGAATCAAATGTGAAGCGACCAGGAACCCTTTATCCTTCAGTGCTGTCATAAGCCAGAACTACAACCTACCTGGAGTGCACAGAAGTACCAGGTGTTCAGTGCTCAGAGACATGGCCAAGGTAAGGAAGCCTAAAGCCAACTACCAGTCAAGACACATAAGTTGAATCATCAAGATTGGGCTAAGAAATGTCTTTCAAATATTTTATGGACCAATGAGATTAAATTGACTCTTGACGGACCAGATGGATGGGCCTGTGACTGGATCAGTAACGGGCACAGAGCTCCACTTTGACTCAGACACCAGCCAGGTGGAGGTGGTGCACTGCTATGGGCTGGTATTATTGAAGTTTAGCTAGTTGGACCTTTTTGTGTTGAAGGTGGACTCAAAATCAATTTCCAAACCTATGGACAGTTTTTAGAAGACACTTTCTTCAAGCAGTGGTACAGGAAAAAGTCTGCATCTTTCAAGAAAACCATGATTTGTATGCAGGACAATGCTCTATCACATGCAACGGAGTACTCCACTGTATGGCTAGCCAGTGAAGGCTTTAAAGATGAAAGAATAATGACGTGGTCCCTTCATTGCTTGACCTAAACCCTATTGAGAACTTGTGGGCCCTTCTTAAACGTGAGATTTAGGCCTCATGCACACGACTGTTCCGTTTTTTTGGGGGTCCGCAAACCGCAGATCCACAAAAAACAGAAGCCGCCTGTGTGCCTTCCGCAATTTGCGGAACGGAACGGGCGCCCCATTGTAGAAATGCCTATTCTTGTCCGCAGAACGGACAAGAATAGGACATGCTATATTTTTTTCGCGGTTTTGAGGGGCCACGGAACGAGCAGCGGATGCGGACAGCACACAGAGTGCTGTCCGCATCTTTTGCGGCCCCATTGAAGTGAATGGGTCCGCACCCGAGCAGCAAAAAATGCGGCTCGGATGTGGACCACAACAACGGCCGTGTGCATGAGACCTTATGGTGAAGGAAAACATACACCTCTCTGAACAGTGTCTGTGAGGCTGTAGTTGCTGCTGCACAAAACGTTGCTGGTTAAGAATCCATGGATGGAAGGCTTTTTTTAAGCATTTTTTTTATTTTATTTTTTTACTAATGGGTGTTCAATACAAAGCTACATTTTCAGCTTGAAGTTTTTGATGTGGATCTGCACAAAAAAACACACTGAAAACGCACATAAAAAATGCATGGATTTAAATGGAGCCTTTTTTTATGCTTCCTATTCATTTCAATGCGAGATTCAACAATGATTCTGCCCCAAGATAGGACATGCTGCTTCTTTCCATGTGTAAAAAAGCAAGTGCTGCTTCCCATTGATATGAATGATTTTAATAATTTTTTAAGCTGATTTTAAGGCAGAAACACTCCAAAATCAGCATAAAAAAAAACTCTGTGTGAACTGGCCCTAACAAATGAAAATAAACAAGTGAGATGGAAAATTTGAGAGCTACGGAAACAACGTAGCACAGCAAGCTGTTTCCCTAACTCAGAAACACCATAGCTTGCTGTGCTACGCTATATTTCTATAGCTTTTATGTACCTGGAGATGAGACAATGTCAAGTTTTCCATTTCAAAACTATTTCCCTGTAAAACAGCAAAGTTTTACAACCAAACAAACCTCAATATTTATTACACTAATTCTGCAGTTTACAGAAACACCCCATATGTGGTCGTAAACTCCTGTATGGTCACAATGCAGGGCTGAGAAGAGATATGGCTTTTAGAGGGCAGATTTTGCTGGAATAATTTTCTGGGCCCATGTTGCATTTGTTGCAAATTTCTTTTTATTAGATTTATAAAAAGGACAATGTACATGAGAAGACAGCAGTGCTTGAGATGAAAGGTCCTTTGAAATGTTTTGCATATATGTTACATACAAACATTTGAGAGTTTCATGTATTGATTGAAACATGAAAACAAACGTGACACAGCGGCCTGTATTGGCCATCAATAAACTTGTTCTCCCATGTTGCATTTGAAGACCTCCTGATGCACCCCTACAGTGGAAACCCCCCAAAATGACCCCTAGTTGAAAATGAAAAATTACATATTTTACAAGAAAATGTCACCATATTGATTTTGGAGGGAAGATTTTGCTAGGATGGCTTTTGGATGAAAGGAAACCACCAAAAAGTGATCCCATTTTGGAAACTACATGGCTCAGGACATTCATTGAGGGGTGTGGTGAGGGTATTGACTCAACAATCAACGGACGCGGTAATACCTGAAAGGAATCCATGTTCTTATATGTTAAAACTAATTCTGTTCTTTGCTAAGTTTCCGTTCTCTGTAACCATGAATGTTATCTCTTTGGCTTGACTCCCAGACAATACCCCAAATATGGAAGTTCCGCTTTTTGCTCTATTTGCCTGTAGAATAAAACGTGTTAATATATGATAGGTTGAATAAACAACTTACCTTGATATGCTAATATAGGGGTGTAAAAACACCTCTATATAACCTGTGTGTACTAATAATAAACTTCAGAGCGTTCATCTCAGTACATCATTGTTGTGTCTGTTATTCCTGAGTGAAGCACTCTCCTGACGTCAGAATAAGACTCAAACCAAGACGATACTAGAAGTTCGGTACCAGGGGTACCAAGTGGGACGTTGAGATTTCCTATCAATACCAATCATGTGTAGTGTATTTTATTTTTTTTCATTACTAACCAATTGTAAATGTGTGGCTATAGGAAAAAACTATATTTTTTTTTAATTGAAATTTTTATTTATTAATAAAAAGAAATATAATTAACACTTTTTTTACCCAGGCCCACTTGGTTCTTGAAGATCCAGTGGGTCTGATGGCTCTACAATACACTGACACTAAGCCTGATCAGGTTCCTGCCTCTGGCAGGACCTGTCAGGCTTAGTTTACATGGCAGGCCCGGAGGCTTTTCTAAGGACTCTGGTTGTCATAGTAACCTTTGGGACGCTGCAACGGCAGCACAGTAGTCCGATGGGAGAGGGAGCTCCCTCCCTCTATTACCCCTTAATCATCAGGACACTGGCATGGCAGCGTAGCGACGCAATGGGAGAGGGAGGAAGCTCCCTCCCTCTGTTAACCCCTTCCATACAGCGTTCTCTATGGACCACGGTATGGAAGGGGTTAAGCGGCCATCACTGATGTCGGTCGCTGCAGCAGAGTGACGCTGCTTAGGCCGCCCGGCCATCCAGAATGGTATAATGCAGCTGCAGAGGAACATTGGTGGCTGCAGGGCCCCAATCAAAACACATTGGGGGCTGCATGGGCACAACAGTGGTCACATGGGACTGTAGGGGGGCCATCTGGGCATCTAACCAGGCCTAGATCCCCACAGTCACGAACTAGCCAATCAGAGCAATCACTGGCTCAGGACCACCCTCATTGGTCTAAGGCCAGTTTGCTGATATTCCTGGCTGTGTGTAACAGCCACAATCTCAGCACTGTCACCATATATATATATATACACATGATGACAGTTTAGTGCCATGACGAATATATTCGTCAAGGAGCACTAAGCAGCAATGCTCCATGACGAATATATTCATCATATAGCGTTAAGGGGTTAAGTAAAGTAACAGTCGCCGAGAGAGACAGTCAGCAACAAATGGGCCAGCTCCATCGACCAGTGCCCAACATAGCACTCGATACATATGAACAAATTGAGGTGATGGATATGATGATGTCTCCAATGGAGCTGAGCTCTCTGTTCCAAAACTAAGTATTATCTACTCTCCTGGCCCCTCCTAGCTCCACCCCCCATGATTTTGAAGGGCAGATTTTGCTGGGGTGGCTTTTGGATGTCATGTCACATTTGAAGAGACCCTGAGGAAAACACCAAAAAGTGGTGCGGAGAGTGTATGGAGCTTAATGACGCTGAGCATCCACTAAGTGTTATCTACTCTCCTGGCCCCTCCTAGACCTACCTAAAGGTCAGAATGCACGTGCAGTTATTTCATACTGTAGAAATCTTTTTAATTTAAATAATTCTAATACTATACCGGAAAAAAAAAAAAAACTTAACATACAGAAAAATATTTTTCAGTTGCTTGAAAGCTACAATAAACAGAATATCTATTAGTTATGGGTCTGATGAATACAGCAGCGTACAGCTCTTAGATGTTTTTGTAAGCCCCATAGACACTGACTATCACTCTCTATAAACCGCAGTGAGGAGGGATGTGGTGCTTTATAGCAATCTTGGGGGGGGGGGGGGGGGGTCACAGAGATTATGCATCTATCACATATCTTGTGAATAGGTAGTAAATGTTTATCCTGGGATAACCCTTTTAAAACACTATGGTTTTCTTGTAAATAAGGAATGTCGTAGGCTGGTGTTTTTTTTTTTTGTGGTTTTACGGTTATTTTACAGTAACCTCTCTTCCTTCCACAGGTTAGCTGAAATAAAAATTAGGTAAAGCCCTGGAGATCGCATGTAATTCCATCATACTATTTGCTGTCATCATTCCACACACAGGAGATATCATCGATAAGATCAAATAGGCTATTTCTTAATTACCCCATAACAAATAGACCCTGGTGGCAAGAGTTTGGTTCCAAAGTCAGCTCTAAATTGGATTGTATTTTGCCGGACCATTCGGTACAGGATACCGTATCAGGATAGAAAAACTATTTGCGCTGCCATCAGTAGAGACACATCTAGTAGACAGTCTTACTTGCATAACCAACATTAAAGGGGTTATCCATTAATTAATATCGCTGACCTATCCTCAGGATAGGTCATCAATATCAGATTGGCGGAGGTCTGGCACCCAGGACCCCCGCCAATCAGCTGTTAGAAGAGGCAGGCGATCCGTGAGCGCCGCTGCCTCTTCCTGGGCCATGTGACGTCTCCGTACATCAGTCACATGGCCTAGAAGTGAATGGGGCTGAGCTGCAATACCAAGCACAGCCACTGTTCTATATATGGTGCTGTGCTTAGAGAGATGCTGGGAGCTGTCTGTGCTCACCAACGGTGAGCGTGGAAGTTCCTCATGCCGATGTGATCATTTTGACCTATCCTGAGGATAGGTCATCATTATCAATTCCTGGATAACCCCTTTAAAGGGAGTTTCCTGAGAGTACAGTATTGTTGACCTGTCCTCAGGATAAGACATCAATATCAGATCTGTGGGGCTCTGTCTCTCAGCACCCCAGCAGATCAGCTGTTTGAAAGGGCGGCAGCACTCAGACGAGCATTATGCCCTCCTCACGGCATACTAATCACAGTGCCGTACACTGTATAGTGGCTGTGCTTGGTATTGCAGTCCAGGGCCATTCACTTGAATGGGACTGAGCCACACATGTGCCACAGACCAATGAGCGTGAGACCTATGAGCTCAATAGAGCACTGCAGCCTCTTCAAACAGGTGATCAGGGGTGACAGGAGTCAGATTCGGACCCCCACTATTGAGATACTGATGACCTATACTGAGGATAGGTCAACAATATTAGGTCCCGGAAAACCCCTTTAACAGCCATGTTTTTAAATAGTCTCTTTTTATTTTAATGACCAATTGAAAAAAAGGACTGGCATGTGGTTTTACCACAAATCAGTGGGGTGGCCACACTTCAGCTAGACAGCAGCTGCTGTGTGCATCTCTACCCTGATAGTTTTAGCATGTGAACCGCTATATCCATCCACCTGTTGCTCCAGCTGAAAGAAGGACTGGGAATGGACCTGTTTTCAGCTTCCGTATATAGAGTAGATTTTTTTTTCATTCACTGACACCAAACAGAGGTCTTAAAAATATTTAGACGTTTAAATACTTTGTATGATAGAAGATATAGGTTTCTTAACTTTCCCGTAGACAATATTTAAGCTTTATTTCCCTGAAAGTACAGATTGTGACAGTACTGTAGTAGGACAATACTGTATAACAGAGATTCTTCTAGTTACTGTTACTAAGGCTCTGTGGATTAGATCATGAATGAAACGCCAACAGCTCAATTACCTTCCCACTAAAAGATGACGTCATCAATCAGGAGACACAGCAGAGGCGGAACGCTGCAAAGTTAAACAGACAAGCCAAGAAAGCAAACAAGTGGTCATGCCCTGTACAATTTCGCTCTTTTTAGAGATACGTGTGCTGCATTAGGCTACTTTCACACTTGCGGCAGAGTGATCCGGCAAGCAGTTCTGTATTTTGCAGATTCATAATTTGCAGAATGCAAATGGATACGGTCACAAGCATGAGGCGTAAACATATTAAAATCAATGGGTAGGTCTGCTGTCCACAGAGCACACGTCAGTTATTCACTGACACGTGAATAAGGCCTTAAGGCCCCTTTCACACGGGTGAGAATTCCGCGCAGGTGCACTCATTCCGGACCCATTTACTTCAATGTTGCTGTTCAGATGAGCGGTGATTTTCACGCATCACTTGTACGTTCCGTGAAAATCGCAGCATGTTCTATATTCTGCATTTTTCATGCAACGCAGGCCCCATAGAAATGAATGGGTCTGCGTGAAAATCACAAGTATCCGCAAGCAAGTGCGGATGTGGTGTGATTTTCACGCATGGTTGCTAGGAGATGATAGGGATGAGCAACCGCATTAAAGTAAATTCACTGTATTATTTTCCATTATAGCATGGTTATAAGGAAAAATAATAGCATTCTTAATACAGAATGCTTACTAAAATGTGGCTTGAGGGGTTAATTTTTTTTTAAAATTAACTCACCTCATCCTCTTGTTCACGCATCCGGCATGTCTTCTTTCTTCTTCTTTCAGGACCTGCAAAAGGACCTTTGATGTCAGCGAAGGTCCTGCTGAATGAAGATAGAAGGTAGGCCCCTTTTACACGAGCGAGTTTTCCACGCGGGTGCAATGCGTGACATGAACGCATAGCACCCGCACTGAATCCGGACCCATTCATTTCAATAGGTCTGCGTTGCGTGAAAAACGCAGCATGTTCTATATTCAGCTTTTTTCACGCAGCCCTGGCTCCATAGAAGTGAATGGGGCTGCGTGAAAAATGCACTGCTTCCGCAAGCAAGTGCGGGTGCGATGCTTTTTTCACTGATGGTTGCTAAGAGATGTTGTTTGTAAACCTTCAGTTTTTTATCACGCGCGTGAAAAACGCATCAAAACGCATTGCACCCGTGCGGAAAAAACTGAACAACTAAACGCAATTGCAGACAAAGCTGACTAAACTTGCTTGCAAAATGGTGCGAGTTTCACTGAACGCATCCGGACCTAATCCGTCACACTCGTGTGAAAGAGGCTTTGCACTGCGCAGACGATTGTCAGGAAGGAAGCGTTCCTTCCTGACAATGGGTTGCTCGTCAGTATGGGGAGGAGTGATCAATGATGCCATCGTTCTCATACACTTCAGACAAAGAAAATACTGAAGAGCTCACCTTTGTAATCTGTTAAGGGAGGCACAGATGAAAGACCTGGACAGGGTCAGACAAATCCCCAAAAGCAGCAGATTCAGCTTCCCAAATCCCAAAAAGCAGCAGATCCAGCTTCCCAAATCCCAAAAAGCAGCAGATACAGCTTCCCAAATCCCAAAAAGCAGCAGATACAGCTTCCCAAATCCCAAAAAGCAGCAGATTCAGCTTCCCAAATCCCAAAAAGCAGCAGATCCAGCTTCCCAAATCCCAAAAAGCAGCAGATCCAGCTTCCCAATCCCAAAGCAGCTGGATCTTCTGCTTTTTGGCATCGTTCTCATACAGAATCATAGTTTGCCATCAGCAGAGTGCTGTTTAGACGGCTTAGACGGCACAATATGCTGCCATCAAACGATGATTTGGGTGACCACACAAGCGATATTACCCAATGATTATTGCTTGTTCATGCGGTAATCAGCGGCACCTTTTATATCAGCAGATTATTGCTTCCATGTGCTTCTGCATTTGTGTGGCTGCAACATGCAGAACTCAGAAACCATTGAAGTCAATGTGATGCCAGCGGCCAGTAACTGTGTAATCCACAATCCACATTTTTATGGACCACCAAATACTTACGGTCATGTGATTGCTGCCTTAATATGTTGTATAAATCACATATCACATATAAATCCTTCGATTTTCAATGTTACCCTTCCTTTATGCAGCATGCTCCACACTGTACAATAGGACACTTTATTTCACTGCACATTGACTCTATGGACATACAGGAATTTTCTAATTAAATAGGAAATGAAGCTTTGCTAAATCAGCGAGGTTGTCATTTGAGCCCATTGTCTTCCTTTGCAGCTTAGTTGGTATGCTATTGGTTTTCCTGGAACCCAGTGGTATACTATTACATATGACTTGGAAACAAACATTCATTGTTACGTCTTGTACTCTTGCCATGATGTCTACACTAGAAATACACAATATTAGGGCCTCTTCATACATTACTGAATTGCAGAAGTGTGCTGCCACTAATATTTATTGATCTTAATTTGTTTATTCACACATCCTTTTTCTTCCACTGACAAAACACGCCCATTGAAGTCTACGGATCTGTGAAAACCGTGTTCTGTCAGTGATTTGCACTAACCACTGGTTGGAAATGCCAGGCATGGTATTCAGCCAGTTCCCTCACGTTCTCCAAATCTGGTTGTTAAAGAGGTTCTCTGGGAATTAAGAAAATGGAAATACTTAAATATTAGTTTAGTATAAATATATTTCAAAATATATTTCATTAGCTATAATAGATATATTTACAAAGATCACAGCAGATAAGTAGGATATTCTTAATGTTTTTCTTTTTCTTTTTTTGTTTCAAAATAAAGTATGGTAACATACGGCAGTACGTGTGTAAACGTTTTCGGCTATGCAAAGCCTTCCTCAGACACTGAAAGATTACAAAAAAATGACAATCAAGCCCTATGTAGATACTATATTAGGTTAACAGCATATAGTTCTAGCAAATAATATATAAATAATATATAAATAAATAATATATGAAAATAGAATATGAAAATAATATAATTGATAATAATATAATACAAAATACAGAGGCTGACTATGCGATCTACAAACCGGATTCCAAAAAAGTTGGGACACTAAACAAATTGTGAATAAAAACTGAATGCAATGATGTGGAGATGGCAAATGTCAATATTTTATTTGTAATAGAACGTAGATGACAGATCAAACGTTTAATCCTAGTAAATGTATAATTTTAAAGGAAAAATACGTTGATTAAAATTTTCACGGTGTCAACAAATCCCAAAAAAGTTGGGACAAGTAGCAATAAGAGGCTGGAAAAAGTAAATTTGAGCATAACGAAGAGCTGGAAGACCAATCAACACTAATTAGGTCAATTGGCAACATGATTGGGTATAAAAAGAGCTTCTCAGAGTGGCAGTGTCTCTCAGAAGCCAAGATGGGTAGAGGATCACCAATTCCCACAATGTTGCGCAGAAAGATAGTGGAGCAATATCAGAAAGGTGTTACCCAGCGAAAAATTGCAAAGACTTTGCATCTATCATCATCAACTGTGCATAACATCATCCGAAGATTCAGAGAATCTGGAAAAATCTCTGTGCGTAAGGGTCAAGGCCGTAAAACCATACTGGATGCCCGTGATCTCCGGGCCCTTATACGAGACTGCACCACAAACAGGAATGCTACTGTAAAGGAAATCCCAGAATGGGCTCAGGAATACTTCCAGAAACCATTGTCTGTGAACACAATCCACTGTGCCATCCGCCGTTGCCAGCTGAAACTCTACAGTGCAAAGAAGAAGCCATTTCTAAGCAAGATCCACAAGCTCAGGCGTTTTCACTGGGCCAGGGATCATTTAAAATGGAGTGTGGCAAAATGGAAGACTGTTCTGTGGTCAGACGAGTCACGATTCAAAGTTCTTTTTGGAAATCTAGGACGCCATGTCATCCGGACCAAAGAGGACAAGGACAACCCAAGTTGTTATCAACGCTCAGTTCAGAAGCCTGCATCTCTGATGGTATGGGGTTGCATGAGTGCGGGTGGCATGGGCAGCTTGCATGTCTGGAAAGGCACCATCAATGCAGAAAAATATATTCAGGTTCTAGAGCAACATATGCTCCCATCCAGACGTCATCTCTTTCAGGGAAGACCCTGCATTTTTCAACAAGATAATGCCAGACCACATTCTGCATCAATCACAACATCATGGCTGCGTAGGAGAAGGATCCGGGTACAGAAATGGCCAGTCTGCAGTCCAGATCTTTCACCTATAGAGAACATTTGGCACATCATAAAGAGGAAGGTGCAACAAAGAAGGCCCAAGACGATTAGACAGTGAGAGGCCTGTATTAGACAAGAATGGGAGAGCATTCCTATTTCTAAACTTGAGAAACTGGTCTCCTCGGTCCCCAGACGTCTGTTCAGTGTTGTAAGAAGAAGGGGAGATGCCACACAGTGGTGAAAATGGCATTGTCCCAACTTTTTTGAGATTTGTTGACACCATGAAATTCTGATTCAACATATTTTTCCCTTAAAATTGTACATTTTCTCAGTTTAAACTTTTGTTCCGTGATTTATGTTCTATTCTGAATAAAATATTAGAAGTTGGGACCTCCACATCATTGCATTCAGTTTTTATTCACGATTTGCATAGTGTCCCAACTTTTTGGGAATCCGGTTTGTAGTAAAACAAGCTTGTCCGGATCTCGAGGTCATCTGTGGTCAGAAGTAACTTTTTCTGTGTGGGATAGACACTGCGTCGGCCTATTACATGTTGCTGGGACGTCATATCAACTTGAAAAAATGCATTTAAGGAAGAAAAGTCCAGTTCCAAATCCCAATATTTAGCTCCAATACATATTCTGCTCCTAATGGAATATCGCTGTATTAACTGAGGTTACGCGTCATCCTAGTGACCCCTATATTCAATATAATCTGACCTCATTTCCACACTATACATATAACACATGTCTCTCTCTCCTAAGAACCTAAGAGATCTAAGTGAATTGTTTGAGAACATAAAAAACACATGAGAAAACATAGGAAAACAGGGCCTTCCATCCTTACCTGCGGCACAGGTATTTATATATTATTTATATATTATTTGCTAGAACTATATGCTGTTAACCTAATATAGTATCTACATAGGGCTTGATTGTCATTTTTTGTAATCTTTCAGTGTCTGAGGAAGGCTTTGCATAGCCGAAAACGTTTACACACGTACTGCCGTATGTTACCATACTTTATTTTGAAACAAAAAAAGAAAAAGAAAAACATAAAGAATATCCTACTTATCTGCTGTGATCTTTGTAAATATACTACCCGGGGTGGGAACCCTATACACAGCAGCAACTGACTGTTTGCGAAAAAATTTTTTGTATAAAATTAGCTATAATAGTTCATTTTTTTTCTAAGGAGCAATCTTTAGGAGAAATAAAATGGCCGCTGTCCTATTAGTTCACACAAAACCTGTCCTCATCACACAGCAGGACAAGTTACTTTACAGCAGTGAGGTAAAGAGCTGCCTCCTCCTCCTCCTCTCTACTCTGCTTGTCAGGAATTATGATCCTGAATACAGATGATAAGATCTTTAGCTGAATCTCTGTAGGAATGGAGTTCATGAGGAGACATGAAGTACAGAGAGGACGGACAGGACAGACTGTGGTAATTTAGATTGTATACAAGTGATGCTGCTTATTATCTACACCCCCACTATCCTCTCTGTACTTCGTGTCTCCTAATGAACTCCATTCCTACAGAGATTCATCTGAAGAGCATATTAAACTACAGTATATTCAGGATCATAATCCCTGACAAGTAAGAGAGGAAGATGGCGCAGCTCTTTAATTTGTCTTTCTGTGTAATTAGGACAGGTTTGGTGTGGACTAGTAGGATGGCGGCCTTTTCTTTTTTCCTAATGATTGCTCCCCGGACAAAAGGAGACATTTTTAACTAATGAAAGGTATTTGGTTATATATTTATAATGAAGTGATATTTAAGTATTTTCATTTTCTTAATTCCTGGAGAACCACTTTAAAATTACAGCAGCAGCTGCAGATGAACGCTTCCATTCCATAGTTTAGCTCCTTAGGCTTTTTAAAAGTTGGGTGGTATCTGTGTAGTGTATATATGGTGTATTTATGTATGTGTACCATGTATATGGTGTATTTATGTTTATTCCATATACATGGTGTAAGCGTGTCCACCGCTGAGTTGTCCACCTGTTGTTAAAAATTTGAATCCCACCCCTGGGAGATGCTATGCAGATCCTCTTTTCAGCCTAGCAGTTTATGTGGAAAACAGAGGACACACAGAGGGCAAAAAACAGATACCCAGACCCTTCAAGGACATCTACATGGATAAAACACTGACAATTTTTTAGGCATGTAAAATGGACATCGACATGTGAATAAGGCCTAAATATGATAGAACACTAGAAGCAGATATTGTAATATCAATTAAAGGGGTTGGCCCATCTGGGACATTGATGGCCTCATCATAAATTAGCCAAATCTGTGGAGAGTTCCTGACTCTCCCCTGACAGATGAAGTGAATTTTTTGCCTGACACTTTTGTTCTCCCAGGAGATAAGCCACCACCAGAAGTGTTTGGCAGCAACTTTCTCCCTTAATATGAATGGGGCCGGCGCTTCCATATAGGCAAGGGGGGCAATTGCTCCCGGGTGCCCGAGTTCTTAGGGGCCCCCAAGCCCACCACCCGACACCTGCCGATCCCGAGCCATATTTTTTTTTTTTGTGAGTCCTGCGCTTGGGTGGGCGTCGCTCAGACTCCGGGAAGGGGGTCAGCGGCGGCGGCAGGTCACAGGGAGATGAACGCTTCCATTGTTCCATTGTCCTCAGGACAGTGACACAGATGCCTGTGCTGTGGGGCAGGGGAGGGAGAGGCATCTCCCTTCCCTGTTTCTCTGATAGGCTGCCGGCACCAGGCCCGCAGCCCATCAGAGGCCGGTGCATGCGGCGCGATGACGTCATTGCGCCACCTGAGCTGTACAGTGCGGGACACAGGCCGGAAGAGGCCTGCATCGCATCTTTGTGTGATGGAGGTAAGTATAAGTGTTTTTTTTTATTTTTATACCAGACTTTTACTTCCACATGGGGGGAGCGGGAGGCACTTGATACTGGCACATGGGGGTGGGGGTGGGGTTTGGCACTTGATACTGGCACTTGGGGGGAGCGGGAGGCATTTGACACTGGCACATGGGGGGGTGTTGGCACTTGATATTGGCACATGCGGGGTTGGCACTTGATATTGGCACATGGAGGGGTTGGCACTTGATACTGGCACATGGGGGTGTTGGCACTTGATACTGACACATGGTGGGGGGTTTGACACTTGATACTGGCACATGGGGGGGAGGCACTTGATACTGGCATATGGGGGGGTTTGGCACTTGTTACTGGCACATGGGGGGCATGGAGAGGCACTTGTTACTGGCACAAGGGAGGTGGAAGAGAGGCAATTGATACTGGCACATTATTATGGGGCACTATGGGGGCTTCTACTAAGGCCACAAAGAAGGGGTATTTTATATGGGGGGCTCTGTGTGGTACTAGTATTTTCAGGGGTATTATCTGTTTCTGCAGTATAGTATTGGGGAGCACAGTGGCACAGTATTGGGGGTAGTAGGATGATTTGTCCAGAAGATGGGAGAATGATGGAAAAGTAGTAAACTAAGATTTTTTTTTGTTGTCAAACTGCAGAGACGGAAAATGGCGACAAAATGGTGGTCTGGTCTGAAGGTCTGAAAGGAGAAGATGAGGACAGAGAACATGTACATCAAAGGAGACGTCACTGGATGGAAGAAGTATGGGGCACTGTATTTCTGTAGTGATGGGGAGGGGGCCCCCCTTATTGTTTTTCGCCCCATGGGAAGTTCCTGATCATTTTGTTCTCCTGGGAGATTAGCTGCCGCCAGGATTGTCTGGCAGCTACTTTATCTTTTCTCCCCGTTGAATACACATACACTGTGTGCACAATTATTAGGAAAGTGAGTATTTTGACTATATCATATTTATGCATATTTTCCATCTCCAAGCTGTATAAACTTGAATGCTTATTGGATTGAAGCATATCAGGCGATGTGTACTTATGGAGATCAAGACCCTATATCAAGGGGTGCATAATTATTAGGCAGATTGTTATTCCTCTATCAAAATAGGACAAAAAGAGATTTAACTGACTCTGAAAAGTCAAACATTTTTTAAGTCTTTCAGAGGGATGCAGCACTCCTGAAATTGGGGCATGATCACAGAACAATCAAACGTTTTGTTGAAAATAGTCAACAGGCTTGCAAGAAACCCTTTAACTAACAAAGTTTTGAGAAGAATCAAATGTGAAGTGACCAGGAACCCATTATTTTAGAACTGCAACCTCTCTGGAGTGCCCAGAAGTACAAGGTGTTCAGTGCTTAGAGACAAGGTAAGGAAGCCTGAAACCCAACCACCACTGAACAAGACACGTCAAGACTGGGCCAAGAAATATATCTGAAGACCGACCTTTGAAAGGTTTCATGGCCTGATGAGAATGACTCTTGACGGACCAGATGGATGGGCCTGTGGCTGGATCAGTAATGGGCACAGAGCTCCATTTTGACTCAGACGCCAACAAGGTGGAGGAGGGGGACACTGCTATGGGCTGGTATTATTAAAGATGAGCTAGTTGGACCTATTCATGTTGAAGATGGACTCAAAATCAACTCCCAAACGTATGGCCAGTTTTTAGAAGACATTTTCTTCAAGCAGTGGCACAGGAAAAAAGTCTGCATCTTTCAAGGAAACCATTATTTGTATGCAGGACAATGCTTCATCGCATGCATCGAAGTACTCCACTGCATGGCTAGTGTGGGCATTCGCTCTAGTAGTTAGGATTAGCGCAGGGATGGCCAACATGCAGCTCTCCAGCTGTTGCAAAGCTACAACTCCCAGCATGCCTAGACTGCCTACAGCTATCAGCAGAACATGGTGGAAATTGTAGTTTTACAACAGCTGGAGAGCCGCAGGTTGGCCATCCCTGGACTAGCGGATGCAGTAGAGAGGCAAAGCACACAGTTCTTGAATTAAACAGCGGTGTTTTTTCACACATTGGTGTATAACAAAATGCAGATATGGTTTATCACAAAAGGCAGGTGGCTTGGTGTTTGTTCACACACAAGGAAAGTCCATAAACAATAAAATTCACCTTTTCTCTTGAGTGTTAATTCACACCCTGTTAGCAGTTCAGCTTCATCAAGTCCATAGGTGTCCTGTACGCCTTTAGAGGGGCCTGAGTCCTCCAGCCTCGGCTCAAACCTCAAATCCCAAACACAGCCCTTAGTTCACAGCACACAGACTTCTGAGCTCCACTGTCAGAGGGAGGTAAATCCACCACACCTGACAATGCTGGCAGTTTTTTATTCCTGGCAAAACCCAGCCTGGAACATAGGGAGTAGTCACCCACCCAGCACTTTGACTACTCCCAGTAAGAGCCATCCCAAATCAGCTATGACAGCCATGCTAAATCTCAAGGTGTCAATGAGCAATAGCTGCTGCTGACACATAAAATACAGACTCTTACTTGAACCTCAGTGACACATACCTTCCATCCACGATGGTTCCAGGTACCTTCTTACACTAGCCAGTAAAGGCCTTAAAGATGATAGAATAATGACGTGGTCCCTTCATTGCTTGATCTAAACCCTATTAAGAACTTGTGGGCCCTTCTTAAACGGGAGATTTATGGTGAAGGAAAACATACACCTCTCTGAACAGTGTTTGGGAGGCTGTGGTTGCTGCTGACAGACTCCATGGAGAGAAGGCTTATGGCTTTTATTAAAAAGCAGGGGGGCTATATTGATCAATAACACACACACACACATTAATAGTTGCTTATTAAGTGTGAACTCATATATATGCTTCTAAGAAAGACAAAGCCTCAATTTTACTTTCTTAAATATTCAGTTTGAAATGTATTACCATTTTGGATTGACAGACAGCACTATAGTTGTTCAATAATGAAATTAATTGTGAAAAATACAACTTGCCTAATAATTGAGCCGAATCAAATGTGTTTGTGTATGGAGGAGTCGGGAGAGACAGCTGTCGGCTGAACAATCGCTCTGCTGACAACTATTGAATGTATATGGCAGTATACTTTAGTGTACTAAGCGGGAATGAGTTCCCAGCGAACCAGCACACTACAGTTAGGAGCTAAAGCTAATTTTACATGCGCATATTCAGTCCAGGAAACACGTTCCATATGATGGCTGCATTTTCCGCATAAATACTTATGATCCTGTCAGTTCCTATCTGTATTGTACCCAAGATTAGCTCGCACAGGGCGCCTGAACACCTAAGGCCAGCCCTGCTTCCAGGACAGAACATGATTGTGTACAATTATCCTTATGGAAGTATTGCATGCCCAACTCTATGACACAGTGTCATCTTAACACTTTGGAAAATACACTTGGAATCCATGGCAGAAATCCAAGGCTGTTTTTTTGCACTGGACTTTCAGTTCACATGCTGTAGGTCCGCCAGTGGATTTAGCCCCTTTCAGTGGGGCTAATCCATGAGCATGCACTTGTGGTTTCCAAAAACAACGTGGATTCCAAATTTTGATCAATGGTCAGTTAATGTTAGGTTTTTTTGCTGTGGATTTCAGTGCAGAAAAAATGACAAAATCCATGTCCAAAAAACTTCATGTTCCATGTGAACCTTCCCTTATTGCACAGGCAGGACAGTGTTAATATTTGTCTGGTAAACATTATAGAAAATAGTTTTTACTGTAAGAGGGATTACTATACCTGATAGTCTGATTAAGGAGCTACATGATCACTGGATTAGCACATGCAATCAAGTTTACACTCTTTAAGGCCTCCTGTACATGAACGTGTGCTGCCCGAGGTGAAAACTGAAATGGCAAATGTCCCTATAGTGACCACCTTAGAATGTGTGCCGACTGAGGGCCAGATCGCAACCCCATTTACTTGGATGAGGTCCGCGATCCGTCCGTTCCGCAAAAAGATAGAGCAAGTTCTGTCTTTTTGCGGAACGGAAGTACGGAACGGAACTCCACGGAAGCACTCTGTAGTGCTTCTGTAGTGTTCCGCTCTGTGCTTCCGTTCCGCATCTCTGGATTTGCGGACCCATTCAAGTCAATGGGTCCGCCTCTGTGATACGGAATGCACACAGAACGATGCCAGTGTATTGTGGATCCTTATATGCGGTCCGCAATATGGCAACAGGACACCTACAATCGTGTGCAGGAGGCCTAAGGCTGAAACCCCTGGCAGGGCCCCAGTACAAGATTGTTAGAGACAGGTGAAATGTAAGTTATTATTATAATTTATGATCAGTGTATGCCATAAAAAAATATAAAACTGTAGCAGATTTTCTGGTATGTCCCCATATATACCCTACAAGTAATTACTGTTTACAGTGGTATTTACATGCAGGGTGTATCTGTGATTAACCTCTGTACTGCATATACTGTATCTACTTATATTGGTAATTACATGCAGGCAGGGGGCACCACCAATGAGGCCAGGTGAGGTGATTGCCTCAGGAGGCATCAGGTAGGAGCAAGAGGGGGGCAGCAGAAGGGCCATGGGCAATGATTAATTCCATTGTTGAAATGCTCATCTCTACATATTCGACTGCATCACTGTACTCAGGAAAGCAATGCAGTTGAATGCTGTGACAGGGAACAGGAGTGATGTCTCCCTGGCCCACTGTTTCCTCTAATAGGCTTTAGTCCTAGTTCCTGTAGCCTAATAGAGGCCGGTGTCATCATTATCGCGCTGCCTTTGCCGGGCTGCAGAAGGCTCAGGGCACAGACTAGAAGAGGTCTGTGTCTTGTACTGCATCGCTGACAGCAGAATGGAGGTAAGGCTACTTTCACACTAGCGTTCGGGGCTCCGCTTGTGAGTTCCGTTTGAAGGCTCTCACAAGCGGCCCCAAATGCGTCCGTATGGCCCCAATGCATTCTGAGTGGATGCGGATCCGCTCAGAATGCATCAGTCTGGCACCGTCTGTCCTCCGCTCCGCTCAGCAGGCCTGGCCGTGTGGAGGAAAACGGATCCGTCCAGACTTACAATGTAAGTCAATGGGGACGGATCCGTTTGAAGGTGACACAATATGGCTCAATTTCAAACGGATCCGTCCCCCATTGTCTTTCAATGTAAAGTCTGGACCGATCTGTCTGACTAACTTTCGCACTTAGAATTTTTTTGTGAATTATAATGCAGACGGATCCGTTCTGAATGGATCCCATTGTCTGCATTATAGGAGCGGAC
This sequence comes from Bufo gargarizans, assembly GCF_014858855.1. NCBI lineage: Eukaryota > Metazoa > Chordata > Amphibia > Anura > Bufonidae > Bufo > Bufo gargarizans. The sequence goes on from NC_058081.1 coordinate 310,982,878, forward strand.
ACCAGACGGATCCGCTCTGAACGCAAGTGTGAAAGTAGCCTAAGTATTTGAGTTTATTATTTTATTTGGCAGCATGCTGTTCACCCACAATGGAGTGGGGGTTATTTTTAACTGGAGAAATCACTATGACATTGCGGCTGTAAATAGGAGCATTTTTGTACTGGCACACATTATAAGGGGGCTGCTATGGGGACATTCATTCTACTGGGGGCACTAAAAGGTGCTAGTTTTGTGTACTGTCACACGTTATAAGGGACCATTTTTTGTACTGGCAAATAAGGGGGCATTTTTTGTACTGGCAAATAAGGGGGCTTTTTTTTTTCTTAGATAGCGCACATTGTATGGGAGCATTTGTATACTGGCACACATTGTAAGGGAAAGCATTGTACTGGCACACATTCTAAGGTGGCCAATATAGGGACATTTGTCATTTCAGTTTTCACCTCGGGCAGAAAAAAATCTAGGTGCGCCCCTGCCCCCGTAGTATATATGGTGATTTTTCTCTGTACTGTGTATATACTGTATCTGTTTATACTGGTAATTACATGCAGGGTGTATATGGTGATTATCTTATGTACTGTATATACCGAATCTGCCTATAGTGGTAATTATATGAGCAGCGTGTATATGTGATATCCTCTGTACTGTATATACTGTATCTGCCTATAGTAGTAATTAAATGCAGCGTGTATATGGCAATATAAACCATGCATGTAATTACCAGTATAAGCAGATACAGTATATACAGTACAGAGGATAATTACATATACACCCTGCTTGTAATTACCAGTATAAGCAGTTACAGTATATTCAATTTATTTAAAATCCACTTCTGGTTTTGGCTGAAAAACTTGCAGGATAATCTGCCTCAAATCTTCTTCCTCCAAAAAAGTAATTGGGGGATATTTAAAGGGATTATCCCATAAATAATATAAAAACAAGAAAATGTAGTACAAAAAGTAGTATATGACAAGCTCTTTCTAACAAAGCTAGAACCAGCCCTGTACCACACATGGATCCAGAGATCTCCCCATTCATTGTTCTGCTAGATTTATATCAAGACTAGCAGAAGTACCCGGCTTTGCACCGGTATATTTCATCTATTTCATTTTATATTTTCGTGTGTCGTAAAAAGATATAGACAGTTTCCCCCATAACAGTGACCTCCACAGTGCCCGCCCCTTTAACAGTGACTGCCGCTTTAGCATTGACCACCCCTTTAACGGTGACCTTTATAGTGGCCGCCCCTTTAACAGTGACTTTTACAGTGACCGCCCCTTTAACAGTGACTTTAACAGTGACTTTCACAGTGACCGCCCCTTTAACAGTGACTTTCACAATGACTGCCCCTTTAACAGTGACTTTCACAGTGCCTGCCCCTTTAACAGGGACCTTCATGGCGCCTGCCCTTTTAAAATTGACTTTCACAGTAACCGCCCCTTTAACAGTGACTTTTATAGTGACTGCCCCTTTAAGGGCTCTTTCACACCTGCGTTATTGTCTTCCGGCATAGAGTTCCGTCGTCGGGGCTCTATGCCGGAAGAATCCTGATCAGTTTTATCCTAATGCATTCTGAATGGAGAGAAATCCGTTCAGGATGCATCAGGATGTCTTCAGTTCCGGAATGGAACGTTTTTTGGCCGGAGAAAATACCGCAGCATGCTGCGCTTTTTGCTCCGGCCAAAAAAACTGAAGACTTGCCGCAAGGCCGGATCCGGAATGAATGCCCATTGAAAGGCATTGATCCGGATCCGGCCTTAAGATAAAAGTCGTTTCGGCGCATTGCCGGATCCGACGTTTAGCTTTTTCTGAATGGTTACCATGGCTGCCGGGACGCTAAAGTCCTGGCAGCCATGGTAAAGTGTAGTGGGGAGCGGGGGAGCAGCATACTTACCATCCGTGCGGCTCCCGGGGCGCTCCAGAGTGACGTCAGGGCGCCCCAGGCGCATGGATGACGTGATCGCATGGCACGTCATCCATGCGCATGGGGCGCTCTGACGTCACTCTGGAGCGCCCCGGGAGCTGCACGGATGGTAAGTATACCGCTCCCCGCTCCTACTATGGCAACCAGGACTTTAATAGCGTCCTGGCTGCCATAGTAACACTGAAAGCATTTTGAAGACGGATCCGTCTTCAAATGCTTTCAGTACACTTGCGTTTTTCCGGATCCGGCGTGTAATTCCGGCAAGTGGAGTACACGCCGGATCCGGACAACGCAAGTGTGAAAGAGGCCTAACAGTAACTTATACGCTCATAAGGCGTGTCTTTCCTGCTGGAGCTCTATTCCAATCACAGCTCAGGAGGCAGTTGAAAGATAAAACTGAGCATGTGCAGTCATCTCAGTAAGCAGGTCAAAGAAATGAGAAAAGAAAACACACCAGGTGGCGCTATACAGATACATTTTATTGAACTCGGTGGCTATACAAAAAATGTGATTACATACAGGTACAAAAGTATTCTGATCCAGGTGCTGGTTTGAAACTGTCGAATATTTTTGGTGGGATGACCCCTTTAACAAAACCAATCAGATTTCACCTTTAATTTTTCAGAGCTCCTTTGGAAAATGAAAGGTGGAATCTGATTGGCTATTTTAGGAAACTAAGCCAGTTTTCTGTTGCAGATTATACGTATTTTTTCCATGCAGGTTTTTGTGCAAAAAAAACACACAGTAAGGCCTCATGCACACGACCATTGTTTCATTCCTTGTCTGTTGTTCAGTTTTTTCGTGACTTTCAATGGGTCCGTTGAAAACTCGGCTAATGCCGTTTGTCATCCGCATCCGTGATCCGTGGTTCCAGTCCGTCAAAAAAATATAACCTGTCCTATTTTTTTCACGGAAAACGGTTCGCGGACCCATTCAAGTCAATGGGTCCGTGAAAAAAATGCGGAGGCACACAAGATTGTCATCCGCGCCCGAGTCCGTTTTTTTTCTATCATTTGCATGGCAAACTTGACTTAGACTTTTTTTTACTTTCCTTTATGTCTGGTGATCCTCCAAAAATAAAGAAAGACACACGGAAACAAAACCGGAAATGGATCACGGAACAACGGAACCCCTTTTTGCGGACTGCAAAAGAATACTGTTGTGTGAATGAGGCCTAATCAAGTACTAGCAAAATGAATGAGATTTGACAAATCTCATGTGCACTTTGCGTATATTTTGTTGCCGTGTGTATTGTAAAATCCACAGCATGTCAATTGTTTCTGCAGATTTGTAGTGCGGACTTCACCCCATGAGATTTACAGGGTGAGATCCAGAGCAAAAACATGTCAGAATCTGCAACAAAATCCACAAGCAATACATGTGGATTTTGGTGTCCCCGCACCCATGAGCAGGTAGTCTAAGGTAGTGTGCCGGCCGGGCCCGTGCTGCGAACCGCAAATTGCGGTCGGCAATGCACGGGCACCAACCGTGGGGCCGCCGCACGGAGATCGCGGACCCATTCACTTGAATGGGTTCTCGAATTGCATCCGACTGTCCGCCTTGCAAAAAAGTAGTGCATGCAAGTGCATCAAGTGAATGGGTCCACATCCGTGATGCAGGGTGCACATGGCTGCTGCCCGTGTATTGTGGACCCGCAGTATGTGGGCCGCAATATGGCCACGTCCAGGCAACTACCGTGTGCATGAGCCCTAAGGGTGCTTCACACATGAATTTGGGGAAGGAAATAGGAAGGAAGATGGACACCTCCTAGTGAAAACCCTAATCAAAGCCCTGACTGACTACCAGTATGAACAGACCCCAGTGAGGTAGGTGAGTTCACACACAGGAATACCTACTGGACCCTGGTACTAATGACAGGTATGAGACATCCTGTTCCTCCAAAATGAAGGACGAACAGGAGTCTCCCGAAAAACTGCAGTGTAATACAGTACCAGCCAAGTGTATGGGAATAACTCTTCTCTTAGGTGCAGAAATTGACCTGCAGTGTGGATTTTGAAATCCGCAACATGGCAATTGTGGTTTTCCTGTGTGGATTTTGCCCTTTTCAATGGAAGGCTGAGATCTGTAGAAAATCAATCTCAAATCCTTGTCAAAATACCCAATAAGCGTCCATTCACACGTCCGTTGTTTCTTTCCTGATCTGTTCCGTTTTTTGCGGAACAGATCTGGACCAGTTCTGTACCCATTAATTTTCAATAGGTCCTGAAAAAAATCGGACAGCACAATGTCCGATTTTTTTTCAGGGCCTATTGAAAATGAATGGGTACAGAACTGGTCCAGATCTGTTCCGCAAAAAACGGAACAGATCAGGAAAGAAACAACGGACGTGTGAATGGACCCTAAGGGCCCTTGCACAAGACCGCATGCCCTTCCAGACATATGATCCTATAAGGCCGTTGTTCACGGCCGTGAGCGGTCCGTGGAACCGCAGCCTGGATTCCTGCTGAGAGCAGGAGCGCACGGCATCATTGGTTGCTATGACGCCGTGCGCTCCCTGCTGCCGCCACAGTACAGTAATACACTGGTATAGATCATACCAGTGTATTACTGTATTGCAGTGGCAGCAGGGAGCGCACGGCGTCATAGCAACCAATGACGCCGTGCGCTCCTGCTCTCAGCAGGAATCCAGGCCGCGGTTCCACGGACCACTCACGGCCGTGGGCATTCGGCCTAAGAGCGGGACAATAGCCCCGTGGGAGGCCCGACGTGCACAGTATTATTGTACTCAATGATGCTGTGTACTCCCCTGAGCACGATCAACGCCGCTCCGGGACATGTGGCCCCCATGTCTCGGAGGGCATATGATCATGTGAAAGGGCCCTAAACGTAATAAATAGTGCAGATTTATTTGCATCTCTTTGAATGGAGCCAAGCACCGTGATTTGCGGACAAGAATAGGACATGTAAAAAAAGTTAAAAAATGTCGACAGGCACTCTATATCTGGTTTTTAAGGATATTTATTGATTGATATTGTACAGAGTTTTAGTTAAAAATGTTAATTTTTATTCTTATTCATTAAAAATTATTAAAAATTATTAATAATGAATAAGAATAAAAATTAACATTTTTAACAAAAACTCTGTACAATATCAACCAATAAATATCCTTAAAAACCAGATATAGAGTGCCTGTCGACTTTTTTTTTTACTTTTATCAATTACATACTTATCAGTGGGCAGGTGAACCACCTCCGACAAGAGCACCATTCCAGGGAATAATTTGGGAGAGCCACTATTACTCTTGCACAAGAATAGGACATGTTCTATCTTTTCACTGTACGGAAATACTGAAACGGAATGCACACGGAGACACTTGTTTTTTTTTGCTGAACCATTGAAATGAATGGTTCAGTATATGTACCGCATACTGAACTAAAAAAACTGGACAGTATACTGAACGCAAAATACTGTCAGTGTGCATGAGCCCTAAGGCATTTTTAAAGCACGTTTATTTCACTGATGTCTTTCTGAGAAGCAGATGTTAAAAATTGACCCATTCAATTGTATGGGGGCAGTCTGTCAGTGAAAAACGGACAAGATAGAATGTGTTCTATTTTTTTACGTCCGTTTTTCGCTGACATTGAAAAAAAACTGCCGCGTGATTGAATAATCCCATAGACTACCATTGGTTTTAAAACAGACATGTGATGGCCGTTAAAAAAATGTACATTACATGTCCGTTTTTCACTGTCGTGTGCATGTAGCCTAAGGATGCCAAACGGATGCCATACGGAACATCATGGTCACTTTTTTTGCGGATCCGCAATTTGCGGACCGCAAAACACATACGGTCGTGTGCATGTAGCCTTAGCTTGTAATTTTTGTGCAGATCCGTAGACGACACACAAAAACAGCATGGACGTGTACTGGGCTGTTTTATGCTTCCCAATCATTTCAATGGGCGATTCAGTGAGGACTGCGCCCCAAGGTTGGGTGTGCTGCTTCTTTCTTCTGTTTTCCATTGCTATGAATGGGAGGCTGTTTTGAGGCATATTTCTGGAGCTGATTTTAAGGCGGAAACGCTACAGTGTGAACTGGCCCTGTGGTTTTTCCACATAACAATCCGCCCAGAGAAACCCAGGCAATCTGGATGGTGTGCAGTCCTTTATGCAAAGAGTGATAATAGCTTTCTAGAAGGTACTGCAGCTATGGAGGAGGGTACAGGCTGCTCTTCAGTGTACATACAGTTTGCCAGGTGAACCCAGCAGTATTTGTACATCCTGGCACATGATGCCAGGCGGGGAAGCACAGGCTGAACACTTGTCATCAGGTCCCACTCCCGCCCTTCCTCTCCGCCTCACACATGACTCCGCCCTGCTGAGCTGCACAGCCGGGAGAGCAGCCGTGGAGATGGCAGCAGGGCAGGAGGCTTCTTAGCATGGCCGGACTGTCATAGCACCAGGTGTGTACCCCCTGCCATGTGTCGTGTGTACTGCGCCACTGCCATGAATGCTGCCCGTGTGGAGGGCCATTGCAGGATGTGCACTGCTGCCGTAGGAAACTTGTCAGAAAATGTCCCGGAGAGAGGAAATGCCATAAGTTTGTGCTGTGTGCCTGGTGACTACATAGTGGTGGGTTAGCCCCTGCACCCTGAGGTGGGCACTGAAGGGCAGCTCATGGAGGGAGAACACACAGGTTAGGTTGGCACCAATCCCTGGCACCAGTGTCACATCTCCCCCCTTCACTGGCACTTTATTTTTTAGTATTAAACAGGGTAGGTGGAAGGACCTGGCCATGTTATAACAGGAGTGTGAGTGGCCATGATCTGGTATGCCAGATGGCATAGTATGCCATGGGTGCTTTTTTTTGTTAGTTTTTTTTATACTATAATACTGTTTGTGATAAGAAACTGTAAAGGTCCACTGAACACACTTTTTTTTAGCAATTTTAAAAACAATTTGCTCAGCATTTAATTTTTAGTGGCATTTTTTTTAAATCTTGTGACGTTTTGTACTTTCTTTTTCTGGTGTCTTCAACACTAGGAAACTTATAGGAAAAAAAAGCTTCTAATAAATGTCGTTCCCAGAGCACGCTGCTTTTTGAGCTAAGTAAAAGTAAAAAAGTAGTAAAATAAATTATACTCATTCAAGAGGGAGTTCACATCAGCGTCATTAAAATGGAAAATAACGGAATTGCTAAAACTGAACATTTTAAATGCATTCCGTTGTGATCCGTCCTCATAGAGTTCAATAGGGGAAAAAAACGGAAAGCAGCATTTCGTCAGGTTTCCGGTGTTTTGGACTGAAAAAAAGTCCCGTCTGCACGTTCGCTGATGTGAACTCCCCCTTAGGGTACAGCGTTTTTCTTTTACGGCATAGAGTTCCATCATGGGGATTCAATACCGGAAAAGAACTGATCAGTTTTATCCCCATGCATTCTGAATGGAGAGTAATCCGTTCAGTTTGCATAAGGATGTCTTCAGTTCAGTCTTTTTGACTGATCAGGCAAAAGATAAAACCGCAGCATGCTACGGGTTTATCTCCGTCCAAAATTCCGGAACACTTGCCTGAATGCCAGATCTGACATTTTTTTCCATAGAAATGTATTAGTGCCGGATCCGGCATAAAAAATACCGCAATGCCGGATGCAGACCGGTAAAAATGTGAAAAAAATATATAATGGATCAATTTCTCCAGATGACAAATGGAAAGACGGATCCGTTCTTGCAATGCATTTGTGAGACGGATCCGCATGCTGTCCATTTGCATGCAGATTGCTGGATCCGACAGGCAGTTCCGGCGACGGAACTGCTTGCCGGATCAGGCTACTTTCACACTTGCGTTCGGAGCGGATCCGTCTGGTGTCTGCACAGACGGATCCGCTCCTATAATGCAAACGCTTAGATCCGTTCAGAACGGATCCGTTTGCATTACCATGAAAAAAAAAAAAAAAAAAAAAGTTTGGATTTTTTTTTGTTCATGATAGTGCAAACGGATCCGTTTTGACTTTACATTGAAAGTCAATGGGGGACGGATCCGTTTGAAAATTGAGCCATACTGTGTCAACTTCAAACGGATCCGTCCCCATTGACTTACATTGTGAGTCTGGACGGATCCGCTTGCCTCCGCACGGCCAGGCGGACACCCGAACGCTGCAAGCAGCGTTCAGGTGTCCGCCTGCTGAGCGGAGGACAAACGGTGCCAGACTGATGCATTCTGAGCGGATCCGCATCCACTCAGAATGCATTAGGGCTGGACGGATCAGTTCGGGGCCGCTTGTGAGAGCCTTCAAACGGAACTCACAAGCGGAGCCCCGAACGCAAGTGTGAAAGTAGCCTCACTCTGCCGCAAGTGTTAACTCCCCCTTATAAGCATAATTGTTGGCAAAAAAAATACTCTACTCAAGGATTGGAGTAGTTTTTACTCCAGGTGCACGGACTGCCAGAGGATGCACCTAATTTATGTGGAGGCATATGCTTCATCATACATTAGATGCATCCTCTGGCAACACAGGGGCTAACAAAGACCCCCATTGTTCCAAACCCCACTGTAGTACCACCACTGTGATCTTGCCGGCCGGGCTTGGTTCACATGACAGCAGTAGTGACACGTGCTTGACCACTGTAGGAATATGACCTCATGACTGCTGCAGCCGGGGTAGCAGTGGAGTGAATGGGGTTCTAAAAGGGGGTAGAACAGTTTTTGTTTTAAAACATTCACAACTCTTTACCATTTTTTTACTTTGACAGCGCCTTTAAAAGGGACCTAAACTGTTACTGAAACCGCTAAGGTGCAGCAGTGCGTCTCGGAGTGTTCTCCACCTTCGGGTTTCATCTGCTCTGTATGGATCCATAGAAAGTGTAGGGGATCTATACTCTGCATTCTGGAAAAACAGAGCTGATGATAGCTGAAGGTACTGAGTTGCTCTGAGAATTGGTGCAGCATCTTTGGGGTGCGTATGACACCCCGTGTAATACAGTACCAGCTCAGGCTTCTTTCATGTGTGTTGGAGCCCTGTGGCAGGTAGTGCCGGCATAGAACAGCCCGCTGGAGCTCCCTGGATTCGACATAGCAAGATGTTACCGCATCTTCTCCAGTCCTATTGGCTATAATGGGATCCGGCTGAGATCTGACCGCGACCCGGCAAATATGCCGGGATTCGCTGGGGCAAAAGCCGTTGCATGCAGTGGTTTTTGCCTGGCCAAACTCTGGCATATTTGCCACGTAGTGGCTAGATTTCAGCTGGATCCCATTATAGTCATTGGTGGGCCAACGGGCATGCTATGCCGAAATTGGAGAGCTCCGGTGGGCTGTTCTCTGCTGTAGATTTTAAAAATCTCATGTACCTGGTGCAGAAATTGACTTGTAGTGTGGAGTTTGAAACCTGCAGCATGTCAGTTGTTTGTGCAGATTTTCAGAGCAGAAAAGCATGAGATTTGGAGCAAATCAGCATCATGTACCCTACATATGGCTGCAGCATTCCACCCCCCCAAAAAAAAATAATACAAAAAAACACACCATGGATAATAACATTTCAACTTAATTCTTTGAGTGAAACATCAAACTAAGGAATTTTAGTGAACAGCAAACTAAGCAGTAAAAACCAGTGTCAGGCAGCTGCTGCCAAGGCCAATAAGATAATGGGTTGCATCAAAAGGGACGTAGATGACCATGATGAGAACATAGTCCTGCCACTTTAGAAATCACTAGACAGACCACACATGGAGTACTGTGTACAGATCTGGGCTCCTGTGAACAAGGCAGACATAGCAGAGCTGGAGAGGGTTCAGAGGAGGGCAACTAAAGTAATAACTGGAATAGGGCAACTACAGTACCCTGAAAGATTATCAAAATTAGGGTTATTCACATTAGAAAAAAGACGACTGAGGGGAGATCTAATTACTATGTATAAATATATCAGGGGTCAGTACAGAGATCTCTCCCATAATCTATCTATCCCCAGGACTGTGACTGTGACGAGGGGACATCCTCTGCATCTGGAGGAAAGAAGGTTTGTACACAAACATAGAAAAGGATTCTTTACGGTAAGAGCAGTGAGACTATGGAACTCTCTGCCTGAGGAGGGGGTGATGGTGAGTACAATAAAGGAATTCAAGAGAGGCCTGGATGTATTTCTGGGGTGTAATAATATTACAGGCTATAGCTACTAGAGAGGGGTCGTGGATCCAGGGAGTTATTCTGATTGGAGTCAGGAAGGAATTACTTCCCCTAAAGTGAGGAAAATTGGCTTCTACCTCACAGGGGTTTGTTTTTGCCTTCCCCTAGGTCAGCAGGATAACAGGCTGAACTGGATGGACAGGTGCCCTTTTTCCGCCTTACAAACTAAACTAAACCAGACAAATCTACAATTTTAAATGATACATTGCAAGTCCTGCACTAGGTGTCATTTTTGAGTGCAATTGTATTTACTGGACAGTGGTCATCGGACTCTTCTCTCCTACAAAGGGTCTGCTGGTGACCACCATTCCACCCAGCGTCAGATAAAGCAGGAACCTCTTTCTGTTGTATATCACTCATCTCATAATATTTCTTTTGTAGGGATTGCAGTGTCTGATTTAATCAGGTTATAACTACAGAAGTGTCCCTTCTGCTGTGAAGACATTTGGGATCATTTGGCCTGTGTTCCTGTCTCCTTATCCCGGCCACCCCACCCATCCTGCCAAGTGAAGTAGGAAAGTTGACGTGCATGCCTGCAAGCAACAGCAGGTGGAATGACTGGAGACGTCACTCTTCTTCTTCACCTGTTACACAAGTCGCTGAGAAAACTTACCAGACAGGTTTCAACCACTGCAACGGAAAAGCAGGGGAGAGTAAATAAAGGAGGCAGCTGAGGAGCGAGGACGGAATAATGGCAAGTACTGTACTCCCTCCCTTCCCCTATGAATAGTACATTCCCGGAACTTTTTCAGGTGTCTGAAAGTTGGATCTCGTGGAGGAGACTAGGAGACAGACTGGAATGGATATTGTTTGGGCTGTCCTGCATTGTTCCTGTATGATGTGCTAAAACCATGTCTTCACAGTTAGCTGAGAAGGAAAATGGGGACGAGACCATCTATGACGAATTATGCATAGATGATGAGAGTGATGTGTTTGTTAACAACACTCATCCTGACTCTGGGTTGACACAAAACTTAAATTTATGGCCTATCGCTTACCCAGCTGTCTGGCCACTTCCATCTTCTGAAGGTTGCGAGGCACAGGCGCTTCCTAATGAGAACTCAAGTGGAAAAAGTAGCACTGATGGTGCCAGTTGTAATTGTGGCCTGGAAGCACGCAGCCGCACTTCATCCCTGGTGAACGGTTTACTTACAGAACTCTATGACACTTATCGGAATGGATCTGGGTCTGGTCTTGGCCTGTATCATGACAGCGTGGACAGCTCGACAGAGGCGTCCGGGTCCGATGCCTTTCTGAGCAGGAGTAACCCCGAGTCTGGATTCTTGCTGGAGCTTTCCCAGAGACAGAGCCGCAGGCATCAGATACTGTTCCTCAGGCAGAAAGGTAAGCGTGATTTATCTCCTATCTCTCCATTATGCAGTAAGAAAGCCATTGCATATATAACCTAAGACAGCTTGCACTAACCACATTTTATTGCATTTTATGTCACTTTTATGGGATACATTTTGAGAGCATGTTGCAACTTCAGACATGGTCTTTTTTTTCTGTACAGTTGTATGAAAGGCATACTGCACTTTTCAATACAGTTGGGGCAATGGTGTACTGGCCAAACCTATGCCAAAGGACACTGGTTTGGCATACCTCAGCCTCTGGCATGTTAGACGTGTTCTTCCATTATAATTCCAGGACTTATTTGCCAGGGATAATCTTATTCAGTTGTAAAACTTGGATGGTAACTATTCTACTGGTTAGATCTGCAGAACTATATTTAAGCGGAACTGTCAGGGGATAGCATTTCATTAACACCTCATTCATGCCATCGTATTTTTCCTCGGCGTATTTTTGAGGATCGGATGCAGACCAATTCATTTCAATGGGGCCGCAAAAAATGCGGACAGCACACCATGTGCTGTCTCCATTCGTGTGTCCGTTCTGCAGCCTCGCAAAAAAAATTCCTTTTATTTGTCCGTTTTGTGGACTAGATTGGGCATTCTTACAGCGGGTCCACAAAAAATAAAAACAGATGCAACACGGATTTTATCCGTATTGTTTGTGGATCCATGTTTTGCAGTCGGCAAAATACATATGGTTGTGTGAATGCACCCTTAGTAACAGCTTGTACTCGTGGTACAGGTATAGACTGGGTTCTGGAGATTCTGAAAATCCCTACTACTTCCTAATGATGACCTTGTAATGCTTTACTATGCAGTTAAGGGCTCATGCACACGGCCATAGCCATTTTTGGAGTCCGCAAAACGTGGATACCGGTCGAGATCCTGCCACAATTTATAATTATTATTTTTTATTATTTCCTCAGAAATGTCCTATAGTTGTCCTCAAAACAGACGAGAATAGGACATGTTCTATATATTTTTTTGCCATAAAAAAAAAAAAAAAAAAAAAAAAAAAGTGACCATGTGAATAGCCCCATGGACTACAATGGTTCTGAACTACAATGTGTGTGTGATGGCACACGGCTGTTTTTCACTTTAGTGAAGGTACCCTAAGTGAGGGCAAAATATACTTAGGGACACATTTATTAAGACCGACGTTTTAGTAAAGCCTTGCACTCGCGGTGGATCCGCCGCAGTTATGTAGAGGCGCCGGCCTCTTCATAACTTCTGCTGATCCACCACCGCGTCTAAATGTAAGCTATATTCCTTGCTGTCTTACGTCTAATCCATTTTCAACTGCAAAAACAGGTGTAGAAAATGGTAAATGCCCGTCCTCTTCCCCGGCAACGCCACGCCCACTTTTTTTTTACCTGGTATGAGCAGGGAAAAGTTGTGCCAGAAATGCACCTTATTTAGGCGTATTTTGTGTTTACTAAATGGCCCCCTTAATTTTAAAAAGGAGTTATCCATCACTTTTTTTTTAAACTAATGTGTCCCCCTTACATCTATCAATGTGGCTTACAACTATCACATTGATGATTATGACAACATCCCTATCAGGCCAGCGCTGCCCTCCCCGGTGTAATTGGGCTCCTGACACTTTTTGGATCACAAGCCGTACATTGTGCACATGATCTAGGCCTGGCTACAACCCACAATGTACCGGAAAGCCATCTTGCAGGGATCCACATTCTGTATACAGAATCACTTTTGCAAGAGGCATTATTCAGAAGAATGTATTTTGCTGCATTTGGAAACATCAGATGAGTGATGGGGAAACTCTGTCCATGTTCCATCCGAAAACACAAGGGACTGCTTGTAGATAATGGTTTGATTTTCCTGCAGACCTGTGCATTAAAGGCCTAATTTACACAATTTTTATTTTTATTTTTGTGGATTGGATGCAGACCCATTCATTTCAATGGGGCTGCCAAAGATGCAGACAGGACACCGTATGTCCGTTTGGCAGTCCTTCAAAAAAGAGAGCGGAACACCCCTACTGGAATATCCCTTTAACCCCTTAGTGACAGCGGAGAGTGGGGACCCGACTCTCGCATGAGAGCCTGCGGTCCTGCTCGAACAGCCCGGACCGGCAGGAGTGCCAATCCGGGCTATTTAACACTATACATGCAGAGGGCAATGGCGCCTGCTGCATGTAAATTGCTGACAGAGGGAGCAGACTCCCTCCGTCTCCCATCTGCATTCCGCAAATGCGATTGCGGGGTGCTGATGTAGGCCCCAAGAGCAGCCTTGAGTAATTTCCAGCAGGCAGTACTCACCGATACCAATTACCGATACCAATTATGGTGTGGTAATGTTTTTACAGCAAATTTAATTTAGTCATAGGGGAGATTTATCAAACCTTGTATAAAGAAACAGCGGCGCAGTTGCTGATAGCAATGAAAAAATTAAAAGCTGGAATTTGGTTGCTATGGACAACTGCTTTACTTTTCCTTTTTACAAGGGTTAATAAATTAATAAATGGGCATATAACAGTGTTTCCCAACCAGTGTGCCTCCGGCTGTCCGGGCATGCTGGGAGGTGTAGTTTTGCAACAGCTGGAGGCACACTGGTTGGGAATCATTATTATATGCCCATTTCCGCCCCCCCCCCCCCACCTTATTTTATATTCACTGTTTGAAAATGTAATGGAGAGAAATTAACTGAATTTCTCCTCCATTTCATGCACCCTACCCACCTGGCCTGCTGTAAAACTTCCCATGCGGATGCACCAGAGTACTGGGAGGAAGTGGATTTAACTTCCTCCCAGTGCTAGGCAACAGCATGGGACTTGAAACACCGCCGCACAGAAGTCCCGTCCCCACGCTGATTGGCTGTGACCGCTGCTGCCACCACACAGAAGACGACACGGAACCTGGCGCTGCAGCCGCCATCCCCCGCCATCATCTTGGACACAGGACAGGCTGCTACATGGCCATCAGGTATCGGCAGTGGTATCGGCGACAACTGCACAAGTACAAGTACTTGTGCAAATGTCCGGTATCGATACCGAGAATAAAGATATTATGTTTTTTATACCGAAAAATGAACGCTGTAAAAACGTAGTGGCAGAATTGCTGTTTTTTCATCTGCCTCCCAGAAAGAGTTAATAAAAGTTAATCAGAAAGTTATATGTACCTCAAAATGGCGCCATTAAAAACTAAAACTTGTCTGGCAAAAAAACAAGCTCTCATAAAGCTACATAGACTGAAAAATAAAAAAGTTTTAGCTCTTGGAATGCGACGATGAAAAAAGGAAGAAAAACACTTGGTCAGTAAGGCCCAAAACAGGCTGGTCACTAAGGGGTTACAGGGAGTCTTCCAGTTGCACAAAAAAAACACTAGCAGTCAACCTTACTGCATTATATGTCAGATGATGACTTTCTGAGTGCATTTTGACTCCTCCAGCATAAGGGTCCATTCACACATCCGCAATTGGGTCCGCATCCGTTCCACAATTTTGCGAAACGGGTGCGGACCCATTCATTCTTTATAGGGACGGAATGGATGCGGAGAGCACACTATGTGCTCTCCACATCCACATTTCCGCAGCGGTTCCCAGATCTTCCGGTCCGCGGCTCTGGAAAAAAATAGAACATGTCCTATTCTTGTCTGCAATTGCGGACAAGAATAGGCATTTCTATGGGGGTGCCGGCCGGGTGTATTGCAGATCCGCAATACACTATGAACGTGTAAATCAGTGATGTCAAACTCGTGGCCCTCCAGCTGTTGCAAAACTACAACTCCCATCATGCCTGGGCATACTACAGCTATCAGGGAATGATGGGAGTTGTAGTTTTGCAACATCTGGAGGGCCATGAGTTTGACATCCATGGTGTAAATGGATCCTAATTGTGATCTGTGACCCGCACCCTGTGTTTACATCCCGGTGCAGTACTGACGGGGAGTGTCTGTAGTATCAGGTCTCCGCCTCTCCTTCCCCTCCCAGCTGGAATATCACAGATCTGAGCAGGGTCTGGCAGCCCATTAGTATTCGCTTCAATGCAGTGGATGCTAATGAAGCTGTGTTGGATATGGGTTGGGGGAGGGGCCCTTTTCCAGCACATAAACGTTAACTAAAGAAATTAGGCTACTTTCACACTCGCGTTTGGTGTGGATCCGTCATGGATCTGCACAAACACATCCGTTCAGATAATACAACCGTCTGCATCCGTTCAGAATGGATCATTTTGTATTATCTGTAACATAGCCAAGACGGATCGGTTTTCTATTGTGTCAGTGAAAACGGATCCGTCCCTATTGACTTATATTGTGTGCCGGAACGGATCCGTTTGGCTTAGTTTCGTCAGACGGACACCAAAACACTGCAAGCAGCGTTTTGGTGTCCGCCTCCAAAGCGGAATGGAGGCAAACTGATGCATTCTGAGCGGATCCTTTTCCATTCAGAATGCATTAGGGGAAAACTGATCCGTTTTGGACCGCTTGTGAGAGCCCTGAACGGATCTCGCAAACGGAAAGCCAAAACGCCAGTGTAAAAGTAGACTTATTTAACAGGATAGGTCAGTATCTGATTGTGGGAGTCTGACACCCTGGACCCGCCCCATATCAGAGTAGGAAGAGGCACTCACAGGAGCACTGCTGCCTTCTCAAATAGCTGATCGGCGGGGGGTCCTAGGTGTTGGACCACCACCGATCAGATACTGATGACCTATCCAAAATAAAAATAAAAAAATCTTGGAAAACCCATTTTTAATAAATGTCCCTCAATGTGTTCACTATATTGTGCAGATTATTATTATTTATTATTATTATTATTATTATTATTATTATTATTGGGAAACTAAATATTATTTTGTGATATTTCATAATAGGGGTCCATTCACACGTCCGCAAAATGGGTCTGCATCCGTTCCGCAATTTTGCGGAACAGGCGCGGACCCATTCATTTTCAATGGGGCCGGAATGTGCTGTCTGAATCCGCATTTGAGGATCCGCACTTCCGGATCCGCACTTCCGTTCCTCCAAAAAATAGAACATGTCCTATTCTTGTCCGCAATTGCGGACAAGAAACTGCATTTTCTATGAGAGTGCTGGCGATGTGCGGTCCGCAAAATGCAGAACGCACATTGCCGGTGTCCGTGTTTTGCAATTTGCGGATCTGCAAAACACATACGAACGTGTGAATGGACCCTTAGGCCTCATGCACACGGACGTTTTTTTGTGGTCCGCAAAAACTGTTTCCGTTGTTCCGTGATCCGTGTCCGTTTTTTTTCTTCCGTGGGTCTTCCTTGATTTTTGGAGGATCCACTGACATGAAAAATGAAAAAAAAAAAAAATCTAAGTCAAGTTCATGGACACGGATCACTGACACGGATCACTGACACGGATCACGGACGTGGATGACAATCTTGTGTGCAGCTGGGATTTTTCACGGACCCATTGACTTGAATGGGTCCGTGAACCGTTGTCCGTGAACAAAATAGGACAGGTCATATTTTTTTCACGGACTGGAAACACTGATCACGGACGCCGATGCCAAACGGAGCATTTTCCGATTTTTCCACGGACCCATTAAAAGTCAATGGGGCCGTAGAAAAAAACAGAAAACGGAACAACGGCCTCGGATGCACACAACGTTCGTGTGCATGAGGCCTTAGGATGTTAAAAAAAAAAAATTGATTTTTCCTTTGTAATGTTCTTAACTAGAGATGAGCGAATTTCCACTTATGAAATTTGTTCACACTTCTTTGGTGGTGAAAGGTGAATTGCGTTATGCATTCTGTTACCACGGACCATAACACAATTCTAGGACGGAATGCATAACGGAATGCCTTTAGAGGCAGGAGAGGACTCTCCTGCATAACGGAATAGGGACGGATCCGTTTTGCAGCCCATAGACTTTATGATGGAATGAATAACAGAATGCCTCTAAAGGCATTCCGTTATGCATTCCGTCGTAGAATTGTGTTATGGTTCGTGGTAACAGAATCCATAACGCAATTCACCTTTTACCAACAAACGAAGTGTGAACTAATTAGATAAGCGGAAATTTGCTCATCTCTATTCTTAACAATAACTTTGCAGAAAATTGTAACTTTTACCAAAAAAGCTGGAAAGTAAAAATTCAGTTTTTCTGCCATAACTTTTTACTATAAAGATTATTTTGCAGGTCTTAGTGAGTTTTGAACCTTCTGTTTGCGGCCAGATCCCTGTTATACCCCATTATAAGTCAATGGGGTCATGCGGCAGTATCTGGCAATGCTGGCAGAGCCTGCAGAAGAGCTCTGCTGCAGATGTGAAACTAGCCTTACCCACTCCTCTATAGAAAATCTCTCAGTTGGGATTTGTTAAGCCTTATGCACACGGCTGTTGCCGGCCGTGGCCCGTATTGCGGCCCTCAATCAGCCCATTCAACTTGTTGAATGGATCTGAATCTGTCGCAGCTGTGTACAAGAGGCCTTATAATTTTACGGTTTAAAAAAAAAAAATTTAATATCACAAAACAGTATTTGGTATCCAGTAATGATGTGATCGAGATTGGAAACCAACACAGTGGAAAATGTCACGTGACCGTGATGAATATAGTTGTCCACAGCTACTAATCTTACTGCTAATTTAACAC
The DNA here is from genome assembly GCF_014858855.1 of Bufo gargarizans. Taxonomy (NCBI): domain Eukaryota; kingdom Metazoa; phylum Chordata; class Amphibia; order Anura; family Bufonidae; genus Bufo; species Bufo gargarizans. Next base: position 311,000,877 of record NC_058081.1, read on the forward strand.
CTTAAGGACAGAGGACGAGAATGCTCGTCCTAAATGGCTAATACTTTGCGCCCCAGGAAGAGTACACTCGTCCTGCAATCAGCAGCACGTATACTGACAGACGGATCCCTGCTGCATCCACCAGCATCGGTGATAACGCAGATCCCAGCGCTGACCGCGGCATATGGAAAGTTTGCGCTCCCTCTCCTTAGCCATTGGGTCCCCGCGCTGCGGTGGCAGGGACCCGATGGTTTCCATGGCAGCCCCAAGCCATTCCAAGGCCTTGGGGTCTGGCATGTACGGAGGCCTATGAGTCCTAACCCCCACGCTGAATCTCATAGGCAAACTATCAGTGTAATACACTGATAGTCAGTGCAGCACAATACAGATGTATTGTGCTTCATTGAAACGGGGATTAGACCCTGTAATGTTGAAGTCCTATAGTGGGACAAAAATAAAAAATATTAAAAGTGAAATAAAAGTGTTTTTAATAAAAAAACAAAAGCCCCTTTCCCATAAAAAGAGACATATAAAATTTGTAAAAAATAGAAAAAAATAAACAGACATATTGGGTATCACCGCGTTCGTAACAACCAGCTCTAAAAAAATATCACATGATCCACCCAGTCTGGTAAACACAGAAAAAAATAAGAAGAACTACTGTGCTAAAAAAAACCATTTTTGTCCCCTTTCATCACAAAAAGTGTAATACCAAGTGATCAAAAAGTAGTATGTACCCTAAAATAGTACCAATCAAACCGTCATCTCACCCTGCAAAAAATGAGCCCCTTCCTAAGACAATCACCCAAAAAATAAAAAAATCTATGGCTCTCAGACTATGGAGAGACTAAAACATGATTTTTTTTTTGTTTCAAAAATGCTTCTATTGTGTTAAATGTAAAAAAAGTAGACATATTAGGTATCGCCGCATCCGTAACAACCTGCTGTATAAAAATATCAAATTAAATAACCCCTCAGATGAACACCGGAAAAAAAAAAAAGCCACTTACATCACAAAATGTAATACCAAGCGATCGAAAAGTCATGCACACACCAAAATTGTACTAATCAAACAGTAATCTCATCCTGTAAAAAATGAGACCCTACCTAAGACAATCGCCCAAAAAATAAAAATTAACTATGGCTATTAGAATATGGAGACACCTAAAAATATTTTTTTTTCAAAAATGCTTTATTATGTAAAACTGAAACAACCAAAAAAGTTGTCATATTTGGTATTGTCGCTTCCATAACAACCTGCTCTATAAAAATACCACATGATCTAACCTGTCAGATGAACTCTGTAAATAAAAAATAAAAACTGTGTCAAAACAGCTATTTTTTGTTACCTTGCCTCACAAAAAGTGTAATATAGAGCAACCAAAAATCATATGTACCCTAAAATAGTACCAGCAAAACTGCCACCTTATCCCGAAGTTTCCAAAATGAGGTAATTTTTTGGGGAGTTTCTACTTTAGGGGTGCATCATGGGGTCTTCAAATGTGACATGGCAGCTTAAAATTATCCCAGTGAAATCTGCCCTCCAAAACCCATATGGCGTTCCATTCCTTCTGCGCCCTGCCGTGTGCCCGTACAGCAGTTTACGGCCACATATGGGGTGTTTCTGTAAACTACAGAATCAGGGCAATAAATATTGAGTTGTGTTTGGCTGTTGTAAAATCAGTTTTGAATACCTTGAGGGGTGCAGTTTCTAAAATGGGGCCATTTATGGGTGGTTTATATTATGTAACTACAACTTGTATTGGATATACACTAAAAAAAAGGGGGAGGGAGGGTCAAACTCTGTAAAAAGAAAAAGGCCCTGTCAGAGGAGAAAATAAAGTATGCAATGTTCAGAGGACTTTTTAATAAATGGGTCTTGAGCACAGGGGGTAGACTAATGTGATGCTTGTAAGTCACTACCCACCAGTTACTGCCACTGGGGGGGGGGGGGGATTATTTGTATACAGTTGCAAGAAAAGTATGTGAACCCTTTGGAATGATATGGATTTCTGCACAAATTGGTCATAAAATGTGATCTGATCTTCATCTAAGTCACAACAATAGACAATCACAGTCTGCTTAAACTAATAACACACACAGAATTAAATGTTACCATGTTTTTATTGAACACCATGTAAACATTCACAGTGCAGGTGGAAAAATTATGTGAACCCCTAGACTAATGACATCTTCAAGAGCTAATTGGAGTGAGGTGGTCAGGTGTCAGCCAACTGGAGTCCAATCAATGAGATGAGATTGGAGGTGTTGGTTACAGCTGGCCTGCCCTATAAAAAACACACACCAGTTCTGGGTTTGCTTTTCACAAGAAGCATTGCCTGATGTGAATGATTCCTCGCACAAAAGAGCTCTCAGAAGACCTACGATTAAGAATTGTTGACTTGCATAAAGCTGGAAAGGGTTATAAAAGTATCTCCAAAAGCCTTCCTGTTCATCAGTCCACGGTAAGACAAATTGTCTATAAATGGAGAAAGTTCATCACTGCTGCTACTCTCCCTAGAAGTGGCCGTCCTGTAAAGATGACTGCAAGAGCCCAGCGCAGACTGCTCAATGAGGTGAAGAAGAATCCTAGAGAGTCAGCTAAAGACTTACAAAAGTCTCTGGCATATGCTAACATCCCTGTTAGCGAATCTATGATACATAAAACAAGAATGGATTTCATGGGAGGATACCACAGAGGAAGCCACTGCTGTCCAAAAAAAACATTGCTGCACGTTTACAGTTTGCACAAGAGCACCTGGATGTTCCACAGCAGTACTGGCAAAATATTCTGTGGACAGATGAAACCAAAGTTGAGTTGTTTGGAAGAAACGCACAACACTATGTGTGGAGAAAAAGAGGCACAGCACACCAACATCAAAACCTCATCCCAACTGTGAATTATGGCGGTGGGGGCATCATGGTTTGGGGCTGCTTTGCTGCATCAGGGCCTGGACGGATTGCTATCATCGAAAGAAAAATGAATTCCCAAGTTTATCACGACATTTTGCAGGAGAACTTAAGGTCATCTGTCCACCAACTGAAGCTCAACAGAAGATGGGTGTTGCAACACGACAACGACCCAAAGCATAGAAGTAAATCGACAACAGAATGGCTTAAACAGAAGAAAATACGCCTTCTGGAGTGGCCCAGTCAGAGTCCTGACCTCAACCCGATTGAGATGCTGTGGCATGACCTCAGGAAAGCGATTCACACCAGACATCCCAAGAATATTGCCGAACCGAATCAGTTCTGTAAAGAGGAATGGTCAAGAATTACTCCTGACCGTTGTGCACGTCTAATCTGCAACTACAGGAAACGTTTGGTGGAAGTTATTTCTGCCAAAGGAGGTTCAACCAGTTATTAAATCCAAGGGTTCACATACTTTTTCCACCTGCACTGTGAATGTTTACATGGTGTGTTCAATAAAAACATGGCAACATTGAATTATTTGTGTGTTATTAGTTTTAGCAGACTGTGATTGTCTATTGTTGTGACTTAGATGAAGATCCGATCACATTTTATGACCAATTTGTGCAGAAATCCATATCATTCCAAAGGGTTCACATACTTTTTCTTGCAACTGTATGTACATACCAACTGGCTATTGGTCCATTACACTGAGCCCAGGATGTATGATGTAAATATACCACCCCATATGGGGTCCCAGTGACAGAGGGAAAGACAGCAGCCAGGTGAATAAAAAGAACTTCACTCACAGCTAAGCCAGACGCCAACCCCAATGTGACACGTGTGTGGAAGATCACAAACACCTGTGGCTGGACTAGTGCAGTGAATATAAGATGCAATAGTAGAGGAAGAGTGTCTGAGGCATGTGTATAATGTTTGGTTTGTGAACAGATGACCAACACTATTCCCCTCTACTAATGGCATTCAAGAGCCATGTCAGATAGCTCAGCTTCATAAGCAACAGGCAGAAAGTATAGGCTCAACGCGTTTCTTCTAATTAGTCATCAGGAGCGAGTAAAACTGCCTATAGATACGTAATTATGCTGAGCTGCAGCTGTCCCACCAGCATGGCAGCCGAACATGCTACTTTATGAAGGGGAGATCCCTCCCCTTTCATGATGCGGGGATTCTGGAGCAGACCAATCGCTGACCTGGAGGCGGCAGCTGCCTGTCAGCTCCTTCATTGCAATTGTGAGCGCTGAATAAGGATTCCCAACGTAGGAATTGAATGCTTGGCATAACTAAAGGCAGAGTGAAGGATTAAATCGCCAGGGAAAAACGGACGGGGACAATGCTGTGGCACTGAAAGTAGTGCGCTGAGAGGCCAATCACATAGAACACACAGAGATAAAAAACCAAGTGTAGGTAAGTATGCCATATGAGCAAAGATGCAAAGGGGGGGATACGCATAAATTGGCAAAAAGCAGTCGGAAGATGTATCCCTGTGTCATAAAGTATAGCATATACCTAAGCCATGCCTCCTCTCCTCCTTGCAAAAGATGGAACTAGGAGATGACAAACCGCAAAGAATATACTCCCTAAAGAGACATCTACTGTATTCAGTCAATAAAGCGGACATACGAAATATGGTCATTGAGTCCTTGAGGCCGCAGTGTCCCCAATTTAAAGGTCCATTGGGCCTCCTTCTGTAGGACTCGTTGATCCAAATGCCCCCCACAGGGAGAGGAATGCGGCATCTCAATCCCCTGAAACCGTATGGCCTGTATGTCGCCTGAATGTCGATTACTGACATGATGGGCCACAGGGGTGTCATTGTTTTTGCGGATGTCATTAGGATGTTCTCTTATACGGCGTTAGAATTCGCGGATTGCCTTCCCCGCGTATTGTATACCGCAGGTACATGTAATCCGGTATACCAGTCCGGAGGAGCTGCAATTAAAGTACAGATGGTATATGACTTGGTGGTAACTGTAGTACAGAATGTGGACCCGGGCTTGATGGAGTCACATGAAATGCAACTGCCACAGCGAAACGTCCCTTTACAGGGTTTATCCACCCAGGTAGAAGATGTTGGTGTCTGAAAGAAGCTGTGGCAGAGATGATCCTTGAGGTTGCGACCCCTCCAGTACGTAATCGCAGGAGTAGAACCGACACAGTTACCAAGGTCGCGGGTGCATGGTAGCGAATGTTGGTAGGCTGAAGAGACTACCCTACGGGGGTAACCTCTATTCACAAATCTGTTGGTCAGATCATAAGCTTTAACCTGGAAATCTAAAAGGGACGAACAGTTGCGACGCACTCAAAGAAATTGCCCCTTCGGTATACCCTTTTTCAGCAGATAGGGGTGGCAACTTTCCCAATGTAGTAGTGTATTTGTTGCCGTGCTTTTACAGTTGTGACTTGTATGTATCCCACCGTCTTCCGCCTTCATCATGGTCAGATCGAGAAACGTGATCTTAGTAGGGTTAATTTCCAAGGTGAAAAACAGGCCATGGTTATTAACATTAAGGGCCTGCACAAATTCATTGAACTCCTGTACAGTCCCATTCCAGAATATTAGCACATCATCGATGTATCTAGCCCACATCGTGATGTGACCTGACCAGGTGTTCATCTCATCTCCAAATACTGTCTCCTTCTCCCACCAGCCCAGGTACAGGTTGGCATAAGACTAGCCATGTCCACTCCCCTATCTGGTGGTAGACACGCCAGTTAAACAGAAAGACGTTATGATAAAGTCAAGCAGTCTGGCAACAAATTCATTATGCAGAGTATATTCCATTACTCGTTCTTGCAAAAATTGCTGTATAAACCTACACTCCTCCATGTGAGGAATGGAATTATAGAGGGCCTCCACGTCGAGACTGGCATGAAAGGTGCAGTCATCGACATGGAGTCCATCCATTTTGTTTACAATATCCAATAGTGTCCCTCACGTAGGAGGGCAATGCCAACACAAAAGGAAGCAGGATGATTTCGACATAGGTGCTAATCTGTTGGGTAAGGCTGTTGGTGCCCGACACGATAGGTCTACCTTTGAGGGGATGTCGACCCTTGTTCACCTTCGGCAGACTGTAGAAACATCTGGGGATGTGCGAGTAGGAGCGTGTCAAACTCAACTTTACTGATGATGCGCGCTTCAAGAGCTGAGTTCAGGATATACTTGAGTTCTTTCAAGTACTGCTCAGTTGGATTGGAGGGGAGAATATTGTAACAATCCCTGTTATTAAGAATGTCCATGCACATCCCAACATATTGTTCCCGGTCTAATAACACTATATTCCCCCCCCCCCCCCTTATCAGCAGGCTTTATAACGATGGTATCGACATGCTCAAGAGATAGAAGGCCCTCAATTTCCTCCAGTTGTCCTAGTTTATCAGTGACAACCCTCAGGAACACATCTAAGGGGTTGTCATTTATAGGTGGATTTAGGTGGGAGCATTTCCTCATCGAGGTTAAAGGGCCTTTTACCTGGGATCCCTTCTCCCTCAATAAGGAGATCAGCAAAGTTGCGCACATCCTCCAGATCTGCCAGATCAACACCTAATGCTTCACATTGATGTCTATTGTGGTGAGTAAAGAATTTTTTCCATTTCAGGTTCCTGATAAATAAATTCAAATCCTTGATCCATGTGAACAGATCAAAGGAATGAGTAGGAACAAGGGAAAGGCATTTCTTGAGAAGGCTAGTCTCACCATCAGATAATGTCCTATGCGACAGATTCATTACTTGTAACTCATCTCCTGCGGGGGCACCGGAGGGGGGCTTAGACAGACACATATTTACTGATCCCTCCTCTCTCTGAGTAGATACGTAGTTAGAGGGGAGCCCTGGCCTAAGAAATTACTAGTGGCCCTAGACTGAGTACCTCTACGTGGCCTACCCCTATTCTGTCCCTTGGAGGGTCTAGGAGGCTGCAATGGCAGGTCAATTTCCGCTGCAGATATATCATATCATAATTTATATTTATGCAAATGAGCTAGTTGGAGCATCATGGGTCTGGCTGTAGCACTAGGAGCACTGCTACAGCTACTTTCCGAAGGTCCGTACATTCTCCACTTCCATTGATTGACAGGGCAAGACATCTTTCCTTGTCTTCTGACACCTGCGCTCTAGAAGTGCTGCCAACTACATCATTCCACCCTAATGCCACCCTGGATTCAGAAACGGGGAAGGAGTGCCGTCATATGCTCTGGCTCCAGCGCATCAGTACGATCAACTCTAGCAGGCAGTATGCCTGGTTTAATAGGGTTGATCATGTTGACAGATGCTCTTTAAATTAAATTATGTAACTCAATAGTGTCAGGGCTTGAGACGACCTGTTCCTTTCAATATGAAGGAACCAGCGTCTCCCTGGGGCCTAGTAACAAAAGACAGAGGGGAAACAACTAAATATAAAAGGGAAGTAACACTTAACTTCTGAAGTAAATGGAGGAGCAGGAACTCAGAAGAGGACCACACACCAGCACTTCCAATACCAAACTGAAGCTATCAACTGCATAGCATGATGGGTGAAGCCAGACTAAATAGAGGAGTTGGAATGCCCACTAAGCTACACCTGAGACAAGAGGTGTGGTCATTACCTGCAACCACACACAAACCAGTGAAACCAAAGAGGCTGTTAGATCACATCATGTGCATCCAGTCTCTTAGATCTTCTGACACCTGTCACGTTAGAGACCGTGACACCAGTGCTTCAGGCATAAAGGAATCAAACGTTCCCAATAATTGCCTGCTTGTCAGCGGAGATGAGAGCTGCGCTAAAACTGAGGAATCGCCTCCACTTTATAGGGAATGCGATAAATTGTCCCCATTGAAAATAATTGTTCCTGGTCAGCAGCTCTATGTTTATACAGCAAGATCTGCTGCACAGAAACAATCATTTTAGATGCCAAATGAAAGACACGATCACCCAATGAAGTGTTTGCTCATTAATTGGGTCATTGCTGGCACCCTTTAAACAGGCCGATTTATTTGGTTCTACAAAAGCTCATCTCTGATAATTGCCCTGATTTTTGGTCCATGTAAAAAGACTATCACACTGCTTTTTATAAAACTCCCCACTTAAAGGACATCTGTCAGCAGATTTGTACCTATAAAACTGGCTGACCTGTTACATGTGAGGTTCACAGCTGAAGGCATCTGTGTTGGCCCCATGTTCATATGTGCCCGTGTTACTGAGAAAAATGAAGTTTTAATATATGCAAATGAACGTCTAGGGACAACAGGGGTGTTACCATTACACCTAGAGGCTCTGCTCTCTATGCAACTGCCTCGCCCTCTGCACTTTAACAAAGCCAGACAGTACAAATGTGATCACATCTGCCCCTGACCTCCTAAAGTCAATAAACGTGCAGGGGGCGTGGGCACATATGAACATTCAACCAACACAGATGCCTTCAGCTGCCAAGCACACATGTTACAGGTCAGGCAGTGTCTTGGGTACAAATCTGCTGACAGATGCCCTTTATCCGCAATGTTGGTACCATTGTACTTCTGTTCTGAAAGTAAGCTCCAATACCAGCGACCCACCAGCCTATGTCCCCGACACCTAGGATGTCATGGTCAGTGACATCATCCCACATATTTGCACAACTGTGACATCATCACATTTATGACGTTATCAGTAATCTTACAGGCATGTTGGTCAATGTCACTTGCAGGTTATGACATCACGGCCCTGTGAGTTCATGCAGCATTGTGACATTAACACATGCACTTGTGCTCTTCAGAGGACCCACCAGCATATGTTTCTTAGCTCTCAGCATGGCCCACCTCTTGCCACCGATTTTCTAGCAGCTATGCATTTTACATCTCAATTTATAAAATACCACCTATCGTGCACTTGACATCACTATCTGATGGGTATTGTCACTAACATTGACTAATGATGCCACTACTCCTATGAATTCATCATATGGCCTTATGCCCTACAGGGGATACAGCAGCTCATGCCCCTCACAACCCTTGGCTACAGAGCAAAACATGGGTCAATCCTTCCTTGTGTCATGTTTAGTTAATTGAAACTTGCACTGGAGTGAATAAACAGTTAAAGAGGCGGAGGGGGAAGAAGTGTCAACCGCACTTATTCAAGACACGTGGCATGTTACAGGAGCTATAAAACAAATGTACACCCTCTGCTGCTTGCAGATTTTTACCACAGGCATCCAGACAAACCCTACAATCTTGTAGACCTCTTGGGTTAGACTAGAAGTGAATGCTGGGCCCTGATCACTCTCAATGACCCCAGGTACCCCGAACCTGCAAACAGTTTCCTTGCATTAGTTTCTTAGCAGTGGTGGTTGCTGTCTGGTTTCGGACGGGGTAGGCTTTTGGCCACCCAGAGAACAAGTCTATCATTACTAGCACATATTGAAACCCTTTGGCATCTGGATGTGGTCGATTTGTATCCTCTGAAAGGGATATAAGTCCTTTGGGAGACATTTCCGGGGCGTGGGCTCAGTTCTGCAGGGGTTACATTCGGCACAGATGAGGCAAGACTGGGTATGTCTTACCAGGAGCGGGGTGATTCCTGTGGCCACCCATATTTTTTTAAGTAGTTATTTTATGATGGTTTTGGATTGGTGGGTGGGCCCATGAGCTACTGAGGCTATTAGGGGATAGAGGGCTCTGGGTAGGCACACTCTCTTTCCTTGTGTCCAGATTCTTCTTCAAGGGCTGACTCTTTCAACCAGGTTTCCTTTTCCATGGTAGTGGCCTGTTTCTGCATTTGTTTCAGTAGGTCCCATGTGACTTCTTTTTGTTCCAGGTCTTCCTGTGCTACCATAATCTGGTCTGATTGGACTCTTTCCTCTTCCTCTGCTGCTTTTCTGGCTGCTTGGTCAGCTAAGGCATTTCCTCTGGCCTCAGATGTCAGCTCGTGTATGGGCCTTTACCTTGATCACTGCCACTTGGGTGGGCAGGAGTACTGCTGCCATTAGAGCCGCTACTGCTGAAGCATTCTTGATTGGGGTTCCTGCAGCTGTGATGTAATCCCAGGCCTTCCATTTTACTCAAGTCATGAACTACTCCAAAGGCATATCTAGAGTCTGTGTAGATATTGGCTGTAGAGTCTTTTGCCATGAGGCAGGCTTCAGTGAGGGCAATGAGTTCAGCCTCCTGTGCTGACTGGGCTGGGTGCAGTAGTCTTGCACACAGCGCCTCATGCTCACTAGTGACTGCCATGCCTGTATGGAACTTCCCTCTTGTCATCGGCCTACCTTGAGCCATCCACAAAGAGAGTCCAATGTAGGTTTGTCAGAGGAGTGTCTTGGACTGATGGTGGAGTCCCTACTTCAGCTTCCATCATTGCGATGCACTCATGTTTTTGTTCCTTGTAAAGAGAATCGGTTGAGGTCCATAGTTCTTCTTCCTGAAGATCCTCTTCAGCATGTAGATCAATAAAATCTTCAGAATCTCCAGTATACCACCCCTTTGGAAGAGGAAGGGAGTGCAGCAGGGTTGAGGATGTGGCATCTCTGAATGGTGACATCTGGCAGAAGCAGTCTACACTGGAGCCAGAGGTGGCGTTGTGCAGTGAGGTGTTTAGGTTGACTCTGCTGAAGGACAGAATAGTGAGGGGTTGACCAAGTACAACGTCAGATGTGATGTCCAGAAGAGAGCTGGCAGAACAGATTGCTCTGACACAGGAAAGGGGGGCTTAGAATAGTAACCCAAGGGACTATTTCGGCCACCTTGAGTTTGAGTAAGGACTCCAGTCGCATGGCCCTGACGTTCCATGATATACAGTCAGAAAGGAAGATTGTAGTTGGGGATGCCAAGAGCAGGGGCAGATGCAATGGCGGTCTTCAATGTCTGAAAGGCTTCTCCGGCCTCCATTGTCATCTGGAAAGGTGTAGTAGCATTGCGGGGTATGCAGTCATATAGGGGCTGCATTAGGACTGAAGCATCAGGGATCCAGGGTCTGCAGTAGGAGTTGAGGCCCAGAAAGGTTTGCAGCTGATGAGGGGTGTCCGGGAGTTTGATGTCAGAGATGGCCTTTTTCCTGGCATCAGTGAGGTGCTTGCTACCTTGAGAGATACAGTGACCTAGGAAGACAACTTTGGGGAGACACAGCTGTAATTTGGCTTGTGAGACTCGACAGCCAGCAGAAGCCAGGAACTGGAGAAGTGAAACAGACATGGATAGGCAGACTTGCGGAGAGACTGCACAGAGGAGTAGGTCATCCACATATTGCAGGAGTTCCACTTCTGGGTGATCGGACTGCCAGGGTTGCAGAACAGAGGACATACAGTGCTGCCCATAATTATTAATACCCCAGGCAAATTTTGACTTGACTGAAAGTTACTTTTATTCAACCAGCAAGTAATAAGGCACACAAAAGCTCGCTTGGCCTTTGCAAAAGCTCATCTGGACAAAGAAGAAGACTTCTGGACTTCCGTGTTATGGTCAGATGAAACAAAAATTTTATTGTTTGGTCACAATGATGTTTCCTTAATTTGGTGTAAAAAAAGGAGAAACCTTCAACCCAAAGAACACCATCCCCACTGTCAGACATGGTGGTGGGAACCTAATGCTTTGGGGGTGTTTTTCAGCCAATGGACCAGGGAACCTAATCACAGTAAACGGCACCATGAAAAAAGAGCAATACATGAGGATTCTCAACAACATCAGGCAGTTTGCAGAGAAACTTGGCCTTGGGCACCAGTGGACATTTCAGCATGACAATGACCCAAAACACAAAGCAAAAATAGTGAAGAAATGGTTAGCAGACAACAACATTAAGGCTACTTTCACACTAGCGTTCGGGTGTCCGCTTGTGAGTTCCGTTTAAAGGCTCTCACAAGCGGCCCCGAACGGATCCGTCCAGCCCTAATGCATTCTGAGTGGATGCGGATCCGCTCAGAATGCATCAGTATGGCTCCGTCTGTCCTCCGCTCCGCTCAGCAGGCGTACACCTGAACGCTGCTTGCAGCGTTCGGGTGTCCGCCTGGCTGTGCGGAGGCAAACGGATCCGTCTAGACTTACAATGGAAGTCAATGGGGACGGATCCGTTTGAATTTGACACTATATGGCTCAATTTTCAAACGGATCCGTCCCCCATTGACTTTCAATGTAAAGTCAAAACGGATCCGTTTGCATTACCATGAAGAAAAAAAAAAAAAATATTAAATCATCCCTGCCATCTGTTTTGGATGAATATCACAGCATCGCTGGATAAAGATCACTTCTTCAAAATGAAAATAGCACAGAAAACGCAGTGTACTTCTTGTTTTTGATGCGTTTTTAGTGCGGTTTTTCATTATATAGATGTAGGACCTTGCAGTCTTCTCCATTATCGATTTTTTTTAAATGTATTTTTAAGTGTTAGGGCATTGAATTGTTAAGGGGATTATTTTATTGTTTTAACCTTATGCAATGATTTACAAATGTATGCATTATTAGTTTACCAAGTATGGGAACCCACTCCACAGAGGTGAAATCCACTCCATATAGTAATAAACCCACAAGGAAAATGGAGGAATGTGGGCGGGTGTATCCCATATATAAGGAGTGAGGATCCACTGACGGGGAGTCGTGAAAGTGCCATCCGGGTTCATCATCGGGTACAGCGTAGAGTCCAACGGGACACTAGGGGTGACGGGGGGATCCGGGCCAAAGGATATTAAAGGTCCAGCCATGGGCGTTCGCTGTGGAAAAGATGCTGCCGTAGCAGGGACTGATGAGACGTGCTGGGGAACTACAGAGGTGTGGTTATGTGGGGGCGTGGAGCACCACAGGCTAGGCATGTATTACCAGAGTCGTAATTTTGTTGACCGCACACTTTACAAGTCCAGCCTTTTTCCTGTCTGACAGCGCCATTATAGGGTGGTGGCTGCTCACGCCCAGTTAGTATATCGGGTTTACAGTAGTATCTCTTGCTGCTTTAATCACAATTTAGTTCTCCCCCGTCTTTCCTTACTACAGTCCAACCACACACGGATGGTATCTATTAACCTTTCATCCTCCAGCTTCCCTCTTTTCTCATTCAACAACGTCTGCCACATAGCCGGGCGCACTTTGCCACCTTTTGGTATGTTATCCAATTTTTCTAACTTGCTTAAACATTTAACATGGCGTTTGCCTCTCCGGTCCACCACGTACTGTTCGGGTGAACAGTAGCCCTTCGGGACACTTTCCTCATTTCCCTTCTTCTAGATCCTTCACTTTTGTTCTGGACAACACAGAAACCTGATGTAACACGTTGAGCCTAATGTCCCACACACTCTGAGTAGACACTGGCCGGTCTCCTCCCTACTGTCGTCTCTCGGTCACAACGCCGGGGTGACCGATTGACACAGGCACTTTAGAAGACCTTTGGATTTATATCAGTCTGTGTTTCCGTTACAAAGGGTCACACATTAAAAACAATAAACCACAATACATCAAGAAAGAACCCTTGCGTAATGTCCAATCGTCTCTCGCACCTACTGGAGCCGTCTAGAGACCTCTGTATAGCGTAATCACTGGACCTGATGAAGCTTTGAGTACCAGACAAGCACACCTCTGGGCTGCTGCGGACCTCTCTTCCCTCTTCTGTGATCGAGTCAGACAACCGGGCTGCACTCCGATACAGGCAAATAGGAGAACTCTCTGTCTCTGTCAGTGATACTTGTCAACAGAGTCTTTACAGTTTTTAAACACAGTACATTAAGACTTTAAAACACATGGGGTTTTTACTTTCATGCCCTCGAGGACGCCCCAAGCTGACACGGCACCCCTCCCTCAGACAGGCACGGATGGACTACACCAAAGGACACATGGAGGTAAGTTAAGACCGTTTTCTTACCTCTTATCACGGGCCTGCAGTCCCGGTGTCCGTTAGTAAGGTCCTCCTCATCTGGTCATCGGGGGTGCCGGATCAGGGGATCTTATCCTCGAGCCCCACGTTGGATCTGGTCAAACTGCCAGTTCGGTTGATGTACTGCTCCAAATCAATGTTAAATGAATACCTGCACGGAAAGATCAAACCGGCACACACAAAGCTGGGAGTCAAAGCAAGATCTCTGGTTTATTGCGGAACAGCAGACAGTATATAGGACAGCAAATATAGAACCGAAAGGAGTGGGGGGTGTAAGGTGGCATATATCTTTTCTATTGGCTATAAACTCTGGATTTTCTGTCACATCTATGTGCAATAGGAAGTTCCCCCCTCCCCCTTCCAGATGGGGAAGGCTGCTTGCTTGAGATGAACAGAAACAGGTACATAAGCTTGAGGTACATAATGAAGCATGAAAGTAAGCTTCTTGTTCTAGGCATTGGCTGGGTGCCTGGCCGCCATTTTAGCTAAAGTATAGTTCTCAATAAGCAAGTATACATTTGGTCTCAATATTCTATAGCACCATCACCTCCCTAAACTGTGATGTCGGAGGAGGCCAGGGAGTATGGTAATGACCTTTCATGATATTTTGTACGACCACTTCCTGGTAACCAAGTCTGCCTTAAACTCTTTGTATTGAAATATCTTTTTGGGTATTCACCCTTGCAATTTCATATTACCTTCATCGACTCCGTCCGAATGTCCTGCACACGTGCGTACCAAACATGGCGGAGATAATGGCAGGATAGCTGGAGTTATCTAATTGTTCCCTGTTACTAAGCTGGGATCTATTTGGTTTTAATACCATGGAAGCATATACAGTCAGGTCCATAAATATTGGGACATCGACACAATTCTAGGATTTTTGGCTCTATACACCACCACAATGGATTTGAAATGAAACGTACTAGAGACTGCAGACTGTAAGCTTTTAATTTGAGGGTATTTACATCCAAATCAGGTGAATGGTGTAGGAATTACAACAGTTTGCATATGTGCCTCCCAATTGTTATCAGACCAAAAGTAACGGGACAATTGGCTTCTGTTCCATGGCCAGGTGTGTGGTGTTCTCTCATTATCCCAATTACAATGAGCAGATAAAAGGTCCAGAGTTCATTTCAAGTGTGCTATTTGCATTTGGAATCTGTTGCTGTCAACTCTCAAAATGAGATCCAAAGAGCTGTGACTATCAGTGAAGCAAGCCATCATTAGGCTGAAAAAACGAAACAAACCCATAAGATAGATAGCAAAAACATTTGGCGTGGCCAAAACAATTGTTTGGAACATTCTTAAAAAGAAGGAACAAATCGGTGAGCTCAGCAACACCAAAAGACCCGGAAGACCATGGAAAACAACTGTGGTGGATGATCGAAGAATTCTTTCCCTGGTGAAGAAAACGCCCCTCACAACAGTTGGCCAGATCAAGAACACTCTCCAGGAGGTAGGTGTATAAGTGTCAAAGTCAACAATCAAGAGAAGCCCACCAGAGTGAATACAGTGAGTTCACCACAAGATGTAAACCATTGGTGAGCCTCAAAAACAGGAAAGCCAGTTTAGAATTTGCCAAACATCATCTAAAAAAGCCTTTACAGTTCTGGAACAAGATCCTATGGACAGATGAGACCAAGATCAACTTGTACCAGAGTTATGGGAAGAGAAGAGTATGGAGAAGGAAAGGAACTGCTCATGATCCTAAGTATACCACCTCATCAGTGAAGCATGGTGGTGGTAGTGTTATGGGCTGGTGTGGGCATGGATGGCTGCCAATGGAACTGGTTCTCTTGTATTTATTGATGATGTGACTGCTGACAAAAGCAGCAGGATGAATTCTGAAGTGTTTCGGGCAATATTATCTGCTCATATTCTGCCAAATGCTTCAGAACTCATTGGACGGCGCTTCACAGTGCAGATGGACAATGACCAAAAGCAACCAAAGAGTTTTTTAAGGGAAAGAAGTGGAATGTTATGCAATGGCCAAGTCAATCACCTGACCTGAATCCGATTGAGCATGCATTTCACTTGCTGAAGACAAAACTGAAGGGAAAATGCCCCATGAACAAGCATGAACTGAAGACAGTTGCAGTAGAGGCCTGGCAGAGCATCACCAGGGATGAAACCCAGCGTCTGGTGATGTCTATGCGTTCCAGACTTCAGGCTGTAATTGACTGCAAAGGATTTATAACCAAGTATTAAAAAGTGAAAGTTTTTGATTTATGATTATTATTCTGTCCCGTTACTTTTGGTCTCTTAACAAGTGGGAGGCACATATGCAAACTGTTGTAATTCCTACACCGTTCACCTGATTTGGATGTAAATGCCCTCAAATTAAAGCTGACCGTCTGTAGTTACAGCACATTTTGTTTGTTTCATTTCAAATCCATTGTGGTAGTGTATAGAGCCATAAATTTTAGAATTATGTTGATGTCCTAATATTTATGGACCTGACTGTACATAGCCTGAGTTCTCAGGAGGAAGCATGTGGCGCAAATACAGATTTGTCCACTTATTTCTTCCATGTAGGGTTGTTTCCATACCAAAATTTTAATTCGGTTTCGATACCATAAAAAAAGTATTGCGATACTCGATACCACGCAAAAAAAATAAAACGTCCGGCCCATATTCGAACAGTCCTATCCTATTTTTTGGGGGGACAAGGTGACTTTCCTTTTATGGCGTTCAACTCACAGGAGATATTTTTTAAGGTTTTAATAGTTTGGACTTTTCGGACGTGGCGATATGTAATATTTAATTTATTGTTTATATATTTTATATATAAAATTGGGAAAGGGGGTGATTTCTAATTATTATTATTATTATTATTATTTTATTATATTTTTTCAGTTTATGTAATAACTATTTCCCCCTTAGGGGCTAGAACCTGGGATCTTTTAATCCCTTGTCCTATTCACCCTGATAGAGCTCTATTAGGGTGAATAGGACGTCACACTCTCCCTGCTGCCCTGTGCAAAGTACACACAGCAGCAGCAAGGTTAGCATGGTGTCCAGGGCTTCAACAGCGTCCTGGCTGCCATGGTAACCGATCAGAGCCCCAGGATTACACTGCTGGAACTCCGATCAGAAGCTGCCACTGCACCACCAATGAGAGGAGGTGAGGGGACTGTGTGGCCACTGCCACCAATGATTTTAATACTGGGGAGGGAGCACTGCGCCACCAATGTTTTTAATACTGTGGAGGGGGCGGGGGAGGGCGCACTGCACCACCAATGATAACTAACGTTTAATATACAACTACAGCCGGCGGCAGAAACACATTGCCGACACCGTGCCTCTGACAGGGCGCTGCGATCCGCGGCAGTTAACCGCTCAGGTGGCGCACCTGAGGGGTTAATTGCCGCGGATTGCAGCGCCCTGTCAGAGGCAGGGTGCCAGCAATGTGTTTCTGCCGCCGGCTGTAGTTGTATATTAAACGTTAGTTATCATTGGTGGTGCAGTGGCCACAGCCCCTCCCCCTCCTTCTGCACTCTCATTGGAGGCAGCAGCAGCAGTAGCAGTAAAGGGGGAGGGAGAGACTGCTTCCTTCTCCCCGTGCTGCTATGGGAACATGGCTGCGCTGAGAGCAGCGTGGCATATTCCCTGATAATGGGCTGTGCAGTAGCACAGCCTAGTATCGATAAAAGGCAAATCGATACCGGGCTAAAAGTATTGATTGGGCATCGAAAGTTCGATACCCGAAACAACCCTATTCCATGTATATTGCAAGATAGGGGTTTCATGTGTGACCTCGGTGGAAAGGAAACTAGACTTTTCCTGACTCTTCTAACGGTTCTGGTCTGTATAACGCTGGTATCTGACATCTTCACATTTTATGATAGGGGTCTCTGGTTTCTGTGCAGTTCCATCTTACTGTTTTTTTATTGCTACAATTTCCTGATCTGTCTCTGGACAGGACATGGAAGAGGTGATGACCCCCTACAGGAATGTAAAGGGAGGGGTTGCCTACTCCTAACAATAATTTTTATATCTGAATCCCTCTATCACCACACACATCATGAGAAAAATATTAGACGCTTTTCTTTAACTTATGCCACCTCTTAGGCCTCTTTCACACGGGCGTCAGTTTTTTTGCCCGGATAAGAAGCGGGTGCGTTGCGGGAAAATGCGCGATTTTTCCGCGCGAGTGCAAAACATTGTCATGCGTTGCACTCACGTGAGAAAAATCGCGCATGTTTGGTACCCAAACCCGAACTTCTTCACAGAAGTTCGGGCTTGGGATTGATGTTCTGAAGATTGTATTATTTTCCCTTATAACATGGTTATAAGGGAAAATAATAGCCTTCTGAATTCAGAATGCATAGTAAAACAGCGCTAGAGGGGTTAAAATTTTTTTTTAACTCACCTTAGTCCACTTGATCGCGAAGCCCGGCATCTCCTTGTGTCTCCTCTGCTGAACAGGACCTGGGGTGAGCATTAACTAGGGGTAAAGGACCTTTCATGACGTCACTCCGGTCATCACATGGTACGTCACATGATCTTTTACCATGGTGATTCACCATGGTAAAAGACCATGTGATGACCGGAGTGACGTCATCAAAGGCCCTTAACCTCTATTTAATGCTCACCCCAGGTTCTGTTCAGCAGAGGAGACACAAGGAGATGCCGGGCTTCGCGATCAAGATTTTATTTTATTTTTTAACCCCTCTAGCGCTGTTTTACTATGCATTCTGTATTCAGAATGCTATTATTTTCCCTTATAACCATGTTATAAGGGAAAATAATAATGATCGGGTCTCCATCCCGATCGTCTCCTAGCAACCGTGCATGAAAATCGCACCGCATCCGTACTTGCTTGCGGATGCTATGCGATTTTCATGCTTCCCATTCACTTCTATGGGGCCTGCGTCGCGTGAAAATCTGACAATATAGAGCATGCTGCGATTTTCACTCAACGCACAAGTGATGCGTGAAAATCACCGCTCATGTGCACAGCCCCATAGAAATGAATGGGTCAGGATTCAGTGCGGGTGCAATACCTTCACCGCACGCATCGCACCCGCACGGAAAACTCGCCCGTGTGAAAGGGGCCTTAGGCTTCTTTCACACGAGCATGACGGATTGGCTCCAGATGCGTTCAGTGAAACTCGCACCATTTTGCAAGCAAGTTCAGTCAGTTTAGTCTGCGTTCAGTTCTTCATTTTTTTTTCCGCTTGGGTGCAATGCATTTTGATACGTTTTTCACGCGCGTGATAAAAAACTGAAGGTTTACAAACAACATTTCTTAACAACTATCAGTGAAAAACGCATCGCATCCGCACTTGCTTGCAGAAGCAATGCGTTTTTCACTGAAGACCCATTCACTTCTATGGGGCCAGGGCTGCGTGAAAAATGCAGAATATAGAACATGCTGCGATTTTTATGCAACGCAAAACTGATGTGTGTAAAAAAAACGCTCATGTACACAGACCCATTGAAATGAATGGGTCAGGATTCAGTGCGGGTGCTATGCGTTCACGTCTCGCATTGCACCCGCAGGGAAAACTCGCTCGTGTGAAAGGGGCCTTAGCTCGCTTACCTTAGACCAGTACCTGGTGCACACATTATGGCGCACATCACTAATAAAGTTGTTATAATTTATGACCCCACTTAGCAATGCCCTCATTGTAGATTTTTACACAAGGCATGTTGTTATTATTATTTTTTTTATACTCGGTTTATGGCAATACATGATGGACATACTATGGCAATACTTATTTGGAGGCTCTGAACTAAAAGTTCCCTTAAAAATGAGATTACTGTTGTTTGAACTCTTGTTCAGCCCACAGCTGTCTATCCTGACCCCCACTGTACAAATTCATGTTTTGCCAAACACGCATGTTTTGTGAATGGCTTATCTCTATCCAAGAAAAAAAAAGATCAGACATGTTGAAAGCCAACATGCCTAACTTTTCTTGCCCCCAACATTTGTTGTTGGGAGAATCAGTCTAAGGCCTCTTGCACACGACCGTATGACTTTTTCAGTATTTTGCTGTCTGCAAAAAACGGATCCGCGAAAAATACGGATGACGTCCGTGTGCATTACTTTTTTTGCGGAACAGAACAGCTGGCCCCTGATAGAACAGTACTATCCTTGTCTGTTATGCGGACAATAATAGGACATGTTTTATCTTTGACTGGAACGGAAATATGGTAACTGAAGGCATACAGAGTACCTTCCATTTTTTGGGCAGATACATTGAAATTAATGGTTCCGTATACGGTCCATTTGCGGGATGCAAAAACCGGAACGTAAACGGGGAAAAAAAAACGTTTGTGTGCAAGAGGCCTTATGTGTGTGGCCAACTAAAGAGTACTCCCATCTCCCCTTCACACCCAGCTGGAAATTGAGAGGTGGCTGCGCATGTGCGGCTCTCTCCATTCACTTCAATTGCATTTCCAAAAGTTAGCTGAATCAGAGCTTTGAAGAACATCTGGAGAAACATCTCTTCCAGAAACTTGGAATAAATCATTTTGAATATGATTTAATGCAGTCATAGTTTAACTTATGTGGACAATACTGTGCCCGTATTTGATTTTCATTCAAACGACATGTAAAAGTGATACAAGTTCATATGCCATTTCAATTGGTGAAAAAAGTTACATTAAATGGATTGTTTAATGTTTGACCAGGCTAATTAAAAATCTTGGACAACACCTACAATATTTTAACATATAGTCACCCGTTTCACTAGCGCAGTTCTCTGTAACCAGTCCAGTACTCCCAGTACTTGTTTTCAAACAGCAGTGGCAACGCTTCAGGATACAGCACGTGATTGGCTGCAGCAGTGAGGTGCCGAATCAAGGCACGTCACAGTAGTCATGATGTGTACAGTGACTTGCCTGTATTTAGCACCTTACTGTCTTTAGCTGTACACAGCTAAGGATAGTGATTGGCTGCAGAGGACATATGCATGCCACTGCTGCTGTTTGAAAAGAAACAGCAGTGGGAGTGCTGGACCAGGGCTGCAAGAAAGATGTGAGTATATGGTAGTTTATTATTCTATGACATTCTAGATGTTGTCTGAGATTTTTATTTAAAGTCACCTACTCAATCCCTTGTGCATGCAGCTTGGGTGCTCTGGGAGCCGCCTGCCAGCATTTGTTTTACAGACTGTGATGACGTGCCAATATCCCAAAACTTGACCGATACAGCCAATGAGTGGTCTCATAAGTCAAGTGTTGCACTTACTGGCATTATCACTGACGCTGTGATGTTTGTATGCTCTTCTTTCTAAATATATATTTTTACATGGCATTTTTAACTTTTTTCAGCTGATTTGCACCATGTACTTAAAGGCAATACATGGCAATGTGACCATCTTGATTAAATACCATTGTATTTAATAAATTCCCCTTGTGGTGAATTTCCATGCAGTTTTTAATTTTGCTTTGTACGTGTGTGCATGTAGTTTGTGTGGAATTTGTTTCTAACTTACTGCATTTGTTATCTACAGATTGCAATGAATTGAAAGCCGTAAGAGAAGAACTTAAGCATCGCATTAGAGTTCAGTCTGCCAAGCTGCTCCGCCAGCTGAAGCAGAAGGATAGACTTCAGCACAAAGTACAGAAGAACTGCGACATTGTCACGGCATGCCTGCAGGCAGTCTCCCAGAAACGTCGTGAGTATTCACTGGGAATAAGGTTTAGAAGAACGTGTCTGTAAATCCTTGCGCAGGAGTCCCAGCGACTCCATGTGCCGCGGTATGCTGCTCCATATGGTGCTTCTGGCAGGGGAGGGGGCAAGGTGCACCCTCGATGCACTTAGCTCCCCATTTGCATACGGATTAAAAGTAATAACCCTACAAGGAATGGTGCCTGTTCTAACAGTGAATTTTCTGCTGACACATTCCCTTTAAAGGGGGTTTCAACGCTAAACAGCTAAATATTTTATTATTTAACTCTTTCTTTTAAAATATGTTGGCTTTTTGAATTAAAAACAAAAGGTGTCTTAATGCCCTACCTGAAAAATTTTATTTTTTATTTTTATTAACGTCCTCTCTTTGTTTTATTGACATGCAGCATGGCATTGTATTGGTTTAAGGTACAGTACCTCAGCACAGAATGCATGATGTGTGCATCGCTGTTTCTTTTATTTAATTCTGTTTATTTCCAATTCTTTGAGTCTAACTGAATTTCAGTTGTGTTGTGTTGAAAGATGCTAACCTAAATTAAACTGTTCTGTGGTTAGTGAGAAAACTATAAAGTGCCGTACATGTGTCCATTTACCCCGATATAATGCTTATATATAAAACGAATAAACTATTTGTAAGGTCAACATATTACACCATAGTCCCCAATATACTAATTAACACATTAGCAGTGCAAGATAAAAATGTGGTGGAGAAAACTTTTCAATCCACTAAGGTTTGTAAGTCGTTGGCAGAGGTGTGGTTTAAAAGGGGTATTCTTATCTGAGACAATGGGGACATATCCCTAGGATATACCCCCATTGTCTGATAGGTGCGGGTCCCACTGCTGGGACCTATATCGAGAGCGGGCAAAGTGGTGACTGGAGGACTCTGGTCTGGCCACTACCAAGCGTGCTCCTCATAGAAGTGAATGGGAGTGCATGCCCAGCCACCGCTGCCCTTCACTTCTATAGGCCTGACGTAAATTGCTGAGCCAGCACTCAGCTATTTTTGGTGGCCCCATGGAAATTAATAAAGGGTAGCTGTGCATGCGCAGTGCACCCACCACCACTTCCGGGGCTCCGTTTAGGAGATATGCCCCCATTGTCCAAGATGAGAAAACCTAAATAATACAATTTTATACAACTATACACTCGCCTAAAGAATTATTAGGAACACCTGTTCTATTTCTCATTAATGCGATTATCTAGTCAACCAATCACATGGCAGTTGCTTTAATGCATGTAGGGTTGTGGCCCTGGTCAAGACAATCTCCTGAACTCCAAACTGAATGTCAGAATGGGAAAGAAAGGAGCTTGGCATGGTTGTTGGTGCTAGATGGGCCGGTCTGAGTATTTCACAATCTGCTCAGTTACTGGGATTTTCCACCACAACCATTTCTAGGGTTTACAAAGAATGGTGTGAAAAGGGAAAAACATCCAGTATGCGGCAGTCCTGTGGGCAAAAATGCCTTGTTGAAGCTAGAGGTCAGAGGAGAATGGGCCGACTGATTCAAGCCGATAGAAGAGCAACGTTGACTGAAATAACCACTCGTTACAACCGAGGTATGCAGCAAAGCATTTGTGAAGTCACAACACGCACAACCTTGAGGCGGATGGGCTACAACTGCAGAAGACCCCACCGGGTACCACTCATCTCCACTACAAATAGGAAAAAGAGGCTACAATTTGCACAAGCTCACCAAAATTGGACTGTTGAAGACTGGAAAAATGTTGCCTGGTCTAATGAGTCTCGATTTCTGTTGAGACATTCAAATGGTAGAGTCCGAATTTGGCGTAAACAGAATGAGAACATGTGTCCATCATGCCTTGTTACCACTGTGCAGGCTGGTGGTGGTGGTGTAATGGTGTGGGGGAGGTTTTCTGGGCACACTTTAGGCCCCTTAGTGCCAATTGGCCATCGTTTAAATGCCACGGGCTACCCGAGCATTGTTTCTGACCATGTCCATCCCTTCATGACCACCATGTACCCATCCTCTGTTGGCTACTTCCAGCAGGATAATGCACCATGTCACAAAGCTCGAATCATTTCAAATTGGTTTCTTGAACATGACAATGAGTTCACTGTACTAAAATGGCCCCCACAGTCACCAGATCTCAACCCAATAGAGCATCTTTGGGATGTGGTGGAACGGGAGCTTCGTGCCCTGGATGTGCATCCCTCAAATCTCCATCAACTGCAAGATGCTATCCTTTCAATATGGGCCAACATTTCTAAAGAATGCTATCAGCACCTTGTTGAATCAATGCCACGTAGAATTAAGGGGGTCCAACACCGTATTAGTATGGTGTTCCTAATAATTCATTAGGTGAGTGTATATACCATATTATATAGGTACTGTAGTGCCTACATAAGAATTAAAGGGCTTCTGTCACTCCACTAAAGAAAACCGGCGGTTTAATCAGGTGAACCACTGTGTGGGGCTTACTTAAAGGGTTTCTACCACCACATTTTGACCTAATTAGCGGTCAGACACTAGCGATCTGCTAGTGTCTGCTGTACCTAACCATGCTATTGTAATCCCTTTCTCTGCAGCTGTTACCCTAAAAAACGGACGAGCGGGGTGGAATACAGGGTGAGTAGATGGAGCCTCTAGGTGCTGAAAAGACGCCCCCATAGCACCTAGAGGCTCATTTGCATAGCAATAAAAGTTCGTTTTTTAGGGTAACCGCTGCAGAGAAAGGGATTACAATAGCATGGTTAGGTACAGCAGACACTAGCAGATCGCTAGTGTCTGACAGCTAATCAGGTCAAAATGAGGTGGTAAAAACCCTTTAATAGAAACCACCCATAAATAAACCTATTTTAGAAGCTACATCCCACAATTTATTCAAAACTGATTTTACAAACGGTGTTAACCCTTTAGATGCTCCACACGAATTAAAAGAAAATGGAGGCGAAATGTCAAAATTTTACTTTTTTTTTTTTTTTGTGTGCAGATTTTCCATTTGAATCTCCCCCCCCCCCTGTAACTCAGCAAGGTTAACAGCAAAACAAACCTAAATATTTATTACTCTGATTCTACAGTTTATAAAAAAAACACCCCATATGTGGTCGTAAACTGCTGTATGGGCACAAAAAGACTTAGGCCCCTTTCACATGAATGATACGGATTGGCTCAGGGTGCGTTCAGTGAAACTCGCACCATTTTGCAAGCAAGTTCAGTCAGTTTTTTTCTGCGATTGCGTTCAGTTTTGAAGTGCAATCCATTTTGAAGTGTTTTTCACGCTGGTAAAAAAACAAACAACATCTCCTATCAACCATCAGCGAAAGACGCATTGCGCTCGAACTGCATCCAGGTTACATCTGGATGCAATGAGTTTTTCACTAAAGCCCCATTCACTTCTATAGGGGCCAGGGCTGCGTGAAAAACGCAGAACATAGAACATGCTGTGATTCTCGCGCAACGCAGAACTGATGCGTTAAAAAAAATGTACACAGACCCATTGAAATGAATGGGTCAGGATTCAGCGCGGATGCTATGCGTTCACGTCATGCATCTTAACCGCGTGGAAAACTCGCTTGTGTGAAAGGGGCCTTATGGCTTTTGGAGGGCAGATTTTTATTGAATGGTTTTCAGGCTCCATGTCGAAACTACACTGTGTTAGTGAGTGCCTTGACCCCACAGGCGCTTTCGTCGAATTTAGAAACACTTGGCTGGGAAAATGTTGTTTTAACCCCAGATTTTCTAGTTTCAGAAGGGTTATGGGAGAAAAAGCACCACTCAATTGTTTACCCACGACAAAACCCCATATTTGGTAAAAAACTGCTCTGTTTCACCAGACCACAGGGTTCAGAAGAGAAAGAGTGCCAAGTGAATTTGAGGCCTAAGTTTGGTGATTTATACAGCAGAGGCTCTAAGGTGAAAAAAAGAAACCTCCAAGAAATCACTGCAGATGGTGCAAAGTGAAAATTGCAATTTAGCACACATATGCCAATTCACTGCTCAATATGTTGTGCCCATTGTGCGCCAGTCTGAAAAGCAAGCCCTCTTGTTATGCTATGTTTCTTGTTTTCTTTTAACTTACACCCTACATGTGGCTCTAGTTTTTTGCCTGGACATACAACAGGGCTCAGGATTAAAAGCGCACCATGCGTATCTGAGGCCCAGTATGTTTTTTTTACGCATCTGGTGCAGACAACCGTAGAGGCTCTGGGGTGAAACAATTGGAACATCCAAAAACTGACCCTATTTTGGAAACTCCACCTGCCCATCAAGCTATTTATTAAGGGATGGAGTGAGTATTTTGACCCCACAGGTGTTTTGCAGAAATTAATGAGCAGGGGACCATGCAAAATGAAAATGGAAAGTTTTAGGCTACTTTTACACTAGCATTTTAGTTTTCCGGTATGGAGATCCGTCATAGGGGCTCAATACTGGAAAAAAAAAGCTTCAGTTTTGTCCCCATTCATTGTCAATACGGACAAAACTGAACTGAACTCAACGGGATGCTCCAGAATGCATTCCGTTCCGTTTAGTTGCGTTTCCATACCGGAGAGCAAACAGCAACATGTTGTATTTTGCTTTCCATCCTGGGAAACTGATCAAGACAGACCCGGCATGACCCCAATGCAAGTCAATGACACAATTGAAAATTGATCCGTCCCCCATTGACTTTCAATGGAGTTCATGACGGATCTGTCTTGGCAATGTTATAGATAAGGCCCCTTTCACACGAGCGTGACGGATTAGGTCCGAATGCGTTCAGTGAAACTCGCACCACTTTGCAAGTAAGTTCAGTCAGTTTTGTCTTCGATTGCGTTCAGTTGTTCAGTTTTTTCCGCGCGGGTGCAATGCATTTTGATGCGTTTTTCACGCGCGTGATAAAAAACTGAAGGTTTACAAACAACATCTCTTAGCAACCATCAGTGAAAAATGCATCGCACCTGCACTTGCTTGCAGATGCAATGCGTTTTTCACGCAGCCCCATTCACTTTTATGGGACCAGGGCTGCGTGAAAAACGCTGAATATAGAACATGCTGCGATTTTCACGCAACGCAGAACTGATGTGTGAAAAACAATGCTCATGTATACAGACCCATTAAAATGAATGGGTCAGGATTCAGTGTGGGTGCTATGAGTTCACGTCACCCGCGCGGAAAACTCGCTCGTGTGAAAGGGGCCTAACACAAACGGATCAGTTCATAACGGATGCAGATCGTTGTATTATCAGTAACGGAAGCGTTTTTGCTGAACCCTGCCGGATCCAGCAAAAACGCTAGTGCGAAAGTAGCCTAAGGCCTCATGCACACGACCGTTGTTTGGGTCCGTTTTGGCGGCTCTGATGCGGACCCATTCACTTCAATGGGGCCGCAAAAGATGCGGACAGCACTCCGTGTGCTGTCCACATCCGTTGCTCCGCTAAAAAAAATATAACGTGTCCTATTCTTGTCCGCGCTTTGCGGACAAGAATAGGCATTATATTGACGGCTGCCCGTTCCGTTCTGCAAATTGCGGAAGGCACGCGGGTGTCTTCCGTTTTTTGCGGATCCACGGTTTGCGGACCACAAAAAACGGCATGGTCGTGTGCATGAGGCCTTACACTAATATGGCATTTCAGTGCCCAATAGCCTGTGCCATCTGAAACACATGGGTTCAGAAGGGAGACCACCTTTTGGTTTTTGCAGTGCAGATTTTGATGGATTGGTTTTGCACACCATGTTGCTATTGAGCAGCCTCTTGTGTTTTTTTTTTTTTTTTCTTGGCAGAGCTGTGTAAGGGTTTTTTTTTTTTTTTTTTTTGCAGGATCAGTTGCCATTATCATTGGTTTTATTTTGGGGCACATAGAACTTTTTGGTCACTTTTTTGGAAGCCGGATAAAGAAAAGGCAGCAACTCTGCCATTGCTTTATGGGTTTTGTTATTGTGGCATACACTGTGCAAGAAAAAAGCCATTTTTTATTTATTTTTCTAGTGATGGTCTTGTCTGGGGACTTGTTTTCTTGGTGGGATGAGGTGATGTTATCATTGGTATCCATTTTGATCACTCGATAGATTTGGCATCCGTTTGATTTATTTTTTTACGTCATTCCCCTGACAATATATCATGTAATATTTTTATAGAGCCGGCTATACCTGATATGTTTATCTTTTATTTTAATTATAAATAGCTTGATGAGAGAAGTGCTTTATAAATATAAATAAAAATGTTAACTTTTGATTTTTGTCCCACTATGGGACTTCATCTTTTCAGAGTCCAATCCATTTTACAATGCAGTACAGTACATGCTGTATTGTATTGCACTGAGCTGTCAGTTTCACACTGACAGTTCGTCTATGAGACCCAGACTTGCACCCGCTGCATATTGAGCAGGCTCACTGCAGAAGCCCGCTCCATACATCCCCTGTACCGGTACGTCATGGTGATTGAAGGGGTTAAGGGTATATTGAGTGAGCCTCTGTGGTCACATGCGCTTGGGGACACATCACTGCTGAGGTGCATGTGGCTATGGATGGAACGTCACACTACCAGCCAGACTCTGATGTGTGCAGTAAAGTGAAGATATACGGAGAATCACTGCTACAATCACTATCCCCAGAGTTAGACTGCTGAGGACAGTGATTGGCTGCAGTGGTCATGTGCTGAATACCGGCATGTCAACAATCCGCGTCAGGAGGTCCTTGGCTGTTTGTATCCCTGTCCTGTGCCTTTCGGTGGATGCAGTACTGATACTGTATGCAGTGTGAAGAGGACGTAGATGGGGAGATTAGTGATGATGCCTCACATTCTCTGGACAAAGCAATAAACAGTATCTAGCACACTGTGCAAAACATATGATGGTGTGCTAGCTATAGAAGCTGTCGAGGATTGCTTTAACACTTAAGCTGGTATGTCGCTTTTCATGGAAAGGTGTTGCCACAAATTAATTCAGAAAGAAAATCTCTGCTAAGTGTGAATAGTTTCTCCATATTTTATCACTGGATGTGTGTGTGTAAATGATCCTTTCCTTTGAACAGGCCTCTAATTATGATCAGCAGTGTTATTTCTTTATGGGCTGCTCCAGAAAAGACAGATATTGGTGGACTACTGCAGAGTGCGAGCCCTGCCGATCACAATAATGTCCTGTCTGCTTTCTGCCGTTCACTAGAATGACTAACATTCAATTGCCATTTCCAGAGCCCTTTTTAGAAACCATTAGGACTGCACTGTGATATATATAGCCTTATGGGTCAGGAGGTGCAGTTGCTTTAAAGCAGGGGTGCACAACATTTTCTGGTTGGGGGACACATTGCCAGACTGAACCTATGACAAGGGCCGAAAATAAAATTTAAAGGGGTATTACCAACTAAAACACAGTATTTATGGCATTTTGAACATACAGTAATGTCTGGTTACACTTCCAGGACTCCCATCTAATGGGTGAATACATGAAAAATACATGTGAGGAGCCACAAGACATAGACATACACGTATGTCACCAGATAGTTGGGGGCTGGACAGAATGGTATCAAGGGCCACATGTGGCCCCCGGGCCGCAGGTTGTGCACCCCTGCTTTAAAGGAACACTGCCGTCTTTTTGTATTACTGTAACAGCTTACATGTAAACTTTCTATGTGCTTTTTAAGATCATTTTTTGGATATAATTTTTTGAAGTCACGCCATGTATTCTACTTCCTTTCCTGGCTCTTAAATTCTGCCTTCATAAGGACTTCTAGCACAGCGAACAGCCTCATCTGACTCTGTCAGACCATTCACTGGGGCCAGAGAGGGTAGGGGGATGAGTGACTCCATTAGAGCACCACATATTACCCTGATAAGTGCAATGCTCTTCTGTGGACACCTTTATCTAGACCTATCCATAGAACAATAGAGCTGTCATAGTGTTATTCTAATTCTACAATCTACTATTATACTAGCAGGTAACATCCTTCCATAACAGCTGCTGTAAACTGACAATGGATTAACCGTCTATATGCAGATGCAGCCAAGCTAAAATTGATAGTTAACGCATAAAAGAGGACCTTTCACTAGTTTAAAAACTAACTATATCAGTGGGCAGAGCGGCGGCCAGGAGTCCCCCTGCACTTACTAGTATGTCTGGGCGCCGCTCCGTTCGCCCGGTATAGGCTCCGGTGTCTGCAGCTCCCTCTGTTGTACTGGGAGTCCCAGGCCATGAGCTGTGCGCTGCGATTGGCCAGCACTGCAGCAAGGGACACACCTAATACAAAAACTCCGCCCAGTACAACAGAGGGAGCTGCCAATACCGGGCGAACGGAGCGGTGCCCAGACATACTAGTAAGTTCAGGGGGACCCCTGGGCGCCGCTCTGCCCACTGATAAAGAGGACCTTTCACTAGTTTAAAAACTAACTATATCAGTGGGCAGAGCGGCGCCCAGGGGTCCCCCTGCACTTACTAGTATGTCTGGGCGCCGCTCCGTTCGCCCGGTATAGGCAGCTCCCTCTGTTGTACTGGGCGGAGTTTTTGTATTAGGTGTGTCCCTTGCTGCAGTGCTGGCCAATCGCAGCGCACAGCTCATGGCCTGGGACTCCCAGTACAACAGAGGAAGCTGCAGACACCGGAGCCTATACCGGGCGAACGGAGCGACGCCCAGACATACTAGTAAGTGCAGGGGGACCCCTGGGCGCCGCTCTGCCCACTGATATAGTTAGTTTTAAACTAGTGAAAGGGCCTCTTTAAGTAATCAATGTTAAAAAAAAATGTCAATTGACTTTTTCAATGGATTTCAATGGCTTTTGTCACTGTAACGTGTTATCAGAGTCCATTTTAGTTTGGCTACATCTATGAGTTTTATCTCTGTGCTGACTGCTAAAAATGACAATATTTTATAATATATATAATTTTTAATGGCATAGTACTGAAAAAGAAAAACAGCCAATCATTCTTTAAAAATGTGTTTAATGAATAATGAGGGGATGTACTAATACTGGCATTACAACCGCCAGTCTTGGTATGCACAGGCCTCTTCATAAATTTGGCGCTTTTCCTTGTGGTCCAGGTGCCAGACTTTCAAAGCTACGCCAGCTATGAGTATTTATGCCAGAAACTATAAATTATAGTAAATCTGGAAGGCTGCCCCGACCTCTCCCCACCTACCTTTCTTTCCACTTTTACAAAGTGCAAGACAAGTGAAAAGTCAGAAATGATTGTGGAATTATAGCTTGCACCACGATCTACGACTTTTTTTTAACGTAAACACTTTAGTAGGTGTCCCTTTCTGATGGACGTGTCCCTTTAAGGCTGGGTTCACACCTGAGCGTTTTACAGCGCGTTCCTACGCGCTGTAAAACGCACAACAGGCAAGAACCAATGATTCCCTATGGGAATGGTTCTCACCTGGGCGTTTTACAGCACGTACGATCGCGCTGTAAAACGCCCGACGCTCAAACAAGTGCTTGAGCTTTTTTTTGGGCGTTTGTCGCGCGTTCCCGCACAGAGATATTCGGGAACGCGCGACAATGTGTGCACGCCTGTCTCTGTATGCGCGATTGTAAACGCCCGTACAATCGCGCATACAGAGCGCTCGTTTCAGAACGCTCAGGTCTGAACCCAGCCTAAGGGTCTTGTGCCATAGCAGGGTATGGAGAGCATAGATACTGTACTGCATGAAAAGAGGCGTGGCTTAAATGAATCCCGTCACTCACTGTCGGTGGGTGGAGCTTCACTTAAAAGGGGTGCACCATTTTACTCCAAAATGGTGTCTCAATTCTGGGGTACAAATCTGTGTGAAAGTAATCCAACCAGTAGTTACAGAGTCAGAGAAAAGCGTGTATCGGTGCAGCACATGTATCCTCTACATCTGTAGGATGTATAGGATCAGTAAATCCGGATATCTAGGTCTATTGGCTTCCCTTGCCTGTAGTGTAATGATGCCTAGCCTCCATAAGCAGATGTGCGGTGCCATTAGGAGGAGGCTTCTACCACTGCTGGGAGGTGGGGCGCTCCTCCTCATCCGTACATGCTCTCTCCGCCGCCTCTGCACTGCAGATCTCCTCCACAAAGCGAGCATCCATCCCGTCACACGGTGCGGCCGCGACCGCCGCATGTGCGTCATTTATGTGAGAGAGCACGTCTGACATCCGTCCTACAGATGAGGCAGGAGAAGCTGTCCTGCAGCCTGAGGCGAGGGGGCAAAGGCTTGAAGAGGCAGAATGCTGGCGGAGGAGGAGTGGGCAACATCCTCAGCAGCGTGCTGAAGAAGAGGAGCTGCATCTCCAGGACGGCCCCCCGCCTGCTCTGCACCCTGGAGCCAGGTGAAGCAGTTCTCACTAATCCAGGCTTAACCCCGGCTTGGCTGGTGCGAGGGAGGCCGGAAGAGGAGCTGCGTGATGGAGACGCCTGGTAAAAGACGGCCCTTGTTCTGAGGCGCTGTGCTGCCGGGGGTTCAGCACTGGACAGCGCCCCTCTCTGCTGCCTCCGCTCAGGGCGCCGCACCTGCCTTGCTGAGGGCTTCTCACTCTTGTATGTCCTTACCGTGGAGGTAACCTTTCTCTCCTGTCCTGCAGGTGTGGACACCAAGCTGAAATTTACCCTGGAGCCTTCACTGGGCCAGCATGGCTTTCAACAGGTAAGACATCACCCTGGAGGTGCCCACAGGTTAATGTATCATTTGTTTTCCAGCTTTCTTACCAGGGTTGGCATTTTAAATATGAGTCAGTGACAATGATTCACGTCATTTTTTTTTCTAAAATTTTGAGATTGCGTTCTATTTGAACACATGTGTGCCTGTTTTTAGGACTCATTTCTTTAGGTCTTTAGAAGTACACTATTTTTTAAAATCTTTTTTTTTTTTTTCATTGATATGTTCTATACTTATATGCAGAGATTTGAAGGGAACAGGATATCCCATAAAATAGTGAGACTGAACCTCATATTCAGTATATACTGTTTTAGTTGATTCTGTCTTATAATGCTTCCTTTATTATTTAAAGATATACTGTATTTTTACGCTTTATAAGACGCACCCGATGATAAGATGCATCCTAGGTTTAAGGAGGAAAATAAGAAAAAAATATTTTTCATCAGACCTCAGATCAGATCCCCATAAATAACAGGACATCAGATCAGCCCTTCATGTCAGAACCCCATCAGACCTTATATCAGCCCACATAGTGAGACCCCATCAGCCCAGATAGTGAGACCCTCATCAGATCTCAGATCAGCCCACATAGTGAAACCCCCATCAGCCCACATAGGGAGACCCCATCAGACCTCAGATCAGCCCACACAGTGAGACCCCCATCAGACCTCAGATCAGCCCAGATAGTGAGACTCCCATCAGCCCAGATAGTGAGACCCCCATCAGACCTCAGATCAGATTAAAATAAAAACCATCTCTTACCTGTCCTGCGCCGCGGCTCCTCTCCACTACGTCCTGACGCTGTACGCGGTCAGAACAGTGCTGCGCCGGCCCCAGCAAGGAAGACCGAGGAGGGTAAGTACTACAAGCGCTTGTGGCCTTCACTCTCCTCTACCAGTACATAATTCATACTAGTGATCGCTTCCATAATAGAAGCGCTCACTAGTATTCGCTTTATAAGACACATGGCCATTCCCCCCCTCACTTTTGTGGGGAAAAAAGTGCCTCTTATAAAGCGAAAAATACGGTAATTAGCAAATAACAAAAATCCTTTACTTTGGGTTAACCTATAAAATAATTTTATCAAAATCTTAGACTAGATCTTTCTAATTTAAAGGGGCTTTCCAGGTGTTTAAAATGAATGACCTATCATCAGGATAGATCATCACCGCCAATCAGCTGTTTGAAGAGACTGGGGCGCTCCAGTAAGCGACGTGTCCTTCTCACAGCATACCAAGCACTGTGATGTCCATTGCATGGCGGCTGTGCTTGGTATTGCAACCTAGCGTTGTTCACTTGAATGGGACTGGGGTGTGCGTAGGCCATCTGATCAATGACATAGGCCTAAGAAGTCCTCACAGGAGAACCTACAAACTCTATACACATGTTGCTCTTGGTTGGATTGGAACCCAGGATGCTAGTCAACAGTGTTAACCACTGAGCCACCGTGCCTAGGTCAGATAAGGCCAACTGAGGAGATACGAGCTGCTGGAATGTTTGATATTCTTTCATGCCACTGCCAATACGGTGAGGGAAGAAAGACATTAAAGGGAACCTGTCACCGGGATTTGGAGTATAGAGCTGAGGACATGGGTTTCTAGATGGCTGCTAGCACATCTGCAATATCCAGTCCCCATAGCTCTGTGTGCTTTTATTGTGTAAAAAAAACGATTTGATACATATGTAAATTAACCTGAGATGAGCCAGAGCTTGAAAATATGACTCTTCTCTGGTCACACAAGTAAGATATGACTCTTTTATGTTAATTTTCATATGTATCAAATCGGTTTTTATACACAATAAAAGCACACAGAGCTATGGGGACTGGGTATTGCAGATGTGCTAGCGGCCATCTAGCAACCCATGTCCTCAGCTCTATACACAAAATACTGGTGACAGGTTCCCTTTAAAGTGGTTAGTCATTTTCTGGCCACTGATATTCTGCACCATTTTCTGTATCTTATAAGGTGAGCCCCCTTGTTGGCCAAGTCTTTTGTGCTGCCCTTACGGAGATTCTGTCTATAAAATGGCTGCTGATGGAGGGTCACGTGACCAGACACATCACCCAGTCTCCTCCATTCACATACACTGCACCTGCCATCTGTACTTTTACTGCTGGGAGTCTAGTGCAGGTGCAGTGTATGTGAATGGAGGAGACGGAGCGGTGTCTGGTCACGTGACCCTCCACCAGCAGCCATCTGATGGACAGGACGTCTATGCTGACAGCACTGATGTTCTTTATGCTAAAAAATATTTTATTTTACAATTTGACCTAAGGCAACTCGAGAACTTGTATTTGCTGGTGATTTTCTGTTGTAAAGTTAAACATTCTTTGCTCTGTATAATTCCTAAAAGATGTTTAGATGATAAGCAATCTGTTTATGTGAGAACATTTGCCTGTAGTTTTTTAAATAGTTTTTCATTATGTTATTATACGCTACTTGTTTTCCTAGTGGTATGATGCTCTCAAAGCTGTTGCAAGGTTACCCACTGGAATACCAAAAGAGTGGCGGAGGAGAGTAAGTTCTTTACAAATTTTTGTCTATTTTTTATAGAAAAATGTGTTGTTGGTAGAAAAAAAAAATCTGGACCCCTTATCTGTGGTACTACTGCAGATTGTGGCGACAGAGTCCCTTTATGCAGGTTCAGTCCCTAAAGCAAGTACTATAAGAAGTCCATGCAAAATATTTCTATCTTCTTATAGTCTACAACATTGTCACGGCAATGGTATGATGCCCAGAGAGTGCTGAACTAGAACAGGAGCCCTGCATGATGTTTTGTGGGCAACATTTGCTTGCCATGGTAGCTGTACATCATGCAGTAGTATCTCTCATCAGTGGAGGTTGTGAGATCACAACTAAAGGTACATTTTTGGCCAAGTAACAATGAAAAGGCGGCTGACAAACAGACGGTCCATTCACACATCCGCAAAATGGGTCTGCATCCGTTCCGGGGTGCAGACCCATCCATTTATAATGAGGCCGGAATGTGCTGTCCGCATTTGCGGATCCGCACTTCCGCATCCGTGCTTCCTTTTCCGCAAAAAAATAGAACATGTTCTATTCTTGTCCACAATTGCGGACAAGATTAGGCATTTTCTATTATAGTGCCGGCGATGTGCGGAATGCACATTGCCAGTGTCTGTGTTTTGCGGATCCGCAATTTGCAAGGACCCTAAGGCTCGGTTCACATCATGTTTTTCCCATCCATTTAACGCATTTAAAAAAAGTATACGTTAAACAGATGCCTCATGCCTCGAATGGATACAGTTGCATCTGTTCACCATTCAACTCCATTGTAAAAAAAAAAAGTATACTTTTTATTTTTATTTTTTTCTAGATTGTGCAGGATACAAGAACTTGGTATGCTGCATTTTAGTGTGTATGTGTGTGTGTGTGTATATATATATATATATATATATATATATATTGTAACATATAAGTCAAATGGAGGCATAAAACGTGATGTGAGCCCACCCTTACAGACTTATGTGTTTTAGTACACGATGTCTGATTAAAGTGGAACTCCAAGGATTAAGAGGGTTCTCTTAGGATAGGCCAGCAATATTAGATCAGGGGGGTCTGACTTCTGGCACCCCAGCTAATCGGCTGTTTGCAGCAGCTCCAGAACTTAACAGCTTCGTTCACCGTGTAGTGGCTGGGGCAGAGCTTCAGTAGCAAGCACCCGCCACCATACAGTGGGCAGAGCCATGAAGTTCTGGTGTCTAGAGCTCCTGCAAAGAGCTGATTGGGTGCTGGGAGTCAGACTCCTGCCAAGTTTGATACTGGTGATCTATCCTGAGGATAAGTCATCAATTGTTTAGTCTTGTAGAATCCTCCTTTTAATAGACTTCTTATATGTTTGCCACTTGGCTAATGCTTGTTTTCTTAGTTTTGATTTAGTTTCTTGTAGTTAATAACTATTCTGCACTTACTGTAATGGAAGTTAACGTCACCCTAACTTCCCAGCTATCTGCTTGTACTCAACAGCTAGTTTGAATTGCAGTACAAAGCACGGCATCTTTGATTAGACAGAAATAGATTTTAGACTGCCTCCCTCTTCCTTTTGACAGTCCATGTAAATTGTAATCAGATCATAGCTGTACCCTAATAGAACTTGAGGGTATAAGTTTCCTGATATTTATCTCATTACAGAGGAACTGTCGCCTATCCTGACATGTCTCTTTATTAACCTCTTGCATTCCCCGTGGAATAAAAATTGTGCATCATCATTTCCTATATCTTTGTTGTGCCATTCCTGTATTAATCTTACCAGAAGTTTATGAAAGTTTATGAAATGTAAGCAGCACGTAATAAAGGTCCATCTGTGTGCTACCAGTTGGTCATCAATATCTTATTGGTGGCGGTCAAACTCCCATCATCCTTGCTGATCAGCTGTTAAAAGGGGCTGTGGCACTCGGGAAAGTGATGTCACTTCCATCTGGTCACTTGGCCTTTTTGCA
Source organism: Bufo gargarizans (assembly GCF_014858855.1). NCBI lineage: Eukaryota > Metazoa > Chordata > Amphibia > Anura > Bufonidae > Bufo > Bufo gargarizans. The sequence continues at coordinate 311,037,253 of NC_058081.1, forward strand.
GCTCAGACCATTTCAAATGAATGGAACTGAGCTGCATTACCAGTCTTCAGCACTGTGCCTGGTATACTGTGAAGTGACCACAATGGTTGTCCGAGGGATGCAGCCCCCTCAAACAGCCAATTGTCAGGGGGGCTGGGAGTCAGGACCCCCAATCTGATATTAACCCCTTAGTGACCACCCATACGTGTTTTTACGGCGGTCACTAAGGGGCCTTGGGCTGGAGCGCCGCCTTTTTACGGCGGCACTTCAGCCCGAGTTAACGCTAAAATCAAGCGTAGTAGCTCCGTGCCCGCAGCTACCGGAGGTAGCTGAGGGCTCGGGGCAGTGATCAGAGACCGTGACAAGCGGTCTCTGATCACGTGATCGCCGTGATACACTTTATCACGGCGATCACCGAAAATGAAGCCTGAACTAAAACTTTCTCCCTCCTCTCATGTGAGAGAGGAGGGAGAAAGTCTCCGGTGCTAGGATCGGGTCCCCCAGCACTTCTATCCCTAAGCTGGGTCCCGATCCTCACCCCCCCACCCCCCTTACCCTCAAGGAAGATGGCGGCGGCGGCCGGCGCATGCGCAGACTGAAAGCCGGCCGCCGCCGCTTACTGTAAGGTCTCTCTCCTCAGGAGAGGAGAGAGAAGTTCAAGTTATGCCCCGATCGGGTCCCCAGCACCCCGATCGGGTCCCCCAGCACCCCGATCGGGGCAATAGGGCCCTTAGATATATTTTAATAAAGTTATTAGGGCCCCCCCCCCCCCCCCCCATCTAATAAAAAAAAAAAAAATGGCACAGACATGCGCACTGGTTACTGTGCTGAAGATCTGCCTTCAGCACAGTAACCATCAGGGACCAATAATAATGGTCCCTGATCATGTGGTCTCCATGATAAACCTATCATGGAGATCACATCCATTATATTTACAAAACATGGCCAGGACAGGGGCTGTGCTTCTCTCTCCCCTCAGCGCAGTTGTTCTGTGAGGAGAGAGAGATCAGACTTCTGTCCTGGCTCTGTGATTACATACTGTGAAAAAAAAAAGAAAAAAAATCAAATTATAAACTGTCCGTCAGTAACTGGCGGTCAGTGGATGTCCGTGATTAGGCGTCCGTCATTAGACGTCTATTAGTTACAGTCATTTATCTTTATTAGGGACCCTGTTCGTCTGTTACTGGCGGTCAGTGGGTGTCAGTCAGTGAGTTGTTGGGTGTCACTCCGTCAGTCGGTGGGTGTCACTCCGTCAGTCGGTGGGTGTCACTCCGTCAGTCGGTGGGTGTCAGTCATTTTTAGGGACGGTCAGTTATTTGAATTTTTCTGAGCTGTACAGAAAAAAAAAATGGCTCGGAGATTGTTAAGTGCGGAGCAGGCATACGAATTCCTCTGCTCTGACCACTCTGAATCTGGCACCGCTTCAGAGGCGGAAATATTTTCAGATAGCGGGGACTCTGATTCCATCCCCAGACCCCATAGCCCTATGGTGGTAGAAGTCACCACCTCCCCTCATTCTCCACCCAGCGGTCCCGTCCCTTCTGCTACGTGGGTTCCTGCCACTTCATTTTCCCCCCAAGTACCCCAATTTTTACCCACTCCCCAAATTAATGTGGATGTTGGCAATTTTACCCCTTATGATTTTTTTCATTTATTTGTAGATGATAACGTCCTTGAGTTAATTGTGCAGCAAACTAATTTGTACGCCACACAGTTTGCTGTACAAAAGCCCACATCTATTTATGTAAGACGGTGGACCCCCACAAGTGTCCCTGAAATAAAAAAATTTTGGGGCTTACCCTGGACATGGGCATTGTAAAAAAAACCTCTGTCCGATCCTATTGGGCTGCGAGTACTGTCCACTCAACCCCTGTGTTTGCAGCAGTTATGTCCCGTAACCGCTATGAAGTCATAATGCGGTTCATGCATTTTTCAGACAATTCCCAAGTCCCCCCCAGAACTGACCCAGCCTTCGACCGCCTAAATAAATTGAGACCCCTTATTTCCCTCCTTACAGATTTATTTTTGAAATTATATACCCCTGAGAAAAAATTATCAGTTGACGAGTCCCTTTTTAGTTTTAAAGGCCGCCTTTCCTTCCGTCAATATATTCCTTCCAAGCGTGCCAGATATGGGGTAAAGTTGTATAAGGTGTGCGAGAGCACAACCGGCTACACCTGTGGCCTGTCTATTTATGAGGGCAGAGACTCCCAACTTAACCCCCCAGGCTGCCCCGAAAATATTGGCACATCGGGAAAAATTGTGTGGGATTTATTGGCACCATTCCTGCACAAAGGGTACCACGTGTACACCGATAATTTTTACACTAGTATACCCCTTTATAAATCCCTCCATGCTGCAAACACAGGGGCTTGTGGGACAGTCCGCAAAAATAGAGTTGGATACCCACAACCGCTGGTCTCCAAACGTTTGGAGAAAGGAACATCCTTCGCCCTCGCAAGTGACCAGCTGCTTGCCGTGAAGTGGAAGGACAGGAAGGATGTCTACATGCTGACCACCTTGCATGCAGACACCACAGTGGCAGTTAGGGAGAGGGGGGCTACGGCGGACAAGCACAAACCGGTCTGTGTGACAGACTACAATAAATTTATGGGAGGTGTAGACCTCTCGGACCAAGCGCTTCACCCCTACCTGGTGAAGCGAAAAAACAGGGCCTGGTATAAAAAGGTAGCAATCTACCTCATCCAGATTGCTACCTATAATAGTTTTATTTTATTCAAAAAGTCCCAGGGAAACCTTAACTTCCTCGAGTACCAGGAGAAGGTGATTGAGAGTCTCCTGTTTGAGTCCCCCGCACCTAGGCAAGCCTTCGAATCGGAGGACGTTCGAAGGCTTTTAGAACGCCATTTCCCTCACCCCGTCCCTGCCACTACCAGCAAAACGTATCCACAGAAAAGATGCCGGGTGTGTAGCAAACATGGAAGGAGGAGGGACACCCGGATTTACTGCCCCAGCTGCCCATCACAACCAGGGCTCTGTAATTACCCCTGCTTTGAAACGTACCATACGGTTGCAAATTATTAATTTTATTTAATACCAAAAAGAACAGGGGGGGGGGGTCAGGAATTCAATTTATTCTCATTTTCTGTTTAGTTTGTGGGCTTTCCAGGGAGGGAGGGATCCCTTTGGGATGGTTCGTGGAGCTATTTTTATTTTTTTTCACCTTCTTAGCATTAATTTCTACAAAAAACTAGGGGGTCTAAATGCTCACTACACCCTAGATGAATACCTTAGGGGGTCTAGTTTTCAAAATGGGGTCCATTGTGGGGGGTTTCTATTGTTTTGGCAGCTCAACACCATTACAAGTGTGCAATGGGGCCTAAACCATTTTCAAGCAAATTTTGTGTTCTGAAAACAACTGGGTGCTCCTTTATGTTTGGGCCCTGCCGTTTGTCAAGACATAAGATTAGGGCCACAATGGGGGTATTTCTGAAGACAGGAGAAACAGGGTGATACATTTTGGAGTGTACATCTTCATTTTCATGTGCTCTGTAGAAAAAAATCTGTCTTTAAATTGACACTTTTGTGTAAAAAATGAAAATTACATTTTTTTCACCTTCTTAGCATTAATTTCAACAAAAAACTAGGGGGTCTAAATGCTCACTACACCCCTAGATGAATACCTTAGGGGGTCTAGTTTTCAAAATGGGGTCCATTGTGGGGGTTTTCTATTGTTTTGGCAGCTCAACGCCATTACAAGTGTGCAATGGGGCCTAAACCATTTTCAAGCAAATTTTGTGTTCTGAAAACAACTGGGTGCTCCTTTATGTTTGGGCCCTGCCGTTTGTCAAGACATAAGATTAGGGCCACAATGGGGGTATTTCTGAAGACAGGAGAAACAGGGTGATACATTTTGGAGTGTACATCTTCATTTTCATGTGCACTGTAGAAAAAAATCTGTCTTTAAATTGACACTTTTGTGTAAAAAATGAAAATTACATTTTTTTCACCTTCTTAGCATTAATTTCAACAAAAAACTAGGGGGTCTAAATGCTCACTACACCCCTAGATGAATACCTTAGGGGGTCTAGTTTTCAAAATGGGGTCCATTGTGGGGGTTTTCTATTGTTTTGGCAGCTCAACGCCATTACAAGTGTGCAATGGGGCCTAAACCATTTTCAAGCAAATTTTGTGTTCTGAAAACAACTGGGTGCTCCTTTATGTTTGGGCCCTGCCGTTTGTCAAGACATAAGATTAGGGCCACAATGGGGGTATTTCTGAAGACAGGAGAAACAGGGCGATACATTTTGGAGTGTACATCTTCATTTTCATGTGCTCTGTAGAAAAAAATCTGTCTTTAAATTGACACTTTTGTGTAAAAAATGAAAATTACATTTTTTTCACCTTCTTAGCATTAATTTCAACAAAAAACTAGGGGGTCTAAATGCTCACTACACCCCTAGATGAATACCTTAGGGGGTCTAGTTTTCAAAATGGGGTCCATTGTGGGGGTTTTCTATTGTTTTGGCAGCTCAACGCCATTACAAGTGTGCAATGGGGCCTAAACCATTTTCAAGCAAATTTTGTGTTCTGAAAACAACTGGGTGTTCCTTTATGTTTGGGCCCTGCCGTTTGTCAAGACATAAGATTAGGGCCACAATGGGGGTATTTCTGAAGACAGGAGAAATGGGGTGATACATTTTGGAGTGTACATCTTCATTTTCATGTGCTCTGTAGAAAAAAATCTGTCTTTAAATTGACACTTTTGTGTAAAAAATGAAAATTACATTTTTTTTCACCTTCTTAGCATTAATTTCTACAAAAAACTAGTGGGTCAAAAAACTCATTACACCCATAGATAAATACGTTAAGGGGCCTAGTTTTTAAAATGGGTTCACTTTTGGGGGGTTTCTATTATTCTGACACTTATAAACCTCTGCAAACTTGGCTTGTTTCAGGAAAAAATATGTACTTAAAAAATTTTAACATTTATGTTAAAATGTAAAGTCTCCTAAATAAAAAAAAATAAAAAGTAAAAATTTTTGTGAGTGCAGCCAAAATAAAGTAAAGATGTGGAAATAAATTTCTGATAAAAAAATATTGAATAGTATTTATGTATGTATATGAAATATTGCAGTTGAAAATAGGAAAATGTGCAGTTTTTTACAAATTTTCATAAAATTTCACTTTTTTAATAAGGATACGCATACTTTATCGGTAGAATTTTACCACCTAAGTAAAGTACAATATGTGACGAGAAAACAATGTCAGAATTACTTTGATGTGCAAAACCGTTACAAAGTTATTCTAAGCTAAAATGACACATGTCAGATTTCCAAAATTTGGCTTGGTCATTAAGGCCCAAACAGGCTTGGTCACTAAGGGGTTAATGACCTAACCAGAGGATAGGCCTTCTATTTTTATGTCCAGGAAAACCCCTTTAATTTCTCATATGCTGTCAGTGATTGAAAATTATATTTATGTCTAAACGACTACATATGAAAATCCTCTGTGTAATGAAACATTTTTTTTTTTTTTTAATATCAATTCTGCTGCGCTGACTTGTATTTCTTGTATTTTTAGGTATGGTTGACGCTTGCAGACCAATACCTTCACAGTATTTCTATAGACTGGGAGAAAACAATGCGCTTTACATTCAATGAAAGGAGCAATCCTGATGATGACTCAATGGGCATACAGATTGTCAAGGTAATACTTTACAGTGAAGGTAAGGCCACATGTACTGGCTGAGGTACAGCTGAGGTCATAAACGGCAGCCACATGCAGTTTTAGCTGAAAGTACAGTGGTTGTGCAACACATTTTTAGCTGTGGTTTTACAGGTTTCTACTGTACGTCCCAGACCTGCATCTGAAAACTGTGGTTGCATGTAGTTCCAGTCTTTCCCTTAGGCTACTTTCACACTAGCGTTCGGGTTTCCGTTCGTGAGCTCCGTTTGAAGGAGCTCACGAGCGGACCCGAACGCAGCCGTCCAGCCCTGATGCAGTCTGAATGGAGGCGGATCCGCTCAGACTGCATCAGTCTGGTGGCGTTCAGCCTCCGCTCGCCTCCGCACGGACAGGCGGACAGCTGAACGCTGCTTGCAGCGTTCGGGTGTCCGCCTGGCCGTTCGGAGGCGTGCGGATCCGTCCAGACTTTCAATGTAAGTCAATGGGGACGGATCCGTTTGAAGATGCCACAATGTGGCTCAATCTTCAAGCGGATCCGTCCCCCATTGACTTTACATTGAAAGTCTGGACGGATCCGTACTAGGCTATTTTCACACTTAGCTTTTTTTTGCTAAAATAATGCAGACGGATCCGTACTGAACGGAGCCTCCGTCTGCATTATTATGATCGGATCCGTTCAGAACGGATCCGATCGAACGCTAGCCGAACGCTAGTGTGAAAGTAGCCTTAGAAGTGCAGAATGGCATGCTTTTTTGCTATGCCTGCTTATTCATTCAAATAGCGAACTGCGTGACTGAAACGCGGAGCATTAAACAGAAAATGGTCCTGTACAGGACTATTCATGTACTAAAATGCCTTGTTAGTTAGTGGCATACGGAGCAAGACTTCACGTTAATATGTTGAAGTACGCTAAGGCTTACCAAAAGGAAAAAGTTGAAGATTTAAAACACATCACTTTACGTGACAAATCTTAAATGTCATGGATCCCTTCTGACATGTGTGAATATGTCAAGGTTTTTGTTGATATACAATGCATTTAGAAAGTTTTCAAATCTTTCACTGTTATCAACAAATTGTGTTGCGGCCTTGGGCTAAAATAAAAAACAAAATTCAGGCTTTTCTCCATGATTCTGCACTCAATATCTCATAATAACAAAGTAGATATTTTTTATTTTTTTATTTTTTTTTATAATTAACAAGGATAAAGTCAATTTTGCATTGACGTAAGTATTCAGACCCTTTACTCAGTACTAAGGCTACTTTCACACTAGCGTTCGATCGGATCCGTTCTGAACGGATCCGATCATAATAATGCAGACGGAGGCTCCGTTCAGAACGGATCCGTCTGCATTATATTGGCATATAAAAGCTAAGTGTGAAAATAGCCTCGGACGGATCCGTCCAGACTTTCAATGTAAAGTCAATGGGGGACGGATCCGCTTGAAGATTGAGCCATATTGTGGCATCTTCAAACGGATCCGTCCCCATTGACTTACATTGTAAGTCTGGACGGATCCGCACGCCTCCGCACGGCCAGGCGGACAGCTGAACGCTGCAAGCAGCGTTCAGCTGTCCGCCTGTCCGTGCGGAGGCGAGCGGAGCGGAGGCTGAACGCCGCCAGACTGATGCAGTCTGAGCGGATCCACATCCATTCAAACGGAGCTCACGAGCGGACAGCCGAACGCTAGTGTGAAAGTAGCCTTAGTTGAAGCACCTTTGGTAGTGATTACAGCCTCCAGTCGTCTTGAGTGTGATGCCACAAGATTTGCCTACTTGGATTTGGGGATTTTCGGCCATTCTTCTCTGAAGATCCTCTCAATCCCTGTCAGGTTGGATGAAGACCTTCAATGGACAGCCTTTTTCAGGTCTCTCCAGAAATGTTCAATTGGGTTCTGACTGGGCCACTCAAGGACATTCTCAGAGATGAACCTAAGCCAATCATGTGTTGTCTTGGCTGTGTGCTTATGGTCATCTGTTGGAAGGTGAACCTTCAGCCCGGAACTCTCTGGATAAGGTTTTTATTAAGAATACTGGTGTACTTTGCTCCATTCAGCTTTCCCTAAACCCTGACCAGTCTTTCTGTCCCAGCCTCTGAAAAATACCCCCAGCAAGATGCTGCCACCGCAGGTGATGAGCAGTGCCTGGTTTCCTCCAGATAAGAAGCTTATAATTGAGGCCAAAAAGTTAAATCTTGGTTTCGTCAGACCAGAGAACCATGTTTCTCAGTCAGTCCTTAAAGGGACACTGACAGGCCAAATCAGCATATTTAGTTATATATATGACATTACAGGTCTTATACAGTCTATTAAAACCATCTAAGTATCCCCCCTGTCAACCTTATAAATACCGAAAAATAAAGTTTTATAACCTGCCTGACTCGTCACCAATCTGCCCAAGGGGCGGTGTTTAATCTTAAATTGCGCCCAGCCAGCCGCTCCCAACTGCCGTTCTGAAGCCCCGCCCAGCTCATCAATATTCACTTCGCTGGGCGGCGGCTACAACTCTCCCCAGTCAAGATCCTGCGCATGGGCAATTGAATCTTCTTGGCATCGTCCTCGTCTAATCTTCTGCGCTTGCGCCCGGCCGCGGTTACATCGCGCCGAGACTGGCAGGTTATAAAACTTTATATTTCGGTATTTATAAGGTGGACAGGGGGATACTTAAATGCTTTTAATAGACTGTATAAAACCTGTAATGTCATATATATAACTAAATATGCTGATTTGGCCTGTCAGTGTCCCTTTAAGGTGCATTTTTGCATAATCCTGACAAACTTTCATGTGTCTTTTACTGAGGAGAGTGCTGCAGTGATGGTTGACCTTCTGAAAGTTTCTCTAATCTACATACAGGATATTTGTAGCTCAGCCAGAGTGACCATTGGGCTTGTGGTCCTGTTTTTTTTCTTTTCTTCCAGGGTCCTTTTTTCTCCATTTACTTAGTTTGGTGGGGCTGCCATCTCTAGGAAGAGTCTTGGTCTTGGCCACTGACCTTATGGAAAATTTCAATGCAGCAGAAATTTATTTTGTACCCTTCTTCAGATCTGTGTTTCCACACAATCCTGTCTCTGAGTTCTATAGGCAGTTTGTTCCTTCCTGTGGCTTGGTTTTTGCTCTGATATGCATTGTCAGCTGTGAGACCTTATATAGACAGAGGTGTGTCTTTCCAAATCATGTCAAGTCATCTCAAAGATGATTAAAGAAATGGGAGGCCCCATAGCAAAGGATAAAACATAGCATAACAAATACTTATGTCCATGTGAAATTTTTGTTTTTCCCTTTTTTTTTTTATCAAATCTTTTTTTTTATTGATTTTCAATAAGAGTTTATGCAAACAACCCAAAAAGGGGAAAACATAAGACCCCCCCCCCCCCCCCCCCCACACACACCCAGAGTCTCGGGTTCGTGGTTGTAAGAAAGTCTCTAGAAGAGGCATCGATGGTGGCTCCGTAGTATTCCAAGAACCTTAGTCCCAGAAGATCTTCAGGATAAGCCATTGCCCGACTTTCCATTGGTTCTCCGTTTTCCGCATGCATATCCAGCATCCACTCCAACTATCACCCAGTCATACCCACAGATCATCATGCAATACGTTCCCATTGCCATTCAAAGCAACAAGTCTACTACATTAAACCACAACATTATAATGTGATATCCAAAGGGACCATATTTTTTCAAATTTCTTATTACTCCCTTGTTTTTGGTATACGTAACTCTCTAGTCTTACTAGCATATGAATCTTATCTACTAAGTTCTGGCTAGCCAGGGGGACAGAGGCAATCTAGTGAAACGCAATTAGCTTCCTTGCCTGGTAAAGGATTCTTGTGATCGCTATTCTAAGCTCAGGGGTAATAGGTATCTCCCTGGTATATCCCAGAATACAGATTGTAGGAGTTAGTTCAATAGTTACATCAAACACATTACAGACTAAGTTCCCCACATCAGACCAATATCTTCGCAATCTTGGGCAATTCCACATTAAGTGAATTAAATCAGCATTATGTGCGCCACATCTAGGGCAAGTATCGTCCATCCTATACCCCATTTTGTGTAATAAGACTGGAGTTCTATACACTCTATGCAGTAATAGCAATTGTGAGACTCTGTGGGCCTCACTTACCGCTACCACCGGGAAATCCTCCAATACCTCCTCCCACTGTTCCATTGTTAAGTCCTTGACATCATGTTGCCATTTGGAATATAGCTGCAGCGGATGGGCCGTGTGTAACGCCTCCATTAAGCTCAGATAGAACGAGGAGATCACCCCTCTTGTATTCCCCAGGGAGGTAATATGAGTAATAATCGGATGTGAATCAGCAGAGCCCATCTTCTCCTTACGGTCTTGTATTTGTACAGCATGCCGTACCTGAGGGTAGACATAAAATAACGTCTTAGGCAGTCCAAACTCTTGCTGCAACATATTTAAAGGATTTAGGACAGTTGTTCTCATATAGCTGACACATTTGATTAAGACCATAGACGTCCCATAATTTCACATTAGTTACCGTGTTTAGCTCCTTTTATAGGTAGTTAGGCCAGAGCGGGGTAAGTTGTGTGTACCCTTGGATTCCTACAATCTCTTTAGCTTTCGACCATACTGTGTGTATAGTGCGTAGGATACCATATTGCCTACCCTGTCATAAAAAACTCCACCCTCCAAAGCTGCCTTTACATTCTTAGTACGGATAAGCTGCTGCACAACCCGCCCAGCAGTGCTCAACTTATCTGCCTCTCCCCATCCCCGAAGATGCTGTAATTGGGCCGCTATGTAATACATCCGTGGGTCAGGGACACTCACCCCCCCCCCCAGGGTTTTAGATCTGCACAGCACCGCAAGTTTTATTCGGGGTGTTTTTTAGTTTTTCCCTTTAATTAATTAGCAAACATTTCTAATTCTGTTTTCACTTTCTCATTATGGGGTACTGAGTGCAGATTGATGGGGAAAAATTTGAATTGTTTTATTTCAGCACAAGGCTGCAACATAACAAAAAGTAAAACAAGTGAAAGGGTCTGAAGACCTTTGAAATGCATTGTAATAGTATGAGGAACATTTTCTTGACATTAGGCTTCTTAATACAGAGTAACCACCATTTTGATGCAACAGACTTTCTGAATATTTCTGCTTGCTTGCCACATGATTGTTACAAAAGCATATGGCAGCTCAAGCTGCTTCTATGAATGTGAAAGGGAGTTTAGTATACTCTAATAGCATGCATTGTCTCAATCCAATAGACTTTTGCAAAAGCAAAAAGTGTGCGTGTATGCAATAGACAGGTCATCTGTCCATAAATGAGCTTTGACAGTTAATATAGTATGTTGATCAACGCCCGTTTATATATGTTTTATATGTGGTTGCTTCAATAAAAGGGGTCAGTTCTCATAAGCATGTTTATGGGAACAAAATGCTCATGTCTTTGTACAATATGGCGTAGATATATTGACCAACTTCTTGTACGTTAACCTCCATGACAGCTCTTCCAAGTTCAATAGTACACTAGTTGTTTGATGTTATTTGTATATGTGATTTATTCTAGGATCTGCATAGAACAGGTTGCAGCTCCTATTGTGGACAGGAAGCAGAACAGGATAGAGTGGTACTTAAACGTGTGCTGCTGGCTTATGCTAGATGGAACAAGACTGTAGGCTACTGCCAAGGATTTAATATTTTGGCTGCCCTTATACTGGAAGTGATGGAGGGCAATGAGGGTGATGCACTTAAGGTGGGTAAAGCTACTTAAACCCTTGTTAAAGTCAAGTTGGATAATACTCAATAGTTGTATATTTAAATGGATTAAGTATTTTTCCCTTTTTATAAGAGAACTGATGATAAGATTCACCTAGGTTTTAGAAAAGGGGGGGGGGGGGGGGGGGGAATAAGAATAACACATTTTTTATAAGACCTTAGATCAGACCCCAATATCAAAACTCAAATCAGACCCCAATCAGATTTAAAATCAAATGACCGCGAACCGGTCTAAAACAAATGTGGTCACCGGGAGCAGGCAGTTCCGAGAACAGCCCGATGAAGGCCCCCGGCAGCTGTTCTCTGAACTGCCTGCTCCCGGTGACCGCTTTTGTTTCAGACCGGCTCGCGGCACAGGTAAGGGCTTACCTGTGCATCGCCGGACTTGTGAGTTAAGATGGCAGCCCGCATGTGTTCGCCGGCCATCACTGGCGGTGAGTACATCAAGCGCTGACAACGCAACAATCACCTCCCAGCCTGCATACTAATGAGCGCTGCCATAAGTATTCGTATTCACTTTATAATACACAGTCATTTTTCCACCACTTTTCAGGGGAAAAAGTGCATCTTATAAAGCGGAAAATACGTGTATATATATACTGAGAGAGAGTCCATCCATTTCCTAATATTCTAACAAATAGCAAGGACTATTTTGTAGGAAGGATTTGTGAAAAAAGAATCTACTGTTAGAGAAAGTGTTTTGTCTTGTATGTCTCATTCGTATTATTAGATGTGGTGATTGTTTTTTTAAGTGAGGACTATGTATGTATATCTATCAAACTTGTATAAAAAGCTTTTTTCTAAAGGGAACCTGTCAGTCCTAAAATGGACCATAAACCACCAGCATTACCTTATAGCTGTTGATATCCGGTTTCTAATGATGTTCTTGTCTAGGATGCCAGAGGTACTTGATCGCTGTAAAACAACTTTTATTTCCTTGCTTGCCGTAGGCAAACGAGGTTCTTGAACTCCAGGGGGCAGCGGCTTTTATGCTTGAAGTCAAGCTTGCCGCAGCCCTTCCCACCCCTTCATGTTTGATTGGTGACCTTTTAGAATTTTTTTCAGGCGCATACGACGTATGATTTCTTTTTCCGCATTTGTGCGTTGATCCGCTGTAGTGTACTTCGCTTCAATGGGTCAATGCACAGACTCGCGCGGGCTAGCACTCCAGAAAACATTGTCGCACATCAGCGTCAGTCACAGGACCAGGGGAGCGCCAGCTTACCGCCGAGAATCGCCTTGTCCACAACATCAACATCCAGATGCCATCTACACTACAGCGAGGATCAATGCACAGGCGCTGGAAACAAGATCATATGGCACATTCTCGAGATCTCAGGCTGGAACCACACCTGAAAGAATCCAAAAGGCCATCAGTCAAATGGTAAAAAAAGGGGGCACAATGAGCTTGAATTCAAGAACCTAATTTGCATATAGGCAAGGAATAAAAGTTGTTTCGCAGCGACCATGCGCCTCTGACTCTTACACAAGAACATCATTTGAAACCTGATGTCAACAGCTGTAAGGTAGTGCTGGCGGTTTATCATCCATTTTGGTGCAAACAGGTTCCCTTTTGAGGAACATACTAAGAAGTGGGGTAATGCACCACATTGGGTTGGTAAAGTATCTTCAGCAACCGCTTAGTCTCTTGAAACACAGTTAATGAATGCATGAGAGATTATATAGCCGTGCAAGATTTTATGGTCAAAGTGCCTGCTAATAATTCATGAAGAACTAAAGCTACGTATTACAATCCCCCCCCCCCCACCCAATTAATTAGTCATGTGTTAATTTCATCAAAGCTTCCTCTAATGTAACATATTTGACAAAATAATTGAAGTAGAAAGATAAAATGAATATTTATCAAAATGCAGATAACTATTTTATCGTTTAGAAATCTTAAAAGGATGCGCATGAATTATTTATGGTTGTTCACAGCCCTTGTTGTTCTCACTGTATTTAGCCCTGCATGAAGCAGAAAACCTGACTATCATCCACCTTATTTTAATACATGTTGGGGTGCATTTACATTTCCCGACGGATGCCTCCAATGTATATAGCAGTATAGGAATACAGTTGCGTACGTCAGCCATAAGTTCCAGTCTTTAAAAAAATAATAATAATAATAATGTATACTGTGTTATATACATTGTTTTTTACTGTTTTGACTATGCTGTTTTTGTTTAGCAAACAAGGGGGTAGCAGATCACTCATTTGGTCTCTACTGGGAGAATGGAGGCCAATGGATACACCGGATGTATACACTGGGAGCATCAGTTTGCATCAGTTCAGTTTCCATTCCGCTTTGGTGTCCGTCTGATGAAATTGAGCCAAATTCAATGGGAACGGATCTGTTTTCACTGACGCAATAGAAAACGGATCCGTCCTCCATTGACTTTCAATGGTGTTCAAGACGTGGTTAAAGATGATACAAACGGATCCGTTCTGAACGGATGCAGACGGTTGTATTATCTGAACGGATCCGTCCATGACGGATCAGCACAAAACACGAGTGTGAAAGTAGCCTAAGGTCATTGCTAAAAAGCATTTGCATGAACGCTCGTTAGCGATGATCTTCCTGTGTGAGACTACCGCCAATTACCTGATGAACAAGCAAAGGCTCGTTCATCAGTTAATTAGAATCTTTTGGCAAGTTTAAAAATCACCGTTGCCCGGCGATGGCATTAGCAATCCCTCTTCCCCATACTGAGGAGGAGATTGCTGCATGTAATAGTAGCGGTCTCCCCCGCTGACAAGTAGGCAATTGCCAGGAAGGAACGCAAAGGTTAATAATATTAATAACATATAATATGTAATACTTTTGTTTTAAAACCAGAGTTGGAGTCCGTACATTTCTTCTGACTCCACTACCCTGACTTTATGTAGACACCATGTTGAATCTTTATTAATTTACGTGTAAACTTTTTTCTTCAAAACAAAAAAATAATTGTTATATAGCAAATAAGTGGTGTGAACCCTTACACAGCTAAGTATACAAATGTATGCATATTTGATATTAACAAGGTCAAGTCGATATAGTGTCATCTGTTCTGGGCAGGGCAGTCTGAACTTTTTGAGAATTTTGCAGGGCTTTAAAATGCTTTGCCGTGTCACCTGAGCATCACCATGTTCCCTCTTGGGTTGTAGTTCTTTGTATACCTTGGATCTTATTATTTTTGCGCATAAACATTGTTTGTCTTCCACCACAGATAATGATTTATCTCATTGACAAAGTGCTGCCAGACAGTTACTTTGTCAATAACCTGCGGGCTCTGTCAGTGGATATGGCTGTGTTTCGGGATCTCGTGAGAATGAAGCTGCCGGATCTATCTCATCATTTGGATGTACTTCAGAGAACCGCAAATCGAGAAAGTGGAGGTATGTTCATGCATAATGATCACATTTAAACCCTTCTTGTATCTTTATTGACAATGTGTTGTCATGGAAACTTTACTAATATTAGTGTCACGCTCTAGTGTGGGAGGGAAACACCACACCGAACATAGGAGGGAAAGGGGGAAGGAAATAAGGCTTGAAAACTAGGGAAGGAAGATGGACACCTCCTAGGTAACAACTTCAAAAAGCTGTGGCAGCACCAGGATCTCAGCCGAGATCCAAACAGCAGCTATCCACATGTCCAACTGAAGCTATAAACCACACAGCATTGTGGAGAAACAACTATAAATAGGGAAAGCTAAATGACCACAATAGCAACACCTGGAGGTTAACCCCTTAAGGACCCGCGCTGTACATGTATGGTGCTGGTGGACATGACATAAGGACCAGCGCCGTACATGTATGGTGTGCTGATCGGCCGGGTGCAGGAGCTGCGCCCGCCCCATCAGCCGCAGGGGTCCGGCTGTCACTGATGGCGGGATCCCTACTGTACGCGCCGCCATCTGTGAAAACACAGATGCCGGTGCATTTATCCTCGCCGTCAGTGCTGACAGCGGGACGGTCCCCACGCTGCAGTGACGGGGACCCGATGGCAGGGAAGGCAGCCCGATGCCTATCGTGACAGCCTGTGAGATGTAGCCCTCTGGCAATCGTCTCCATTAGGCTTGTGTCGGATTTGGCAGCGCTTTCTTGTAAGGACCTCTTTCTTGTTCTCCACCAAGATAAGGCGGTGCTCCTCCCGGTATCTTATTTTCAGCCGAAGGTGTTCTCTGTCTTCTACGTCAACAAAGACATTGTTCTCCCTTCGTTCTGCACCTCTCTCTCACTTCCTAGGGAGCGAGCTCTCTGTCAGCTGGACGTGGTTTGGGCTCTAAGGATTTACCTGTCCATTTCTAGTTTGTTCCGCCGTACGGACTCCCTATTTGTTGTTCCTGAAGGTCCCCGCAAAGGCTTTCCAGCATCTAAGGTGACGATTGCCAAGTGGATTAGTTTAGCAATTGCTGAAGTATACCGCTCCCGGGGCAAGGTACCACCCCTCGGTGTCACGGCTCACTCGACCAGGGCGGTGGGTGCTTCTTGGGCTCTGTTCCACCATGCTTCCGCGTCACAGTTGTGTAAGGCAGCGACTAGTTCTGCCTTGCACACGTTCACCAAGTTGCATACTTTTGCTTTAGCAGACGCTGCCCTGGGCTTGAGCTTCTGCGAGGCAGTTTTCATGAGGGTGTGTTCTTCCTGCCCCGTGGACTTCTTTGGAACGTCCCACGGTCCTGTGTCTCCCAATGATACGAGCGAGAAAAAAAGATTTTTGTGAACTCACCTGTAAAACTTTTCAGCCTAATGTCGCCTCCTAGTGGCAGCAGCAGCTATACCCACGGTCCTGTGTCCCCCAGTGAATTAAGCGCGAGAGATTTTACAGGCGAGTTCACAAAAATCAATTTTTTTTTGTTTCAAAAATGCATTTATTGTGTTAATTGTAAAAAAAAAAAAAAAAGTATACACTTTGGGTATCGCCGCATCCGTAACAACCTGCTCTAAAAAAGAAAAATGCCATGTGACCTACCACGGTGTCGAAAAAGCAATTTTTTGTCACCTTGCATCACAAAAAGTCTAATAGCAAGCGATCAAAAAGTCGTATGCTAATCAAGTCGTCATGTCATCCCGCAAAAATGATACCCGAACTAAGACAATAGGCCCCCCCAAAAATATGATTTATTATTATTTATTTTTTTGTTTAAAAAATTATATTGTGTAAAACTTAAATAAAAAAATACATATTAGGTATTGCCACGTCCGTAAGGACCTGCTGTATAAAAATATCACATGGACTAACCCCTCAAGTGAACACCGTATAAAAATAAAAAGTGTGTCAAAAAAGCCATTTTTTGTCACCTTACATCACAAAAGTGTAAGGCCCCTTTCACATGAGCGAGTTTTCCACGAGGGTGCAATGTGTGACGTGAACGCATAGCACCCGCACTGAATCCTGACCCATTAATTTCAATGGGTCTGTGTACATGAGCGTTGTTTTTCACGCATCAGTTCTACATTGCGTGAAAATCGCAGCAAGTTCTATATTCTGCGTTTTTCACGCAGCTCTGGTTCCATAGAAGTGAACGGGGCTGCGTGAAAAACGCATTGCATCCGCAAGCAAGTGCGGGTGCGATGCGTTTTTCACTGATGGTTGCTAAGAAATGTTGTCTGTAAACCTTCAGTTTTTTTATCACGCTCGTGAAAAACGCATCAAAACGCATTGCACCCGCACGGAAAAAACTGGACAACTGAACGCAATCGCAGATAAAACTGATTGAACTTGCTTGCAAAATAGTGCGAGTTTCACTGAACGCATCCGGACCTAATCCGTCATGCTTGTGTGAAAGGGGCCTAATACCAAGCGATCAAAAAGTCATATGCACCCCAAAATAGTACCAACCAAACTGTCATCTCATACGGAAGAAAATGAGCCCCTACATAAGACAGTCGCCCGAAAAAAACAAACAAAAAAAAAACCGATGGCTTTCAGAATATGGAGGCACTAAAAACTGCCACCTCATCCCGTAGTTTCCAAAATGGGGTAATTTTTTGGGAGTTTCTACTCTAGGGGTGCATCAGGGGTTCTTCAAATGTGACATGGCAGCTCAAAATTATATCAGTGAAATCTGTACTCCAAAAACCATATGGCGTTCCTTTCCTTCTGCGCCCAGCCGTGTGCCCGTACATCAGTTTACGACCACATATAGGGTGTTTCTGTAAACGAAAGAATCAGGGCAATAAATATTGAGTTTTGTTTGGCTGTTAACCCTTGCTTTGTTAGCGGGAAAAAAATTGATTAAAATGGAAGATCTGCCAAAATTTTCCTTTTTAATTCTTGTGGAACACCTAAAGGGTTAAGAAAGTTTGTAATATCAGTTTTGAGTACCTTGAGGGGTGTAGTTTCTAAAATGGTTTCTAATATGTAAGCCTCACAAAGTGACTTCAGACCTGAACTGGTCATTAGACAGTAGGTTTTGGAAATTTTATGTAAAATTTCAAGATTTGCTTCTAAACGTCTAAGCCTTCTAACGTCCCAAAAAAAAGAAATTGTCATTTACAAAATGATCCAGAAATGAAGTAGACATATGGGGAATGTAAAGTAATAACTATTTTAGGAGTTATCACTATCTATTTTTAAAGCTGAAAAATTGACATTTTTAAAATTGCAAATTTAAAAAAAAAAAAGGGTAAATTTGGTTGTTTTTTTTTAAATAAAAATGTAATATTTTTTACTCAAATTTTCCACTGTCATGAAGTACAATATGTGAAGAGAAAACAGTCTCAGAATGGCTTGGATAAGTAAAAGCGTTGTAAAGTTATTACCACATAGTGACACGTCAGATTAGCAAAAAATGGCCTGGTCCTTAAGGTGAAAAATGGCAGGGTCCTGAAGGGGTTAAGGGTGTGGCTTGTACCAGAAACAACACAGATGCCTATTGATCCACAAGGTAAACATGTCAAATCAAACCACGTGTTGCCAGTCTCAAAGATTTCCTGCCACTCACTGTTGCGGGGTTGTCTGTATGTCTCGGTACGTCTGTGACAATTAGATACTGTATATGCAATGTGATTGTATTGATTTAAAACAGCAGCACCAAAAAAGTGTATGCCGGTGGCTTAACCTCTAAGAAAAATGCCATGTGTGCTACAATATACAAACATACAGTAGCTGTATGTATTAGAGAATTAGTTTATGTTGTAAGTTTACATTTACTCATATGGACCTTTTTGTTCCAGGTGGATATGAGCCCCCTCTTACAAACGTGTTTACCATGCAGTGGTTCTTGACTCTCTTTGCAACCTGTCTTCCAAACCACACTGTTCTTAAAATCTGGGATTCCGTGTTCTTTGAGGGATCTGAGATCATCCTACGAGTAGCACTGGCCATTTGGGCAAAGCTTGGAGAGTATGTTTTATTTTTTTGTTTTTTGTTTTTTTTATTTGATAACATTTTTATGTAATAACTACAAATACCCCAATACACTGTAGATGACTGTATAAAGGTATACCGTCTCACCCCAATTTTTCATCAAATCACACTGTGGACAGGGTACATTATTAAAACATAACTTTTACTGGATATAGATAAAATACTACCAATAAGAAAACAAAAATTGCAGTGAGTAAACAATAACTAAACTATAGTCAGCACTCCCTGATTGCTAGAATACGTAAGTGATAAATGGGTAGCTCTTACCACTTCCAGAAGTGTAGACTATGAACCAGCATCAGGTGTGTGACACGGATATATCCTTCAGTACGGTGGCAAAAGGACATAGGTGACTGTTACTCCTAGTTATCCTAATTAGCCCTTAATGTAAAGCCCTACCTGCAGGAGGGTTTGGGGAACTAATTTCACCTGCCTACCAGACACAGAGCACCAGCCCCGATAGGGGCGACCCCATTCGAAACCTTTCCCTATTTGGGGCCTGTTCCCTGCAGTTACCCTCACTTAATTCCCTACATGCCACGTCTCCCAGTTTATCACAACTAGCGGTGAGACTAAGGTGGATAGGGGACACTTCCTCACACCAAGGCATGGACCATTGTCTCCAATTGTGCCTACAGCCTCTACGTGACAAGGAATTGTCATTGCTTCCTAATCGTATTTTCTCGCCCATTTTCCTTGGGGGACACAGACCTTGGGTATAGCTCAGCTCCCTAGGAGGCGTGACACTAAGTAAAACTGTTAAGCCCCTCCTCCATCAGCTATACCCTCAGCCTGGAGATAGAGGCTACCAGTTTTAGCTTAGTGTCCAAGGAGGCAAGACACTCCCTGCTACTGCAGGGCTGTTTTCTCCTTGTTGTAATTTTATTTTATTTTTGTTTTTTCCTAGAGATACCAGAGACGCATTGGGCCTCTCTGCTCTCCCGGGGTGAGCTGCGCCAGTGCCAACTTATCTGCACTGCTGCCTCCCCCACAGAAGCAATAGGAGGATCTGGGCAGCAATGGCTCCCCTACATCCCGCCAGCTAGGGGGTCGCCCGCACGCAAAGCCCCTCTCCCAGCTTCCTGCCACTGCGGTGCCAGTAGCTGAAGGGGCGACCCTGCTGGAAGGAACTGAGGGTGAAGACAGGTGAGATGGCTTTTCCAGCCCATACCCCGTCCCTATCGGCAAGCATGTACCCCTCTGGGTAAGGGGGGCACCCGTGGTCGCTCATTCTGAGCGCTCCAGCAGACCCTCCCCAGCTCCCCTCCGTGTATCCTGCACCCCCACGCCGTTTTCCCCCATTTTCAGGCTACTCTTCAAGACGGCTGATCTCTCCCTCCCGCCGCCGCCCGCTCCGTTCCGAACGGGGGGCGGGGCTTATGCCCGACATGACCATATCGGCATCGGCGGGGCAGGGGACAATGGTGGCAGAAGGTCACCCACCTGGGAATAATCGCCGCACTCTTGGGGCC
Source organism: Bufo gargarizans (assembly GCF_014858855.1). Lineage (NCBI taxonomy): Eukaryota > Metazoa > Chordata > Amphibia > Anura > Bufonidae > Bufo > Bufo gargarizans. The sequence goes on from NC_058081.1 coordinate 311,057,449, forward strand.
TGCGGGCCCTTTATTTCATGGCATCCTGCTTCTTCTTAGCCCTGCGAGTTTTTTCGGCAGCAGGGGGCGTGGCTTACGCGCGCGCGCGCCATTTTGGGGGCGGAGTTAGGTTCTCCTTCACAGGAGACATTTCAAGCGCTGGAGGGGGCGGAGCTTGTTCCCCGCGCTTCTGCTGAATTCTTCCCGCGTTTCCTCACTCCTAGACAGGAAGCTGGGACACGTGGGGGACTCTGAGCACCTGGTGTATCGCTCGGCTTCTGTGGGCGCTATCTGCAGGCTCTCTGCTGTTTGCTGCTCCCTGCTGCTGCTGCTGCTGCTGCAGCTGCTGCTGATCCTCTCTACTCCTGACGTTCTTCTGAGGCACTGGTAGGACAGTTAACCCTCTCCTAACCCTCCTGGTCATAGCTGCTATATCCCTTGTGGTCTCTGTATTGGGGTACGACCACTTTTTCAGCATGTCAGATCCCACGGGTGCCCCCAAACCCTGGTACCATGCCTGTACCGCCTGTAAGGAACTTTTTTCGTGTGGGCAATCTGAGCCGCATTGCCTTGCATGTCAGGCCCCGGTGCAGGGCCCGCTTTCCGCTGCGCCCCCCGGTGCCTCTGAACCCCCTGACTGGGCTAGGTCTCTGTCTCAGGCGGTGGAAAGCCTTACACACGTAGTGGGCCGTCTCGTGGATAGACCGCCTCTCCCGCAGGCTGCCACAATCCCTGTCGCACCCGCTGGGACTACCGTTTCTGCCGCCCCCACTGATTCCCTGCCTCCCAGCGAATCTTCCAGGGCCCGGCATATTCAGAAACGTTCAAGGGTTGAGCGCACATCTTCTCCAGATGCTTCGCTCTCTCCGCCATGCGTGCGAGCTCAGTCAAGTCTATCCTCTCAAAGGGATACGCTTTCTGAGGGAGAACTGGCGGATTCGGACGTGGACATGGACTCAGAGCTTCCGTCCAAATTGGCGTCCGCGGTGGGGCATCTTATCACTAGCATCCGTGATACCTTTCACATACACGATGACCCCCCCAGCTCTGAACAGGCCGGCGTGTCCTTTCTTCGCCCCAGACAGGCCTCCAAGGTCTTTCCCATCCACGCAGATTTTTCTTCTGTGGTGTCCAAGGCTTGGACCCGGCCTAACGTCCGCTTTGTTACACCCAAAAAGCTGGACATTTGTTATCCCTTTCCAGCGGATTCTGTGACCACGTGGACGTCCCCGCCTAAGGTTGATCCTCCCGTGGCTCGCCTGTCCAAAAGCACTACTATTCCTGTACAAGACGGATCTTCCCTCCAGTCTGCTGAGGACCGTCGTACGGAATCCCTCTCCAAGGCCATATTTACTGCCTCTGGTTCGGCCCTTAGACCGGTCTTTGCCTCCGCCTGGGCTGGTAAAGCGGTCTCTGAATGGGGTTTGCAACTGGAACGGGAGTTAGGGTCGGACGTCCCTCTACAGGACCTCCGTTCCTTAGCCCAACTAATTGTCCAGGCCGGAAAATTTGTCTGTGAGGCCTCTCTTGATGCGGGTGCCCTCATTGCCCGTTCCTCTGCCCTGGCAGTATCTGTCAGGAGGGAACTCTGGCTGAAGGTTTGGGCGGCGGACGCCGCTTCCAAACGCTCTTTGGCTGGCCTACCATTCACGGGTTCCCGCTTGTTCGGAACCCGTCTGGACGAACTTATATCTGAGGCCACGGGTGGGAAGAGTACTCACCTCCCCCAGTCCAGGCCGAGGGGCGCCCCCCGTGGTCGCGCTGGTTCGTCCCGTTTTCGGTCCTTTCGCAAGCCCACCGGGTCTAGACCCGCGGCCGGTTCTTCTTCCTCTGGCCCAGCCCAGGATAGACGCAAGAAGCCGTTTTTTCGGACGCAATCTACCTGGCGCAAGCCCCAGCCCACACGGGCTCCCTCAGGCCAGCAGCCCTCTGCCTGAAGGTGCGCCCCCACCCACCCGGGTGGGGGGCCGCCTTCTACTGTTCAGGAACGTATGGCGGGCCCACATCTCAGACGCATGGGCGCTCGAGATTGTATCTTGCGGATACAAGATCGAATTTGCGTCCATTCCGCCAGACCGTTTCTTCCGGTCCCGTCCTCCGCGGGATCCCGTACGAGCGGCCGCCTTCTTCACGGCCATTCGCTCTCTAATGGACAAGGGTGTCGTCGCCCCCGTGCCTCCGACGGAAAGGTTCAGGGGGTTCTACTCGAACCTCTTTGTGGTTCCCAAGAAGGAAGGCTCAGTGCGACCGATCTTGGACCTAAAGCGCCTGAACCGTTTTCTCCGACTGCAGAGATTCCGGATGGAGTCTCTCAGGTCCGCAGTGGCCTCCCTGGAAAGAGGGGATTTCATGGCCTCAATCGACGTTCAGGATGCATATCTCCACGTTCCGGTTGCTCCATGTCATCACCGCTTCCTGCGCTTCGCGGTGGGGGACGATCACTTCCAATTCGTCGCCCTTCCCTTTGGTCTGGCGACGGCTCCTCGAGTATTCACCAAGGTCCTGGCCCCTGTCTTGGCCCTTCTGCGTTCAAGAAGTGTTTTTCTTCTCCCTTACTTGGACGACATCTTGGTCAAGGCACCCTCCTTCTCTCAGGCATCCGGCAGTGTGGGACTCACTCTGGAGACCCTGACGCGGTTCGGTTGGATCATCAACCACCCCAAGTCTTCTCTTACCCCCTCCAGACGGCTGATCTTCCTGGGGATGCTCCTGGATACGGAGTTGGCGGAGGTCCGCCTCCCGTCGGACAAGCGTCTGGCCCTTTGCGGGTCTGTTCGCAGTCTCCTCCGTCATCACCGCCCTTCCCTCAGATCCAGCATGCGGTTGTTGGGGAAGATGGTTGCCTGTTTCGAAGCGGTGCCGTTCGCACAATTCCGATCCCGCACCTTTCAGAGGGCAATTCTGTCGGCCTGGGACAAATCACCGAGGAGTCTGGACAGGACCTTTCTTCTGCCTCCCCTGGCTCGGGCTTCCCTCAGCTGGTGGTTGCATATCCCTCTACGGGGGAGGTCCTTCCTCCCACTGAACTGGCTGGTGATTACCACCGATGCCAGCTTACGGGGGTGGGGGGGGGTTTTCCCTCCCCGGTCCGTCCAGGGCGTTTGGTCTCTATCGGAGTCCAGACTTCCAATCAATATTCTGGAACTGAGGGCGATTCTTCTGTCCCTCAGACACTGGACCCATCTACTGAGGGGCCACCCTGTTCGGATCCAATCGGACAATGCCACGGCTGTGGCATACATAAACCATCAGGGAGGCACTCGCAGCGCTGCAGCGATGCAAGAGGTGACCCTCATTCTCCTCTGGGCGGAGGCGCATGTGCCGGCCTTATCCGCGATTTACATCCCGGGGGTGGACAACTGGGCGGCGGATTTCCTGAGCCGGTCCACCATCGACCCGGGAGAATGGTCCCTGCACCCAGAGGTGTTCGAAGCCCTTTGTCTTCGCTGGGGTCGCCCCGACGTGGACATCATGGCTTCCAAATTCAACCACAAGGTCCCCCAATACCTGGCCAGGGCACGGGACCCGAAGGCGTACGGCGCCGACGCGCTCGTCCTTCCGTGGCGCGAATTCTCCCTTCTGTACGTCTTTCCTCCTTTCCCCCTCCTGCCACGGGTTCTTCGGAGGATCGCGGCAGAGGGCGTTCCCGCGATTCTGATCGCCCCGGATTGGCCCCGCCGGTCTTGGTACGCCGACCTAATGTTGCTGTTGGCAGACGCACCGTGGCCACTGCCCTCCAGGGAAGACCTTCTCTCTCAGGGACCGATCTTCCACGAGCATTTAGGCTCGCTACGTTTGACGGCGTGGCTATTGAGACCGCCGTCTTAACGCGACGGGGTTTCTCCGCGGACGTAGTCCGCACCATGATCCGTGCTCGTAAGCCCGTGTCCTCTAGGATCTACTATCGGGTTTGGAGGTCCTATCTGGGGTTCTGTGAGTCCCGGAGCATCCCACCTCTCCGGTTTTCTCTTCCCACGATCCTGTCCTTCCTCCAGTCGGGTCTGGACCTGGGCTGAGCCTCAGTTCTCTGAAGGGACAGATTTCGGCGCTGTCTATTCTTCTCCAGCGTCCCCTGGCCCCTCTGGGGCCAATTAAGACCTTCTTACAAGGGGTGGCTCACTCTGTTCCGCCGTACCGCCCTCCAGTTCCATCCTGGGACCTGAATGTGGTGCTCTCGGCGCTCCAATCAGCCCCCTTCGAGCCTTTACGGGAGGTCTCCCTTCGCCTTCTGTCCTGCAAGGTCATTTTTCTTGTGGCCATCACATCTCTCCGACGGGTGTCGGAGTTAGCGGCTCTTTCTTGCTCCGAACCTTTCCTGATCTTCCACCAGGATAAGGTTGTGCTTCGGCCTGTCCCGTCCTTCCTGCCAAAGGTGGTCTCCGCCTTTCACATCAATGAGGACATCGTCCTTCCGTCGCTCTGTCCCTCTCCTTCCCACCCCAGAGAACGGGAACTGCACCGTCTGGATGTGGTCAGGGCGTTGAAGATTTATCTGGAGGTCACCGGATCCTTTCGGCGCACGGACTCCCTGTTTGTGGTTCCGGAGGGTTCGCGCAAGGGTTTGGCGGTCTCCAAGGTGGCTATTGCCCGTTTCATTAAACTGGCGGTGTCTGAGGCTTATCGAGCCAAGGGTAGAGCTCCGCCTTTCAGCGTCACTGCTCATTCCACCAGAGCAGTCGGAGCTTCCTGGGCGCAGAGGCATCGGGCCTCGGCTGAACAGTTGTGCAAAGCAGCCACTTGGTCCTCTCTGCACACTTTCACAAGGTTCTATAGAGTGCATACGCATGCATCAGCGGATGCTGCTTTGGGCCGCCTGGTTTTGCAGGCAGCGGTTTCCTGATGCTCCGGTGGTGGTCCGCCTTGGGTTTGTGGTCCCTCCCTTCTTGGACTGCTCTTGAACGTCCCAAGGTCTGTGTCCCCCAAGGAAAATGGGCGAGAAAAGGAGATTTTTGTATAACTTACCAGTTAAATCTCTTTCTCGCTCTTCCTTGGGGGACACAGCACCCACCCTTCTGTGTTTTGTTACAGGGTTATGGTCTGGCGCCCCGTTGGGTTGCTGGCTGGTTGTTTCCGTTATTGGTTGTTATCCTTTCACTACTTGGACACGCAACTGGTAGCCTCTATCTCCAGGCTGAGGGTATAGCTGATGGAGGAGGGGCTTAACAGTTTTACTTAGTGTCACGCCTCCTAGGGAGCTGAGCTATACCCAAGGTCTGTGTCCCCCAAGGAAGAGCGAGAAAGAGATTTAACTGGTAAGTTATACAAAAATCTCCTTTTTCTTCACTTCCCGTGGTTGGGATGAAAAGTGGAATGTAGGGAATAAAGTGTGGATAACTGTAGGGAACAGGCCCCAAGTAGGGAGAGGTTCCGTATGGGGTCTCCCCTATCTAGGCGGCTGCTCTGTGTCTGGTAGGCAGGTGAAATTAGTCCCCCTAACTCTCCTGCAGGTAGGGCTTTACATTTAGGGATAATAAGGATACAGATTACCTTACCGCCACTGACACTAGGAGCATCGGTCACCTATGTCCTTTTGTCACCGTACTGAAGGATATATCCGTGTCACACACCTGATGGAAGTGGTAAGAGCTACCCATTTATCACTTACGTATTCTAGCAATCAGGGAGTGCTGACTATAGTTTAGTTATTGTTTACTCACTGCAATTTTTGTTTTCTTATTGGTAGTATTTTATCTATATCCAGTAAAAGTTATGTTTTAATAATGTACCCTGTCCACAGTGTAATTTGATCAACATTTCTATGTACAATATATACTGTATTTTATTGTTGATCTATGAAAAAAAAATTGCGATATATGCTGTTTAGATTCTGGCCATAGCCCAGCTTTGCACTGCACATGGAGCTACAGTTAAACGTTGTCCATTTAACACATGATTGGCAGCATTTGCTGTGTAATTTTGAAAAGATCATTAAAATCAGAATAAGCTCCTCCAGCTTCAAAGAAACTTTGGACACTTCACATTTTATTTTATGGATAGTGGAAAAAGTCCCCAGATGTCCAGGAATTTATAGGCTGTTGGCACTCGTGTTGAATGGACATGACAGAAAGTGAACCTACACATTAAAGGGGTTGTTCACCCTTGGATGCCTCTTGAGCAGAATTCCCAGTGCGAATCGAACTGCGGAGGAAATCATATGTACCTAATCCCAGCCGCTGGGTTCCATCTCCTTTGTAGCTCTCAGATCTCCCTGCATCAACATGTGGTTTGATGTGGGTCACATGGCCACTGGGGCATGACGCATGGGAGATAGGTCACTGCTGCAGCCAACTGGATGATGTTCTGGGGAGATCTGAGAGCTGTAGAAGCCTAGGCCCATTTCATCATAGAAATGATCTACATACAAATTATACACCACATACTAAGTTATACAATGCATTCTACTCCAGGGATGCATTCACAATTCTTTTGGCTTCAGAGCTGAAATTTCCCAGCATTCTTTGTTTGTTCAGATATTATGCACACCACCATATTTTTTATCTATTTGCTATACGCATTTTTCTTAGAGAGCACACTGACATCAGTTTTTTTAAAATTTGCAGATCCATGTGACCATTCTGTAGATTATAGGAAATGTCATATACTTATCTGCATTACAAATGAGATTAGCCCTTTCTATTGATGGGAGTGAGAAAAATGCTAAATGTTTTTTGCAGACTGAAAAATACGGACACGGCCATGTGCATTATATCTTATGGTTATTCTATAGCGGTGTTAAATGATATTAAAATATTCCTGTTCTGTTTCAGGCAAATTGAGTGTTGCCAAAATGCGGATGAATTCTATAGTACAATGGGGAGATTGACCCAGGAGATGCTTGAAGACAACCTGATAGACAGCAATGAACTGATGCAGGTTATAAGCAAACTCTCATTTTCTAGCCCATCAAGTTGCAGAATGGTGTCATGTCATGTGTGAACAACACTGTGTATTATTAGTGTTGTTTAAAATGTGCCCCTGTGTGAATTGCTAGCACTTGTTTGGGTGCTATCTCACATATACTGATGCGTGAATCCCTAATTATAAATCCATTCCCATTATCTGCAAGCTTTCCATTCTAAATATTTAAGGAGGATTATGGAGCCTGAGTCATTGAGATATTGTGCCACTCATTTGGTAACTGCATACATTATTCGGAAAGAGCACAAGAAGGAATTGTCCACCATCTGTTTATTTGAAGTCTTGTATTGTATATTACTAGTTCATACTGTATATGGTACTGACTATCTTTGTGGCTATGATGTGTTTTTATGTTTGTATTTGTTATATTTACTTTGGTACAATTTACTTTTTGTAGACGGTGTACTCGATGGCTACTTTCCCATTTCCACAACTAGCCGAGCTGAGGGAGAAGTATACATATAATATCACACCTTTCCCAGCACCAGTCAAGTCTGCTTCATTTTCTGGGTAACCACATCCAGTCTTTGACCATAACCTATAACCTTTCCTTTGTCCTATGCATAGTACAATTTATCATAAAACTTTTCAGTTATTGTATAGAATGTACCATTTTATTTTCTAAATATCATTAATTTCATGCAAGGCAATGTTGTACATGTATCATATAATGTAACTGTTGCTGAAAATAGGTCTGTGGATGCGCTGTGTCCAATTCCAAAAAACAAGCCCTCATACTTCTATATGAACGAAAGAAAAAAAAAGTTATGAGTCTGGAAAGGCAGGGAGTAAAAATGGAAAATTGCATTCTTCAGGAAAGAGTTAAGGAAAAAAATAAAAAAAAGAATTAAATATTATATTGTGATGGTCAGGTGAGCTCATTTATCACTAAGTTGAAAGACAGAACTCCCTTATGCTTGTTTCAGGAACTGTTGGCCGCTGGCACCCTCCCAGTTTTGTCCTGCTAATACAGTATTGAAGGATCGGTTCAAAGCTAGAAAACACGCAGGTCCTCTTATCTGATGCTGTATCTCACAGTGGCCTGTAACATTTGTTTTTATTCTATTGTTTATTTTAGTTTTTTATCTTGTAATAAAATAACCAAACGTCACAGCCCATTGTAAGATATAGCAATACTGTAGGAACAGCACTAGATTAGAGGACCTATTTTCTAGCCTAAATGCTCACACAACAGATTCTGAAAAGCCACCTACAAAATTTGCAAATTTTTTTATTTGTTTTTTTTCAGTGTCTTTTTATTTTTAACCAATGGATGTTTACTTCAGTACGAAACTGCATTTTCAGTTCATGGTGTTTGGCGGCAAAAACTGCACAGAAAATGTGCAGATACATATGAAGCTGTTTTTGATTCTTCCTACTTATTTCAATGGGAAATTCAGCACAGATGCGACCCCAAGATAGGGCATGCTACTTCTTTTTATCCCCCCCACACTTCTTTTTTTCCATGCAGAAAAAGAGTGCTGTTTCCCATTGACCTCAATAGGCTGTTTTGAGGAGAAGACGTCCCAAAATCAGTGCCAAAAAACGGTGTGAACTGACTCTTAAACTAATTGCATCTACCGTAAATATTCAAGTGATTTTGTTTCTGAAAATTAAAGAGGAAAGCTATGTGATATACTCTTTAAGTTTATGATAGGGCTGTGGAGTTGGAAGGCCAAAGTTCTCCCTCCGACTCTTGCATTTTATAATACTCCGATGCCTTCATAAATGGCCAATTATTTAGAAATAATAACACATTTTCGGTAGTAAAATGGTGACATTGGGATTTTTCTTACGATCCTGTAAGTAATCAGGCTACTTAGATGAAACTTAAACCATATTTATTGGAATATAAGAGCTGACAACTGATTTTCTATCACCACTAGAACACCCTGCTAATCAATGTTTATAATATTAGAGATAGAACGCAGGAGAGGTGAGAACTAATTATCTACCATCACTAGAACGCCCTGTTTATCACCGTTTGTAGTATGAGAGACAGGAAAAGTGAGAACTGATTATCTGTCGCCACTAGAACACCCTGCTTATCATTGTTTATAGTATGATATGAAAGTAATCCTAGCAGACGTTTTTCAATTCAGCACGGTGTATTCTCTTATTCTAGCATACAGATATAGGCCTCATGCACACGACCTTGCAGTTTTTTGCGGTCTGCAAAAAATGGAAGCCACCCGTGTTGCCTTCTGCATTTTGCGTAACGGAATGGGCTCTGGCAATGTAAATGCCTATTCTTGTCCGCAAAGCGCAGACAAGAATAGGACATGTTATATTTTTTTAACGGGGCCGCGGAACAGAGCCACAGATACGGACAGCATCTTTTGCGGCTCTATTGAAGTGAATGTGTCCTCATCCGAGCCGCCAAAACGGCGGCTCGGATGCGGACCCAAACAACGTTCCTGTGCATGAGGCCATAGGTTTACAGGACGCATTTCTGTAAACTTAGATCTGTATGCTGGAATAAAAGAATAGACGGTGATGAATTGACTAATGTCTGCTGGGATTACTTTCATATTGCTCTTGGGGAACGCCCCTCCCTGCGCTGCGTAAGCTACAGACCGAGTGCTGTTTAAATATTATCACAATGTTTATCGTATAAGGGATAGGAGAGAACAGAGGAGAAGGTAGAACTGATTATTTGCCACCACTAGAACACCCTGCTTATCACTGGTTATAGTATGAGGGAGGGACATAGTATGAGGGAGGGACAGGAGAGGGGGAGAACGGATTTTCACCACTAGAACCCCCTCCTTATCACTGTTTATAATATAAGGACAGGAGAGTTGAGAACTGATTATCTATCACCACGAGAACACCCTGCTTATCACTGATTTCGATAAATAAATAAGAACATAAAATTATATTTATGATTAACATTTCTAAATGTGTATGAAAGTTAATATTAATGATAGATATTTTGTTAATCTGGAAGTCCGAGTTGGTACATTTCTACTAACTGCAACTCCACAGCCCTGGTTTATATTACCCTCTAAATAACTATAGTGGTGATGACTGAGAACTGAGGAAAAAGTGGCATTTAAACACTATACTGTGTACTTTTTAATATTACAGGCTCCCAAGTAAGATGCAAGACAGTGATGAAGAAAATGACATTGATGATGATGACATAAATGCCAATTCTGTTGGGTGTCTTGGCCCATTTAGTGGATTTTTGACTCCAGAACTGCAGAAGTATCAAAGGCAGATTAGAGGTAAAAAATAAAACAGACATATAGGGGGTAACTTATTAAGACTGGCGTTTTAGACGGCGGTGGATCCGGCAAAATTATGAAGAGGCTGCAGGCCTCTAATGCTGCTTCTAAATGTTAGACAGCTTCTGAGCTGTCTTACATTTGGACCATTTTCTACTCCTAAAACAGGCGTAGAAAGTGATGAATGAGTCTGGCCTGTCCCTGCTCACTCCATGCCAACAATTTTAGACATGACGTGAGCAGGGAAAAGTCGCTGATTGCGGCACAACTAACTATCTTGCCGCCATCTGTGCCTGAAATACTCCTAATATAGGCGTATTTCAGTATAATAAATGAACCCCATATTGCTGAAATTTTCTTGAAATATTTTTCCTAGAAGGGACCTATACTTGAATATAAAAACTAGGTGGTAAAGTATGAATGCTGCAGCATATAATGAGAGCAAAAAGGTGCTATATTTAGCACAAAGCAGACTAAGAAACAACCTAATTATACTTTAAAAATGCATAATCTGCATATTGCATGTATCTAATTGTTTGCTGTGAAATCTGATGGAACAGCCAATGGACTGTTTAACTGATCACACAGACTCTGCTCTGACCTCGGCCTGTACCTGACTACAGTTTTGGCTGACCCTTGGTGCTCCCCATCATTGTCTCTTGGCCAAGAACCTCTGGGAGTAACGGCAACGCCCACTTTGCTCCTAGAGGCCCATATGAATATATTAAAACATGATTTTTCTAAGCAATGCGGCCACGTTTTAACATGGAACCAACACAAAAGCCTTCCGCTGCCAAGCGCACATGTAACAGGTCTGCCAGTTTCATAGGTACAAATCTGCTGACAGATGCCATTTAAGTTCACTTTTATTAACAATTTTTAGAAATAGCCTTTTAATTCTCCTGGTCTATTTTTCAGATCAAAAAGAAGACCAAAGTTTAAAATTTGGCAACATTGCAGAACTTAGCCCGGGAGCAATTGATTCATGTCGAGGAGAATATCATGCTGTTTTTAATAGTATGATGATGGAGCGTATGACAACTGATATCAATGCCCTAAAGCAGCAGTACTCCAGAATAAAAAAGAGGCAGCTGCAGCAAGTCCATCAGGTTTACATTCGAGCAGGTAACTCTCCTAAACTGTCTTTTATACGTTTTTATACACCACCTTTTTTTCTCTCTTTTAATATTGCCGTCACCATTTGCCATTGTAATTTTAATTTTATTTTTTGCCATTCACTTGCATGTTTTATTTTTAACATAGGACTCGAAGAAGAAAAGATCCCTTCTGATCCTAGGGATCAACTTAATAATGGTATTTAAAAAAGGAAATACCTATTTGGGGTTTGGGGTTATGTTTCTAACATGACTGGTCATCTTTTGTAATGAAACATCTTGATTTTACTTGTTGATTAACAATTTGCGCGTATGGGAATTTGAGCATATGTTCTTGCTCAATGCTCAGTATGGACAATAAGAAGTTTATTTCTAATTTACACTGTCATGGCTCATAATGACAATCACTACTGCACACACTCATTAAAACCTAGTATGTAAGTATGTAATAAAAGGGGTATTCCAGTTATAATAAGTTATTCCCTATCCACAGGATAGCGGATAACTATTAGATCGGTGGTGTCCTACCACTGGGACCCCCACAGGATAATGATAATATGGGCCCCATACCCTATAGAGCCCACTGAAATGAACAGAGTGGCCAGTCGGACATGTGTGCTTTTGCTCCATTCATTTCTGTGGGAGTTCTGGAGATAGCTGAGAGCAATACTCTGCTCTCCGGAACTTCCCTAGAAATGATTGGAGCGGCCACACGCATGCACGACTGGCTGCTTATTTTAGGGGGCTCTACAGATTCTGGGACCCCTATTATCGTGATAACGTGATATAACCGGAATACCCCTTTAATATACTCTCCATACCTAATGTAGTGTCTGTTGTAGGACTCTAAAGATGTTTCACACTGTGAAGGATTACCATGCATACTTTCATTATCTTGAACCATTAACCATCTTTCCAAATATTTCTTCACAAATCAGTTTATGTTAGACTTAAAGATGAATCGTAAATATGGGATTTCTTGTTGATTAATCTGCTTTCTGTCTGGTGGAGGGGAGTTTTCATCTATATAAATGATGAAGATAAATTCTACTGCTGTTGCAGTAAACAATACAGAATTCCCTTATTTCTTTTTTTCCCAATTTGTAAAAAGCCTTGTTTTTCTCAGTTCTTTCATTTATTTGCCCTTCTAAGTTTTGATTATTAGGGGATTGTTGATTTTTATTTTTGTAGAGTGGTTTAAGGTTTAAAGATGTATTCTCAGAGACATTTGTGGCATGTCCACAGCATACAATAAATAGATACGTCCCTATCCGGGAAGGGTTTATATAAATCACCAGGAATAAAGCCTCTGTAGGCTAATAACCTCACTTGTCCCGGATATTAAAACGTAACTTTTACTAACTCAAATAAAAGGACTCCTATATCAGTGACTATGAGCTAAAGAGAAAGGGTAAAACTATGTAATGCTCTGTCAGTTCTATAGCACGTTATCTGTAACTGCAAAGATAGCCGGGAGTGCACTCCCCATGCCTGCACATACTTGAACACTGTATTCACTGGGCAGTATTACACCGTCCTATATATAGTGTTCTCTGGATAGTACTGTGCAGAACCACTATTCACTCTTGTGTGGGCTCTATTGTATTGTGCTGCACTTGTTTCCAGACCTGACACAGGCATCAGAAACTAAAAATCTAAACTGTCCCCCAACATGTTTCGCCAGCTAATCTGGCCTTCATCAGGGGTATCGGACAGACTTCGGTCAGTCTGTCTGATACCCCTGATGAAGCTCACAGTCACTGATATAGGAGTCCTTTTATTTTAGTTAGTAAAAGTTACGTTTTAATATCCGGGACAAGTGAGGTCATTAGCCTACAGAGGCTTTATTCCTGGTGATGTCCACAGAATATGCCATAATTGTCTAATAGATGCGGGTCCCGTCTCGCCCCACTGGCCGTCGTGTCCAGGCTGTGAGAGATGACTCGCTGTGTTATACTGTTTCTGTAACTTGCATTCACTCCTATTATAAAAACAGTGTAACACAGCGAGCTCAGCAGTTTCCTTAAACCAAGCTACCTCATGAAGCTTGGATGTTGCCGTCAGTAAGATAGATGTGGGTTCACTTTTAGCACCTGCACTAATAAGACATTATTAGACTTACCCTGTGGATATGCCATCAATGTCTGAGATAAGAATAGGCCTTCACAGTAGGTCTGACTATATCCTGAAATAAACCACCCATTGTGACTATAAATGCCAAAATCCATCTTTATTCATAAATAATTGCAGACGGGAGTTGGTGTGGTAAACTGGTGTGCCTGACAAGTGGCTTTACGTATTTGACATCTTAAAATGTTGTGTAACCTCATTTCAGATAAAGGACCTGTGAGCAGCATACTGCCATCTCAAGTTAATCATTCCCCAGTAATAAACCATCTGTTACTCGGCAAGAAGTTAAAGCAAGTAAACAAAGCTGCTAAAAATACAGTCGTCCAGTTACCAACCTCGAAGTCCATGATCCTACCCAACGAAGAAGCCAAAGCAAAGTTGAATTCTCCATGGCGGACCCACATTCGCGTTCATAGAAAAAATATAGCAAAGGCCAAAGGCTATGGGGACACAATTGGCCTGATAGAAGAGCAAAATGAAGTTTTCAAAGATCAGGTTGATGCAGCCAAAGAACCAGAGGACATTGAGGACGACACTTCCACAGTGGAGAGCGGAGACATAAGCTTAGATAGGACTGTTATGAAGGCTGATGGACATTCTCCGGAGCCTGTTTTTGAAGATGAAAATGCAAATGTAACTGTTGTGCAGAGCAAGCTGGAGACTTTGGAGCTGAGCACCAGTGATGAATCTAAAGACATGTCTGAGGTGATCCAGAATATTCAAAGAACCCCATCAAAGTCGCACAGCTCCTCAAGTGAAAGTGGAACTTCATTAAAATCACCAAAAGGGCCTGTTTTCAGCCCCTTCCCATGTGTTAAGCCTCTTAGGAAATCTACAGCTGCTAGGAATCTGGGGTTGTATGGGCCAAATAATAGAACCCCAACCGTAAATTTCCCTCATATGAGCAGAAGTTTCAACAAGCCTGCTAATGGTGCGACTGGGAGCAAAAAACGATAACGGCACTTTATTCCCTATGTAGACTCTTTTTGATTTCATTTTCTCTGTCCTTACATTTTCATAGCTCTCGTGGAAAATTTGTCCACATGTAACATGTTTCTGTAGATTTGTGGTTCCACATAAGAGACTTTTCTTGGGTATTAAAGGAGAATTTGGCAGTAAAAGGCTGCAAATGAGGGGGACTGATATGGCAAGAATAATTTCTACGTCCATTATGTATCATTCTTGGTATTTTTGTCATTGCTTTTTGGAATCTTAATTGTTTGCTGTCACGTTAGAATTCTTTATCTGCTAAGTAAGTGTGACTGGCATAATGTGATACAGAAAGCTTAGTCTTGATGTGCTATAAATAGGAAGCCACAAAAAGTCATTCGTCCAATTTCAGTGGAACTTTTTTTTTCCAAACCAATATTTATATACTGGATGTAAATTACAAATCTAATATAATTATTTGTTATTATAAGGGAATATATAAAAAAAAATAATGAACATTTTGCAGAATCGTTGCCAAATGCCAGCATATGCAGTGGCCACCTGGTCTATGCTTCAGACTTGCTTAATTGACACACAGGTAAGTTATTGCAGAGCAACAGAAATGTGGGATATTTATATTTTTACATCGGGGTGTTGTTGTTTACTATCATGTAATCCTATTTAATTATATACCTTTCCTGTATATTCAGAAATCATGTACATGGCTTAGGTTTGAGTAGTGCGGCAGGATGGTTAGGAAGCTTGCTTACCCGCATTGTGGCCTGAGAAATGTCCTTGTCAGAAAGTGAAGAACCAGTTTTCATGTGAACACCTCATTTCTGCATGCTTTAATTTGCATCCTGTGTTGGCTTGTTCTTCACATGTGTTATTAGAAAGAGGTGGTTCTTTCTAGAAGACAGTTAAGATGTTCTTGCAACTCTTTGTCTCTGTTCCCATAGGAAAAAGTTTCACTGATGTGGTAACTTTACTTTTGACTTTGTAAAATGTCTAGCTACTTGTAATGCTGATTCCCAAATATTACTTGTTCATATTTGAAGTGCCAAATGCATGGTTCTCTAGAAAGGTAAAACTGCAAGGTGGAATCTAGATATGTGCTATGTGTTGTCTCCTTTCCTTCTTTTCAGTAATAAAGTACTAGAACAGCATGGTGTTGGTGTCATGATTATCGAGATGCTCTTCAAGGTCAGAAACCTGCAGATTCTATGGATTATTGGTTGGTCACTTATACCTCAAGGTGCACACATGATAGTTCTGGCTCAGACACACAGGGAGCAGCCTACAAAAGAAGCTTCGAGGGAAAACTATGGGCAAATGCTGAATTTTCAAGTCTCACTTTAATTCACATGAAATAAAACCGAGTCATATTTAAATTCAGGTTGTATAGTGAGCTACTGAATAGACCCTAAGGCAGTGATGGTGAACCTTTTACAGACAGAGTGCCCAAACTGTAACCCAAAACCCACATATTTATCTCAAAGTGCCAACACGGCAATTTAACCTGAATACTACAGTTCTGATACAGTATATCTTCCATGTACTTTATCATTTAGCTATAATAGCCTGCCTACATTCAATGCGCCGCCCGTGCCGTTCATAGTGCGCCCTGCGCTGATGAATGGCAGGGAAAGTCTAAGGCATATTGGTACACCATAGATTTTTTCCAGGGAGCGGGTGCTCAGAGAGAGCTCTGAGTGCCACCTCTTGCACTTGTACCATAGGTTCGCCACCACTGCCCTAAGGCAATGGCAACATTGAATGGAAATGGAAGACTTCCACTTGTAGAAAACACATCCAAACTGAATCATCAACATTGAAAATCTACGTTTTGAGATTATGGGGAAAAAAAAAACAAAAACATGGATTTATAGGTGTTTTGTGCATGCTGCTAATCCCATATGTATACGTAGATTTGTTTTATTGGTGTCAAAAATATGAGCAGATTTGCTATTTTATTATAAAACATATGTATTTTAGGAATATGAACTAATCTCTCATGTGCTTATGTTTGTGAGCGTCAGTCCAGTTTTACACGTCAGTCCAGTTTTTAGTCCAGGAAACGCGTTCCGTGTGTGAGCAGTATTTCCTGGACTAAACACTGCTCCTCTGAAGTGAACCAGCAGTGAAGCAGCAGTGTCTCACCGTGGGTCTGCTGAACTTTACTCACCTGATTCTGTAACTACATTTCACAGCATCATAAATCATTATAATGCGAGTTTATTTCAGAGGAGCAGTGTTCAGTCTGAGGAATACTGCTCCCACACAGAGGACATTTACTGGACTGAATATGCCTGTGTGAAACTGGTCCTGCTGCTGTAAACTCAGTACCAAGAGCCTCCTGTTCTCCAAGAGTTTCTGGTAAACTGGATCATGGTTCAGGAAGTAACAACCTTGGTAAGAAACTGTGAATGTTGGTTAGCTGTTTTAGGCTTCCCTTATCTGTCTTTCTCTGCTTTTGTAGCATTTCATTTACTACATTTAGAGCAAAAGTACACCTGTCTCAGCGATGAACTCAGCAACGATTTTACATGCATCCTTTGTCGACTATATGACACTTATTCATGCTTTAGTCCAACATCTGGGTCTGCTTCTAGGTAACTAATGTCACATGCCTCCACTAATGAACATCTGAAGTCTAGAACCAGCACATGTCTAAATGGCAGGCACACTGAGGCTAACTGCCTGGCCAGGCAGAGGTGGGTTGGCAAGTAGAATAATATAGAAACAGGCCCAAATGTTGAAGTATAGATACATGAGTAAGGGTACTTTCACACTAGCGGTTTTCTTTTCCAGCATTGAGTAACATCAAAAGGGCTCAATGCCGGAAAAGAACTGATCAGTTTTATCCCCATGCATTCTGAATGAAGAGCAATCCGTTCAGGATACATAAAAAAGTGCCATATGACCCACATTAGGATTAAAAGGGTTTTCCTCTGGATAGGTCATCAGAATCTGATCAGTGGGGGTCCGACAACTGGAACCCCTGCCGCTCAGCTGTTTAGAGAAGGGAGCTGCACTCCTGTGAGCCCTGCTGCCTTCTCGCAGCTTACCAGGCACAGTGCCGTACATTGTATAAAGGGTGTGCCTGGTATCGCAGCTCAGCCCCATTAACTTGAATGGGGCTGAGCTGCTCCTTGGCCACATGAATGACTAATGTGTAGTCACTGACCGAGGAAAAGCTGAAAGAAGGCCGCGGCACTACTGCGAGCACCGCTACCTTCTCAAACAGCAGATCAACAGGGGTCCTGGGTGTTGGAACCTCACCGATCAGTATAAAACTCCCGGAAAACACCTTTAATGTATAAAGTGGCCAAACCCTTTAAACTAGGAAACCTGGTGCTTCAAAACCTTTACATATACAACATTCAGTCACTGATATGGAAATCCTTATCTTATTGCTGCCTCTTGTCATAACGAACTTTATTTGGAACATACCATATCTACTTTGCTTTGAAGTATGCTTATTATTCAGTTTTCAACAGCAGAGGGCGGTATTGTACTATGCTACTCCAGCAGGTGACACATTATGACACAGTGTAGAGTGCATGCATTTGTTCATTTAAGCTGGATTTTGAACTTTTTTTTGTTATTTAACTTTTATTGCTTTCTTTTTTTAATGCTCTTTATAGTATAGATTTTCTCATTTGCTTTCAAAGGGGATTTCCAGGTATTTAATATTGATGACTGATCCTCAGGATAGGTCATCAATATCTGATCGTTGGGGCCCGGCACCCCTGCTGAACGGCTGTTTGAAGAGGCCGCTATGACATAGTTTCCTCTCAGTTTTCTAAGCACAGTGTCATCCATTACATAGCGGCTGTGCTTGGGATTGCAGCTCAGTTCATTCACTTGAATGGGACTGAACTGCGCCTAGGCCATTTGACCAATATACGTGATGTCACAGTCAATGTATTTTATTTCCGTGTCTGCTCCAGTTTTTTTGCGGACTATATGCTGTAACGTTCACAAGTCACTCCGTGTGCATTTCGTTTCCGTATTTCCGTTCTGCAAAAAATTCTTACGGACAAGGCTAGTACTGTTCTATTAGGGGCCAGCTGTTCCATTCCGCAAAATATGGAATGCACACGGATGTCATCCGTATTTTTTGCGGGTCCGTTTTTTGTGGATCGCAAAATACATATGGTCGTGTGCAGGAGGCCTTAGGAAGAGATCCTAGCACTCAAATAGTGCCGCGGTCTCTTCTAACAGCTGATCGTTAGGGGTGCCATTGGTGACCTATGCTGAGGATGGGCCATCAGTATGCAAATCATGGACAACCCTGTTGATAGTTTTGGATTTACTCTACAATAACTTAAATAAAATTGTTTTTAAAACTTTTGCTTCAGATCATTCATAGTAACGGGTCCAGTCCAGGATCATACTCCATGATATTATATTTTGATCTATTTATTGATAAGTTTATTCTTTGTTGTCTTCATTTTGGTACGGATTTAAAAGGGTCATCTGGGATTTTGATATTGATGGCCTATCCTCAGGATAAGTTGTTAATATCAGGTTGGCAGGGTCCGTTCTGATATTGAACTCTTCTTCCAAGGCGAGTGACTTTTCCATATGTTTCACATGGTCTAGGTGTGGCTCAGTCCCATTCAAGTGAACATGGCTGAGCTGTAATACCAAGAACACAGGTGTTATCCAATGGATATCCAGCTGATCGGCAGGTGTGCTGAGAGTCGGACTGTTGAAGATCTGATGTTGATGACCTATTCAGAGGATATGTCATCAGTAGGGATGAGTGAATCGACTTTGGATGAAACATCCGAAGTTGATTTGCATAAAACTTTGTTCTAATACTGTACGGAGTAGGAGCTCTGTACAGTATTAGAATATATTGGCTTCGATGAAGTTATTGCTTGCTACCTTGGAACCGAACCAGAGTTCGGGAAATGTTTTTTTACAGTACAAATTAATTTATGGAGTTAGTGAGCGAAGTCTAGCAATAACTTCGGCTCATCGGAGCCAATACATTTTAATACTGTACGGAGCTCTTGCTCCGTACAGTATTAGAACGAAGTTTTATGTGAATCGACTTTGGATGTTTCATCCGAAGTCGATTCGCTCATCCCTAGTCATCTGTATCAAAATCCCAGATAACCATTTTAGGAATCACCTAGAAATTTGACACGTGTGATTATTTTACCAAAGACTTTTAAAAGGTAGACTTTGAGGCTGGGTTCTAAAGTGACTGATTAGCTGTGGATTTTGTGAAGCAGACAAATGTTGCAGAAAAGCTGCAGATCAGACACAGATTTCATTCTTTGCATTGAAAAGGGGGAAATCCTCAGTATAAATTGACATGCTACAGATTTATAATCCGCACCACAGGTCAGTTTTTGCTGCTGATTTTTTTCTGCCAAGTGTGAGCGGTCCATAGTAACACGGCCTGGATTCCTGATGACAGCAGGAGCGCACGGCGTCATTGGTTGCTATGATGCCGTGCTCTTCATGCCGCCGCTGCACTACAGTAATACACTTGTATGATCTATACAAGTGTATAACTGTAGTGCAGCGGCGGCATGAAGCGCACGGCATCATAGCAACCAATGACGCCGTGCACATTCGGCTTAACGCTGTAGATTTGCCTCATGAAAATCTGCAACAGCAAATCCACAGCTAGACAGTCACTTGTGAACCCAGCCTGGAAGTATTAATGACATGGTACTGCACCCCTAAGCTTTTAAACAAACTTACCTCTGCTATGCCAAACATCTGTTGGCAGTTTGGTTCCCCAAGGGCTGAGATGGCTTACCTCCGGCACTCCAGATGTGGTAAAAATAGAACGGAGCATGCTGCGAGTCGTAGTTTCCCCGCAGCTGGAGTGCCAGAGGTTAGCCATCACTGCCCTAGTGGCACTCTTTCTTTCGTATATTTGGGAAATGCCCATCACGTATGGCTTTTATTTTTATTTTTTACTATACATAAAGGTGTTTGCAAGCGGAAAAATGTACCATTAGGCGATTGAACATGTGCTACGATCTTTGATTGTCCATATAATACACTGCAATACTTCTGCATTGCAGTGTATTATGTCACTTGCTGTAAAAACTGACATGCCTGTTCAGCCCTGCCAAATAGAATTAGGTTCCGTCTGTGATCTGCATTCCCCTCTGCTCCTGCCTTTGAATGCTAACAACCTTACGTATTTGCAATGTTTGAAGTTCTTTCTCTGCAGTACAAGTTGTTCCTTGTAAAATGCTGTTACATAATTTTTCATTTTCAAATGTCCTTCTAGTTCTCACAAATTCTATTGACAACAGAACTGTTAGCACCCCCTATTTTTTTTTTTCGTGTTCCTTTTATCTTTTTATAAAATAAAAACAATCCCATAAAATTGCCTTAGGTGCATGCATGGGAATATGTCATCAGGATCTTGGACAATTATCTATAGTAATACATGAGTAGTACTGCAAATAAGGAGTCCAGATCACTATTTTTTTATTTTCCTACTGCCCTCCTTTACCCCTCTGTCAGCGTTTGGAATTTAGCAGTCTGGGAAAGCTGGGTAAGAACCTCTGCAGAGATGTAATGGAGCCCACACTTGGTACATACATTCCGCATAAATTATGGGGGAGATTAATCAAACTGGTGTAGAGTAGAACTCACTTAGTTGCTCATAGCAACCAATCAGCTTCCACCTTTCATTTTTCACAGCTCATTTGGAAAATGAAAAGTGTAATCTGATTGGTTGCTATGGGCAACTAAGTCAGTTCTACTTTACACCAATTTGATAAATCTTCCCCTATATCCATAAATATATCAGGACAACCGGAGTATATACTGTATACGTAGTTTGGCCTCCAGCATACCTCCACATACTCTGCAGTTTTGTTGAAAGGCAAATCTGCACAATTCTGTAGTGAAAGGAGGAATTATCACTGTGTAACTGGGCAGATTAGTTGTATATACTATAGTAGAGCTGCTACATATTGTTTCTGTGGTTGGCAGTTACACATTTATTTTGTACTATAGTAACTAGGAGAGTCCTTCCAACAAAATGGCCTCTCTCATTGTGTGGACAAAAGTTATCCAGACTAAATACATACAAGATGAAAGGAAAGGTTCCAGCACTTCGTATTCTGGTTATTGCTTTGTCTTTATTTCACTATTAGTTGCAGACTACATCTTGTGGATATCACATCCCACCACCGCGACAGGTTAAGGGTCCATTCACACATCCGTGGTGTATTGCGAATCCGCAATACACCTGGCCGGCACCCCCATAAAACTGCCTATTCTTGTCCGTAATTGCGGACAAGAATAGGACTTTCTATTTTTTGGCGGAGCTGAGGCCCGGAAGTTCGGGACAGCCCTCCGTTAATGCGGATGCGGAGAGCACATAGTGTGCTCTCTGCATTCATTCCTGCCCCATTGAGAATGAATGGGTATGCACCCGTTCCCGATATTGCAGAACAGATGCAGACCCATTTGCGGACGTGTGAATGGACCCTAACATGTTTCGAACTCAAACGTTCTTAATCATAACCCCTATGATTAAGAACAATTGAAACATGTTAACCTGTTGCGGTGGTGGGATGTGATATCCACAAGATGTAATCTGCAACTAATAATGAAATTAAGACAAAGCAATAACCGGAATACAAAGTGCTGAAACTTTTCAGTTTATCTTGTATGCTGAGAGGACTTGTCCGTTCCGTGCATGGGAGCATTTGGTGAGCTAGAATTTACCTTTTTTCCCCAGACTAAATACAGCCTTCTATATTTTCTCTCTCACATGCACTAGCATCAGAGGAGGGAGGGGGAGAAGACATGGGTGCAGCCTGAGAGAACAATGCAATCCTTTTCTATTGTATTTTTCAATGGTCTGCAATTGTGATATCTGATTAAATAAGAGCAAATAACAAAGACACATAAGGAGATTATGTTTTTTTTTGTTTTTGGATTCTGCCTTTAGTGCCCCTTAAATTCCAAAAATTCCTGGACAAGATATCCAAACCAAGATCATCTAATTAACCATATCCATGTATGTCCTTCAGATTCTATGTGATATTTTCTGCCCAATTCTGTTTGCATTGACTGATTGCATTGACAGATTGCATTGTGCTTTTTTGTTCTCCATGATGCTGTAGTCCACAGACGCAGTGAGTCTACACTTGAATGATTCATGTGTGATATTGGAAGCGAAGGAACTGATAGGATGGTTCTGCAGCTTTACACGGGGGGACGACCTAGTAGATTGTTAGGAAGGAAGCGTTCACCCAGAGTATGGGGAGGAGCGACCGCTAATAGATTGTAAGTCCTCGCGGGTAGGGCCCTCTCTCCTTCTGTGCCAGTTTGTAACTTATCTTGTTCATGCTTAGTGCAATTGTCTGTATTATGTATGTGCACCCCTTTTCATATGTACAGCGCCATAGAATGAATGGTATTCATAATAACAATGCCATAACTCTCGCCCATACTGTCTTGTTATTTCCCGGCAAGATATCGTGTTTACATAGCACAATCTGCCACTGGGAAACAATGATCTTTTGGGCGGCACAAAAAATCCAATTACCCGATGACCGAGTGTTTTGGTCGTTCATAGATTCCTTCACTAGTAACACTCGTTAGCAATAATCTGTTCAATTGCCGGCCTGTGTAAAGGGCCCTTAAGACTTCTATCTGGTAGATCTGCATCTGAAACCTTACTGTTTGAATATGTTGATAAATTGGAGGGGACCTCTGATGTGACTGGGAGCTGAGATGGTTGTCAGGGGTAGTGCCCCCTAAAAGTAATATTGGGTCTGGGTGGAATTATTTTTTGTAGGTGTGGGTCCATAGGGATTTCTTTATCGGGGTATCGCCACGTAATATATATATATATATATATATATATATATATTTTTTTTTTTTTTCCAACACAGTTCATACTACTGATCCTTACTTTCACAACTTGCCCATGATCCATCAATAGCTTCCACTCCAAGCTTGTTGATCGGACCCCCTCAGTCATCAAACTGTCGTTTTATATCTTCCCTCGCCTCTTTTAATTTACAGCTCTTTAATTCACTATTTGTATATTAACATTGACAGTCAATCTGAATCATTAAGGGTACTTTCACACTAGCGTTGTTTGAATCTGGCGGGCAATTCCGTCGCCGGAACTGCCCGCCGGATCCGAAAAAACATGTGAAAACGCATTATATTTGAATCCTGATCACAATGAAAAAATGCATTGGAAAAAAACCAAATTTTTCGGGTTTACCATGCAAAAGCCGGATCCGGTTTCACGGAACACACGGCTCCGGATCCGGCATTAATACAAGTCAAAGTGTTCAGGTATTTTTGGCCGGAGGTAAAAATACAACATGCTACGGTTTTCTGAAAAGCCTGATCAGTAAAAAAAAAAAAAAGAACTGAAGACATCCTGATGTATCCTGAACGGATTGCTCTCCATTCAGAATGCATGGGGATAAAACTGATCAGTTCTTTTTGAGATTTGAGCCCCTAGGACGGAACTCAGCGCCAGATAAGAAAAACGCTAGTGTGAAAGTACCCTAATCAACACTGCGCCTGCTCTATATACACATGGATATATAACTCAATACACAAGTTAGCTACCCAGCCTCTTCAATCTTCTTCCTCATCTCAACTGCGGCATAATGTCTGATGAAGGCTTGCGAGCCGAAACGTTACACGATTATTGCCACGCATGAAATAAGATCTACTATCAATTAACACTACGTGCTGTAGTTTTTGTTTTATATATCATTCATGAACACTGTAACCAATTTTGTTCCCGATTCAATACGCTTCTCAACATTGTTTCCCGCTACTCATACTGTGTATGTCTGTTACACTTGCTCATTTCATCCCAGCACCTATACAACCCTTTTGCCCTCAGCCAGCACCCATAGGCTTGCTGCTTCAGTTCTACACTGTTCCTGTCACTGCACAAACCACTTTATTGACTCTTAGAAAATCATAGATTTTTATTCATACTTTTTTCCCACATTGCCCTCTTCCGTACCTCCCCTAAAATAATCTGTTTTTAATTCCTAGTGACAGTTTTATTCTCTGAGGCTACACGCATTTATGTCCAATGCAGGGCTCTTCTATGCATATATTTTTGTATTTGGGGTTTCATTCTTTCATTATGTGATTGTATCAGTATCCTTCAGTTTTATCCAAATAATTTTGTACTGGTATGACCAGATTTTGTGATTTACTTTAGCTTTCTGTGTCATTGCCATTCTTAGCTTCGACCAACCTGGTGCCTTTTTAAGTATACCGTATTTTTCGCTTTATAAGACGCAGGAGGAGGAAAATAAGAAAATAAATATTTTGAAACAAAAGGTGTGCTTTTGGTGGGTTTTGAAATAATGGTGGTCTGTGGATGACACTATTATGGGGGATCTGTGAATGACACACTGTTATGGGGGGGGAATCTGTGGATGACATACTGATAAGGAGGGAGCTGTGGATGACACTGTTATGGGGGAGATCTGTGGATGACACATATATAGCATCTTATGCTGGTCCCCTCTGTGTCTTCTCATGTCCCTGTGTAAATAGTGACCCCCATTACACCGGGCCCCGCTCACAGCAGTCTTCATATGTAAAGTCTAGTCATGTAATCCTCAACAAGTGGCTCTGTAGTAGTACTCACTATCAAACTAGCAGGTGGGCAGCGTAACGTCACTCAGCCACGCTCCTGCTCCGCCAGCTTCATTAGCGAAGTGGGAGGAACATGACTGAGGGAGTGACGTTACGCTGCCTGCCTGCTAGTTTGATAGTAAGTACTACTACAGACTATTACCGTAGTTTAACAAAGCAGAGCCACTGGTTGAGGATTACATGAGTAGACTTTACATATCAAGAGTGCTGTGAGCGGGGCCCGATATAATGGAGTACAGTGACTGCACCGGGCCCCACAGCGAGTGCAACAGCAGTTGCCGGCCTCCAGGCCCTCCTCCCACCCCAAGTGATAGAGCTTTCATACATCGCAGGCCGTGCTGTGCAGCATAGCAGCTGGCGATGTATCAGTGTCAGCAATGTAAAAATTGCACCATTTGCTTTATAAGAAACACTGCCATTTTCCCCCCACTAGTGGGGAAAAAAAGTGTGTCTTATAAAGCAAAAAATTCGGTATATACAGGTACATCTCAATAAATTAGATGAATATCATCGAAAACAATTTATTTCAGTAATTTACCTCAAAAAGTGAAACTCACATATTATATAGCTTTATTATACACAACAATCTGTTTCTGGCGTTGATTTTATTGTTGAGGATTACAGCTTACAGCTAATAAAAAACCCAAAGTTAGTATCTCAAAAAATATAAAAAAGGCAAATTAAAAAAATAATTTTTAATACAGAAATGTTGGCCTACTTAGTATATGCACTCAGTCTTTGGTCAACTCTCCTTTTGCATGAATTACTGCATCAATACAGTGGCACTTCCATATTTAACCAGGCAAGGAGTCTGAACAAAATCCACACCAAACCATGCTGATTATGTTGCGGTTTTTCATGCAGCTGAGGCTACTTTCACACTAGCGTTCGGCTGTCCGCTCGTGAGCTCCGTTTGAAGGGGCTCACGAGCGGACCCGAACGCTTCTGTCCAGCCCTGATGCAGTCTGAATGGATGCGGATCCGCTCAGACTGCATCAGTTCCGCACGGACAGGCGGACAGCTGAACACTGCTTGCAGCGTTCGGGTGTCCGCCTGGCCGTGCGGAGGCGTGCGGATCCGTCCAGACTTACAATGTAAGTCAATGGGGACGGATCCGTTTGAAGATGCCACAATATGGCTCAATCTTCAAGCGGATCCGTCCCCCATTGACTTTACATTGAAAGTCTGGACGGATCCGTCCGAGGCTATTTTCACACTTAGCTTTTATATGCCAAAATAATGCAGACGGATCCGTTCTGAACGGAGCCTCCGTCTGCATTATTATGATCGGATCCGTTCAGAACGGATCCGATCGAACGCTAGTGTGAAAGTAGCCTGATTCCAACAGCTGATATGAAAAACTCCCCAAAAACAGTATACTAACCTTCTGCCTCTTTTGTGCTGAGGCTTTCCTGATCCCTGTAATTCTGGTTCCGGCAATGACATCTCAGCATATGTGACTGCAGAGGTCACATGTTGAGATATCCCTGGAGGGGGCCAGTAAACCAGGATCGGCAGGGAAACAATGGATGCCTTGCTACAGCAGACCTGAAATGTTATTATTTTTATTTTTTTTCAAATCTAAGTTTTATTAATTTTGATGAGAAATACAAAACAAATAAGCAAATGTGTAAAATTTCATGCAAAAAAACCATACATTACATAGTGTACAAACATAGTGAGAAAAACGGAAACAGAGCATGCTACAGAGAGAAATTGCAATGTCAAAGGAACACAAATCCATAGAAGAATAATGAGACAAATAAAGTGTGTGTGTTGGGGGGGGGGGGGGGGGATGCAAGTACAAACAGAATGTCAAGAAAACCTATTTATCTAGCCAGACCAGGAAGCTGTATGTAATCCAGGGCAACCATTGTCTCTGTTTGGTAGGATCTGTTATGATCTTCAGCCATGAAAGTCTCCATATGTTTGATATAGTTAAGCTCATAGAGCCATTCTTTAACCCCTTAAGGACTTATGACGTACTGGTACGGCATGTTTCTCGAGTCCTTACGGACCCATGACGTACCGGTACGTCACAACTTTAAAAAACTAGGTTGCGGTGCCGCTGCGGTTAATAGGAACAGGATGTCCGCTGAAATCATTCAGCGGGCATCCTGTCACAACGGACATGACCCCCCCCCCCCCCCCCCGCGCGCGTATCGGCGATCGCAGCAAACCGCAGGTCAATTCAGATCTGCGGTTTGCGGCTGGGTTCGGTGGTGCCATCGGGTCCCCATGCGGCTGTAGAGGGGACCCGATGGCATGGAAGGCAGCGCGATGCCTAAAAAATTATGGCTCTCAGACTATGGAAACACTAAAACATGATTTTAAAAGTTTCACTGAATATTTTTTCCACAAAAATATATATCAATCTGCTCAGCTTCTCCTGCTGTATAATATGGTGCTCTCAAATTGCACTGCATTTTGTGGTGACAAGTCAGCTTTAACCGCCTCCGGACCCCCTAACGCAGGATTGCGTTCCGGAGGCGGTCGATTCATTCCTCCTTGACGCGCCAGCGCGTCATCTCACGAGACGCGAGATTTCCTGTGAACGCGCGCACGTTCACAGGAACTGCAGGTAAGCAAGTGGATCTACAGCCTGCCAGCGGCGATCGTTCGCTGGCAGGCTGTAGATGTGATTTTTTTGACCGACTAAAAGGTATATTAGATGCTGTTTTGATAACAGCATCTAATATACCTGCTACCTGGTCCTCTGGTGGTCCCTTTTGCATGGATCGACCACCAGAGGACACAGGCAGCTCTGTAAAGTAGCACCAAACACCACTACACTACACCCCCCTGTCACTTATTAACCCCCTGATCACCCCATATAGACTCTCTGATCACCCCCCTGTCATTGATCACCCCCCTGTAAGGCTGGCTCCATTCAGAGGTCCGTATGTGTTTTGCGGATCCATGGATCGGATCTGCAAAACACATACGGACGTCTGAATGGAGCCTTACAGGGGGGTGATCACCCCATATAGACTCCCTGATCACCCCCCTGTAAGGCTGGCTCCATTCAGAGGTCCATATGTGTTTTGCGGATCCATAGATCGGATCCGCAAAACACGGACACCGCGGATCCGCAAAACACATACGGATGTCTGAAATATCTCTCTCTAATGACAACTTTGTATAAAAAAATTGGAAAAGTTGACTTTTAGAGAGATATTTCTCTCACCCAGCATGGGTATATGTAAAAATACACCCCAAAACACATTGCTCAACTTCTCCTGAGTACTGCGATACCACATGTGTGACACTTTTTTGCGGCCTAGGTGGGCAAAGGGGCCCAAATTCTGAAGAGCACCTTTAGGATTTCACAGGGCATTTTTTACATATTTGGATTCCAGACTTCTTCTCACGCATTAGGGCCCCTAAAATGCCAGGGCAGTATAACTACCCCACAAGTAACCCCATTTTGGAAAGAAGACACCCCAAGGTATTTTGTGATGGGGATAGTGAGTTCATGGAAGTTTTTATTTTTTGTCACAAGTTAGTGGAATATGAGACTTTGTAAGAAAAAAAAAATCATCATTTTCCTCTAACTTGTGACAAAAAATAAAAAGTTCTATGAACTCACTATGCCCATCAGCGAATACCTTATGGTGTCTACTTTCCGAAATGGGGTCATTTGTGGGGGTTTTCTACTGTCTGGGCATTGTAGAACCTCAGGAAACATGACAGGTGCTCAGAAAGTCAGAGCTGCTTCAAAATGCGGAAATTCACATTTTTGTACCATAGTTTGTAAACGCTATAACTTTTACCCAAACCATTTTTTTTTTTTTTACCCAAACATTTTTTTTTTATCAAAGACATGTAGAGCAATAAATTTAGAGAAAAATTTATATAGAAATGTAGTTTTTAAAAATATTACAACTGAAAGTGAAAAATGTAATTTTTTTGCAAAAAATTTGGTAAATTTTGATTAATAACAAAAAAAGTAAAAATGTCAGCAGCAATGAAATACCACCAAATGAAAGCTCTATTAGTGAGAAGAAAAGGAGGCAAAATTCATTATGGTGGTAAGTTGTATGACCGAGCAATAAACGGTGAAAGTAGTGTAGTGCAGAAGTGTAAAAAGTGGTCTCGTCATTAAGGGTGTTTAAGCTAGGGGGGTTGAAGTGGTTAAGAGCTTCAGATTTGGAGTAAGTTATTTTCAAATTACTAACACTCTTAAACTGCTCCCATTTTTTTTTTTTATAATAAGGGTAATGGAGAGGATGGGATTAGACACATAAAGTAATAAATAATCCCTGTATAAAGCTAGTTTATGGTCTCAACAACCTACTTATACACCAGTAATGTCAGAGCATTGGAGGATGGTGATTGCAAGATGCTCCTTAACTATTACAGAGGAAGGCTAGTTAATAGCCCTAACGTCTTATATGAATTATAGAGCATTACTTCCTTTTGGATGCTGCCTCCACTCCTCTTTTTTGTGGATGTTGATAGGGAGCAACTGGACAAGGCTCTACGGGGGCGTGCACCTGAGACATCAATCATCACAACTTGAAGTGGGTGCTGTATTTTTCCTTTTTCATTACAGAAAGCAGGGGGGACAAGGGAACCCCCTTCCTCGTGCCATTAAAAAGGGAAAGGAAAGAAGATTATTCACCTTAACTTGAACAGAGAGATTAGAATAAAGGGAACAAACATTTCCTAACAGAGAGTGGCCAGTATCGATTTGTGTAAGGGCTGCGTTCAAGAATCACCAATGAATGCACTCAAATGCTTTATCAGCATTGACTGAGACCAAGCAATGCTTCCCGCCCTTTTACAAAATTGACTTAGTCAGTGCGAGTAATCTAAGGAAGCAGTGCTATGATCTTGGCAACAGCTGTGTTAATTAAAGAGATGGGATGATAATTGGCACAGTGGGAGAGCTCCTTCTCAGGGTTAGGAATAACTGAGATGTGAGACATGCGAGATGAATGGGGGAAAGAGCAAATTGCACTGAAGACTCAAGTTAAGAACAGAACTTATTAAGAGAAAAAAAGCTCACCACGTTGTTCCTATAGGACCGCACCCTTGCCACTTGAAGAGAGGATCCACAGCCCGGTCTCGGCACTCAACACCTAGACCAAAAGGAAAAGGATAATCTTCATAAAATGTAGAAACTTTATTGCTGAAACATCAAAAAAATCCATAAAATAAGGTCCAGCTGACCTAGGTGTTTAATCATGTTACAAATGCTGGACATTTAAAAACAGAAAGGACCGATGAGGGACTACAATGGAAAGCAGCATCATGATTGGATACAAGCTTTCAGTTGTATACAATTACAATATACTGTCACGATTACAAAAATTCAAGAGAATAAATAAATCAGTTATGGAGAAAGGATACCTTTAATAGAAATCCAACAAATCATATCTCCAGTTCACACCTGTAGGAATTCTAGAAAATGTCCCTGAAAAGCCTTCCTGGCTAGCAAAAGTTGCTGTTTCCTCCTCTAACATGCTTTTTAACCCTTTCAATACCAAAAGAAATGAAATAAGTGAGTTGGTTATTATGAACTTCTGTGAGGTGCCTTGGCCCTTGTTTACACGACCAATATACTCAACTATGCGCTTTTTGAGTTTCCTTGTGGTGCAACCTATGTATAATAGATCACACTTCATATAGCAAATTTCATAGACCACATAAGGCTACTTTCACACTAGCGTTCAGAGCGGATCCGTTCTGAACGGATCCGCTCATATAATGCAGACGGTGGCTCCGTTCAGAACGGATCCGTCTGCATTATATTGTATAAAATTTTCTAAGTGTGAAAGTAGCCTGAACGGATCCGTCCAGACTTTTACATTGAAAGTCAATGGTGGACGGATCCGTTTGAAGATTGAGCCATAGTGTGTCATCTTCAAACGGATCCGTCCCCATTGACTTACATTGTAAGTCTGGACGAATCCGCACGCCTCCGCACGGCCAGGCGGACACCCGAACGCTGCAAGCAGCGTTCAGGTGTCCGCCTGCTGAGTGGAGCGGAGGCTGAACGCCGCCAGACTGATGCATTCTGAGCGGATCCGCGTCCACTCAGAATGCATTAGGGCTGGACGGAAGCAGTTCGGGTCCGCTTGTGAGCCCCTTCAAACGGAGCTCACGAGCGGACAGCCGAACGCTAGTGTGAAAGTAGCCTAAGTAGTATCGCAATTGATAGAAGCATAGAATGTGTCGGCAGATAAGAACCATTTGACCCATCTAGTCTGCCCAATATACTGAATACTATGACTAGCCCTTGGCCCTATCTTATATGAAGGGATGGTCTTATGCCTATCCCATGCATGCTTAACCTCCTTCACTGTATTTGCAGCTAACACTTCTGCAGGAAGGCTATTCCATGCATCCACTAATAAATGTAATTAAAAAGGAATTATTATTGGTCTTGGAACTAAACGTATATTTTTTGTAAACTTTACCACGTTACAGTGGCTGCCACCACAAGGGAGGTAGATACTAAAAGAGTACATTTTTTTGATCTGGTTCTGATTGGGGATTCATTTAACAACTGTATTCACACTTCCATTTACTGAAAGCCACAGGCAGAGAACACTGTTCTGGATGCTACTTCTAATCACTAGGATAAGACGAGCTTGCTCCAATGTATATATATATATATATTTTTTTTTTTTAAATGAGACATCTGACAGGTTAAATAAGAGAAACTATAAAAAATGGACATTTGACAGAGGTTCACATTTAGCTTTATAAAAGTCCAGACATAATCTCATTTTTTTCTAAAAAAAGTAAAGGTGAGTCTAAATGTTTTATCCACAACGTTCAGTAATAAGTTTTATCAGATAAAAAAAATATATTCTTTAAATATCTCCCTGTATGGAATCGTGACACTAAATTGCAACACATTCTTGATGCTGGATGTATTTGTGGAGTCAAAAGAGGAAAAACATTGGGTAATTTATTATCTCCCAGTCTTTTCCTCTCTCACAACAACTTTTTTTTAAAGAGAACCTGTCACCCTGCAACAAACATCCCAAGTTGGCAGCAGTACCTGAGTACCTGAGAGTAGCCAGCAGCATGTTTGTTCATTTTCTTCCTGCAGGCAGATGAAGCAAAAGCTGTAAAAACGTTCTTTAATCCCCTGCCGGCGTGCATCTCTAGTCAGGCTTGAAGTCACGGAGGCAGCGGCCTACTTGCTTCAAGTCACGGTAACCACGCCCCCTTCCCTGCCACTTCGCTGTGATTGACAGCTCGGCTGGCTTTGCCGAACTGCCAGCTGTCAGTTACAGAGAAGGGCCAGGGAAGGGGGCGTGGTTACCGTGACTTGAAGCGAGGAGGCCGGCAGGGGATTAAAGATCATTTTTACAGCTTTTGCTTCATCTGCCTGCAGGAAGAAAAGGATCGTTACTACCATGCTGCTGGCTACTCTCAGGTACTGCTGCTGACTTCAGATGGTTTTTGGAGGTGACAGGTTCCCTTTAAGCAAAAACAATACGTTTAGTTCCAAGACCAATAATAATTCCTTTTTCATTAAAACATTTATCATTATCATATAAGAAACATTTAAGAAATTAGCTAAAGCCTTACCAGGTTTATTGGAGTATTTATATAAGAATTTCCTACTCCGCTCTTTCAAATTTTCCGTTTTCTTATTTTTTTTAAAATCTAACAGTGCTAATACTTGGTTCCTAGTCTCAAGTAAGATTACAAAGGTAGAAGGGGTTTGAGAGCGTTTATGAGAAGACTGTATTTGGTGCAGATATTTGTTAATAAGAACTGCCTGTGCTTTTTTAGAAGAGATGTGCTTTTTTAGAAGAGAATTTTGTTGGATAAGCACACCCCAAATTACACATTTTAAAACGTTCCATTGGACAGACAGGGATTAGGGTCCTTTGTATGGTCAGATAGGAAATTGGTTATAGACTGCTTCACAACCATCAAGGTACACTAGATATTTCATTAAGTCCATTCTTTAGAGACTGTATTATGGTAGGTAATGATAAGGTAAGGAAAACAGGAGAGTGATCAGACCAGATCATATTACCAACTACATAACAGCTGCCACGAGAGCAGTTGATGTCTGACAAGAAAAAAGTAAATACAGCTGTACATATTGTGAACAAGAGAGTAAAAAGAATAATCCTTATTTGCCAGGTGTAGAATTTGTCACAATTCTACAGGGTGAGCCTCTAAAGAGTTTAGTTTTGAAGGCGTTTATCTGACAATTTGGGATAGTGGCCCTGACCGAAGAGGAGTCTAGTGCATGGGTTGGCCACTTTCTGGTTACTGTTGACCAATCTGCTTGTGAGATGATTATATAGAATTTACTAATATAGCCTTTGTTGAAATTCTGCACCATTACAAGTCTTTTGAGCTGTCCACACAGACGTCCTGTCCATAAGATGTCCGCTGATGGTGGGTCATGTGACGAGGCAAATCATCTTCATGTCATGTCTCCTTCTTTCAAAAACATTGTATCTGCACTAAACTCCCAACAGAACAAGTGCAGATGGCGGGTACAGTGTATTTGAATGGAGGAGACATCACATGGAGGTGATTTGCCTGCTTACATGACCCTCCATCGGCAGCCATCTAATGCATAGGACCTAGGTGTGGGCAGCACAAAATACTTTGTAAACAAGGGCGTATACCTGATAAAATACAGAAAATGGTGCAGAATATCAACAAAGGCTATATTAGTAAGTGCCATATAATTATCTCACAAACACATTGGTCAACAGTAACCATAAAGTGGCCAAACCGTTTAAGCGTTAAAATGAAAATCTCCTTCCATCGCAATCAGTACCTCTTGCAAAGTCGGAAAGAAGACTCAAAAACCTAACTCCAATGTTTGCCTGATTTAAGGTTTGGTAAATATACATTAACTATCGTAAAATGTTTGTCTATGTTTGACTATGAGCATTGATAAAAGTATCCACAAGAGTAGCAGCAAGCGATCTATGTAGTGCTATGCTAACTCCTATGGATTGAGAATTAGGATTGGTGCAATGGAAAGAAGTAGAAGAGAAGAAAAAAGGAGAGAAGAAAAAGCTAATACATAAACAGCAGCGACATCCTTCCAATGGCGGCAATCCACGCAATCCCTTTGGGGCCTGTGATGTTAGGGGGCCCGTGGGGGCTGAATGGTCCCGCCCTTCACTTTCTAGTCTTAAAAGCTGGTCTACACAGGAGCAGAAGAAGGAAGTATTGTATAGTGAAGCCTGCCCTTCCTACTGGCTCCGTCTGTAAGCCAGCTGGCCAATAAGCAGGGAGATGCTATGGTGCTGGGTCTGCCTATTGGCCAGCTGAATTTCAGCATCATCTCATCTGAACTCTGGTGTGGCATGGACGTGGTTTACGGTTGCCAGCTCCACTGCAGGGATGTGAGGAGGGCGACATAGGTTTTGCAGGTGCCAAGAGAAGTTTCCAAATTGCCCACCCAGTGTGACCATTGCGGCCATGCCAACCAACATCCTGCCTC
Organism: Bufo gargarizans; assembly: GCF_014858855.1. Classification (NCBI taxonomy): domain Eukaryota; kingdom Metazoa; phylum Chordata; class Amphibia; order Anura; family Bufonidae; genus Bufo; species Bufo gargarizans. The sequence goes on from NC_058081.1 coordinate 311,091,846, forward strand.
AGTGACTGACACGTTGGGGACCTCAGTGAGTAGCAGAGGCTGCAGGTCTACTGCAGCAGTCTTGATCTGACTGCCAGTGTAATAATCATTACACTGTGCTGCAATGCCTTAGGGCCTCTGTTGTATGTATGTATGTGTGTATAGATATGAAGTAAATATGAATACTGTATAGTAGCTTGTTAGTACAAGCCACAAAGGCTATTAGTATTAGGGCAATGAGGGGCAGAGACTGAATCCTGATTGGAACTTGAAGCATTTGTCTATATGGGGATATGCTGTATCTATAGGAGGGTTACTGCTATTAGAGCCATACAGCAACCCCCCCCCCCCCCCCCCATAGTTAGTTTATCTCATAATGCTTCCACCAGGGGGCAATGGGCCCTCCTTTTTGGCAAAGTCGTATGAGAGAGATCCACCAGTTATATTGTGGCACCTTCCACGTCTATAAATGTATTTGACAAAGTACGTTGTGGGGTCCAGTTGGATGATCTCTACATAGACCCAGAGTACGGTGAGCTCTGTTGATTTCCAGTGGAGTATCAGGAGGTTTGTCTAAGAAAGAGTTGAAAATACTTTGATGTGAGGGAAGCAGGTCTTGAGTAGCTACTGTTATATTGCTCCTTCAATTACGATTCTCTGCATCATCTGTGATATCATACAGCATGTGAATGTGCTGGATTTGTTGCTGTATAATAGAGTGGTTGGTACTCCAAGTCTTGCTGTGGAGTAGAAACCAAGGCATCCAAAGACTGTACTTTAGGATATAGAGTAGAGATGTTCTCCTTCAGAGAGCGTATCTCAACCGTGCACATGGACTCTAGACGAACGATGTAACACCCCATGTTGCCCTTCGTAAACATGGAGGCCATGTGGTTTTCCAAGCATGCCAGTTCTGCACTCATTTCAACCAACTACAAGGGATCTGTGTGTGCACAGTCCCCCAGAGATAGTGGTGGAAAATCAGGCGTAGAGGTTGGGACTATATCTCCGAGCTGGCAAGGTACTGTAAGTCTCTGGTGCTGTCTGCCATTGCTGCACCAGGCCATAGTGGAGTGGAGACAGTGGGCTCAGTGAGATTGTTATTGAGAGAAATTGTTTGCAAGGACTTTTTGGTTTTCTTCTGCATGGGAGTGATGGTAGCTGCAAGTAAGAGCTATTGTAAGGACAAATGTCTGTGAGAGGATAGGAGTGGCTTCACCACATGTATGCTTGGCCCCATGTCCAGGCCATGCCCTCCGTTTTTTTAATTTGTAAACAATTCTGCACATCTTTGTATTTTGCAAGGTTATCCATGCTGCAGTTCAATTTCCAAGTATAATTTTTTCCGGGGATTTTCATACGTGCAAATATAGATGGAAATCTACAGTATTTCTCGTAGATGTGGAACCTCGCTTTAGTCCTGATTTTGGGGACAACCCACTTTTCAGTATGCTTTCTAAAATAAAGTACAGTAAACATGGTTTCCATACAAACCAATGCAAGAACATTTCCTAAGTCTATTAAATAGACATGTTTTTTGTGGGCTTTACCGATGACCCCCTTATAACAGCTACTGAATTTTAATGTTCCTGGGCAAAGGTATTTTATTGTATATAACAAATAAAATTGAATACCATCCCCTATGGCCACTATTCCAATATGAAAAGGGTAGGAAAATAGAGACACATTCAATCAACCTTGTAATAGAGCTTAAAAATGAAAAAAATGCATACTTTAAGAACATTGCTGTTGGTGTATTTACCACTGGCCAGACATACGTTGGTTTATAGACATTTGAGCATAGTGGTATAGCCATTAAAGCAGTTGTTGGCCCAACCACAGATCAGGGTCACTCAATCTCGAGATTTCTTCTAGAATTTAAAAAGGATCTAGACAAAAATGTACACAAACATATTAACCACTAAACAAAACATTTGTATGGTTTATGTTACACTAATCCTCTTAGACACTAGATCTTTATTATATACCCACATCAAAAGGAGCGTGTTTGCTATGGTTAAGAACTTGATACTAACAAGCAATTCATACAGTAGGCTTTTGTTTCCAATCTCCTTTTATTTTTTTGTGATGGCAATGAATTCCTGATGTGCTCTCTATTTCACTACAATCTGCTGTTTCACAATTAAATATTTGGCATCTATCCGTCATGCTTAGCCAGAGATAGTTTTTCTTGGAAATTACTACTGCCTGCTGAAAAGTGATGTGGCAGCTAGATAATACCAGAGTCCATGTTGTGGTCTATCCGATTAGTAATGAAACAGATCACTACTATTGATTCCACCTAACGGTTTATCTGTTTTTCCAACACTGGTGATGGGATCAATGGTGGTATAATAATAAATTTTTTCAGTTGCCTTCAAACCATACTGATCATTCATTTTATTAACTAAGTTTAGTGCCATATACACTACGTGCAGAATTATTAGGCAAATGAGTATTTTGACCACATCATCCTCTTTATGCATAAAATATAAAGTAATGTCGCACTAGAAAGAGGGGGGGACTGCCAGAGGTGCTCCCACTAACAGACGACACCCAGTCTGAAAAAGTGGAATAAATGATAAATAGAAGTGGGGCACTCTCTTAAGTATAGGGATCTTTATTACAACAATACATGTAAAATACAATAAAATTGATATAGCAAGTGAAATGCAATAGAATTAATAATCAATGAAGTAGATAAACAATAAAATCGGCAGCAGATAAAACAGAATTTTGATTCTAAAAATGGTATTAAAATTATATTAAATAGCTAACATACACATTGATCCCAGAATAAATAAGTAAATTATTTCATTATTTCTCCACTCTGGTAAAAGTTCATTCATATAATAGTTCTGTTAATGTCTTTTATTTATTTAAATATCAGGATTTCCAAACTTGACCAGTCTTTATTTGTGAAGCTTCAGTATTTAACTGAATGGAGAATTCTCCTATTGAGGAATATTAGACTCCACTTCAGTGAGTCTGCAACATTGTGTGCATATGGTAAAGCGTTCAAAGCAATGTAGCTGTTTCGCTGATTGCAACAGTGTTAGAAGAGCTACTAGTAAGTACAGCGGCGTCCCGCTGTATATTCGGCAAGCGATCGCTGTGAAGGCAATGTTATCTTACCCGGCGGTCTTTTAGCTGGACGATACACCCTCGACTCGGCTTGTATAACTTCTGAAGTCCCGGTCTCAAGGGTAGCTGCTTTAGGTTTGAATCTTGGCGCCACTTGGATTTGTTTGGTCCACGTGTCTCTGGCGTCTCTGATGTCGTAGTGGATAAGTTTAAATAGATCCTTTTTGTGCTGCAGTGTCCAGATCGCCGGAATTGTATGCCTTGCCTTCCTTAAGGGGGGAATGTGTACCTCTTTATGCATGTTGTCTTACTCCAAGCTGTATAGGCTCGAAAGCCTACTACCAATTAAGCATATTAGGTGATGTGCATCTCTGTAATGAGAAGGGGCGTGGTCTAATGACATCAACACCCTATATCAGGTGTGCATAATTATTAGGCAACTTCCTTTCCTTTGGCAAAATGGGTCAAACGAAGGACTTGACAGGCTCAGAAAAGTCAAAAATAGTGAGATATCTTGCAGAGGGATGCAGCACTCTTAAAATTGCAAAGCTTCTGAAGCGTGATCATCGAACAATCAAGCGTTTCATTCAAAATAGTCAACAGGGTCGCAAGAAGCGTGTGGAAAAACCAAGGCGCAAAATAACTGCCCATAAACTGAGAAAAGTCAAGCGTGCAGCGTCACTGGAGTGCCCAAAAGCACAAGGTGTGCAATACTCAGAGACATGGCCAAGGTAAGAAAGGCTGAAAGACGACCACCACTGAACAAGACACACAAGCTGAAACGTCAAGACTGGGCCAAGAAATATCTCAAGACTGATTTTTCTAAGGTTTTATGGACTGATGAAATGAGAGTGAGTCTTGATGGGCCAGATGGCTGGATTGGTAAAGGGCAGAGAGCTCCAGTCCGACTCAGACGCCAGCAAGGTGGAGGTGGAGTACTGGTTTGGGCTGGTATCATCAAAGATGAGCTTGTGGGGCCTTTTTGGGTTGAGGATGGAGTCAAGCTCAACTCCCAGTCCTACTGCCAGTTTCTGGAAGACACCTTCTTCAAGCAGTGGTACAGGAAGAAGTCTGCAAGGTAAGAAAAACATGATTTTCATGCAGGACAATGCTCCATCACACGCGTCCAAGTACTCCACAACGTGGCTGGCAAGAAAGGGTATAAAAGAAGAAAATCTAATGACATGGCCTCCTTGTTCACCTGATCTGAACCCGATTGAGAACCTGTGGTCCATCATCAAATGTGAGATTTACAAGGAGGGAAAACAGTACACCTCTCTGAACAGTGTCTGGGAGGCTGTGGTTGCTGCTGCACGCAATGTTGATGGTGAACAGATCAAAACACTGACAGAATCCATGGATGGCAGGCTTTTGAGTGTCCTTGCAAAGAAAGGTGGCTATATTGGTCACTGATTTGTTTTTGTTTTGTTTTTGAATGTCAGAAATGTATATTTGTGAATGTTGAGATGTTATATTGGTTTCACTGGTAAAAATAAATAATTGAAATGGGTATATATTTATTTTTTGTTAAGTTGCCTAATAATTATGTACAGTGATAGTCACCTGCACACACAAATATCCCCCTAAAATAGCTAAAACTAAAAACAAACTAAAAACTACTTCCAAAAATATTCAGCTTTGATATTAATGAGTTTTTTGGGTTCATTGAGAACATGGTTGTTGTTCAATAATAAAATTAATCCTCAAAAATACAACTTGCCTAATAATTCTGCACTCCCTGTATTTACAACTTGACCCTTAAAGGGGTTAATCCACTAATATTACATATGCCCAAGTCTACAGATACAGCTAGGATTATTTCTAATCTTGGGTGTTACCATTTCCACATAGTTCATACTAGGCTCAGACTGGCCCTCAGGGGAACAGGTAGTCCCCTGAATAAAGCAGGCCGCTAGTCCCCTGCACAAGTGGTGCCTGGAAACATCTGCATGGATATTGTATGTTCTCCCCATGTTTGCGTGTTTCTTCTGGATACTCTGGTTTCTTCCCATATTCCAAAAGACATACTGATTGGGAACATGGATTGTGAGCCCCATTGGAGTCAGCAGGTGATGATAATGGCGGTGAAGCTCTGCGAATTATGTCAACGTGATATAAGTGGGTGAGATAACTATCACCCCACTCCCTGAACCCCTGCTAACTGCTCAGCAGGGAACAGATTTTTGGTACTTTTCTATGAAATAAGCAATTTTTTTTCTTCTTTATATCCACCGAAAGATTCCGTTTGAGATTCCAAATGTTTTGCCTTTATATGTATTTTTGCCTTCTTTTTACTTCTGTATATTCTTTTATAATGTAGGCTTTTGAAATCCTGTTCTGATTTGTTTGTAATTGGTACTACACTGGCATTGGCTGACCTTTCTATGTTTTGTATGCTACTATTTGCTGAAGGTGTTTTGTGTATACCCCAAAATACTGGATGTCTTTTATGTGCTTTTGAAAAAATAAACTTAGGTTTTATCTTTCCAGTTCAGTGTGGAGCTATTTACATTTATGGGAAAGAACACACACATTACTCCGGAGGAATCACATCTCTAAGTACGTGTTGTGTGATATTCTATACACAGTGGCTACAATGGACCTTTTTTGTAAGAGCACCCACATCTGGATGCAGGATGGAATATCATTCTTAGAGGTGTACCTGCATGGTTCTGGTTAACCAGCCCAACATAGTTTCACATTGATGTTTTACTGGAATGTTAACAGTTTAAGACTTATGGATAGAAATTCTGAACAAGAATGATAAACATTTAGAACCTCCTGTTTCATATGCCATGCTGCTACCGTATGTCTCCTCTCTGCTCCTTTAACCTGTTAAATGCTTACAGACTGGTGAATGCCAATATGTAAATCTCCCAAAAATAAATTGATTTATGACCCGTTTATTCAACCCCCACAGCCCCGGGTGTGACCTGATGTTCTTCATTTCCTGTTTTTGATAAAAGCACTGAACGGACACATGTGAAGCATATATACAGTATAGACTTCAAATGCAGTGTGAATGAAGTTTAATAAAGTATTCACATGTCATGCAGGTGAAGTTAATGCAGAAAAATAGCTGTGCACATAATAAAACCCTTCCACAAGAGCACACACATTCCTGGCTGCTTGTTAAATGAAGATAAATGTGCCTACAAAGTATTGGGGATTCCAGAATCTCGCCTTTCTGAGGCTCAGTATATGTAATACACTCATCTGGTACATCTCTCAGAACTATTCAGTCTTTTAACTATACAATACTGGTACAATTCCTCTTCTATTGTATACAGGATATACTTATATTCAAATAACCTATATTTATGCTGTTTATTAAGCAAACTGAATGAAAACGACCATTATATTCACTGCTTGTCTGCATGAACCTTAGAAATAAGAGTTGTATCTCTAAGTGGCTTCATTTTTTATATCGCGACTAAGCAACTTTATAACAAGGTTCAGCAGCACATTGTAGTGGTTTTGTCTAATTTCTCTTTGGAGTCTTTCATCAATTGCCATTATTGTTCACCTTGCCTACACAAAATTCCCAATGGTACATTCTCACAGGGTTATTCAAGAGCCCTGCATTTAAATGCTGCTAAAGTACTGAACACTATAGGAAGAAAGTTGGCGGAAAAAATAAATGTAGAAATGATTTGGAGAGATGGTATGGCTTAGAGCCCTTTTACAAGGCCCTGTGATGGGGAACAAATGCTTGTTCCTAATTATTGCCCCATGTAAACGTTCTGTACATATCAACCAAGGATATGCCGTTATTCACCAATTAGCTTTTGTTCCTTAGTAATATTTTATTGCAGCTTGTATATTTGGATAATGTGTTGGACAATCTCTTTTTGTTGAAAGGGTCCCCAATGATAAGCTGGTCACTAAGTTGACCAGCAGTGATCAGGAACCCAGCCATAAGCATTTAAAGGGATTGTGTCATTTCAGCAAATAACATTTATCATGTAGAGAAAGTTAATACATGACTCTGACTAATGCATTGTGATTGTCCATATTGCCTCCTTTGCTGGCTGGAATTGCAACACGCCAGACCTGCAGGGTATGACGAAGTGAGGTCACAGTTATGGGCAATCGAGGGTTACTCACTATATTGGAGAACCCTGGGCAGGCGCGTGGCAGTGAAGGAGAGGTAGACACGGTTCCTCTGGGGCACACTCTGTATATAGGGACCAGGCCTGATGGTAGATGACGTGCCCTGGATGTTACGGGTATTTTGAGTGCCTGGGGCAAGGTCCCTGTTGTATTCGTGACGCCAGTGCCTTTGGTCGGTGGCACGCCGATTGGTGGTTGGAATGATGGAGGTACACAAGTAGAATAGGGAACCAAACGTAACTTTACTGAACAAACCAACTTTGTACAGCAGGTAGTAGTACAGTCTTTCAATCACAGTTCCACAAGTAGGCTTATTCACAAAATGGCAGGTAATATTTATGCAAGATACGCAGAGGGTAAACTCACAAGCACTCAGCAGCAGGTTGTACCTTTCCTCAGAATCAATGTACACTGTCCTTTCTAGAACTCCTGCTCTGGTTTTATATCCCAAGGCCCGGATGCCTAAAGGGTGGCTTAAATCCTTGGTTACTTTCTTCCTCAGGTATTAGATTCTTGCTGCACTTTCTAGTTTCATCTGCCCATCAGGGTTACTTAGCTTACCCTGGATCGCCCTCTCTTGTAAAGTGGATGACTGTGGGTTTCTCCCAGGAGGTTGAATCCTGCAACTGGGGTGTTTTCAGAGCTAACTAAGGCTCTCTTGTTCTCAGGCAGGCTGGAGCTTCTCAACAGCCTCCTGGACATCACTAGCAGCCAGGGCTATCCAGCTGCATGTCAGGAGCAGGCTTTCTAACCTCTGTCTTCTCAGACTCCTGACTCTGCACTCCCACTCCCTGTCTAAGCCTGGACATTTATACTAGGGGCTCCCTATCTCCCTCTAGTGTCTGGGATGTCTAACTACACCCAACTAGGCCTGCTGTTGCATCATACAGGGGTACATTGCATATAACAACACATTAAAACATACATTAAATGCACAATTAAACATGACATTTCTGTTCCTTGTGAGTAGGAGTAACGCGCACACCAATTGACCCTTGTGTAGTGCCCACCCCTACGTAGTGGGACACTACAGAATGATTTTTCCATCACATTATACACTGCTAGTTTCCATGGTTACGACCAACCTACAATCCATTAGCGGTGGCCGTGCTTAAGCCCTATAGAAAAAAATCACTAGCCTATGTGAGCTCAGACGGTCCCGGCCGTTAGAGATGCTGACCCTTTTCCTATAGTGTGCAGGCAAGTCCACTACTGATGGATTGCAGGGCGGTCGTAACCATGGAAATTAGCAGTGTATAATGTGATGGAAAAATGAATCCAGCGAGCAAAGGAGGCAATATGTATAATAAAAATACATTAGTAAGTGCCTTGTATTAACTTTCTCTACATGATAAATGCCACTTGCTGAAGTGACACAACCCCTTTAACTCCCCTGTAGTGCCACAGTATTGGAGATAAAAGCATTATAAAATCAACAGGCTATCCATGTAATGTATAAAAAAGACCCTAGTTATTAACTCAGAAAAACTCATTCTTGAGGAGTGCTGCATACATACTTATATACACTGCTGCATGTCAACCTTCCTATTGAGTTCTCCTAACTAGCACACAACATTTGCAGTATAACATATTTACTCATCTCAGACATAAAATGCTCTTCTTTTTAATACTTGCATTCACATCCAAGAAAAAGTTAGAAACAATAGATTTCATTTGAAATCTATCCCTGTATTTCCAGTATGATTTTGCTGTAGGCTAGTATTAAACTGTCTGGGAAATAGTTTGAAAACGGAAACACTGACTGATATTATCTTTAAGTGGGACATTTTCAGAAAACATTCTGCTATCAGTGTCTCCACCATGGTGACCATAATCAGCTAGTGGGCATTTGTATTTATGTTTAACTGCCAAGTGAACAGAACTGAATGTCTCTATGTAATTAAAATGTCGGCTTCCAGCATTGTCTGGACATTCCATTACAATATGTTTCCCATCAATACGGCCACAACTGTGTGCAAATTGTCACCCTGTTTGAAACATTCTGTAATTTCCTTCCTTTCTTCTTTGTATTTTGGAAACCACAGATATTGGATTTCTACTTCTTTTCAGATGATGCATTGATTTTATTTTTAGAAGCAATTTCAGTTGTGTTGCACAGACTGTATGGAAATCAGAAACAATCGTTTTTATGTCACCTAATGGACCCTAAGAAAGTGACAATTGCACTGTTGCAAAGCTATATAGTACATTTTGACAATGAGGGGCAGAATAAGGTGCTTTGGTATAGAAGGCAGAGATGGCAAATGAACATCTCATATAGTATTTTCGTATAGTGCTTTTATTACACTACCATAAAACATTCATGATGTCACCATACCATACAGAGCTCAAATAAAATGATCACAGATTGTTCACACAATACAACCATAATTTACACATATAAGGAAACTAAATCTTCCATTCATACCCTAGTATTGCACATTTTGGATTTGGCCAGGGAGTAGGAGTAAGCCTTTGTCAAACCCTTAGTGTCTTCTTGGTACTGCAGCAGTGTCGTAAAATGTATTAACTACTGTATATAAAAAAAGATATAGGACTAAACACAATAGAATGGGGGAACATATACAAAAACATTAAAAAGTCAACGATTTCTAGTAGTTTTAGGATTATTTATTTTAACATTATTCCTAGAATATACCCGACACTGTCTTGCTAAGTAAGATTTATAAAGAACGAGAATCAAAATGTTGGAGATGTAGTGAAGAGTCTGCTAACTACATTCATATGATATGGACCTGTTCTAGAATGCGATTGTACTGGCGAGAGGTCTTTGGATTCTTAACTGCAGAGTCTTTAGTACCTCTTCCATATAAACCGGAAGTGGCCGTCCTAGGTTGTTTACCATCATCAATTAGGGTAAGAGAGGAAAAAAGGGTCTGGATAAGAGGTCTTATGGCGGCAAAGGTTATCATTGTGAGAGAGTGGAGATCAAAAAGAGCACCGAACATTAGGGAATGGAAAAATCTATTGGCAAGAATCGAGAGATATGAGGAATATGTGGTACGTCCTGAATATGTGTCATCTTTGTCCCGGGGGGGAGAGATTGGGTGACCATTGGCGAAGTTTACCGAGACGACCATCATGAGGGGGGTGGGAGACGGGTGACAAGTTTGGATAGGTCAGTAGGTGACCGAGTCAACTCTAATATGGAATTGAATAGGGAATATTCGAATTCTCTTAAAACAGCGAAGACTACTCATGAGATTTGCATGTTACCGTCTGTTCAATGTGATGTAACTTTTTGTACCTGTTATGTTGGCAGATTGTGTACTGTTGTACTCGGAATCAGCACTGCTAAATTTTATTTCAATTTTGTACTGTAAGGAAAAAAAAAATGTAATAAAAAAATTAAAAAAACAACAAAAAACTACTGTTTATGATGATACGTGCTTGGAAAAATAATGGATTTATATGTATCTATTGCTGGTATCTTCAATAGATTTATTTGCATAGATTAAGAGACAATTTCACTGGTATAACTGATGTATGGTATACGTTCCACCTATCAAAATTAAATCACTGTCGTTAGGAACGCTATATTTCTGTTAAAACTGTTACTTTATTAATCAGAAAAACAAAGGGAAAGGGGACTAACCTATATTAAAATTCTAGGACGCCATCCACTCAGTATAGGGTCGATAATGAGGACCTATAAACCGCATAAACGGTAAATACAACCGCGGATGGGGTCACCAGAAGTGCCGCAGGCTAGTGCTGTACTGCAGGTTAAAGCAGAGGGCCATGGGGCCGTGCTAATTAGATCCACAGAAGTAAGCACTATGGCGCGGTCAGAGTGCTCTGAATCACTACCAGCTGATGTATCCCTCGACTAAAGTTACGGATAGACTAATCCAGTGATAAACATCTGCCTGCAGAAGCCGATCTCAATTGAATCCATCCGTTCATGTAAAACGGATGTCTGAGAGACGGCCCTGCAAACACGAATCACTGGATCTAAGCTAAGCTGGGTGAAACAGACAGAACTGGATTGCCATTGCTCATTAACTTGCAGAGGGCTGAGAACCGCAGACCTCAACTGCAGTATGAGCGCAATGCAGATGCATATGAACATTAATTCATCCCCACACCACACTCGACGCGTTTCGCCATAAGGCTCGTCAGGAGCGTGTATCTGTGGTAAGCAGGATAAATATTCAAAGCTGCTGAGCCTCCGTTACAGAGACTGCAGCTGTAAGTACGAGGTGGCCGAACGCGGCCGCTCAGGTGCACAGAATATGAGGAGAGTCCTCCTCCCCTCTTCTGGGCCCCGCCTACAGAACGGCCAATGAGGATGCAGGAGGCGCGGCTTCGCCGCATCATCCATCCCGCCCCCATTGTGCCGCCCCCTCCATGAGACCGGCCCAGATGAATGTAATAACATTCTGCATTAAAGTTAGAGTAAATATACGCGGCGACTTACTATCCTGGCGATATTTCTATAGCACCGATCGGGACGGGGATCATACAGTGGTATGAACTGTTTTATTTTATTTGTTTTATTTAATTGGTTGAGGACATCAATCGGTAGTGGTAGAGACGACACAGAGGGATCAAAGAAGACCCAGCAGCATTTTATTACTGGATGGCGATACTGTGATCAGGTTGATGTGCATAACGATCACTTCATAAATTAAAGGGGCAGTGCGTGATATAATGTGGTATAAATATTCACAACCAATAAATGCACTATCATGCCCCCTGATATCTCCTGGCCCCATCACTGGCCTAGGTGATCTGATAACATGAGATCATTACTGGTCAATCCCGCTGGGACACATGGATCGTGGGCAGTATGTCATCACCCCTAATGTTCCCCTGTTGCACCTCAGCTCCAGGGATCTAGAGAAAACACACAAAGGAATTATACTCATTCAGTCCCTGGGGCTGGAGCGCACATAGGCGGTAAATCCATTGTGTCTCTTTTTGTAATAAACGCCTATCAAAGTCGCCTCCTCTAGGTGACCTGAACATAAACACTATGGGATTATTCTTTACATCAGAGATCCAGGAATCTCAAATCAACTTTCTGGATTTGACCATCTTCAGGGACAGGATGGGCAATATTGGCACACGACTGTTCCGCAAGGAGACTGCGACAAACAGCCTCCTTAGTTGGGACAGCTGCCACCCCCTGCCCCTGAAGAGGGGAATTCCAAAAGGGCAATACCTTCGGGTAAGGCGTAACTGCTCCAGTATGTCGGATTTCAGAACGGCATCCAGTGATCTACGAACCAGATTTAGGAGTAGGGGGTACCGACAACATGTACTAACTAAGGCGTACCAGCACTCGCTGGCACAAAACCGGGATGCCCTCCTTACCCCTAGGTCGGGATCGGCTGGAATGGACCAGTTGCGCATCATAGCCACATATGATGAAGCACACAACACAGTGCGTGACCTGCTTAAGACCTACTGGGGTATTCTTAAATCAGACCCAGATATTGGGGATATGATAGGCGATGTACCTCTAATTACATACAGACGTGGACGTAGTTTGAGAGATCGCCTGGTCCACAGCTTCTTTCAGGGCCCGACTACATCCACATGGCTGAGTACCAGCCTTAAAGGGACCTTCCGCTGTGGCAGCTGCGTGGCTTGCCCTGCAATCCAGACTGGCGCCACATTTATTTGTAGCGTCACTGAACAGAGATTTACGATCAGATCATTTGTTAATTGCAAAACAAGAGGCCTGGTATATTTGGCCACGTGTGTTTGCGGAAAGCAATATGTGGGTAAAACCACAAGAGAATTCCGTAGAAGAGTAGCAGAACATCTAAATGACATCCGCAAAGGGGCGGATACTCCTATTGCCAGACACATATCGACCATGCACAATGGTGATGTGGATGTCATTAAATTTCAGGCTGTGGAGGTGGTCAGAAGATCACCTAGAGGAGGCGACTTTGATAGGCGTTTATTACAAAAAGAGACACAATGGATTTACCGCCTATGTGCGCTCCAGCCCCAGGGACTGAATGAGTATAATTCCTTTGTGTGTTTTCTCTAGATCCCTGGAGCTGAGGTGCAACAGGGGAACATTAGGGGTGATGACATACTGCCCACGATCCATGTGTCCCAGCGGGATTGACCAGTAATGATCTCATGTTATCAGATCACCTAGGCCAGTGATGGGGCCAGGAGATATCAGGGGGCATGATAGTGCATTTATTGGTTGTGAATATTTATACCACATTATATCACGCACTGCCCCTTTAATTTATGAAGTGATCGTTATGCACATCAACCTGATCACAGTATCGCCATCCAGTAATAAAATGCTGCTGGGTCTTCTTTGATCCCTCTGTGTCGTCTCTACCACTACCGATTGATGTCCTCAACCAATTAAATAAAACAAATAAAATAAAACAGTTCATACCACTGTATGATCCCCGTCCCGATCGGTGCTATAGAAATATCGCCAGGATAGTAAGTCGCCGCGTATATTTACTCTAACTTTAATGCAGAATGTTATTACATTCATCTGGGCCGGTCTCATGGAGGGGGCGGCACAATGGGGGCGGGATGGATGATGCGGCGAAGCCGCGCCTCCTGCATCCTCATTGGCCGTTCTGTAGGCGGGGCCCAGAAGAGGGGAGGAGGACTCTCCTCATATTCTGTGCACCTGAGCGGCCGCGTTCGGCCACCTCGTACTTACAGCTGCAGTCTCTGTAACGGAGGCTCAGCAGCTTTGAATATTTATCCTGCTTACCACAGATACACGCTCCTGACGAGCCTTATGGCGAAACGCGTCGAGTGTGGTGTGGGGATGAATTAATGTTCATATGCATCTGCATTGCGCTCATACTGCAGTTGAGGTCTGCGGTTCTCAGCCCTCTGCAAGTTAATGAGCAATGGCAATCCAGTTCTGTCTGTTTCACCCAGCTTAGCTTAGATCCAGTGATTCGTGTTTGCAGGGCCGTCTCTCAGACATCCGTTTTACATGAACGGATGGATTCAATTGAGATCGGCTTCTGCAGGCAGATGTTTATCACTGGATTAGTCTATCCGTAACTTTAGTCGAGGGATACATCAGCTGGTAGTGATTCAGAGCACTCTGACCGCGCCATAGTGCTTACTTCTGTGGATCTAATTAGCACGGCCCCATGGCCCTCTGCTTTAACCTGCAGTACAGCACTAGCCTGCGGCACTTCTGGTGACCCCATCCGCGGTTGTATTTACCGTTTATGCGGTTTATAGGTCCTCATTATCGACCCTATACTGAGTGGATGGCGTCCTAGAATTTTAATATAGGTTAGTCCCCTTTCCCTTTGTTTTTCTGATTAATAAAGTAACAGTTTTAACAGAAATATAGCGTTCCTAACGACAGTGATTTAATTTAGATTAAGAGACAAAAGCATTGCAAAGGCAGAAATCCAATGGTTTGTTGCAGAGTCCAATAGTGTGGCTAATACTGTTACCAATCTGTGGATAATGTAGTATAAATTCTGAGAAGGACTAGATTAAGGGAATGACCACAGGTTCAGGTTTCTATATGCAGTTTTGAAAGCCAAAATCAGTAGTGGATCATATAAAAAGAGAACATATGAAGGACAGACACAGACTTCTCCTTTTTTTTTTTATTCACTTCTGATTTTGGCTTCCAAAACTGTATCAGGAAACCCAACCATGTGGTTGTACCCAAAACTTTACAACTTTTTCCCATTTGATATCGTTTATTACTAGCAAATATCTGATTAAATCCCAACTTTAGCACCTCTTACAGAAAGAAAATTCTACTATGAGATATGTCAAGGCTCATGCACATGACCTGTAAGACAGCAAGTGTAGAATTCAGATATCATGTAGCTACTAGCATGAAAAAAAGTAAATAAAAAGCATAAATTTAACATATGATGGGGTATTTACTTTTAATACATTTTTTGCCTGCGCACTAGCACCCGTGATTGTCCTTTTTATTTTTCCTACTTGGAATCTTTGTTCTGTTCTCCATTTTTTTAGACAATTCAGCAGGAGAGAGCGGACATTGAAGCGGGAGTTCTGATTGATTTGTGAAGACTAGAGATGAGTGAATTTCATATTTTGAAATTCGTTTACTGGTAAAAGGTGAATTGCGTTATGGATTCCGTTACCACGGACCATAACCCAATTCTATGACGGAATGCATAACAGGATGCCTTTAGAGGCATTCCGTTATTCATTCCGTCATAATAGAAGTCTATGGGCTGCAAAACGGATCCGTTCCGTTTCCGTTATGCAGGGGAGTTCCCTGAATTGCGTTATGGTCCGTGGTAACAGAATCCATAACTCAATTCACCTTTTACCAGTAAACGAAAAGTGAACAAATTCAGTAACCTAAAATTCGCTCATCTCTAGTGAAGACCTTCCCAGTGATACGCCTTCTATCAAGTGTAGAGCTGGTGAGTCTTATTTACTAGGTATTGTCACTTTGATTTCATACATTGTTGTGCCCTGCACAAATTTCTATTTCTTCAGACAAATAAATTTGGTTTTGGGTTACTCCTAAGGGCACTATCCTGGCAGTCCTCTAGTCTTTAACCCTTTAACTCTTATAGAGAAATCTGGACTCTGGGTGCTAACTCCAGGAGTATTCTCCGTTTGATTGACTTCTGACCCACGGGACTCAAGAGACACCGGTGCAGAGCACTGAGGGATCAGGCAAAACTGTAGTCTGATTCAGACCGAGGTCAGGGCATGCAGAGTACATGCAATCCAATAACCAGTTCAAGGCCAGGCCAGACAACTCAGGGTCAGAACAGAGATCAGGCAGAAGTCCAGGCAGCAAGTGGAAGTGCCAGCAGGATGCAGGCTGTAGCCTGCAGGAAGAGATAGCCAGCTGATCCAGCAGCCGGGTCCACAAGAAAGGAGAAGGAAAAGACCAGTGGGTCCAAGCTAGTGAGCAGAGCAGGGGCCACGCCGAGCAGGGAGAAAACTGAGATGGAGTACTGCTCCTGTGATCAGTAGATGTCTTTGTCGTGTAAGTAGAAGGGAACGCTTTACCACATCTGGAAGTAACTAGTGACAGTGGATTCAGCTTCCAGAACTCCAGAAGAAACGGGTATCCAAAGAGGAACCTGTAAATGCTGAACATACACAACAAAGAAAGGAGAATTAATCTTTTCACCCCCAGAGGTTTTTAGTTGTTTTTTTTTTTGCATTTTCTTTTTGCGCTCCCTGCCTTCCCAGAGCCATAACTTTTTTATTTGTCTGTTCACATAGCCATATGAGGGTTTGTTTTTTGCGGGACAAGTTTTACTTTCCAACGCCACCATTTAATATTGCACATGATGTAGTGGGAAGCGGGGAAAAAAATTTCAAAATGGGGTAAAAATTGAAAAAAATATGCAATTCCACCACAGGTTTAATTTTTTTATTTTATTTACGACATTCGATGTGAGATAAAACTGACCAGTTACTTTTATTCTACGGGTCAGTATGAATCCGGCGATGCCTTATATGTATAGTTTTTCTTGTGTTTTGATTAAAAAGTGGGGGAAAAAAATCAGTTACATTTTTTTGTCGCCATCCTTTGGCCCCTATAGATTTTTTGTAATTATGTGTACGGGGCTGTATAGGAGCTCATTTTTTGCAGGGCGATCTGAACTTTTCAGTGATACCATTCTGGGGTGTGTATGACTTTTTTTTAATTTTAACTCCTTTATTAACAAGAATAAATTCTCAATAACATCATACAATTTGTTACAAAATACAGTATAAACAGTGATTCAGAAACCGCATTGTCCATCTCTCCAGTCAACTGCTGCATCAATGTAAAACCCCACACTTCTTGATCTATTTAGCGTCATGAGATAAAAGCTCAGGCAGCCCCATTAAATCGACTGAGCCATGTTTCCTCGAGTTGTTGATATAGCTTGTCGCAGTCTCGAGGTCGAGTACATAGTGAGATGCGACCCACACCACAGACCCTACACCTTATCAAATGTTTGTGGTTTATTTTGGTGTTTATATACTATCTTTAAAAATGGTAGGATTTGGTTTATTTGTAATTTCCACATGGTCAAATTCAGCGTAATGGGGCAATACCATTTCAGAGCTATACATTTACGTGCCAAAAATAATGTTTCCTTCAAGAATATTGTCTTGTAATGATCCCAATTCTCTTCATTCAGTATTCCCAACAGGCAGACCTCAGGATACAATCTACCCGGTATGGCAAGAACGAAGAGAGGAAATCAGTCACCTCCTTCCAGAACAAAGCAATCGGGTTACAACTCCATATCATATGCCAGAAGTCTGCTTCCAATTCCCCACACCGCGGGCATGCCGTGGATGTTGCTCTGCCCATTTTATACAGCCTGATTGGTGTGAGATATGTCTGATGTTTTACCTTCAGAAACTGCCGCCGCCCAGCGCGTCCCTCCAGCCCGCCCATCTCCTCCTGAATGCGATCCTCGTATGTATTCTGCGCATGCGCAGTAAATGTCTGACAGCTTCCCTGCTCAGACATCTCCACTGCGCCTGTTCCTCGGAGCACTATGGCGTCATCGCGCAGGCGCAGTGGAGATGTCTGAGCAAGGAAGCGGTCAGACATTCACTGCGCATGCGCAGAATACATACGAGGATCGCATTCAGGAGGAGATGGGCGGGCTGGAGGGACGCGCTCGGCGGCGGCAGTTTCTGAAGGTAGACGGAGCCTCTAGGTGCTAATGACGCCCCCATAGCACCTAGAGGCTCATTAGCATATTAATAAAAGTAGTTTTTTTAGCCAAACCACCGCCCCAAAAGCAATTATATTAGGATGGTTGGCCAGAGCAGACACTAGCGGATCGCTAGTGTCTGACAGCCAAATATGTGACACCTAAGTGGTAGAAACCCTTTAATATAGAGCTGAATTATTTTATTATTGATTGGTGGCGATACTTGTAAGTGTGGGTATTAATCTTTTCCATTTGTCTATTATGGGGGGAGGATTGGCACCAGTCTTTGCATGCACTAAGTATGAGTATATAGCCGATACTAATCCTCTGGGACCCTGGGTTTTGACAACTATTTAGAGATCCTGGTGCTATTATTTGGATACTTACTTTGTATGACTGTTCTAAATTGTAGATATGAGAAGATGTAAGTACGGGGTATACTTTTGTGACAATGCCTCAAATGTCATTATCATTCACTGATCATAAATATCTCCAAGGGTTAATGCCCCTGCCAATTTCCATCTATTCGTCCCCATAACCACTTGCATATTTGGCAGTGATTGGTTGTATCTGCGACTACCTCAGTAAAATAAGACATTGTTTTAGCCCCTTTCCAAACCATCTGAGCCATTATATGTAATGGCAACATTGGTTTCTGAAATTTAGGAGATGCCTCTAATACCGACCACAATGTGTTTTAAAAAGTACTCTGAGGTAGGTAAATCTTCTGTTGTATATCAGGTATGAATGGGCCATAGTTGGCCAGCCAGGTAATATGTATAATAATATGAACAGTATCGGATTACTATACATATTACCAGGCCAGCCAGGTAATATGTATAGTAATCTGGTACTGGCATACCTGCCTCCGTTTTAGGACGTCTGAGAGTATCTAAACTGAGCTTGGCTCGAGATCTGTTGTCATGGAGTCTAGTTCTCTAAATATCGACTTGGGTATTCTTGTTTCCGAATGTTAAACTGCTTATAGAACCTTAGGGAGTACAATCATTTTAATTAAGTTAATCCGCCCTGCCACCGAGATAGGCAAAAGTTTCCAGATTTGAAATTTGCTCCGTATATGGTCAATTAAAGGGTAAATGTTAAGTGAAAGAACTTGGAAATTTCGTTTTGTAATTTTGACCCCAAGGTATTTAAATGTGTCCACCACCTTTAATCCAGCTATATGGGAGGGGCCAGTCCAATCTGCCCTACCCAGAGGCATGTATACCGACTTCTCCCAGTTAATTCTGAGACCCGAGTAGTCCCCAAATTCATTTATTAAGGCCACCGCGCTGCTGAGGGATGATTCAGGTGATGTTAAATATAGAATCATATCGCCAGCTTATAGTCCTAATCGTGCTTCTCTGTCTCCCATCAGCGCTCCAGTTATATCATTACTGCCTCTCACCTTAATTTCTAAAGTCTTAACTGCCAGAGCAAATAAAAGTGGTGACAGTGGACAGCCCTGTCTTGTTCCCCCGTGGAGGTGGAATCTTTCAGACTGTTCTCCATTTATCAATAACCTGCTTACCTGGTTGCCGTATCAGATTTCAATCCATCTGAGGAATTGTGGCCTGATCCCAAAACCTTTTAGGCCGCCAAGCAAATATGTCAGCTATATAGAGTCAAATGCCTTGGCCAAAGCCCAGTCCGCATTCAGGGAATAACCCAACTGCATAACAACCTGAACCCTTCTGATGTTCTCAGTGGTGGATTTACCTGGCATAAAACCTGTCTGGTCCTGGTGGATCAGTGACCAAATTACCTGATTGAGGCGAGCTGCTAGTATTCTAGTCAGGATTTTATAGTCCTTGTTTAGCAGTGCTATTGGTCTATAGGAACCACAGTCCAGGGGATCTTTGTCGGGCTTCAGTAGCAGTACTATAGTGGCTTCCATGAATGAGTCGGGCAGACTCCCTACCTCTAGGGCGGAACGAAAGGTGGCTAACAATTGGGGTGCCAGTGTCTCTGCATATTTAGCGTACACTTTTTTTTTTGGGAGCCCGTCTGGACCTGGAGATTTCCCATTGTTAAGATCTGATATTGCCTGTTATAGCTCTTCTAGACTGATTGGTTTGTCTAATTGGGTACTTTGTGTTAGGAGAAATTACCATCCCAAAACTCACTAAGTGTGTGGCTATATCTGTTTTAGGTGCAGTTATGCTGGAGCGCTATAAGTCTTGGTAAAAGTTTGTGAATGTGTGGATGATTGCTTCCTGTGTATTTAGTTCTTGTCCCGAGTCGTTCCTGATTGCCAAGATTGCTGAAGATGATCAGCTGAGCCAATAGCTTAGCTGATTGGTTGCCTAGTTCAAAGGTAATCTGTTTAATAAAGAATAATTTCCTGTCAGGTTTATCTTTAAGTACCGGTAAATATTTTCTGCCCGCCTGAAGCCATGCGCTCTGGTTAGCCTCAGTCAGGTTACAGGTGTATTGTTTTTCTAGTGTGGTGCATTGAGACTACAGCTCCACTTCAGAGCGTTTGGTGTCTTTCTTGATGTAATTTATTCTAGAGTGCAGTGCTCCACGTAAAAAAGCTTTCAGCGTGTCCCACACAAGAGGGCTTGTTTTCATGCATTTTCAGGAACTCCTGTAGTTGATATGGAATTCCATCTGCTGAGCTCATGAGATTCAACCAGACTACTTTCGTATGGATCCCTATTACAGGCAAGGGTTCCCTAGGAAATGCTATGCAGCAGCCTCCTATCATGCACAAAGATAGGGGGTGCTGCACACAAGCTCCGGCTCCTCCTGGAGCCGGAGCACCACCGAAAGCGCGCGCTTTTGGTTTTCAGCGCAATCAGATGCCGTGGTCAATCCTGAGAGGTTAAATGTTGTTTTTACAGGACCTTTCACCTGTAAAAACAATGTGAACTAAGTATGCTGACATGGAGAGCGGCACCTGGGGATCTCACTGCACTTACTATTTATCCCCGGGCGCCGCTCCGTTCTCCCGTTATGCCCTCCGGTATCTCCGCTCTGTAAGTTATAGTAGGCGGTGTCTGCCCTTGTCCTGTGGGTGTCTCCTTCTCCTAGGCTGCAGCGCTGGCCAATCGCAGCGCATAGCTCACAGTCTGCGAAACAAAAAACTCCCAGGCTGTGAGCTGTGCGCTGCGATTGGCCAGCGCTGCAGCCTAGGAGAAGGAGACGCCCACAGGACAAGGGCAGACACCGCCTACTATAACTTACAGAGCGAAGATACCGGCGGGCATAACGGGAGAACGGAGCGGCGCCTGGGGATAATAGAAAGTGCAGTGAGATCTCCGGGCGCCGCTCTACATGTCAGCATACTTAGTATACATTGTTTTTACAGGTGAAAGGTCCTCTTTAAGCTCTTTAAAGGCCTGTTCTGTTTCCAGGGTCCACCTAGCCATGACTGACTTTGTACCTTTTGTAAGCTCCGTTAGCGGGGCAGCTATTGCGGCACAATTCGGTACAAATCATCTGTAATAGCCCACTATTCCCAAAAAAGCTTGTATCTGTTTCATTGTAAGTGGACATGGCCAGGTTTGAATTGCTTCAACTTTGTTGATTTGAGGTTTAATTAGACCTCTCCCTACTACATAACCCAGATATTTGGCCTCTTCCATACCCATGGCATATTTTTGGGGGTTTATAGGGAATCCTGCTGTTCTTAGGGAATTTAGTATGGCTTGGACTTTACCCAAGTGACTCCCAATCTTGGATAAAGATGACGATATCATCCAGATATCCAGCTGCATACTTTTTGTGAAGGCCTAGGATCCTGTCCATAGCTCTTTGGAATGTAGCTGGGGCACCTTGTAAACCGAAGGACATCCTCACATATTGGAAAAAACCCTTAGGCGTGGAAAAAGCAGTTTTTTCTTTAGCGTCCCTTGATAGAGGGATTTGCCAATACCCTTTCGTCTAACATAGTGATATACCGAGCAGGACCTAACCTCTCAATGATTTCGTCCACTCTTGGCATAGAGTAGGCATCAAAACCCCGAAACCTCATTGAGTTTTCTGTAATTATTACAGATCCGCCATTCTCCAGATGGTTTTGGTACCAATACTATCAGACTGGACCACCCACTCTGGGACACCTCAATCACTCCTAGATCTAGCATCCTTTTGATCTCTTGTGACATAACTTCCTTACAGGCCTCAAGAATTCTATAGGGTTTTATGTTTACCCGAACATGTGTTTTTGTTCAAGCCTCATGCTCAATAATATTAGTGAGGCCTGGCAAATCTGAGAACAGGTCCCTATTCTGTTGTAGTAGTTCCTTGCATTACTGTTTTTGTGATTTGGACAGGGTCTCTGCAATTGTGACATTCTGACTGTTACTTTTTGCATCTACCACCAAACAGGTTGTTTCAGGGGAGTTTCTATCTTTCCATGGTTTTAACAAGTTCACATGATTGAGCTGGATAGGTTTTCTTTTCCCAGGTTGGTGAACCCTGTAGTTAACTTCCCCAACTTTCTCAACAACCTCATAAGGCCCCTGCCATTTAGCTAGGAATTTGCTTTCCACAGTGGGTACTAAAACTAGCACTCGGTCCCCTGGACTGAACTGCCTGACCTTGGCTGCCCTGTTATACACTCGAGCTTGGTTATCTTGAGCCCTCAGCAGATGTTCTCTTACTATGGGCATGACCTTAGATATCCTCTTCTGCATTTGTGCAATGTGTTCAACCACACTTTTATAAAGGGTAGTCTTATTTTCCCAGGTTTCCTTCGCCACATCCAGCAACCCCCGAGGGTGCCGAGCATATAATAGTTCAAAAGGTGAAAACCCATTGGAGGTTTGAAGAACCTCTCTAATAGAAACAAGTCCCAATCACGACCATCCTTCTCTACCACCTTTTTTTAACATACTCTTAAGCGTTTTATTGAATTGTTCTACTAGACTGTCTGTCTGCTGATGATATACTCAGGTTCTCAGTTGTTTAATTTTAACATCCGACACAACTCTTTCATGACCTTAGACATGAATGGTGTTCCCTTATCAGTTAATATCTCTTTAGGTATACCCGTTCTGGCAAACATCTGGAACAACTCTCTCGCAATGTTTTTCAACGAGGTATGCCTTAAAGGGACTGCTTCCGGGTATGTGGTGGCATAGTCTACTACCACCAGAATATACTGCTGACCTCTAGCTGACTTTACTAGGGAATCTACGAGATCCATTGCAATCCGTTCAAATGGGACTTCAATGATTGGCAGAGGGACCAAGGGGCTTTTGAAATTTGGGACAGGGGCTGTCAACTGACAGGTGGGACACGACTGGCAATAGTCTACTATTTCCTTGTAACACCCCAGCCAATAGAATCTCAGGATGTGTTCTTGGGTTTTGCCTGCTCTGAAGTGTCCCCCTAAAACATGAGAATGGGCCATACCTAGTACTAAGTGTCGATATGGACCAGGTACTAGCAGTTGTTCCACTACTTCATCCCTACTTTTGGTCACTCTATATAACAGATCAGTATTTATGGCGAAGTGGGGAAACTGATTATCAGCCCGGGACTTTGGGCAACCCCATTCAGTACTGATACATTTTCCCGTGCACCTTTTAAGGTAAGATCCCTGAGCTGTGCCGCTCAAAAATTATCCCGAGACACCTCAAGATCAAGAACATTGGCTGCAGGGGTTAATTCCTCGTCTTCATCTCCTAACATTACAGCTAGCGGAGACTCAGCTATTGCCCCAGGACACATTACCTTTCCCATCACAGCACTACTAGAACACTCAGTACTTGTCAGTCTCATCGGGACCTCAGCTTTAGCCCAAAGGTCCCAGAACAGCGGAAAGTCTCTTCCCAGTATCATCGGGTGCAGTAAGTCCTTCACAACTCCCACCTCATGCTGTATAGTACCACATGCAATGTTTATGGATACCCGAGCAACCGGATAATCCCTGGTGTCTCCATGGATACACAACACTCCCACATGCTTTTCAGGGTTTAATATGTGAGGCACCATGGACGTCATCAAAGTGACCAAACTGCCAGAGTCCAGAAGGGCAGTCACCATAACACTGTTCACGGTCACTTGACACACCTGGGGTTCTTTCCGGGCTTGGGTAATTGCACTGCACACAGGATGTGCAAAAAGGGAATAATTTTGGCCCACACTGCACTCCATGGACTCGGTAGACAAAGGGCAGTGTGCTGCTATATGTCCGGGAGCCTGACACCTCCAATAGATAATGGGGCCGGCCTGGACTCTGCTTCCGGGCTCCAACTTCTCCTTGACCTGGGTTTTCCAGTTGGGAGTGGATTGTAGTCCTTTCTTGGGGAACCCTGTTCCGTATTTTGGGCTGCAATATGGCCGTCTCAAACCCACCAGATTTTCCAGGGAATCCTCCATGCTGATACCTTTCTATGAGGCTTACCAATTCGTCCGCAGTCTGGGGATTTCCCTGGGCAACCCAACATTGTATGGGTTTTGGCAGCGTATAGAGGAACCGATCCATCACTACTTTTTCCACCATTTGAGCTGGGGAGGATGAGTCTGGCTGCAACCATTTTTGTACAAGGTGGGACAGATTGAACATTTGTGACCTGGGAGGCTTGTCTTGGCAAAACTCTCAGCGGTGAACATGCTGCGCTCGGACTGCGACAGTCACACCCTGCCAAGCAAGAATTTACGCTTTTAACTTACTTTATTCTTTAGCATCTTGCAGGGTTAAATCGTAATATGCTTTCTGTGGTTCTCCCATTAAATAAGGCGCCAACACTTCTGCCCACTGCTCGGGTGGGAGACTCTCCCTTTCCGCCACCCTTTCAAATATGGACAGGTACGCCTCAACATCGTCCTCAGGTGTCATTTTTTGCAAAGTCTCCCTCACAGCTTTCCGGGCTTTTACACTGCCGCTTTGACTGGGAAGGCTCACACCCTCCTGGGATTTGACAGCCTCAGTCAATACAGACTTCGTATAAGGAGCTGATTTGTCTCTTGCTGCGCTTGCATAGCCTTCATATGGGCCTTCTGCTGTTGAGCAGTAGCCTGTTGCTGCAGCAAATTAGCCTGCACCAAATGCTTTACTAGATCCTCCATGTTTGGAAGTTCAGACTAATCTGGCTGCTGTTTTTACCCAGGACATTCACCTCCTACAACTGCCTGTGGCTATGATTTCTAGGAGCGTTCTGAACGCATCCTCCACCAATTGTGGGGGTTTTAACTCAGTCACTGTTCACACACACAGGCGTCAATTTAGTCTTCACCACAGGCAGAGTTTATTTCCAGCAAACAATAATACACATCTCCAAGCTTTAGCTTTAAGCTTTCTTCAGCCCACACATATTTGATAACATAAAGTCCCACACTCTGGGTTCAGTCCAAGCAGGGTAACAAAACAGTAGAATCTCACCACTCTTTGGGATCTTTCTGAGACCAACTCGCTGCCCAGCTTGTTCAGCTTTCAGATAGCCCATCCACACTTGATCACCCTAGCTGAGATCTCCCCAGCCTCTTTAACTACACCTTTAGGAAAAAAAAACTGGATGGAGTACGAGAGTGACCTGTCCTACTCAAACTCTTTGGTCACTCCTAAAACCCGGACCCAAAATCCAATTTAATCATAAGCTCCCAGCAACCTAATGTTACTGGCGTACTACTTCCCGGGTATTATATCACTGAGGAATACATCCTCAGTGAGACATACCGACCAATCCACGATTCTTCCTTCTAGGTTATTACACCGCTAAAACACGTCACAAAAGGCTGTACAAGAAATAACTGCACCACTGAGCGGGAAATGTATTTTTTCTTTTTGCGCTAACCCACATCACAAAAGGCTTTAAAATAAATAACTGTACCACTGCACGGCAAATATATTTTTTCTTTTTCCGCTAAAACACCCCACAAAAGCCTTTACTACAGATAACTGCACTGCTGAGCGGCAAATACATTTTTTCTTTTTGCGCTAATACACGTCACAAAAAACTTTACAAGAAATTACTGCACAGCTGAGCGACAAATATATTTTGCATTTTTTTACCCCCCTAGCTCTGAGCTTTGCGCTGTGATTGGACAGGGAGAAGGAGAGACACTGGCCTCTCCTCCTACTTGCACTGAATGCTAAGAAATTACCGGGGGCCACAGCGGGCGAACGGAGCGGCGCCCAGGAATAATAGTAAATGCACTTAGATCCCTGGGTGCCACTCTATGCAGCCTGCTACTAAGCTACTAAGTTCATATTCTTTGGACCAATGAAAGGTCCTCTTTAACAAGAAATAACTGCACCGCAGAGAGGCAAATTAATTTTTTATTTTTACGCTAAAACACCCCATAAAAGCCTTTAGTACAGATTACTGCACCACAGAGCGGCAAATGTATTTTTTCTTTTTGCACTAATACACATCAGAAAAGGCTTAAAAAGAAATAACTGCCCCGCAGAGTGGCAAATGCATTTTTTTCTTTTTCCGCTAAAACATGTCACAAAAGGCTGTACAAGAAATAACTGCACCGCAGAATGGCAAATGTATTTTATCTTTTTGCGCTAATACACGACACAAAAGGCTTAACAATAAATAACTACACCGCTAAGCTGCAAATGTATTTTTTCTTTTTGCGCTAACCCACGTCACAAAAGGCTTTAAAAGAAATAACTGTACCACTGATATCCTCACACGTGCAGCCGCCATTTTAGGAAAAAATGCGATTCGTTACCACGAAGCGCAAGGAAATTCGCATTCGGTGCAAATCAAATATTTCCTGAAACTCAGAACGAATTCCAGTTCATCAGCTTCGATTCGCTCATCTCTAATAATATTCTTCTCTGCCAGGTGTAAATGGAGAAAAAAAATATCTAATTGTGAATAGAATAACGACCACCAGATTTGGTGAGGAATAATAAGTTGAGCAGTGTGCAGATATGTCAAATTCATGTGGTCCATATAGATTACCTCAGAATGTCAGTGTGCTCTAGGAGATGTCTCCATTCTTCAAGGGCCAACTTAATGTCAACCAGCTCTCCGTTTCTGATGGAATAGTTGTGTTCTATACAGGAAAAGGATTTGGAGAAGCCACAGTTGGCCATCTTACCGGAGCAACTCTTCTGGGCGAAGACAGCTTTGGCTCTCGAACTGTTCACCTCTAAGAAGAACTACCTAGATACATCAAGACTCACACAGGAAAGTTGGTGGATAAAAGACAGACAAAAAAGACTGGCAAAAAAATAACCACAGATAAAAAAAGGCACAGATCAACTTTTGGAGGTTCCAGCTCAAACACTGAAAAATTGGTTTAAAAAAAAAGACGGAAAAAAAAAGTGACAAAAAAGCTTTCATGGAGGCTCGCCAAGATAGAGGATAGGGACTTAGGGATCATGGAACTACTGAAAATGTACATTTAGATTATTGAACACTGCAGGAGTTCCTGGAATAGCACAGTAGGTCGTAGTATCTAGCAGTGGAGCACAGGTGCACCACAAGTCCCAGCAGGCAGGCCACAGGAGGCTGTAATTACCCAGTCAGCACTGACTGGCCAATCTCACTGACTGCGGTTGCAGGGCGATGGGGAATGGGGGGCGGTACAACCTCCCTATGCCCTTAGCTAATATGGCTGACGGGTTTTCGTTGCGTCATACTTTTTCGGCCCGTTGCAGGAACTTACTTCCCACTGCGCCATACATGTATGGAGCTTATTGGGGAGGGGTTAAGGGTGCATTTACAAGACCGTATGTATTTTTCAGTCACCAAAGTGCGGATCTGCAAAAAATATGGATGACAAGAATAAGGCACGTTAGATCTTTTTTGCGGGACTGCAGGATGGATGTACGGATGCGGACAGCACACTGGTATGGGACACTTTTTGCAGCCCCGTTGAAATGAATGGGTCCGCATCTGAGCCACAAATCGGATGTAGAACAAAAATACGGTCATGTGAATGAGGCCTAAAAGGGATAGCAGGCTGACTTATACAGTTCAATTAGGCCATGCACACGTCACTGTGTACCTGATCCAAGAATTTCACCGCAGGTCCTATTCTTGCCTGTTTTTGTGTCTAAGAATAGCCATTTGTATTGAATTGAGTGAGAAAAAGGCATGCAGACAGAAGCTGACCTTTTTTCAAAGGTCCGTGTTTTGTGGACCCAAAATCGGATGCTGCCGTGGGCATGAGGCCTTAATGTAACCCTCAGACATTTCTATAGACCAAGGGCCATTTTAGCTATAATTCCTTCTACTCTTACTTGTGGTGCTAATGTCACAGGCCCACCTGCTTCCCCCAACTCTACAAACATTCAGCAGGTGAAATGAAAAGGACAGTTAACTATGATCAAAAGGAATGTTCAAAAGAATGTGTTAATCCATCTGGAATTGCTCAGAGCTGTCAATCACAAATACAAGGCCCATAGGAATTTTAAGTGAAATTTATGTTTCCCCTCTTTTCAAGCGGAAGGAAGTTAAACTGAAAACTTAGATGGCAGTTGTCACTTTCTTTGAGACTAGAATTGTTCTTCTGGGATGACTGAAACAACAGTTTCAAGTAGAACATTTCATCTTACAACCCCCTTCTTGTCTGTTTGTCTCCTGAGCTTCTTTTTTACTTAATTACATTGTAGTAATGAAGCAGAACACTCACTTTGTTTTGCCGTTCTTGTAGGAAGTTCTATTGATCTCTAAAATCCGCAGCTATTTCTCTTGTCATTAGGACAAAATGCAGAGCATTCGTGCCATTTACTTCACCAGTTATAGTGACTGTTCTTGTATAGATGTACATGGGGATTTCATTTTCTCAATCCAGGATGCTATTTGAAAGTGCAATGGACTAAGTGTGGCGGCTTCCTGTCTGAACTTTTAATTACAGCTTTGATGTTAAACTGCAGGTTTGTTGGACCAGTTATGTCAGGGAGACAACATTGCCAGGAGCCTCTATGACGTAACCAGGCAAAGTGATTAAGAAATACCGAAAGCCCTCTGCTTACATTTCCATAAAGAGCAATAATGATGATATCAAAGACACACCATGTACCAGTTTAAACCAGATTGTAAAAGAAGCACTGGGGTTAGCAATTTAATAATCTGGACCAGTATCTCTTATCCATATATCAGACAGTCCATTAGTCTACTGATATCTGACAGTTGGGACACTGTCATAGCATAAGTCTCTGTTATAGTACATACTTACACTTATAGTACGTACACTTACACTGTTCACTATTATAGTCTGTTCATAGCGCTATTCTTCCACTTCTGGAGCTATATTCACAGCATTCTGCAGATCTGTTTACTATACATCTGTAAATTTGTATTTATTTACATTTTTTTTTACAATTTTTTTTGTATTTATTTACATTTTATTATATATTTATATACGTAACACATCTGTATACTTGTTCATAGTACATCTGCATATTTGCCGTCTGTATAGCAATATAGAAACAGTTAATCTATATATATGTATACATCAGTGCATCTGCATATCTGTATATATGTATACATCAGTACATCTGTATATTTGTCCATAGTACATCTGTATATTTGCTCTCTATATAGCAATATAAACACCTGTAAACTTAATTTATCTGTACATAATTGTCACCGCCAGATCTTTGAGAAGTTCTGATAGACGTTCACCAGTACTTCCTGCATGAGCTTCTTTTGTTTTGCTTTCGTTGTGACATCTCTCCTCCCTCTCCCAGCTGTCATCTATTAGCAGTGATTGCCTCCCTATATATCTCCTCCCCATACTGCCTCACCTTGCGGTTTATACAACTTCCTGCACTGTGCTGATGCTAGAAGCTGCTACTGCTGCATCCACAAGATAAGTCTGTTCCTTTATTTCTGTTTTCCTGTGGTCTTCATCCTAGGTGACCCTGACTCCCTCCGTATTTAGTGTAGGGAGCCGGTGGTCGTGTCCCCTCACTATTATAGGGTGTTCAGGTGTCATACAGTCGAGGAACGAGGGTATGCAATTATCTACCATAGAGATTTTTGCATAGGCTGAGCAGTAAGGGAGAGTGCTAGGGCTGTTACAGGGCTTACCCTCTTGTTCCTTAGTTTTGGATAAAGTCAGTCGGATCTTCATTTGTGTCTTCTAGTTTTCTGCAGCACCATCCGTGACAATAATCTGTACATAACTATTCCTACTTTCTACACTCTCCTTATCTGTATATAACTTGTTTTTTATTGCACTTGCTGCTCTTTGCACTTCTGATTGGATGCAAACTGTATTTCGTTACCCTGTATTATACATGTGTAATGACAATAAAGTAGAATTAAATCAAATCAAATCATTTTGGATTTTTTTCCCCCCTGAGGTTATGAGTAGGGTGGAGCTATTTGGCAGAGTTTGCCACATGGACATCTTAGGTTCTTCATCCTGGTGCCCCAACAGTGTCATCCTGTTGCTACTCCCAATACTGTGCCCACTTGTGCTCCCCAATACCCCCAAATACTGTACTGCAGAAAAAATATGGCCATACACAGCCCCCCACATACCCAAAGTCACACCAATGGTCAAAATTCCCTCCCAGAGTGTCCTTATTAGTAATAGTGCCCTCTATAGTGATAATTCTCCCAAAAAGTGCCCCCATTAGTAGCAATGCTCTCCATATTGTGCCCAATAATAATAATGCGCCCACAGTACTCCCAGTAGTAATAATACCACCATAGTGTCCCAGTATTTATAATGGCCCCAGCAGTGCCCCCTGTAGTTCTAATTCCATAGACAAAAAAGAAAACTTATGCTAACTTCTACACTGATAAAAAAATCTCTGTGCACAGTCGCATGTGAAATCCAGTAAAAAGTTTATCCAGCACTGAAGGTTTTAAAGTTATTTCCAGCTTTATTGTGAATACATATTTAAAACGTTCCAGGGCATAACACTTTTCCATCATCCGTCAACACATTTCAACTGTTACACAGTCTTACTTATGACTAATGCCCCCCTGCAGTTACAACCCCCCTGTAGTGTCCCTTGTATTATAATGCCCCAGTAGTATCAGTATGCTCATTATGCCCTCTATAGTGCCAGCATATGATGCTCCTCTTGTAGTACCAGTATAAAATTCTCCCCTCTAGTGCCAGTTAGCATTGAGTGAAGTCTCTTCATTCAAAACTTTGTTGGAATGCTGTATGGAGACCCATCTCCGTACAGCATTCAAATGTATGGGCTTCGCAGAGGTGAAATTCGTTATGTCCGAAGTCTAGTATTCAACTTGATTACTAGACTTATTCAACTTGAAAACCATTTTAAAACTGGTATGCGAAGCTGACTTCGGATCTCAGTTTTAAAATGGTTTTCGAGTAGATAAATCAAAGTCACTTCAGACATAGCTAATTTCGCCAAGAAGCCCATACATTTGAATGATGCACGGAGACGGATCTCCAGACAGCATTCAAATTAAGTTTTGAATTAAGTGACCTAGTGCTCAACACTAGTGCCAGTATATAATGCCTCCTTTTATTTTAGTGCCAGTATATTCAGCAGATAGAAGTCTGCCATCACAAACAGTCCTTTATGATAAATTTCAGATGATTGGAGACTTAGGCCCTCATTTATCAAACTGGTTTCGTCTTTGTTTTGGAGTTAATTGTGACTTTTCTGTTGTTTTCATTGTAATACATTTATCAGAAGTCTGCGACAAGCCAAAATTATTTTTTGTGTCTTTTTTGTATTTATCATAAGGAAAGTCCCAGGGCCTTTATTCTTATGTGTATGGACAGTTTTAACCTAAAGTAAGGCCTATTTACCCTAGTTAAATGTTGGGAGATATAATGCTAGTAAAATATATCATGTAACGTAACATCATGTTGCTAGACAATGCTGAAATTGATTTTTCAGGATGCTAGAAGAAAATCTAGCCACTGAATGAAATGAGTTTAAAGCCCAGTCTGCTAACTGCTCCGACATCCCTTACATCTGCATCTTCAGGATGGCACCCAGAGGAATCAGAAAGAAGACAGAAAATGGCACATTGTAGTTTGTTACATCATTCCTTTGTAATAGGATGCAGTTCCAGGGTGGGGGTTCATCTCTAAACTGTCTTCCTAATCTGCTATTTGCTGGGAAAGAGGGGAGGATGGGGGGGAGTATGCAACAGTTTTGAGACAGATATATATCTATGTCTCTGACGCTTCCATATTGTGTGGAATAGAAGTTCTCCAAAGAATGCACACTGTACATCTCAAATCACCATGGTCCTGAAATAGGTGTAGTTACTATGTTCATACATAAATGCTGACATTATGTATTATGTAGAATTTTAACAATACAACATTAAATCCAATACCAATTTCTCAGGATTACCGCTGAGAAAATATAATTGTAAGGCTATGTTTACGCAGTGCAACTCTTCTTGCCTTTAAGATGTCAGAAATCCTGGTGGACCTGATCGGGCGCCCATGTTATCCATCGTACTAGAGATACGGCACATAGATATAAACTGAGACTTTATTTTATCTGAGATAAATTGAAGGAGTAGGGCACACCTACATTCAGATACACATAGGAGAGTTTTCTAGACAGTGATTTTATTTATACCAGAAATATAGTAATACATAAAATATTATTAAACATATATTTGCATGCTATATAGACTTATAATCGCTTTAAAATTTATTAAAATTGCAACCATCCATAAAAAGCAACACTAAAATATAAAATTAAGTAGAAAATCCTAGGGAAGAAATGTCCTATTAGAGTCTCAGATTTTTTGTTCCTTTCTATTACTCTGAATGTCCGTGTTACAATAATTGCCCAGTGGACCTGATATCCACGCTGTTTGGACGTAGTCCGTAGTAACCAGGATTCTAGAAAGTTCACAGGTTAGTTTCAATGTAGCCGAAGTGAGGATGTGTGGTTGAGTCACTCACATTTCTTTTGCTACAAGTTTAGCAATACATCCAATCACTTTGCCTGTGTATACATTCATACGGCATTGGTTCTACTTACAGTTCTGTAGATTTCAGCCGGCTGTACTGCGGGTAACGTGGCGTCCCACGTATAGTACGCTTACAGGCTGTGATGTCGTTTCCAGGAGATAGATTCAGGGATCTGCAGCAATCAATTGTAGGAGTGCCGTTTCAGTGGTTTTGTGTGGTTTAGTTCCTGCACAGGTGCTCAATCAAGCAAGCAGGTCAGATGTCACTGCGGCTGTTGATTTCAGTTTTTTTCTTTACCAAATTTTTGGGATATCGATCCCACTACTCCTGGTCGATTTGAAGCGCTTCAATATATATTTAGTCTTATGGGGTTATCCTTCACCAGACGCGTTTCGGAGTTAACTGGACTCCAACCACTGAGGAAGGAGTCTAGTTAACTCCGAAACGCGTCTGGTGAAGATTGGGTGTAACCTTCTATGTAGGTGCACCCATTCAATTTTTTGTCTAGGAGGTGAGCCTTCTCTAATTACATTTTTATTTTATCTGAATTAGGTCAGTTTCACTTGACCATGGAACGGACAAGTCTTCCAGTCTGACCATTGGTCTACTGACCTGAACTCACAGCCTCATAGGGATTTATGATGCTATGAGTTCAGGTCAGTAAACCCACTGTTAGGCTAGGAAACACATCAGCAACACAGCATCCGTAATCCATTTGGGCCTCCAGAAGGCTGTTGGGTTAACAGCATAAGAAGTAGGGTAGGATTACGGTTAACAGCATAAGAAGTAGGGTAGGATTACGATATTCGAATGTGAGGCTGTATCACTAAATCATGCTTTCCTTGATGTGTAAAAATACTGATTACATTTCATAATGTGATAAACAGTTGTAATATTTCAACATACAGTTGTATCTACCCATGTCTTATCTTTATCTCAAACTTTTCCATACTGTTGGTTCATATGAACATTACTGTCTCTGTTTATGACCAAACTTGGGGGGGGGGGGTCCTAGAACCAGGAAACTTCTGTACGTATAATCTCTGTGATAATTAGGGGGAGTTAATTAAGCTCATATGGAGCTGTATCACTTCCAGTGACCAGTATGAAAGCGTGTGACAGCGATAACACCAAATTTAACACAGCTGCTCCCCATTCACACCTGAGACCATGTAACACTAACAAGTCACATGACACTGAGAGGGAAAATGGCTAATCCGGTACAATTTGGCCATTTTCACTTAGGGGTGTACTCACTTTTGTTGCCAGCGGTTTAGACCTTAATCACTGTGTATTGAGTTATTTTGAGGGCACACCAAATTTACATTATTAGGCTACTTTCACACTCGCGCTTTGTGCGGATCCGTCCTGGATGGATCTGTTCAGATAATACAACCGTCTGCATCCGTTCAGAACAGATCCGTTTGTATTATCTTTAACATGGACAAGATGGATCCATCTTGAACACCTTTGAAAGTCAATGGAGGACGGATCCGTTTTCTATTGTGCCAGATTGTGTCAGTGTTTGGCTCAGTTTAATCTGCAAGCAGCTTTTTAGTGTCCGTCTCCAAAGCACAATGGAGACTGATCAGAGGCAAACTGATGCATTCTGAGCGGATCCTTTTCCATTCAGAATACATTAGAATGCAAACCCATCCGTTTTGGACCGCTTGTGAGAGCCCTGAACGGATCTCACAGACGGAAAGCCAAAATGCCAGTGTGAAAGTAGACTTAGATGACACTGACTACTTTACATTGTATCTTCAGTGTTGTCCCATTAAAAGATATAATAAAATATTTATAAAAATGTGAGGGGTGTACTCACTTTTATGAGATACTGTATATTACATATCTGTAGCCATTGCAGCTATTATACTTTGTACCTCACATATAAGTGCTGTATATACTATATATCTGTACACACTGCATCAATTATACTGTATAATATACAGTATGCTGTGAATATATATATATATATATATATATATATATAGTATATATAGAGAGAGAGTATAGAGCAGTGTACTGATATGAGAGGTACAAGGTATAATAGATGCAGTGTGTACAGATATACCATATTTTTGCCCCATAAGACACACTTGCCCCTGCGTTGCATTCGCTCCTGCGTCTTATGGGGCGAATGCTGACATTTTTACTCCGCTAACAATAATACATAGCTGACTGTGATATATAAGCGGGGAGGGAGGAGGGGCTGGAGGCCGGCAACTCGCGGCGGGGCCCGGTGTAGTCACTGTACTCTAATACATCAGGCCCCGTACACACCAGTATACATATGTAAACTGTAGGCAATCCATATGTAAACTGCAAGGTAGCGCAATCCACATAGTACTCACTATGAAACACCCGTACTAGCAGGCAGGCTGGCCAGTCACTCACTTCCTCACGCGCATGCTCCTTCTACTTTATTAATGAAGCAGGAGGAGCAGGCGCGTGAGGAAGTGAGTGACCGGCCAGCCTGCAGTGCCTGCTAGTACGGGGGTTTCACAGTGAGTGCTATGTGGAATGTGCTACCTTGCAGTTTACATATGGATTGCCTACAGTTTACACATCGATTGCCTACAGTTTATATAGGAATACTGGTATGTGCGGGGCCCGGTGTAATAGAGTACAGTGACTGCACCGGGCCCCACCAAGATTTCAACACCATTTGCCAGCCTTGACCCCCTTTATTGTGGTCACTATTTACCTACACAGGGACACTGTTATGGGGGATAGCTCTGTCGATGACACATATATAGAATAAAATGCTATATATGGTATGGAAAAAAACGATTTGCGTATGCAAATAGGGGGAACATGGTGTAATGAACCCTCTATTTGCATATAAATAAATAAAAGCTGCTGGATTATTCACCTGTAAAAGTTGGTATAGGCTGGAGAAATTCATTGGTTGAAAGGCAGGTGCAATGTAGCTCGTTCTGAAACCTATAAAAGAAGAACGAAGATCTTTAAAATCAGTTGCTGACGCCGCAGAGAAGAAACACCCACCCTTAAAATGTCACAGTTTGCTTTCTCCACTGATGATGGGGAATCTAGACTGGAACTAGACAGGAGCATATAACATAGTAACATAGTAACATAGTACATAAGGCCGAAAAAAGACATTTGTCCATCCAGTTCAGCCTGTTATCCTGCAAGTTGATCCAGAGGAAGGCAAAAAAAAAAAAACCCTGTGAGGTAGAAGCCAATTTTCTCCACTTTAGGGGAATAAAAAATTCCTT
This sequence comes from Bufo gargarizans, assembly GCF_014858855.1. Taxonomy (NCBI): domain Eukaryota; kingdom Metazoa; phylum Chordata; class Amphibia; order Anura; family Bufonidae; genus Bufo; species Bufo gargarizans. Next base: position 311,127,718 of record NC_058081.1, read on the forward strand.
CCCGACTCCAATCAGGCAATCAGAATAACTCCCTGGATCAACGACCCCTCTCTAGTAGCTATAGCCTGTAATATTATTAAGCTCCAGAAATACGTCCAGGCCCCTCTTGAATTCCTTTATTATTGAATGTAATTAGGAGGTGGGGCCTTTGGTTTACTGCGGGCCCTCCCTCTTCATGGGCCCCATAGCATCTGCGTGGTCTGCCTCCATTGGAGGTACACCAATGACGACAACTACTACAAACCTTCTGAACCACCTTGAGACGTATGAAGAATTTTTTTATCCCAAGTCTGAGACAACATTCTGAAGACCACCAGGGACAAACTTCCTCTCCTGTTTGAAGACTGCCACCTTTCAATCTTTCAGAACCTTTTCACTCTAACAAAAAAATGAATGCTTAGCCACTGACAGAGAAACTGTACAGATGGATTTTCCAATTTGGAATCACCTTCCAAATTGACAACAGTGATTCATTATCTGCAAATATGACGACCTCCCGGGACCACTGGAAGCACTAGGACAAGGCGACGATCCCAGACCTAACTGCCCTGCCTTTGTTGACATCGCACACCACAGTTGTTGGTACCAGAAAAACCATAGAATCTCACAAAAAGCCAGGATTCCCAGATGGATTGACATAAACCACGATTTGACGTGAATTAAGTAATGTATGAACAGTATACCATGCTAATCAATTTTATGCCATACAGTGCCTTGGAAAAGTATTCATACAACTTGAACACATTTTTTCACGTTGCATCCACAAACTTAAATGTATTTTATTGGGATTTTATGTGATAGAGTTTTAATTAGTGATAAAGCGCATTCCTTTGTATGTAGCGGGCGCAATGATGGGGAACTGAAATCGCACTGCCTCCTGTCAATAAACCCCTCAGATGCCCCCCTCAGCAAACATATGGAAGAAGGCATTCTGGTCAGTTGAGACCAAAGTTTAACTTTTTGGCCTAAATGCAAAACACTATGTGTGGCGGAAAACAAAACACTGCACATCATCTTGAACACACCATCTCTACTGTGAAACATAGTGGTGGCAGCATCATGCTGTGGGATGCTTTTCTTCAGATGGGACAGGGAAGCTGGTCAGAGTTGATGGGAAGATGGATGGAGCTAAATACAAGGCAATCTTGGAGGAAAACCTGGTAGATGCTGCAAAAGACTTGAGACTGGGGCGGAGGTCCACCTTGCCATCAGAACAACGACCCTAAACAGAGCTACAATGGAATGGTTTAGATCAGGGGTGGCCAACCTTACAGACACAAAGAGCCCCCCCCCCAAAAAAAAAGTACGACTACAAGGAGCCACAAGCTATACATTCACACACGAGTCATCATATTTTGTGCCCTACAAGATGCACCTAGATTTTAACAAAGAAAAATAAGAGAAAACAAATATTTTTCATCTGATCTGAGGTCTGATAAAAATATATTTTTTTCTTATTTTTCATTAGCAGAGAAAAAAAGAAAAAATATATTTTTCATCAGACCTCAGATCAGACTTCTAAATCAAATCACCAATCCTCACCTGACCTAAAATAAGAGCCCCAAACCTCATCAGACCACCGAACCAGACCCACAAAATAAGACTCCCAATGCTCGGATCAGAAAACACAAATCAGACTCCCAGTGTCAGACCCTCAGTGCTCATATCTCCTCCAATGCTCAGATCTCCCCCCATGCTCAGATCTCCCCCTTCTCAGATCTGCCCCCCCATGCTCAGACCTGACCAACCCAAGCTCAAACAAGACCCCCCCTTGCTCAGATCTGCCCCCGTGCTCAAATCTGAACCCCCATGCTCAGATCCCCCCCAGACCTCTATTGCTCAGATCTTCTTCCGGGGATGCATGATGTCAGCAGTACCTCCTCTTTTATTGCCACACTAATGAGGACCATTATAAACATCTCAACGGGCTGTTAATTCAAAGCCAATCATGACCCTGTGTTAGTAATCATTCCAATCTAACTCGATTGTGTGGCACCAAGCGGGCTTAATGAAGATATGTCATTTTCATAGTTCCTATAACAACCCTTATATGTCTCCTTTGTTCCTGGGGGCATTTCCCTCGTCTGTTGTCGGTCCATATGTTTATTCATTTTAACAGTTTTTAACTCCTGTATTTTTATTGCAACTTTACTTTATTTTATTATTTTTATTCTATCCAGGCTGTTGTGATATCTATTAACCTGTGGATGTAATGACACTGTATAATAATTTCCGGATGAGACACTTACCAACTATATGGAGTATCATTGGATGACATTGAGGATAATAGATAATAGACAATAGACTTTATCTGTTCTCTCTTTTTTTTTTTTCCTTGCTATTCTCCTATCCTATAAGGTTCCAAACATATGCATAAAGATTATTATGGTTGTATATCAAAAGCTGTATATACATATTTTTTATCATATATATAATACTGTCTGTATCAATTGACATTTTATATGTTTATTATATTGACATTTTTTCTTTATTCTCCTTGTATTATGTACCATTTACCTTCATTCACTTTTTGTACAATGTTTAGTGGTATCATGCACAATTATGTATCTTGTATTGTAATATATATATATATATATATATATATTTTTTTTTTTTAAAGGAAAAAGATGGGCAGCACTCCAAGAAGTAAAAAATGCAAAAATACTTTAAAAATACTTTATTTACCCCAGCAGGACATGCGTCGTTTCGGCTCTAGACAGGAGCCTTTCTCAAGCCAGATTAATTACTACTGTAAAAAAACATTTCCCGAACTCGGGTTTGGTTCGCTCATCCCTAGTTATAACAATCAGTGACTGAAAAACATACCTCTTATAGGTTACAAGGTACTGTCACGGCTGAGGATGGGGAAAACCCTCAGCCGTGCGATGCCAGAAGATGTTAAGCGCTGCTTGGCCAGGACGACAGTATTAGGGAGCAGGTCACCTCCTATCGCGTCCCTAAACTGACCCTGACTCCTAACCATATGAGTCAACCCTGAAGGTGGGAGGACTCATACACCTGATGCCTTGGGGTCCCTGCTAGCCCTCAGGATTGCCCTGGAACAAGGAGCAGGGTAAGACGACCTGTTCTTCCTAGGCACGGAGGAACAGGAGTCTCACTAGCCAAGCTGCAAAGGGAAGAGAACATAAACGGCCTATGGATATGGCAGGAGGATGAAAAGCACTTCAACACCTACCTGCCACAGACACACAGACTGGATCCTGTGCAATACAGCAAGTGTCCACACCCAAACACCAGTGGACACAGCACACACACAAACACACAGGAACCAAGATCCATAGGTGCATAACATCACAAAGGAAAACATCAACAGAACATCGTGTATACAAATATATAACAATAATTTTATGACCACAAGGGTGGCCCCCACTGTCAGGTGGAATTACCAGGAGTGTGTCTCCATCAAAGCATGGCTGAAGAACCCCTCAGCTACTGAACTCCAAAAAGGCTTTATAGCCCAAAGTGGCCACACCCACACAGACACACAAGGAGAGGGAATTAACCCTTCCAACACTTACAGGGAGTGAAACCACTTAAAGGGGAAGTGTCCAAATGCACATCACACTGCGGCTGTTACCGCTGGCAATGACATGGGTGGCAACCATGTCCTGGGAGTCAGCCAGAAGGCCGAGACACTGCCACCACATGTACATCATACCAAACGTTGCCACGGGCAGCCACAGTGAAGGGAAGTGTCACAGTGCACACCTAACATAAGACCAAGTGCACACCAGACATACAAAGTGCATAACATAAACACACACCTAACAGAGAGGTTGCTTGGTGTAACCGCATGCCATTGCAGCAAGCTGCCTAGCACCAGCTCAGGCTGCTATACTGCAACAAAACAACACTTGTTGCCCGCAACAACCACAAGTGAGGCAGCACACTAGCGGCCCTCACCTGTGGTTGAACAACCAAACCAAAACCGCAGGCAACCGCATGCGGATCAGGAGTCACGACCAAGACCATGGCCGTGACAAGTACATTATTTGTTGCATCACCTGAAATTTTTATGTATCTGTGGGCAGCTTTATGCCTTCTTCAAAGATTTTAATTTTGAATTTTTTTTATTTGGTGGTAAAAACTAATATTCTTTTTTTGCAGTTTTTTTCTGCATTTTTTGATGTGACAGTTGTGTGTTTTTTTGTATTTTTTTTACCTTTTTTCAATTGTAATTAATTTTAATTGTAAAGTTTTTAATGGAGTGTAATTTAAAAAATTTCAACAGCTGTTAGAGATGCCTAAGGCTACATGCATGCAACAGTGAAAAAAAAGTCCCTTAAAAATGGATAAACTGTCCATTTTTAAAGAATGTTTTTTTCACTGATACCTTTCTGAAAAATGGACCTATTCAATTGAATCAGGGCAGTCAGTCAGTGAAAAACTGGCAAGATAGAACATGTTCTATTTTTTTATGTCCGTTATTCAATGGCCGTCAAAACACCTGCCGTGTGAATAACCCCATAGAATACTATTGGTTTTAAAACGGACCTGTGATGGCCGTAAAAAAAAAAAAATGTACATAACATGGTTGTTTTTCACTATTGTGGCTTTTTTTGTATTTTGTAAATGACGTCTGTGTGCATTCAGTTTTTTGCGGAACGGAAGGCCCCTGATAGAACAGTACTATCCTTGTCCGTTATGTGAAAATGGAAGGCATACGGAGTACCTTCCGTTTTTTTTGTGGATCCATTGAAATGAATGGTTCCGTATACGGAATGCAAAAAATGGAACGTAAAGGGGAAAAAAACGTTTGTGTGCAAGAGGCCTAAGAGAAAAAGGCATACCTAAAGCATTCTATGTGTTGTAAAAAATGAAGAACAAAAAACCTGAAAAAAATGCTAGTACTGTCGTACATTTCCTCATGCAGTAAAGATCCTAAAGTAACATACGTCCACATAATTAACTCAGACCACCACAAAATTGAAGTTATGTCTCATGCAGATATGTAAATGATTACAGGTGTGGTCTGAACAGAAAGTTCTCTACTACTGCCCTATGAAAAGGCTTTTAGACGCTACTTTTGGGTAGTGTACCTCAAGAAGAGGTCATTTACCGATGGCTTGCCTCTACGATGCACTCAAAGACATTTTGCTAAGTTGATAGACTCTGACACGGGGCATATCATTGGACTGAGATTAGCAGGAAGGTTGTTTCCACAAATTGCCCACTGTCTAGTCTGTTGTGACCTAGCTGTTAGGAGCAGTGGTTACGTGAGGACATGGATATATGGCAAACAGACCGACCACCAGTAGAAAGGATTGTTTGATCCACCAACAAGAAAGAGCATATCCAACTGTTTTGTTGTCCACCATCCAGACACATTACACACCCCTGTCTCTGCCCAGACAATCAGGCACTTTGCAGAAGGAAATTTGGTGTCACGGTGCCAACTATGTGTCTCTGTGCAGTAGTGTTGTGAACAAGAAACCTGGACTGCTATGGACTGGAACCGTATCGTCTTCAGCAACGAATCCAGGTTCTTTATGCCTCCATACCCAACTGTATCTCATCTTGTATTTATCTCATTTCTCACCAATAAAAATCTTTATCTAATGTTGTAGTCACTTACATATATAATTATTACATTCACACATAGAAAGTTTCGTTCAATTCCAACAATTCCCTCTTGGTGTGTTATTTTTTTTTGTCAGGGTGTATTACTAGAATATCAACGGAGCAGCACAATGGAGGAACAATCAGTCTGAAGAACTGTAAAACAATGATCATGAATAATGACAACATGTTATATGTAAGGGGCCTTTGAAAGCCAAGCTTAGTTCATAATCTTAATTATGTTCCTATACTGAAAGAGTTCACCCTTACAATTCTCCACCATAGTTAGGGCTGTCTTTTGACCTCCCTTTAATGTCTGATTTTGCTACTAACAGGTTGCTTAATGACACATCCTCTCTGGCTCCCTCCAGTCTGCTGCCAGGGTCCTCTGTTTATTTTAGTGCAACCACTAAAAAGAGAAAAGTGTGGATGGACCTGAGCAGGCTGACGCTGGTAATTATGCATGACACAGCAAGTCATGCCGTAGTGTATGACTGCTGTGCTAGTAAAACTGATAGGATGAAATGTCTCATACAAAACCAGGACCGTCATGTGTTGATGTTTAAACATTGACTAGAAAGTCTCAATTATTCTTAGTCATTTATAATAAAATGAATCAGGGTTTCTGAACATAAAAAATATTGCACAATAATACAGTGAGCATGCGCAACACCTTTTACAGGAAAACCAAATAAAGTTACTCTTATTACCAAATGTCTACTGACATGTCTGTTGTGGTAACTACTTGTATTCCCTATGTAATACCAATTCTGGAGCTTCTATTCTTACGGATCTACGTTGTGACATTTATTTATTTTACGTACTTATATAGCGATACTATATTCCGCAGTGCTTTACAAGCATTAGCATTGGGCTGTCCTCACAATCTAAGGTCCCTTAGATCAGTATGTCTTTGGAGTGTGGGAGGAAACTGGAGTACCCGGAGGAACCCACACAAGCACAGGGAGAACATACAAACTCCATGCAGATGTTGTTATTGGTCAGATTTGAACCTAGGACCCCAGTGTGACATTGTGAAACAGCTCTTATTGCATGAACACTGTTATTTTGCTGTTTGGCCACAAGAGGCCGCTAAACAGACTGCTCAGATTTAAATATTCATAGGAGGCGGAGCTGTGTGTCTAGAGGAGGAAAGCTGGCGTCCATCTTAGTGGCAGACTGGAAAAGTGTGTGAAAGAAGAAATCCATTAACATCCTAGCGTGGAATCACCCTTTTGCGACCAGGACTGCAGCCAAGTGAAGCTGATCGTGTCATGGACCTGGATCCTGTCCAGGAGAAGGAGTACAGCTGCCAGGATCGCTGATGAGAGCTGAAGAGCAAAGTAATGGACTCTGTAGTACCACACGTGTGTTGGATCAGCCTTAGTTCAGTTCGCAGTCACCAACTGAGGCAGAGCAGACCCGGGTCGGTAAGACAGAGCGTGCACGCACCTGAATATAAGATTGGCGCCTAAATACTAGAGACTGAGATTAAACCTACTGGTAGTTAGTTAGTGTTGCTGAGTGGCAGGCTACCAAGCATTGCTGCTTATTTATCACAAAGACTTATCAGTTAAAGTTTTGGTTCGCTCCGGAGAACAGAGAGGACGTCACCATAATCTCCAGTTACCCTAGCGTGTTTATCGGGAGTGATATATATTAGACACGTCCCACATTACTAGATTTGGGGAAAAGGGAGGGGGAAATCACTGTATAGGCCGGTAACATTGTAAGCTACTGTGTCGCACTGCTGGTTAGCCTGTATCTCACACACACGCAATTGTTCCTGTTCTTCGGGGTAATAACAGGTATGACGATGCTCACAGTAGGTAAAATGCGCAAGTGCTTTCCGGCTACCATTGTAGAGCGCAGTGCTGTATCCTGGGGAGCCCACCCCGGTACACGGCTTACAACTGCTCTGCAAGGCATACCTTTGCTATTTCTACTAGAAGTTATGAAGGAATTACAGTACCAGCAGCTTGCAGTAAAGTTACAGATAGATGTGTTTGGGGTGTGTCCCTGCAAAGTATGCCATTTAGAGCACTGATTGGACAGAGTCAGACACACCTGCTACTGGTAACACCCAGCAGTTGCTTTACTGCAGAGGACTGGCAATTTATAAACAGATGCTCTAGAATTGGTATTACTTGGGGAATGCAAGTAGTTACTAAAACTGACATGTCGGGAAAGAAGACAGGCCCTCTTTTTTAAAAAAAAAAAAAGGCAAGCAGAATAATAAACACATAGATGTCACAGCATACAGTACTGTCATGTGGCATTATGAACCAGCAGTCTTCTGTCATTGCTGAGGCCAATGATTGGATGCAGTGGTCACGTGGATATCTAGGCATGTCATCACTTGAGCAAAGTAGACAAGACTGGCGGTGACCACCAGAGTCATGGGACTGGAGCAGTGGGGATTGGGGATTTAACTGGTGAGTAATGTTTATTTTTCTGATTATTTTTTTTCCCACATTCCCTGATGACAAATGTTATAAAATCCTGAATAATTATACTATCTTATCACTGTGTGCATTATCCATGTGCTATGACATCACTTTGTTTGTTTTCTTGTTTTGGGACATCAACACTGTTATATGCACGTGTTTCCCGTATTGTGACCACTTTAATGTGACTTTACAGTGTTTATTATCAATGCCCTGTACAGATACTCACTTATACTGTATAGCGCTGACATATTCTGCAGTGCTTCACAGACATCATTGCTGCTGTCTCCAATAGAGCTCACAATCACTGTTTCTTATCCCTGTACTGTCATATGCCTGTTTGTATTGTCCACCTAGCTTATCAATCTACTGTAGTGTCTTGTTACATCACTGTATATTATAGCATTATATCAATGTTTTTATTAAATCTGTACTGTTACCGGGAGGTAAGTATATAAAGTGCAGGGACCCAAGATACAGAACGGTAAGTATATAAAGTGCAGTGACCGAAGAATTTCAAGTTACATCTCTAGTACAAGCAAATTAGTCTAATCCAGGGATCAGCAATCTTTGACACTCCACCAACTGTGAAACTACAGTCGTGGCCAAAAGTTTTGAGAATGACACAAATATTAGTTTTCACAAAGTTTGCTGCTAAACTGCTTTTAGATCTTTGTTTCAGTTGTTTCTGTGATGTAGTAAAATATAATTGCACGTACTTCATACGTTTCAAAGGCTTTTATCGACAATTACATGACATTTATGCAAAGAGTCAGTATTTGCAGTGTTGGCCCTTCTTTTTCAGGACATCTGCAATTCGACTGGGCATGCTCTCAATCAACTTCTGGGCCAATTCCTGAGTGATAGCAACCCATTCTTTCATAATCACTTCTTGGAGTTTGTCAGAATTAGTGGGGTTTTGTTTGTCCACCCGCCTCTTGAGGATTGCCCACAAGTTCTCAATGGGATTAAGATCTGGGGAGTTTCCAGGCCATTGACCCATGGTCAACGTTTTGGTCGCCGAGCCACTTAGTTATCACTTTTGCCTTATGGCACGGTGCTCCATCGTGCTGGAAAATGCATTGTCTTCACCAAACTGTTGTTGGATTGTTGGAAGAAGTTGCTGTTGGAGGGTGTTTTGGTACCATTCTTTATTCATGGCTGTGTTTTTGGGCAAAATTGTGAGTGAGCCCACTCCCTTGGATGAGAAGCAACCCCACAGATAAATGGTCTCAGTATGCTTTACTGTTGGCATGACACAGGACTGATGGTAGTGCTCACCTTTTCTTCTCCGTACAAGCCTTTTTCCTGATGCCCCAAACAATCGGAAAGAGGCTTCATCGGAGAATATGACTTTGCCCCAGTCCTCAGCAGTCCATTCACCATATTTTCTGCAGAAGATCAATCTGTCCCTGATGTTTTTTTTGGAGAGAAGTGGCTTCTTTGCTGCCCTTCTTGACACCAGGCCATCTGTCACGACCATGGTCATATAAACAATATAAAAACAATCTCTAATTTTTGGTGTACTTATCAGCGCTGCAGATCCACCAAGCGACGTGAGTATAGGTCGCTTCACAGTTAAAATATCCACAAGTTTGTTGATCGCGCTGCCTTCTGAGTGCAAAAGTTCCAATCCCAGACCCTCTTTTTTCTCCAATGCTCAGGTTGTTTCACTGTGTAGCCACACAAACGGTTACCAGAGGCTAGGTGCACTCACGTACACCTGCACCCTAGAGGGAAGTATTAGTACAAATAGTGAAGTTCCACCAGGTATTTATCGCAATCAGCAGGTTTTATTCTACTTACAAAAAAGTCAAAAATCTCAGTCATAAAAACAAGTATTTTTCGTCCCTGACGAAGCAGGACTGGCGAAACCCGGGTCGGGTGGATCTGTGATGAAAAAGACTTGTTTTTAGACTTTTTTGTCGGATTGTTGGATCCCCATCTCATTTTAGTGCGACATTACCTATATTTATCACATGATTGCGATAAATACCTGGTGGAACTTCACTATTTGTACTAATACTTCCCTCTAGGGTGCAGGTGTACGTGAGTGCACCTAGCCTCTGGTAACCGTTTGTGTGGCTACAAAGTAAAACAACCTGAGCATTGGAGAAAAAAGAGGGTCTGGGATTGGAACTTTTGCACTCAGAAGGCAAGCGCGATCAACATACTTGTGGACGACCATGCAGTTGCCTGCGGTCTTGTCTTGTGGTCAATCACAGGTGAGGGCTGAAGTATGCAGCCTCACATGTGGTTGCCGCCGGCAACATGTTGTATTGGCAGTATAACAGCCTGAGCTGTTGCTAGGCAGCTTGCTGTCAGGTGCATGCGGTTGCACCTGGTAACCTGTCTTTGTATGTGTGCACTTTCCCTGTTTGGTGTGCACAGGGTTTATTTGTGTGTGCACTTTACCTTTAAGTGGCTTCCCTACCCTGTCTGGTGTTGGAAGGGTTAATTCCCTTTCCAGTGTGTGTCTCTGTGGCTGTGGCTACTTGGGCTATTTAGCCTCAGTTGAGACCTGAAGCTGAGGGATACTCCAGCCTTCTTATATGCTGGAGTCATCCTCCTGGTCTCTTATACCATCTTCCAGTGAGGGCCACCCTTGTGGTCAAAAAAGTTATGCATGTTGTTTATTTTATCTTCTTGTGATGTCTTATCTTACTGCAGCTATGGATCTAGGTTCCTGTGTGTTTATGTGTGTGTGCTGTGTCCTTTTATGTTTGGTGTGGACTACCGCATGTGAGCAAGGGATCCAGTCAGTGTGTCTGTGGCAGGTAGGTGTGGAAGTGGTTTCACTTACCTGCCATATACATAGGCAGTTTATGTTTCCCCTTCCTTGTAGTTTGGCCAGTTTAGACTCCTGTTCCTCCGTGTCTAGGAGGAACAGGTTGTCTTACCGAGCTCCTAGCTCAGCGATCTGCTGAGGGCTAGTAGGGACCCGAGGTTCCTGAGTATGAGCCCTCCTACCATCTGGGTTAGCTCATACAGCTAGGAGTCAGGGTCAGAGTTAGGGACGCTGTAGGAGGTGACCTGCTCCCTAATTCTGTTGTCCTGGCCAAGCAGCTTCCACATACGTGTAGAATCGCACGGCTGAGGGTTTTCCCCATCCTCAGTTGTGACACCATCTTCCAAAAGTCTTCGCCTCACTGTGCGTGCAGATGCGCTCACACCTGCCTGCTGCCATTCCTGAGCAAGCTCTGCACTGGTGGCACTCCGATCCTGCAGCCGAAGCCTCTTTAGGAGACGATCCTGGTGCTTGCTGGACTTTCTTGGACGCCCTGAAGCCTTCTTAACAAGAATTGAACCTCTTTCCTTGAAGTTCTTGATGATCCTATAAATTGTTGATTGAGGTGCAATCTTAGTAGCCACAATATCCTTGCCTGTGAAGCCATTTGTATGCAACGCAATGATGGCTGCAAGCATTTCTTTGCAGGTCACCATGGTTAACAATGAAAGATCAATGATTTCAAGCATCACCCTCCTTTTAACAGGTCAAGTCTGACATTTTAACCCAATCTCTGTGGCTGTAGCTACTTGGGCTATTTAGCCTCAGTTGAAACCTGAAGCTGAGGGATACTCCAGCCTTCTTATATGCTGGAGTCATCCTCCTGGTCTCTTATACCAGCCTTGTGCTCGTCAACATTCTCACCTGAGTTAACAAGACGATTACTGAAATGATCTCAGCAGGTCCTTTAATGACAGCAATGAAATGCAGTGGAAAGGTTTTTTGGGGATTAGGTTAATTTTCATGGCAAAGAAGGACTATGCAATTCATCTGATCACTCTTCATAACATTCTGGAGTATATGCAAATTGCTATTATAAAAACTTAAGCAGCAACTTTTCCAATTTCCAATATTTATGTAATTCTCAAAACTTTTGGCCACGACTGTACAATTCCTAGGCATGCAAACTTTCTCTGCTGTGCTTGTAACTCCCATAGAAAAGAGGATTTGGGGAGTTGTGGTTTCAAAACAGCCTGAAAGCTGAAGTTTGCTGATCTCTGGTCTAATCGTAATATAAATAAAAACTCACTTTGTGCATCAGATGTGCTCAGTATTGCCAAGAAAAATGTCATTACAAAGTTACATGATGTTACCTACGGCACCTTACATGTGGTGACATTCTTCTGTGACACATATAGGCTTAATACTAAACATTGCATTATTTTAAACATATTCCTTAAATGGGGTTATTTAGTGTTGGCATATTGTTGACCTATCCTCAGAAAAAGTCATCAATATCAGATCAGTGGGGATCCGACACCTGGAAGACCACAGGTCAGCACACGCTGTGTAGTGTTCACATTCATATGTCCATTCCACGGCCCTGCAAAAATATATGGTCTATTCTTATCTACATTGCGGACAAGGATAGAACTGTTCTATTTTGGGCAAAATAGACAAGATGTGGAACACACATGGCCGGTGTCCGGCCATGTGCACGAGCCCTAATAAGAACATTATGGGTAAGTTTTATGTGCATTGCGTTTGTTATTTTTACATGAAGCATCTAAAGGGTTAAGAATAAGATAGCAGAGCTTGAGCTACACTTAGCTCCAGTCCTGCCAGCTGCAGCAATGTACAGTATCAGCTGTATGTTATAGCTGACACCAAAAGCTAATGGCACAAGTTCACTTCTGAGCCAGTACCATCACAGTGCTACACATCTACGTAGCAGAACAGGAACAGTTTTTTAAATAAGTATATATAGATTACTCACAAAAAGTTATGAATATTTGGCTTGTGGGTGAAATTTCAGGATGAACCTAAAATGCATTCTAACCTTTACAAGTGAACTTAATGTTACCTCCCCAAAATTTTGAATGCACATGTCCAACCGTTCAATGTTTCTGTACTTTTTGCACAACTTGCTGTTCTCTAACAAGGAGCTTCACAGCAATATTCACAACAGGTGTTTGATCCATGAACCGCCCAATACATTTCCTGTTTCAATTAGAATTGGTATTTAAACAGTCCTCCCATCATAAGACAAGGACGACATCTAACAACTAGTGTTGGGCACGAATATTCGAATCGCAAATTTTAATTGCAAATATCACCACTTAGAGAATTCACTAAGATTTAGATTATAGTGGAATCTATTCTTAGTCTCGAATATTCTAGAATTTTTTTTTCATCAGTAACCTCCCTTCTTGCTTGTGGACCAATAAGAAAGCTGCAATGTCTTTGTCTGAGCTTGGCAACATCCCTAGCAACCAATAGGAAAGTTGCCTACCCCTTACTATAGAAGTACCTCCCCAGCAGCCATTTTCTGCAGTTTTTTTGCAGTTCAGAGAGAGACAGCAGTGTCATTGCTTTGCTCTGTGCTTTGCTGTTTAATTACATTAGATAGTTAGCTAATTAGCTCATATATATAATAAAAATAGTTAGTGGGAGATAGTCAGTGTAGCCCGCATACCCCTTGTGATTAACAGTGAACATTTAGCTACTTTCTTCTCTTGGAAGCGCTTCCATCCACAGCATTGTTCCCTGATATTGATCGGCGGATTGCCCGAAAAAGACTGTTACAACACATGTGGGACACTGAAGGATTGACATCACAACCCCAGAAGGGAGGCTGGACCTGTACGAGCGGGTGCAAATGGTGAAGACTCCAACACAGGTAACGGCAGCTCTGGATATTGTAAGCACAGCCACGCGGGACGCCACAGATGGCTAAATATCCAACTGCCTAAACCATATACAACTTTAATACATACGAGTATATTGCACAATTTTTGGGTGTATTCACACTTCTGTAGTGTATTGCGGATCCGCAAATGCTGATCCGCAATACACCCCGGCCGGCACCCCCATAGGACTGCCTATTCTCTACATACGAGTATATTGTGCAATTTTAGGGTGCATTCACACTTCCGTAGTGTATTGCGGATCTGCAAATGCTGATCCGCAATACACCCAGCCGGCACCCCCATAGGACTGCCTATTCTTGTCCGCTATTGCATATGTCTATAGGGGGTTGGAGAGCTGTTATGTGTGGTAAATAAGCAGTATATATCTAATATATAAAGATGAGTGTATGTGTGTATGTATGGCCGCTAAAGGAATCCGCACCATCACATTTACAATCACGAAATTTGGCACACAGGTACATCAGGTGTCCGGAAAGGTTTTAGACCAGGTCTCAGCTCTCTAGCACGCACCGTTCCTGAGATATTCCCAAAAATGCATTTGCCAATAGAAGCCTGGTCACATGACCCTTATCAGCCAATAGAAGCTTGCAGGCCCTTAGTCTCCACATACACACAGTTTTACACCAGGTTTCCATAACAACCCAGCCATTTTTATTCAATGCTGTAGGTCAGCTTTAAAGGTGCAGGGCGCTGTGGATGACACTGTTTAGGGAGTGGAGTGCTGTGGAGGTCACAGTTAAGGGGGCAAGTAGGCTGGCCATTCAAGCCACCCTCAAACACTGCCCCCAGGTCCGGCTAACCCACGCCCCCTCCCACTCTGCAGCCGACGGGGATTGAAAAAATCTTCTTCTGTCAGCTGCAGGGGTAGGAGGGAGGGTGACTTTCTCCCTGCAGCTCACGCTTAGACAACACAGTGCTACTGTCTGAGAGTGAGCTGTTCAAAATTACATCCCTGTGTCTGTCCAGGCCCTGCGCCGGATGAAGGACAGGGAGTCTAAAAGCCGGACTGTCCGGCCTAAAATCGGACCTCTGGGAATTCTAGGGGCAGGCAGCTGTGGAGGTCACAGTTAATGGGATGGTCCGCTATGGAGGTCAGTGTTAAGGGGTAGATTGCTGTAGAGGCCACTGTTAAGGGGACGGGGTGTTGTGGAAATCACTGTTAAGGAGATGGGGCACTGTGGAGGTCACTAATAAAGGGGCGGGCTGCTGTGGAGGTAACTGTTAAGGGGACAGGATGTTGTGGAGGTCTCTGTTAAGGGGGCAGGGAACGGTGGAGGTCACAGTTAAGGGGACGGTTTGCTATGGAGGTCAGTGTTAAGGGGCGGGGTGCTGTAGAGGTCACTGTTAAGGGGGCGGGGTGTTGTGGAGGTCACATTTTAAGGGAACTGAACTCTGTAGAGGTCACTTAAGGGGGTGGGTTATTGTGGAAATCACTGTTAACGAGATGGGGTATTGTGGAGGTCACTAATAAAGGGGCGACCGCTGTGGAGATCACTGTTAAAGGGGAGGGCGGTGTGGATGATACAGTTAAGGGGGCAAGTCGCTGTGGAGGTCACTGTTAAAGGGGCGTGGGTACTGTAGATGTCACTGTTATAGTGGATACTGTGTGACATCTTTTAACGACACACATAAACATTAAATGAAGTAGATAAAATATACCCATGCAAAGCCAGGTCCTTCTGCTAGTATATATATATATATATATATATATATATATATGTATGTATTGTGGGGGTCAGCTCAATAGTGGTAGGCACAGCAGTCAGAGACAGTGACACAACGGCACAGTTCAGACAGGGATTTGCCAGTTTTCTTTATTTTCATTTTCATTCACAAGCAATAATATAACGCCTAAAATCAGGCAAAAACACAAAATAAATTCCTGCTCGGCTGAGCACTAACTAAACACAAGATCACCCTTTCTATACGGGCAGCCTACAACCAGCCACACGACACAACTCAAAGTAAACTTAGTGTCCTTTTTGTCGTTTTAGCAGATCTCAGCAGCAATGGTGAAAGACAGTCTGTTCAACCAGTCCCCCACCCACACACATACTCATAGTGCAGACCTTTATAGCCCAGAAATAAGCTGATCTCCATCACCTGGCTGAGAGCTGTATAGGAAACCTGTTCTGGACAGGAAGGGAATGAGGAGCCCCACTACCAACCTGCTAATCATTCCATAAAACTCCAGGCCCGACAACACCATTAACCAAAGTCTTCAACAAACAATGTTTTGCTAAGGCATAGAAACCTAGGCGAAATATAACGATTTTCTACTACTTTTCCAGTCACTGTCTTACATACCCTCCCCCTTTGTTTGAACCTGTGGGACTGAACATATTTACTCACCAAACAGTCTATTCTGGACAGGGCATCTCCATTCCCTTGCAGTTTGCCTGACCTGTGCTTAACCAAAAATTGAAAGTTTTGTAAAGTCAGAAACCACCTTGTGACTCTCACGTTTCTCTCCTTGGCCTGACTCATCCATGTAAGGGAGGAGTGATCTGTCACCAACCTGAACTGTCGACCCAACAAGTAATATCTCAGAGCCCATTTAATTGCCAGATATTCCCGTTCGACAATACTATAATTTTTCTCTGCGGAAGTAAGTTTTCTACTTATCTAACGGGGTGTTCTTCTCCCCCAACCTCCTGTGACAGGACTGCCCCTAAACAAACAGCAGAGGCATCAGTCTGTACAGTAAACACTTTTTTGAAATCCGTAGTCACCAACACTGGTTGTCTACAAAGGGCAGACTTTAACTCCTGAAACGCACTCTCTGCTTCTGTGCTCTATTTTACCATGGCCAACTTACTTGGTGAGGTCTGTCAAGGGTACTGCTACACTAGCAAAGTTTGGTATAAACTTACGGTAGTACCCCACAATTCCCAAAAAGGCTTTCACTTGTTTTTTGGCTAAGGGCCAGGGCCAATTTTGGATGGTTTCTACCTTATTTACCTGAGGTTTTATTACACCTTTTCCAATTATATACCCTAGATCAGTGATGGCGAACCTATGGCACGGGTGCCAGAGGCGGCACTCAGAGCCCTCTCTGTGGGCACCCACGCCCTGGAAAAAGTCTAAGGTGTACCAATATGCCTTAGACTTTTCCTGCCATTAATCAGCTCAGGGCGCACTATGAACAGCGCAGGCAGCGCACTGACTGTAGGCAGGATATTGTAGATAAATGATAAAGTACATGGAAGATATTCTATATTGGACTGTAATATTCAAGGTAAATTGCTGTGCTGGCACTTTGCGATAAATAAGTGGGTTTATGTTGCAGTTTGGGCACTCGGTCTGTAAAAGGTTCGCCATCACTGCCCTAGATAATGTGCTTCCTCAAGACTTAAAGCACACTTCTTAGGGTTTGCTGTCAACCTGGCTGCCCGGAGGGAATCCAACACCGCCTGCGCTTTTGGTAAATGACTTTCCCAGTCATCACTAAAAATTATATCATCCAGATAAGCAGAATCCTATCTATGATAGGGTTTAAGGATGATATCCATTAACCTTTAGAAGGTTGCTGGAGCCCCATGTAACCCGAAGCGCATAGTGACATACTGAAAAGGCCTTTGGGGATGACAAAATAAGTTTTTTCTTTACCACTGTCATGGCCAAGTCTCTCAATTAATTCATCCACTCTTGGCATTGAGTATACGTCAAACTTTGACACCTCATTTAACTTTCGGAAATCATTACAGAATCTCACTGTACCATCTGGCTTTGGAATTAGGACTATCGGATTTGACCACTCACTTTGCAACTCTTCAATCACCCCAAGTTGTAACATCTTTTTACCTCTTCAGATATAGCTTGTCTCCGAGCTTCAGGTACCCTATATGGTTTCAAGTTGACTCGTACCTGCGGCTCAGTGACTATGTCATGTTTGATGACTGAAGTGCGCTCAGGCCACTCTTAGAACACATCAGTATTTCTTGAGACAAATTCTTTTGTCTTCTGCATTTGAAACTTGGATAAGAATTGTCAAATATGCACACCTACAGTATTATTAAAATGGGTGTTTACCTTATTTGCCGACATTTCTGGGGCAATATTGCCAGGGGAACTCGCTGCTGACAGAGTCTCTCTGTCCATCCAAGGTTTGAGTAAATTTATACAGTGGGATACAACTGTTCAGGCTTACTCTTACCAGGCTGATAAACTTTATAATTTACCTCTCCCACTTTCTCTATTGCCTCATATGGTCCTTGCCACTTAGCCAGGAATTTACTCTCTACAGTGGGCACTAGAACCAGCACCCGGTGACCTGGGTTAAAGGTTCGAACTTTAGCTAACTGGTTTTAGACACGATTTTGTGCCTCTTGAGCCTGCTCTAAGCGTTCTTTGAAGATGTGCATGACAGAAACTATTCTGTACTGAGTGAGAGCAATATGCTCTATTACACTTTTGTAAGGGGTGGTTCCTGTTCCCTTAGCATTGTCAAGGAGACCACGTAGGTGTCTGCCATATAAGAGCTCAAATGGGGAGAAACCTGTTGAGGACTGCGGTACTTCACGGACTTCAAACATCAAATAAGGTGATAGACATTCCCAGTCCTTTCCATCCTTGCTAACTTTTTTTTTAACATGCCCTTCAGTGTCTTGTTAAACCTTTTAACTAGGTGATCAGTTTGAGGGTGATACACTGAAGTACACAGGTGTTTAATTTTCAAGAGCTTACACATTTCTTTAGTGACCTTGGACATGAAAGGAGTCCCCTGATCAGTAAGGATCTCCTTTGGTATGCCTGTGCAAGAGAACATGTAAAAAAGCTCTCTGGCTATAAGCTTAGCAGAGGTGTTTCGTATAGGCACTGTCTCAGGATAACGTGTAGCGTAATCTAACACTACAAGCAGGGGCGGACTGGGCCTCTCTGATAGCTTGCTGTCCTGGCGGAATAATCTGTGACTTTAAGGGGAGACGGGGAGCGGGGGAGGCGTGTTGCCGGCAGCCTATCAGAGAGGCCGCGATGACGTCATTGCGCCGCCTGACTGAGCCGCTGCGCGGCCGTGAAGTAATTACATCTGTGCTGGCTGGAGGCGGGACCGGAGTATTTCAGAGAAGCAGGGAGGTAAGTATAAGTCTGACTGACTATTTTATTTTTTTCCTTATTTCTGTCCCTATCTGGCTATTGGGCTGGCACTTTATGAGGGTGGGGAGCAGGGGGGCACTATCTGGCTACTCCTGGCACATTATAGGTGGGCCCCCTATCTGGCTACTCCTGGCACATTATAGGAGGCCCCCTATCTGGCTACTCCTGGCACATTATAGGGGGGCCCCCTATCTGGCTACTCCTGGCACATTATAGGGGGGCCCCCTATCTGGCTACTCCTGGCACATTATAGGGGGCCCCCTATCTGGCTACTCCTGGCACATTATAGGGGGGCCCCCTATCTGGTTCTGGCTACTCCTGGCACATTATAGGGGGGCCCCCTATCTGGCTACTCCTGGCACATTATTGGGGGGGGCCCTATCTGGCTACTCCTGGCACATTATAGGGGGGCCCCCTATCTGGCTACTCCTGGCACATTATAGGGGGGGCCCTATCTGGTTACTCCTGGTACATTATAAGGGGGGCCCTATCTGGCTACTGGCACATTAGTGGGGGGCTATGGCTACTGGCACATTATAGGGGGGCCCTATCTGACTACTGGCACATTATAGTGGGGGGGCCTATGGCTACTGGCACATTATAGGGGCCCCTATCTGGCTACTGGCACATTATAGGGGGCCCTATCTGGCTACTGGCACATTATTGGGGGGGCTATGGCTACTGGCACATTATAGGGGTGCCTATGGATACTGGCACATTATAGGGGGGCCTATTGGCTACTGGCAGATTATAGGAGGGCCTATGGCTACTGGCAGATTATAGGGGGGGGGGCTATGGATACTGGCACATTATAGGGGGGGGGCCTATTGGCTACTGGTAGATTATAGGAGGGCCTATGGCTACTGGCACATTATAGGGGGGGTGGCTATAGCTACTGGCACATTATAGGGGGCCCCATATGGCTACTGGCACATTATAGGGGGGCCTATGGCTACTGGCACATTATAGGGGGGCCTATTGGCTACTGGCACATTATAGGGGGCACTATGGGGACATTAGCTCAACTGGGGACATTACAAGGGGGTATTTTTTGCACTGTCTATTATAAGGAGAATTATTTCTACTGGGGGGGCATTATGGTGGGCTTTATTACTCCCCCATGGTCTGAGCCCCCTAGTAGCAGCACCAGCCTCTCCCTGCTCTGCTATTTCTCTGCCTCTTCTCCAAATCCTTATTATGAAATTTTTCTCATTAGGATAAAACACATCAGCTCCGCCGACCCCCCAGCCAAAGTGTGGAAGTGGTGTCCGAGATCCCCAAGGGTCAAGCCAAGTAATTGTAAGTTTTCATATGAAATATGTTTATGTTATACACATATAGCATACCGTGCCCCACAATATACAGTTTCTTCTGCAAAAGTCATCAAGTGTCATGGGGGGGGGGGGGGGGGACACAGGGCAGCACCCAGCGGGGAGAAGAGAATACACGGATGCAACACTGTATCAACCAGAAAATGACACTTTCGGCATTATACCAAAAATTCAATTTTCTGCTGATATGTTTCGGGGGCCGATATATCAGAGCATTCCTAGTTTATTTTGTTTTCCTGTGTTGTAATTTACATGGCTGACGAAAGTGGCAAGGGGGGGGGGGGGGTCAGGAGGAGGCAGGGGAAATGGGAAAGCAGGAGGGTGGGGCTCAGTGGGCCTCTGGGTATTACTTGCCCCCTGGGCCAAAAGTTGCCAGTCAGCCCCTGACTACAAGTATATATTGATGTCCCTGTGCATACTTTACAATAGGGCCTACCAAATCCATGGCTACCCTTTCAAATGGTACTTCTATAATGGGCAGGGGTACAAAAGGACTTCTAAAATGGGACACAGGAGAGTTTAGTTGAAACTCTGGGCAGGATTCACAAAACCTCTGTACCTGGGGGTGATTTTAATTTAGTCATGAACATACAGGAAGATAGGACATATGACAAAAACAATCAGGAGACCCTGATGGAATTTGCCAACACTATATATTTGAGAGACAGCTGGAGGATACATAACCCTCAGGGAAGAGAATTTACACATTATTCGCACGCACATAATACCTGGTCCAGAATTGACTATATATTTATGTCTCCAGCGGCTCTTCAGAAAGTAATAGATATTGCTATTGGGGATATGGTCATTTCAGACCACTCCCCACTACTCTTAGACCTGGGAAATGCTTATCCCGGAGAGAGAGAATATATGTGGATATTTCCTAATTATCTCATAGGGGATGAGGATTTCATAAAACTAATGCAGGGTTGTTGGATGGAATTTGTAGACGATAACAAGGAACATATACAGTCAGCAGTATTATTCTGGGAAATGGCCAAATCTGTCATTAGAGGACGCTTAATGGCCTATGTCTCATTTATAACAAAAAATAACACACGTACAATATGAGAAAGTGAGTGGGGAACTAAGGATGGCCTATAGGGACTTTCTCTTGACCCCGACCCAGATAAAAAGAGAGAGATGTATCTTGTTCCAGAGAGACTTTGACTCGTGGACTGGGAAAAAAGAAAATTGAAAAGATCTCACCTAAAAATAGAACTACACAAATACGGTCATAAATCGGGTAATTACTCGCAACAACGGCTAAAGGGAAAAGACGGGTGACTCATATTCACAGGATAAAGAGGGGGGATGGGACCAGGGAGCACAGACTCAAGCAAATTAATGAGGAACTGGGGAATTATATGGCTAGGTTCTATCAAGATAGGGGAGGCAATGTGGAGGAGGGGAGGGCTTTCCTAGAGAAGTTATCTATGCCAACCATTACTGAGGAGCAACTGATTTCTTTAAATGCTCCGATAACGGCAACAGAGATACAAGATATAATAAAATCCCTTCCGTCGGGTAAGGGATGGATATACGTCAGATTTTTATAAAATAATGACCTCCCAGGTAGCCCCAGTACTTGCGACACTCTTTTTTTTTTCCATTGTAGAAGGATATAAAATACCTGATCATATGAATACAGCTTTCATTACTTTAATCCACAAAGAGGGGAAAGACCCGGAAAACCCAACCTCACTAATAAAGCAGGATTTAAAAATTTTCTCCAAATTACTATCTAATAGATTGGCAGATATTCTCCCCACGTTAATATCATTTAGACAGGTGGGATTCGTTAAGGGCCATTCCGCTGTCATCAATATATGTAAAGTGTTGTTAGCGCTGTCAATTGCATGTTCACCAACATACAAAAAGAAAAATCCGGCTATCGTCATTTTAGATGCTGAAAAGGCTTTCGACAACATTAACTGGCAGTTGTTAAATCTTACCTTGGATGTCATGGGAATTAAAGGTTTATTTCGAACCTTCCTCAGGGAACTCTATTCCAATCCGAAAGCTAGAGTATGCACATCTGGGTGTTTATCTGACCGATTTCCCTTACAAAGAGGCACTAGACAGGGAGGCCCCTTATCCCCTCTATTGTTCAACTTAGCGATAGAACCCCTGGCTAGATTTATGGACTCGCCTGAGATATTTTAGGGTCTGGGGTGAGACAACAGATGATGAGACTGGCCCTATTTGTGGACGATATAATCTTGTTTATTGCAGATCCGAGTAGAGACCTTGCTAGAGTGCTGCAAACACTAGAGGTTTTTGGATAATTTTCAGGCCTCCAAATTAACCACACAAAAAGCAAAATACTATTCCTACAGGGGGGGAACCAAGATGAAAATGGTAGACGAATGGGGGAACTACCTGTAGCTGGCTCACATATAACTTACCTGGGCGTTAAAATAGGGAATATTCTAGAGTCAATATACAGATTAAATTATGACCCACTGATAGTGAAGATAATGAGGAAATTACGAAGATGGCATGATCTTCTGCTGTCGCTGATGGGGTGTAATCATTTTCTTAAAATGATGGCTGTATTCAAATTGTTATATCCAATGCAGGCAATTCCCATACTTTTAAAACATGAAGACATAAACAAGTTAACAAGGACCTTTTCAAGGTTTTTGTAGCAAGGAAAGCGCCCTACAATTAAGTTATGTAACCTAATGGGTGTAAAAGAACAGTGGCATAGCCTTCCCAGATATTAGAGGATATAATTTGGCGTGTTTGGCTAGATATATAAATGATTGGATAAACGGGACAAGTCATTTTTCAGCTTTGTCATTGGAACAAGATTTCTGCGCTCCTTGGTCCCTAGTGGCACTATTACATGCTAGGTTACAAAATATCCCTATATGGATTAAACAATCTGTACTTATCAAAGATACTATAGCAACATGGAGTATATTTTTGAAAAAATACTAGCTGTCCTACAGGATATCCAAACATCTTCCACTATGGAATAATCCGGAATTTACACAGGGTAGAACTAACAGTCTTTTTGAGAAATGGAGAACTAAAGGGATCATACAGGCTAGACATCTTCTACATGAGCTGATAGCAAAGTTCTCTTTGAATCCCTTTCAAACTATTCAATTCTCCCAAAGCTGCTATTACTTCACACTTAGTGCTGGTACATAAAGAAATGCACCTAAACGTACTGGATAAAATCCTGGAATTGGGGGGTGGACGGGTATCAGTGTCATCTATTTATTTTAACATGAGAAAGGAGGAGATGCAAAAGAATAAGGTGAAAATGTTTGAGAAATGGGCAGAACAGATAGGAGACGAAACTATAGAGCAGATCATACCAAAAGGATGGATGAAAGTAAGAAGGCACATAAGCGAAATATGGAGGGATACTCAGCTTAGGATAATACATAGAGCCATTTATGGCTTCAACATACTGCCTCATCCAGAGAGGCCAGACCATATGATTTATTGTCCTAAGTGTGGTCAAGGATATACTGATCTGTATCACGGGCTGTGGACTTGCCCAATTGGTAAAAAGCTTTGGGAAGGAGTGACAAAGATGATTAGGAAGTTATGGGGGCAGAGTGGACCTAACTCCTCAACTCTTTCTATTTTATTATGAGGAAGAGAAGGAGGAGAAGTGGCAGATATCCCGCTTGTTCCACACAATAAATATGGTGGTAAAGAGGAGTATATTACAAAGATGGCTACAATCGGATGTACCATCAATACAGCACGTACTGGAGTAGTTGAAAAAAGTGTTCCACATGGAAAGATTAGACATAATGAGCTCCAAGGATAGGCACACGCAAGGATTTTTTCAGAAATGGAAAACCTTTATTGCTACATACATGTCAGATGCGGTTATAGAATATATTATGCAACCATTTTGCTTGATGGAGTGGTATTTGGTGGAACAGATGAAGGAGCGCTTGGGTAAACTGCTACTGGAACCCTCTAGCATGTGATAACAATAACAATGTAAAAGAGATGTAAGAGATAAACTACTGAAATGTAACTATTACCTTTTTTTGAACTGTTGAGGTGTACCCCATTTTTATCAAATTTGTTTTAGGGGTCTGCGTACCCCAGTGGTATTAATATTTAAGGGTCAAAGTACCCTATTGTTGTTATACATAATTGAAAATAAAAGAAAGTTCTGTACCTCAGTAAAACTCCCTGGCCAAAAAACGCTGTAGGATGCGTTCTCTGGTCTTTTTAGACCGCAGGTGGCCTACCAGGACATGCTTGTGTGCCAGATCCAATACCAGTCTGCGATACGGTTGTGGCACCACCAGCTGCTCAACAATTATCCCACCTATTTTATCTACCCGGTATAATAGATCCTGATTAACAGCCATATGGGGAAATTCATGATCAGCATCTGGATTCTGTGGTACACCATTAACACCTTCACATTTTACCTTGATCATATCAAAGCAAGGTTTCTGAGCTGAGCAGTCCCAACATTTTCACGAGATACCTCTAAATTAGGCATATCAGGAACTTTCTCCACATCTTCAGTATCACCAGCTAGTACGGCTAGAGGAAAATTATCAATTTTGTCAGTAGTCACCCCTACTGCAGGAACCTCCGAATCTGGGTCATATGGTTCAGGAGTAACTTCAGTACACACCTTATCATTTAGATTTTCTCCACAGGTTACATTTATGCTCTGCCATAAGTTCCAGAATAGGGAAAAGTCTCTTCCCAGTATCACACTATGCACTAGTGACTTAACCACACCCACTGCATGACATGATACACCACATGGAGTATCTATTGTGACCAGAGCAGTTGGGTACTCCCTGGTTTCTCTGTGTATGCATAGTACCTCAACATTATGTCCACTGTATGTTCGCAGACTTCAGGGCCATCTTTAACAAGGGGCAAAAGGGGCAGCTGCCAGTTGCTCCTGGGGGGCCGAAGGCAGCTGCCTCTTGAGCCCTGAACTGTGAGAGCTGTGATTCTCTTAGGAGAAAGGACCTTAGATGACATCATCACCATGTGACCAGTAACCTAGCAATATTACTGGTCACATGTCTATGAGGTCATGAAAGGTCCTTTCTTTCTACCAGGATTGTTGCTGCAGGAGAAGTTTGCCTTAACTGTGGAGCTTTTTTGTGTGAAGATTACATCAGGAAAAGGTGACGGGGCTGTTATACTAATATACTGTAAGCTACTGTATACTGTGGGGTGCTGTATACTGTGGGGTACTGTATACTGTGGTATGTTATACTGCTCTACTGTATACTGTGGGGTGCTATACTGCTCTACTGTATACTGTGGGGTACTGTATACTGTGAGATGCTGTATTCTGTATAGTTTGGGGTGCTGTATACTGTATACTGTGAGGTGCTGTATACTGTGGGGTGCTGTATATTGTGGAGTGCTATACTGCTCTACTGTATACTGTGGGGTGCTGTATACTGTGGGGTGCTGTATACTATAGGGTGCTATACTGCATACTGTGGGGTTCTTTATACTATAGGGTGCTATACTGCATACTGTGGGGGGATGTATACTATAGGGTGCTATACTGCATACTGTGGGGTGCTGGGGTGCACTGTAATGCTAGGGTGAGCTGAGCCCCGGTCTCCTTCCTGCAGAGCGGTGCCCACTTCCAGCCTGAGCCCAGCTGCCCAGAGCACTGATCCTGAGCCGCTGGAGTCTTCAGAACTGGAAGTATTTACAGTCATTCACTGTACTCTACCAGGTGTGTGGATTTTTTTTGTGTGTGTGTTGTGGTGGAGGGCGTGATTGCATGCTAGGGTGTGGGAAGGTGGGATCAAGGGAGCCCAAGTAAATTTTTGCCCAGGGTCCAATCAATATTAAAGATGGCCCTGCCAGGCTTTACCAGAGAGCTATGTACCAGGGTAACCTAGCTCCCAGAGTTCAACAGTGTTGTAGGTCCTCCTTGTCCAACCCAGCGCTGGATCTTGGGGGGTAATGACCTGATGAACTTATCCAGGACAACTCTCTCTACAATTTGACCTCTGAGTGCTTTCCTCAGGCTGCAGCCATTTCCTCACAAGATGGATGTGCATCGTGCATCTGTGAACGGGGTGGCAAGCTCTCAGAGAAAGTACAGTTGTGCACATGGCCTGCACGCACAGGCATGTTTTCTCCAAGTCGAGCAAGTATCTCACCCTTAAGCTTTGCATAAATTCTGGCATCTTGCTTACCCAAATCGTAGTAGGCCTTCTGTGGTTCCCCGCCAAGAAAGGTGCCACTACATCTGCCCACTGGTCGGCCGGTAACTTTTCACGCTCTGCTACTCTCTCAAAGACCATGAGATAGGCTTCCACATAACGAGTGAACTTTGTACTGCAGCCCATGCTGTTGGTAACGTTCCCCGGCTCCCTGGCATGTCAGCATTTTCACTGGTAGGTCACAAAGCCGCCAATTGCCTCACTCAGCACAGCCATTTTCTCCATTAGTTGGTGATACAAAGGCTGTGCAAAGGCTTGCTGGTGCTGCAAAATCAGCTGTTGCTGTTGAAGAATGGCCTGTCCAAACTGTTTGCCAAAGTCCTCCATTACACCAGCCTTGAAGTGAACTGCACAACCACTAACCCCTGTCTCCCTGATACTCCTACATCAGGCCCCTAGGTCCACCCAGCAGTCAGCACACTAGTGACTGTGGGTGTAAATTGTCACTCACTCTGCCTCCCCATCCCTTGCACATTGTCTGCTGTGTCTGTGTCGGCTAGTTGTGGGATGTGGGAGTGAGACCCACAAGGTCCTGACACTACCTTCCTGGCCGGGCTCTGCAGGTGACAGTGGTCAGGAGATCAGAGCAGTGAAGTGCTGCTAACCCTGCTGGGCCAGCTCTCTCTCATAGCGCTCTGATTCTCACAGTCAGCGTTAGAGAGGACGGCTTCGGTGGCCCCATTGACATCAGCCCACCAGGAAATTTCCCTGTAAGGTCTACGGCGAATCCGCCCCTGGCTCTGCTGCTCCTAAAACTGTAATGATGCTAGATACATCATGCAAGCAAAGCAGCAGAGTGAATCAGATTAAAGGTTTTGGCGGGCGGCCACAGGAGCAAGGAGTAAGGTTGGTGTGTACTCAGGTTGAAAAGTGGGAAGGGCCATTCAGCCTAGCCAGGCCTCTCCAACTCACGGGACCCACAGCAACTGCGTGGTCTGCCTCTATGGGCGGTACACCAGTGGCCAGTGGCTCTCTTTAGTGTTTCACTGTGCAACGTCTAATTTGTGGCGGTGGTGCAGTGTAACTACAAGCGCTTGTCCCATTCCCTTGAACAGCACGAGCAGTTGCAGTTATATTGCACCAATGCAACAAGTTAGACGGTGTGCAGTGAAACATTGAAGAGAACTGACTGATTGGCAGGGGTGTCAGGAGTCAACCCCAATGATCTGGTATTGAGGTCATCAATATACTAGCACTACACAACCCCTTTAACTTTTTCCAAATGGCAATAGGCAATGAAAATGAGAAACTATTCACTGACGCTAATGATTTGGCTTTTGTATTGTAATAAAATATTGTAGTGACCTAGAATAATATCATCAGCCAACTGAGCATTCAATGGTATGAACAAATCCACAGTAAATATTTCAACAGCTTCAAGTAGCAAGAAAAACACCTTCCAAATGAATGTCCATCGCTTAGCTGATATTGGTTTTTGCCAACTGGAGACATATCTTACACTTGGCCCATATGTTTTTAATCATATTATCTCATTTTTAAATTGTGACAATATCAGCAAATAAAACGGTTATAAAAATTTCCAAAAAGTTTCTGTACTTCTTCAGGATTCTTCATTTACAGAAATAATGTTAAAAAAAAGCTTGGATACACAAAGCATAGCAAGTCACAAACCAGAGGGAAAGTGACGCTGACACCCACCTAACAAAACAAGCACATGAAACATATTCTTGTTTTTGGAAGGTGAAGGGTTAAGATCCTTTTACACACACAAATAATTGGGGGATTTATTAAGAAGTAGCATTCCTAGAACACTCAATCCCAAAAATACTGTAACCTTGTATAAAGGTGCCGCCATGAGGTGAAATAAGACACCAAAATCATCATTTCTGGCCTGCAGATCGTTCTGTGTAAACAGGGATCTGCCGTCCAGAAACAATGAAATTATCTATGGGGACAAGTGATTGCAGAAATGATCGCTTGTCCCCATGCAGAGGGGATGATTGCTGTATGCATCTGTCACCTCCTCTGACAAGCAGCCAATTATTGGGAACAAATAGTTAGCTTCTGATAATTGCACTTCCTGCTCAGTAGGCCCATGTGAAGGGGCCCTTTCAGACATATCAGTTCTTTATTATTGTCACAGCATCTGTAAAACAAAGTCATAAAAGAAAACATACTAAATCATTGAACAATGTG
The DNA here is from genome assembly GCF_014858855.1 of Bufo gargarizans. NCBI lineage: Eukaryota > Metazoa > Chordata > Amphibia > Anura > Bufonidae > Bufo > Bufo gargarizans. Next base: position 311,156,194 of record NC_058081.1, read on the forward strand.
AAATACCAAAACTGGTTTCTTGTCAACTAAACAGGGGTTGTCTAATTTAGAAAGTCCATTTCTTTATATCCTATTCGGAATAGAGGTCATCCCTTGGCCAAAGTGGAGATTGGCTACAAGGTGTATCTCTTGCTCTGGTTGACCTGACCTGTCCTGCATTACACATACAACCCATTTATTTGAACAGGCATTGTTTAATCCTCAAGTTCAACTGTGGTGGTGCAGGGAAGTTGAACACTTATGGCTAGGGCAATTTTGTAATCAGCTTATGGTCGAGAGACTTTTTCAACGAGTAAGGATTGTCCAAAGTGGACAAAACCTTTAACCAGCCATACAAGGATCATTTCCCATGGTCTGTCCTTTAGAGAAGCCAATATAAATCAGTTTTATATTAGTCATAATTTTGCAATTGTCATGAGTTATCTTTTAATACTTGACCCTGAACCACTCAACTTTTGTAAGTTGACCAATTCCCAATGACAATGGACCACTCCTGAAATCCACAATATCATAGCAGAAATAAACAAGTTTTCTCTCTGAAATTCTCTTGACCCCCTAAGTCCAACTAAGGGAGAGCAGTTTTATGATTTTTGTAGTACCTAAAATCTACTTCTCTGTATAACCACACCTTAATATCTCTCGAGAAGTAAATACCCTAATCATCAATCCTAACATTATCTCCCATTCCTTGCAAGATAACCCAACCTACTGTATCCAGCCATGCTGTGAAACCCCTAAGGGTTCTTTCCAGTATTGAGATTTGGCAAAGGATCTCAATACCAGAATTAAACTGATCCATTTTGATTTTGCACATCAGGATGCATCCATTCTGGATCCATCACTAAATACATTGAAAGTCAATGGGTAACGGATCTATTTTTTTAGGCTCCATAAAAACCGGCTCCGTCACCTTTGACTTACATTGTTTCAGTGCTGAATCAGTTTTTTTTTTTAGTTTTTATGACCGGACACAAAACCTCAGCTTCCATTTAGAATACATGAGGACTAAACGTTTTTTTTTTCCAGTATTGAGATCCTCTGCTGGATCTCAATACCGGAAAACAACAACGCAAGTGTGAAAGTAGCCTAAGTCTAATGCAGCCCAATGACATGCTCCCATTTGTGTCTGACAATGGAGTCCTTATCTTATGGGTAAGCTTTGTAAGATTTGTTGTCCTCCATGTTCACGTCAAAGACGAAAGTCCAGTTCCGGAACATTTGCCATGAGTGGAAATGGATCCGTTAGATTGATTTTGAAGCTGTTTTTCTTTTTCCTATATTATCAGGGTAGTGAGAAAAACAAAATATATTCAAAGTATCAAGTTATCCACTGAAAACTGACTGGTAAAAGGCGACATGCCTTTTCAATCAACTTATTTTATTGCTCCAGTGCTTGTTAAATGCATTTTATAAAATGATGTGCACTGTCCACTGAACAACGTAGGAATTGAAACTGAATATGCTACAACAAATTGTTATCATGCTGAAATAGTACAATTCCATGTAAATTCAGAGATTCTCTGGTTTATTTGTGTTTAACATAGAGGACTGACGTAAATAACTGATGAAGTGTGAGTGAATTTCACTGCCTCTCACCAGCCTCTATGTGTTATAATTGTGAGCCTAATGATGAAGAATAGTAATAACACAGATGAAAGTAAGCCAAAGCTAATGATTGTGTATGTTATAGTGACTTGTGCGAGTTTTGTGATACGTCGTGTCATCTTTACTTGTAGAAGTCACAGTGAAGCTGGCTTAATCCTTCACCAACATTCTTTGCCCGATACTGATTGATGCTGCGCCAGTAACTTCAAACATAAGATGCAGACCAAATAAATCAAAGGGAGAAAGAGAACATTGCTGTGACTCCAGAAATGGCTGCAATACCAATGTAATACAATTCTTTGTACTTGTACAGTTTGTCATGGTTGTAAATATGTATAAGAACCAATAAAATAAACTAGGGTTCACATAATTATGTACCAAATGCTATAATCTATGAGGGACAACACATCTGTGTTTGCATATATTCTACACTGCCTGTCCAAAAAAAAAAAAGTCGCCACCTGGATTTAGCTAACCAAATAGTTATGAGCCTCCTATTGGATAATTACTGCATGGGCGATTATCTTTCAGCTGGCAATAAGTCATTTAACCCTAACAGGTGCAATGAGTTGCTTCTCATTTCTTAAACAACCATGTCGAAAGACACATCTCGTGGTCGTGGAAAAGATGTTAGTCTGTTTGAGAAGGGTCAAATCATTGGCATGCATTAAGCAGAGGAAACATCTAAGGAGATTGCAGAAACTAGTAAAATTGGGTTAAGAACTGGAAGGATAGTGGGGACCTATCGTCTTCGAGAAAGAAATGTGGCGGGAAAAAAATCCTGAATGATTGTGATCGGCGATCACTTTAACGTTTGGTGAAATCAAATCGAAGAAAAATAACTGTAGAACTCAGGGCTATGTTTAATAGTGAAAGTAAGAGCATTTCCACACGCACAATGTGAAGGGAACTCAAGGGATTGGGACTGAACAGCTGTGTAGCCATAAGAAAACCACTAATCAGTGAGGCAAACAAAAAAAAAGGCTTCAATTTGCTAAAAATTGGACTCTGGAGCAATGGAAGAAGGTCATGTGGTCTGATGAGTCCAGATTTACCCTGTTCCAGAGTGATGGGAGATGAAGTGATGCACCCATCATGCCTAGTGCCTACTGTAGAAGCCTGTGGGGGCAGTGCTATGATCTGGGGTTGCTGCAGTTGGTCAGGTCTAGGTTCTGCAACAGTATCTGCTCCAAGAATGAGGTCAGCTGACTACTTGACCATACTGAATGACCAGGTTATTCCATCAATGGATTTGTTCTTCCCTGATGGCACGGGCATATTCCAAGATGACAATGCCAGGATTCATCGGGCTCAAATTGTGAAAGAGTGGTTCAGGGAACATGGCACATCATTTTCACACATGGATTGGCCACCACAGAGTCCAGACCTTAACCCCATTGAGAATCTTTTTTTTTTTTTGGTGGTGACATTTTCTTTTTGACAGGCAGTGTATATTTCTAATTATTATATAGGTCATGGAAGCACTGCACTGGAAGCACAACATCCAGGCTTATACTGTCCAGTACCTACAGTATACACTTGTATGGTGCAGTCACATGTTAAAAGACTGTCATGCTGGTATATGTATGTTTTACAGGTTTAAACTTTTTTTTGTTGTTGTAGCCAAATAGTACAAGCTGGTAAAAAAAAAAAAAAAAAAAAAAAAAAATGAGTTAAAGGGTTTCTACCACTTAGGTGTCACATATTTAGCTGTCAGACACTAGCGATCCGCTAGTGTCTGCTCTGCCCAACCATCCTAATATAATTGCTTTTGGGGCGGTGGTTTGGCTAAAAAAACTACTTTTATTAATATGCTAATGAGCCTCTAGGTGCTATGGGGGCGTCATTAGCACCTAGAGGCTCCGTCTACCTTCAGAAACTGCCGCCGCCGAGCGCGTCCCTCCAGCCCGCCCATCTCCTCCTGAATGCGATCCTCCTTGTGAGCGTATGTATTCTGCGCATGCGCAGTGAATGTCTGACCGCTTCCTTGCTCAGACATCTCCACTGCGCCTGCGCGATGACGCCATAGTGCTCCGAGGAACAGGCGCAGTGGAGATGTCTGAGCAGGGAAGCTGTCAGACATTTACTGCGCATGCGCCGAATACAGGCGCTCACAAGGAGGATCGCATTCAGGAGGAGATGGGCGGGCTGGAGGGACGCGCTGGGCGGCGGCAGTTTCTGAAGGTAGACGGAGCCTCTAGGTGCTAATGACGCCCCCATAGCACCTAGAGGCTCATTAGCATATTAATAAAAGTAGTTTTTTTAGCCAAACCACCGCCCCAAAAGCAATTATATTAGGATGGTTGGGCAGAGCAGACACTAGCGGATCGCTAGTGTCTGACAGCTAAATATGTGACACCTAAGTGGTAGAAACCCTTTAAAGGGCATCTGTCAGTTGATGAAGAGTAGCATGCCAAGGTGTGTGTGTGTTTGTGTGTGTGTGTGGGGGGGCGCTTCACCGCTCAGCTCCCTGCACTCCTTCTCTTCTTCTGGACTGCGCTCTGAATGGTGAAGCAGGAAGACTTCTGCTCCCTGCTCCATCATTCAGCCTTCAGGCACAGATCGCACTTCCGGCCTGTGTGGGAAGAGCCTGCATCCCTGAAATCTGTCTGTGCTCCTCCCACACAGTGCTGCAGAGCAATCTGTGCCTGCAGGGGAGAGAGGACTGTGAGCTTCAGGAACAGGAAAGGGTGAGTAGTTACTGTTTTTTAACACAGAGGTGGCACAGAGGTCTTTACTATTGTGAAGGGGGCACAATGGGCATTACTACTGTGAAGGGGGCAGAATAGGGTATTATTACTATGAAGGGGGCACAATGGTCTTTATTACTATGAAAGGGGCATAATGGGCATTACTACTATGAAGGAGGCACTGAGGGCATTAGTACTATGAAGGGGTCGCAATGAGAATTACTACTACTATGAAGGGTGCACAATGGGTATTATTACTATGAAGGGAGCGCAATGGGTATTATTACAATAAAAGGGTCACAGAGGGCATTACTACTATGGAGGAAGCACAATGGGCATTATTACTATGAAGGGGCACATAGGGCATTAATAATATGTAGGAGGCACAATGGGCATTATTACTATGAAGGGGGCACAATGGGCATTGTTACCATGAAGGAGGCAAAGAGGGCATAACTACTATGAAGGGGTCACAATGGGCATTACTACTAAGAAGGGGTCAAAATAGGTATTATTACTATAAATGGGGCACAGAAGGAATGACTACTATGAAGGGGGCACAATGGGCATTACTACTATGAAGAGGGCACAATGAGCATTACTACTGTGAAAGGGGCACTATGTGTATTATTACTATGAAAGGGTATAGGGGGAATTACTGCTATGAAGGGGGCGCAATGGGCATTACTACTATGAATTAGACACTATGGGCATTACTACTATGAAGAGGGCACAGAGGGTATTAGGGCATTGCCACTGTGAAAGGGGCACGAGGGCATTACTACTATGAAGGGAGCACAATGGGCATTACTACTAAGAAGGGGGCAAAATTTGTATTATTACTATAAATTGGGCACATAGGGAATTACTACTATGAAGGGGGCACAATAGGCATTACTATTGTGAAGAGGGCACAATGGGCATTACTACTGTGAAGGGGAACAATGGGTATTATTACTATGAAAGGGCATATAGGGCATTACTACTATGAATGGGGTGCAATGGACATTACTACTACAAAGGAGACACAATGGGCATTACTACTAAGAAGGGGGCACAATGGGTATTATTACTATGAAGGGGGCACAGAGGGCATTACTACTATTAAGTGGGCACAAGTAGGCATTACTACTATGAAGTGGCACAATGGGCATTACAACTATGAAGAGGGCATTAGGGCATTACTACTGTGAAGGGGGCATAGAGGGCATTACTACTATGAAGGGGGCACAGAGGGCATTAAGGCATTACTACTGTGAAGGGCACACAATGGGCATTACTACTATGAAGAGGGAACAATGGGCATAATTACTGTGAAGGGGTACAATGGGTATTATTACTATAAAGGGGCACAGAGGGCATTACTACTATGAAGGAGCACAGAGGGCATTACTGCTATGAATGGGGCACAATCGACATTACCACTATAAAGAGGGCACAATCGGCATTACTACTATGAGGGGGGCATAGAGGGCATTACTACTATGAAGGGAGCACAGAGGGCATTAAGGCATTACTACTGTGAAGGGCACACAATGGGCATTACTACTATGAAGAGGGAACAATGGACATAATTACTGTGAAGGGGTACAATGGGTATTATTACTATAAAGGGGCACAGAAGGCATTACTACTATGAAGGAGCACAGAGGGCATTACTGCTATGAATGGGGCACAATCGACATTACTACTATGAAGAGGGCACAATCGGCATTACTACTATGAGGGGGGCATAGAGGGCATTACTACTATGAAGGGAGCACAGAGGGCATTAAGGCATTACTACTGTGAAGGGCACACAATGGGCATTACTACTATGAAGAGGGCACAATGGGCATAATTACTGTGAAGGGGTAAAATGGGTATTATTACTATAAAGTGGGCACAGAGGGCATTACTACTATGAAGGGGGCACAGAGGGCATTACTGCTATGAATGGGGCACAATCGGCATTACTACTATGAAGAGGGCACAATCGGCATTACTACTATGAAGGGGGCACAATCGGCATTACTACTATGAAGGAGGCACGGAGGGCATTAGGGCATAATTACTGTGAAGGGGGCACAGAGGGCATTACTCCTGTGAAGGGGGTGGGCATAACTGTTATGGGGCACAGAGTGGGCATTACTATTGTGAAGGGGCACAGTGGGAATTACTACTATGAAGGGGGCACAATGGGCATTACTACTGTAAAGGGGGCACAGAAGGTATTACTACCGTGAAGGGGGCAAAGAGGGCATTACTACTGTGAAGGGTTATAACTATTATGAGGCACAGTGAGGACATAACTACTGTGTAGGGGCACAGAGAAGGCATAACTACTTTGAGGGGGGCCCAATGAGGGCATAACTACTGTGAAGGGGGAATAATGAAGGGATAATTTCTTTAAGATGGCACAATGTGGGCAAAATTACAGTGAAAGTTGTGCAATGAGGGCATACATACTGTAAGGGGCACAGTGTGGGCATAACTACCTGTGAAGGTTGTACAATGAGGGAAATACTACTGTGAGAGGGTACCATTTTTTTAAGTATTGGGGGGGAGCAGAGATAGGACCTGTCCCGGGTACCAAAGACCCTAGACATGCCACTGTCTAGGAAACCTGCTGGAACAGCCTGTGGGATACAAAGTGCTAGTGTGAACCTAGCCTAACTGGTCGAATGTGCGCTTTGTAGCTGAAGGCATCTGTGTTGGTACCATGTTCATAGTGGGCCCACATTTATGGTACAGGTGGTGCCTTCTAAATAAGTTTTTTCTGACCCTTATTGATTTTTTTTCTGTTGGGTACCTTGGAACCGAACCCGAGTTCAGGGAATGTTTTTTTACAGTACAAATTAATTTATAAAGTTATTACCCGAAGTCTCACGACTCACGAGTCTTCTGCTCCATACAGGATTGGAACAAAGTTTTATGCGAATCGTCTTCGGATGTTTTATCCGAAGTCGATTCGCTCATCCCTAATTGTGATATGTTAAACCCATAACAACAGATGTGATCCCATGCTGTTATTCTATAGGAATTCTTGACATGATCTATACATTAGATGCAAAAATAAGCGTACAATAGACATTTGGAAACATCTGATATCTCCATAACTTAGATTTCCCAGAATGAAAACAAGCCTCCAACATCATTAGCAAACTCTGTTGTTTTATAGGGGTTTTATACACTCCATATGTGTTAAGTGTTGCCAAAAAAAGACAAGTAGTTGGTCTCATATGTCCAATATTGTAAGTATTTTCTGTAACCCAAATATACTGTCAAGAACAGTAAATAGTTAAGTACTCTGCAGTAATATGTGCTTCTAAGTTGAATCATATGTGGAACTGCTAAGACCTTTCTAGGTTCACATGAAGTCAACATCCCATAAAATATAGCAACATTATGTTATTTCCTATACATAATTTGTATTTCCTCTATCCAGTTATTTACATAATAGGGAATTGCAATTGTGCTATGATTATATATATTACACTTTTTCTTAGAATAATTGGTTGGTGCTTTAGCTGGTAATTATATAGGATGAAAATATGCTGTAGGAATGTGTCATCCATACTTGGGTCAAGATTCTTTAGAAACAAATTTATCTATCAATATGTTTTAAGCATAAAAGGAAATCCATACACCATCTATATGTCATATGTCAAGTGTCCATCAATTATATGTGGCTTTATTTATTTTGATGTATGCATGCATATTCCTCTGGTAGTATTGTAATATTGGCGGTGCACTTAGATCAATATCAATACTTGAAGAATGGGTTGGCTAGATAGCAGAGAAACCCATGGAAAGAACAGTATGTAGGCTCTGTGGTCTCCAACATTTCTCTCTAGCTAAATGTTCTGGTGGAGCAATAGCAAATAGTAATTGCGACCAGATTGACCCATTAATGTGGCCGAAACTGTAATCTAGAAGACATTTGGAAGCATGCTGTTTTCTTTTTCAGGGTAGCAATGGGCTGCATGCATGCAGGGCCGGTTCTAGGTGAAATGGGGCCCTGGGGCGAAAAACAATAAGGGCCCCTCCCACACACACGATACTTGTTGACTTTAACGTCCCCTCCCCATCACTACAGAAATACAATGCCCCATACCTCTTACATCCAGTGACTTCTCCTTTGATGTAGATATTCTCTGTCCTTGTCTTCTCCTTTCAGATCTTCAGACCAGACCACCATTTTGACGCCATTTTCCGTCTCTGCAGTTTGACAACAACAAAAAATCTTAGTTTACTACTTTTCCATCATCCTCCCATCTTCTGGACAAATCATTCTGCTACCCCCAATACTGTGCAGCTGTGCTCCCCAATACTATACTGCAGAAACAGATAATACCCCTGATAATACTAGTACCACACAGAGCCCCCGATATAAAATACCCCTTCTTTGTGGCCTCAGTAGAAGCCCCCATAGTGCCCCATAATAATGTGCCAGTATCAAGTGCCTCTCTTCCATCCCCCATGTGCCAGTAACAAGTGCCTCTCCATGCCCCCATGTGCCAGTAACAAGTGCCTCTCCATGCCCCCCATGTGACAGTAACAAGTGGCAAACCCCCCATGTGCCAGTAACAAGTGCCTCTCCATGCCCCCCATGTGCCAGTAACAAGTGCCAACTCCCCCATGTGCTAGTAACAAGTGCCTCTCTTCCCCCCATGTGCCAGTATCAAGTGCCTCCCCCCATGAGCCAGTATCAAATGTCAAACCACCCCATGTGCTATTATCAAGTGCCAAACCCCCCCACTATGTGCTAGTATCAAGTGCCACCCCCATGTGCCAGTATCAAGTGCCAACCCCTCCATGTGTCAGTATCAAGTGCCAACCCCCACCATGTGCCAGGATCAAGTGCCAACACCCCCCCATGTGCCAGTATCAAGTGCCAACCCACCCATGTACCAGTATCAAGTGCCAAACCCCCCAATGTGCCAGTATCATGTGCCAAACCCCCCCATGTGCCAGTATCATGTGCCAAACCCCCCCACCCCCATGTGCCAGTATCAAGTGCCTCCCACTCCCCCCATGTGCCAGTATCAAGTGCCAACCCCCCCCCCCCCAAGTCCCAGTATCAAGTGCCTCCTGCTTCCCCATGTGGCAGTAAAAGTCCAGTATAAAAAAAAAACCAAAAAAACACTTATACTTACCTCCATCACACAGCGATGCGATGCAGGCCTCTTCCGGGATGTGTCCCGCACTGTACGACTCAGGCGGCGCGATGGCGTCATCGCGCCGCCTGCACCGGCCTCTGATAGGCTGCGGGCCTTGTGTCTGCAGCCTATCAGAGGAACAGGGAAGGGAGACTCCTCTCCCTCCCCTGCCCCACAGCACAGGCATCTGTATCGCTGTCCTGAGGACGGCGATACAGATGACTATGGAGATGAACGCTTCCACAATGGAAGCGTTCATCTCCCTGTGACCTGCCGCCGCCGTGGGCCCCCTTCCCGGAGTCAGAGCGAGGCCCCCACCAGTGCAGGCCTCACAATTTCTTTTTATAAAGGCTCAGGACCGGCCGGTGTCGGGTGGTGGGCTTGGGGGCCCCTAAGGACTCGGGAGCCCAGGGCAATTGCCCCCCTTGCCTATATGCATGATATATCTACACTTGGTCTAATTGGTTTTTACCATCCCTAGCCTTTCAAAGACAGTGTTAGGTCACTTTTACCTGTTCAGTAATTGGTCAATATTTTTCAGCAATAGTTGAAAGCCAAAACCAGAAGGGAAACCTGCAGAGAAAATGTATAATGGAAATATTTGCACCTCATCTGTTTTATGGAACCACTCCTGGTTTTGGATTACAAATGGTAAAATACTGACTAAATCTGACCATATGAAAGTGGTCTAAAGGTCTTCACATCTGTGTTCTGAATTCTTTTTTCAATTTTGTCATAGGAGCAGAAAAACGGAATTCAAGTTGTGATGGATCTGGCACATGGCAGACCCCACTAACTTATAAAGAGGTCCTTCAGAATGTGTCACTGTGTCCATCATTTACTGGAAAAACTTAGTGCTGCATACTGTGTTATGTATTTTTTCCCATGTCAGGCCTACAATGTAGAAATGAACAAGACTTAATACTTTGATACTTCTTGCCTAGTCCCCTGAAACTTCCAAAGACAGCATATTGATGGGTGAAATCATAACTCAGTTTTCCAGAGCTCTATAACATGCAACCTGTAGCTCAGATACAATGTTCAACCTGATAAGTTCACTTTAAGGCCACTTGCAGACGAGCGTGTGCGGATTAGGTCCGGATGTGTTGCGAATGTGTTCAGTGAAAAATGTGCGATTTCGCGAACAAAGTAATTCAGTTTTGTCTGCGATCGCGTTCAGTTGTTTAGTTTTTATCGCGCGAGTGCAATGCAATTTAATGCGTTTTACACGCGCGTGATAAAAAACTGAAGGTATACAAACAACATCTCTTAGCAACCATCCGTAAAAAACGCATTGCATCCGCACTTGCTTGCGGATGCGATGCGATTTTCACGCAGCTCCATTCATTTTTATGGGGCCAGCGTTACGTTAAAATCATAGAATATAGAACATGCTGCAATTTTTCACGCAACACACAAGTGATGCGTGAAAACCAACGCACGCGTACACAGCCCAATTGTACATGAATGGGTCCGGACTCTGTGCGGGCGCAATGCGTTCGCATCACGCATTGTACTCGCGCGGAATACTCGCTCATGTGAAAGGGGCCTAATTGATTACATGATGCATGAACCAAATTTTGGGTAGAGAATACATAGAGAAACTGACTTCCTGTCCACACTTAAGATGCTGTGTCAGTTGGAGAGTCTGATTGCTGGTCACATGACAAATGAGTATGGAAGTTTCCACAGAATGGAGTGCAGATTAAGAACAAAAAGAAGCTGAACCCCTTTAAAAGATTATTTGAAAAGCAGTAAAGTCTTACATGTCTTTTACTCAAACCAAAAGGTTAATTTACCTTTTGGTTTCAGTAAAAGACATGTAAGACTTTACTGCTTTTCAAATAATATTTTTAATTGCTGTTTATCTATGTCTAATGAACTTTGCTGAGGAGTAGTGATGGACGAACATCGGCCGGGATGTTTCGCGTTCGCGATCAAATGTTCCCATTGACTTTAATGGCAGGCAAACCTGAAAAACCTTCAGGTCATATTTGCAGCCACTAAATACTTACTAGAAGTGCACAAATAGTCCCACAACATGGACAGTGACATACCAGAGGGGGATCATTTTTATGCGTCCTAAAGGGAAACTCAAAAAAATGTGCCCTGCTGGAGCCTAGAAAATTTTTATTTTAGGCCATGGGAGTACAGGCCCCAAAAATTAGGCATTCACCTGACAGAAAAGAACTTGTGATGATGTGGCTAGAGGTACATTAGGCGGTCACTGGATAAAAATGTTACTGTAGGCCATTACAGGCCCAAAAAATTAGGCATTCACTTGACAGAAAAGAACTTGTGGTGATGTGGCTGAAGGTACAGTAGGCGGTCACTGGATAAAAATGTTACTGTAGGCCAGTACAGGCCCCAAAAATTAGGCATTCACCTGACAGAAAAGAACTTGTGATGATGTGGCGGAAGGTACATTAGGCGGTCACTGGATAAAAGTTTTACTGTAGGCCAGTACAGGCCTCAAAAATTAGGCATTCACCTGACAGAAAAAAACTTGTAATGATGTGGCTGGAGGTACATTAGGCAGTCACTGGATACAAATTTTACTGTCGGCCAGTACAGGCCCCAAAAATTAGGCATTCACCTGACAGAAAAGGTCTTTTATACCGCTGTATATACATAAGACAAGGATCATTCTTTGTTCTCCGTGGTGGCGGATATGTGTGGGCTGGCATGAGGAAATTCAATTACACGTGGTCGTCACAGTTGTTGAATTCATCCGAGAGCCATGCCTCATTCATTTTTAGAAATGTGAGCTAGTCCACACTGTCGTGAGCTAGGCGGGTGCACTTATCGGTCACGATCCCCCCTGCTGCGCTGAACGTCCTTTTGGACAGGACACTGGGCGAGAGGCAAGCCAAGAGTTCCATGGAAAATTGTGCCAGCTCTAGCCACATGTCAAGCCTGCACATCCAGTAGTCTAGGGGTTCGTCTCTTCTCAGAGTATCCACATCGGCCGTTAAACCGATGGAGTCGGACACCTGTCGGTCTAGGCGTTCCCTGAGGCTGGATCCGGAGGGTGGCTGTCGATGGGTTGGTTTAAAAGGATGATCTCAAATCCGAAGTTACCAAGCATCTCTCGCAGCAAGGCCTGGAAATGCCGCATTTTGCCAGCCCTCTGTGATGCTGGTAACATGTTCGCCATTTTGTGTTTGTAACAGGGGTATAAGTACGTTGCCACCCAGTACTGGTCCTTGTCCTTTATGCTTTTTATACGGGGGTCTCTCTTCAAAGACTGGAGCACGATGGCCCCCATTTGCACTAAATTAGAAGCACTAGAGCGCCCTGGCTCCTGCTCATCGCCCAGGAGAATGTCGTCCTCGATCTCCTCCCTCCAGCCACGGACAACACCAGGGATCCCCGAAAAGTTTAAAGTCCCCCTCAAAGCCTGCTCTTCTTGCTCCTCCTCTTCCTACCCCCAGCCACCATCCCTCTCTGACTCCTCTTCAGACTCCTGCTGACTTGTCTCAGATGGAGTAGCGCCCCCTGGGAATTCATTCAGCACTGCGACTTCCTCATCTTCCAGCAACTGCTCCTCGACGGTTTGATCAATGACACAACGCAATGCAAGCTCCAGAAAGAAGGTGTAAGGTACGATGTCACTGATGGCGCCCTGGCTGCGATTGAACAGATTGGTTATCTCATCAAATGGCTGCAGAAGTCTGCATGTGTCACGCATGAGCAGCCACTGGCACTGTGAAAAGAAATCAAGCTCCCCAAACCTCTCCTGCTGCAGAGTTCGTACAGGTAGTCGTTAATGGCACGTTGCTGCTGGAGAAGCCTATCAAGCGCGTCGGGCTGTCACAAATCAGACATCTGACAGGTGGTGTCGCCGCTGAACATCAGCAATCCGAGCCATGGCAATGTAAGATCTTCTAAAATGGCCAGAGATTTTCCTGGCCTGCTGCAAGATATCCTGGATCCTGGGGTATTTGGCAACGAATCGCTGCACGACTAAGTTCAGGATGTGTGCCATGCACGGCACGTATGTCATTTTGCCCTGTTTCAGTGTGCTGAGCAGATTGGTACCGTTGTCGCACACCACTTTACCAACTGTCAAATTGAGCTGGGTTAGCCACTGATCAGCCTGTGACCGCAGACCACTGCGCCACTGTCTAGTAATACTCCAGAGGGGCGTGACTAAGCAACTCCTGGTATTCACTAGGGCCCCAGATGGTAGGGTTAGGCTTTGCAGCAGGAAGTTGCCAGGGTCCACTCTGGAGCGTGAACTAGACAGTGACAACAGGAACGAATGGGAAACAGGTACCAGAAGGTACCGACGACACATAGGCATACATTACATAGACAGGCAAATACAAACAGGGCAACTAATAACACAAGCAGGAGTTCATAGCAAGGAAACAGGAGTGACAATGAGCAGAGAAGGACTTGCTCCACCAGTAGTAAACTGCATGGCCTTACCCATGGCACTCTGCTGCAAAGAAAGGTGCAGCAAGGGCTTGTTGAACAGAGACATGAATACACACAAGGTAACAAACATAACTGGCAGAACAGATAACAGAAACACAGGAAAGAGGACATCAATGAACAAGTAGGGAAACCCACAGAGCACAGACAGACACAGATCCCATGGGTCAGCAGCATGGGAGAGTGGGTACAAACAAGGTGCAGGAAAAGAAACACACACACCAGGAGAGCTGAAACAGAACTGAGGAAACCTCAGCCTTATATACAGGTTCCATGGGTGCAGCAGAGAGGCCACACCCATGGAGCAGACAGAGAGGATTAACTCCTAATAGGAACACAGGGGAGTTAACCCATACAGAACCACAAATAACACACAGAAACGAAACTTCAGCGAGGAGTGCCGAACGAGCAAGGACGGAAGGTCACAGCCAGAGATAGTGGCTGTGACACAGGTATTTTGCAGCCCTCAATCAGTATTTTGTGGAAGCAGGTATATGAATCCTCTTAATCAGTATTTTGTGGAAGCAGGTATATCGCAGCCCTCATTGAGTATTTTGTGGAAGCAGGTATATGAATCCCCTTAATCAGTATTTTGTGGAAGCAGGTATATCGCAGCCCTCAATCGGTATTTTGTGGAAGCAGGTATATCAATCCTCTTAATTAGTATTTTGTGGAAGCCGGTATCTCGCAGGCCTCAATCAATATAAGGTGGAAGCAGGTATATCAATCCCCTTAATCAGTATTTTGTGGAAGCAGGTATCGCGCAAGCCTCAATCAATATTTTGTGGAAGCAGGTATATTAATCCCCTTAATCAGTATTTTGTGGAAGCAGGTATATTAATCCCCTTAATCCGTATTTTGTGGAAGCAGGTATATCACAGGCCTTAATAATTATTTAGTGGAAGCAGGTATATCAAACCCTTTATTCAGTATTTTGTGGAAGCAGGTATCTTGCAGGCCTCAATCAATATTTTGTGGAAGCAGGTATATCAATCCCCTTAATCAGTATTTTGTGGAAGCATGTATATTAGTCCCCTTAATCATTATTTTGTGGAAGCAGGTATACTGCAGACCTCAATCAATATTTTGTGGAAGCAGGTATATCAAACCCCTTAATCAGTATTTTGTGGAAGCAGGTATCTCGCAGGCCTTAATCAATATTTGGTGGAAGCAGGCATATCAATCCGCTTAATCAGTATTTTGTGGAAGTAGGTATATCGCAGACCTCAATCAGTATTTTGTGGAAGCAGGTATATCAATCCCCTTAATCCATATTTTGTGTAAGCAGGTATATCGCAGGCCTCAATCAATATTTTGTGGAAGCTGGTATATCCAACCCCTTAATCAGTATTTTGTGGAAGCCGGTACCTCGCAGACCTCAATCAATATTTTGTGGAAGCAGGTATATCAATCCCCTTAATCAGTATTTTGTGGAAGCAGGTATATCACAGCCCTCAATCAGTATTTTGTGAA
This sequence comes from Bufo gargarizans, assembly GCF_014858855.1. Classification (NCBI taxonomy): domain Eukaryota; kingdom Metazoa; phylum Chordata; class Amphibia; order Anura; family Bufonidae; genus Bufo; species Bufo gargarizans. The sequence continues at coordinate 311,171,543 of NC_058081.1, forward strand.
AGCAGGTATATCAATCCCCTTAATCAGTATTTTGTGGAAGCAGGTATATCGCAGACCTCAATCAGTATTTTGTGAAAGCAGGTATCTCACAGGCCTCAATTACTATTTGGTGGAAGCAGGTATATCAATCCCCTTAATCAGTATTTTGTGGAAGCAGGTATATCAATCCCCTTAATCAGTATTTTGTGGAAGCAGGTATATTGCAGACCTCAATCAATATTTTGTGGAAGCAGGTATATCAAACCCCTTAAACAGTATTTTGTGGAAGCAGGTATCTCGCAGGCCTCAATCAATATTTGGTGGAAGCAGGTATATCAATCTGCTTAATCAGTATTTTGTGGAAGTAGGTATATTGCAGACCTCAATCAGTATTTTGTGGAAGCAGGTATATCAATCCCCTTAATCCGTATTTTGTGGAAGCAGATATATCGCAGGTCTCAATCAATATTTGGTGGAAGCTGGTATATCAATCTCCTAATCAGTATTTTGTGGAAGCAGATATATCGCAGACCTGAATCAGCATTTTGTGGAAGCAGGTATATCAATCCCTTTAATCAGTATTTTGTCGAAGCAGGTATATCGCAGACCTCAATCTATATTTTGCGGTAGCAGGTATGTCAAACCCCTTAATCAGTATTTTGTGGAAGCAAGTGTCTTGTAGGCCTCAATCAATATTTTGTGGAAGCAGGTATATCAAACCCCTTAATCATTATTTTGTGGAAGCAGGTATATCACGACCCTCAATTATTATTTTTTGCCACAACAGTTATATCACACCACCCTGTTTATTTGGGACAACAGGTATATCACACCCTTCAATCAGTTTTTTTTTTGTGGCAACAGGTATATAACACCCGTTGCAATTAGTTGTTCCAATAGCGCTTGTCCCTCTATATAGCTGCGATATCGCAGCAGAACCGCACACAACTGCTGCACAATACAAATGCACTATATACTTTCTATGTTAGAAAGTATATTATAGGTACATCACACCCCTCAATCAGTTTTTTTGGGGCAACAGGTATATCACACCCGTTGCAATTAGTTGTTCCAATAGCGCTTGTCCCTCTATATAGCTGCGGTATCGCAGCAGAACCACACACAAGTGCTGCACAATACGAATGCACTATATACTTTCTATGTTAGAAAGTATATTATAGGTATATCACACCCCTCAATCAGTTTTTTGGGGGGCAACAGGTATATCACACCCATTGCAATCAGTTGTTCCAATAGTGTTTGTCCCTCTGTATAGCTGCAGTATCGCAGCAGAACCGCACATAACTGCTTCACAATACAAATGCACTGTACTATATTATAAGTATATCACACCCCTCAGTATATCACACCTATTGATAGCACATTCATCCTATTTCTCAAAAGGACTTTTGTGGCCCTATTAGCTAGCGTTTGGTGTCCCTAACAGCCTGTCCTTGATCCACAAAGCAACCTCTCCCTACGCTGGCAAAACACAGAATGGAAAATGGCTGCCAGATTGGGTTATGTGATAGGGTGGGGGTGTGTCCATGTGCTAAAACGTCTCAATTGGCTGTCCTGTCCCACCTGATGGATGTGTCATGGGTCAAAGTTCGACGCAATGCAAAACAATATGGCTCCAGCGGACATCACCATATGTTCGCATGTTCGGCGAATCGTGAACGCGCAAAGTTCGCCTTGAAGTGACCGCCGGGCGAACCGCAAGTCCATCTCTATCGAGGAGAACTGAATGAGAAGTCTTACAACTAACCAGAAACAAAGCTTGTTAAAAGTCTAAGGCGCTAGAAGAACATACTAGAAAGGACTTCCAAGTCAAGGAAAAAATGTCTGTCTAGTTAATTTTGTAGTTTGGGAATGTATATACATTCTTTATTGAATAAGATTGGCTTAAAGGACTTTTCCGGTTTGCACCTACATTGTGTAAAATAATCATGTATAAAGGTAGCTGTAATTTTGTAATGTATTTCTTTTACCTTTATTGCTCTTTTCTTCTGGTCAGGCTGTGTTTACCTGACCATGTCCGTGCAGCTCTTTCTTATTTCGTGTGTTGTTATATCCATGGCCCTATGTTGTAGGTGCATCCAAATTGACAGAAGGCGGGGCAACATAAGTAGGCAGGGACAATATAAGTAGGGCAGGGACAGCAATACCATAGTGCAGAACACTATACTGCCCTAGCAGAAATACCAAATACCACAGTGCAGCACAAAATACTGCTATCTGCACCACAGTATTCAACTGAGGATGACTATACAGTTGAGTTCAGGAGGGTACCTGCGCCCGCTGGCCAGGGGCATAGGAGAGGATCAGATCGTTATGTACCCAGCTGATGGATGTGAGGAGGTCTTGGGTGGCCCCCCAAGGCATCGGCCCACCAGGAAATTTACCTGTAGGCTCTATGGTTAACTGCTCCTGTGTGGCAGAGAAAGAAGAAGTGCATCATTAGATTGGTTGGATAAAGCAACAGAAAGTGCTACATACAGGATGTTAAAAAAAGAAAGTGATTAGTTTACATGGTGAAAACAGGTCAGGAGAGTATAAATTGGAAAAACACATAGAAGTACGTAGAAAAAGTACATGTGGTAAGCAACTACATGAGCATATCTATTAAAAAACATAGTAATCCGTGAAATCCCCTTCAAAGGGATCCTGTCGTATTAAAAATGCAGTCTATTTTTAAGGCAGAATTTTTTCAATCTTAATCTTGTCATTTTAATCATAATCTTAATGAAGACCAATATTTTCCTTTACCGTTTCCGGATATATCGTTTTGTAAACTGCATTTTGTTCATTTAAATCCTTGCTCATTCTGAGCTTAAGCATCCAGTGGATGGTCTCATTCAGTAACTGACAGCTATCTCTCTATGTACATGTGTCAGGCAAGGAACACTGTTAGTCGCTAAATGAGACGGCCAACTGGATCAGAGATTAATGGAGGTCTGTAATTTTCAATAAAAATAAAAGAACAATAGTTGCTCACCATGAATTGTAACAAGAGTTATGAGACTCTTTACAGCCGAGCATCATCCAGCATGTTCTTGATCAGCTGTAGTTAAAATTGAAAAGTATGTTTTTTTGTGATATGTAATACTCTTAATTTTAAAGGGGTTGATGCATGAAAAATATTTTTGCATTTTGCATTCTGAATGGAAAAGGATCCACTCAGAATGCATCAGCTTGCCTCAGTTTGCATCAGTTCAGTCTACATTGCAGCGTTTTGGTGTCTGTCTGACGAAACTGAGCCAAACGTGTTTTGTGAGGATCCGTCATGGACGGATCCGTTCAGATAATACAATCGTCTGCATATGTTCTGAATGGATCCGTGTATTATCTTTAACATAGCCAAGATAGATCCGTCTTGAACATCATTGAAAGTCAATAGAGGACGGATCCGTTTTCTATTGTGTCATAGAAAATGGATCCGTTCTGACACACAATGTAAGTCAATGGGGACGGATCCGTTTTCTATGACCCAATATACATTTCTATTGGGTCATAGAAAACTGATCTGTCCCCATTGACTTACATTGTGTGTCAGAACCGATCTATTTTCTATGACACAATAGAAAACGGATTCGTCCTCCATTGACTTTCAATGTTTAAGACGGATCCGTCTTGGCTATGTTAAAGATAATACACGGATCCGTTCAGAACATATGCAGACGGTTGTATTATCTGAATGGATCCATCCATGACGGATCCACACAAAAAGCGAGTGTGTAAGTAGCCTAATCCATCTGTATAGCGCCACCTGCTGTTTGTTCCTGTTCTAATTTCTCTTTCCACTTCAGCAAGGTCAATGCACATGCTTAGTTCTATGCTTCAACTGCCACCAACTGCTGCAAAAGGACGCTACCCCTGAGAAAGGACTCACCCACTGAGCTACCACCTTAAAATAAATCTGAAAGAGCAACTGGAGCTGGTTCTAGCTTTGTTAGAAAGATATTGTCATGTACTATCTGATGTCTGTTTTTCATTTTTTATATTAATCATGGGATAACCACTTTAAGAAAGACACTGCTGCAGAAAGTTGAACAAAATTTAATTACTGTATTTTTAGTGAGCGGTCAAGTATTAAGTCATTATTTTTTACTGGTGTGAAATAAGCCAAATCATAATTCACATAATAAAACGTAGTCATTTTTGAATACTGAAAATGCCTAAACTACTGCCAAACTGAACAGATTTGGGTGGTTATGTTCAATATCAATTACTTCTATTACTGTAATCTTTCCGTATATGTCTCAGGCGTTACACTGATAGTAGTTTCCAAGAATTATTGACAGGTGGCTTGACACAAGTCTTCATTGAAAATGATGCAGATATGGATATAAAGTGGTTACATTAAACATAGTGTTCTTTTCATTACCTGCATAGTTAAGTATGCTTAAAAGGTCACTGGGGGAATTTATCATGCCCTGCACTCCAGAATTCTGCGTTTAAAAAGTTGAAAAGTTGTGTTTTTATGAGTTTTTGGGCTTATTTGCGTCAAAGTTTTGTGACATTGCATTTTTACACTACTCACTCCAGTTTTGGAAAGTGGGTGGGAAAGTGAACATAGTTATCCTCTGGAGCTGATTTAGCCCCTTCCTGACGCAATGATTTTCCATTTTTTCACTTTCATTTTTTGATCCCTGCCTTCCTAGAAAATCAGGTCCGATTGACCTCAACAAATGTCAGTGGTAATGTTAGCTGCATACACTGTATTACTCTGTGACAAAAAAGATATGGGACAATTATTTTAAAATGCTAAAAAAACAAGTAAAAAAGACCACCACTAAACTAGTACAAAATAGGATCCCTATAGTGTAGACATAATTTTTTAAGTGTAGAAGGTCAGGTTGACATATCTCTTACCATAATGCCTCATTCACCTGTCAGTGCTTTGGTCAGTGATTTCCATCAGTGATTGTGAGTGAAAACCAGGTGCGGCTCTAAACACAGAGCAGGTGAAGATCTTTTCGTTATACCTTATCTCTGTGGAGGCTCCAATCCTGGTTTTAACTCACAATCACTTATGGAAATCACTGACTAAACACTGAAGTGTGAATAAGGCATAACATGCAGAGTTGGGTCTCAGTGTGACTATACTACCCTGGTAATCCCTAAAAAATATACAAAAAAAATGTGAAGGACAGCTCACCCAGCCTTGTAATCACCCTCTCCACATCTCCAAGTGCACGGAGCAAATGCAGGGCCAGCCATCTGCTAAAGTCCAGTAGATAAAGTGCAAGGTTCCAGCACTAGTCCAGCATAAAATTTCCTTTATTAAATCATGGAAGATGAAAAACGTGAAAACATAAGTAAGACCTACGCTTTTTGAGTGAACACCCCACGTTTAATCATGGCATCATCAATCCCTAAAAAAAGAGAGATGAAGGGCACTAGTAATCCCTAAAGGCCTATCAACAGAGAACCCACCCTGTCCAGAAACTTGACCTAGAAATTGTCCTTCTTCAGCCTATTATGTCCCTAGCACTGCCCAACATTATAACCAAATGGATGGAATCTTCGGGGGATCTGCTAGCTAGGGAATATAGATATACAGTGTATACAGAAGCTAAATGTTTAGTTATGCAGAATGATAGGGTACAGTGGAGGGAAAGCAAACAAAATACCCAATGTTTCGCTGTACCCAAAGTGTGCTAGTGCTCCCAGTCAATGGACCGGAGAAAATTATGTGTACCTGCAGTCTACAGAGATTACTGCTGCTGTGGAGATCATCTCTAGGAACTGGAAGATCCTCAAGATGGATCCCGTCATTAAGGTGATCATTAGTTACCATCCACAGATCACTTGGAGTTTAAAGGATCGCCTTGTGCATAGCTACTGTTAATCCCCTATTGCCAGAACCACATGACAAAATCCACAATTAATGGAGGTTACAAGTGTAGTGGGTTTGTGGCCGCAGATTTGTACAGACCGGAAGGAGTTTTACTAGGTAGGTCACATTTAAGGAATATAAGATAGTGGAGTTTATTAACTGCTATGTTGAGAAGACCACATGCAAATCACCTCGTAGAATTAAGGAACATGTGGGAGATGTTCTCAACAGGAGAGACTCTCCAGTGGCCAAACATGTTCAGAAGAAACATAATAGAGATCTATGTTGTCTGAATTTTGTAGAAATTGAACTAGTCCTCCCCTCGTAGCGATGTGGCAGTTGTGATAGAAACATCATTTAGAATTTAAATTTTAGATTAAAAACTATGGGGGAGAGTTATCAAAACTGGTGTAAAAGAAAAACTGTCTTAGTTGCCCATATCAACTAATCAGATTTCACCTTTCATTTTCCAAAGAAGCTCTGAAAAATTAACAGTGGAAACTGATTGATTGCTATGGGCCAGTCTTTATAAATTTTTCCCCATGTCCCCAACCGGCTTAAGCAAATAGCTTAATTATGGGTGCTTCATCTGTTTTGCAATATTCTAATTCCACCAATTGACATCCTGTTCTCTCTTGCCCACTCATTATTTCCACTATCTTATCCTCATCTCTACCCTCCCCCCACCTTCCCTTGTCACTGCTACTACTAAAGTCACTGGTGTGGGTTTAGTTTTATTCCTGGTGGTCCTTCAAATCACTATTATGGATTTTAGCTATATGGACAATAGTAATTTAACCAGTACTTTCCACTTCTATTAGAGTAATCCGCTGCTCCCCTGCTAATTCCGACTGTATTGGTACTCATTTATACAACCCCAATTCCAAAAAATAAATGTAAATAAAAGCAGAATGCACTGATTTGCAAGTGTCACATATGCATATTTTGTTTACAATAGATCATTGAACAAATATCAGATATTGAAAGTGAAACATTTTACGGAAAAAAAAAGTTATTTAAAATGTGATGGCAGTAACAAATCTCCAAAATGTTGGAAAAGGGCTATGTCAATGATTGTTTGCATCTCCACTTCTTTTAACAAAAGTCTGTAAATCTCTGGGAAGTGAGGAGACAATTGCTGGAGTTTTGGGAGAGGAAAATTGTCCCGTTCTTGTCCGATGTAGGATTCTAGCTGCTCAACAGTCCTGGGTCTTATTTGCCGGAATTTTCATTTCATGAAGCACCAAATGTTTTCTATTGGTGAAAGGTTTGGACTGCAGATAGGCCCGTTCAGCACCCGGACACCTCTTCTGAGAAGCCATGCTGTTGTTATAGATGCAGTATGTGGTTTAGCAAGGTCTTACCTGAAAGAGACGTCTGGATAGAAGCATATGTTGTTCTAAAACCTGTATTTTCTGTTCAGCATTGATAATGCCTTTTCAGATTTGTAAACTGACCATGTACTAGGCACTAATGCAACCCCATATGATCAGAGGCTTTTGATACATCTCTTTTTATTGAGAAAGGGGTTGTAAGCAAAAGTATACAAAATTGTATAAACAAAGGTAAGTCATAAACATCGAAATGTTAGGTCATCGGTTGTGCAATGTTTACATGAAGCAAAGTACAAGAACAACAATTAAAAAGTACAATTATGATGGAAGGGCAGGTCTCTTGGAGATAAACTGAGAAGACCAAGCGGCGACCCTGCGTAATGCAAGTGCTACTTGACATGTGATCCATGGCCAAAAGTGAAATATGAGAAGAGAAAGACAGGAGGCCTTTGAGGGGGGGGGGGGGGGGGGTGTTTACAAGAGGGGAAGAGGTAGTGTTGGTGTGGCTCAATGACTAGTGGGAATAACACTTATGTGAACCGTACCAAGTATTGATGTTAGTGTTATAGGGTGTTTTAGGGTGGTATCTGTGCTACACCCTTATCCCGAACCAGAGACCTGGCTTCTATAACCCAACAACTTGTGAAGGCTGTTATCCACCCCTACCCTAGGAGGGGCTCCGCTCAACCAGGAAGCGTACAGGGAGTATAGTCTGACGCCACTTGGTCCTTAATATTCTACCCCTAAGGGTCAAACCCTCTATATAATTTCCAAGGACCCCACGTTTTCAGGAATCTAGACCTGGTATAAGTTTCCCAGTGATCTAGTTCTTCAAAACCAAAAAGTTGGTCAACTTTCTCTACCCAAATTGACAGTGTAGGTGCCGAGTTGCTTTTCCACATAAGAGGAATAAGCAGCCTCGCTGCCGTCAATAGCATAGTAGGTAAATTATGTGGGTTAGGCGTAAAATCTCTGGATGGACACCAGAGTAGGACCAATTTAGGGTCTAGAGACAGGGTTGTAGAACATATTTGGTTTGTTACTTTCTTTATCTTGGACCAGAATGGTCGGATAATGGGGCAGTCCCACCAGATGTGAGATAAGGTCCCCGCTCCTTGACCGCATCTCCAATATGCCTCTGAGATTTCCGGGTTTAACTTGTGAATGAATACTGGGGTCTTGTACCACCTAGTAAGTAGTTTATATGATTTATCCTGTATTTTAATACACCTGCTAAATCCATGAGAGTGGGCCAGTATAAAGGCTTTTTCAGGGTTCTAATAGGCTTGATCAAAGGACTCTTAAAACTGTGGCCCTCCTTCTATAAATCGAAAGAGATCAATTTGCCACTCCCCAATACCCCCCTAGCCTGTCTTCAAGCATATCTTGACCCACAGGTTCTTGAGCCCTCCAGAGTTTGGTCTCAGTTGAACAAGGTCCCAATGAAGGAGATTCTTCTACCAGATTGGAAAATGGATCGGGACAAGATTTAGAATCTTCCCAAGACTCGTGAGGCACCTTTCTTACACCTGCTGAATTTTCGCAGAGATGTAAGGAACCTGGAACTACCTGCCTTGCCAAAAGGTGCTCCCACCTGGAAAGGTGCTCCCACCTGGCTTGAGAAACTAACCGTCCTGCACAATATACCTAAACATCTGCTGTCTCTTCTATACAAATATTTTCTATCTATTGTACCCCCCAACTTATATTTTCTCACTGCCTTTAGTTGCCCTCCTTTGAACCCTCTTCAGCTCTGCTATGTCTGCCTTGTTCACAGGAGCCCAGAACTGTACACAGTACTCCATGTGTGGTCTGACCAGTGATTTGAAAAGTGGCCTTGGCAGCAGCTGCCTGATGCTGGTTTTTACTGCTTAGTTTGCTGTTTATTAAAATTCCTAGGTCCTTTTCCATGTCAGTGTTACCCAGTGTTTTATTATTATTATTATTTATTATTAAAGCACTATTAAAGCACCATTCATTCCATAGCGCTGTACATGTGATAAGGGGTGCACATACATAATCCAGACAATTGCACTAATCATAAACAAGATGAGTTGCAAACTGGTACAGAAGGAGAGAGGGCCCTGCCCGTGAGGGCTTACAATCTACATGGTATGGCAGAAGGACACAGTAGGTGCGGGTTAAGTTGGTCATGGCGGTATAGAGGCAGCAGGGTCACTGGTTGTAGGCTTGTCTGAAGAGGTGGGTTTTCAGGTTTCTTTTGAAGGATTCCACTGTAGGTGAGAGTCTGATATGTTGGGGTAGCGAGTTCCAGAGTATGGGAGATGCACGGGAGAAATCTTGGAGTCGATTGTGGGAAGAGGCAATAAGAGGAAAGGAGAGAAGGAGGTCTTGTGAGGATCGAAGAGTGCGTGTGGGGGTGTATCGGGAAAGTAGCTCAGAGATGTAGGGAGGGGACAGGTTATGGATTACCATTTAGTATGTACAAAAGGTGTATTGGAGGTATTCTTGTCTTATCCCCCACAAAATTAGCTTCTCTCCCATTGTTAGCAGTTGTTTTTCTAAGTCGGTGCAAAGGTTAAGGTGATGGGGTGAGATTAGTGTGATTCCTCTAGACACTTGTGTTGCCTTATAGTATGTGAGCAGGTCGGGCAGCCCAAAGCCACCGAATCTCTTTTCTCTAGTGAGGATGGAGTAGGGGATTCTAGGGGATTTCCCCCCCAAGAGGAATGAAGAAAAGAGTTAGCAAATTTCAGAGAAGTATGGGAGGGGAAGCCATATGGGAAGAGTTTGAAAAAGATAGGGAAACTTGGGAACTACATAATTCTTAAGGAAGTTCTTCCTACCAATCCAGGAGATAAATGGGATTTTTATAGTTATACGCTGAGCACGTACTGATTGTAAAAGGGGTATATAATTCAGAGCCATCAGCTCTTTCGGGTTCGATGAGATGTGTAGTCCTTGGTATTGGATGCTTTTGGATGCCCAGGCAAAGGGGGTTGTTCGTTTGAGTTTTTGGATAATGGAGGCGTTACAGGAGATATTTAGTGCTTCTGACTTATTGTAATTGATTTTGAAGTTAGGGATGTTAGGGGATTAGAATTCAGAATAAATAGGTCATCTGCAAATGCCGCCGTCAGGTGAGTGTGCGTGTCTATAGTAATCCCTTTGATGCACGGGTCTTATCTGATCTTTTGCAAAAGTGTCTCTATGACTATTATAAAAAGGGCTGGGGAAAGGGGGCAGCCTTGACATGTACCGTTTAGTATCTGGAAGGAGGGAGATAGTGTACTGTTGATTTTGATCCTGGTAGAGGGGTTGGTGTATAAAGAAAGGATTGCAGTGATAAATATCTGTGGTATGCCAAATAAAGCGATAGAAGTGTTAGTGTGCTTGGCCGAAGAGATCAGGTGTGTCAAGCGTTTGGTGTTTTCTTTACCCTGTCTGCCAGTAACATAACCCACTTGTTCACTATCGATGATGCAGGGGAGTATTTTTTGGAGGCGTTGAGCTAAGATCTTCGCCCACCACTTAACATCAGCATTAAGTAGTGAAATAGGGCGATAACTTCCACAATCTAGAGGGTCCTTCTTCTCTTTGCGTATAAGTGTAATATGAGCTTCCAAAGCCTGAGGTGGAAGACTGTTGCCCTGGAGTATGGAAATTGCACATGATATGGAAATGTGGACTGAGGGTGTCCCTAAAGGTCTTGTAGTACTGAATGGGAAGGCCACCAGTCCCAGGCTCCTACCTGATGGTATAGAAGCCAAGACACAACGTATCTCCCCCTCAGTGATGGGTGCGGTCAGATTGGTGAAACGTTGGTGCCCGTTTTTGCTTATGAGAGACTCTGCCCCTCTAACATGCTCTTTCTATAACCAGACATGTGACTTAGTAGCAAATTGCTCATCCTTCTGTTTTTATTAGTATCACTTACCTTTCCAGCCTTTTCTAGCTCCTTTCCCAACTTTTTTTTTTTTTTTTTAGATATGGCCATTAAATGGGTTATCCCATGACTAATGTAAAAACATCATATAGTACATGACAATACCTTTCTAACAAAGCATGGGATATATGTAAAAATACACCCCAAAATACATTGCCCTACTTCTGAGTACGGCGATACCACATGTGTGACACGTTTTTGCAGCCTAGGTGGGCAAAGGGGCCCAAATTCTAAAGAGCACCTTTAGGATTTCACAGGGCATTTTTTACACATTTGGATTCCAAACTACTTCTCACGCTTTTGGTCCCCTAAAATGCCCGGGCAGTATAAATACCCCACAAGTGACCTTATTTTGGAAAGAAGACACCGCAAGGTATTCCGTGAGGGGTATGGTGAGTTCATGTAAAATTTTATTTTTTGTCACAAGTTAGTGGAATATGAGACTTTGTAAGAAAGAAAAAATTCATTTTCCACTAACTTGTGACAAAAAATAAAAACTTCCATGAACTCACTATGCCCATCAGCAAATACCTTAGGGTGTCTACTTTCAGAAATGGGGTCATTTGTGGGGTCTTTCTACTGTCTGGGCATTGTAGAACCTCAGGAAACATGACAGGTGCTTAGAAAGTCAAAGTGCGTAAATTCACATTTTTGCACCATAGTTTGTAAATGTTATAACTTTTACCCAAACCAATAAATATACACTTATTGCATTTTTTTTTTATCAAAGACATGTAGAACAATAAATTTTGAGAAAAATGTATATAGAAATGTAGTTTTAATTGAAAAATTTTACAACAGAAAGTGAAAAATGTTTTTTTGCAAAAATTTCGGTAAATTTTGATTAATATAAAAAAATGTCAGCAGCAATGAAATACCACCAAATGAAAGCTCTATTAGTGAGAAGAAAAGGAGGTAAAATTAATTTGGGTGGTAAGTTGTATGACCGAGCAATAAACTGTGAAAGTAGTGTAGTGCAGAATTGTAAAAAGTGGTCTGGTCATTAAGGGGGTTTAAGCTAGGGGGCTGAAGTGGTTAATTTGCTTTTATTTACATTTTAAACAGGTACCCAACTATTTTTGGAATTGGGGTTGTATAGTGTTCTGTGTTTGAGCCCTTATTCTGCTATTGTGAATACATGGTGTGGTGACATCAAGCTGTACTGCCGCTATTCTTCCATCACATACAGCCTTTCCTAGCAGTGTTTACTCTAACAGCCCCACGTCCCCCTGGTTCTTGACATGGTGCTTGACAACACATTACTCACTGCTGGCGGGACCTTCGGGAGCATACAGCATAGTGCCATCTTTAAAATAAGTTGTATACACAGCAGCAGTCCTCTCCACAGACTGGAGGTACACATCATTTAATCTGGTCCACTGACTGAGAGCACTACCACCCTTTGGGTCCAGCCAAGCTTTGGGTATTATGTCATCTTGCCCTCCATTTGCACCCTATCATTCTGCAAAACTAAACCTATAGTTTCTTTATATATCTATATTCCTTAGCTAGCAGGCCCACTGAAGAGTCCAGCCATCTGAATAGATCATTGCCATGTTGGGCAGTGCTAGGGGCATAATAGGTGAAGGGGGCTGAACCACTTATATATGTGCAGGAGGGCTATGATTGGTCAGCAAGGTCCCACATGATCCACCCATAAAGCACAGGAAGTGACACGTGACGGCCCTTAAAGGGGTTATCCGAGTTATCCGAGTTATTGTAAACCAGATGTCACTGTGCTGGCCACGCCCCCTCTTCACTGCCGCCTGCTCTCTCTCCTAGGATTCTTAACCCTTTCAGCTGCACACACTGGGTATCTGCAGCAGTGACAATTCTGGGCACAGGAGCTGAAGGACTAGAGAGAGCATTGCACAAGAAAGTAGGGGGAAGATCCTGTGTGTATTAGAAGTCATTATACAGCTGGGACTTGTAGTTCTACACATACAACATGCTGCAGAGTCTCCCAGAAGGCAGACATGTCACTTAGGGGCAGAGATTGTTTTTATTGCATGTAAACAAAGGGCCAGAAAAGAACCAGGGAAATTAGAAAATATATATATATATTTATTTTTTTATAAAACTTGCTTAGCTCAGTTATATATCAGATTTTAAGTGCTATATTATTTTTTTTTATAACTCGGATAACCCCTTTAAGGAAATGCTGCAGGAAACAAGCAGCAAGCATGCTGTGGCCAGGACTGAAAGGAAACACTATATAATGGAGTGGAGAACCGCACTCAATTCAGTTGGTTCTGGTGCCAATCAAGGGCTGAGACCAGCCAATGTACATATAGCGAAATTGAGGCACACCGATTTTAAGTGTTGCAATCAAGCTTTATTTATTAGTTTCACAGTAGTTTCATCCAATTTGCCCAATGTTTTTCTTCAATGTAAAGACCGGATGTTTCGGTCATTTCAGACCTTTTTATCTGCTCTGATGGATGAAAAGGTCATCTGGGCTCGGATGTGTGGCCATACATCCGAGCCCAGATGACATTTTCCTCCATCAGAACAGATAAAAATGTGACCACTGATGAAGGTCTGAAATGACCGAAACGTCTGGTCTTTATATTCTGTTTGTACATTGAAGAAAAATATTGGGCAAATTGGATGAAACTACTGTGAAACTAAAAAATATAAAAAATTTGATTGCAACACTCAAAATCGGTGTGTCCTCAATTTCGCTATATGAAAGGAAACACTGGCAGCAGATCACCACTGAACATAGCTCCCGGGACCGTGGTGGTAAGCAGGGGAACAGCGGCGCACAGCAGCCGCTGTTATAGTAATCACTTGATAGGAATAATAGAATGTGGTACAGAAAATGTGGTCTGCTTAATTGTTTGAGCTATGAGGAAAGATTGTTCTGTTTCGATCTAAAATGCATTGGCAGTGCAGTTGTACTGCGTTTCTGGTTTTTAGATGCCTGGATTCCTATCTATCCATTTCTACTTAATTGTGTGTACCAAATGTCCTATTGGGGGTCTTATGTAGGTGAAACAAGACAGAACAAGAATTAATTCTTATTGTCAAACAATAAAAGAAAAAAGGACGGGTCTACCTAAGCCAAAACATTTTTTTAGCCCTAACCACATCAGAGACATGGACATTTTAGAATTAAAAGGTATTTTAGGGCAGGAATGAATATATTGTGTGGATTTATATCCTTCTTTATCACTTTATAATATGCACTCAGACCTGGTGGGAGCGTCACAACCATGTACCAGATCTCAATCAAAGGACAATAAAACTTTCACACTCCTTATCTATGAACTGCTCCAATATTTACTGCTGCAACTGTTTACTCCTCATATTGATAGTCATGTTTTACCTCATTTGTCTCATTTACCACCCTGTTCCTATGTCCTTTCTATGTATAAATATCATGTGACTCTTTCAGAGATTGTCTTATACCATGCCTGATGAAGACACGTAAGTAGGGTTGAAAGCTTGTTATTTCTTAGTTGGCATCTATTCATTTAGCCATTAAAATCAATCAAATTTCTCTCAATTTTTATCTTCTCCAATTGTAAAACACACATTTTCAAAAGCGCTAATGCCATAAGAGCTAAAAGGTGCTCCATAATGCATACATATGGACTCTGAATTTAGACATTTAAATGTATAATGCGATTATAACAGGATAATGTTAAATATATCATCAGACCCACTTGTCATACTTTACTACATTCACGGCTGTGTTAGGGTGCTTTTATATGCTGCAGATTTTGTTGCAGAAATTTCTGCAACTGAAAATCAGTTCCATTCATCTGAATGGGGATGTATTTGTGGCAAGCACATGGATTTCTGCAAGCCCCATTCAAATGAATAGAACTATCAGTTGCAGAAAATGTTGCAACAAAATCTGCGGCATGTGAAGGTACTCTTATGGATATATATTGAACATATCTAACATGGGGTCCATAATTTGCTATGAGTCCATACTTTACCTCTGTGTGCTTTCAATTTGATATGTTTATAATATGTACAGGTCCATATATCCAACAATGATGTAGACATGAATCCAGAGAAATCCAAGACTACGAATGAGCATCCATATACGGTAAATAGCAGACATTTTTTATATTCTTTGAAGAAGCATTAATAGATTTCTTTTTTAATAAATCAATGAAAGTGTGTGTGTATTAAAAAAATAAATGGCCATGGAAAACATGACAATTTCCATAATTGAGATCTAGTAATCCCTCAAAGGCTGAAGCTTTGCCAATGTACGTAAAATGCAGGGCTTACTTATAGTTCATCATCATTTTGAAATGTTAAAAATAAATCTTTTATTTATATAGCTCTTTTCCCACTGAAATATGGTCTCCATAGAAACTTTGATAAAAACTAGAATACAAATTTGAGCATAAAACTATTTTTCATCACAGAGGTTGCTAACCCCAGGCAATTCCAGAAAGTATTAATTTTGTTCTCATGCAAGCTGTACAACGATAATAGCAGATGTACAAATGGTCTCTTTCAGCTTTTCAGCTGCCAACTCAAAGTATTACTTATGACAAAAGAATAATGGGAGGACACCAGATAAAGAAGTTTTCCAAAACAGCGCTGAAAAGATTCAAGAAATCAAGATATTTCTCATATACGAGTCCTACCTGTGATATGTTATAGAGCAGCAGATGCTGAGCAAATTAATATGTAGATTTACAGGAGAAGATTCAGATTAACATGTATTTCTTTCATTTAAGACTCTACTCATTCTGAGATTGGGAGTCCAGTGGGTGGCTCTAATTAGTAACTGCTAGTGTTGATCGAGCACCATAGTGCTCGGGGGCTCAGGCCGAACGCATCGTGATATTTGGGTGTTTGACCGAGCACCAGAGTATAATGGAAGTCAATGGGAGAACCTGAGCATTAAACCAGGTACCCCCTGCTCTGTAGAGGGGAGGGTGCCTGGTTCATAAGATAATGTCAGAAATTGTTGGTAACACCACCAATATGGTTCTGTAACAGCATGGGGAGGATGTATGGATGCATCTTGGACTCGCTGGTCGCTGCTGGGAACTACGTTGTCCGAATATTACGACACTTTTACATAATCACAATCATATGCACAAAACCAAGGGAAAAAAAAAAACGATTTTAGAGGAAAAAAAACATTCTTTCCTGAATATTTACTTGTATATAAAGGGCAAGTGCTGCCAAAAACTACAAGGAATACACCCTTAGTTACATATAAAGGAGGGCATCATACACACCCTTTAAAAATTATGATTGATAGCCTGCTGGTGACCCTCAAAAACATTAGGAGCAAGGGCCTGCTGATCTGACCATCTAAAACATTACGGGTGGTGGCCTGCTGCCGCTTTGGTGACTAGTTAACCTGGGGCCGATGACACGCCCCGTGACAGCGACGATCCATTTTGATGTCTGGCTTATCAACTTTCGATGTAATTATCAGCTCAAAACCATTGTAAACTACGGGTAATGGGGAATCAGTGTTTGATTCCGTAGACGGAGCCTGAGACATGGCTACCACATACAAGGAAGGCAAGCGGGTGGCGCGCAAATCACACACTCCCTACTCGTGGAGGAAGTGACTATAAATAACAATACAGATGGGCCTCCATCTTTTCTCCGGTCCGCAAATTTTCAATCAGCTTATCTACTTATATACTGTTACCCTATCTTAAAAGATAAATAAAAATAAAAAGGAAATTAACCTATAAATAACCTGCGAACAAATAGTATAAAGTGTATCAAGGACTGTTTGGACATACAAGATTTGAAATCTGCAATAATATGTACGAACAACTAACAATAGGGGTTAAGGGGTTAATGGCAATTTAAACCTAGATTTACCCCATGGTATAAGATTGTAGATATACTCGGTATATGCAAGAAACCTAAGCAAAAGAATGTATTTGAAAATTCTTCAGGACGGTAGGAAATCACGCCAAAACCGCATCAATACCGCAAGAGGGTTGTGTTTTAATGGTTTTAAATGGTGCGACAACAATAATTGAATTGCCTATGGTATGGTACATAAGAATATGACAATTTTAGTTAGTAGAAATGGATTACCCCAACGAATTAGACATTCGAAAATCCGTACCGGAGTTTGCAGAAAAAAAAAAAGAGAGAAAAAAATCCACACCGGATCTCAGAAGACAAATTTGTAATCCCTATATAAAGGGAGATTTCATGGGGGACTGATTACCACTGAGGAAGGGGAGAACGGCACTATCACAGATAATTGAACCACAAGTTACTAATGATTCCATTATAAACCTAAGCTCTACTACATTAACAAACGTTCAAAGTCAATTATTAAATAAAGGCCTAAAATTTGCCACAACAAAGAAATTAAATAAATTTACAACTTAGATAGGGGTTGAGAAATTTATACTATGTTTATGCCTAAAAAAATACTATGCGAAAAACCCAATTTTGAGAGAAATAGAAGGTAAAACTCAATTCGAAAGCTATAGGCACACTAACCTAAAAAAAGTTAAAAAAAAATACCCAAGGAACGAAATCAGTCAGGAGATGGCGACTTTTAAAGAAAGCGTATAAAAAGACTTACGCAGCATTAAGGATACTAATAAATATAGACGTCAAAATCTAACAGAAGGAGAAATCACCACTTTAAAACAACTGCAGAAAGATAATAATATCATTATTCGTCCCGCCGATAAAGGGGGGTCGATAGTGATACAAGACGTGGAAAGATACAATTCCGAATGTATCAGACAGTTGTCAGACACTAACACATATCAAAAACGAATGAAAGACCCCACTAGTGAATTTTACACAGAGTTAGGTAACCTTTGTGAAGAAGGTAAATTGAAGGGGATTCTAAAAGATAAAGAATACAATTTTATACTTAACATACCGGTATTTTACTGTATACCGAAGATCCATAAAGATAGGAATAACCCACCTGGACACCCAATTGTGTCTGGGATAGATTTGTTGACGTGTAACCTGTCACAATATATTGACACCCTATTACAACCAAAGGTTAAAAAGATTCCGTCATACACCAAGGACTCCACGCAGGTAATTAAGACTATAGAAAATGTGGAATTTGAGGAAGATTGGTGGATGGGTACACTAGATGTACAATCTCTGTACACGATTATTAACCACGAACAGGGAAAACAGGCAGTAGACGTCCAATTAAGACAAGAGGGTAGTTTGATCGATGAGCAAATAGACTTTTTAATTAAAGGTATAGATTTTATATTGTCACACAACTATTTTAATTGTGATGGAGATTTTTATTTACACGTTCAGGGCACAGCGATGGGCACCAGGTTCGCCCCCAGTTATGCCAATCTTTTTATGGCTAATTAGGAGGAACAGTACATTGCCCCCCGACTGGGGACGGCTCTGGTGCTCTGGAAGAGATATATAGATGACGTGGAAATCAGGTAGGAACAGCTTAGATAGCTTTTTACAGGAGATCAATCTTAATGATCTTAATCTAAAATTCACACACACTATCAGTAAAGAGATTCTAGAATTTTTGGATCAAAAAATTTATGTAGAGGATAAAATGTTAAAAACCTGTACATATATTAAACCTACAACAAGAAACAGCTATATTCTATACAGCAGCTGCCATTTACCAAGTTGGTTGATGAACATACCACAGGGCCAGTTTCAAAGAATCAAGCGCAACTGCACAGTAGAGGATCAATTCGAAAAAGAGGCAAGCAAAATGAAAGAAGCTTTCATAGAAAAAGATTATCCCAAAGAATTAATAAATGGATCTCTAGATAAAGTGAGAAGTATGAAAAGAGAAGACTTTTTCAGAACAAAAAAAGCTATAGATAAGGAAGTGAATAATGAGGAAATAAGAATAATATTGCCATTTAATAACGAATATAGGAAGATCCAGAAAATAATACATAAACATTGGTATTTACTAAAAAAAGATAAAACAATAGGACCCCTAATTCCAACTACCCCCTCCCCCCTCGTATTACTTTTACCAAAGCCCTCAATTTGGGAAATATGGTGGCCCCAACAATAAAAAGAGAGAAAAAAGAGACAAGCTCTATACAGAACTGGATAAACATGGAGAGATTTTACAGATGTGGTCAATGTGGAAACTGTAGAATCACTGCATTTCCACACAAGACAGGAAAAATTATATCAACAGTAAATAAACATAAACACATAATAAGCGATTTTTTTTCTTGCAATTCCGAGAACGTAATATATGCTATAGAGTGTCCATGTGGGAGACAATACGTGGGAAGGACGAAAAGGACCCTAAAAAAGCGCATCTCTGAACATGTAACTAATATTAAGAAGGGCCTAGAGACACATGTATTGTCCAAACATTTCAAATTAATACATAATAAAAATCCGTCAGGTATGAAATTCGCAGCTATTGATAAAGTTAATAAAGAATGGAGGGGGGTAATCATATAAGCAAAATGTCGAGGTTAGAAACTCAAAGAATATATCAACTGAACACACTTGTACCAGGCGGATTGAATGCAGAATTTGAACTTTTCAGATTTTTGTGAGAGTGGTGGACGCCCACCGCAGACGGCAAAACCCCACCCAGTATGTTCAGGTCTGGGGGGGTTCGCCCTTTGTGATCCATCTTTCTATCTTTTCTCCGGTCCGCAAATTTTCAATCAGCTTATCTACTTATATACTGTTACCCTACCTTAAAAGATAGAGAAGATAGAGAAAAATAAAAATAAAAAGGAAATGAACCTATAAATAACCTGCAAACAAATAGTATAAAGTATATCAAGGACTGTTGGACATACAAGATTTGAAATCTGCAATAATATGTACAAACAACTAACAATAGGGGTTAAGGGGTTAATGGCAATTTAAACCTAGATTTACCCCACTGTATAAGATTGTAGATATACTCGGTATATGTAGGAAACCTAAGCAAAATAATGTATTTGAAAATTCTTTGGGACGGTAGGGAATCACGCCAAAACCGCATCAATACCGCAAGAGGGTTGTTGGCGTTTTTTGTTGCCGTCTTGAAGAGTGATTACAAAAATGGGAGCCTATATGAAATAACGGATTTCCAAGATAGCCTGTACTACTGATGAAATATTATAAGTTTTTAACTATGTGTTTTAATGGTTTTAAATGGTGCGACAACAATAATTGAATTGCCTATGGGATGGTACATAAGAATATGACAATTTTAGTTAGTAGAAATAGATTACCCCAACGAATTAGATATTCGAAAATGCGTACCAGATTTTGCAGAAAAAGAAAAAAGAGAGAAAAAAATCCACACCGGATCTCAGAAGACAAATTTGTAATCCCTATATAAAGGGAGATTTCATGGGGGACTGATTACCACTGAGGAAGGGGGGACTGTAAACCCCAAAACGCGTTTGGTTCAAGACCCCCTTGATGGATCGTAAAACAACATGTGCTGAAAGAACCTGGTGCCAAACCAACCCTGAAAACCGTTGAGGGAAGTGTTATATTTAAATACATATGTGTATATGCCCTGACATATATACATATGTATTGGCCCTTTTCTATGGGCCTGTCCAGGTGGGACATGTGTGTGTATACATGGAGATGTATGTATGCCCCCTTGGCAGCATACATATCTATGTATAGGGTATAGTACGTGGGTGCGCTTATTAGTCATATCTATATATGTGTATATGTATATATATATTTATGGATGTGCCCCAAGCATCCATGAATATATATGCAGGTATGACTCCCACCATAAGACCGGTGTATATATATGTGTATAGATGTGCCCCAAGCATCTATACACATATAGTATACAGATGAGATGCCCCCTGTCCGGATGCCCCCCCCCCCCTCCTCCTGCATCCCTGCAGGAGATGAGAAGGTCACCAGATGGCTGGACAATTATGTCCAGCCTCTGGTGACCTCAAAAGGCATAGGATCAATAGACACACACTGGCTTGTTGACCTAACCACAACCTCAGTGATTGACAACTGTGTGTCATCCTCTTCCTCAACCTCTTGAGACAGTACTTATGGTTGAGTCATTGGCAACTGTGTCTGATCATCATCCACCTTATTAAACACTAATTACCGTTCCCCAGCGTCATGTTCTTGTGACTCTGGATGCTCAAGAGGTTGGAAATCGGGGCACAAGATCTCAGGTCCCTCTTCAAGCGTGCTTGGCGAGAGGGCCAAATCAAGTAATAGCGATGCAAAGAGGTCCTCGGAATATCCGAGTGTGGGATCAATTGTTTGGCCAGACTGTAAATGCTGGGAGGAAGGAATATCAGGGTGAGGACCAGACTCCTGGCTACAGAGACTGGACTTGGTGGAAGACAGGGTGGTGCTTAACCGACTGGAAGCACTATCTGCTGCAATCCAACCGACCACCTGCTCGCACTGGGCTGACTTCAAGAGTGGTCTCCTGCGCTGCCCTGCAAACTGGGATATGAAGCTAGGTATCTTGGATGATTGTTTTTCTTGTGCTCTGGCAGCAGTTTCAACGCGCCCAGGGCCACGGCCTCTGCGTGCACCATCAGCATCACGGCCACTTCCCCGTCCCTTAATGCTCGCCTTCCTCATATTAAATGTTATATGCACGCTTGACACACAAGATGTGGCACGGATGACACAGTTCACAGCAAGCACAGTATATGGAAAAAGTACGTAAAAGTATGGAAAAAGGAAAATAGATTTCACTTATATTTTTACTATCGCTTGTCCTGACACACACACGCTATTGCAGCGCAGATGTGACAATTTACTTCAGACACCATTTATAGGCAAAGTGTGGATAAATTATGGAAAAAATATAATTGTTTTCGCTAATATTTTTCCCAATATCTGGGCCTGACACACACACGCTATTGCAGCGCAGATGTGACAATTCACTTCAAGGACCGTTTATAGATAAATTATGGATAAATTATGGAAAAAATATAATTGTTTTCGCTAATATTTTTCCCAATATCTGGGCCTGACGGGCCTGACACACACGCTATTGCAGCACAGATGTGACAATTCACTGCAGACACTGTTTATAGGCAAAGTGTGGATAAATTATGGAAAAAATATAATTGTTTACAATAATATTCTTCCTATCTCTGTCCCTGACACATAGAAGGTATTGCTTAACAGATGTCACAAGTCACTGCAGACACCCTCTATAGCAAAAAGAATCGCAAAGTATGGGGGGAAAAAATAGAACACTATTTTGCAAGATTAGATTACTGCCACCTTAAAAGGACTTTTGGGACTTTAAAATGTTTTAAAATTGAATAAATTGCGATCACAAACTCCCTACACTATCTGTCCCTTACTAAGCGTAGCTCTCCCTGACTCGCAATGAGCCGAACCCGCGTTCCGGCCAGCCAATCACTGTAATGCCAGTAGCCAACATGGCTACTGGCATTACAGTGATGGCAGTACTTACCCGCACGTTTATTGGCTACTTAGCAGCCGCGAAACTTGCGAGGAGGAGACTCGAGCATGGAACTTGAGCGCATGTGGTACTCGGCCGAGTACCACCATGTGCCGAGCATAGCGATGCTCGAGCCGAACAGGTATTCAGCTGAGCATGCTCGCTCAACACTAGTGACTGCGTCTTGCTTGCATGCCCATAAAAATAGGAAGGCTGTCAAACAATGAGTAGGACTGCACATCAGAACTGAGCAGATTGATGTAAAGTTTTGTGTGAAAAATCAGTATAACTTGTATTTCACTCATTTAAATTCTGCTCTTTATATGCCTAAGAGTCAGTGGGACAATCCTACTAGTTACTGACAGCTTTTCTTGTTTATATATATATTAATTTGATCAGTTCCTCCTGCTCTATAATACCAATCACAGACATTAGTCCCCGATGTCTGCTGTTTGAAACAGCAGAAACCAGGAGGTTATGGCGTCCTATGTGGTCATGAGCGAGTGCCATTTTTAAAAAACAGACTTGTGCCATACATGCACAGCGTTGATCCTGAAAGGGTTAATGGAAAAGTCGAGTACACAACAAATTACATCTCTGGGTTGAGTTGAAGCATCTGTAGACCTCAGGATTCTATGAGATCTAGCCAGCTTAATTGTATGAGATGCAGGGTGTCCCAAAATAGGGTTAAATGTTTTAAGAAATACAAGGCACTTACTAATGTATTGTGAGTGTCCATATTGCCTCCTTTGCTGACTTCATTCATTTTTCCATCACACTGCTCGTATCCAGGGGATAGGGCCACCATACAATCCAGCAGAGGTAACCTCTCGGGGATGGGGGGTATTTCCACTGTAACTGGGGCTACTGTGTCAGCCCCAGTTACAGGAATAATCAATAGTGAAAATAAAAATAAAAAATGAAGTTAAATGTCCCCCAGAAGTCTTGTATGACCTTATGGGGACACAAAGTGTAAAAAAAACAAAAAAAAAAAAAAAACACTTCCCTCCAAATCTGTCATTTAAAAAATGTTAAAAAAAGAAGAAAAAATAATAAAACAGAGATATTTGGTATCCCCGCGTCCATCATCTACCCCATCAGGTCAATGCCGTAAAAAATAAAAATAAACATTGTGTCAAAACAGATATTTTAGTTAGCTCACCTACCACAAAACATAGTGTTAATCAATCAAAAACTGTACCCCAAAATAGTAGCAATAAAAACGTCACCTCATCCTGCACAAAATTACCCCCTACACAAGACTATAGCCAGAAAAAAAAAAAAATATGGCTCTAAGAAAATTGCAACACAAAAACATGATTTATTTTCCCAAAAATTGTCTTATTGTGTAAAACGTAAAAAAAAATAATAAATAGACATATTTGGTATTGCCACGTCTGTGACAATCGGCTCTACAAAAATATCACGTAATCTACCCCATCAAGTGAATGGTGTAAAAAAAAATATAAAATGATGTCAAAACTTTTTAGCCACCTCACAAAAAACAATATCAATCAATCAATCAAAAAGTCATATGTACCTCAAAATGGTAGCAATAAAAACTTTACCTTGTCCTAAACTTCACGTTAAGTCCTAAAACTTTACTTTTATTACAATAATTCATAAAAAAAAAACAGATAGAAGACCTAGATAAAACATCCTACTAAGGCCTCATGCACACGATCGTTTTTTTTTAAGGTCCGCAAAAACGGGGTCCGTAGGTCCGTGATCCGTGTCCGTTTTTTCTTCCGTGGGTCTTCCTTGATTTTTGGAGGATCCACGGACATGAAGAAAAAATCGTTTTGGTGTCCGCCTGGCCGTGCGGACCCAAACGGATCCGTCCTGACTTACAATGCAAGTCAATGGGGATGGATCCGTTTGACGTTGACACAATATGGTGTAATTGCAAACGGATCCGTCCCCCATTGACTTTAAGTGTAAAGTCAGGAGTCCCTATTATACCATCTGATCGGAGTTTTCTCCAATCCGATGGTATATTTTAACTTAAAGCGTCCCCATCACCATGGGAACGCCTCTATGTTAGAATATACTGTCGGATATGAGTTAGATCGTGAAACTCAGATCCGACAGTATATACTAACACAGAGGCGTTCCCATGGTGATGGGGACGCTTCAAGTTAGAATATACTAAGAACTGTGTACATGACTGCCCCCTGCTGCCTGGCAGCACCCGATCTCTTACAGGGGGGGCCGCACACTGGCCACCAATGAAAATAATACAATAGAGGGAGGGAGGGGGGCCGGGGGGGAGGCCGCACACTGTGCCACCAATGAAAAAAATACAATAGAGGGAGGGAGGGGGGGCCGGGGGGGGGGGCACACTGTGCCACCAATGAAAAGAATACAATAGAGGGAGGGAGGGGGGGCCGCACACTGTGCCACCAATGAAAAGAATACAATAGAGGGAGGGAGGGGGGGCCGGGGGGGCGCACACTGCCACCAATGAA
The DNA here is from genome assembly GCF_014858855.1 of Bufo gargarizans. Classification (NCBI taxonomy): domain Eukaryota; kingdom Metazoa; phylum Chordata; class Amphibia; order Anura; family Bufonidae; genus Bufo; species Bufo gargarizans. Next base: position 311,196,441 of record NC_058081.1, read on the forward strand.
AAGAATACAATAGAGGGAGGGAGGGGGGGCCGCACAGTGTGCCACCAATGAAAAGAATACAATAGAGGGAGGGAGGGGGGGCCGCACACTATGCCACCAATGAAAAGAATACAATAGGGGGAGGGAGGGGGGCCGGGGGAGTCTGCCCCCTGCTGCCTGGCAGCCCCTGATCTCTTATACGGGGCTAAGGTGCGGCACCTGAGGGGTTAATTGTACGGATAACAGCCCCCTGTAAGAGATCGGGTGCTGCCAGGCAGCGGGGGGCAGTCATGTACACAGTTCGTAGTATATTCTAACTAGAAGCGTCCCCATCACTATGGGAACGCCTCTGTGTTAGAATATACTGTTGGATCTGAGTTTTCACGAAGTGAAAACTCAGCTCTGAAAAAGCTTTTATGCAGACGGATCTTCGGATCCGTCTGTATGAAAGTTTCCTACGGCCACGGATCACGGATGCGGATGCAAATCTTGTGTGCATCCGTGTTCTTTCACGGACCCATTGACTTGAATGGGTCCGTGAACCATTGTCCGTCAAAAAAATAGGACAGGAAACACGGATCATGACCGCTGATGAACAACGGTGTATTTTCCGAGTTTTCAACTGACCCATTGAAAGTCAATGGGTCCGCAGAAAATCACGGAAAACGGAACAACAGCCATGGATGCACACAACGGTCGTGTGCATGAGGCCTAAGTGTGAACAAAACTGGCTATTAATGGTTATTACTTAAACGGTGGAAAGCTGAGATATTGGGATCTAGGTAAAGGAGCTATCTGTCCCTATTCTTACTCTCCAGAATCTGCTCAGCCCAGAGATGCACCTTGATGGGGACTATATTAATACGGGTCATTGTGTTGGCAGTCTAAGATTTGGTTTCGTTATCACTTTGCACACCTTTTTTCTACAGTGACCTGTATTAATATAGTCTCCTGATAAACCCTCCTCTTACCTGGAGGGGAAAACGCGTTGGGTTATGTGATATTTGGGAACTACATTACGTAATAGGGTCTTTTTAAGGACAGACTAGTCCTAGGTACGTGGACAGAGTGTATCTAGCATCAAGGTGCATCTCTGGGCTGAGCAGATTGTGGAGGGTAAGAATAGGGACAGATAGTCCTCTTACCTAGATCCCAATATCTTAGCTTTCCACTGCTTACGTAATAACCGTTGATAGCCCCTTTTTTTCACACTTAGTAGGATGTTTTGTTCAGGTCTTTTATCAGTTTTTTTTAATGAATAATTGTAATAAAAGTTAAGTTTTAGGACTTTGCCATCAGTGAAATATAATTTATACCAGCATGGGTCCTTCTCAATATTTGTATATTCTGTGATTTCTTAATTAGGGGCCCATAATTAAGCAGTGGCATGAGAGAGCTCCAGGCTCATGCATCTGCGGCCATTAGCGTCTAAGCCAGACCCCGTGAATGGCACTTCTAGCAAAAGCATGACATTCCATCTGCTTATCGCATGGGCTGTTCTTGAGGTATCCCTAAAATGGAACAAGCTGAATGGCCACTTCTTAAACGGGCTTATCCATCTGTTTGTAACTGATGACCTACCCAATGGGGGTCTGACCCGGGGACCCCTGGCAATCTGCCGTTTGAGAAGGCCCCAAAGCTACTGTTAGCGCCATGGCCCTTCGTGAAGTGAATGGGGCTGAGCTGCACCTAGGCCAAGTGACCGATGGCTGTAATGTCACTGGCCTAGGGTAAGCAGCGAGAAGTCCACATGTCTGTAAAAAACATCATGTGGGGGTTGCTGCATTGTATACATATTTTTTTTTTATATGGCAATTCACACTGTGAATATTTCGTATTTACTGTACATAAAGAAACTGTAAGACAAAACAGTCCTATTGATTGGAGTGAGAAAAATATGGAATGCCCACAAAAGGTGTACAGGTGGTGAAATTAGTATTGAACACGTCACCAATTTTCTAAGTAAATGTATTTCTAAGGGCTCGTCCACACGACTGTGTGAAGCCCCTGCTGTGGACCGCAAATTGCGGTCTGCAATGCACGGGCACCGACCATGGCCCAGCCGCATAGGGATGGGTCAAGTGAAAGGGTCCACGATCCCTCTGTTCTGCAAAAAGATACAGCATGTTCTATGTTTTTGCGTGCGGAGGCACGGAACGGAACCCCAGGAAGCACTCTGTTGTGCTTCAGTAGTGTTTCGTTCCACATCTCCAGATTTGCGGACCCATTGAAGTGAATGGGTCCGCATCCGTAATGCAGGATACACATGGAACGGTGCCCGTGTATTGCCTGTTGCAAATGCAGTCTGCAATATGGCAACAGGCAGCACACGTTCGTGTGAACGAGCCCTAAAGGTGCTATTGACATGAAATTCTCACCAGATGTCAGTAACAACACATCTAATCCACAAATGCAAAGAAATCAAACCATAAATGTTCATATATTAAGTTATGTGTACTAATGAGAAACAACACAGGAAAAAAGTATTAAACATGTTTACAGAATTTTTTTTAATACTTCGTACAAAAGCCTTTGTTGGTGATGACAGGTTCAAGACGCCTCCTGTATGGATAAACTAGTCACATGCATTGCTTAGGTATGATTTTGGCCCATTTTTCCACACAAACACTCTTCAAATGTTGAAGGTGCCGTGGGCTCCTTCTGTGGACTCAGCTTTAGTTCCTTCCACAGATTTTCCATTGGATTAAGGTCAGGTGATTGGCTGGGCCATTCTAGCAGCTTTATTTTCTTTTTCTGAAACCAATTGAGAGTTTCCTTTGCTGTATGTTTGGGATCATCTTCATCATCCTGATAGAAGGCAGCAGATTGTCTCCGTACATTTGTCCATTCATCCATTCTTCAATTATATAAAGTTTGCCAGTGCCGTATGCTAAAAAACAGCCCTGCACCATGATGCTCCCACTTCCAAACTTCACTGTTGGTATGGTGTTTTTTAGGGTGATATGCAGTGCCTTTTGGCCTCCAAACATGGTGTGTATTATTGCATCCAAAGAGTTCAATTTTGGTCTCATCTGACCAGACTATATTTTCCCAGTATTTCACAGGCTTGTCTAAATGTTGTTGAGCAAACTTTAAACAAGCTTTAACTTGCTTTTTGTTCAGCAACAGAGTCTTGCGTGGTGAGTGTGCATACAGCCCATGGAGGTTGAGTGCATTACTTGTACCTGCTGATTTCAGGTTGTTCTGTAGCTCTCCACAGGTGGTCCTTGGCTCTTGGACAACTCTTCTGATAATTCTTTTGACTCCTCTGAAATCTTTTGGGGAGTATCTGGTCGTGGCCGGTTTATTTTGAAATTATGTTCATTCTACTTTTGTATTATGGCCCCAACAGTGCTCACTGGAACCTTCAGTAGTTTATAAATTCTTTTGTAACCAATGCCATCAGTATGTTTTGCAACAATAAGGTTGCGAAGGTCTTGAGAAAGCTCACGGTTTTACCCATCATGAAATGTTCCTTTTGTGGCACCTTGGTAATGAGACACCTTTTTATAGGCCATCTGTTGAACCAGTGGCAGGATTGCATTCTAATTACTGATAGATTTGAGCTGGTGTCATGACTTTCCATGGCTTTTTAAACCTCTCTTCCTTCATGTGTTCAATACTTGATATGTTGCAGGCCTCATAGGTGCACCTAAATGCTGCTTATGGATGGTAATCAAGGTAATTCGTTTATACACCTCCACATATAAATATACAATTTGAATGACAAAAATACGTGGTCATAAAAGGCGGGAAATGCTCAACCCCTTTCTCATAATTATTTATTCTTTATATCATTCCACATCCACACATTTTACGATCTGGTGTAGGATGTATCTGTGGTCTGTTGAGGGCATCCTCCACTGTATGCATTTTTTTGGGGGCTGAGCATTTCCTGCCTTTTGAGACCACCAATTAAAATTCTCCCTGTACACGAATGAAATTATCCGGTGTCGGGGACAAGCAGCCAATGGCAGGCGGGGACAGGTATGAGCCTCCCTAGTGTCACCCGCGATGCTAGGGAGGCTCGTCCCAGTCACCGTCTGCCATTGGCTGCTCCTCTCCCGACACCAGATGTTTTCATCCATGCACAGGGAGAAGCAGCAGCGGCGGTGACGGACGAGGAGCGGCAGGAGCCAGGTAAGTATGTTACCTGTGAGGGGCTCAGCACATAGGGGGGCTTTTGGAGAAATTGGATAACCCCTATAAGTATTAACCTGTCTCATGAGGTAGTCTTCAGGAGCAAGAATAGCACTTGTAATTGTTAGTAGTTATATCTTCATACAAGTTAATGCTGGGGCCACGGTTCTAGGAATTAGTCATGGATTTTAACCATGCGTGCCTGTTTCCCTGTCATTGGCAGGCGGGATAAAAGGGATTTAATGTCTATTAATCTATCTTTACTTATGCAATGAACTGTTATTCTTGAGTTCCTGACTTTACAGCATAAAACATTACCAAGACAAACTTGATCATTAGATGTATTTGAAGCCAACATAAACCAGTGCCTGTATGCAGAAATTGAAATGACTATGAATGCTAAATTCTACTTCTCAAGGTAGACAATTTAAAGACTATTACCCAATGCCTCCTTTATAGCCCATATTTGATTCACTGCCATTCGCAGTGTATGACATTTTACTGCCTACACTGAGGCTTGAGAAACAAGTGAGAGCATTTATTCCATACACGCTGGCAATGAATGCTCAAATTTTTTCATGTGCCAGCGTATGTTAACATTATTAATGTCTCTGTTGAGTTACAGTTTTTTTTATGCATTTTATTGTTTATGTTTTATTTGGTTATACATGAAAGTAATTTTAATAATAATTCCAACCAAAATGTAATTTAAAGTTTAACCCCTTAATGCCCAGCTCCGTACATGTACGGCGCAAGGTCCACCGGGGCTCTGGGAAAGGATCGGGGGGAAATCGCTGCACCATGCCTGCTCTTACCGGCAGACATCCATGAGCTGCGATTGGCCAATCAATGAGACGCAGGAAGCTGTCAGAGGCATCGAGGAGGGTCGGGAGGAGGTCAGGGGGAGATGGCAGGTGCTGAACAAGTCAGCACCGGTCACCTCTGAGGTGAGGCAGGGGACACCAGTGTTTTGGGTCCCCTGCCAGCGCTGCTATTGACTGGAACAATGCTCCAGCCAATGGCAGCACTCTAGCTGCACAGGAAGTGGCAGAACCTACCTGCATGCAGCCATTCTAGCTGGTAACTGCATGCAGAGAGGTTCTGTGCTTCTCTATGCTGCTTGTTGGCTTACTGGGACTTGTAGTGTTGCTGGGACTTTTGCAGCTGTTTCAGACCCCTAAACCACCCTTCATTCCTGTCCCTTCCCGTCCAACCCCCTCGTCCCCCCGTCCTTTTTTTACGGACGCCATTTGGTCCGTGCACTTTTTTGGTAGAACTGGTAGTTAGGGCTTTATATAAATACAATGAACAAAAATATAAACGCAACACTTTCGGTTTTACTCTCATTTTGCATAAGCTGAACTCAAAGATCTGAAACATTTTCTACATACACAAAAACCTATTACTCTCAAATATTGCTAGCAAATCTGTCCAACTCTGTGTTAGTGAGCACTTCTCCTTTGCCGAGATAATCCATCGCACCTCACAGGTGTGGCATAGTAAGGTGCTTATTAGACAGCATGAATATTGTACAGGTGTGCCTTAGACTGCCCACAATAAAAGGACACTCTGAAATGTGCACAGTTTTGCCTTACTGGGGAGGAGGGTCAGAAAACCAGTCAGTATCTGGTGTGGCCACCATTTGCCTCACGCAGTGCAACACATCTCCATCCCACAGAGTTGATCAGGCTGATTGTGGCCTGTGGAATGTTGGTCCACTCCTGTTCAATAGCTGTGCGAAGTTGCAGAATATTGGCAGGAACCGGAACACGCTGTCGTATATGCCGATCCAGAGCATCCCAAACATGCTCAATGGGTGACATGTCCGGCGAGTGTGCAGGCCATGCAAGAACTGGGATTTTTTCAGATTCCAGGAATTGTGTACAGATCCTTGCAATATGGCACGGTGCATTATCATGCTGCAACATGAGGTGATGGTCATGGATGAATGGCACAACAATGGGCCTCAGGATCTCGTCACGGTATCTCTGCGCATTCAAAATGCCATCAATAAAATGCACCTGTGTTCGTTGTCCATAATATACGCCTGCAATACCATAACGCCACCATGGGCCACTTGATCCACAACGTTGACGTCAGCAAACCACTCACCCACACGACGACACACACGCTGTCTGCCATCTGCCCTGAACAGTGAAAACCAGGACTAATCCGTGAACAGAATGCCTCTCCAACGTGCCAGATGCCATTGAATGTAAGCATCTGCCCACTCAAGTCGGTTACGACGATGAACTGCCATCAGGTCCAGACCCTGATGAGGACGACGAGCATGCAAATGAGCTTCCCTGAGACGGTTTCTGACAGTTTGTGCAGAAATTCTTTGGTTATGCAAACTGATTGTTGCTGCAACTGTTCGGGTGGCTGGTCTCAGACGATCATGGAGGTGAACATGCTGGATGTGGAGGTCCTGGTCTGTTGTGGTTACACGTGGTCTGCGGTTGGATGTACTGCCAAATTCTCTGAAATGCCTTTTGAGACGGCTTATGGTAGAGAAATGAACATTCATTGCACAGGCAACAGCTCTGGTAGACATTCTTGCAGTCAGCATGCCAATTGCACGCTCCCTCAAACATTGCAACATCTGTGGCATTGTGCTGTGTGATCAAACTGCACATTTCAGAGTGGTCTTTTATTGTGGGCAGTCTAAGGCACACCTGTGCAATATTCATGCTGTCTAATCAGCACCTTACTATACCACACCTGTGTGGTGGGATGGATTATTTCGGCAAAGGAGAAGATTTGTGAACAATATTTGAGAGTAATAGGTCTTTTGTGTATGTAGAAAATGTTTCAGATCTTTGAGTTCATCTCATGCAAAATGGGAGCAAAACCGTAAGTGTTGCATTTATATATATTTTTTTTATAATTAAAGCGTTTATTGGGTTTTACACTTTTTTAAAAAGAAAAAAAACTGAGAATTGTACAGGTGACAAAAGTATGATGACTGATTCACATAGGTAATTGCAGGTACAATATTATAAAGTGACAAAACCTTAGAATTCGAAATGGTAAGAGGTATGTAGTAACTAATAGTGCATGTATATTTAGCTCTGCATAACAAAGTATTAACGTAAACATTCTCAGGAACTATTTGGGATATCAGTCTAATAAAAACGATGAGAGGTAAGTCTGCCCTTCTAATGAAAAAATAGGGCCTGACTGAATGTAAACAAGAATATACAAAAAGTATAATCAAAAACCACGACAATTGAAAAGGGAGAAATAAAATAAAATAAAAATAAGAGTTATTGTATGGGGGGGAGACAAGAGGAAGGGAACAATAGGGAGGAAGCAATACAAACAGGATAAAGAGAAAAAGAGAAGTCAAAGACATATAGAAAGAGATATGTTTAGAGGTAGACCGATCCCATCATTGAGGCAGATTATAATGTCCTGTATGTCCCTGAAGTGCGAAAATCCTCCCATGGGCCCCAATTCTTCAGGAATCGTGCGTATTTCCGGGGGGTATGGGCTATCAGTTCCTCCATTCTTTTATATAACATTACTTCCTCAAACCATTCCTCTAGCGTTGGAGAAACCGTAGATTTCCAATGTCTAGGATTCACTGCCTTTGCCGCTTGGATGAGAAATTTGAGCAGTGAATTTTGCAACCACTGAGCACCAATCAGTAGTATCCATTACTGATTGTGTTTTCTCAGTTTGCACTGCAAGTTTTTTTTGTTGCAGAAAAGACTTTTTTTGTGCAGCAAATGCTTTTTTTAGCAGACTTTTTTTGTGCAGAAAAGACTTTTTTTGTGCAGAAAATACTTTTTTTTTACAACTTTTCTTCTAAATTGAATTTAAAATTTATTACAAGCCCCTTCACGTGTGAAAACACTACATACACACCCCAAACTAAATAAAGGTTTACACGTTTTACACATCACACCCCAATTTAAAAAAAATGGCCCGTCCATCCCAACGTGTATACTCAGCTGAAAAGGCATACGCCATGCTTGCCTCAGATACTGAGTCTGCCAGTGAGGGAGAAGAGGATGCCAATTCCTCTATTCCTCTACCCCCTCATTATCATTATAATCTGCTGATGAGGGACCCTGTAGAAGGCGCCCCAGGGTAGCAGCGGAGGCAGCCCCCCCAGAGTGACCCCATATGGACTCCACCCCCTGACGATTATCAGCCCCAAATTCCAGAGTTTGTGCGGGTGTTATGCATTCACGTCACGCATGGCACCCAGGCGGAAAACTCACTTGTGTGAAAGGCCCCTTTCACACGAGCGAGTTTTCCGCGCGGGTGCAATGCGTGAGGTGAACGCATAGCACCCGCACTGAATCCTGACCCATTTATTTCAATGGGCCTGTGTACATGAGCATTGTTTTTCACGCATCAGTTCTGCTTTGCGTGAAAATCGCAGCATGTTCGATATTCTGCGTTTTTCACGCAGCCCTGGCCCCATAGAAGTGAATGGGGCTGCGTGAAAAACACATTGCATCCGCAAGCAAGTGCGGGTGCGATGCGTTTTTCACTGATGGTTGCTAAGAGATGTTGTTTGTAAACCTTCAGTTTTTTATCACGCACGTGAAAAACGCATCAAAACGCATTGCACCCGCGCGGAAAAAACGGAACAACTGAACGCAATCGCAGACAAAACTGACTGAACTTACTTGCAAAGTGGTGCGAGTTTCACTGAACGCACCCTGAGCCAATCCGGACCTAATCCGCACTGCCCGTGTGAAAGGGGCCAAAGGGGCCTAATGCTAAGACAGCATTAAAGTGATAGTTACATACATGGCTATGGGTAAACACTGTTTGGATTAATTTTTTTAATAAAAAAACAAGAAGGCCAAGAAGTAGCCGTTTTTTGTTTCATATACAGTCTTCTCTATCTTCTGATCTGTAAAATGGTAGCTACCACTATGAACGATTTGTCTACAATGATTCACAAAGGTTTTGGATTCACCTCCTGTCAACAACACATGTCTCAAGCTGCACTAGTTCACAATCAGGTTTAGTCTCAATAACAACTGTTTTTGGCATGAGCTAAAACACATCTTTTTAGACTGGCCTATCACATTCCCTAATTAAATTATTCTCTGATTTTCCCTGTACATACATGTAACCTCTAAAAATGAATATTTATTTTCTTTTACATCTATAAATATATATATAAAGAAGGATGTATATATTTGTGTGTATGTATGTATGTATGTACGCTAAAGAAATCCACACCGTCGCAATTACAATCACGAAATTTGGCACACAGGTACTTCAGGTGTGTGGGAAGGTTTTAGACAAGAGTCTCAGCTCTCTAGCACGTACCGTTACTGAGATATTCCCCAAAAAATGCAAATATGGCACATCACATGACCTACATTAGCCAAAAATAGCCTGCAGGTCTTTCTCTTCATATCCCAATTGCCATACACATAGTCACATGTCCCTTATCAGCCAATAGAAGCTCGCAGGCCCTTAGTCTCCACATACACACAGTTTTACACCAGGTTTACATTACAACCCAGCCATTTTTCTTCACTGCTGCAGGTAAGCTTTAAAATGGCAGGGTGCTGTGGATGACACTGTTTAAGGAGTGAAGTGCTGTGGAGCTCACAGTTCAGGGGGAAGGTAGGGTGGCCATTCAGGCCACCCTTAAAAGATGGACTTAAAAGCCCCACCCCCAGGTCCCGCTAAGCCACACCCCCTCTCACTCCACAGCCGACAGGGATTGAAAACAGGTAAAGATCAACTTCTGTCAGCTGAAGGGGTGGGAGGGAGGGTGACTTTCTCCCTGTAGCTCACACTCAGACAGCACAGCACATATTCCCAAAAAATGCATTAGCCTATAAAAGCCTGGTCACATGACACTTATCAGCCAATAGAACCTCACAGGCCCTTAGTCTCCAGATACACACAGTTTTACACCAGGTTTCTATAACAACCCAGCCATTTTTCTTCACTGCTGTAGGTCAGCTTTAAAGGGGCAGGGCGCTGTGGATGACACTGTTAAGGGAGCGAAGTGGTGTGGAGGTCACAGTTCAGGGGCAGGTATGTGTGGTCATTCAAAAGATGGACTTAAAAAGCTTTCCCCCAGCTGCCGCTAAGCCACACCCCCTCCCACTCCGCAGCCAATGGGGATTGAAAAAATGAAGGTAAAAATCAACTTCTGTCAGCTGCAGGGGTGGGAGGGTGAGTTTGTCCCTGCAGCTCACGCTCAGATGGCACAGTGCTGCTGCCTGAGAGTGTTATGGAATAGAATGGACACTTGCTTGTCACTTACAAAATGGTGTCTGTCCGAGAGTCACATCATCAATAAATACAAGAGAACCAGTTCCATTGGCAGCCATACATGCCCACGCCATGACACTACCACCACCATGCTTCACTGATGAGGTGGTATGCTTAGGATCATGAGCAGTTCCTTTCCTTCTCCATACTTTTCTTTTCCCATCACTCTGGTACAAGTTGATCTTGGTCTCATCTGTCCATAGGATGTTGTTCCAGAACTGTGAAGACTTTTTTAGATGTCGTTTGACAAACTCTAATCTGGCTTTCTTTTTTTTGAGGCTCACCAATGGTTTACATCTTGTGGTGAACCCTCTATATTCACTCTAGTGAAGTCTTCTCTTGATTGTTGACTTTGACACACATACACCTACCGCCTGGAGAGTGTTCTTTGTCTGTCCAACTGTTGTGAAGGGTGTTTTCTTCACCAGGGAAAGAATTCTTTAGTCATCCACCAATGTTGTTTTCCGTGGTCTTCCGCGTCTTTTGGTGTTGCTGAGCTCACCGGTGCGTTCCTTCTTTTTAAGAATGTTCCAAACAGTTGTTTTGACCATGCCTAATGTTTTTGCTATCTCTCTGATGTTTTTTTTTTTTTCAGCCTAATGATGGCTTGCTTCACTGATAGTGACACAGCTCTTTGGATCTCATTCTGAGAGTTGACAGCAACAGATTACAAATGCAAATAGCACACTTGAAATAAACTAGTCTGGACCTTTTATCTGCTCATTGTAATTGGGATAATGAGGGAATAACACACACCTGGTCATGGAATAGCTGAGAAGCCAATTGTCCCATTACTTTTGGTCTCTTAACAAGTGGGAGGCACATATACAAACTGTTGTAATTCCTACACCGTTCACCTGATTTGGATGTAAATACCCTCAAATTAAAGCTGACAGTCTGCAGTTAAAGCACATCTTGTTCGTTCCATTTCAAATCCATTGTGGTTCTGTATAGAGCCAAAAATGTTAGAATTGTGTTGATGTCCCAATATTTATGGACCTGACTGTATCTATCTAATTTGGAGCAGTGTATCAACCTACCTGACCACTGATCAGAACCAGAACATTTTTGGCGCCCATCGTGGGGCTCGAAGGTTGGACCCCCCTGTTCCCGTACCTCCGGAGATCAGACATAGGAGGAGCGCACCAACGGACACAGGGATCACAACCCATGATATGAGGTAAGAAAACAGAGTACTCTTGCCTATACTGTGTCCTCTGGTGTAGTCTCTTGTCATCTGTCTGAGGAAGCGGTGCGGCAGCAGTTGGGGCGCCTTTGAGGGCACGCAAGTAAGAACCCCACAGTAATTGATTAGATTTTGATACACTGTGTTTTATGTGTTGTGTTGTTCTGATGTTGTTATGACCTTGAGCCCCTGTGTATAAACTACCTAGTTGACTTACAAGGAAGCCTACCTCATTAGCCTACATCGCGGTACAGCCAGAGGCGTCTGTCCGTATAGTAGAAGGGGAGGAGGCGGTCATAACCGGTCGAAAGGTGTACTACGTGTCTGCTCAAAGAAGAACTCAGGTAGTCCAGGAACACAGGGTGCAAGCACAGGTTACGGACTAGATGGCTCTAGAAGATATTACATTATGGGAAATGATGAAAGTGTCCCGAAGGGATGCTGTTTACCGGAGCAGTACGTGGCGGACAAGAGAGGGAAACGTTTCGTAAAGTGTTTACCCAGGTTGGAGAAACATTATGAGATGTGTAAAGGTGGCACTCTTTGTGTTGATACATGCAGAGCACTGTTAAATGGAAAAAAAGGCAAGCTTGCTGATGAAAAGATAGAAGATGCAGTTGAAGTGTGGCTTGACTGCAGCAAGGAGTTTGAACGGACGGGGGGAGACCAGAAATATAATGAAAAGACAGGAAGATATTACTGTATGCCTGGGCAGCAGCCACCTTATTATTATGGTGTCATCAAGAAGAAGGGGGGGTGGACCTGTGCCGTATGTGGGCAACAGAATCTTCCCTCCAGTATTAAGTGCCTCGTATGTGTTTCTTCACGGCCACATAGCCATATTCCTGTAGCTCTCCGGCACCTCCTATCCACAGCTCTTCATGAGACACCTTCATATTCCCAGCCGACGCCCACGGCTCGACTGTTAACCCCCAGTAACCCAGATATCTCCGTCCTGCCTGTAAGCCCACAAGTTCAAGCACTCTATCCCATGATAAATCCTGATGGCACATTCATTCTGCCACAGCACGTTGTTCAAGTGATGGTTGGGAAGAAGGAGGAGGAGGATGGTGGGGACGAGAACCCAGCAGAACAACCTCCCGTGCATACAACATTCCCCTCTCCTGCACATATTAGCACTCCAAAACGGAGGTCAGACTTGACCGAGGAGGAGCAGCGGGTACAGTATGAGTTACATGAGATAAAAGAACAGATGAAGAATGTGGCAGGAGAACAGTCAGAATTTTTTAGATATGCAAATGAGACCATTTTATCCAAAGCAATATCCAGGGGGCCACCTAGATATGTGTCATTCACACCAAATCAGCTGTATTCAATTGCCAGTCAGTTGCCGGACCCTGAGACTCACCCCATGCCGTTTTACCGTAAATTAGATCAAATATACAAGATATATGGGTGTACGTGGTCAGATCTACAAAGTATAGTAAAGAACAAAACTGGAGAATACTCAGCTCTCATTCTGGAGAAACTCAAAAAGCATGTGTACGTGTCTCTGTTGATCAGTGAATATGGAGTGAGAGACAGGGGGCCATTATAGCTGGAAGGAGGGAGTGACGTCATGACATTGGCATGTGTGATAAGCGAGAACACTGTCTGCAAGGCCAAAGAGAAAATTAAAAGAAGATTGTCGCATTCTCACATGCAGGCAAGCAATACACTTGCACTGTGATGCGTCAGAGAGCACAGAATAGCCCCTCATGCTTTAGCAAAACCATGTCCTCCGTGCTCCAACCATGGCAGGCAGACAACCCGGAGGTTGAACTCCTACAATACGTGGATGACATCCTCCTTTGTGCTTCAAGCTTTCAGGAATGTCTGTCCTGTTCAATCTCTCTCCTACAGTTCCTGGCCGAATCGGGCTGCAAAGTATCTCAAACCAAACTCCAATTGTGTTTACCCAAGGTAGTCTTTCTTGGACACTATATTGCCCAAAGTAGTAAACTCTTGACGGATCCCAGGAAAATGGCGGTTTCAAACATACAGATACCAGACACTCCACACCAATTGCAGACCTTCTTAGACCTCATTTCCTACTACCGACCCTGGATCCCTGATGCCTCAGTACTGAAGCAGCCTCTATATGACTGTATTCCCCAGAATGCAACCTCTGCGTTCCAGTTAACAAGGGAGGCTAATGAGTCCTTTGACAAGTTGAAGACAGCAATTGCAACCGCTCCGGCCCTTGGGATTCCTAACTACAGCCTTCCCTTCAGGCTGTATGTCATGGAACGTCAAGGTCACTCTACTGGAGTTCTTACCTAAACCCATGGTGGACGCAACAGACCACTTGGCTACTACTCTAAGTGCCTTGACCCTGTAGCCAGAGCTGCCCCTTCTTGTGTCACAGCTGTCCATGCTGCCAGCTCTCTTCTGGACGTCACATCTGATGTGAATGCTTGGGCTCCCCCTCACTATTTTGGCTCCGCATGACATCTCTCCCATCCTCCAGCAGACACAACCCAGACACCTCACTGCCAAACGTCACTTCCGGCTGCAGTGTAGTCTGCTCCTGCCAGATAATGTCACTATTCAGAAATGTCACATCCTTAACCCTGCTGCACTCCTTCCTCTTCCAAGGGGGGAGTATACTAGAGAATCAAGAGAAGCTTCTGAAGATTTTATTGATCTGCATGCTGAAGAAGATATTCAGGAAGAACTATGGACCTCAACTGAATCTCTTTACCAGGAACAGGATCATGATTGCATCACAATGATGGAAGCTGAAGTAGGAACACCACCATCGGTCCAAGACACTCCTCTGACAAACCCTCATTGGATTCTCTTTGTGGACGGCTCAAGGTACGCCGATGACAAAGGGAAACTCCATACAGGCATGGCAGTCACGAGTGAGCATGAAGGGCTGTGTGCAAGACAATTGCGCCCAGACCAGTCAGCACAGGAGGCTAAACTCATTGCCCTCACTGAAGCCTGCCTCATGGCAAAAGATTCCACCTCTAATATCTGCACAGATTCCAGATATGCCTTTGGAGTGGTTTATGACTTTGGACTAATATGGAAGGCACGGTATTGCATCACAGCCGCAAGACCCCCAATCAAAAATGCCTCAGCAGTAGCGGCCCTAATGGCAGCAGTACTCCTGCCCACTAAAGTGGCAATGATCAAGGTAAAGGCTCATACACGAACTGACACTCCTGGGGCCAGAGGAAATGCCCTAGCTGATCAAACAGCGAAGAGAGCAGCAATGGAATAGGAAGGAGCCCAGACAGAACAGATCCTGACAGTACAAGAAGTCACATGGGACCTACTGAAACAAATGCAGAAACAGGGCACCCCCAGGGAAAAGGAAATCTGGTTGAAAGAGTCAGCCCTCGAAGAAGAATCCAGACTCTGGACACAGGAAAAGAGAGTATGCCTACCCAGAACTCTCTATCACATAATAGCCACAATAGCTCATGGACCCCATCCTGGTGAGACATACTCATGCGTGCCTCATCTGCGCAGAGTGTAATCCAGGTAGAACCGAGCCCACGCCCCGGAAATGTCTCCCAAAAGCCTTATATCCCTTTCAGAGGATACAAATCGACCAAGGGTTTCAATATGTGCTGGTAGTGATAGACTTGTTCTCTGGGTGACCAGAAGTCTACCCCATCCGAAATCAGACAGCAACTACTACTGCTAGTAGTACCTGAGGTCATTGAGAGTGATCAGGGCCCAGCATTCACTGACAGATTAACCCAAGAAGTCTGGGAAATGGTAGGGTCGCAGCTGGCGTATCACACCCCCTACAGGTCCCAAAGCAGCAGCAAAGTTAGGCTACTTTCACACTTGCGTTCAGGGCGGATCCGTCTGGTGTCTGTACAGACGGATCCGCACCTATAATGCAAACGCTTAGATCCGTTCAGAACAGATCCGTTTGCATTACCATGAACAAAAAAAAAGATTTTTTTTTTTTTTTTGTTCATGATAGTGCAAACGGATCCGTTTTGACTTTACATTGAAAGTCAATGGGGGATGGATCCGTTTGAAAATTGAGCCATACTGTGTCAACTTCAAACGGATCCGTCCCCATTGACTTACATTGTAAGTCTGGACGGATCCGTTTGCCTCCGCACGGCCAGGCGGACACCCGAACGCTGCAAGCTGCGTTCAGGTGTCCGCCTGCTGAGCGGAGCGGAGGACAAACGGTGCCAGACTGATGCATTCTGAGCGGATCCGCATCCACTCAGAATGCATTAGGGCTGGACGGAAGCGTTCGGGGCCGCTTGTGAGAGCCTTCAAACGGAACTCACAAGCGGAGCCCCGAACGCAAGTGTGAAAGTAGCCTTAAAAGATTGAACGGGGTGTTGAAGTCAGAAATGTTGAAGATGACCAGGGACACAGGGCTCAATTGGGTTCAGTGCTTGCCTATAGCACTCTTTACAGTTAGGCACACACCAAGGCCTCCACACAAACTGACACCATTCGATATCCTATTTGGGACAGGGCCAAGAATTGGACAGTATTTCCCACAACAGTTGCAAATGCATTATGAATCTGTTGCCAAATATGTGATAGCTCTGAGTAAACAATTGTCTAACATACAGTACAGACCAAAAGTTTGGACACACCTTCTCATTCAAAGAGTTTTCTTTATTTTCATGACTATGAAAATTGTAGAGTCATTCAAAACTATGAATTAACACATGTGGAATTATATACATAACAAAAAAGTGTGAAACAACTGAAATGGCCTTCCAACAGTCTTGAAGGAGTTCCCAGAGATGCTTAGCACTTGTTGGCCCTTTTGCCTTCACTCTGCGGTCCAGCTCACCCCAAACCATCTCGATTGGGTTCATGTCCGGTGACTGTGGAGGCCAGGTCATCTGGCACAGCACCCCATCACTCTCCTTCATGGTCAAATAGCCCTTACACAGCCTGGAGGTGTGTTTGGGGTCATTGTCCTGTTGAAAAATAAATGATGGTCCAACTAAACGCAAACCGGATGGAATAGCATGCCGCTGCAAGATGCTGTGGAGCCATGCTGGTTCAGTATGCCTTCAATTTTGAATAAATCCCCAACAGTGTCACCAGCAAAGCACCCCCACACCATCACACCGCCTCCTCCATGCTTCACAGTGGGAACCAGGCATGTAGAGTCCATCCGTTCACCTTTTCTGCGTCGCACAAAGACACAATGGTTGGAACCAAAGATCTCAAATTTGGACTCATCAGACCAAAGCACAGATTTCCACTGGTCTAATGTCCATTCCTTGTGTTCTTTAGCCAAAACAAGTCTCTTCTGCTTGTTGCCTGTCCTTGTGGTTTCCTCGCAGATATTCTACCATGAAGGCCTGATTCACACAGTCTCCTCTTAACAGTTGTTCTAGAGATGTGTCTGCTGCTAGAACTCTGTGTGGCATTGACCTGGTCTCTAATCTGAGCTGCTGTTAACCTGCGATTTCTGAGGCTGGTGACTCGGATGAACTTATCCTCCGCAGCAGAGGTGACTCTTGGTCTTCCTTTCCTGGGGCGGTCCGCATGTGAGACAAGTTTCTTTGTAGCACTTGATGGTTTTTGTGACTGCACTTGGGGACACTTTCAAAGTTTTCCCAATATTTCGGACTGACTGACCTTCATTTCTTAAAGTAATGATGGCCACTCATCTTTCTTTACTTAGCTGCTTTTTTCTTGCCATAATAAAAATTCTAACAGTCTATTCAGTAGGACTATCAGCTGTGTATCCACCTGACTTGTCCACAACACAACTGATGGTCCCAACCCCATTTATAAGGCAAGAAATCCCACTTATTAAACCTGACAGGGCACACCTGTGAAGTGAAAACCATTTCAGGTGACTACCTTTTGAAGCTCATCAAGAGAATGTCAAGTGTGTGCAAAGCAGTAATCAAAGCAAAAAGGTGGCTACTTTGAAGAACCTAGAATATGACATATTTTCAGTTGTTTCACACTTTTTTGTTATGTATATAATTCCACATGTGTTAATTCATAGTTTTGATGCCTTCAGTGTGAATCTACAATTTTCATAGTCATGAAAATAAAGAAAACTCTTTGAATGAGAAGGTGTGTCCAAACTTTTGGTCTGTACTGTACATGCACAAGTTTTCTCTTCCATTCCAGATCCTAACTCCCTAGAAGGAAGCCACACTCTGAAACCTGGAGAGTGGGTGGTGGTCAAAAAGCATATCAGAAGCACCCTCAAACCACAATACGAGGGACTTTACCAGGTGCTGCTGACCACCCTAACCTCTGTAGAAACTCGAGGGGAGACCAAACTGGATCCACGCATCACATTGCAAAAGAATACGAGTGCCAGCTCCAGATATCTAGGAAACCACAGCTGAATTTGCATGATGCCTTTTGCAACAGTTATCGCTCTGCTACTTTTTGTCTACACCTACACGGTCACATATACACAGAATCTTCCAAAGACAGAAGGAAAAGTGGCCATCACCCAACAAAAAGAGAAGGATGGCTACATATTGACCACTTTCTGGTTTAATTCCTCCAGCACTCACGTGGCTACCTTCAAATTTGATTACTGCAGTCTAGTATTGTGCCCAATGCCAGCATGGCAATGTAGCATGTACCAAACGGGCAGCTATAGATCCACATACATCGGTGTCACTGATAACTAGTATGGGGAACAGTGTAACTCGTGGGGAGCAGTTGGGTGGAACACGGATGACCCATGGGGATACAGACCTCAGAGTGCCCGAGACAAAAAAGACAAAATGGGTAAATCCTTGCTTACCCGCATGACACTGTTTAAGAGTGGAAGATGCCACCCAAGTGGACAGACAGGCTCCAACATGCCACTTACCCCTACAATAGAAAACCCCAGCCCCAATGACGCAGGGACATACCTTATAGGCACCTGGATGGGGGTAACTGCTGGGGACATGGGCATGTTCCACCTGAAAGATCTACATAATCTCACAAAGATAGAGAAGGGTCCGTCCGAACCCTACACTGTCTCCTTAGGCAGATGACAGCCATAGAAGACCCCACCTTTGAAGATACTATGGCCACCGAGACAGGATTTTCTGACACCAACCTGTGGTTAGAATGGATGAAATACAATGCTGACACACACAATAAGACAAACTGTTACATATGCAGGGGGCACACCCACACCTAGGCACAGTGCCCTTGCATCTGCCTCCTGAGACTGAAAGCTGCTTCCTCAGCCTATACAACAACACTAGCGTTAATTACTCTGCCTGTGAAAGTGGAAGAGAAAATACCCCCTGGTAGTAAAAAACCCCAAACCAGGAGAAGGCATATACCCCATCAACTACACCTGTTACTTCAACCCTGGCAGTCAGAGATTCTTGGGAAACTTCACAGAGGGGTACTGCTCATCCTACAGCAACCTGTCCATTGAAACACATAATCAGAGGGTATCTTTGGGAGACATCTATTGGATCTGTGGAGACGGAAAAATAAGATCTAGGTTAGAAGGCAATTGGTCCGGTGAATGCACATTAGTGAAAGCCATAATGCCCCTTCACATACTAGAAGATGACCCCACAGTTAGAGGGTATACTCAAAAAACATATTTAGGGAGGCCCTCCTACAGGGGAGCTTTGACCCACATGTGTATATAGACGCAATAGGAGTCCCAAGGGGGGTCCCCAACGAATTTAAGGCCAGAGATCAGATGGCAGCTGGATTTGAATCCCTACTCCCAATGGTGACAATCAACAAGAACATCTGCTGGATAAACTACACATATTATAATCAGCAAAGATTTGTAAACTACACCCGTGATGCCCTGAAAGGAATTGCAGAACAGTTAGAGGCCACTTCTGCTGTGGCCTTTCAGAACAGGATGGCCCTAGATATGATCCTGGCTGAGACTGAGGGAGTTTGTAAAATGATTGGGGAAACTTGCTGCACCTACATCCCAGATAACACTGGCCCCAAAGGGAAGGTAACTAAAGCAATAAACAAGCTTACTAACCTATCAGAGGAATTAAAACGTAACTCAGGGATAACAGACCCATGGGATGAGTACTTTGGATGGTTCAAAAATTGGAAATCCTTCCTCACCCAGATAGGTATGGTGATAGTCTTGATGCTAGTATTAATGTCAGTAGTGTTATTTTGCATTGTACCCTGTGTCCGAAAAATATGTGAAAAAATTGTGACCTCAACTACTGAACAGCCCATCATGCTGCTATATGGTGAAGAAGAAATGAAAACCAAAGAATTTAACACAAGTTCCCCCACTAATTACGATGTTGTACCGAGATAGGGAAAGATGAATCCCAGGGTACTATCATAAGTCCGATTAACCGGGAGTCTACCCAAAAGGGGTAGGTTGTCGCCATTGTGGGTGAAGAGGATTGCGAATGGCATTCCCAGGGGTTCACCAGGCAAGGAAAAGTTCTACAATCAAGAATCCAAGGGGGGACTGTTATGGAATAGAATGGACACTTGCTTGTCACTCACAAAATGGTGTCTGTCCGAGAGACAACCCCCAGTATGCATTCTATGATTGAAACTATTTGCAGCAAAGACTTGAAACTGTCAGGAATTCCTCTGAGTCTATCATACATAAGCCTTAAACTTATTTCCTGTTTACATTTCTTCTTGCTAAGACCAATCATGTGAGCCCACTCCTCCCACTAATATGGAGGGTATATAATGTGAAGCCCCCACCTAATAAATTAGAGTTATGCTTTGACTTTATCTAGAGTGTCCGTGTTATTTCTCTCGCCGTGCATGCACGTATCTATCTATCTAATTTGGAGCAGTGTATCAACCTACCTGACCATTGATAGAACCAGAACAAGAGTGAGCTGTTCAAAAGAACATTCCTGTTTCTGTCCAGGCCCTGCGCCAGAAGGAGGACAAGGAGTCTGAAAGCCAGACTGTCCGGCCTAAAAACTGACCTCTGGCCACCCTAGGAACAGGCTGCTGTGGAGGTCACAGTTAAGGGGACGATCCGCTATGGAGGTCAGTGTTAAGAGGCAGATTGTTGTAAAGGCCTCTGTTAGGCCTCTTTCACACGGGCATCATGTTTTTTGCCCGGATAAGAGGCGGGTGCGTTGCGGGAAAATGCGCGATTTTTCCGCGCGAGTGCAAAACATTGTCATGCGTTTTGCACTCGCGTGAGAAAAATCACGCATGTTTGGTACCCAGACCCGAACTTCTTCACAGAAGTTCGGGTCTGGGATTGATGTTCTGAAGATTGTATTATTTCCCCTTATAACATGGTTATAAGGGAAAATAATAGCATTCTGAATACAGAATGCTTAGTATAATAGTGCTGGAAGGGTTAAAAATAATAAAAAAGTTAACTCACCTTCTCCTCTTGTTAGCGTAGATGCCGGTCTGTTCTTTAGCTGTGGACTGAATGACCTGAGGTGATGTCAGATCACATGCTCCAATCACATGGTCCATCACCATGGTGATAGAGCATGTGATCTGACGTCATCAAAGGTCCTTCAGCCACAGCTAAAGAACAGACCGGCCTCTACGCGAACAAGAGGAGAAGGTGAGTTAACTTTTTTATTATTTTTAACCCTTCCAGCACTATTATACTAAGCATTCTGTATTCAGAATGCTATTATTTTCCCTTATAACCATGTTATAAGGGAAAATAATACAGTGAATAGACTGTCACCTAGAACCCATGCGTGAAAATCGCACCGCATCCGCACTTGCTTGCGGATGCATGCGATTTTCACGCAACCCCATTCATTTCTATAGGGCCTGCGTTACGTGAAAAACGCACAAAGAGGAGCATGCTGCGATTTTCACGCAACGCATAAGTGATGCGTGAAAATCACCGCTCGTGTGCACAGCCCCATAGAAATGAATGGGTCAGGATTCAGTGCGGGTGCAATGCGTTCACCGCACGCATCGCACCCGCACGGAAAACTCGCCCGTGTGAAAGGGGCCTTAAGGGGATGGGGTATTGAGTAAATCATTGTTAAGGAGATGGGGTACTGTGGAGGTCACTAATAAGTGGGCGGCCACTGTGGAGGTCACTGTTAAATGGGCGGGTTGCTGTGGAGGTCACTGATAAGGGGGTGGGATGCTGTGCAGGTCACTGTTAAAGGGGCTGGCACTGTGGAGGTCTATGTTACAGGGCAGGTAATGGTGGAGGTCACATTAAAGGGGACGGTCCGCTATGGAGGTCTGTGTTAAGGGGCGGGGTGCTGTAGAGGTCACTTTTAAGGGGGCAGGTGTTGTGGAAGTCACATTTTAAGGGAACAAAGCTCTGTGGAGGTCACTGTTAAGGGGGCGGGTTATTGTAGAATTCACTGTTAACGAGACGGGGTACTGTGGAGGTCACTAATAAAGGTGAGGGCGCTGTGGATGTTGCTGTTAAGGGGGAAGGCCACTTTGGAGGTCACTGTTAAAGGGGCGGGGTACTGTATATATCACTGTCATAGTGGATACTGTCGATATCTTTGAACAACATACACAAACATTAAATGAAATAGATGAAATATACCCGTGCAAAGCCGGGTCCTTCTGCTAGTTTTAAATAATGGGGAAACAAGCAGAAATAGTAATATTTTATAGTATACTACTTGTATTTCCTTTGTAGTTTACTATAATTAGATTAAAGAGGTTGCCCATCTCAGACACTGATGGTGTATCGCTAGGATATGACTTTTCCTCTTATATGTCTACCTCTTCTTCCTCGTTTACCTTCTTCTTAGTTCTCTGATGCATTAACCACACTTTTTAGTCTCCCATGTACCCTTCCACCTTATGTATGTATGCCTTTTTCTCTTTTTCTTTCCTTCCCCTTAGGGCTCATTCAGTATGTTGCTTTCCGCATCTGATCCACAATTTTGTGGATTAGATGCGGACCTATTCACTTCTATGGGGCCCCATATTCTCTTCCATTCCACAGCCCTGCAAAACATATAAAACATGTTCTATACTTGTCAGTGAAAATCAGGATGTGGGCCCATTGAAGTCTATGGGTCCGCAAAAATGCAGAATGCAATTTGTTTCTTTACAAACATACTAAACGCAAAAAAAAGGATTCACATTTTTGCGGACAGCAAAAAACATACGGTGGTCTGAATGAACCCTTCCTCTAACTGCTTGGCATTGTTCCATGCTCAATAGCCCTTACTATCATAGAATTTGGGTTCCTGTCCCTCAGTTTCTTTCACTGCATCCCCGTAATCCCTGTACTCTATGAGATAAAATGCACTAAGCTTTAATTTGCTTTTCCATTGGATCTGCTATGCGTGGAAGTGACTGATCCTAAAAGCAAGGTACTTGGTATGTGGACTTAAATTGTGAATTATAGTGGCTCACTCTGTTTGTCACCACGGTAATGGTGCTCTGCTGCAAGTGATTCACCTAATCTCTTAATCAAGGTCAATAAATATAAAATAATCAGCAGGCACTCACCATCTGGGTTTCATACATATATAACACATTTATTATTTAGATTAAAATAGAAATAATTAAAAATAATTAAAAATGAATAAAATGTTGTGGATAAAAAATAGATAACAATATATCTTAATTTAACACACAATATAGAAAGTATATAACCATATATCAACGGACAACAGATATTATAATAGAGTCAATTTGTAAAAAATCAAATATATATTCGAGTAAATTAAGCCGGTCAGTGTCTGACGTAGTATTGGACGAAAAAAGACAAGATTGTTGTAGGTCTTATATGATCCTTACTTTTTCAAGTCTTTAGTCTTTAATCCTGCAGGATAATTCGGTCTGTAGTTTGGTTCCTTTAGTCCGCCAAATTCGGTCTGTAGTTTGGTTCCTTTACTACGTCAGACACTGACAGCTGAAATCGATATACTACACAGACAAACGCTCTAGGTCTGGGTGAGTAGCTTAACTGTGAGAGGGACGCCTCTACAGCAAGCACAAACGAATTCTATAAGTGACTTATTTTACTGAACTATTTATTCGAAAATCACCCATTGACCTATACAGCCTCAGTGTTCCACTGCGAATACTAACTACTTTATGGCATAAATCAAGGCAATGTACGAAAATTTGGGCGATTACAACACGAATATTCTGCAATTAACTCAGTACTGGATTGTGTTGGATTACCCATAAGAATAAAGAGACAAGTACACTTGGTAAATTTTCGGAACTACATTCGTATAATACCCGAAAGTTATATACGAAATATTCTAAGGATACTTTTCTGCTAATTCGAATCAATTTATCTGATTTTTTATTTGATTTTTTACTCGAATATATATTAGATTTTTTACAAATTGACTCTATTATAATATCTGTTGTCCATTGATATATGGTCATATACTTTCTATATTGTGTGTTAAATTAAGATATATTGTTATCTATTTTTTAGCCACAACATTTTATTCATTTTTAATTATTTTTAATTATTTCTATTTTAATCTAAATAATAAATGTGTTATATATGTATGAAACCCAGATGGTAAGTGCCTGCTGATTATTTTATACTTTATGTGGACTGTTTGCTTAGGGCAGCAGGGCATGCATGCTTTTCTATGAATCTTGATGTGCCAATGACTGTGGCAGATAAAAGCTCTTATATCCCCAAATGGACAGGCTAAATTTTATAACTACAAATGATGTTAGAGAGATCAAATACTAAACTAATTATATCACATACAGAAATCATATGTTAATATAAGTAAAGTATGAGCTCAGTCAAAACTGTAACACAGGTGCATTTTGCCAATGGATATTAAGATTTCAAAGACATATCAAGTACAATAAAGAGAAAATTCATTACACAGTAAATTAAGCTGGATAAAAGCTATATGTCATCACTTCAGAGGGAACAAGAAAGATGAAAAGAATGTGACGACAATAACATAGAAGCTAAAAAAAATCCAGAAAGGGTTTGATGAGCTTAACAGATACAAGCAGGATCTCTGCATTCTCAAATTGCCACATTAATTCCTACCATGCAGAAGCCAACTTGCAGAGTAAATGTTATAACACATTATTCACTCCTTCCTGAAAAGACACACAGTGGTGTGGATCAGTGTCAGATGTAGATCTCACGAGGTACAGCTGATCTCGGATCCGATCAGGTGGTCACAATGTAGGAAGGGAATAATGGCATGGATTCCAAAGTTTCACTAGTGATGCCTAGTGTAGTAAACTACGTACTGTTCTATTACCATAGAGGTACTGTGGAACGAACTCCTGCAGTGACAGCCACTGCATGTATTATAGGTTAGCCCAAACTTTGTGGAGTTACCCTTTCCCCAAACACTAGTGGTGCCTAATAGATGTTGTTCTCTTTAGACCAGGCATGCTCAACCTGTGGCCCTCCAGCTGTTGCAAAACTACAACTCCCATCATTCCCGTAAAGCATATAGCTATCAGTCTACAGAAGGGCATGGTGGGAGTTGTAGTTTTACAACAGTTGGAGAGCCGCAGGTTGAGCATCCCTGCTTTAGACTCTTTAGCGGAAACTAGCAGAAGGACCCTGCTTCTCACAGGTATATTTCATCTATTTCATTTAATGTTTGTGTGTCGTTAAAAGATATCAACAGTATCCCCCATAACAGTGACCTCTTCAGCATTCTGCCCCTTTAACAGTAAACTCCACAGTCCCCCGCCTCTTAACACTGACCCCCCCACAGTGCCCTGACACTTTAAAATGCAACCTCCACAGCAGCCCATCCCCTTAACTTTGACCTTCATAGCAGCCCGCCCCTTTAACAGTGAGTTTCACATCACCCCACTGCCTTCACAGTGACCTCTTCAGGGGCCCACCCCTTAACAGTGACCTCCACAGTACCCCATGGCTTTAACAGTGACCTCACAGTACCCTGCTGCCTTAACAGTGACTTCCACAGTACCCCACTGCTTTAACAGTGACCTCACAGTACCCTGCTGCCTTAACAGTGACTTCCACAGTACCCCACTGCTTTAACAGTGACCTCACAGTACCCTGCTGCCTTAACAATGACCTCCACAGTGTCCACCCCTTTAACAGTGACCTCCACAGTAGCTTGCTCCCTTAACAGTAACATCCTGTCACCAGTATTAACGCTATAGCGATATTTATATGTGTCCATCAGTCTCCTTGCTGTGTTTAAAATGACCCCACTGTTACTGCTCTGTGTGTGTTAGATTCTTATAAAAATCGATCTTATTGATATGTAAATTACCTCTGTCAGGAGCCCTAGGGGTTGTCCCACATCTGTTGGAGCCCAGCCGCTCCCATCGATCCGGAGCCCAGCACCGCCTACCACTTAATTTATCCACTCCACTTGCCCTGACGTCATTTCTTCTCAGTGCCGTAGTCTTGCACAGGCGCAGTGGACACTGTAGTCTGCGCCCGTGCAGACTACTGGCACCGGCTTCGACGAGTCAACTGCACATGCGCTGGCTCCCTGCGCACCACGCTGGCAACGGAAAAGGGAGAAGTATGGAAAAAAGAAGCAACATGTCCTATCTTGGGGCAGAATCAGCGCTGAATCTACCATTGAAATGAATAAGAAGCAGGAAAAACAGCTCCATGTAAGTCCAGGCGTTTTTTGTGCGTTTTCTGCACATTTTTTGGCGCAGCTCTACTTCAAAAACCTTAAGTTAAAGATTCAGCTTTCTACTAAACACCCATTGGTAAAAAAAAGACACGTAAAAAATGCATCAAAAATGCATAAAAAAGTGCACAAAATTTAGGATCATAGATTCCACGCTGATTTTTAAAGAGGACCTTTCCTTACAATAAAAAATCTAAACTAAGTATACAAACATGGAGAGCGGCACCCAGGGATCTCCCTGCACTTACTATTATCCCTGGGCGCCGCTCCGTTCTCCCGGTATAGGCTCCGGTATCTTCAGATTTTCGGCTCAACTGGGAGGAGCCTGCCGGTGTCTCCTTCTCCCAGGCTGGAGTGCTGGCCAATCGCAGCGCTCAGCTCATAGCCTGAGAGTTTTTTTTTTTCCCAGGCTATGAGCTGAGTGCTGCGATTGGCCAGAGAAGGAGACACCGGCAAATTTTTTATTGTAATGAAAGGTCCTCTTTAAGTCCTCTTTTTCAAAATTAGTTGTGTGAACTTCCCCTTAGTAGAGTTTGTATTGAAGTCAATGGGAAAGCTAAAAGACCGCTAGCAGTTTTAGAAACAATTTTAGTAGTGTACAGGTGGCGTTTCCGCCACCAAAACCACTGCTGAGTTTTTAATCCCACCCAAAAGGGGTGTTAGTTACCCAGGCTCCATTTTGAGAGCAGTGGCCATCTTTTATAAAGAAAGCCAGAAGCATCACCATGACCCCTACGTCATGCAAGAGGATGAACATTGATGTTGAAGCTTTAATCTCTGAAGTAAGTTTAGTGGAGTTTGTTATACTATTGTATGCACTAATTTTTGATGTATAGTGTTGTTATAGGTCTTTAGCAACCTTTACCACATGGCGCTGCATCATACTTGTAGCTGGCCAGCTAAGGCCTGTCCTAGGTGCTAATATAGCTTATATGTTTATACAGCTAAACCTGCCAATGACCTTAATACAGTTCCTATGTTTGTGTATTAAAGACAAAAGCAGAGTTATTTACTGTGACTTCATGTTTTGGATGTCATAAAACTGTTATATATTGTGTTCACAGAAGCAGAAAAGATAATATACCTTTAAGATTCATTATATAATGTAAGGTAAGCTCAATCACACAGCAGAAACAACAGAAAGTATAGCGTTAAACTGTTGTTGCTGGGCAGGAGTCTTGACCAATCACAGCCAGCCTCACACACAGCCTGTGTAGGAAATTCCCCTAGCAGGAGCTG
Source organism: Bufo gargarizans (assembly GCF_014858855.1). NCBI lineage: Eukaryota > Metazoa > Chordata > Amphibia > Anura > Bufonidae > Bufo > Bufo gargarizans. The sequence goes on from NC_058081.1 coordinate 311,223,741, forward strand.
CTAGAATCATTACACCAGAGGAAAGAAGCTGAACAGACATTCACTCCACTAAGAGTTGTGTTTTATGGAAGCAGAGAGGCCAAAATAGGTATTTAAAACTGTTATATAATGTTCCTACTGTTAATATAGTGATTAGAACTGTATACTTAACCAGTTATATGTGTGTTTACTTACAGTTCCACCAATTGCAAACTACAAAGTTCACAATCGAAATTCAAATTCCATATTGCAATCCAAATGGCATACAACCATACCAGATCATACTCAACCAAAATAGTTACTGCTAACTGCATACTGCAAATTGCGACCGAATTCAGCAAGTAGAACTATTAGTTAGACTTCAGATATACCTCTCAGAGAGATCATAAAGTGCTTAAATAACTTAAAGTGAGAGTACAGATACTGAAGAGAGAAATATATCCACCATTTTATGTTGAATGACAAGATTGAACATCTGTATGCAACACGTGTTTTGTACATGTGCTATCTGCTGCGGAGGCGGCAGTGTTATATGAAGAAAAGTTGAAGTTAATAAAGAAGTTATTTCAAGCATTTGGTGTGCTCTTTAAACCTACTGTTTCCATAGAACGACGTTAGAGGAATTACCAAAAAATAGAGAGTCTGGTTAGACTAAAAAGTCAGAGATATCAGAATTCTTCTAATGCCACAGCGCAAAAGGCACTTCATACTTACTACACCTGCTGTAACGTTTGCATAAATGCAAACATATTTTTACTCCAAAGTTTAAATATATGTACAGTATGCTGAGAAAGTATTACGTTACACCCACAAACTTAAATACCATATTTTTCACCCTATAAGACGCACTGGCCCATAAGATACACCTAGGTTTTAATATTTAGAGTGTTATTTTACCCCAATTACAGGAGCAAGGGCTATAAAATTAGCAATGGCAATAGTATTAAACAGCTTTTTCACCCCAATCAGTGCACCGAGGTGTAATAGAATTTCGTATCTATTGCCCAAGGGGGACACTGTTAAATTAGCCCCTGCGCTCTCCCTATAGTGCAGATAAAGTCTCCCTATGATCTCCCTATTATTTCCCTACACTGCCCCTATGTTGTCCCTGAACTCTTCCAAACTAAAATGTTTACAAAAAAAGGCTTTCTTAACCCATTCATGACCAAGGGTCATTGATGCCCCTGTGTCCAGGTCAAAATTTGCCAATCTGACATGGTTTACTTTATGTGGTAATAGCTTTGGAACACTTTTATTTATCCAAGCCATTCTGAGATTGTTTTCTGGTGACACAGTGTACTTCATGACAGTCATAAATTTGAGTCAATATATTTCACCTTTATTTATGAAAAAATCCCAAATTTACCAAACATTTAGAAAAATTTGCAATTTTCTAAATTTTTATTTCTTTGCTTTTAGAACAGAAAGTGATACCTCATAAAATATTTATTACTTAACATTCCCCATATGTCTACTTCATGTTGGCATCATTTTGTAAATATCATTTTATTTTTTTAAGATGTTAGAAGGCTTAGAAGTTTAGAAGCAATTCTTAAAATGTTTAAAAAATTTCCAAAACCCACTTTTTAAGTACTAGTTCAGGTCTGAAGTCACTTTGTGGGACTTACATAGTGGAAACCCCCCATAAATGTCCCTATTGTAGAAACTACACCCCTTAAGTTACTCAAAACTGATTTTACAAACTTTGTTAACCATTTAGGTGTTCCACAATAATTAAAGGAAAATGGAGATGAAATTTCAAAATTTCACTTTTTTTTGCAGATTTTCCATTTTAATAAAAAAATTTCTTTAACACATTGAGGGTTAACAGCCACAAAACGCAATATTTATTGCCCTGATACTGCGGTTTACATAAACACTACACATGTGTTCGTAAACTGATGTAAGGGCACATGGCAGGGAGCAGAAGGAAAGGAGCAACATATGGTTTTTATAAGGCAGATTTTGCTGGACTGGTTTTTAGACGCCATATCCCATTTAAAGCCCCTCTGATGCACCCTTACAGTAGAAACTCCCAAAAAGTGACCCCATTTTGGAAACTAGGGGATAAGGTGCCAGTTTTATTGGTACTATTTTGGGGTACATATGATTTTAAATTGCTCTATATTGAGTTTTTTGTGAGGCAAGGTAACCAAAAAAGGGCTGTTTTGGCACCTTTTTTATTTTGAATTTTTTTACAAGATTCCTCTGACAGGGTAGATCATGTGCTATTTTTATAGAGCAGGTTGTTACGGAGGCAATTATATCAAATATGGGGCTCTTTTTTGCAGAAAGAGTTGAGGTTTTTATTGGTACCATTTTTGGGTACATAGGATTTTTTGATCATTCATTATAACACTTTATGGTGCAAGGTGACAAAAAAATGTGTTGTTTTGGAACAGTTTTTATTTATTTATTATTACAGTGTTCATCTGAAGGGTTTGGTCATATGACATTTTTATAGAGCAGATCGCTATGGATGTGGCAATACCTAATATGTATACTTTTTATTATTTATTTAAGTTTTACACAATAATAGCATTTTTGAAACCAAAAAACGATGTTTTAGTGTCTCCATAGTCTGAGAGCTATACCTTTTTTATTTTTTGGGCGATTGTCTTAAGTAGGGTATCTTTTTTTGCAAGATGAGGTGACGGTTTGATTGGTACTATTTTGGGGGCATACACTTTTTTGATCGCTTGGCGTTGCACTTTTTGTGATGTAAGGTGACAAAAAATGGCTTTTTTGGACCCTTTTTTATGCTGTTCATCTGAGGGGTTAGGTCATGTGACATTTTTATCGAGAATGTTGTTACGAATGCGGCGATACCTAATATGTATACTTTTTTTATTTCACTTTAACACAATAATAGTATATTTGAAACAAAAAAAATGATGTTTTAGTGTCTCCATGTTCTGAGAGCTATAGTTTTTTTTTATTTTTTTGAGCGATTTTCTTATGTAGGGTCTTATTTTTTGCGGGATGAGGTGACAGTTTTATTGGTACCATTTTGTTTGACATACGCCTTTTTTATTGCTCGGCGTTGCACTTTTTGTGATGTAAGGTGACAAAAATGGCTTTTTTTTACACAGTTTTTTATCGGACGGGGTGGATCATGTGATATATTTATAAAGCCGGTCGTTATGGATGCAGTGATAACTAATATGTCTATTTTTTTATTTTTCATTTTTTATAGGAAAAGGCAATTTATTTTATTTTTAATTAACATTTTTATTTATTTATTTTAACTTTTATTATTTTCACAATTTTTTTTTATCAAGTATTACTTGGATCTTGAGGATCCAGTGGGGCTGATGGCTGTATTATACTTTGCAATGCTCTTGCTTTGCAAAGTATAGTACTATCAGATTTCTTGTAGATGGCAACACCGTCCGCCTTTGCAAAGCGTTATGTTTCCATGGCAACCATTGGGCGCTGCCATCACAGCGCGGCAGCCCCAATGGTTGAGAGAGGGAGCCCCCTTATTCTATTAACCCCATGGATTTTGCTGCAGCGGCATCTAAGGGGTTAAAGCAGAGTGTCAGCATACAGCTAACAATCGTTGCTGATAGTGGCGGCTCAGGAACGGAGCCGCCACCATCAAATACAGCAAGTGGACCGCATCGGGGGCAGGGGGCACAGATGGGGCAGGATACATGGATGGAGGGGGGGGGGACCGCATCAGGGGCACAGTTGGGGGCAGGATACATGGATGGAGGGGGGGGGAACCACAACAGGGGCAGGATACATGCGATTATATTACTTAGCTTTTTTTAAAAAATAAATAGAATTATAATACCTGATTATTATAATTATTCTATTTATAAAAAAAAGCAAAGTAATATAATCGCATAGCGAATTAAACTTAGCTGTCTCTATAGTAAACTTTCCTATATGATTGCTAGAATTAGAGAAGTTGATGAATAGGTAGCTAAAACGAAGATGGAGAATACTTTGTCATCTTCGTTTTGTGGAATATGACGAATACATTCGTCATATTCGCTAATTCTACCAAGCCATCGAAGCCAACCATAGTAAACCAGGTTCAAGTCGAAATCGCAATTCGATTATTATAACTTGAATTAATCAAATTGCGATTTCAACTTGGACCTGGTTTAGTTGAGACCCAGCAGCAGCATCAAGTTGAAATCGCAATGCGATTAATATAACTCAAAGTAATCGCATGGCGATTTCAACTTAGTACTGCTATATTCCATATTCGTTAATTCTAGCCTAATATGGAATATAGCAGTGCTAAGTTGAAATCGCAATTCGATTAATTCAAGTTATAATAATCGAATTGCGATTTCAACTTGGACCTGGTTTACTATGGTTGGCTTTAATGGCTTGGTAGAATTAGCGAATATGGCGAATGTATTCGTCATATTCCACAAAAAGAAAACAAAGTATTCTCCATCTTCGTTTTAGCTACCTATTCATCAACGTCGCTAATTCTAGCAATCATATAGGAAAGTTTACTATAGAGACAGCTAAGTTTAATTCGCTATGCGATTATATCACTTTGCTGCTTTTTTTTTTTATAAATAGAATAATTATAATAATTATCAGGTATTATAATTATTCTATTTATTTTAAAAAAAAGCTAAGTAATATAATCGCATAGCGAATTAAACTTAGCTGTCTCTATAGTCAACTCTCCTATTTGATTGCTAGAATTAGCGAAGTTGATGAATAGATAGCTAAAAACGAAGATGGAGAATACTTTATCTTCGTTTTGTGGAATATGCCGAATATATTCGTTATCTTCGTTTTGTGGAATATGACAAATACATTCGTCATATTCGCTAATTCTACCAAGCCAACCATAGTAATCCAGGTCCAAGTTGAAATTGCAATTTGATTATTATAACTTTAATTAATTGAATTGCGATTTCAGCTTAGCGCTGCTATATTCCATATTAGGCTAGAATTAACTAATATGGAATATAGCAGTGGTAAGTTGAAATCGAAATACGATTATTATAACTTGAATTAATCGAATTGCGATTTCAACGTAATTCTCAAATCCGACAGTACATTCTAGTATATGGAGACGTTCCCATGGTGATAGGGACGCTCCATGAGCACAGAAGTCGGCAGAAGCGGCAATGGGCACTGACTGGAGCAGCCAGGAAGCCAGGAATCCAAAGGACAGGTAAGAACAACTTTAGGGAAGTGGGAAAGAAAAAAAATATAATAAAAAAAAAAAAAAAATCGCAATTCGAATATTCGCGCTCAACACTAATAATCACGTAGTTTTGGGGTTTTTGTTTGTCCACCCGCCTCTTGAGGATTGACCACAAGTTCTCAATGGGATTAAGATCTGGGGAGTTTCGAGGCCATGGACCCAAAATGTCAACGTTTTGGTCCCCGAGCCACTTAGTTATCACTTGGTGCTCCATCGTGCTGGAAAATGCATTGTTCTTCACCAAACTGTTGTTGGATTGTTGGAAGAAGTTGCTGTTGGAGGGTGTTTTGGTACCATTCTTTATTCATGGCTGTGTTTTTGGGCAAAATTGTGAGTGAGCCCACTTTCTTGGATGAGAAGCAACCCCACACATGAATGGTCTTAGGATGCTTTACTGTTGGCATGACACAGGACTGATGGTAGTGCTCACCTTTTCTTCTCCGGACAAGCCTTTTTCCTGATGCCCCAAACAATCGGAAAGAGGCTTCATCGGAGAATATGACTTTGCACCAGTCCTCAGCAGTCCATTCACCACATTTTCTGCAGAAGATCAATTTGTCCCTGAGTTTTTTTTTTTTAGAGAAGTGGCTTCTTTGCTGCCCTTCTTGACACCAGGCCATCTTCTAAAAGTCTTTGCCTCACTGTGCGTGCAGATGCGCTTACACCTGCCTGCTGCCATTCCTGAGCAAGCTCTCCACTAGTGGCACTCCGATCCCGCAGCTGAATCCTCTTTAGGAGACGATCCTGGCGCTTGCTGGACTTTCTTGGACGCCATGAAGCCTTCTTAACAAGAATTGAACCTCTTTCCTTGAAGTTCTTGATGATCCTATAAATTGTGGATTGAGGTGCAATCTTAGTAGCCACAATATCCTTGCCTGTGAAGCCATTTTTATGCAATGCAATGATGGCTGCATGCGTTTCTTTGCAGGTCACCATGGTTAACAATGGAAGAACAATGATTTGAAGCATCACCCTCCTTTTAAAAGGTCAAGTCTGCTATTTTAACCCAATCAGCCTGACATAATGATCTCCAGCCTTGTGCTCGTCAACATTCTCACCTGAGTTAACAAGACGATTACTGAAATGATCTCACAGGTCCTTTAATGACAGCAATGAAATGCAGTGGAAAGGTTTTTGGGGATTAAGTTAATTTTCATGGCAAAGAAGGACTATGCAATTCATCTGATCACTCTTCATAACATTCTGGAGTATATGCAAATTGCTATTATAAAAACTTAAGCAGCAACTTTTCCAATTTCCAATATTTATGTAATTCTCAAAACTTTTGGCCACGACTGTAGTTTCCATCTGCACAGGAAGGAGAGAAACTATCTTCCTGGGGAGCATTTAAGTATAAGGACAGAAGCATTAGTCTTACGTAAATCACGTGATGCAGTAACTGAAAATGAAGATGTAAATGTATGTATAAAATAGGTCCTATACCAATAGATGCAAACATAACATATGGACTAAGCCCTTACTCTAATGATAAAATCTGAGACTCTTAGCCAACATATTTGGATCAAAACACATCTGTGCCCACCTACCCAGCGCCATGGTGGTCTCAGATCAGGCAGGTCCTATACTAAACCTACCTATGCCATTGGGTATCTATGTTCAGACTTAAATGTAGCTAGAAATGTATAAATGTAGCCATGCACATCCGCATATGTACTATCATATCTTGCTGGATGTTTTGTATCTTTTTTCCGTGATATGTATAAAATAGGCATCTAACATTATTAGTAAAGGAAGTTTATTATCTATTTGACATGCAAGTCTGAAAAAAAAAAAAGAGAGTGGTTCTTTAAAGATGTCACATGTCAGTATTAGTAACTGCTTGCATTCCCCATGTAATAACATTTCTGGAGCATCTATTCTCATGACTCCATGTTGTGCCATTCTTGTACTATTCCTGCTAGAAGTCTACAAAAAATTTCCCAGCAGTCTGCAGAAAGTACATCTGGGTGTTACCAGTAGTGGGTATGTATGACTCCAATCAGTGCTGCTGGCGTCAGTTTGTGCAGGGACACCCCCCCTAACTGGTCACATAGAATCTATACTTTTACTGCAAGCTGATGGCATATCATTCTTAAACTTTTAGTAGAAATACCAAAAGAATGTCACAACATAGAGTCACAAGAAAAGACACTACAGAATTGTTATTACTTGGAGAATGCAAGTAGTTACTACAACATATATGTCAGGAGAGGCAGTGGCGTATCGTGGGGGCCATTGCCCCTGGTGCCAAATTTCAGGGGGCGCCAGGAAGCAGGAATTTCAATAAGGGCCACGGGAACCTATGGCTCCCATGCCCTCCGTTATGCCTCATAGGCTTCAGGGGGTGGGGGAGGAGCAGAGAGAGGAGGACCGAGGACATCATACTAATAAGAGAGGTCATTATATTAATAACAAAGAGGGGGCCAATACATTAATAACAAAGAGGGGGCCAATACATTAATAATAAAGAGGGACCATTTCATTAATAATAAAGAGGGGGCCATTACATTAATAATAAAGAGGGGGCCATTACATTAATAACAAAGAGGGGGCCAATGCATTAATAACAAAGAGGGGGCCAATACATTAATAATAAAGAGGGGGCCATTATATTAATAATAAAGAGGGGGCAATTATATTAATAATAAAGAGGGGGCATTATATTAATAATAAAGAGTGGGCCATTACATTAATAGTAAAGAGGGGTCCATCATTATATTAATAACAAAGAGGGGGCAATTATATTAATAATAATAATACAGAGGGGGTCATTATTTTAATAATAAAGTGGGGGCCATTATATTAATAATAAAGAGGGGGCCATTATATTAATAGTAAAGAGGGGGCCATTATATTATTAATAATAATAATAATAATAATAATACAGAGTGGGTCATTATATTAATAATAAAGTGGGGGCATTATATTAATAATAAAGAGGGGGCCATTATATTAATAATAAAGAGGGGGCATTATATTAATAATAAAGAGGGGGCCATTATATTAATAATAAAGAGGGGGCATTATATTAATAATAAAGAGGGGGCCATTATATTAATAATAAAGAGGGGGCCATTATATTATTAATAAAGAGGGGGCATTATATTAATAATAAAGAGGGGGCATTATATTAATAATAAAGAGGGGGCCATTATATTAATAATAAAGAGGGGGCATTATATTAATAATAAAGAGGGGGCCATTATATTATTAATAATAATAATACAGAGGGGGGCATTAATATTAATAATAATACTAATACAGAGGGGGCCATTCTAATATACAGGGGGAATAATATTATGGGGAATGGGGGACTATCTGTCTGGCTCTAGCACAGTATTGGGGGGCAGCAGGATGACAGTGTTGAGACATTAGGAAGGAGAGGATGATAGTAAAGTGAGGAACCTAAAAAAAAAATCAGTGAAACTCTGCAGAGACGAGAAGAGGCTGAAAGAAGATATCATGGCCGTCTTTTCTTTGAATGAAGACGTTGAGGAAAGTCTGCATGACAGGAGATGTCACAGGATGTAACAGGTATTGTTCTGTATTCTCTTGTATATAATAATGTCCATCCACATATCTGTTTCACGGTAGGGTTGGGGGAGGAGATGGAGAATTTGGCCCACCCTGCTGCATCCTGGCCCCAGACTTCAGGTCACACTGTGTGTGTTCTGAATTCTGGGGGCTCACACCCATCTACTACATTATCTGTACTCAGAGTTATCCCTGTGTTATCTGAGGTGTTACATAGGACTGCAGGTGAATCTACTACATTATCTGTACACGGAGAGTTATCACTGTTATCTGTGGTGTTACATAGGACTGCAGGGGACATCTACTACATTATCTGTACTCAGAGCGTTATCACTGTGTTATCTGAGGTGTTACATAGGACTGCAGGGGAATCTACTACATTATCTGCACACGGAGAGTTATCACTGTTATCTGTGGTGTTACATAGGACTGCAGGTAACATCTACTATGTTTTCTGTACTCAGAGAGTTATCACTGCGTTATCTGTGGTGTTACATAGGACTGCAAGGGATCTACAACATTATCTGTTAAAAGGGGCGAGGCCACAGGCGGTGGTGGTGGGGGCACAATTTTTGGCTTGCCCCGGTGCTGGCAACCCACGCTACGCCACTGAGGAGAGGTGACAACTCATCTTTAATCACCCAATCATCTTCATCACTGTTTCTTTCTGCTCCTTATTCATTTTCTACTCTCTCCCCCTCTTTTTCCCTCCTTGACCTGGTTCTTTAGATTTCAGAAGTTATTAGCATTGTGCCTTAGTTATAACATGTTCCAGAGTGTGGGGGATGCACAGGAGAAATCTTGGAGGCGATTGTGGGTAGAGGTGATAAGAAGGAGAGGAGAAAAGGAGGTCTTATAATATACATTATAATCCAGTATATACAGTATAGTTCATACACCATGCTGTACAGTATACATTATAATCCCTGCAATATGCTGTACAATATACAGTATAATCCAGTATATACAGTATAGTTCATACACCATGCTATACAGTATACATTTTAATCCCTGCACCATGCTGTACAATATACAGTATAATCCAGTATATACAATATTATTAGCACTAAACCCGAAGCAGTGGGGTGGTCTGGCTCCTGCTCATCATCCAGGATAATGTCGTCCTCGTCATAAATGTCGTCCTCGTCCCCGTTTAAAGCATGCTCTTCTTGCTCCTCCTCCACCCCGGCACCATCCTCCTCTGATTCCTCTTCCGACTCCTGTTGTTGACTTGTCTCAGATGGAGTATTTCCCCTTGGGAATTCATCCAGCATTGCGACTTCCTCATCTTCCTGCTCCTCGACGGCTTGATCAATGACACGACGCAATGCACGCTCTAGAAAGAAGGTGTAAGATATGATGTCACTGATGGCGCACTGGCTGCGACTGACCAGTTTGGTGATCTCATCAAATGGCCGCAGAAATCTGCATGCATCGCACATGAGCAGCCACTAGCGCGGTGAAAAAAAAACAAGCTCCCCAGAACCTGTCCTGCTGCAGAGTTCGTACAGGTAGTCATTAACTGCACGTTTCTGCTGGAGCAGCCTATGAAGCATATACAAGGTGGAGTTCCATCGCGTCGGGCAGTCACAAATCAGTCGTCTGACGGGCAGGTGATGTCGCCGCTGAATGTCAGCAAGGCGCGCCATGGCCGTGTAAGATCTTCTAAAATGGCCCCCGGGGTATTTGGCAACGAATCGCTGCATGACTAAGTTCAGGATGTGTGCCATGCGCGGCACATGTGTCATTTTGCCCTGTTTCAGCGCGCTCAGCAGATTGACACTGTTGTCGCACACCACTTTACCAACTGTCAAATTGAGCGGGGTTAGCCACTGATCTAGTAGTAGGAAAAGGATTGCGCTGCAGGAGAGAATTCTTTTTCTATTCAAGTCAATTCCTATTCTTTTTTAACTTTTGACTTGAATAGAAAAAGAATTCTCTCCTGCAGCGCAATCCTTTTCCTACTACTATATTTTGTGGACCTTTTCACTCACATTGTCCTAGGATTTGCAGCGCTAGAGGGACCAATATCCTAACAGAGACTTTATTATATTAGCCACTGATCTGCCTGTGACCCCAAAGCTGAAAGGAGTGCAGGACCGGTGTGGCTCTTGGCTTCCAGGCACAACAGACACAGCACAGCATGGCAACGTCTCACCTGGCACGTCAAATAGGTTCTAGGGATCTTGGGGGGTGCAGCAGAAGAGACGGTAGCAGCGGAAAAGGAGGAGTGAGCCGAGGAGGAGAGGGAGGATGGAGTAGGAGAAGGAGAAGAAGAGGCAGGCCTGCATACAATCCGTGGCGGTAACACCAAATCTACACGGGTGCCACGGGTTGCATGCTTGATGGCCATCAGAAGGTTCACCCAGTGGGCAGTAAAAGTTATGTACCGTCCCTGCCCGTGTTTGCTAGACCACGTGTCTGGGGTCAGATGTATCTTGGCACCGACACTGTGTGCCAGAGATACATTCACTTGCCGCTGAACGTGGCCATATAGCTCTGGGATGCCCTACTGGGAGAAATATTTCCTTCTGTGGACCTTCTATTGAGGTGTTCCAATGGCCACAAATTTTCGAAAGGCCTCCGAGTCCACCAGTTTATATGGCAGTAGTTGGCGGGCTAGCAGTTCTGACAAGCCAGTGGTCAGCCGTTGAGCAAGAGGGTTATCCGGCGTCATCATCTTTTTTCGCTCGAACATTTGAGGTAAGGAAGCCTGCCTTTTGCCAGATGAATGCGACGATGGCACGGTGGAAGGTGGAGTGGAGGATAACTGGGAAGAGAAAGGGGAAGGAGAAGAGGCAGGACTGTGAGCGCCGGGATTGTGGCTTTGTGGGTTCTGACGGTGTTGCTCCCACTGGGCTCGGTGATGGGAGGCCAGGTGCTTTTTTAAGGCAGTCGTCCCTAGGTGAGTGTTGGGCTTACTGCGACTTATGCGATAACAGCACAGGCTGCAGATGGCAACACTATTGTCAACAGCGGACACATTTAAAAAAATCCCACACTGCGGAGCCATGTGCCGGCATCCTGGGAGTGCCAGATGTGACCGTGCACTGTAAGTTCTGCCTGCTTCTCCTCCCTATCTGCTGCTCCATCTCTCCCTCTGAACTCCCCTCCTCTTCCTCTCTTGTGGGCACCCACGTCACGTCCATCAAAACGTCATCATCAGATTCATCACCTTCACCACCACTGACATTAGAGATCTCGGAGTAGGCAGCAACAGCGGGGACCACCCTCCTTGGGCTGATCTTGGTACTGTCGTCAGACTGCTGGGTGGCGACCATTGATACGTCCTCTTCCTGATCCTATGCCAAGAATGGCTGCACATCGGTATGGTCTTGGAATGTATGGGAAAATAATTCCTCTGACTCGAGCGGAGGGGATATGGTGGTGGTGTCTTTGGGGTGGACACAACATAGAGTGAAGAGGGTGAAGATATAGAGGATGAGGAGGGTGCAGAAGCGAAAGGCTGAGTGAGCCACTCAACCAAGTCAGGTGCGTCCTTTGACGTAATCGCACACACCTTCTGCAACTTCCCACTTAGGCTCCAGCCTGTGGCACCTGCCCGACCCCTACCACCCCTGCGGAATGGCCTGCCTCTTACCCTGTCATTTTCAAAATGACCCTGTGACAAAAGTCCCTATAGAAGAGCAGTATTTGTGGAAGAAGGTATATCACACCCCTGCCTCAATCCGTTTTTGGGGGGGCAACTGGTAAATCACACTAGTAGAAATTATTTCTCCAAATAGTGTTTGTCACTCTGTGTAGATGCGGTGACGCAGCAAATCCACAGACAAATGCTGCACTACCTAAATGCACTATATAGAACGTATATTATTGGTATATAAAATCCCTGCTTTAATCAGTTTTTTGGGGGGGCAACTGGTAAATCACACCAGTAGAAATTATTTCTTCAAATAGTTTTTGTCACTCTGTGTAGATGCGCTGACACAGCAAAACCGCAGACAAATGCTGCACTACCTAAATGCACTATATAGAACGTATATTATTGGTATATAAAATCCCTGCTTCAATAATTATTTTTATTTTTTGGGGGGGGGGGGCAACTGGTAAATCACACCAGTAAAAATTATTTCTTCAAATAGTGTTTTTCACTCTGTGTAGATGCGGTGACGCAGCAAAGCCACAGACAAATGCTGCACTACCTAAATGCACTATATAGAACGTATATTATTGGTATATAAAATCCCTGCTTCAATCAGTTTTTTGGGGGGGCAACTAGTAAATCACACCAGTAGAAATAATTTCTTAAAATAATGTTTATCACTCTGTGTAGATGCGGTGACACAGCAAAACCACACACAACTGCTGCACAATACAATTGCACTACTATATACTTTCTATGTTAGAAAGTATATTATAAGTATATTACACCCCCTCAGTATATCACACCTATTGATAGCACATCTACAGTACAGACCAAAAGTTTGGACACACCTTCTCATTCAAAGAGTTTTCTTTATTTTCATGACTATGAAAATTGTAGATTCGCACTGAAGGCATCAAAACTATGAATTAACACATGTGGAATTATATACATAACAAAAAAGTGTGAAACAACTGAAAATATGTTATATTCTAGGTTCTTCAAAGTAGCCACCTTTTGCTTTGATTACTGCTTTGCACACTCTTGGCATTCTCTTGATGAGCTTCAAGAGGTAGTCACCTGAAATGGTTTTCACTTCACAGGTGTGCCCTCTCAGGTTTAATAAGTGGGATTTCTTGCCTTATAAATGGGGTTGGGACCATCAGTTGCGTTGTGGAGAAGTCAGGTGGATACACAGCTGATAGTCCTACTGAATAGACTGTTAGAGTTTGTATTATGGCAAGAATAAAGCAGCTAAGTAAAGAAAAATGAGTGACCATCATTACTTTAAGAAATGAAGGTCAGTCAGTCTGAAAAATTGGGAAAACTTTGAAAGTGTCCCCAAGTGCAGTCACAAAAACCATCAAGCGCTACAAAGAAACTGGCTCACATGCTGACCACCCCAGGAAAGGAAGACCAAGAGTCACCTCTGCTGCGGAGAATAAGTTCATCCGAGTCACCAGCCTCAGAAATCGCAGGTTAACAGCAGCTCAAATTAGAGACCAGGTCAATGCCACACAGAGTTCTAGCAGCAGACACATCTCTAGAACAACTGTTAAGAGGAGCCTTCATGGTAGAAGATCTGCTAGGAAACCACTGCTAAGGACAGGCAACAAGCATAAGAGACTTGTTTGGGCTAAAGAACACAAGGAATGGACATTAGACCAGTGGAAATCTGTGCTTTGGTCTGATGAGTCCAAATTTGAGATGCCTTCAGTGTAAATCTACAATTTTCATAGTCATGAAAAAAAAGAAAACTCTTTGAATGAGAAGGTGTGTCCAAACTTTTGGTCTGTACTGTATACCAGTCCTTAAAAAGACTTTTGTGGCCCTATTAGCTAGCGGTTTGTGTCCCTAACAGTCTGTCCCTGCTCCACACAGCAGCCTCTCCCTACACTGGCAAAAGACTGAATATAAAATGGCGCCCAGATCAGGTTTATTTATAAGGTAGGGGGTATGTCCATGTGCTGAAATGTCTAAATTGGCTGTCCTGTACCACCTGATGGATGTGTCATGGGTCAAAGTTCTTCACAATGTAAAAAAATTGCCCCCAAATAGATTCAAATTTCTTAAAGACATTTCTCTTAGTATATATCCCTCTCTCCAACTCTATTTGCCTGTTCATACGGGCAATAAACTCCACCTTGTTAGGTACTTCAGTACTAATCCAATACTTTGCAATCAGTTTTCTGGCATTGTATGGTAATCTACCAATACCAATAGCTACTCCCTCCACTGCTTCATCTTGTAGGAGGCCCAGGATGCAAATTAAAGGACTAGCCTGGAGTCTGATATCATATACTTTAAGGATGATGTCTTAGACATCCCGCCAAAAGGGGCCCAGAGCTGTACACTCCCAGAACATATGTATAATATGTGCGTCATGAGTACCACATTTAGGGCATTGAGAAGTGTCTCGCAGTCCCACCTTCTGAAGAAACAGGGGTGTCCTATATACTCTATGGACTTAATTGAGCTGTGATAGTCTCTGAGGTTCGCAGATTGATAACCTAGGGCCGATCTCCAGTATTCAATTCAATTCAATAAAGCTTTATTGGCACGTCTAAGTAAAACATTTAGCATTGCCAAAGCAAAATAAATAATAGGTATTGTAGAAGGGGGTTTGATGTGGCAATTAAAGGGGGTGGATGTTGGGTTAAAGGGGCAGTATGGGGTATAATAGTCCATGGTGTCTCATCTTCCTCTCAGTTGGTGACAGGTTGAGACATATTGGGCAGCGATCTCAACAGTGGACTTCTCTTCCCCCAGTAGGATGTGGAGTTTCCTCTGCTCATCTATGGAGGTGAAATCCGGGATGTGAGCAGAGAGTCTCTGGAAGTAAGTAGCCCTCACAGGCCAGTACTTCCGCCCATTGTAGTTGTTTAAGGGTCCCACATTCAGTTTAAGGGTCCCACATCTGCACCCCATGTATCCTTAACTTTTAGAGGTAAGCGGTCCTGATAAAATGAGAGCAACACTTTATAAAAAGTGGAGATGGCCTCTTCTGATCTGTTCCTCTATGAGAGAAACTTTTATGGTGATATCAGTAACCTTCCCCTGCATGGCCAGCGCATGTCACAGTTGGAGATATTGATAAAAACTGGAGTTCTTAATTTCAGACTCCTCCTTGAGACGGTCAAAGCTCTATTATGATTCCATAGCGGGGGAAGCGCATTGCAACCTGAGATATTTGTGATATCTTGACCATCTAAAACATTAGGAGTGAGGGTCTGATGCTGACATCACCATCTAAAAAATTGGGGGTGAGGGTCTGCTGCTGATCTGATCATCTAAAACATTAGAGGTGAGGGTCTGCTGCTGATCTGACTTTCTAAAACATTAGGGGTGAGGGTCTGCTGCTCAGGTGACCATCTAAAAAACTAGGGGCGAGAGCCTGCTGCTGATCTGACCATCTAATAAATTAGAGGTAAGGGTCTGCAGCTGACCTGACCTTCTAAAACATTAGGGGCGAGGGCTTTCTGCTGATCTAACCATCTAAAAAATGAGGGGTGAGGGTCTGCTGCTGAGCTGACCATCTAAAACATTAGGGGTGAGGGTCTGCTGCTGAGCTGACCGAAAACATTAGGGGTGATGGTCTGCTGCTGATCTTACCATCTGAAAAAATAAGGGGTGAAGGTCTGCTGCTGAGCTGACCATCTAAAACATTATGGGCAAGTGCCTCCTGGTGACCCTCTAAAACATTAGGGGTGAGGATCTGGGGCGAGGGCAGCCTAATAAGCATGTTGATATGATGGAGGATGAGGACGAGAAAAGGAAGATTGAACCATATACCCTTTATTGTGGTGGAAGAGAATACAGTGTATTCAATACATCATAAAAGCCACATTTAAAGGGCCTTTATGTTCAGCCGCTTTCCTCTGGTGGAGTAGAGAAGTCAGGGGCAATCCAGGCCTTGTTCATTTTCATAAGAGTCAACCTGTCAGCCTTTTTTAGTTGACAGTCGGATGTGCTTATTAGTTATTATGCCCCCAGCAGCACTAAATACCCACTCTGACAAAACGCTGGCGGCAGGGCAGGCCAGCACCTCCAAGGCGTAGCGCGCCAGTTCGTGCCACGTGTCCAGCTTGGACACCCAATAGTTGTAAGGCACAGAGGGATCATTGAGGATGCTGACACGGTCTTCTACGTACTCCTTCACCATTTTCAAAAACTTTTCTCTCCTTGTGACAATAGGCCGCGCATCAGGGTGAGGGTGCTAGAGGGGTGTCATGAAACTGTCCCAGGCATTGGAGAGTGTTGCCCTGCCTCTGTTGGAACTGCTGTGTGTTCCCCTAGTCTCCCATCCTTGGTTGGCCAAGGAACTACGTACTCTGCCGCCAGCGTTGTCAGCTGGAAATTTTTGAAGCAATTTTTCCACAAGGACCTTCTGCATTTGGTAGTCCTCTCCACCACAGGAATGAGAGATGAGAAGTTCTCTTTCTAGCGGGGGTTGAGAAGGGTGAACAACCAGCAATCGGTGTTGGCCAAAATGCATATAACGCAAGGGTCACGGGAAAGGCAGCATAACATAAAGTCAGCCATGTGTGCCAGAGTCCCAACAGACAAGACTTCGCTGTCCTCATCAGGAGGATGAATCTCAATCTCCTCATCTTCTTCCTCCTCTTTGGACCATCCACGTTGAACCGATGGAATAAACCTGCTATGGGTACTACCCTCTGTAGCGGAGGCAACCGTCTCTTCATTGTGAGCAGCGAGCGTTTCAGTAGACACAGAAGTGGGATGGTTACGCTGATAATAGTGACATCGCCGCTCGCCATCTGTGTTGGTTCCTCAAAGTTGCATAAAACCTCACAGAGGTCAGACATCTATGCCCATTTGTCACTTGTGAAGAGCGGAAGCTGACTGGAAAGGTGACAACCATGTTGCAGCTGGTATTCCACTACTGCCCTCTGCTGCTCATAAAGCCTGGCCAACATGTGGAATGTGGAGTTCCAGCTTGCTCACGTCACACAACAGTCGGTGAGCTGGCAATTGCAAGCGCTGCTGCAGCATTGCCAGACCAGCGGAAGCTGTAGATGACTTTCAGAAATGGGCACACACACAGTACACCTTCACCAATAGCTCAGGCAAATTGGGGTAGGTTTTGAGATGCCGCTGAACCACTAAACGTGGGCTAGGCATGGTATGTGTGAGCTTGCTGAGCTCCAAAGCCGCCACCAAGTTACAGCCATTATCAGACACAACCATGCCTGGTTGTAGGTTGAGTGGCGAGAGCCACAGCTCAGTCTGGTCCCTTATACCCTGCCATAGCTCTGCGGCGGTGTGCTGTTTGTCACCTAAGCAAATAAGTTTCAGCACTGCCTGTTGCCGCTTTCCCACTGCAGTGCTACACTGCTTCCAGCTACTGACTGATGACTGACTGGTGCTGCAAGATTACAATTCAGAGGTGGAAGTGGACGAGGAGGTGGAGGAGGAGAAGGGGGGGTTGCAGCCACTAATGTAGGTGGTGGTGGAAATCCTGATGGAAGTAGGGCCCGCAATCCTTGGCGTCAGTAGCAGCTGTGCGATCCCAGGGTACGACTCGCTCCCGGCCTCCACAACGTTCACCCAGTTTGTGTCATCTTTTTCTGACTGTGGATGCTCAAGAGTTTGGGAATCAGTGCACAAGATCTTCTCATGTCCCTATTCAAGCAGGCATGGCGAGAGAGCCAAATCAAGGAATGGCGATGAAAAGAGCTCCTCGGAATAGCCGAGTGTGTGACCACTTGTTAGCCAAGACTCTCCATGGTGGGAGGAAGGAGAATAAGGGTGAGGATTACCCGTCCCTTACTGCTCACCTTCAGCATATTAAATGGTATATATGCTTACAAGTATGTCATGCGTACAGTAGCGCAGGTTTTGTAAGTGTATGCGCAAATAAATTAGACTGAATG
This sequence comes from Bufo gargarizans, assembly GCF_014858855.1. Taxonomy (NCBI): domain Eukaryota; kingdom Metazoa; phylum Chordata; class Amphibia; order Anura; family Bufonidae; genus Bufo; species Bufo gargarizans. Next base: position 311,241,940 of record NC_058081.1, read on the forward strand.
TCACTGATATTTAGGATGGGCAAATGTTATACAGGAGATGTAGCGCAGGTAATGTCGCTGACACCAGCTGCGAAAAAATTTGACTGAATGTCACTGATATTTTGGATGCACTAACGTTATACTGGAGATGTACGGTAGAGCAGGTAATATCGCTGTCCCCAGCGGCCAAACAATTGCGCTGAATTTCACAGCGCAAATGTAACACAACAGATGTATCAGAGGTTGGGTCACTGTCAACAGCGGCCAAACATTTGCACGCAATTTGGGGCAGGTTGCGCTAATAATATATATTGCAGCCATCTTAAACAATAGTCCTTCAAAGGACTTTTGGGTCTCTAACACCTTTCACCAGTAAAATCTACCTAACAAACAAACCAATTCCTGTCCCTACACTATCTGTCCCTTCTGCTGCAGCTCTCCCTGACTAAGACTGAGCCGAACCACGTGTAATCAGTTGCTATATAGCACCCAATGACGCGTTCCGGCCAGACAATCACTGTAATGCCAGTAGTCAACATGGCTACTGCATTACAATGAGTACCAGTACCCCCGCGCACGTTTAAAGGGGTTCTGCACTTTCAATTAACTGATGATCTATCCTCTGGATAGATCATCAGCTTCTGATCGGCGGGGGTCCGACACCCGGGACCCCCGCCGATCAGCTGTTTGAGAAGGCAGCGGCGCTCCAGGAGCGCCGCTGCCTTCTCAAACAGCTGATCGGCGGGGGTCCCGGGTGTCGGACCCCCGCCGATCAGAAGCTGATGATCTATCCAGAGGATAGATCATCAGTTAATTGAAAGTGCAGAACCCCTTTAAGGCTGCGTAGCAGCCAACAAACATGCAGAGAGGAGACTCGAGGATTGCGCTCGAGCACACGCTGTGTTTAGCCAAACACCGCGATCTGCCGAGCATTGAGATGCTCGAGCAAAAAAGTGTTCAGCCAAGCATGCTTGCCCAACACTAATAGATAGATTGAAAGATTGATAAAATAGTTGAAGATAGATAAGAGATAGATAGATAGATATGCGCTAGATAGATAAAATAGGTAATAGATAAAATAGATTTTATGAACTGTTTAGCTTCAATTAATTCCTGATGCCTAATAACAAATGTCCAAGCAACTTGTCTGTTTATACAGCAGGCATGCTATAGTGGAGTTTTTATTTGGACAAATTATAACAGCGTGGGGATTGTCTGTTTATACAGTATACCGGTTATAGCCGTGGCCTTTTGAGATCTAATAACAGATGTCCCAGAACTTCTGAACATCGTACTTTAATTAAGCACATCAAAATCCCATTCAGCCTAATATAGGCAGCTGTAATTTTTACAGTGTTGTTAGTAATATGTAATTGCTATATGGTGATAATATTTATTCAGCTATATGTCGTTAGCAGGGGCGGATTAAGTGCATGATAGGCCTGGGGCTGTCTAACCAACTCCGCCCCCCCTTCCCTCCATTTTAGTTTTAGCTTTTTTTTCTGTATGAAGAGGCTGCGGTGCTTCTTAAGCGCCAAAGTCTCTTCCTAGCCCATATGACATCACATGGTCTAGGTGCAGCTCAGTCCCATCTGAGTGATTGGGTCAGATCTGTAATACCAAGCACAGTGCTATCAAATGGACAGAGCTGTGCTTGGTAAGGAGCAAGGAGGATGCAGCGCTCACTGGGACATCGCGGTCTCCTCAAACAGCTGATTGGTGGGGGTGCCAGGAGTCAGACCCCCACCATCTCATAACTCTCTGAGTACAGATTTCATAGATGTTACCTGCAGTCCTATGTAACACCCCACATAACACAGTGAACTATTGTGTTATGTGGGGTGTTACATAGGACTGCATGGAACATCTACTACATTATCTGCACACAGAAAGTTATCACTGTTATCTGGGCTGTTACATAGGACTGCAGGTGACAAATTAAAATTTTAGTTGCCAAATTTTAAATACATACGATTATGATTTAAAAAAAAGACTTGGAGAAGATAAAACACAGGTCACAGTAGTAAGCCAGCTCTACATATAGGGGAATACAACATCACATACCTGTTACATCCAGTCACATCTCCTGTCATGTAGATCTTCTCTTTCCTCTTCTTCTCGTTTTGACACAGACCGCCATAATAAATTCTTTCAGCCGCATCTCGTCTCTACAGAGTTTGTTACACAGACACATTAGATTTCTCATAATTGGGGTCATTTATCAAACTGGTGTAAAGTACAGCTGGCTTAGTTGCCCATAGCAATCAATCAGATAAATTACCCCAAAGGTCACTAAAGTGTCTACAGCAATTATATCCCCTAGAGTGCCCCCCGTAATAATAACGCCCTATATTGTGCTCCAGGTAATAATATCTATATAGTGTCCCCAAAAATAATGTTCCCTAATAGAAACGCCCCCCATGTAGTAATTTCCCCCACACTGCCCCATATAGTAATTTCCCCCACACTACCCCATATAGTAATTTCCCCCACACTGCTCCATGAAGTAATTTGCCCCATACTGCCCCATATAGTAATTTCCCCCACACTACCCCATATAGTAATTTCCCCCACACTACCCCATATAGTAATTTCCCCCACACTGCTCCATGAAGTAATTTACCCCACACTGCCCCATATAGTAATTTTCCCCCACACTGCCCCTATATAGTAATTTCCCCCACACTGCCCCATATAGTAATTTCCCCCACACTGCTCCATGAAGTAATTTACCCCACACTGCCCCATATAGTAATTTTCCCCCACACTGCCCCTATATAGTAATTTCCCCCACACTGCCCCATATAGTAATTTCCCCCACACTGCTCCATGAAGTAATTTACCCCACACTGCCCCATATAGTAATTTTCCCCCACACTGCCCCTATATAGTAATTTCCCCCACACTGCCCCATATAGTAATTTCCCCCACACTGCTCCATGAAGTAATTTACCCCACACTGCTCCATGAAGTAATTTACCCCACACTGCCCCATATAGTAATTTCCCCCACACTGCCCCTATATAGTAATTTCCCCCACACTGCCCCATATAGTAATTTCCCCCACACTGTCCCATATAGTAATTTCCCCCACACTGCTCCATGAAGTAATTTGCCCCATACTGCCCCATATAGTCATTTCCCCCACACTACTCCATATAGTAATTTCCCCCACACTACCCCATATAGTAATTTCCCCCACACTGCTCCATGAAGTAATTTACCCCACACTGCTCCATGAAGTAATTTACCCCACACTGCCCCATATAGTCATTTCCCCCACACTACTCCATATAGTAATTTCCCCCACACTACTCCATATAGTAATTTCCCCCACACTACCCCATATAGTAATTTCCCCCACACTGCCCCATATAGTAATTTCCCCCACACTACCCCATATAGTAATTTCCCCCACACTGCCCCATATAGTAATTTCCCCCACACTGCTCCATGAAGTAATTTGCCCCCACACTGCACTCCCATGAAATAATTTATCCTAACACTGCACTCCCATTAAATAATTTCCCCCACACTGCACTCCCATGAAATAATTTGCCCCCACACTGCACCCTATGAAGTAATTTGCCCCCATGTTGCACCCCCTGAAGGAATTCGCCCCTACACTGCCCCCATGAAGTAATTTCCCCCCACACTGCACCCCTTGAAGTAATTTGGCCCCACACTGCCCACCATGAAGAATTTGCCCCCACACTGAACCCCCTGAAGTGATTTGCCCCCACACTGCCCCCATGAAGTAATTTGCCCCCAAGTAATAATAGGTCCCACATGAAGTGATTAGCCTCCATTTAATAATCTGCCTCCATTTAATAATCTCCCCCCGAACTGATTTGCTACCACACTGCCCCATGTCCTCCTCTGCCCCCCCCCCCCCCCCAAAGTTAGCACACAGAAACAAAAAAAAATTAAAAGCTAATACTTACCTGTGTCCGGCATGGTGAAGCAGGCGCGCATTCTTCATTGTCCTGCGTCCCTCCCGACACAGGTGCGTGATTATGTCATCACGCATGCCTGCGCCTGGATTTCGCTACCGCATAGGCCTCAGGCCTACTAGGCCTGAAGCATATGGCGATGATTGGCAGCAGGGCAGGGAACTATTCGCTCCCGTGCCCTGCCGCAGTATGTGGGCGTTCGGGTCGGCGTTGGGGACCCCCAGGGATGCCGGGCCCGGGGCTACCGACCCAAGCGACCCTATTATAATCCGCCACTGGCCGTTAGTAGTGATGAGCGGGAGGTGCCATATTCGATTTCGCGATATTTTGCTAATATTCGATTGAATATTCGTGTTATATTCGTCGAAATCGAATATTCGTAATTATTCCAATTATCGCGAATAATATGCAATTTAATTAATCGTGTATTGCGATTTATTCTTTTGATAGTATAAAGCAACGTTCCTATGACTAATTGACTATGGCTAGGCTAATATGTGTATTTTACGAATATTCTTAATATTGCTCTAACTTCGTCTTTTAGAATATTCATAATATTCTTAAAGACGAAGTTAGAGCAATATTACGAATTTTCGTAAAATACACATATAGAATGTAATTTAGCTAATATAGTGCTATAATCCTTTTTTTTCCTCAATTTCTTTTTGCCTCTTATGAACTTAAGTTTTGTAAAATATGTACACTATTAAAAAAAATACTATAGCAGTATATTAGCTAAATTACAATCTATATGTGTATTTTACGAATATTCTTAATATTGCTCTAACTTCGTCTTTTTGACTATTCGTAATATTGCTCTAACTTCATCTTTTAGAATATTCGTTATATTGCTCTAACTTCGTCTTTTAGAATATTACGAATATTCTAAAAGACGAAGTTAGAGCAATATTAAGAATATACGTAAAAAGTTAAAATCACAATTCGATTATTATAACTTGAATTAATCGAATTGCGATTTGAACTTAGCACTGCTATATTCCATATTAGACTAGAATTAACGAATATGGAATATAGCAGTACTAAGTTTAAATCGCCATGCGATTACTTCGAGTTATATTAATCGCATCGCAATTTCAACTTGATGCTGCTGCTGGGTCTCAACTAAACCAGGTCCAAGTTGAAATCGCAATTCGATTAATTCAAGTTATAATAATCGAATTGCGATTTCAACTTGGACCTGGTTTACTATGGTTGGCTTCAATGGCTTGGTAGAATGAGCGAATAGGACGAATGTATTGGTCATATTCCACAAAACGAAGATAACAAAGTATTCTCCATCTTCGTTTTAGCTACCTATTCATCAACTGCACTAATTCTAGCAATCATATAGGAAAGTTTACTATAGAGACAGCTAAGTTTAATTCGCTATGCGATTATATTACTTAGCTTTTTTTTTTTTTATAAATAGAATAATTATAATACCTGATTATTATAATTATTTGATTTATAAAAAAAAGCTAAGTAATATAATCGCATAGTCAACTTTCCTATTTGATTGCTAGAATTAGCGAAGTTGATGAATAGATAGCTAAAAACGAAGATGGAGAATACTTCGTTATCTTTGTTTTGTGGAATATGACGAATACATTCGTCATATTCGCTAATTCGACCAAGCCAACCATAGTAAACCAGGTCCAAGTTGAAATCGCAATGCGATTAATATAACTCGAAGTAATCGCATGGCGATTTCAACTTAGCACTGCTATATTCCATATTAGGCTAGAATTAACGAATATGGAATATGGCAGTGTTAAGTTGAAATCGCAATTCGATTATTATAACTTGAATTAATTGAATTGCGATTTCAACGTAATTCTCAAATCCGACAGTGCATTCTAGTATATGGAGATGTTCCCATGGTGATGGGGACGCTCCATGAGCACGGAAGTCGGCAGAAGCGGCAACGGGCACTGACTGGAGCAGCCAGGAAGCCAGGAATCCAAAGGACAGGTAAGAACAACTTTAGGGAAGTGGGAAAGAAAAAAATATAACAATAAAAAAAAAAAAAGAATATTCGATTTCGTGAATATATAGAACTATATTCAAAATATTCTCGAAATCTCGAAGTCACGATATTCGAGAAATAAAATTGCAATTCGAATATTCGCGCTCAACACTAGCCGTTAGTAACCAGATTCAATCCAGGAAGGACCCCTTGACGATGTAAAGCATCCATACTTGGGAAAGCTGGGCACTTACGCAAAATGAACTGACCATATTTCACAAAATGGACGCCGCAGGCACAAATAATGGTGTAGATAGATAGATAGATATATAGATATTAGAAGATAGATGGCTATGGACGTGTCTGATTATGTCTGTAAAGGTTGCAGAAAGTCAAGCTATTTTTTAAAACTTAAAGAGGACCTTTTATCTGGCAAAAAATTCTGAACTAAGCACCCAGAGATCTCACTGCACTTACTATTATCCCTGGGCGCCGCTCCATTCTCCCGCTATGCCCTCCAGTATGTTCGGTTACTGGGTTACAGTAGGCGGAGACTTAGGGGACTTGGTTATAGTAGAAGGAGACTGCCCTTGTTCTCCTTGGCGTCTTCTTCTCCCAGGCTGTGAGCTCTGCGCTGCGATTGGCCAGCGCTACAGCCTAGGAGAAGGAGACGCCAAGGAGAACAAGGGCAGTCTCCTCCTACTATAAACAAGAGTCCCCGAACATACCGGAGGACATAACGGGAAAACGGAGTGGCGCCCAGGGATAATAGTAAGTGCAGTGAGATCCCTGGGCGCCGCTGTATATATTATGATACTTAGTTCACAATTTTTTTGCCAGATGTAAGGTCTTCTTTAAATGACTTGTAGCTTGAATTTAACATATTAGTAGATAGATAGATAGATAGATAAAAATATATGTGATAGATAGCTAAATAGACAAATAGGTATATATCTAGATAGGTAGATAGATACAATATTTATAGTAATATTTTATTAAGCAGGATTATAGATAGATAATAGATAGATAACAGATATTTATATAAATATATTAAAACATGCCCTGACATGTCTGACATGTCTGTGAAGGTCGCAGAAAGTCAAGCTATTTTTAAAACTTAAATGAGTTGCAGCCTGAATATACCATATTTGGGCTTGTCCGGACAGCTGGAAAAGGGGCGTGGCCACCTGTTACTTTGAGTTTGACAGTCCCCTCTTACTACTGGGAGGAATTATTTCACAGCATCTTGGTGCACCAGGGAGAGACGTCAGAAGGTGCTAGGGACAGTGTCAGAAAAGCGATTAACAAGTGCAGGGAAAGGATGGGGAGGAAAGGAATCATTTCACAGCATCTTAGTGCAGGGAGAGATGTCAGAAGTCGCTAGGGAAAGGGCTAGAAAAACCTCATTGTGAAAAAAAGCGATTTACAAGTGCAGGGAAACATTATTTGGGGATCCAAATAGCCATTATACAGCTCTGGCATTCCAGCAATTTGTTCTTGTTATTGGGGTGCAAGTGCTATGTTGAAAAGCCTTTAGTGGCTTATATCTGTGGGAAAAGAAAAATATATAATCATTTCACATCTGCAGTTATTTGTGTTGAAAGAGTTTAGTGGCCTATTTCAGTAGAAAAAGGAAAAATATATACGCATTTCACTTCTGAATTTATATGTGATGAAAGCGTTCAGTGTACTATTCAGTGCAAAAAGGAAAAAAAATACGCACTTCACTGTTGCATTTATTTGTGGTCAAATAGTTTAGTGGCCTATTTCAGTGCAAAACGAAAAATATATACGCATTTCACTTCTGCAGTTATATGTGTTGAAATTGTACAGAAAGAAAAACATATATGCACTTCACTGGTGCACTTATTTGTGGCAAAAGTATTTAGTGGCTTATTTCAGTACAGAAAGAAAAATATATACACACTTCACTGGTGCATTTATTTGTGGTGAAAGCTTTCAGTGGCCTATTTCAGTACAAAAAGAAAAATATTTTTTACGTTTTTAGGGGTGTTTTAATTTGCTTTTAATTTATTTAGTTCAGCTAAAAGTATGTCAGACAGAGAAGTGCCAGGCCATGCACAGAGGAGTGGCAGTGGCATAAATGTTTCTGGCGCAGGCAGAGGTCACAGCAGAGTAAGGGGGCATGGCAGCAGGAGTCGCAACGAGAGGCCTGAGCTCCCGGTGTCATCTAGTGGTCGTGTCTTGACCAGCAACCCAGCTGTTCTTGATTGGTTAACTCGGTCATCTACTTCATCCCAAGTAACATCAGACACCCCCAGCCAACAGTGGGTTCGTCAGACACAACTCTTAGTCCTGACCCACAGATCGTTGAAGAGGACATCAGTGACGTGCAGACACTACTCGATGATGATGAAGCCGATGGCACTTGGGAGCCGAGTGCAGAAGGGGCTTCATCATCATTAGGAGAAGAGGGTGGCAGCTTGCCTGTGAGGCAGCGGCTGAGCCAGTAAGGTGGTAGCATGGCTGGGAGTCAGCAGGGTGGCAGCAGTTGCAGGTCGGGAGCCAAACGTGCCTTGGGTAGACCACCTGCTTCGCACGTGCCTACCTGCCCGGGAAGTAGTGGTGCACGGGTTCACGGAGGCAGCAGTGGTAGCAGTCAGTCAGGGCGGACTGTTGGGGGGAAAATAACCTACTCGGTGGTGTGGCAGTTTTTTGTTAAGCCATAAGTAGAATATGTGGGCAGAAGGTGAAGCGTGGCAAGGGTGCCAATGTTGGCACCACGGCGCTGCGTCAACATATGCAGCGTCACCATAAAGTGGCCTGGGAGAACCGGGGCTTTAATGTGGTGGTCCAGCCTGCGCAGCAACCTCTGCATCACCCAGTGGCATGCACCCGGTTTCAGGCAATCAAGGCTCAACCACCTCAGCTGAAGGGAGCTGTCTGTCATTCCCATGTTTTGATGGTCCAGATGCTCCTGCTCCTACTTGTCACTCATTCCGTCAGCAATCAATCACTGAAGCGATTGCCAAGAGACAGCAGTATGCGTGCATGCATCCAATGGCGCAGAAGCTGAAAGTGCTCCTGTCCAAGTTGCTGGTGCTGCAGTCCCTCCCTTTGCAAGTGGTGGACTCTGCACCTTTCAGAGAACTGATGGCTTGTGCTGAGCCGAGGTGATGACCGACAATGGTAAGAACATTGTGGCGGCGCTGCTTCAAGGAAGGCTGAGCCATGTGCCTTCGCACACGTGTTCAATCTGGTTGTCAAGCGGTTCCTGAAGTCTTCCACCCATCTGCAAGACATCCTAAAAATGGCCAGAAAACTTTTCATGCACTTCAGCCACTCGTACACCGCAAATCACACCCTCCTTGAGCTGCAGCGGCAAAACGGTATCCCCCAACATAGGCTGATATGCGTTTCCACCCGTTGAAATTCCACCCTCCATATGTTGGACCGACTATACGAACAGAGAAAGGCCATCAACGATTTCTTGATGATGCAAGTGGATAGGAGTACTCCCCTGTGTAACTTCAATGTCAGCCAGTGGTAGCTCATGCGTGACACCTGCCGTCATTCCACTGCTTCATGTTCTGGAACATATGGTGGTAACAATGACTGGTCAGGGGACTGGAGACGTGGTGTCTAGATCTCACAGACATATGAGCCCTGTGGGAGCAGAATTAGAAGAGTAGGAGGAGGGGGAGGAGGACATTGGGGCACAGGCAATGTGTAGCGAAATTGGTGTTTTTTTTACTCAGCTGACAGGAGAGGAGGAGCAGCCAGAGGAGCTACAGGGCGATGAGGAAGACGAGACAGAGGACCCAGACACACCGTGGCAGTATGCAGTGGAGATGGAGGCAGGGAGTCCCTTCAAGTCCCTTGCACAAATGGCCTGATGCATGCTCACTTGCTTGCGTAGTGACAGCTGAGTTGTCACCATTCGGCAGAGGGATGACTTCTGGCTCTCCACCTTCTTAGACCTTCGCTACCGGTCCAGAATGGGGGTAATACACCCACTGAGAGGGAGGACAAACTGAACTACTACAGAGTCATCCTATGTAGTCAGTTGGCCACTGCCTATCTGTGCCATCATCCATCCTCTCGCAGGTCTGACTGGGGGGGGCCCTCTGAATTCACGTTTCACTGCCATGGCTGCTGGGGATGGGTGGGGTGGCAGGAGCAGTACCAGCTCCATCAGCAGCAGCCTTAGTCTACAGTCGCTGATGAATAGCTTTCTTCACCCGCATAGTGAATAAACTACTCACCAGCAGCAGCAGGTAGACCTGGAGCAGGACCTGAACCAGCAGGTGGTGGCATACTTGGACAGCACCCAGCCAAGCCACATTGAAGATCCGGTGGACTACTGGGCAGCTAAACTGGATTTGTGGCCACAACTTGCAGAGTTTGCCCTTGAAAAGCTGTCCTGCCCAGCCACTAGTGTGGCATCAGAGTGGGTGTTGAGTGTGGCGGAGGCCATATTTACCCCAAGGAGAACTCACCTGTCCACCCAAAATGTGGAGAGTCTGACCTTTGTCAAGATGAATCAGGCGTGGATCAGACAGGATTTTCAACCACCATTTCCTGATGCATCAAACTAGATCATCCATGGTGCCACACCAACACTTTGATAAGAGACCGGTCTCTTCTGACTACCTGCCTCAGCTAGTACTCTGATGTTGCAACTATATCACCTTGCTACTGTGTGGTATTCTGATGCTGCTACTGCCATCTCCACACTATGTCACCTTAAGTTGCCACTCTGTGGTAACCTCCTGCTGCTGCTGCTGCTGCTGCTACTGCTATCTTCACACTATGTCACCTTGCCACTCTGTGGTATCCTGAGGCTGCTGCTGCTACTGCCATCTCTACACTATGTCACCTTGCCACTCTGTGGTATCCTGAGGCTGCTGCTGCTACTGCCATCTCTACACTATGTCACCTTGCCACTCTGTGGTAGACTGATGCTGCTGCTGCCATCTCCACACTATGTCACCTTGCTACTCTGTGGTAGACTGATGCTGCTGCTACTGCCATCTCTACACTATGTCACCTTGCCACTCTGTGGTATCCTCCTGCTGCTGCTACTGCCATCTCCACACTATGTCACCTTGCCACTCTGTGGTATCCTGATGCTGCTGCTGCCATCTCCACAATATGTCACCTTGCTACTGTGTGGTATCTTAATGCTGCCATCTCCACACTATGTCACCTTGCCACTCTGTGGTATCCTGATGCTGCTACTGCCATCTGCACACTATGTCACCTTGCCACTCTGTGGTCTCCTGATGCTGCTGCTGCCAACTCCACACTATGTCACCTTGCCACTGTGTGGTATCCTGATGCTGCTGCCATCTACACACTATGTCACCTTGCCACTCTGTGGTATCCTGATGCTGCAGCCATCTCAACACTACGTCACCTTGCCACTCTGTGGTCTCTTGATGCTGCTTCCATCTCCACACTATGTCACCTTGCCACTCTGTGGCATCCTCCTGCTGCTGTTGCCATCTCCACACAATGTCACCTTGCCACTCTGTGGTATTCTGATGCTGCTGCTGCTACTGCCATCTCTACACTATGTCACCTTGCCACTCTGTGGTATCCTCCTGCTACTGCCATCTCCACGCTATGTCACCTTGCCACTCTGTGGAAGCCTGATGCTGGTGCTGCTACTGCCATCTCCACACTATGTCACCTTGCCACTCTGTGGTAGACTGATGCTGCTGCTGCCATCTCTACATTTTGTCACCTTGCTACTCTGCGGTATCATCCTGCTGCTGCTGCCAGCTCCACACTATATCACCTTGCCACTCTATGGTCTCCTGATGATGCTGCTGCTGCCGCCATCTCCACCCTATGTCACCTTGCTACTGTGTGGTATCCTAATGCTGCCATCTCAACACTATGTCACCTTGCCACTCTGTGGTATCCTCCTGCTGCTGCTGCTACTACCACCTCCACACTATGTCACCTTGCCATTCTGTGGTCTCCTGATGCTGCTGCTGCTACTGCCATCTCCACACTATGTCACATTGCCACTCTGTGGTCTCCTGATGCTGCTGCTACTGCCATCCCCACACTATGTCACCTTGCCACTCTGTGGTATCCTGATGCTGCTGCTACTGCCATCTCCACACTATGTCACCTTGCCACTCTGTGGTCTCCTGATGCTGCTGCCATCTCCACACTATGTCACCTTTCCACTCTGTGGTATCCTGCTGCTGTCATCTCCACACTATGTCACCTTGCCACTCTGTGGTATCCTGATGCTGCTGCTACTGCCATCTCCACACTATGTCACATTGCCACTCTGTGGTCTCCTGATGCTGCTGCTACTGTCATCACCATACTATGGCACCTTGCCACTCTGTGGTATCCTGATGCTGCTGCTACTGCCATCTCCACACTATGTCACCTTGCCACTCTGTGGTCTCCTGATGCTGCTGCCATCTCCACACTATGTCACCTTGCCACTCTGTGGTCTCCTGATGCTGCTGCTGCTGCTACTGCCATCTCCACACTATGTCACCTTTCCACTCTGTGGTATCCTGCTGCTGACATCTCCACACTTTGTCACCTTGTCACTGTGTGGTATGCTTCTGATGCTGCTGCTGTTGCCACCTCCAGACTCTGTCATTGTGCTACTCTGTGGCCTCCTCCTGATGCTGCTGCTGCTGCCACCTCGACACTCTGTCATTGTGCCACTCTGCAATCTCCTCATGCTGCTTCCACCTCATCAATATGTCATATGTCCACTCTGCGGACTTCTCATGCTGTTCCCACCCTCCCCACTTCTTGAATGGGCCGCTATTTTGCCTTTTGGTCTCGCTGACATCATCATTTATTTGACCTTTCTTCTGATCTGTCATAAGGAAGGAAAAATGAGATGCACAGCGGATCCTGTCTGTGTAGCAGCTGTAAGGTCTGTATGGTACCATCAGAATTGGCTTATGATTTGGTAGCCAAAAGCAGGAGTGGGTACAAAACACAGAAGACATGCAAATATTCCATTCACGTGCCATTTCTGTTTTAGATCCACTCCTGTTTTTTTTTTTTTGGCATTAGCAATACTGATGGATTATTGAGTGCTGACCGAGTGAAGGCGTATGCTCCACAGACAGGATCCGTTTTTTATGAGTTATTGTTCTGATGGATCAGGGGAAGGGCAAAATAATCAGTGATGTCAACACAAACTTACTGCTGACACCCTCTCCACTCTGTCGGGGGGGGGGGGGGGGGGCTCTACTTGTATTTCCGTTTAATAGAACAGGTTCTGATAACATCTCTGTGGAATCAGCTGGCGACAGTGTAAAAGGAGTGTGCTTCTTTTTGGCACTAACATCGACCTGTAAGGCTGGGTTCATACTTGAGTTATTTGGTCAGTTTTGGCCCCGTGACTGTTCGAATATGTGAAGTGTGCAGTGATTCTAAGAGCGACGCCTGTCATCTGCATGTCATACGGACTCACAATATTTTTTCTGTACCAAAGCAGACTCCCTATTTGTGTTACTACAAGGCACAGTGTTCTACACCACTATAAAGGCTCTCAGCAGCCAGGAAATAGACTTTTTTTTAAATGTAATTCATTGCGAATATATTCAGATCGAATCAAATTTCCCCCAAAAAGTTTTGCGAACCGGCGAATCGAATTTTTTAAAAATTTGCTCCTTTCTAATTATAATCCCTGCACCATGCCGTACAATATACATTATAATCCATATACCATACCGTACAATATACAGTATAATCCATACACCATGCCATACAATATACACAATAACCCCACAGTGTAGGTTTTATACTGTATATTGTACGGAATAGTGTCTGAACTATACTGTATATTGTACGGCATGGTGTATGAACTATACTGTATATTGTACGGCATGGTGTATGAACTATGCTGTATATTGAACGGAATGGTGTATGGATTATAATGTACACTGTACAGCATGGTGCAGTGATTATAATGTATACTGTACAGCATGGCACATGGATTATAATGTATTTTATACAGCATGGTGCAGGGATTATAATGTATACTGTACAGCATGGTGTATGAACTATTTACTGTATGGTATATTGTACAGCATGTTGTATGGATTATAACGTGCATTGTATAGCATGGTATAGGGGTTATACTGTATATTGTTTGGCATTTTGTATGGATTATAACGTACATTGTATAGCATGGTGCAGGAATTATACTGTATATTGTACAGCATGGTGCAAGGATTATAATATCTACTTTACAGCAAATGTATGGAGGTTACACCATGACAGACAATATAACCCCATGCGCCATGCTGTACAATAAACAGTTTAACCCCTACACAGTGTAGCAGTATACTGTATATTGTGTGGCACAGTGTATGCTATATGTGTATAACATAAACATATTGCACATGAAAACTTACAATCACTTGGCTTAGCCCTTGGGGATCTCGGACGCCACTTCAACACTTTGGCTGGGGGGCTAGATCTAAGAACATGCCATCCCCTCCTCTTTTCCTGCACTGCACATGTTCTCCTCTTCCAGTAGCAGCAGTGCATGAGGAACGAGGCGGGGCCAGCTTGGAGCACCGCACAGGAACTTCGTGACACTGGATTACGTCAGGACATTAAGGAAACTGTGGGCAGTATGGTGGGTGCCTGTTCTGAGTTCTAGGGCCACCCACTACAGCAATGCACACAGTGGAAATTGTGTGCATTGTCAGGGTAGGCTTCCCCAGAGTACAGAGCAGGCATACACCATTACATGAAGTCCGGGCTCTGGCGGTGAGCAGGCATTCAGAGGTCCTGATTGGAGACACAAAGGAAGCCGCACAGCCGTGCAGCTTACAGGGAACACTGCCCTTGACCCAATATGACAGCTTTCAAGGTGGCGGCCATTCTGAACATAGCCTAAAAGATAGGTCCCCTCACCTATTACTTGTTGGGGTATTCAGATATTTCTTGTTTCCTTTTGTTTCTGAAATAAAAGGGTATCCTGAGACTTTTGACTCACCCTGTACAGTTTATAACTCATCCAGAACCTTCTGGTGGGAAGGGAGAAGCACAGCCTATCAGAAACAATGTTGTAGTTCAAAGCTGCCAAAGACTTGTATTGTGCCTCAACATAAGTTAATTGGAATGACTAAGCAGTTTCCAGACATAAATAACCATCTGACATAGCTAAACCAAACTGTCACATGTTTCCTGTCTCTGTTTTTCCCCTCCAAAATTTAGTCCCTTATGACAGCAGTGGAAAATTACTAGCTTCTCAGTGCACAGGCTGAAAAGTCCCAAAGTCTTTCAGTATTAACTCTTTCCATAGTGCAGTGAAAATAAAGTATAATAACAGTGTAAATGAAAAGGCTATATTACAATAAACATATAAAGTGCAGTTCAACAATCTAGAACAGCAGTTGTGCAAAGTGCAATGAAGTAAGGCGTTTATGGCATTGCATAGTAGCAATAAGGGCAAATGTCCACAAATATTCAGACTCCAAAGTACACTTTCTCGAGGGCACTACAATAGAAACTAATATGCTTTTATGTTTAACCTGGGTACGAGAGAAGGGATATTAAAAGCAGAGAATTAGATTAAATATGTAATCAGCAGATATAAAGAATATGTCACATGAGGAGGTTTAGTTTTAAATAGGATATACTGCAAAGAAGGCAGAGTAAAAGTAAAGGCATGTTCATACCAGCACTAGTCATTTTGGTCTCTTCTTTTTGCTGGAATCTGCGAAAGAGGCAACAACAGCCATACAGTACGGAACATGAAGGCAAGCAGACTCTGGCAGTGGCATAATTGGACCAGCATTAAATAGCCACCATCAGCAATGGCAGATCCAGCCATTGGCCTCAGCTCAAGGTGTGTGATAATCCTCATGGATCTATACCTTATTCAGTTTGACACGTAATGTTTTGTACACTTGCAGAGGACAAGTTTGTTTATTTGGGTGTGATGACACCTGTGGCACTGAAAAACTTCTCTGGCAGTACACTGAAGACTGAACCAAACAGTGCACTCAGAGCAAACTAGGTCTGTTCCAGAAATCCATGTTATTAGGGAACGGGGCACGTGTTGGGTAGAGGCCACAGCCCTGGTAAGACTGGACCTGGTTGTTCATGCAGTACAAATTCATTTGCTTATTTGGCATGCCACATGAAAAAACTGGTCCATCATGTTCATCAGACTGAATAGGCTGCTGAGATTTTTGCTACTTGTGGTTGCAGAGAAAATGGGAGGTGACTGATACACCTGTCAGCACATAAGCAAGCATGCAGCTTGCCATGCTTGCCAGAGTGTCCAAGGACCCAGTACTTTCTGGCTCCATCCCTCCTCCACTGCGATGACTGGTCATCATGCCCAGTGTCATTGTCATCATTATCATCAGCCTCCACAAATCTCCCCCAAATGCAGCACAGCCATGATATTACTGCCATTGTCGCTGATCACCTTGCTGGGTGATGGGAGAAAGCTCATTGAAATGGATGTGGAGGGAGGATTTGGATAAGAGCCTGGTGTGGAAACCAGACTGGCAGAACATGGATGTGTCAATGGGACTGCTGCTGTGGTGCTGTGTCATTGCAGCCATGCAAAACATTGACCCATTGTGCTGTGAAAGACAAGTAGTCCTTGGCCATAACAGCTGCTCCACATGTCCGTGGAGGTATGCACCTTGCTGAACTGTGACAATTCCTAAGAGCAACACATATTCTCCAGCACATGAGAGTGCAAGGCACAGATGTATCTTATTTTAGAAATAATGAAAGACAAGACAATGTTTGAAAAAAATAATGGACAGCTGGCCAAAAGTACTAAAACGATACAACAGAATTACATTTTGATGAAGGTGTGGAACTGCAAGACATTTGGAGGGCAAGACAATTTTAAACAATTTAAAAAAAACTTGATAGCTGGCGTGAAATACTAATGCGATTGGGCAGAATAAAACTTGGCAGAAGGTGTGAAGCTGCACAACATTTGGAGATAAAGACAGTGGACAGCTGGCCAGAGGTTCTAATGCCATAGAGCAGAATAAAATTTAAGTGAAGACATAGAACTGCAAGACAATTACCACACCTAAGTGGTACAACAGTAACTGCACCACCAGCAACTTGGCCAAGTGGGAGTTCAAAAGCTAATTGCTGGTCGCAAATAGTTGTCTCATGGTCACACATTTTATTATGGATGTCTCATGATGGAGAAAATTGAGCTGATGATAAGGACACTATACAGCTTGGGAAGGCGGCCTGACTGCCACAAAGAAGACTTGGAGAAGGAGGTCAGTCTGAATGCTGGCCAGTTCTATTTTTCCAATGGATCTGTTAGTGCCACCTCATGTGCTGCAATAGAGCCCTAACACCTAGTGTATGTTTGTGTTTGAATGCCCACGGCTTATTTTCATCCTGCAGATATTACACATGCAAGTGGTTTTGTGTGCCGGCCCTGTGGAGAAAAATTACAGTACGGGAGATACTAGCACAGAGCTAGCAGCAGCCGAGCTTGGCCTTGGAACGTTTTGACCCTGCATCAGTGGTATCAACAGCATCAGCACTTCCTTAGCTGACCACAATTGGCTTTGGCAGTTTTTTTGGAGGTTTTGTCTGTATGTTGCCTGTGCTCTTTAATGCTGCCGTGGACATCACCCTCCTCCTCCCGTTCCCAGGTCCTGTCCAACACACAATCATCATAATAGTCTTTACGCTCCCCACCTGTATTTACCCCAAGTGTGACTGTTGCCATGGCTATCACTGCCCCTTCAGCCACCACCCTGGCTACAAGTGCCATACTACTACTACCACCACCACCACCAACACAGCTATGCATTAATTCCCATGACTCCACCTGAATCTCCTCATGGCAGTCCAAACGGTGACTGTTCTCACAGAACACATCAATAAGAAGACTATTTTGAGTATCTTCCATAGCACATTGGATGTTGTTGCAATGTGAAAGTGAAAGAGATGATGAAAGTGAAATGCTTCTCTGGGACACAAGGAGGACAAGCAGAAGGAAGGCCCTCAGCTATAGCTGAATTTACACTGGTGTATTGACGCACTAAAATGTGCTGATTCTACACTCATATAACGATGCACTAAAATGCACTGAATTAAACTGGTATATTGAGGCACTAAAATGCGCCAAATTTACACTGATGTATTGACTCACTAAAATGCACTAAATATACACTGATATTTTGTCACAGTAAAATACACTGGATTAACCTGGAATATTGATACACTAGAATGTGCTGAATTAAATAAGTTAATTGACACATTAAAATGTGATCAATTATAGGTGTAATTATAAATGGTAGCAAAATTGCAACTGGTTTTAGAAAGAAAGAAATATGCTAGTGGAGGTGCTGGGAATATGCCTATAAAACACTTATGAACTGTAGAAGCTTGAGGTTTAAGAAGAAAAAAAGGCTGGCTGGTCATGCACAGAAAAAAGATCTATGTGCAGGCACTGCAAGATTTGTATGCATGTGGGGCATTACATGAACAGCTTTCCAGCAGCTGCTCTCACTGTAAAACACATACACATTACAATGCCCCTATGCTCTCCCTCTCTACTGATGAAACCTGACGTTTCTGCCTAATAAATTAATCTATCTAACATATCTTCTGTACACTTACTACACTGTCCATACAAGTCCCTAATATGGCTGGCTTGTGAACGTAATTGGTGTCTGCCAGAGAAATGGCACACATGACCTCTCACATCACTGGCTGCTTCACACCTAGCACAGGGCCTAATAGACCAGCCAATATCCTGCCTCCTGTTTGGCTGACAGGTTGCCTGCAAAGCATTGTTGGCAATCCCACCATCCAAGGCCCCTTCCAAGGTCATGTGATCCCCTGTCTTCATCCTCCCTGCCCTGTGAAAGTGAAGTGGCAGGTGCAGTTTTGCGTGATTTGTCCTAAGTGAATTTCCAAAATGTCAGATTTGTTTGGCGGAAGAATTTTTGGAAAACTCGTTTGTTTAGAATCAATTCTCTCATCTCTAGTTCTAACCCGTAAACTGTCTGATGTTTACATGTAGAACGTACAAGTCCTGAATACTATGAACAGATGTTTGTCAAACTGGGATGTGTGAGGTCACAATTAGTGATGAGTGAAGCGAGCTTCGTATCCTAGATCCAAAGTCGCTTTGTTTAAAACTTCAGATCAATACTATACAAAGATCTGTCTCTGTACAGCATTAAATGTATGGCCTCTGATGAGGCAAAGTCAGTTATTACCAAAGTCTCGCAAGACTTCGGTGAATAACTTCGGTATTTGATTTTTAAACTGGAAAACCATTTTAAAACTTGGATCTGAATTTTGCTTCAGCTCCAAGGTACCAGTAGGCAAGGGCGTTGCTAGGGTCTGCAAACATCCGGGGCACAAGCCCAATTTATCACGCCCCCATGAAGCCACGCCCCACCCCACCCCATGAATCCACACCCCCATCGCCTGGGGGGGGGCCTTCACAGTAGTTATTAACCCCTTTCAGCAGTCCCCCTTTCACAGTAGTTATTAACCCCTTTTAGCAGTCCTCCCTTCACAGTAGTTATTAACCCCTTTCAGCAGTCCCCCCTTCACAGTAGCTATTAACCCCTTTCAGCAGTCCCCCCTTTAGTGAATAGAGGACTGCTGAAAGGGGTTAATAACTACTGTGAAGGGCCTAGCCATCTGGGCAACCCAACAAATAATCCCCCCACCCCCTTGTACTTTAACCCCTTCCAGGAGTCCCGCCTTCATAGTAGTTATTAACCCCTTTCAGCAGTCCTCCTTCAGTGAATGGGGTACTGCTGAAAGGGGTTAATAACTACTGTGAAGGGCCTAGTTGTCTGGGCAACCCCACAGATCATCCCCTCAGTAATCTATATCCTGCAGTAACTGAACTTTAAATCAGCACTCATCTCATTACTATCTTACACACTCAGCTCCAGTAACAGGCAGTGCGGGCGGCGCTCACTCACTGATGTCACGCGCCTGCGCCGCCTAGTGGGAGGAGAAGGTGCGTGACATCAGTGCGAGAGCGCCGCCCGCACTGCATGTTTACGGAGCTGAGTGTGTAAGATAGTAATGAGATCATGAGCGCTGATTTAAAGTTCAGTTACTGCAGGATACGGATTAGGATGGCGGGGTCGGTGTAGAGTAGTGCTGCGCAGCGCAGGAGAGTCAGAGCGGTTGGCTGGCCCTGCCAGCATAACATTTGGGGCACTGGTCAAAACATCCAGGGCTCAAGCCCCAAATGTTTTGACCTAACGACGCCCCTGCCAGTAGGAACAGAGGCCAAGTTTGGGTCCAAGTTTTAAAATGGTTTTCCAGTTTTAAGAGTCTCTACCACCAGATTTTGACATTTTTCGCTGACTGACACTAGCGATCTGCTACTGTCTGCACTACCTAACAGTGCTCTTGTATCACCTTTGTCTGCTGCCGTTCAGCTTAAAAACTTACTTTTATTGAGACTCTAGGTGCTATATGGGCGTTTTTTCAGCACCTAGAGGCTCCGTCTACTCACTATTTCTGCCGCCCACCGCGTCCCTCCAGCCCGCCCCGCTCCTCTTGATTGACAGCCAACCTCGCTCCATCTCGAATTCCCTCGCCTGCGCCGTGCGCTTCTGTATTCAGTGCAGGTGCAGTGACTGTCGGACCGCAGTAAAGATGCCGGCGCAGGGAGCGGTCCGACAGTCAATGCGCCTGCGCAGAATACAGAAGCGCACGGCGCAGGCGCGGGAATTTGAGATGGAGCGAGGTTTGCTGTCAATCAAGAGGAGCGGGGCGGGCTGGAGGGACAAAGGTGATACAAGAGCACTGTTAGGTAGTGCAGACACTAGCAGATCGCTAGTGTCAGTCAACGAGAAATCTCAAAATCTGGTGGTAGAAACCCTTTAAAAATCAAATACCAAAGTTATTCACCGAAGTCTTATGAGACTTCGGGAACAACTGACTTCGTCTCATCAAAAGCCATACATTGTAATGCTTTACGAGATGGATCTCCGTACAGCATTAATCCGAAGTTTTGAGTGAAGGATTTTCAGATCTAGGATCTGAAGCTATCTTTGATCATTCCTAGTCACAATCATAATTAGAAAGGCTATTATTATAGGTCTATTCAGACTTCAGTTCTTCCTGTAACTGAATAGCAAACTCAAACATGGCAGGAGTTGATTCCCCATTGTGCAATTGAAGCGGTTGTCCGCTTTTTTTTATATTGATGACCTATTCTCAGGATAGGTCATCAATATCAGATCAGAGGGGGGGGGGGGGGTGGCTCCTGGCACCCTCAATAATCAGCTGTTTAAGAGATTGCAGCACTCGTACGAGTTTACCTGCTTACCTGGTCACTGTGGAAGGAGCCGTCCCATTGAAGTGAAGGGGACAGCAGAGTTGTCATTACAATTTCTCACCGCTGCAGTTGCAACATTGAGCAGGTAAACAGTGAAGAGAAGTTAGCACTCGTATGAGTGCTGCGATCTCTTCAAACAGCTGATTGGCAGGGGTGCTGGGTGTCGGACCCCCGCCAATTTGATATTGATGATGTATCTTGTGGATCGGTCATCAGTATAAAATAGCAGACAACCCCATTAAGACCAAGAAGAACAACTATGAGTTTGTACAGATTATATATTTATATATGGGGTAAGTAGGGAAGATTTACTAGTACTGCGTGGCCAATTAGTTAACTAATGAAGACCACCACACAGGTGGTCTGAATTCTAAATGTCCGTGCTCAACCTTTAAGACTGCTTGGTTATTAAGAATTCAGACTGTCTCTATAGTGCGGTTTTCATTAGTTAAACATCAAGCAGCTGCAGCCTAAATGGCTATGCAGTTCTTGACCACAGCTGGCGGTGACACTAACAGATCACGACAGTGCCATGTTGTCATACCCCAGGACTCCTGCACACGACCGTAGGTGTCTCCCGTTGCCGTATTGACCACATTTGCGGATCCGCAACACACGGGCACCGTTCTGTGTACATTCTGCATCACGGATGCGGACCCATTCACTTAAATGGGTCCGCAAATCCGGAGATGAAAAATGGTGCGGAATGGAAGCACGGAACGGAACCCTACGGAAGCACTATGGAGTGCTTCCGTGGGGTTTCGTCCCGTACTTCCGTTTCACAAAAAGATAGAACATGTCCTATCTTTTTGCAGAACGACCGGATCGCGGACCCATTAATGTGAATGGGTCCCCGATCTGCTGCGGCTGCCCCACAATCGGTGTTCGTGCATTGCGGCCCCGCATTCTGCGGGCCGCAGCAAGACCACGGGGCACACACGTTCGTGTGCAGGAGGCCTTATGAGGATTCTGGTGCAATTAGTAAATCGCAATAGCAAACCTAACCCAGTTAGGCCCCTTTCACACGGGCGAGTTTTCCGTGCGGGTGTGATCCGTGCGGCGAACGTATAGCACCCGCACTAAATCCTGACCCATTCATTTCTATGGGGCTGTGCACATGAGCGTTGTTTTTCACGCAACACTTGTGCGTTCAGTTGAAATCGCAGCATGCTCTATATTGTCCAATTTTGACGTGACGCAGGCCCCATAGAAGTGAATGGGGTGCGTGAAAATCGCATAGCATCCGCAAGCAAGTACGGATGCGGTGCGATTTTCACGCACGGTTGCTAGGAGACGATCGGGATGGAGACCCGATCATTATTATTTTCCCTTATAACATGGTTATAAGGGAAAATAATAGCATTCTGAATACAGAATGCATAGTAAAACAGCGCTAGAGGGGTTAAAAAAAATTAAAAATAATTTAACTCACCTTAGTCCACTTGATCGCGAAGCCCGGCATCTCGTTGTGTCTCCTCTGCGCTGAACAGGACCTGGGGTGAGCTGCTCCATTAAATACCGGTTAAGGACCTTTGATGACGTCACTCCGGTCATCACATGGTCTTTTACCATGGTGAATCACCATGGTAAAAGATCATGTGACGTACCATGTGATGACCGGAGTGACATCATCGAAGGTCCTTAACCGGTATTTAATGGAGCAGCTCACCCCAGGTCCTGTTCAGCGCAGAGGAGACACAAGGAGATGCCGGGCTTCGCGATCAAGTGGACTAAGGTGAGTTAAATTATTTTTTCTTTTTTTTTAACCCCTCTAGCGCTGTTTTACTATGCATTCTGTATTCAGAATGCTATTATTTTTCCTTATAACCATGTTATAAGGGAAAATAATACAATCTTCAGAACATGAATCCCAAGCCCGAACTTCTGTGAAGAAGTTCGGGTTTGGGTACCAAACATGTGCGATTTTTCTCATGCGAGTGCAACGCATGACAATGTTTTGCACTCGCGCGGGAAAATCGCGCATTTTCCCGCAACGCACCCGGCTCTTATCCGGGCAAAAAAACTGACGCCCGTGTGAAAGAGGCCTAAGGATCTAAATTTGAGATTTAATTTAGTATATACACATCTGAGTGTGAAAAGAGTTCATCATATTTCTGCGCTACCACCTACCTAGATGAAATGTGTTTTATGAGATGCAGCTGTATATGGAAAAATAACAACTGGAGTAGACAGCAATGCTTTATGAACACAATGTACTGTTTTCCATGACCTAAACACAGAGCACAAAGCAAAAACCCTGAAAAGTCAGGCAGTTGGGCACCTATTGTAGATTGAGGTAAACTATTACAATTTACTATGCTGGAAAGTTAGCAAAGCAATTTGGCAGAAATAGAAAAGGCATTTGGTCTTTGTAGTAATGATTCAGCCACTAATAAGAAAAGTGGGACCAGAGATCTTCTTAAATTTGAAACACATTTGAAAAGGTAGAAATGTTTCAAGTTGTGAGCATTCCTTGGCTGCCCATATGCACATGTTCAATGCTTACAATTCTGTGCAGGTTATTGAAGTAGGACTTCCTGCGTAATGTAGAATTTTGGGAAGGAGCAAAGGTTAGTAAATAACGAGCAGTTTGTATATTTTCGGAGAGCAATCCAAGGTCTAGTTAACAAATATTGATTCATTATCCCACATAGGGTTTCTTTATGAGATGAATAAGCCAATAGAAGGAAACATTTCATGCCTCAAATGATGTATAAATCCTTGTACTCAAGGACAAACATCTAAGTCAAATGTGAATTGGAGTTTTAGTCTTCAACTAATTTTTCTCTCACGGCTTAACGATGATTTCACACATGCTGACTTCATGAAGTTTGTATGCAGTTTTTTCAAAACAAAGAATGTATTCACCGAAGGAAGTCTACTTAATTTCCCTTTACAATCCACTCCTGACAGTGGCTTCAAAGCTGCGTAAAAAAGAAATCGGCACCTTTAGACTCTGCTCTAGTATTCTAGTAGGCCTAGAATCACAAATCACAGCTCCTTATCGCCTTCATTTAAGATGTGTAAAATATTGCTATTGCTATCCTATTCAGGTTTCCAAATGTCAATCGTCTTTTGTGCTGCCATATCCTTCATCAGATGCCATATGAACAAGGCCAAATATACCTATTGGCACAAATGGCCTTAAGGGGAGGGCACCCGTCCGGAGGAAAATGTACATATCCACATAGTTTACCTTCTTTTGAAAGATATATTCATTTTTATGATAATTTTAAGTGAATGTTATCTGTGCCTGGGATAAACATAGTTAATATAGAAACATAGAATGTGTCGGCAGATAAGAACCATTTGGCCCATCTAGTCTGCCCAATATACTGAATACTATGAAAAGCCCCTGGCCCTATCTTATATGAAGGATGGTCTTATGCCTATCCCATGCATGCTTAAAGGGACACTGACAGGCCCAATAAGCATATTTAGCTATATATATGACTGCACAGGTCTTCTAATGTGTATTAAAAACATATAAGTATAACCCCTGTCCACCTTATAAATACAGCAAACTCATGTTTTATAACCTGATGTAATCGCTCTTCTTTCTGCCCAAGGGGCGGCGTTTCAGCTTCACTTGCGCCCAGCCAGCTGCGCTCCAACCGCCATTTTGAAGCGCCGCCCAGCTCATCAATATTCACTTCGCTGGGCGGCTTCTGCTGTCCCCGATGTTCCGAGATCCCGCGCATGCCCAGTAGAAAGCTGTGGGATCTCGGAACGTCGGGTACAGCAGAAGCCGCCCAGCGAAGTGAATATTGATGAGCTGGGCGGCGCTTCAAAATGGCGGTTGGAGCGCAGCTGGCTGGGCGCAAGTGAAGCTGAAACGCCGCCCCTTGGGCAGAAAGAAGAGCGATTACATCAGGTTATAAAACATGAGTTTGCTGTATTTATAAGGTGGACAAGGGTTATACTTATATGTTTTTAATACACATTAGAAGACCTGTGCATGCATATATATAGATAATTATGCTTATTGGGCCTGTCAGTGTCCCTTTAAACTCCTTCACTGTATTTGCAGCTACCACTTCGGCAGGAAGGCTATTCCATGCATCCACTACTCTCTCAGTAAAGTAATACTTCCTGATATTACTTTTAAACCTTTGCCCCTCTAATTTAAAACTATGTCCTCTTGTAGCAGTTTTTCTTCTTTTAAATATTCTCTCCTCTTTTACCTTGTTGATTCCCTTTATGTATTTAAAAGTTTCTATCATATCTCCTCTGTCTCTTCTTTCTTCCAAGCTATACATGTTAAGCTCCTTTAATCTTTCCTGGTAACTTTTATCCTGCAATCCATGTACTAGTTTAGTAGCTCTTCTCTGAACTCTCTCCAAAGTATCAATATCCTTCTGGAGATATGGTCTCCAGTACTGAGCACAATACTACAAATGAGGTCTCACTAGTGCTCTGTAGAGCGGCATGAGCACCTCCCTCTTTCTACTGGTAATTCCTCTCCCTATACACCCAAGCATTCTGCTAGCATTTCCTGCTGCTCTATGACATTGTCTGCCTATCTTTAAGTCTTCTGAAATAATGACCCCCTAAATCCCTTTCCTCAGATACTGAGGTTAGGACTGTATAGCTGATTTTATATTCTGCTATTGGGTTTTTACGTCCCAGGTGCATTATCTTGCACTTATCAACATTAAATTTTAGTTGCCAGGAATATCTCTCCTAACAGAAATAAAAAGGTCAAATGTAAAGGCAGACTAGATAGACCATATAGTCCTTTCCTGCTACCATTCCTCTATGTTTATATATTTAGTCACTTGTATTTGGGTAAGGTGAAGGCTGCAGAGGATGCTAGATCCTGTGAGACACACACCCCAATGTTCTTTATTTTGTAAGACCAGACAAACATTCGAAAGCAATACATGACTTAAAGGGATTTTGGAGGAGTTTTAGCAACCCTCCCCACCTTTCTGCTGGACCTGCAAAGGGGAGATGACTTACCTGCTTCCTGGCGCCAGCTCTCCGTTCCTTCTCCTGCAGCCCTGTGATGTTCTACTGGGCTCCATCAATATCAAAATCCGGTTTGATATCGCCACAGCCAATCACTAGCTGCGGCAGTGTCCGGCTCCTCTTGCGTCATGTGACCATTTGTCATGTTGTAAGGGGAGCCGGATACCACTGCCAGTGATTGGCTGCAGTGATGTAAAACTGGAGGTTGACATCGATGGAGCCCAGTTGAGCATCATAGGCATGTAGGAGAAGAAGCGGGAAGCTGTGAAGCAGGTAAGTCAACTTCTCTTTGCTGGTACAGTGGAATAGGGAGGTTTGCAAAAAAAAAAAAAAAAATTCTTGCACAAACGGGTTGTCCAAAATAAAGGCATAAGTAAACAATGTGGGAAAAGGTGTCCATCAACAAAAAAAACAGCACTTGCCAGTTTAAAGGTTAAAGCACCGCAGCTCATGTGCCTGCCATTTCAGGTCGCCATTGAATGTGATGACTTACTGCTGTACAATTAACAATTGTAGATGGACCAACTATCACCCGTTGTTTAATTATGCCATTATGTAGGGCAACCCCTTTAAGGTGTGACCATCAGGATGGGTGTAGCCTATTCCAGGCAATCTGTGCTTAGCTCGTATGCAATAATAAACATTTACAACCCTTATGGTGCGACCACATGGCTCAGTTTTCATGCGGTCATTATGTGGTTATGGAAAGCATGTGGTCGACCTCATGTGGTTACCGTATACATAATCATGTGTTTAAGGTTTGTTTTTTTGTCCGAGATTGTTTATAGACTGTTGTTTGAACTGTTGTGAATATTTGTGGTTCTTTAGCACTCTGATTTACTTCAAATAGTAACACATATGGTAAAATATTAAACATATACCGCAAGCGGCTACTGAACTGTATACACCATGCAGTCAGCAGCTGCAAGTATCAGGACATGTTTTACATGGGGTCAACCACACATAATAATGAGGTGTAGTCATCACAACGTTGAAAGTGCCTATCTCAGAAGCCTATTTTCACATTGACTTCTATTGGAAAATGAGATGCTGCAGTTGCTAACAGCATCATGACCACATCAGTGCCGTACCGCTTGGTCGTACCCTTACCTTATTAATTTTGTCACCAGTTAACACGGTTATTGTGATGTCGCTCTATAAATGAGACATTCCCATCAGTGCATTCCAACTCTAATTTATAGTTAAAATTTCAGTTACATGATATAGATGGGCAATGACCAAAACAGACTTTACTGCTAAAGGGACTTACCAATGAATGCATTGCAGATGTTTTTTTTATCCACCTTGGCATGATGTCTTTCCTGAACACTTAGTAATTTTGATAGGCTGACAGATTTCCATCTCTTGCCATACTTTTGCCAGTGCAATGAAAAATGTTTTTGGAATATTTCATTTTCTTATTTTACAAGTTCTTTAGTTTTTCTTGTCTGGCAAGTATATTCTTGATGGGTTCTCTTTTACTCACAAATTATTTCCATGACCCCTACTTGATTTTTTTATGCCAACTTATGCATATAATAAAGCTGCCAGTGAATAGCCAGTTGAGAAAATACAGATTTTGTTTCTGCTACAGGCAAGAAAATATCATTATCTTTCCATATACCAATATATCCTCTAAGTAACTCCCTGACTTTTTTACAGTACACACATATACAGAATTTAGCTAGCCACTAGTATTTAATGGAATTAGATATGAATTTCACGAAAAACTTGATTCGCAACTAAGCCAAATTTCCTCGCACTTTGTGGTAATGAATCAGATGTTTTTGTTACCAAGAGAAAGTATAAAGCCCGGGAACAAGGGATCACCCATAATGCTGTGCAGCCAGCCAATCAGCAGATAACTAGCCCCTGTGATGTCACAGCCCTATAAAAAGTCTCCTCCTGCCCGGTCTCCGGCATTTTCCAGTGAACTTAGTGCAGGGAGAGACACTACAGGAGCTAGGGACAGTGATTAGGAAACAATTTATTTACGAAATATGACTTTGGAGCAGTTCAGGGACAGCTTATTCATAGTGTAGGGATATAATAGAGAGGCATTAATCACACTATAGGGAAGAGAGCAGGGACAATTGAACTGTGTAAAGCCTGGCTAATAGGGTCTATTCTATTACATAATTGGGGTTACAAAGAGATTTAATACTACAGATTTTAGGATGTTTGCATTCTGTTATACATAAGTAAATCCATTAATCCTCAATTGTATAATTCAAGTGAAATTGCGGCCTGATACTACTGTTTTTGGGGTGTTCACGTTCTTTTATACATAAGTAAATCTGTTAATCCTTAATTGTGCAGTTAAGGTGAAATTGCTTCCTGATTCTACAGATTTTAGGGTGCTCACGTTCTTTAATGCATAAGTAAATCCATTCATCCTTGATTGTGAGGTGAAATTGCGGCCTCATACTACAGATTTTTGGGGTTCACATTCTTTTATACATAAGTAAATCCGTTAGTCCTAAAAGGGTTTGTCTCACTTCAGTATCAGGTCGCTTACTGAAGTGAGACAACCTCTTTTATTGAGTAATTAGGGTGAAATTGCAGCCTGATACTACAGATTTTGGGGGATTCACCTTCTTGTATACATAAGTAAATCCGTTATGCCTTAATTGTGTAATTAGGGTGAAATTGCTGCCTGATACTACAGATTTTGGGGGTTCACGTTCTTTTATACATAAGTAAATCCACTAATTCTTAATTGTGTAATTAGGGTGAAATTGCGGCCTGATACTGCAGATTTTGTGGTGTTCACATTCTTTTATACATATATAAATCCGTTAATCCTTAATTGTGTAATTGGGGTGAAATTGCTGCCTGATACTGCAGATTCTGGAGTGTTCACATTCCTTTATACATAAGTAAGTCCATTCATTCCTGATTCTGGGGTGAAATTGCAGCCTGATACTACAGATTTTTGGGGGTTCACATTCTTTTATACATAAGTAAATCCGTTAATCCTTAATTGTGTAATTAGGGTGAAATTGCTGCCTGATAGTACAGATTTTGGGGTGTTCATGTTCTTATATACATAAGTAAATCCATTCATCCTTAATTGTGTAATTAGGGTGAAATTGCTGCCTGATAGTACAGATTTTGGGGTGTTCATGTTCTTATATACATAAGTAAATCCATTCATCCTTAATTGTGTAATTAGGGTGAAATTGCTGCCTGATAGTACAGATTTTTGGGGGTTCACATTCTTTTATACATAAGTAAATCCGTTAATCCTTAATTGTGTAATTAGGGTGAAATTGCTGCCTGATAGTACAGATTTTGGGGTGTTCATGTTCTTTTATACATAAGTAAATCCATTCATCCTTAATTGTGTAATTGCGGTAAAATTGCTGCCTGATACTAGAAATTTGGGGATGTTCATGTTCTTATATACATAAGTAGATCCATTCATCCTTGTTTCTGGGATAAAATTGCAACCTAATACTACAGATTTTGGGGTGTTCATGTTCTTTTATACATAAGTAAATCCGTTAATCCTTAATTGTGAATTAGGGTGAAATTGCTGCCTGATACTACATATTTTGGGGTGTTCACTTTCTTTTATACATAAGTAAATCTATTTATCCTTGTTTCTGGGATGAAATTGTGGCCTGATATTACGCCTGCAGCGTTTTGCTGTCCGCCTGACGAAACGGAGCCATTGAAAGTAAATTTGGGACGGATCTGTTTTCTATTGTGCCAGATTTTTTCAGAGAAAACAGATCCATCCCCATTGACTTACATCGTGTGCCAGGACAGATCCGTTTTCTCTGACACAATCTGGCACAATATAAAACGGATCCGTCCCCAATTGACTTTCAATGATGTTCAAGACTGATCCATCATGGCTATAGAAGACATAATACAATCTGATCCGTTCAGGATGGATGCATGCGGTTGTATTATTGTAACGGAAGCAATTTTGCAGATTAATGACGGATCTGCAAAAAACACTTGTGTGAAAGTAGCCTAAGGGTACTTTCACACTTGCGGCAGAGGAATCCGACAGGGAGTTCCATCGCCAGAACTGCCTGCCGTATCCGGCAAAACATATGCAAACTGATGGAATTTGTCAGACGGATCCGGATGCGTCTCTCCGGATGCCGGATCCGTCTCTCCGGTGTCATCTGGAAAAAACGGATCCGGTATAAATCTTTTTTGTATTTTTTTTGGTCTGGGCATAATAATGCTGTTTTTTTGCAAGTATCCAGTTTTTTTGGCTGGAGAGAAAACTGCAGCATGCTGCGGTATTTTCTCCGTCCTGAAATGGCAAAAAGACTGAACTGAACTGAAGACATTCTGATGCATCCTGAACGATTGCTCTCCAATAAGAATGCATTAGGATAAAACTGATCAGTTCTTTTCCGGTATTGAACCCCTAGGACGGAACTCAATGCCGGAAAAGAATAACACTAGTGTAAAAGTACCCTTAGTTGGCATGGCCCAGGAACAAGCTATGTGCTCCCACCTGTCCTGAACCTGCCTCTTTTATTTTCTGTTCCTTCTGCTCAGGAAGTACTGTATGCTGTTGGCTCTGCGCCGGTTTTCAGTGAGGACAAGCTTATTGAGGCAGTGTGAGGTCTGGAACCAAACGTGCCTGGGGTAGGCCATCTGCAACTCAGGAGCCTGCCTGTCTGGAAACAACTAGCTCTGCACAGGTTCACAGAGGCAGCGGCAGCAGACAGTCAGCATGCAGTGGTGGTGGGGAAAATGCCTTACTCACTGGTGTGGGAATTTTTCAAGTCGCCGGAGGACGTCAGCGTGGCTATGTGTAGAATCTGTGGGCAGAAGGTGAAGTATGGCCACGGTGCTAATGTTGGCACCACGAGCCTGTGTGAACACATGCAGCATCACCATAAAGTGGCCTGGGAAAACCGTGGTGCTAATGTTATGTTGCCTGATGAGGCAACCGCTTCTCCAGCAGTCAAGGCTCCAACACCTCAACAGAAGGGTGCTGTGTTTCCTTCCCATCAACTGGTCCTGATGCTCTGCCTCCTACTCCTCGTCATTAATTTCACCAGAAATCAATCACCGAGGCGATTGACAAAAGACAGCAGTATGCATCCACTCATCCAATGGCGCAGAAGCTGAATATTCTCCTGGCCAAGTTGCTGGTACTACAGTCCCTCCCTTGACTTAATAGGATGTAAGATCACTTCCGACAGCTGCCAGACCTAACACAAACCCCCCCCCCCCCCCCCAACAACACTCTGAGGCCAACTTCTTGGTAAAAAAGCCATAGCAGCCCATTTATTAAACAAACACATTCTCCATCAACTTTTTTTTTAAGATCACAATAATAAACACATAAATAAAGTACAATAAATTTCAACATATTGTGAAAGGATCCTAGAAGGCAACCCAAGCAATCTGCGTTCTTCACTCCCCATCTCCACTTGACTTTCCACCTTACCCTTGGCCGCAGTCACCGACCCAAGGGGAACCAAATCCTCCAAAATTATATCTCCATCTACCCCTATAGGCATTTTAGCCCAAACAAGAGCCCCAGCCATCAGCTTACCGAACCTCATGAGATGCACGCTCCAACACGTCATGCACCTCTTAAACATTGTATTGCCTTCCAGGACCCTCCATTAACCAGCTACAAACGAACACAGGAGACACCTCACCTGTGGACGTCCTGCCACACCCTCAGGGCTGTCTCTAGACCCTCCTGTAGCCCCAAGGCTCACAAATCCATACCCACATAATTCAGATTTACACCGTCTGCCTTCAAGAATTGAAAACACCCAACTTCCTTGTTTAGCTTTGCCCACTCCCTATTAATTAGATCCACTGACATCGCAAATTGCCACGACCTTCTAGCGACCACTTCGGACCAAACAACCAACAAATCTGGAAAATCTCCCAGCAACCGCAACAAGTCCAATTTGATGTCACGTATCACATCCCTAGAAACAAGGAACACTTAAATCGTTACCGCCAACATGCAAAACTAAAATGTTGGGGGGCCTATTCAACATAGCAAAAGCATGGAATTCCGGCAACACCCGACACCACAAGAGCCCCCTCACCCCTCAATCCACCGCACTTGCAACTCCTCCGTCCGGAAACCCAATTGCCTTCCATTGCTCCGCACGTCAGCTCTCAATGCTCCTCAGTGAACATACGAATGACCCAGAATCTACGCCAAACACGGAGATGACCCTAAAAAACAAACACAATGAGACTTGACCATGACATGCAATTACAACGAACAAAGCCCGCCACTATAACATATGAGGGCGAATATACCCCTGAATCCGCTTAAACTACATCACTTAGGCCCCATCTAGCTACCTCAGTTGCCGCTCCTATCCTGAAGGAATGAGACGCAAACTCCATGGCCAGATAACCTGCTGCCGCTAGACACCGCCTGAAGATCGACACAAACTGAAAACGAGACATCGCCGAACCGTCCTGGTGCACCAACAAAGAACCAGCCGCGCACGGCTGTAGAGACAAAAATTTGTTCACAAACCTTAAAGGGGCACAGCACAGACCCAGCCAATGTGCGCAACAAAATGTAAACCCCTCTACCTACTTGATCAGTCTTTTACCTACGCAACACACATCGCAAACCTTCCTCATCAAAGCGAATGTCTTCCCACAACAATCCACCGCCTCGGGCCCTACTACTCAGCACCAGCTCAGAGACCCTAAAGGCGCCAAAGAAAACCAAAGAAAACGTGGTATGAAACAAACACACCTCATACCAAGAATTGCACACCACACCAACCTGATCACACAACTTTTGTAACACCGAAAAAGAAACTGGACAACGAGTGTCTTTCTTAACAGCACTGCGCCGATAACCTTTCAGAGCCTGGCGCACGAAAAACTCCGGGACACGTCGGCCAAACAACGCAGACGCAACCAAAGGGCCACAGCCGGAACCCTTTTAGAAGCCACTGAGAAAGACACTCCCGAACTATAAGATAACCCCACAAAATAAACCAACAACACATGAAAATCCTCTGCTACCTCACAGCCCCCTACTTGATCCACCAACCTTTCCCAATGAGACCACACAGAAGAATAAGCTGTACTTCTACTCACGGACCACCTAATCAGATCTGAGGAGACCCCAAGGCCACACTCCAGAGCCACTGAGGACAAGGCAGACCCTTCGCGTCCTCCCTCTGCACCAAACTGTGAAAACGGTCCCACTCAAAACGAGAAAGGGAAATCGCAATTGAGTTATCAACACCAGGAACATGCACCGCCACAAAACAAGCATTCAATCTTAATCCTGTAAGGACCAAGTGCCAAAGCAAGAGCAAAACCGGGGGTGAATTAGCTGACTGACTATTAACAGCTTGCACCACACCCAAATTATCACAACAAAAACGCACCCACTTGTTACGTAACAACTCCCCCCACAACTCAGTTGCCAAAACAATCGGGAACAGCTCCAACAGCGCTAGATTACCAAGCAAGCCAGCCACTCTCCACTCCTCAGGCAAGGACCCGCACTCCAATGCCCTTGACAAAACGCGCCATACCCACATGAACCCAACACATCCATAAACAATTCCAAATCTGCACTAGAAACGGGCGCCTCCATCCACATTGAACTACCGTTAAATTCACCCAAAAACGCTCCCAAACTTCTAAATCCGCCCGCACCGCAGCAGACAGATGCAAAAAATGGAAAGCCGCAAAAAATTGAAAGCCACACCCGCTGTAGCCATGGCTAATCGCCTACAAAACACCCGGCCCATGGGCAAAAATCTGCAAGCAAAATTCAATTTACCCAAAACAGACTGCACGCAACGTAACTGCACTTTCTTCGCCCTACGCAGGAAAGCTACCTCGCTGATCAAATCCACCACCTTATCTTCAGGTAACCTGCATTCCATTGCCACACTATCAATTACTATACCTAAAAACTTAACCGACGTGGCCGGCCCCTCAGTTTTTTCCAATGCTAACGGCACGCCGAACCTGGCTGCCACCCGTTCCAACGTGCGCAGCATTACCGAACAAACCCGCAACCCTGCCGGTCCAAGAAACAAAAAATCATCCAGATAATGTGACACCGAATTCCAAACCGCTTCTTGCTTCACAACCCATTCTAAAAATCAACAAATTGTTTCAAACAAGGAACAATATATAGCACAACCCATTGGTAAACAGCAATCCACATAAAATTGCCCCTCCCATCTAAAACCGAGTAAATGAAAGTTATCCGGATGAATGGGCAACAAACGAAATGCAGCCACAATATCCGTTTTCGCCAACAACGCCCCATACCTGAAACGGCGCACCCACAGCACAGCCTCGTCAAACGAAGTATATGACACTGAACATAAATCGTCGTCAATACCATCGTTTACAGAGCTCCCCCTAGGAAATGAAAGATTATGAATAAGCCGAAATTTGTTCAGCTCATTTTTTGGGGCCAACCCCAACGGCCGCATCCACAGGCTCATGTCCTTATGGTCCCACCTAATACTAGGCTGGACCGCCTTCCTCTGGCGAAACTGCTCGTCATACCTGAGCCAAGCCACCCCCCATACGTCTAATACGCCTCCCCAACCGCATCCATATAGCAAAAAAGTGTTCAGGTGCCTTCTCTCCTATCACACTTGCCAAGATAGCAAAAGCCTGCAGCCAATTCAGGAAAGTGCGCGGTATAAGCCTATACCGCTGCTTCTCCTCCTCCTCTCTTTTGCTCTCATCCAACCTCACCCTATCCAACTGGAACTTCTCTAACGAAAGTAACGAAAATATTTCCACGTACTCGTCCTTCCAAATCTTCTCCCTGACCTCCGGCTTCAAGTGTGCCCCTCAAAGCACACATAGACCTCCCCTTTTGCTGCATCCGCCAACCTAACGTCCTCCCCAACTTTAACTTTACTACCAGCACTCACCACCACGTCTCCTACCAGAGCACCAACCGCCACGCCAGGCGCGCACCCCACACTAACCACACAAGATTGTTCCCCAACCTCAGGCCCAGAAGCCTAGACTGCCACTGGAGATGCAACCGCCCCTGTTCCCAAACGTGAAATAAGTGACAACATGCCCGACAACAATTCCTGCGCCAAACTTTCAAACCCCCCACACCCAAGAGCCTGACACGACAATCTCTCACCTGGCTGACCCTGAGGTATCCTCCCAGCAGCCGCAGACCGCTCTGGAATTCTTCCTGGCATCAAACCAGCTGTAGATGACGATGGACCGGCGCCAGCAACGACCTCTGGCCTGTCGTCTGCTTCCCACTCTTCCCCTTCCTCCAAATTTGGATCCGGTTGAAGACCCCTACCACCGTCCGCATGGCAGGGTCACAGGTCTGGTGACTCACTGAACATAGGCCCACCAGAAGGTGGCCGCCATCCCATAACATCGCTGGCCTCATCCTCCGTTCCGCCAGCCACCGGCACAGCGGCCCACTAGTCGATAGCCGCACTACGCTCCCCTACTGCCGCGTCCACTAACTGATGCACTGTGGGCTGACCCAAACCTGAACCCCCAGCCAGCGCTCCTCCCCTTGTCCTCTGGCCCGCAGTACCAGGCATCGCCACCGGTGTCACTGTTCCCACTGATCTTCCCACTGATCTTTCCTCGGGCTGAGAAGAAGACCGCTGCCGGCCCGCCGGAACAGGCCGCAACGCCACCTGCTCCGTCGCTGCCACCTCCCTTGCAGAGGCCACATCCCCCGACGTCCTCTCCGCTGATCTTCTGCCAGCCACCCGTCCAGGTAAGACGCGATTACCGGTATGCTCCACGCAGGGGACATCTTGGGATGGAAACGCCACTCCACTCTGCGACCGTAACCCGTCCCTCTCCCGAGGGCTGTAGCCTACACTTTGCTCTGTTGCTCTACTTCCATGTGGTTGACTTTGCACCTTTCACAGAACTGATGGCTTGTGCCGAACCAAGGTGGAGTGTCCAAAACCGTCATTACTTCTCCAAAAAGGCTGTACCAGCCCTGCACACGTATTTTGAGCAGAAGGTGGGCCAGTCCTTGAGCCTGTCGGTGGCTGCTAAAGTTCACAGTCAAACACAATATATGTCCTTTACGGCCCACTGGGTAAATGTAGCTCCTACCCAGCCACACCAGCAACTTGGCCAGGTGACGGCACTGCCACCTCCACATTCTCCAGCTGTGAGCCCTGCACCAATGTCCTCCTCTGCCTCCTCAACCTCAACCTTGTCCTCTTTCTCCACTGCAGGAACAATTTGGAGTGCTCCTCCTGCACAGCATGGCAGTGTCACGCTGTTTTGCACCTGGTTTGCCTGGGTGAATGGAATCACACCGGGGAGGAACTGCTCAGCGTCTTTCAAGATTGGAACTATAGCGGTGGTCCTGCTTCAAGGAGGGCTGACCCATGCATCCTGCACACGTCTTTAATCTGGTTGTAAAGCGGTTCCTGAAGTCTTCCACTCAACTGCAAGACATTCTGAAAATGGCCAGGAAACTGTGCATTCACTACAGCCACTCTTACAATGCAAAACACACCCTCCTTGAGCTGCAAAGGCAGAATAGCATTCCCCAACATCGCCTTAAATGCAACTTTTCTACCCATTGGAACTCCACCCTTCACATGTTGGACCTACAACATGAGCAGAGGAAGGAGATGAACAATTTCTTGATGATGCAGGTGGACAGGAGCACTCCCCTGTGTAACTTCGACATTAGCCAGTGGCAGCTCATGCGTGACACCTGCCATTTGCTCAGGCCGTTTGAGGAGGCCACTTTATTTGTCAGTCACCTCCTTCACATACTGAAGCAGATGCTGTTGAATGTGGCTGGCCAGGGGAGAGAAGATGTGCTGCCTACATCTCACGGCCACCAGAGCCCTGTGGGGGCTGAACTGGTGGAGGATGAGGAGGATATTCACGAACAAACAATGTATACAGAAATGGGTGGTTTATCTGCACATGTGACAAGAGAGGAGCAGGAAAAAAATGAGGAAGGACAGACACACTGTGGCAGTATGCAGTGCAGATGGAGGCAGGGAGTCTCTCCAAGTCTTTTGCGCAAATGGCCAGATACATGCTCAGTTGCTTGCGTTTTGACAGCTGTGTTATCACCATTCAGCAGAGGGATGACTACTGGCTCTCCACCATGTTAGTGTCACGGTCCCTCAGGTTACTGATGTCAGGAAATCAAGGAAATTGGCTGAGCGTGGAGGAATCTAACAGCCTTACTGTTGTCATTTACTGGTAGTACCTGATTTCCCCTGTCTGCCAAGGTGGCGCTAGAGTCCAAAACTGTGGAAATTGAGGTATTTATCGACAGTGGGGCTGGGGTTAACCTGATTGAAGGACAGTTTGTTCGCATTTATGGGTTGACTACTAGTGCACTAGAAAGAAGCATTTCTGTCTTTGCAATTGATTCTGCACCTCTTACCCAAAAATGCCTGTCGCAGGTGGTAAATGACATCCATTTAAGAGTGGGTGATTTCCATCAGGAATTTGTCTCATGTTATGTGTTGAAGGGACTACCTGCTCCAACGGTTTTGGGCTTACCATGGTTAAGCAAACATAACCCTACCATCGACTGGCAATTCTCGATTGGAGTGATTTTTGCATGGACTACTGTCTTAATGTGTCTTTCTCTGTGGTTACCACTAAAACTGTACCCTCATTCATTTCCAAATTTTCTGATGTGTTTTCTGAGAGTGGTAACCAGGAGTTACCCCTGCATCGGGAGTATGATTG
Organism: Bufo gargarizans; assembly: GCF_014858855.1. Lineage (NCBI taxonomy): Eukaryota > Metazoa > Chordata > Amphibia > Anura > Bufonidae > Bufo > Bufo gargarizans. The sequence continues at coordinate 311,279,792 of NC_058081.1, forward strand.
TCCCGTCAATCTTATTCCTGGAGCTAAACTGCCCAAATCTCGGTTGTATAATCTTTCGGAGCCCGAAAGAAAAGCTATGCGAGAGTATATCACCGAGAGCTTGGCGAAGGGTTATATCAAACCATCCAAATCCCCAGTAGCTGCTGGGTTGTTCTTCCGTGAGCTCAACCGTATTTCCGTCCGTGATCCTTACCCCCTTCCTTTAATTCCGGATTTGTTTGGTCAGATTGTAGTTTCTCTAAATTGGATCTGAGGAGGACATATAATCTGGTAAGGATCAGGGAAGGGGATGAGTGGAAGACCGCATTTAATACCCCTGAGGGTAATTTTGAAAACCTGGTCATGCCCATTGGGTTAAACAACGCTCCAGCGGTTTTTCAATGACACCTTTCATCATCTGGTGGGGAGATTTGTTGTTGTATATCTGGATGACATACTAATTTATTCTCCAGACATGGAGACTCATAAGGATCATGTGAGACAGGTGTTACAGATCCTAAGAGAGAATAAATTGTATGCGAAGATGGAAAAGTGTGTTTTTGCTGTTCAGGAAGTGCAATTCCTGGGTTACCTGCTCTCACCCTCAGGTTTTCGTATGGATCCCGAGAAAGTCTGTGCGGTGTTGGACTGGGATCGACCCAAAATCTGAAAGAGCTTATGCAGTTTTTGGGGTTCACCAACTACTACCGTAAATTCATCTTGAACTATTCAACTGTGGTTAAACCTTTAACAGACATGACTAGGAACGGGGTCGATTTCTCTGTTTGGTCTGAGAGAGCATTACAAGCCTTTTCTGCTGTGAAGGAATGTTTTGCTTCAGCCCCTATTCTGGTGCAATCGGACGAGTCTCAGCCATTCATTGTAGAGGTTGACGCATCCGAGCTAGGGGTGGGAGCAGTTTTGTTGCAAGGTCCTTTACCTAGTAAATGGCGCCCATGTGCTCTTTTCTCTAAAAAAACTTTCGACTGCTGAAATAAATTATGACGTGGGTAATAGTGAATTGCTGGCCATTAAGTTGGCTTTTGAAGAATGGCGCCATTGGTTGAAAGGAGTAATTCATCATATTACGGTAATTACTGATCACAAAAATCTGGCTTACCTTGAGTTGGCTAAAGGACTGAATCCAAGGCAGGCCAGAAGGTCGCTGTTTTTCACCAGACTTAACTTCATTGTCACCCACCGCCCTGGGGTTAAGAACGTCAAGGCGGATGCTTTGTCGCGCAGCTTTCCTGGGGGAAGGATGATTCTAAAGATCCTAGTCCTATTTTGTCTGAAGGGGTAGTCATATCTGCCCTATATCCTGATCTTGAGGCTAAGTGTTGGAGGTCCAAGAGGATGCTCCGGACTCTTGTCCTCCTGGGAAATTCCTTCAGACTTACGTCATAAGATATTTGAGGAACATCACTGTACTGTCTTGGCTGGACACCCTGGGAGTAGATCCACTGTCGATCTTGCGTAGATTTTGGTGGCCGAAGCTGCGTAAGTGTGTTGAGGACTATGTGTCAGCCTGTTGTACCTGTGCTCGTACTAAGGTGACACATACTCAGCCTTCTGGATCTCTTCTTCTGTTACCCATCCTGTCCAGACCTTAGATGCATTTATCCATGGACTTTATCACGGATTTACTGAATTATTCAGGAAAAAACGTGATCCTGGTGGTAGTTGATCAGTTTAGCAAAATGGCACATTTTATAGCATTGCCTGCTCTACCTAATGCCAAGACTCTTGCACAGGTGTTTGTCGATAACATTGTGAAACTACATGGCATTTCCTATGATGTGCCATGTGTCAGATTCTGGAAAGCGTTCTGTACTCAACTGGGGGTACAATTGTCCTTTTCTTTGGCTTTTCATCCTCAGTCGAATGGACAGAGGGAGCGCACCAATCAGAATCTGGATATGTTTTGTTTCGGAGAACCAGGAGGAGTGGTCTTCATTCTTGTCGTTAGCTGAGTTTACTATTAATAACCGTAGACAGGAGTCCACTGATAAGTCAACGTTTTTTGGGGCATATGGATTCCATCCACAGTTTGGCACATTTTCTGGTTCTCAAACTTCCAGTATTCCTGGGAAGGAACGATTTTCCTCTTCTTTGTCTTCGATTTGGCGGAAAGTTCTAAATAACCTGAAAAAGATGGGCAACAGGTATAAGCGTGTGGCTGACAGTAGATGTATGAATGGCCCGGACCTGAGAGTGGGTAATTCTGTGTGGCTGTCCACAAGAAACATTAAGCTTAAAGGATAACTGTCACACTTAGACCCTAATTTCAATTTTCATATATGTAGTTACTAATAACATGATATTCCAGAATCAGTTACTATTAGACTTACTCCATATTTAATAAGATTCAGCCCTTAGCAACCAGTCTGCATAAAACTGCAATTTCACTATTCAGTTAAGATGGGCGCCACTGCCCTCACCCTGAGGCTAATCCCGCCTACCCTCACTAGCCAGTAACAATAGCCCCCCAAAAGTGTCAGTAACCAGAGCCCTCCCCCTAATGGGTTAATCTCCTGCAGCACAAAGGGGTCCTCTTACCACACGTTGCTTTCATTTATACACTGAGCAGACGGCAGATCTCCCTTCCCTGGTCTGCGCTGCTTCAACTCTAATTCTCCAGCTCTGCTGAGTGAGGGGGCAACTGCCAAGCGCAGGGACAGGGAGAAGTGCACACAGCCCTGGACTGTTATCAGCTGCTGGGGAGGACCTGGCTTAAATCATTTACTTACAGTCCCTGGCTGTCAGTAATCTGACCTTGCACGCTGCGTGCTTCTGCATCCTCCGTCCTTTAACAGATAGACGGACCATGCCTAGCAACCCTATTTTAAGCACAGGTAAAAGTAGGCAGTACAGGGAACAAAACTGTGGAATTAAGGGGTAATTGAATACACAGTGAAAAGTTGAAATAGGGCCACCAAGGAGATATTAATCACCACAATCCAATACTCCAAAAAAAAAAAAAAAAAATACGACAGTTATACTTTAAGGTACCTTCTTGGAAGTTGGGCCCAAGATTTATTGGTCCATATAAGATCACTGCCATTGTTAACCCTGTAGCTGTCCATCTTGAACTTCCTCAGGCTTTGAAAATTCACAATGTATTTCATAAGTTGTTGTTGAAGAAATGTGTTGAACCTGTTGATCCGTCCTCCTTAACTCCCGCTCCTGTCATGGTGGACGGTAATTTAGTAATTTGAGTTCTCCGTAGATCCCTCCAGTATCTCGTCCACTGGAAGGGGGAGAGGATGTGGGTTCCAGCGGCCAATGTTAATACGAATCGTCTGGTAAAGACCTTTCACAGAGCCCATCCTGATAAGGTCGGTCCTGGGTGCCCGGAAGTCACCCCTAGAAGGCGGGTACTGTCACGGTCCCTCAGGTGACTGATGTCAGGAAATCAAGGAGATTGGCTGAGCGTGGTGGAATCTAACAGCCTCCATGATTTCTCTTGATTCAGGGTTGATAGGGTTACTGATCACTTCCCTTTTCTCAGCTGTTGCTCAGTGGTCATCACTTCTACCCTTTATAGTCATACCCCACCCTTCTGACTATGCAGTTGATAGCTTCATTTGGGTTTGGCTGAGCTGGTGTAAGATCCTCTCTGGTGTTCCTGTTCTTCCATCTTTACAGAAGTTAAAGGGATTCTGTCACCAGGTTTCACCCACTCAAGATAAAAATATGGTTATGTTCAGGGAGCCTTTAACCATTCCTAATGTGGTCTTATAAATGTAATCTGTAGGCTAATTTTGCTAAAAATACACTATTACTAACCTGTCATTCATAAAAATAAGGTGCCCAAGGGGATGTAAATGGCTCCAAGCTGCCGCCCGCACCCGCTGCCGTTCATGCCCAGCGCCGCCTCATAATCTTCTGTGACGCCTCCTGCTCTCTCTCCCTCCCTCCCCCTCCTCCTGCTGTAAGATTGCTGTGACACCTCCTCCCTCCTCCTGCTGTAAGATTGCTGTGACACCTCCCGCTCTCCCTCCCTCCCGCCTCCTCCTGCTGTAACATTGCAAAAACACTTGCAAAAACCAGTGTCAGGCAGCTGCTGCCAAGGCCAATAAGATAATGGATTGCATCAAAAGGGGCATAGATGCCCGTGATAAGAACATAGTCCTACCACTATACAAATCGCTAGTCAGACCACACATGGAGTACTGTGTACAGTTCTGGGCTCCTGTAAACAAGGCAGACATAGCAGAGCTGGAGAGGGTCCAGAGGAGGGCAACTAAAGTAATAACTGGAATGGGGCAACTACAGTACCCTGAAAGATTATCAAAATTAGGGTTATTCACTTTAGAAAAAAGACGACTGAGGGGAGATCTAATTACTATGTATAAATATATCAGGGGTCAGTACAGAGATCTATCCCATCATCTATTTATCCCCAGGACTGTGACTGTGACGAGGGGACATCCTCTGCGTCTGGAGGAAAGAAGGTTTGTACACAAACATAGAAGAGGATTCTATACGGTAAGAGCAGTGAGACTATGGAACTCTCTGCTTGAGGAGGTGGTGATGGCAGTGGCGCACCTACAGGGGGGGTCCAGCGGGTCTGGACCCCTCCCCCCCCCCAGAACAACCAGCCCCTGGATTTAATTGCGGCGGCGGCGGTGGTGGGGGGGCCGGGGAAGCAGTAGGAGATGAGCGCTTCCATTGTGGAAGCGCTCATCTCCATATCTAATCCATCTGTATCACTGTCCTTAGGACAGCGATACAGATGCCTGTGCTGCGGCAGATTAGGGGAGGGAGAGGTGTGTCCCTCCCCTGTTCTTCTGATAGGCCGCAGGCACTAATGCCTGCAGCCTATCAGAGGCCGGCTCAGGCGGCGCGATGACGTCATCATCGCGCCGCCTGAGCCGGGCATCACACAGCAGGGACACAGGCCGGGAGAGGCCTGCATCGCATCACTGCTGATTGAGGTAAGTATCAGTATTTTTTTTTTATTTTTTTTGGAGGGGGGGAGCTGGCACTATGGGGGCACTAAAGGGGAGAACGGCACTATGGGGCATCTGGCGGTATTTTTATTTTTGGGTGGCACTTCTTACTGGCACATTATGGGGGGGCACCATGGGGGAGAGGAGCATTATGGGGGCTCTAAAGGGGCTTTTTTTTTTTACACGTTATCAGGGGCACTATAGGGGAGAACAGCACTAGGGGGCATCTGGTGGCACTATAGGGGCATTATTTGGGGGGCACCATGGGGGAGAGGAGCACTATGGGGGCCCTAAAGGGGCTTTTTTTGACACATTATGGGGGGCATTATAGGGGAGAACGGCACTATGGGGCATCTGGTGGCACTATAGGGGCATTATTTGGGGGCACTATGGGGAAGTGGGGGTTCTAAAGGAGCCTTTTTTTCTTATTGGCACATGGGGGCATTATGGCATCTGGTGGCACTAAGGGGGCATTTTTTACTGGCACATTAGGGGAGGGCGGCACTATGGAGGAGTGGAGCACTATTGGGGCATATGGTGGCACTTTGAAGGGGCATTTTTTACTGGCACATTATGGGGCGGCACCATGGGGGAGAGGAACACTATGGGGGCATCTGGGGGGTCTAAAGGGGCTTTTTTTTATTGACACATTATGGGGGCACTATAGGGGAGAATGGCACCATGGGGCATCTGGTCACACTATAGGGGCATTATTTGGGGGCACTAAGGGGAAGTGGGGGCTCTAAAGGGGCCTTTATTCTTATTGGCACATTATGGGGGCATTATGGCATCTGGTGGCACTAAGGGGGCATTTTTTTACTGGCACATTATGGTAGGCACTATAGGGGAGAGCGGCACTATGGGGGAGAGGAGCACTATTGGGGCATATGGTGGCACTTAGAAGGGGCATTTTTTACTGGCATATTATGGGGAAGGGGGAGAGGAGCACTATGAGGGCATTTACTGGGGCACTATATAGGGGTACACATGAGCAGAAATAGAGCACAGCGGCACTGCAGACGACAGGTAAAAGCTTCGGTCCTTAGTATAGGCTAGGGTAACAGCAATGTAGGTGGTCTTGCTTCATAAGTGGTGCTCAGCACAGAGACAGGAGGCAGTATCAAATGCAACAATGTAGCGAAGATAAAAGAAGTATGCGGCACTCACCGAAGCACGTGAATATGTATCTCTTTATTCAGTCCTCAACATATGGACGAACAGGTGGGGTTATGAGGCGGACACGCTCCTGCAGATGAATGGCGGCTACGGCCGTTTCGCGCAATGTATAGCGCTTCTTCTGGCCGCTGATCGTCAGGGCGCAATACTGCGCCATATATAAGCGACGCCCGTCAGCCGGCATCATGTGCAGCAGCTGTGCGCCGTCAGTAAGTGACGTAAAAACAAATCAATGTGATCGAGGGGGAAAGAGGAACACACCAACATATAAACATTAAAGCAAAAGCAAGGTTAACTTGTTCGGCAGCAATTAGTAATCATACAGGCAGAAGTCACTCTTATGGACAACAATTTTAAATTAAGACAGCACGGGTACAGGGAGGACAGAATCCAAAGGAGTGGCTATCTAAATGGGCCATGGGATCCATGGGCGATACAACAAACACCCCACTATAGCTATATTTTTACATGCCCCATTCTTAAAGGAATACGGACATGTCATTCCTATCATTAAGTCCGGCGGCGCCAGTAGCTTTGGTACGGAGAATCCATCTTGCTTCCCTCTGCAGGAGTAGTCGGTGACGATCTCCTCCCCTAGGGATGGGTCGGACCTGTTCCACTCCCGCAAAGGAAAGACAACGGGGACGACCATCATGCGCGTCCCTAACATGCTCGATGAGGCGGGGACATCCTCTACCTGAACGAATGGAGTTCACGTGCTCCCGTATCCGCTCAAAGAGCGGACGAATGGTTTTGCCGATGTAGTACCTATTGCAAGGGCAAAACACGGCATACACAACGTATGGCGTGCGACATGTTATGAAGTCCCGCACCATGTGCTGAACCCCTCCTATCAGTAGCCATTTACTGCACTTATTTAATGCGCAAAAGGAACAATGCCCACATTTATAATTACCCTCAGGTCTTTTACTGGTGAGCCATGTCTCCGCCTTGGGTGTGCAGAATACACTGTTCACCAATTTGTCCCTGAGGGTTGCGCATTTTTTAAAAGTAACCAATGGTCGCTGACTGGAGAGGTTGCTTAAGGCTGGATCTCCCTTAAGGAGGTCCCAATTATCTTGTATTACTCGCTTGATAATGTCTGCAGCTGGACTGTATTTAAAAGCAAAAGCGAAACGGGGTGATTCAGTTTTTCTATTCCTTTCCACCAGCAATGTGTTACGGTCGAGTGCGGCAGCCTTACGTAGGGCCGTCGAGACTATCCCCGGCGGGTAACCCCGATCCACAAGTCGATGACTTAGCTCATTGGCTTGCCTGTGAAAGCCTTCTTCGGTATCATTAATCCTCCTAAGCTGGACAAATTGTCCGTATGGGAGGATGATAGCTGGTCTGGTGAAGCAGCAAGTTCGTCGCGGTGGGCTTACGGAAGCCCATGGTGTGTAATACGCCATCCTTAACTGTCACACGCACATCCAGGAAGTCTAGCGAATCACCCCCATAATTGAGGGTGAAACGCATATTCATCCTGTTGTGCGTGTTGAGGTACTCCACAGAATTGCGGCACGACTCCTCGCTGCCTGACCAGACCAGAAAAATGTCGTCCACATAACGTAAAAATAAATGCATGAACCGTAGGAAGGGGTTACCCACCGAGAATATATATGTGTCTTCAAATACCGCCAGGTACAGGTTCGCAAACGTGCACGATACAGGCGTGCCCATTGCAGTACCTAGTACCTGGCGGTACCATTGACCGTCAAACTGGAACACATTGCTGGTGAGGATGAGGTCAAGTGCATCCATAACAAAGCTATTAAACATAGGGTCTTTGTCACTTCTATTCAGGACAGTTTTGACGGCCCGGAGTCCCAGGTCGTGCGGAATTCTGGTATACAAACTCTCGACGTCCAAGGACACCAGGCAAAACTCCCTCCGCCACTCAAAATATTGGAGTGCTCGGAGGAAGTCCCCGGTGTCCTTGAGATACGTCGGGGTCCCCAAAAGAAGGGGCCTAAGGAGCCAATCCACATAGCCAGACAGTGGCTCGGTCACTGACCCGATCCCGGCTACTATGGGGCGGCCCGGGGGCCGGGTCAGCGATTTGTGGATTTTTGGTACGAAGTACCATACCGGAACTTTGGGATGGGGAGGGATAAGTCGATTGGCCATGCCTTTGGGCAGGAAACCAGCTGCTATGTACTTCTCAATGAATACCTGAAGTTTGTCTAATATTGCTGGTATAGGATCTCCCTTCAATCTAAGATATACATCACTGTCCCCCAATTGCCTCCCAGCCTCCTCCATGTAATATTCCCTGGTCATCAGGACCACATTCCCTCCCTTGTCGGCCGGCTTAATAATGATGCCATCCTGTTGTTTTAACCACAGAAGGGCTCGATATTCATCCCCGGTAACATTCGGGGGTGCTGCTGGGTAAATCAGCGCACGTATATCTCTTAGCACCCGTTTGTGGAACAGGTCAATGGCGGAGCCGGCCGGCATGGGAGGAAGAAAGGTGGACCCGATGCCACCGGTATATGTATCCACTTCATGGCCACCACTGTCTAAGGTGTCTGTCTCCATATTGGCCAAGAAGTGGATGCACTGTATCTCCTCTTCACTGAAACGACCCTTAAGATGGAAATCAGTCCCTGTGATTGTCGCCGGGATCTCTCCAGGCAAAGGTGCGACATTTCTAGAGGGAGATTCAGCAAACATTTTTTTCAGAAATAGTTTACGGATCGACAGAAACAGGTCGATCTCGAAGTCCACAGGACTGAACTGCTCAGCTAGGCTGAATCCCAGTCCTCGATTGAGGAGTGGGATGCAGCCCGGGGGCAGTTCAATGTCCGTGAGGTTCACCACTATGTCAGCAGTACTGGTGCGGGTCTCATCTTCTTCTACTGTCGCCACGAGACTTGGCGTCTCCGTCTCGTCGACTTGCGTGGTATTTTTGGTTCTTCCTGTGCGCCTGCCACGCCCCCTTCTCGTTCTCCTTCTAAAGGGGAGGGGTTGGTGGGTGAGTGGATCCCATTCCCCTCTGAGAGACTTGAATCTGAATCGGTTGCCCAGAAATTATTGCGTCCTCGTCGTGGGGTGCGTTTAGGGCGTATTCTCTTTTTGCCCCAATCAAAAACTCGATCCAGTTCGTAATCATTTTTGTCTCTAATAAACTTGTCTCTTTTCTTTTCGGGAGCACGTGAACTCCATTCGTTCAGGTAGAGGATGTCCCCGCCTCATCGAGCATGTTAGGGACGCGCATGATGGTCGTCCCCGTTGTCTTTCCTTTGCGGGAGTGGAACAGGTCCGACCCATCCCTAGGGGAGGAGATCGTCACCGACTACTCCTGCAGAAGGAAGCAAGATGGATTCTCCGTACCAAAGCTACTGGCGCCGCCGGACTTAATGATAGGAATGACATGTCCGTATTCCTTTAAGAATGGGGCATGTAAAAATATAGCGATAGTGGGGTGTTTGTTGTATCGCCCATGGATCCCATGGCCCATTTAGATAGCCACTCCTTTGGATTCTGTCCTCCCTGTACCCGTGCTGTCTTAATTTAAAATTGTTGTCCATAAGAGTGACTTCTGCCTGTATGATTACTAATTGCTGCCGAACAAGTTAACCTTGCTTTTGCTTTAATGTTTATATGTTGGTGTGTTCCTCTTTCCCCCTCGATCACATTGATTTGTTTTTACGTCACTTACTGACGGCGCACAGCTGCTGCACATGATGCCGGCTGACGGGCGTCGCTTATATATGGCGCAGTATTGCGCCCTGACGATCAGCGGCCAGAAGAAGCGCTATACATTGCGTGAAACGGCCGTAGCCGCCATTCATCTGCAGGAGCGTGTCCGCCTCATAACCCCACCTGTTCGTCCATATGTTGAGGACTGAATAAAGAGATACATATTCACGTGCTTCGGTGAGTGCCGCATACTTCTTTTATCTTCGCTACATTGTTGCACTATATAGGGGTATTTTATACTGGCATACATTATGGGGACATTAGCTCAACAGCGGGCACTAAGCGGGGGTATTTCATGTACTGTCATATTGTAGGGAGATTTATTAGTACTAGGAGGTATTATGCGGAGCTTTGCTAATACTGGGGGGCTATGAGGAACATGATTACTAGTATGGGCACTATAGGGGCATTATTACTACTAAGTGTGCTCTGGCAGAGAATTATTTCTATTTTGGGGAGCCCTGTTACTTTGGGGGGCACCCTGCCACAGTATCAGCTTAGCACAATAATTTTGGGGGGACATTATCTTTATACTATTAGTGTCTGGGCACAGTTATTTTTTTAGAGCACTGTGTGCCAATAATTGTTGAAGGGGGCGCTATCTGTGTGGTAGTAGTATTTCCAGGGGGACTGTTTCTGCAGTATAGTATTGGGGGCACAGCAGGCACAGTATTGGGGCACTATCTGTGTGGTAGCAGTATTTCCAGGGGGACTGTTTCTGCAGTATAGTATTGGGGGCGCAACAGCGGGCACAGTATTGGGGGTGGCAGGAAAGGGTGTTCAGAAGATGTGAAGATGATGGAAATGTGGGAAACTAATGTCTGTTTGTTAATCTTTGCAGAGATGGGAGATGGCTGAAAAATCATCATGGCGGTCTGGTCTGAATGGAGAAGATAAGGATAGAGAACGTCTACAACAAAGGTGACATCACTGGATGTAAGAGGTATGTGGCGCTATGTAGGAGAGGAGATGCTCCGGCTCCTCCCCCTGCCATTTGCAGAAGGAGGATTCAGAGCTGGGTGCGGACGGTCAAGGGGGGCAGCAGGCCACGGGTGGGTGGGCGATGGTGGGGGGAACCACAGGCCTTGAGCAGGATCTGGGGAGGGAGGAGAGCGGAGGAGCTTCCTGGCTGTAGCCTGCTGTTTATTGTATGATGTGAAGCAGGCAGTGCAGCCAGGACAGACCTCCCCCTCTCTTCGTATGATGTGTAGAGACAGGCATCAACTATAGAATGTCAGCTGTACAGTGTTTGTTGGGATTGGCCTATTAGAAGTAGGAGGGGCTTTTAATAATGGGCGGGGCCCAAAAAATGCATTGTTATTTTCCTGCACATGCCACATTTTTTTGCCCTTCGGACCCCCCCCCCCCTAGACAAAATTCCTGGGTGCTCCCCTGGGTGATGGTGAGTACAATAAAGGAATTCAAGAGGGGCCTGGATGTATTTCTGGAGCGTAATAATATTACAGGATATAGCTACTAGAGAGGGGTTGTTGATCCAGGGAGTTATTCTGATTGCCTGATTGGAGTCGGGAGGAATTTTTTATTCCCCTAAGGCCGAATGCACACGGCCGTGTTCCGCGGCCGAGAGCGGTCCGTGGTATGCCGGGCTGGATTCCTGTTCAGAGCAGGAGCGCCAGGGCCGGCCTTTGGGGTGTGCGGGCTGTGCGGCCGCACAGGGCGCCATAGCAACAGGGGCGCTGGGCGGCCGACAGCTCGCAATGTAATATGCGGCAGGCGAGGCTGCACTTGTGTTCTCCCTCGGGGCGCCCCCTCCATCTTGCCCTCCCCTGTCTGACCTGATTCGTTCCTCCTCCCCTGTGTCTGACCTGCCTTCTGCCCCCGCAGCTGCCAATAAGAAGAGAGATGGGAGGAGGAGGGGAGGGGCTGAGGCCACTGCGCCACCAATGAAGATAACTGACCTGTAATACAAATACAGGAGGCGGGTGCCGGAATCAAATAGCCGGCACCCGACCTCTGTGACAGGGAGCTGCGATCAGCTGCAGTTGAGTTAACCCTTCAGGTGCGGTACCTGAGGGGTTAACTGCCGCTGATATAAGAAACGTTGGTGGCACAGTGCGCCCCCCCCCCCCCAACACCCCAGTATAAGAAACATTGGTGGCACAGTGGGAAGTGCCAATGAGGGTTAAAAAATAATTAAAAAAATTAACTCACTTCCTCCAGTTGATCGCGTAGCTGCCGGTCTCCTGTTTCTTCAGGACCTGTGGTGACGTCACTGAGCTCATCACATGGCCCATTACCATGGAGATGGATCATGTGATGCATCATGTGATGAGCACAGTGATGTCACCACAGGTCCTTTGACAGGTTCTGAAGAAAGAACAGGAGACGATCAATTGGAGGAGGTGAGTTAATTATTTTTTTATTTTTTAACCCTCATTGGCACTGCCCACTGCGCCACCAATGTTTATTATATGGGGGGGGGGGTGCACTGCGCCACCAATGTTTATTATACTGGGGTGTTGGGGGGGCACACTGAACCACCAATGTTTATTATATTGGGGGGCGCACTGCGCTCATGTTTGTTATATTGGGGGGGCGCACTGCGCCAATGTTTATTATATTGGGGGGGCGCACTGCGTCACCAATGTTTATTATACTGGGGTGTTGGGGGGGCGCACTGCGCCACCAATGTTTATTATACTGGGGTGTTGGGGTGGCGCACTGCGCCACCAATGTTTATCATACTGGGGTGTTGGGAGGGGCGCACTGCGCCACCAATGTTTATTATATTGGGGGGGCGCACTGCGCACAACGACGGGTTAGGTAAATTTCACAGCAGAGTGCGCATGCGCTCGGAGCCTCGCCGGCGGTTAGGGTAGGGAAAAATTATGGGCCAGTGCACAGGTGCGGTGATCGGATGGATGTTCTCAGCTGGACACCGGCCGACACTGCGCATGCGCTGGGAGCCTCACCAGCGGTTAGGGTAGGGAAAAAGCACTGGTCCGTACGTAATTTTTCCCTAACCGCTGGTGAGGCTCCCAGGGCATGCGCAGTGTCGGCCGGTGTCCAGCTGAGAACATCCATCCGATCACTGCGCCTGCGCACTGGCCCATAGTTTTTCCCTACCCTAACCGCCGGCGAGGCTCCTGGCGCATGCGCACTCTGCTGTGAAATTTCCCTAACCTGTCGTTGTGCGCCTGCGTGGCGCTGCACACCTCCTCACGTCATGTCCGGTGCGACCGGAAGTGACGAGGGTAGGGAGATCTCACGAAGTAGGGAAGTATAACATTACACCGGCCTTTGGGGTGTGCGGGCTGGTAACTACTTGGTTGGATAGTCAGCCAGCCTATGCCATGATGCCAGCAACAAGCAGTGTTTTTTTTTGGGGGGGGGGGGGCACCACAAGGTTAGCTCGCACAGGGCGCCTGAACACCTAAGGCCGGCCCTGAGGAGCGCACAGCGTCATTGGTTGCTATGACGCTGTGCGCTTCATGCCGCCGCTGCTGTACAGTAATACACTAAACCAGTGTATTACTGTACAGCAGCGGCGGCATGAAGCGCACGGCGTCATAGCAACCAATGACGCCGTGCGCTCCTGCTCTGAACAGGAATCCAGCCCGGCATACCACGGACCTCTCTCGGCCGCGGAACACGGCCGTGTGCATTCGGCCTAAAGTGGGGAAAATTGGCTCTACCTCACAGGGTTTTTTTTTTGCCTTCCTCTGGATCAACTTGCAGAATGACAGGCCGAACTGGATGGACAAATGTCTTTTTTCGGCCTTATGTACTATGTTACTATGTATTATGGGTGCCACACCAAAACATTGTGAAAAAAGCCAGCTACTTCTGGCCATGTGCTTCGGCCACTATTCTGATGCTGCCACCCTCCTGATGCCACACACCTGTTGCCTCTGCTGCCATCTTTTCCTACTGCCACTGCTGTCGCCCCCAACTTCCCCACTCTATGATGGGGCCACTCTGTTGACTCCTAGAATCTTGGGCCACTGCATGGTTCTTTATACCTGATGCTAACATTGACCTATAAGGCTAACTTCACTCATCTCTACTAGCCACACATAGCCATACAGGCCAATATTTACTTAAAGGGGTATTCCCATCTCAGACTGGTGTCAGGTGTGGGTCCCACCTCTGTGACCGTTGCTATTACCAGAACGGTCCCCCCAAAGTGAAGGACAGTGTAAAAGCGCAAGGGTGGCTAACTTCTATTCACCACTATGGGAATTCTGAAAATAGCTGGCTCAGCTATTTCCTGAAATCCAGAGAGATGGCCATGCATGCATGATATGCTCTCCATCACTGTTATGGGACTTCTGAAAATAGCTATTTTCAGAACTCTCATAGCAGTGATTGGAGAGAACTTTGGGGTCGCTATACTGGAGAAGGCAGCAGATCCTAGAGGTCGGACCTGCAACTATCCGACATGGATGGAAAATAGTGATAAATGTTAAGTGGGCGGTTTGTAGAACTTGTATCCAAGGGTAGAGTATGTGTTTGCATGTGTTCAATTCTCCATACTTGGAAAAATCTCTCTTAATTAAATGCCATAAAAATGATTTGTGTGTTTTGTATGTTTTAGCTTGGCCGTTGTGCTTGGCATCTAGCAAGATAACAGTTTAACACAATTCAGTTATTTCTTTGTAGACTGTATTACAGGATTTTATCATATCTCTTCATATCAAAAGGGATATTAATTGTTCTGTGCTATGGATTTCATATTTTTAGTATTGTAATGGATTACCCTTTAAAGGGGACAGATCACAGTTATAGTACACTTATCAGAGCTGTGACTTATGAATCATGCACCCGTGTGTCCTGTCCATCACATGACCAAGACAGATTTGTATCCACTGGAAAAAATAAATAAATAAATAAAGATTCCTATTAAATGACTGGCATCAGAAATCTTGAAAACTGTGAGGTATCAATATAGAAATTATATCATTTGTAAACAGTTTTCATTATACAATGAATAACCTTTCTAAAACCTCTTTAATAAATTTGGAACTTCTCCCCTAGCACAGGATAGGTGATAAGCATCTGATTGACAGGGTCCGACCTCTGTGGCCCTTGCTGATCACCAGAATTGGGGCCCGTGTTCCCCCATTGAATGGAGTGGATATAGGATAAGTTGTCATGGGACTACCCCTAAATTTTCAAAAAAGTGGTACAGTACAAAAAGCTGTCTAAAATAAAGAAAAAAAAACTTCTTTCTACATGTTCCGCCACTACAGTGCTGCTGCTCCAGTCCCTATTTGTCCTGCAGTCAGGGCCGCCATCAGGGGGGTACAGCCAATACCCTAGTAAGGGGCCCAGCCAGTTCCAATAAAAAATAAAAATACAATTATTATTTTTTTTTTTATATTCCCCCCCCCCCTCCCATTTGTCAGTGACTTGAGTTGAACTTTATTGCATCGCTAGAGGGGGGCAATTGATTATTCCTTGCTAGTCATGTCCGGTTCATGAACGAATCATTTATTTGAATCGATTCAGTTCACTGAACCAGAGGAGTTGATTCCTCAGACTGAGCTGATCCGTGTGAAACAGCTCAGTCTGACCCAGCACACAATAGCAGAGCCGCTGGCAGCAGGGAGGGGAGGGGCTCGGGAGGAGTGTAATCTGATCCTAGAGTGGAAGCTGCTGCTGCCAGTCCCTCCCCTCCCAGCCCACCAACCAATCAGAGCTGAGGCAAGGCAAGCACTAGCAGCTCTGAGTCTGAGTCACACACAGTACAGGGAGTCTAAGAATCGAATGAGTCATAGGTTAAAAGAATCTAAAGATCCGACTGCAAGCAGTGTTTTGGTGTCCGCCTCCAGAGCGGAATGGAGGCGGAACGGAGCCAAACGGATGCATTCTGAACGGATCCTTATCCATTCTGAATGCATTGGGGCAAAACTGATCTGTTTGGGGCTGCTTGTGAGAGCCCTGAAACAGATCTCACAGGCAGACCCAGAAACGGCAGTGTGAAAGTAGCCTATGCCGTAAACTGAGCTAAGCTATTTCAAAGGCTCCAAATTATGTATTTTCATATTGATCCTTATGTTGTCTACTTAGCTAGGCAGCTCTATGTTGTGTGGTCTTTGCTCGGGGGTAAAATGAAAAGCTGTTTTCTGGATTATCCCACAGGGCCAGGATCCTCCATCATTTATTGTTATTAACCCCTCCCTTGCCAGCCCACCCAGCTCTATTTAGCTTTGTGTTCTGCTTTGAAAAAAAATGTTTAGGCCATGAAGGGGTTAATTAAGTGTTGGAGGGGGTGGGGTGTGTTATTGTGCATATTGTGTTTGGGATCCATTTAACAAGTTTGACCAGTTGGG
Source organism: Bufo gargarizans (assembly GCF_014858855.1). NCBI lineage: Eukaryota > Metazoa > Chordata > Amphibia > Anura > Bufonidae > Bufo > Bufo gargarizans. Next base: position 311,295,906 of record NC_058081.1, read on the forward strand.
TTTGAGAGTGGTTGAGTGTCATCCACAGATCCCCCATAAAAGTGTCATCCATAGATCCCCCATAACAGTGTGTCATCCACAGATCCCCCATAACAGTGTTCGTCATCCACAGATCCCCCATAACAGTGTGTCATCCACAGATCCCCCATAACAGTGTGTCATCCACAGATCCCCCATAACAGTGTTCGTCATCCACAGATCCCCCATAACAGTGTTCGTCATCCACATATCCCCCATAACAGTGTGTCATCCACAGATCTCCCATAACAGTGTGTCATCCACAGATCTCCCATAACATTGTGTCATCCACAGATCTCCCATAACAGTGTGTCATCCACAGATCTCCCATAACAGTGCGTCATCCACAGATCCCCCATAACAGTGTGTCATCCACAGATCCCCCATAACAGTGTGTCATCCACAGATCCCCATAACAGTGTGTCATCCACAGATCTCCCATAACAGTGTGTCATCCACAGATCTCCCATAACAGTGTGTCATCCACAGATCCCCCATAATAGTGTGTCATCCACAGATCCCCCATAACAGTGTGTCATCCACATATCCCCCATAACAGTGTGTCATCCACAGATCTCCCATAACAGTGTGTCATCCACAGATCTCCCATAACAGTGTGTCATCCACAGATCTCCCATAACAGTGTGTCATCCACAGATCTCCCATAATAGTGTGTCATCCACAGATCCCCCATAACAGTGTGTCATCCACAGATCCCCCATAACAGTGTGTCATCCACAGATCCCCCATAACAGTGTGTCATCCACAGATTCCCCCATAACAGTAAGTCCTCCACAGATTCCCCCCATAACAGTGTGTCATCCACAGATTCCCCCATAACAGTAAGTCCTCCACAGATTCCCCCCATAACAGTAAGTCATCCACCGATCCCCCCCCATAACACTGTAACAGTAAACCTTGTGCTTTTAAAGGGCTTCTGTCAGCCCACTAAACCCTTTTTTTTTTCCCCGTTAATATTAATCCCTACACTGCAAGCTCCCTGTACATATGCTAAATATTCATTTTCGTTCAGTTGATATTGTTAAAAATCAAGTTTTATAATATGTAAATTACCTTGCTACCAGCAAGTAGGGCGGCTACTTGCTGGTAGCAGCCGCATCCTCCTCTCATCATGACGCCCCCTCTGCCGTTTGATTGGCAGGGCCAGGGAACGGGTTCGTTCTCTGCTGGCCCTGTTCGACATCAAAATATCGCGCCTGCGCCGTACCTTTCTTTAATCGGTGCAGGCGCACTGAGAGGCGGCCTCTCTCCCGGCCGCTCCATCCTCAATGCGCCTGCGCCGGGTGTAGATGTGACGTCATCGGCGCAGGCGCATTGAGGATGGAGCGGCCGACAGAGCGGCCGCCTCTCAGTGCGCCTGCGCCGATGACGTCACATCCACACCCGGCGCAGGCGCATTGAGGATGGAGCGGCCGGGAGAGAGGCCGCCTCTCAGTGCGCCTGCACCGATTAAAGAAAGGTACGGCGCAGGCACGATATTTTGAATTAGAACAGGGCCAGCAGAGAACGAGCCCTGTCAATCAAACGGCGGAGGGGGCGTCATGATGAGAGGAGGATGCGGCTGCTACCAGCAAGTAGCCGCCCTACTTGCTGGTAGCAAGGTAATTTACATATTATAAAACTTGATTTTTAACAATATCTACTGAACGAAAATGAATATTTAGCATATGTACAGGGAGCTTGCAGTGTAGGGATTAATATTAACGGGGGGGAAAAAAAGGGTTTAGTGGGCTGACAGAAGCCCTTTAAGGTGTTTTTTCTTAAATGTGCCAGGGGAAGATTGCTAGGGCAGATTAGAACAGGTAGTGTAGTTAGTGTTAGTGTGGGGTCCTGCTTAAAAGAGTCTACCTTGTCGTGGTAGCAGGCTTCATATTATTTGGTCAAAAATGAATTCCTTACTGAAATCGCTGATTATCACTTTGTATTGTCTTTGTACTTGGGGGTGGAGGCGAGGTGGAGTCAGGATGAATTCTGAAGGGTAGGAGGGGGGGCCCAGGCCTTGAGCTGTGTAAGGGGCCCCAAAATTTCTGATTGCAGCCCTGCCTGCAGTGATGATGTCGCAGTCACCGTTCATGTGATCTCTGATTCCAATCACCTGCTTAAGCAGTCATATGCTATTCAGGTGTTTCGTTATTAAAACTCCTTTAAATCAGTTGTGTTCACTTATTTTTACATTACAGAACATATACATTTACAAAGAAGGCCAAACTTTTTCATATAAGTGTATATATGATGTGTGTCTGATATAGCCTAGTTTGTTGGTGGAGCGATTTGTGTTGTTCATATCGATAACCAACGAGACTCCTCCATGTTAAGTAGTTATTTGACCCCAGGCGGTCTGCATCACATCTTTGAAGGACAAGAGGCAATAACAGGTATGATGCCCATAGACGTCCGGGGCTGCACTCGCGCCACACTGAAGGGATCGCCGTGTGTCCACTCTTTGCTGACAGGTGCAGGCAACCCGCTCAACTCAATTTGTCATAGAGATCGGGATTGCAATACGGACGCCGAATATTATTTTTTACTAAGGCCCCTTTCATACGAGCGAGTTTTCCGCGCGGGTGCAATGCGTGACTTGAATGCATAGCACCCGCACTGAATTCTGGCCTATTCATTTCAATGGGTCTGTGTACATGAGCGTTGTTTTTCACATATCAGTTCTGCGTTGCATGAAAATCGCAGCATGTTCTATATTCTGCGTTTTTCACGCAGCCCTGGCCCCATAGAAGTGAATGGGGCTGCAGAAAAAACTGAACGCAATCGCAGACAAAACTGACTGAACTTGCTTGCAAAATAGTGCGAGTTTCTCTGAACACACCCTGAACACATCCAGACCTAATCCGGAACGCTCGTCTGAAAGGGGCCTAATAGATCATGTTAGCAATTATGAATTTGGGTCCATTGCACACATGTACAGGGCAAAATATTTAACTAACTGTATCATTAAAATACTAGACTTAGGCCTCATGCACACGACAGTGTTTTTTCACTGTCAGTGATTTGGCTTCAGTGGTCTGTGTCCGATTTTGCTTCAGTTGTGTTTCCTTGTGTCTTCCTTTTTTTTTGTCTGACAGGGGAAAAAAAAGGAAGGTTAATGAAAAGTGCAATTTTATTGCACCAAGGTCTTTTAGAAAAAAACAGACACGGACACGGACACGGATGACATACCAGTTGTGCATCAGTTTTTTTTGACGGACCCATAGACTTGAATGGGTCCGTCCTCCGTTTTTCACTGACAAGAGTAGGACAGGTTATATTTTTTTGACGGACTGGAATCACAGACGCGGAGAAAAAACAGAGTTTTTTTCACAGCTCCCTAGAAATGAATAGGACCTCCGCTAAACTGTGAAAAGTGACGGAATGGGCACAGATGCACACAACGGTCGTGTGCATGAGGCCTAAATCTGTCGGTGCAGTAGAATGTGATGCACACAGCAATATATTACACCTGCAGCTGCAGTAATTAAAGCTCAGTGTGTATTAAAGATTCTGGAAGTTGAGAAGCTTGTAGTTCGATCTTTTTTGAACAGGGCGAAATATTTAACCGTGGTCTAAGGCCTCTTGCACATGACTGTATTTTCATTCCATGTCCTTTCCGTTTTTTGCGGTGTCCGTTTGTGGTCCGTATGAGTAACCATTCATTTCAATGGTTTCCGTATTTCCGGATATCCGTTCCGCTAAAAGATAGAACTTGTTCTATTATTGTCCGCAAATTACGTTCCGTCGCTCAATTCAAGTCAATGGGTCCGCAAAAAATACGGAATGCATACGGAACACATCCATATGACATATGTCCATGTTTTTTTGCGGATCCATGCCCACTTTGCCCATGTGTTTACTGTTTACAAACATTACAGTATATTACAGTAATGATTACAAAATTTCTGTTTCCATTTGCCATCCGCAAAAAACGGATCGCATACGGAAACCATACGGAGATGTTTTTGCGGAAATATGGAAAGGAAACAGAAAAAAAAACGTAACAACGGATGCGTGAAAAACGGACTGTAAAATACATATGGTCATGTGCAAGAGGCCCAATAAACAACAGCTAACAGAATACATTCGCTATGGTAAATTTCACTCCACTGCACAGTTGAACAGGTCGAAATATTACACCACCCTGGAATACGGATGCAACTTAACTGTTTCACTAACATAATGGATTAACTGTGAATGTGGGTGCAGTAGAACATGCTGCACATGACGATATAATACACTTGCTGTATATACAGAGGCACACTGAGGGAGATTTATCAAAACTGTTGTAAAGGAAAACTGGCTTAGTTGCCCATAGCAACCAATCAGATTCCACCTTTTTTTTCCAAAGGAGCTCTGCAAAATGAAAGTTAGAAACTGTTTTTCCTTTACACCATTTTAGATTAATCTCCCCCACTAACTGTGTGAGTAAAATAAGGGATTAACTCTTAATGTGGGTGCAGTAGAACGTCATGCACTCGGAGATACACTCAACCAGCAGTCTCCCTACGGTCTCCCTACAGTCTCAAAACAGTCTCCCTGCACTGTCCCTCTCCAATATTATTTTTTAAACCAGTTTTCAGCAACACTGTTCCTAGTGCATGAGTGTTTGCCACGTCTCTCCTTATGCTCAGCTCACAGTGAAATGGTGGAGACCGCACAGGATGAGGATTCATAGGGCTGTGACATCACAGGGGGATGCGTAATGGTGGGTTGCCTGGTTGCACGGCATTATGGGTCATTTCCGGGCTACTTACTTTCACTTTGTAACACGTGCAGCCGCCATTTTAGGAAACGCTGATCGTTGCCATGAAGCACGAGGAAATTCGGATTCATGGCAAATCAAATTCTTCCTAAACTTCAGATCAAATTCCATTTTGGATGCTTCGATTCGTTCAATACTAATCAAAATGTATTCTCTAAAAATGGGATAAAAATGAACTATGTTGGGGACCTTTGTTAGTCTCCAACTACCATACCATAACAACCCATCTGGAACCACATTATGGGGGCGATGATGGGTTTGTATAGCAGTCAGTAGTGTTGAGCGAAGCAATCAAAGTGGAATTTGGTTCTCAGTTTAGGGAAATTTTGATTGGCAACGAATACGAATTTCCTTGCGCATTGTGGCAATAAATCAGTTTTTCCTAAAATGCACAATACTGTTACAAAGTGAAAGTAAAAATCCCGGGAAGACAAGATCTCCCATAATGCTGTGCAGCCAGACAATCTGGAGATAGCCATTCCCTAATGGGGATCTGAAGTTTAGGAAGAATTTGAGTCGCCATGAATCCGAATTCCCTCGTGCTTTTAGGTAAGGAATCAGTTGTTCCTAAAATGGCGGCTGCTGCACGTGTTACAAAGTGAAAGTAAGAAGCCCGGAAATGTGATATGACTCATAATGCCATGCAGTCAGCCAACCCACCATTAGCCACCCCCCTGTGATGTCACAGCTCTATAAATCCTCATCCCGCAAGGTCTCCTCCATTGTCCTGTGAGCTGAGCATAGGGAGAGACGTGGCGAGGGCTCATGCACTAGGGACAGTGTTGCTGAAAATGATTAATAGAAGAATATTGGAGCCGGAGAGTGCAGGGAGAGTTTTGCTGCATCAGTTTTATTTATTTACTAGATGTTAAGTCCGTTACAATAATACATTAGTAGGAACATAAACATTAGTAGGAACAGTCTATATTAAATGGCAAGGGAACTTGACCACACTGACTGGTGGCTGTGGCTGGTGGCCCAGACTGGTGGCTGTGGCTGAAATTGCTGGCACTGAATGCTGGCTGTGGCTGAGACTGTTGATTGTGGCTGGTGGCTGAGACTGCTGGCACAGACTGGTGTCTGCGGCTGGGACTGCTGACCTTGATCGCTTGGTATTACACTTTTTGTGATGTAAGGTGATAAAAAATGGCTTTTTTACGGCTTTCACCAGACGGGTTGGATCACATACTATTTTTATAGAGCAGGTTGTTACTGACACAGCAATGCCTAATATGTAATTTTTTTTATTTTAGCTTACACAATAAAAACATTTTTGAAAAAAAAAATCATGTTTTTGTGTTTCCATTTTCTGAAAGCCTTTTTTTTATTTTTGGGGCAATTGTCTTAGGTAGGGTCTCATTTTTTGCAGGATGAGATGACTGTTTGATTGGTACCATTATGGGGCACATGTGACCTTTTGATTGCTTGGTATTACACTTTTTGTCACAATGGGGAGTGGGGAAAACTCCCCACCGTATAATGGGAACTGTTACTAGGCCAGACAACAACGGGAGCAGGCCACAACCTACAGCCACCCTAATCCTCACCCTCATCTCCTGACTGCATGAGCAAACCCTGAAGGTGGGAGGGCTCATGCACTGGAACCTGGATCCTGCTGACCCTGACGATCCCTGGCATAGAGGTCAGGAATTGGAGACAACCAGTTCCTCAGGGGCCCAGACGAACCGGAGTCTCCAGCTGCCTAGTAACAGGTGGAAGGGAAATGACCATATGCAGCATCTGGATCAGCAGGTAAGAACACTGGAAAACTCACTTACCTGGCGCTACCACCACGACTGGAACCCGTGCATAAGTACAGGTGCCCACACACCAAATAGGACACCGTACAAACAACACCACACACAGGAATCCAGCATACCTGATACTGCCTGGGCCCCATACAGCAAGGTGCACGGCAGCCCCAGACAGCACTGCATCCAGACATATGGTTAACCCCTCCGGGAAACCAGCCCCCTTTCAAGATACAGGGTAACGTATAGCATACATGAGGGAGCAACACCAACAACAGCCCAGACATGTAACAACCAACAAAACGCTACACACATCCAGAACATAAACCCACACCACACATACAACAAGTAAGGGTACAGGTAAATGGAGGGTACATAAGGGAGGACAATTTATGTTCCATAAGGTGGCCCTCAAGGACTGGGCTGAAACACCCAGGCAAGGAGTAAAGCTCCAACACCAAGCAAGTCTGTAGTACAACTGCACCCAGCCAGCAAGCCACAGGTTTATATCAAGCTTGCGGCCACACACAGGAAACACCTTAATCCCCACTAGCCAGAAGATTAACCCCTTGCTCACGAAACAGCAGGGAGGCACACCTCAAAGGGGAATTGCACGTGCAAACCACAAACTACACGTTGACCCAGGTAACCAGTCTGTATGGCAACCGCGTCACGGTCAAACACCAATATGACCGTGACAGTAAGGTGATAAAAAATAGATTTAATTTTTTTTTTATGGTGTTCACCAGATGGATTGGATCACATGCTATTTTTATAGAGCAGGTCGTTACCTAATATGAGCATTTTTTCAACTTTATTTTATTCAATAAAAGCATGTTTTAAAAAAAAATCATCTCCATTTCTAAAAGTCATATATTATTTTTTTTGGGATGATTGACTTATGTAGGGGCTCATTTTTTGTCGGATGAGGTCACGGTTTAATTGGTGCTAATTTTGGATACATATGAATTTTTGTTAATTTTTATACCATTTTTTGGGAAGTGCAGTGGGCAAAGTTGCAATTCCATTATAGTTTTTCATTTTTTTGTTATGGTGTTCACCATGCGGTAAAAGTAACATGATTCTTTTATAGATCAGGTCTTTATGGACGCGGAGATACCAAACATGTTTAGTGTTTTTAATTTTTTTAATTTTTAACTAATTATTTGTGGATATAGGAATTTTTTTATTTTATTTTTTATTTATTTTTTACTCTTGAACTTTTTTTTTTTTTTGGACCCATACCCACTTGGTTTTTGAAGATCCAGTGGGTCTGATGGCTTACAATACACTGCAGTACACTATATAGTGTACTGCAGTGTATTTAACTTACACTAAGTCTGATCAGGCTCCTGTCTTTAGGCTTAGATATACCACAGCAAGCCAGATCCATCCGGTTGCCATGGTTAGCCCCCAGGAATCTCTATATATACAAACTGAAAATAATGGCGTGGTATCAGCAGGAGGTGCTCAAACCCACATGCAGTTGTGCATATATATAGGGGAGCAAATCCTGCACTTGTGGCCCGTTGCTAATGACGATCCCCAGCAAAAATGCATACGGTGGAGGATGCCCGCAGCGGACCACAAGTACCACAATAGACATCCTACACAAGATAGCAATTATGTGGATGTGATAATCAATATAACAATATAACAAAATAATAGCAAAGACAGGTGCACTCTGCGGTCTTACTAAACCCTCAAACTGATTTTAAAATTGAGAGATTAGCCAACATGTCCTACGGTGTAGGACATGTCTGAGCCCGAACAACACAGCAAGGTTTCTCAAGTATCTCGGGGACCTAACACTCACCTACCTGTGCAGTATGGGCATTACCAGGAGTCCCTCCATACAGCCGTCCCTAAGGGCCACATCATGGAAGGGGTTAAACAGCCAACATCAGTGCCAGCACCGATGTCGGCCGTTTCAAGCAGAGTGTTAGCTGGACATTACAGCTTACACTCTGCCCGCTGCCGCTCTGCCATCCTCAAAGGGATGGGGGGTTCTCGGCGCTCTGCAGCCGAAAGAGGAGCAGACGGCGGCGGGGGAACTGTGGCCTCGGAGGTATCTATGGGCAGTTAGGCTGCAGGGAAACTTGTGTATAGCACTGTGTCTGTGTAGAGCGATGTGTCCTGATTGGACACCGCGCATGCACAGGGAAAAACTGGTGACACACGGACACAGCGCACTCACACAGGGATTTTATTATTATAGATTCCTTCATTTACTTATACCTACATCAGCCGTAAATGTAGTTCAATAACAATAAGCCTTTATTATTTTGGTGCCAGCGTGCCAACCAATATCATCCAGTCTGTACCCCTTAGGGGGGCAGGTCTTAACCACTTCAGCCCCCCTAGCTTAAACACCCTTAATAACCAGACCACTTTTTACAATTCTGCACTACACTACTTTCACCGTTTATTGCTCGGTCATGCAACTTACCACCCAAATTAATTTTACCTCCTTTTCTTCTCACTAATAGAGCTTTCATTTGGTGGTATGTCATTGCTGCTGACATTTTTACTTTTTTTGTTATTAATCGAAATTTAACAAAATTTTTGCGAAAAAATGTCATTTTTCACTTTCTGTTGTAAAATTTTTCTAAAAAAAATACATCTATATATAATTTTTTCTCTAACTTTATTGTTCTACATGTCTTTGATAAAAAAATGTTTGGGTAAAAAAAAAAATGGTTTGGGTAAAAGTTATAGCGTTTACAAACTATGGTACAAAAATGTGAATTTCCGCTTTTTGAAGCAGCTCTGACTTTCTGAGCACCTGTCATGTTTCCTGAGTTTTATAAAAATGTTTTCCTTACAAAGTCTCATATTCCACTAACTTGTGACAAAAAATAAAAACTACCATGAACTCACTATGCCCATCATGAAATACCTTGGGGTGTCTTCTTTCCAAAATGGGGTCACTTGTGGGGTAGTTATACTGCCCTGGCATTTTAGAGGCCCAAATGCGTGCAAAGTAGTTTGAAATCAAAATCTGTAAAAAATGGCCGGTGAAATCCGAAAGGTTCTCTTTGGAATGTGGACTCCTTTGCCCACCTAGGCTGCAAAAAAGTGTCACACATGTGGTATCGCCGTACTCAGGAGAAGTTGGGCAATGTGTTTTGGGGTGTCATTTTACATATACCAATGCTGGGTGAGATAAATATCTTGGTCAAATGACAACTTTGTATAAAAAAATGGGAAAAGTTGTCTTTTGCCGAGATATTTCTCTCACCCAGCATGGGTATATGTAAAATGACACCCCAAAACATATTTCCCAACTTCTCCTAAGTACGGCGATACCACATGTGTGACACTTTTTTGCAGCCTAGGTGGGCAAAGGGGCCCACATTCCAAAGAGCACCTTTCGGATTTCACCCGCCATTTTGTACAGATTTTGATTTCAAACTACTTTGCACGCATTTGGGCCCCTAAAATGCCAGGGCAGTATAACTATCCCACAAGTGACCCCATTTTGGAAAAAAGACACCCCAAGGTATTTAGTGATGGGCATAGTGAGTTCATGGAAGTTTTTATTTTTTGTCACAAGTTAGTGGAATATGAGACTTTGTAAGAAAAAAAAAATCATCATTTTCCGCTAACTTGTGACAAAAAAAAATAATTCTAGGAACTCGCCATGCCCCTCACGGAATACCTTGGGGTGTCTTCTTTCCAAAATGGGGTCACTTGTGGGGTAGTTATACTGCCCTGGCATTTTAGGGGCCCAAATGCGTGAGAAGTAGTTTGAAATCAAAATCTGTAAAAAATGCCCTGTGAAATCTGAATGGTGCTCTCTGGAATGTGGGCCCATTTGCCCACCTAGGCTGAAAAAAAGTGTCACACATGGGGGAATGTGTTTTGGGGTGTCATTTTACATATACCCATGCTGGGTGAGAGAAATATCTCGGCAAAAGACAACTTTTCCCATTTTTTTTGATATTTATCGCACCCAGCATGGGTATATGTAAAATGACACCCCAAAACACATTCCCCAACTTCTCCTGAGTACGGCGATACTACATGTGTGACACTTTTTTGCAGCCTAGGTGGGCAAAGGGGCCCAAATTCCTCTTAGGAGGGCATTTTTAGACATTTGGATCCCAGACTTCTTCTCACGCTTTAGGGCCCCTAAAAAGCTAGGGCAGTATAAATACCCTACATGTGACCCCATTTTGGAAAGAAGACACCCCAAGGTATTCAATGAGGGGCATGGCGAGTTCATAGAATTATTATTTTTTGGGCACAAGTTAGCGGAAATTGATATTTTTTTTTTTTCTCACAAAGTCTCCCTTTCCGCTAACTTGGGACAAAAATTTTAATCTTTCATGGACTCAATATGCCCCTCACGGAATACATTGGGGTGTCTTCTTTCCGAAATGGGGTCACATGTGGGGTATTTATACTGCCCTGGCATTTTAGGGGCCCTAAAGCGTGAGAAGAAGTCTGGAATATAAATGTCTAAAAAAATGTACGCATTTGGATTCCGTGAGGGGTATGGTGAGTTCATGTGAGATTTTATTTTTTGACACAAGTTAGTGGAATATGAGACTTTGTAAGAAAAAACGAAAAACAAAACAAAAAAAATCAATTTCCGCTAACTTGTGCCAAAAAAATGTCTGAATGGAGCCTTACAGGGGGGTGATCAATGACAGGGGGGTGATCAGGGAGTCTATATGGGGTGATCACCACCCTGTCATTGATCACCCCCCTGTAAGGCTCCATTCAGACATCCGTATATGTTTTGCGGATCCGATCCATGGATGGGTGGATCCGTAAAACACATACAGACGTCTAAATGGAGCCTTACAGGGGGGTGATCAATGACAGGGGGGTGATCAGGGAGTGTATATGGGGTGATTACCCCCCTGTCAGGCTCCATTCAGACGTCCGTGTGTGTTTTGCGTATCCATGGATCGGAGCCGCAAAACACATACGGACGTCTGAATGGAGCCTTACAGGGGGGTGATCAATGACAGGGGGGTGATCAGGGAGTCTATATGGGGTGATCACCACCCTGTCATTGATCACCCTCCTGTAAGGCTCCATTCAGACGTCCGTATGTGTTTTGCGGATCCGATCCATGGATGCGTGGATCCGTAAAACACATACGGACGTCTGAATGGAGCCTTACAGGGGGGTGATCAATGACAGGGGGGTGATCAATGACAGGGGGGTGATCAGGGAGTGTATATGGGGTGATCACCCCCTTGTCAGGCTCCATTCAGACGTCCGTATGTGTTTTGCGGATCCATGGATCCATGGATCGGATCCGCAAAACACATACGGACGTCTGAATGGAGCCTTACAGGGGGGTGATCAATGACAGGGGGGTGATCAGGGAGTCTATATGGGGTGATCACCACCCTGTCATTGATCACCCCCCTGTAAGGCTCCATTCAGACGTGCGTGTTTTTTGCGGATCCGATCTGATCACCACCCTGTCATTGATCACCCCCCTGTAAGGCTCCATTCAGACGTCCGTATGTGTTTTGCGGATCCGATCCATGGATGCGTGGATCCGTAAAACACATACGCACGTCTGAATGGAGCCTTACAGGGGGGTGATCAATGACAGGGGGTGATCAGGGAGTGTATATGGAGTGATCACCCCCCCTGTCAGGCTCCATTCAGACGTCTGTATGTGTTTTGCGGATCCGATCCATGGATGCGTGGATCCGTAAAACACATATGGACGTCTGAATGGAGCCTTACAAGGGGGTGATCAATGACAGGGGGGTGATCAATGACAGGGGGGTGATCAATGACAGGAGGGTGATCAGGGAGTGTATATGGGGTGATCACCCCCCTGTCAGGCTCCATTCAGACGTCCGTATGTGTTTTGGGGATCCGATCCATAGATGCGTGGATCCGTAAAACACATACGGACGTCTGAATGGAGCCTTACAGGGGGGTGATCATCCCATATAGACTCCCTGATCACTCCCCTGTAAGGCTCCATTCAGATGTCCGTATGTGTTTTGCGGATCCGATCCATGGATGCGTGGATCCGTAAAACACATACGAGCGTCTGAATGGAGCCTCACAGGGGGGTGATCAATGACAGGGGGGTGATCAATGACAGGGGGTGATCAGGGAGTGTATATGGGGTGATCACCCCCCTGTCATTGATCACCCCCCTGTAAGGCTCCATTCAGACGTCCGTATGTGTTTTGCGGATCCGTTAAACACATACGGACATCTGAATGGAGCCTTACAGGGGGGGGTGATCAATGACAGGGGGGTGATCAATGACAGGGGGGTGATCATGGAGTCTATATGGGGTGATCAGGGGTTCATAAGGGGTTAATAAGTGACAGGGGGGTGTAGTGTAGTGTAGTGCTGTTTGGTGCTACTTTACAGAGCTACCTGTGTCCTCTGGTGGTCGATCCAAGCAAAAGGGACCACCAGAGGACCAGGTAGCAGGTATATTAGACGCTGTTATCAAAACAGCGTCTAATATACCTGTTAGGGGTTAAAAAAATTGCATCTACAGCCTGCCAGCGAATGATCGCTGCTGGCAGACTGTAGATCCTGTCTCTTACCTTCCGATCCTGTGAACGCGGGCGCCTGTGTGTGCGCGTTCACAGGAAATCTCACCTCTCGCGAGATGACGCGTCGATGCGTCCAGGAGGAATGAATCGACCGCCTCCAGGACGCATCCGTGCGTTAGGCAGTCCTGGGGTGGTTAATGACCATCATCATCTTTTGCTGGCTTTACTGCTTTCAAATCATCCTTCAAAGTTTCCAAGTCATAGAAAAATCTGCAAAATGCAGAGAGAGGAGGAGCTGGATGTTCCTGATGACATATTCTCATTGATTTTAGATGATGTGGAAAAGAAGGAAAAACAGATGGCAGAAGAAGGGCCCCCACTCTCACAGAAAAAGATGCAAAACATCCTGCACAAAATGATAAATGAATACGCAGATGTACATGGTTACATTTATAAAAGAAAAATCACAGAAAATAATGCACTAATGCAATAGATGCAAACATTATATATGGACTAAGCCCTCACTCTCAGCCATTATATTTTGGTACATAGTACATATGGGCATAGATGTGCTTTGATCAAAATATATTGGCTGAGAATCTCAGATTTTATCATATCAGAATAAGGGCTTAGTCCATATACATGTATAATGTTTGCATCTATTGTATTAGTGCAGTATTTTCTATGATTTTTCTTTTATATATGTAGCTATGTAATCCATATATTCGTGTGTTTTGTATCTTTTTCTGTCATTTTTTTATTAGTTTATAGAATGCTCTTGAAGGAGTGGCACCTTCAAGTGTGAATTTGCTTCTATTTTATTTTGGGAGCAACATTTTTGTGCACTTTTGCCCTACCTAACCCACAGGCAACCTTGATTAGGTTGTACATATAGCTGTGTGGGCTCCTCCTGTCATTGGTTGCTTGATGCTCACAGACGTAACTAGAAGCAGCACACTACAGTATATGTGCAGGGTCTGGTCTGCTGAATGTAGATGTTCAATGGCATAGATAGGTTTAGAGTAGGACCTGCCTGACTGAGACCACCGTGGCGCTGGTAGGCGGGCACAGATTTGTATATTGGCTGAGAGTCTCAGATTTTATCATACCAGAGTGAGGATTTACTCCATATATAATGTTTGCATCTATTGTATTATTGCATTATTTTCTGTGATTTTTGTTTTACTGTGAAATAACCTGTAGGAGATTGCAGGCAAGAACTGCAATAATATGCATATTGTGCCCCCACCTAACCAGCCAAACCCCATGCCATCAACAGCACTTGTTTAAAGGTGCTGCGCGGCCATTAACAATGAAGAAGGACTATACAGTTGGGTCTTCATTATTAAATGAAAGGCAGATGCAGGCTAATTGGTCACGGTTCCTCACCACAGCATGGCTGCAACCATCCCGCAGCATGACCACTCCGTGTGGCCATACCCTAAAGCAGAGTGGCCTGGCTAATTTTACTGAAGTTGCCGAATCAAATTTTTAAAACGTCACTCATCTCTAGCAGTCATCAGCTAACGAAGTCCCCAACTCTATCTTAAGTAATTGCCTGTTAGGCCCTGACAAATGAAGAACCTAATAGACTACCTGTTGGTAAAACACAGAGAGGCAATAATACAATGCAATACAGATTATTGCAGTGTAGTATATGAACAGGAGAAGATTACACAGTCAATCCCCTTAATGGGGCATAAAAAGTTAAACAGGTCAGACAGTTAGCCAAAGAAACACATATGTGTTTTAAGAGATGAGCGAATTTCTCAAAAATTCAATCCGACCAGTTTGCAGAATTTTTCGCAAAAATTCGGTTCGATCCGAATCTATTTGTGGCGAATCGTGTTAAAAAACAGCTATTTCCTGGCTGCAGAGAGCCTTTATAGTGGTGTAGAACACTGTGCCTTGCAATAACACGCAAAGGGAGTCTTCTGTGGTAGTGAAACAATACTGTGAGTCAGTATGACACACACATGACAGGCGTCGCTCTTAGAATCACTGCACACTTCACTTATTTGGGCAGTTACTGGACCGAAACTGACCAAATAACTCAAGTGTGAACTCAGCCTTACAGGTCAATGTTAGAGTCAATAAGAAGCACACTCCTTTTACACCGTCGGCAGCTGATTCCACATAGATGTCTACAGAACCTGGTCTATTAAACGCTTATACAAGTAGAGCCCCCCGACAGATTGGAGAGGGTGTAAGCAGTAAGTTTGTGTTGACATCACTAATTATTTTGCCCTTCTTCTGATTCGTCAGAACAATAACCCACAAAAACGGATCCTGTCTGTGGAGCATCCGCCTTCACTCGGTCAGCATTTGGTCAGTAATCCATCATTATTGCTAAAGCCCAAAAAACAGGAGTGGATCCAAAACAGAGATGACACGTTAATGCAATATTTGCATGTCTTCTGTGTTTTTTACCCACTCCTGCTTTTGGCTACCAAATCATAAGCCAATTCTGACATAAAATAGGGACCATGTCATTCAAGCCTTACAGCTGTTACATAGACAGGATCCGTTGTGCGTCTCATTTTTCCTTCGTTCTGACAGATCATAAGAAAGGTCAAATAAATGATGATGTCAGCCAGGCAGAAAGGCAAAATAGTGGCCCAGTCATGAAGTGGGGAGGGTGGGACCAGCTGGAGAAGTCCACAGAGTGGCCCTACGACATAGTGGTGAGGTGGAAGCAGCATGAGGAGGCCACAGAGTGGCACAATGACAGAGTGTGGAGGTGGCAGCAGCATCAATAGGAGGCCATAGAGTGGCACAATGACAGTGTGGAGGTGGCAGCAGCATCAGGAGGCCACAAAGTGGCACAATGACAGAGTGTGGAGGTGGCGGCAGCAGAATCAGGAGGAGGCCACAGAGTGGCACAATGACAGTGTGGAGGTGGCAGCAGCAGCATCAGCAGGCTACAGAGTGGCACAATGACAGAGCGTAGAGGTGGCAGCAGCAGCATCAGGCGGAGGCCACAGGGTGGCACAATGACAGTGTGGAGGTGGCAGCAGCATCAGGAGGCAACAGAGTGGCACAATGACAGAGTGTGGAGGTGGCGGCAGCAGCAACATCAGGAGGAGGCCACAGGGTGGCACAATGACAGTGTGGAGGAGGCAGCAGTAGCATGAGGAGACCAAAGAGTGGCACAATGACAGAGTGTGAAGGTGGCAGCAGCATCATCAGGATGCCACAGAGTGGCACAATGACATACTGTGGAAGAGGAGGCAGCAGCATCAGGAGGTGGCCACGGGGTGGCACAATGACAGTGTTAAGATAGTCGCAGCATCAGGAGACCACAGAGTGGCAAGGTGACATAGTGTGGAGGTAGCAGCAGCATCAGGAGACCACAGAGTGGCAAGGTGACATCGTGTGGAGGTGGAAGCAGCATCATCAGGAGACCACAGAGTGGCAAGGTGACATAGTGTGGAGGTGGAAGCAGCATCATCAGGAGACCACAGAGTGGCAAGATGACATAGTGTGGAGGATGCAGCAGCATGAGGAGACCACAGAATGGCAAGTTGACATAGTGTGGAGGTGGCAGCAGCATCAGGAGACCACAGAGTGGCAAGGTGACATAGAGTGGAGGTGGCAGCAGCATCAGGAGACCACAGAGTGGCAAGGTGACATAGTGTGGAGGTGGAAACAGCATCATCAGGAGACCACAGAGTGGCAAGGTGACATAGTGTGGAGGAGGCAGCAGCATGAGGAGACCACAGAATGGCAAGGTGACATAGTGTGGAGGTGGCAGCAGCATCAGGAGACTACAGTGTGACCTGCTGACAGAGTGGGGATGTGGGTGGCAATACCAGTACCAGCTGAAGATAGTGGGTGAAAGAAGGAGAAATTGGCATCAGATGTGTGGCATCAGGCAGGTGGCAGCATCAGAATAGTAGCTGAGGAAGGTAGCCAGAAGAAACCAGTCTCTTGTGTGGCACCATGGATGATCTAATCTGATGTATCAGGTATTGGTGGGTGGAAATCCTGACTGATCCACACCTGATTCATCTTGACAAAGGTCAGTCTCTCCACATTTTGGGTGGACAGGCGAGTTCTTCTTGGGGTAACTATGGCCCCCACCACACTAAACACCCACTCTGATGCCACACTACTGGCTGGGCAGGACAGCTTTTCCAGGGAAAACTCTGCCAGTTGTGGCCACAAATCCAGTTTGGCTGCCTAGTAGTCTAGTGGATCTTTAATGTGGGGTGGCAGGGTGCTGTCCAAGTATGCCACCACCTGTTGGTTCAGGTCCTGCTCTAGCTGCTGAGTAGTTTCTTCACTAGGCGGATGAAGAAAGCTGCTCATCAGCGACTCTAGACTCATGTTGCTGCTCATGGAGCTGGAACTGCTCCTACCCTCCCCCCCACCATGCCACAGCATCCATGGCAGAGAAACGTGAGCGCAGAGGGTTTCCCCGATTAGACCTGAGAGAGAATGGACGATGGCGCAGATAGGCAGGATATAGTAGTTCAGTTTGTCCTCCCTCCCAGTGGGTGTAAAAAAAGCCCCCATTTTGGACCGGTAGTGAGGGTCTAACAAGGTGGAGAGCCAGAAGTTATTTGTCACGGAAGGTGTACAGAAAACTAGAAGACACAAAATGAAGATCCGACTGACTGGATCCAAAACTAAGGAACCAAAGGGAGAGCCCTGCAACAGACCTGGCTCTCTCCCTAACTGCTCAGCCTATGCAAAAATCTCAATGGTAGATGATCGCATATCCTCGTTCCTCGACTGTATAACACCTGAACACCCTATAATAGTGAGGGGACACGACCACCGGCTCCCTACACTTGATACGGAGGGAGTCAGGGTCACCTGGGATCCAGCAAACAGGAAAACACAAATGAATGAACAAAACTTATCTGTAGAAGACTCAGTAGTAGCATCCAGCATGCACACACTCCAGGAAGTTGTATAAACAGCAAAGTGATGCAGTATGGGAAGGGATTTAAAGGGATGCAATCAGTGCAACTACATGACAGCTGAAAGAGGCTAACGAGATGAGAAAACGAAAGCAAAACAAAAGGAAACTCAAGGAGGAGGTTCTGAAGAACGTCTGTCAGAGCTTCTCAGATGTCTGGTGGTGACATCATTCCTCTGCCGAATGGTGACAATTCGACTGTCACTACGCAAGCAAGTGAGCATGCATCAGGCCATTTGTGCAAGTGACTCGGAGGGACTCCCTGCCTCCATCTCCACTGCATACTGCAGCAGGGTGTGTCTGGGTCCTCTGCCTCGTCTTCCTCATTGCCCTGTAACTACTCTGGGTGCTCCTTCTCCACCTCTTCTGTCTCCTATGTATAAAAACCACCTAATTTGCTACAGATTGCTTGAGCTCCAATGTCCTCCTCCAGTTCAGCCCCCACAGGGCTCATGTGACTGTGAGATCTAGGTGCCACGTCTCCAGTCCCCTGACCAGCCATATTTACCTGCATATGTTCCAGGACATGAAGAAGTTGAATGATGTTGTTCATCCCGTAGTCCTGACAACTGACAAATAACATGGCATCCTCAAAGGGTCTGAGCAAACGGCAGGTATCACGCATGAGCTGCCACTGGCTGACATCAAAGTTACACAGGGGAGAACTCCTGTCCGCTTGGATCATCAAGAAATCGTTTATGGCCTATCTCTGTTCGTATAGTCGGTCCAACATATGGAGGGTGGAATTCCAACGGGTGGAAACGTCGCATATCAGCCTATGTTGTGGGATGCTGTTCTGCCCCTGCAGCTCAAAGAGGGTGTGCTTTGCAGTGTACAAGTGGCTGAATTGCATGCAAATTTTCCTGGCCATTTTTAGGATGTCTTCGCAGATGGGTGGAAGACTTCAGGAACCCCTTGACAACCAGATTGAATACGTGTGCCATGCAGGGCGCATGGCTCAGCCCTCCTTAACGCAGCGCCGACACCATGTTCTTCCCATTGTCAGTCACCATAGTTTCAATTTTGAGTTGTCTTAAAGAAATCCAGGATTTGATTTCTTGATGAAGGACACAGAGCATTTCCTCCCCTGTGTGACTCCGTTCGCCCAGGCAAACGAGGTGCAGAACAGCGTGACATCACCGTGCCCTGCACATGTGGTATGCTTGAGGGGCACTGTGAATTGTCCCTGCAGTGGAATCCGTCTTATAGGACCGTGCGATTGTTAGCAATTTACATGGTGCCATATTCGCCAATTCTACCTTATATTAAAATAACTACACAAGACTACCATTGTGGATAAAAATGGCTGCAGTCTTTATTAACTGGGGGAAGGGGGGGGGGGGAGGTGGGTAACCATAAATAATAACATTCCATAAATTATTAAGCCATTGAAAATTCCACCAATATTAACTCAAGTCCATTAGTGCACTACTCATCAAGAGTCCACCCAGTAAGGCTGAGCGACTAACCCCCCCCCCCCCTAAACTCCCCCCTTTCCAAAGACCGCGACTAAAACATTAGGAGGACGGGCGGGACACGATCTTTCCTCTTGATTTTCCAGACGCTGACAGAGCTCCCAATGGTGAGTGTCCTCCATAAATACAGCTTCTCTTCCTGCCGAAACTTGCACTTGACCAATCCATCACTTCGGCTAAAAATAGCCATTTGCCCAGCAACTGATCAGCAACCATATCTCGCCAATCACCTTTAGCTGCCGGCTGACCTTAGATTCACCTGAGGAAAGATAAAAGGCGGGAAAAGGAGGGAAAGAAGGGAACATAGGGGTAGAGAGACAATTCCCCCAATACAACCTAATATAGGGCTCAATGACACCATGAGGGGCAAATGCCAATTACTGGCAAAGCCCCTATCAAGATAGCCACTCCAAATCAAAACCATCCACTTCTGCTGTGTTTTATCTCTTTTTTGTGCCTGTACCACCACTGATGCTTGTGAGTATAATGAAAAACCTGTTTACATACACTTTGGCGACAGTGCTTGACTTTTAGAGAAAATTTTCTGTAGAATTGCCTATAGGAGAAAAAAGAGGAGCTCGTAATGATGATATTCGTCTGATGTGCTTGTATATCCACATGTGCTTGTGAGTATAACACCAGGAGTGCATGGGATTAATGATAACAATACTTCACTATCGGTGTGATTTTTGACAATTGCGCGGTCCTATAAGACGCATTGAACTAAGTGTGAATCAAGCCCACATCCCAATTGGGACCTGCTGCAGCAAATTATCCAGGCAAAGTATTGGAGGATTTTCATTTTATATTGTAGCAGGCAGCACTTACATAAGGAGCACGTATTTATTATTAAGTGTTAAAAACAAATAGTATTAAAATATATAGCAGCTAGTACAAGTGGATGCAATATATAGCAAATGACAAGCAACAAGTAAATATGGTGCAAAATAGCAAATAAATATGAACAAGTAAAAGCAGCAGCTGGTGGAGATCGATCAAGTTCAATGGAGATCGATATGTATATGAACAAATAACGGCAATCATTTGCTGAATGTTCCAATTGTAAGGAGAGTGCTTTGGTTCGAATCAATAATCCATAGAAAAACTAAATGTCATAATAGTTGCAATGTGAACAGAAATACTGGTAGTTTGTATCTACCAGTGGAAGTGCAACTAAGATTCAAATAAATGAAGGACCTGCAATTGAGGGTGGAATGGATCACAGGCCGGATTGCTTTAGTGCGGCGTCCCGCAAGTTCTACAGTATACAATCCGGCGCTTACCTTTCCTGAAGTTTTCCCTCTGCAGTCCCGTAAGTATGCATCTCTCTGTTCAGGCCTTCTCGGCGCCTCACGTGGAGTGGTACTTACAAGTTCCGTTGTAATGGAGCGATTTCGTATAGTCCTGACGTAAGCAGTGACGCTGGGGTTACCAGTGACGTGGATGCCGGAGAGCAGTATGCTGGATTCAATGGAGTACTTTTTTATCGCTATTCACATTGATATCACCATGCGCTTTCTGGTTATTTCAAATTGAAAGGCCAAACAAAGTTATTTTCCTAGCTTGCAAGCAGAGGGTACATCCCCAAAATCCTCAAATGCGTTTCGAGAAACGTAGTCCCTTCATCAGTGAGTGGGGGTACCATATTCAGTTTTGATTTATATAGAGTCCAAGCCACACCTCTAAACATCCAAATCAATTTCACCTGGTATCTAATTAGTATATGGGGATTCTTGTGAAAAACATGGATCCAGGTTCATTCGGATCTCACAATATATACAAATTATAAGAAGTGCAACAAAAACATAGTGTCGATCGATCAAATTGCAAATGTCATAAATTATATAGTGGTATATATTGATAAATGACATATAATCTAGCATTTAGTCAATCAGTATTTTCATGCGATATTTATGCAGTTTGCATGCGATTGTATACTTCTTATGCGATTTTTATCTAATTTTTTATGTTTTTTTTATATATCGAATTTTATCAATTTTTTTATATCAATGTTTCTTTTTTTTATCGATTTTTTAATTGATTTTTTTTTGGTCGATTTTTTTTTTCCACCTTTTGCGATTTTGCTGCAAATTTTACTTTTTAATGTTAGTCTCTATATGGTTTGCTGTGATTTTTCAGAGTTTTTTTTACATTTTCATTTTTTCTCTTCAGAAATTTTTTTTGCAGAAAAAATCTTTACAAAAGAAATTCATCATTATTCCTATGATTAGAATGTATGATCATGATAAAAATATTTAATAAAAATATATTTAAAAATATATAAAAAATATAGGGAATATTAGTGGTATATTTGAATAAAATTATTAAATAAAAATATAGATTTGATTAAAAAAAAATCTAAATAGAATTCAAAAATTTCAAATAAAAATATATATTCTCATTTGGCTAGGAAGAGGTGTTCCATTTTCATTCCAAATTAATCTCTTTCAAGGAGTTGTACATGGGTAGCGGGCCATCCACCAAGGGAAAACCCGCATGAGAATATATAACAGTAGGGTCAACCATCGGTGCATGGCACCCACCCAATGAAATCACAGGAAACCAAAGAGCTCGAATTCCGCGCTAAGACCTTTGGGTATAATTGAGTCAAACTCAAAAATGCGTCTCGACTCTAAATGGGACATATTGCTAATATGGTTCCCGCCCTTCCAGTTATTTTTTACTTTTTCTATTGCTGCAAATCGTAACCCCCCTGGATCTTGATTGTGAACTAATTTAAAATGGTTAGAGACCGAGTGATTGATAAAACCTTTTTTAATATTGGCTATATGCTCTGAGATACGTTTTTTTAGGGTCCTCTTAGTCCTACCAACATATATTTTTTTGCATGGACATTCCAATATATATATATATATATTACATCTGTTGAGGTACAAGTTAAAAATTCCCTAATTTTGTGTTTATGGGAGTTTATCTTAGATGTAATTTCTAACGTCTTCTTTTGGAATGTAGTTGTTTTACAATTTTGACATCTCTCACATCTAAAAAATCTAATTTGCCCTATTAATGTATCGTCGGATTCTTTGTCTTAAATTGTTTGATAGTAAATTTGGAGCTTTTGTAAACGTAATCTTGGGTTTTGTCGGAATTAATGAGCCTATTACTTTGTCATTCTGAACATGATGCCAATGTTTATCAACTATATGTTGGATTTTCCTATATTCTGGATTGTAAGGTAAAACTAATTGTATGTCGTCATCTTCTTGTTTACTCTGGATACTATTTTTTTCTGTGAAGAAAGATGGTCTCTCCATTTCCCTAACTTAAAGCAATATTTAATAGTGTTTCAGGATATTTTTTATTTAGAAATTGTTGCTTCATATGGATAGCTTCCTGTTCAAATCTATTCTCTTCCGTACAATTTCTTTTAATTCTACGGAATTGGCCTTGTGGTATGTTAGAGAGCCAGTTCGGGAGGTTACAGCTTGTATGTAATATATAACTATTTTTAGATGTGGGTTTTTGAAAAGTGCTACATATAAATTTGTCACCTGTGATCGTAATTTGAATCTAGAAATCAACTCAATGTACACTAACGTTTGATGTAAATTGTAGATTATATACATTGAAATTAATTTCACTTAATAACAATTCCAATGTATCCTCCTCCTTTCCATACAAATAATATATCATCAATATAACAAACTGGCTCTCTAACATACCACAAGGCCAATTCCGTAGAATTAAAAGAAATTGTACGGAAGAGAATAGATATACCACTATATTGATTTATGACAATTGCAATTTGATCGATCGACACTATGTTTTTGTTGCACTTCTTATGAATTGTATATATTGTGAGATCCGAATGAACCTGGATCCATGTTTTTCACAAGAATCCCCATATACTAATTAGATACCAGGAGAAATTGATTTGGATTTTTGGAGGTGTGGCTTGGACTCTATATAAATCAAAACTGAATATGGTACCCCCACTCACTGATGAAGGGACTACGTTTCTCGAAACACATTTAAAGATTTTGGGGATGTACCCTCTGCTTGCAAGCTAGGAAAATAACTTTGTTTGGCCTTTCAATTTGAAATAACCAGAAAGCGCATGGTGATATCAATGTGAATAGCGATAAAAAAAGTACTCCATTGAATCCAGCGTACTGCTCTCCGGCATCCGGGTCAAGTGCAAAAGGTAACCCCAGCGTCACTGCTTACGTCAGGACTATACGACATCACTCCATTACAACGGAACTTGGAAGTACCACTCTACGTGAGACGCCGAGAAAGCCTGAACAGAGAGATGCATACTTACGGGACTGCAGAGGGAAAACTTCAGGAAAGGTAAGCGCCGGATTGTATACTGTAGAACTTGCGGGACGCCGCACTAAAGCAATCCGGCCTGTGATCCATTCCACCCTCAATTGCAGGTCCTTTATTTATTTGAATCTTAGTTGCACTTCCACTGGTAGATACAAACTACCAGTATTTCTGTTCACATTGCAACTATTATGACATTTAGTTTTTCTATGGATTATTGATTCGAACCAAAGCACTCTCCTTACAATTGGAACATTCAGCAAATGATTGCCATTACTTGTTCATATACATATCGATCTCCATTGAACTTGATCGATCTCCACCAGCTGCTGCTTTTACTTGTTCATATTTATTTGCTATTTTGCACCATATTTACTTGCTGCTTGTCATTTGCTATATATTGAATCCACTTGTACTAGCTGCTATATATTTTAATAATATTTGTTTTTAACACTTAATAATAAATATGTGCTCCTTATGTCAGTGCTGCCTGCTACCCTATTTTCATTTTTAATATTTAGAGTGGGTGAGTCTAATAGCAGTGCACCTATCCGTTTTTTACCCCTGGTTGAGCAACCCATCTTATTTTTGCTCATTTTATATTGTCCCTGCAGTGGAGGCTGAGGACACGGTTGAGGATGAGGAGGCAGAGGCGGACATTGTCGCAGGACAAACAGAGTGAGAACGTGGAGGCGGAAGCGGCGTCACCTGGCCAAGTTGCTGGTGTGACTGCAGGAACCACATTCACCCAGTGGGCTGTAAAGGACATGTATTGTCCCTCACCGTAGTTACAGCTCCACACGTCGGGGCTGTAGTGCACTTTGGCAGACACCGACAGGCTCAAGGACTGGCCCACCTCCTGTTCTGTGCAGGGTTGGTGCTGCCTTTTTGGCAAAGAAATGACAGCTTGGGACTCTCCACCTCGGCTTGGCACAAGCCATCAGTTCTCTGAAAGGTGCAGAGTCCACCACATGGAAATGGAGGGACTGCAGCACCAGCAACTTGGCAGGAGCACATTCAGCTTCTACGCCGTTGGATGAGTGCACGCATACTGTTGTCTCTTGGCAATCTCTTTGGTGATCGATTGTTGACAAAATGACTGACTAGGAGGAGGAGCAGGAGCATCAGGACCAGCAGTTGATGGGAAGGACAGACAGCTCCCTTCAGCTGAGGTGGTGGAGCTTTGCCTGAAATCGGGTGCATGCCACTGGGTGATCTAGCTTTTGCTGCTGCAGGCTGGACCACCACATTGGAGCCACGGTTCTCTCTGGGCCACTTTATGGTGACGCTGCATATGTTGACACAGGGCCATGGTGCTAACATTGGCACCCTGGCCATGCTTCACCTTCTGCCCACAGATTCTACAAATGGCCATGTTCACCTCCTCCGGAGGCTTACCAAAAAACTGCCACACCGCCGAGTAGGTGATTTTACCCCCAACACTCCGCACTGACTGACTGCTATAGCCGCTGCTTCCATGAACCCCTACACCAGTACTTTCCAGGCAGGTAGGCTCCTGCAAAGTGGGTGGTCTACCCCAGGCACGTTTGGCTCCCGACCTCCCACTGCTGCCACCCTGCTGACTCCCGGACATGCTAGCGACTTGCTGGCTCTGCCGCTGCCTCACGGGCAAGCTTCCACCCTCTTCTCCTGTCACGATTGGGTGTCGAAGTGTAAAGGGGTGAGGGGAAAAGGAGCAGGTCACCTCCTAGAGATACCCTAATCAAAGTCCTGACTGACTGCCAGTATGAACTGACCCCAGAGGTAGGTGAGTTCAGACGCAGGAACCTAAAGAGCTAACTCTCCCTGTAGGACCATGGTACTAATGTCAGGTCAAGAGATAATCTGTTAGTCTAAATGGTAGGACGAACAAAAGTCTCCCTCAGGCCTAAACACAAATGGCAGGGAAAAAGCAGCACAAGAAGACCCCAACAATAAACAATAGAGGAAGAAGACACTTAGCTTCAAATAGCTATGGAAGCACAGGAACTCCGCCGAGATCCAAACACCAGCAATCCACAAAGACTGGAGCTATGAACCGCACAGCATGGTGGGAAAAGCCACAATAAATAGGGAAGTTAAAATGAACACATAAGCAACACCTGAGGCAAGGGGTGTGTCAATTACCAGAAACAACACAGACACAAATTTATCCACAAGGAACCTGTCAGATCAAACCACGTGTTGCCAGTCTCCCTCATCTCCTGGGACCTGTCACAGGAACGTTCGTGACCTCTCCCGATGATGATGAAGCCCCTAATTCACCCGGCTCCCAAGTGCGATCAGCTACATCATCATCATTGAGTGCTGTCTGCACATCACTGATATCCTTCTCAACCGAGTCTGGGTCAGGAGCAGGGGCATAACTACTATAGCGGCAGACCATGCGACTGCTATGGGGACCAGGGCAAGAGGGGGCCCAGTTGGGATCATCCCCTCTTCTACTGGAGGCAAAAACTTGGTCAGGACTCTACCCTCTAAAGGAACAACTTTTTGCAAATGAGGCAGTGGAAAAATGGCCCAAGGGTCATTGAAAGGGGTTTAGGCTATGCCCTTACTTTTCTATGTACACCACTGGTCAGGAGCCTGACTGCTTGCAACACCAGCTCCCACGCCACTCTCCTCATCACTACTTGCCCGCCTACCGGAGGAAGTAGCGGATGTCTCTTCCACATCTTGGCTGGCCAGTAGCTGCTGACTGTCCTCTAGTAGCTCTTCCTCAGTAAAAAGTGGAGCTGAGCCTACAGCATATAATACTTCTCACGGTGAGGAAACAGAAAAGAACACAGGCAGGTTGAGGACAGGTGAGGGAACAGGGCATGCTCCCGGGCCATGCCAACTAAGGGTTGTGTCTGATGAACCCACCGACTCTTGGCTGGGGATGTCTGATGTCACTTGGGACGAAGTGGATGCCATGCCCACTTACTCTGCGGCAACCTGTGCCTGCGCCAGAAACATTTATGCCTCTGCCACTCCCCTGTCTGCTAGATCAAATAAATAAATAAAAAGGAAATAAAAACACCCCAAAAAGTCTGCAATTTTCTCACTTCACAACACAACGGTTAATAAGTCCTATTTTTTTTTCCACTAACACATGCCAAAAAGGGCTTTAGAACATATAACTGCACCGCTGAACGGTAAATATATATTTTATTTACTACTAATACACGCCAAAAAGGGCTTTAGAACATAGAACTGCACTGCTGAACGGCAAATAGGCCCTTATTTTTTTCCACTTATACACAATACAAAAGGCTTTAGAACATATAACCACACCGCTGAACGGCAAATAATATATATTTTTGTGCCACTAATACATGTCAAAAAGAGCTGTAATTTTCTCACTTTACTGCACAACGGCTAATAAGCCCTTTTATTCCCACTAATACAAGCCAAAAATGCTTTTGAGAATATAACTGCACGGCACAAGTGCAAATAAGACATATTCCTTGTAATAAACCCTGTTAATGGCTGTATCAAACAGCACTTGCACCCCAATAACAAGAACGGTTTGCTGGAATTACAGAGCTGTATAATGGCAATTTGGATCCGCAGTCAGTGCAGCAAGGTGTAATATGATTCTTCCTGTTACCCAGGCTGTAAACTCCCCTACTGAACCCTGTTCTGCTTCAATACTGTGGAATGATTCCTCTCTATCCTTTCCCTGAACTTCTATACAGCAAAATAAAAGTTTTAAAGTCTTTTCTACGACTGTCCCTAGCGCCTGCTGATGTCTCTCTCTGCACTAAGTACACTGGGAAATGGCTGAATCCAAGATGGCTGAGGCTGTTTATAGGGCTGTGACATCACAGGGCTGGCTGTTGATTGGCTGCATTCATTGCATTGTGGGTGATCCCTCGTTCCCAGAGTTCCTTGCTCCATGTCCCAACACGTGCAGCAGCCATTTTTGGAAAAAATTAGATTCGTTACCGCGAAGCATGAGGAAATTCGGATTTGGTGCGTATCAAATTTTTCCTGAAATTCGGATCGAATTCCACTTAGTCAACTTCGATTCGCTCATCTCTATTTATTTTCACTTGGGTTGCAACTTACTATCCTCCCTAGTGGTCACATGATCATAAGATTGCAACATTTAATATTTGGGCAAAATGCCCCATCTACTGGTCGTGATCTTTCCTCAGGGCTGTCACACCTCTTTGACGGAACATCATTAGTGACATAGGCATCTGAATAAGGAATGCAATGCAATGGTCACTTGGACAAACATCCAACAAGTTTCTACATCACAGGTTCACTGTATAATGCCTCATTCACACATTAGGGTTTTGGTCAGTGATTTCCATCAGTGATTTTGAGCCAAAACCAGGTGCAGCTCTAAACACAGAACAGGTGCAAATCTTTCCCTTATATCTTATATCTGTGGAGGCTCCAATCCTGGTTTTGGCTCACAATCACTAATGGAACTCACTGACCAAAACACTGACTTGGGAATGAGGCTTAACTCAGCAATGCACCACACAGTGAGGTCTTCTCTATAGTAACACTGATGGTTAGTGTACCATCAGCTCTGCATTATGCCATATAGTCAAGGTGTCTGACCTTGGGTGTGGAAGTCCCAGCAGAGCAGAGGGCACAACACTGTAGTGCTGAAGGACCTGCAAGCTGTCAGATGTAAGCCTACACCCTTTACCAGGAAGAGAGTCCACCTAACAAGCCCGAGGGGTGATGGTTTGTACCAGTTAACCTTCGGTTAAAGGTTATCCAACAGCTTCACGACTCCAAGTCTGCAGGGCATCTGGGTGTTAAGAAAACACTTGCCCTTGTTAAATGTCACATTTGGTGGCCCAGTATGTCCATGGATGTTAAGGCCTACATCCAGGCATGTAGTGTGTGTACTCGTTGTAAACCGTCTCGGTCCGCCCCTTCTGGTACTTTGCTCCCATTGCCCATTCCTCAGGCTCCATGGACTTCATCACAGATTTGCCAAGGTCCTCTGGAAGTACGGTAATCTGGGTAGTGGTGGACTGTTTTAGTAAAATGGCCCATTTTATCCCACTTCCCGGATTGCCCTCGGACAGAGAATTGGCAGATCTGTTTTTGAATCATGTCTTTCGATTACATGGAGTGCCGGATGATATTGTTTCAGATAGAGGTGTTCAATTCATCTCTCGGTTCTGGCGTTCTTTCTGCTCCCGGTTGGGTATAAATTTGTCTTTCTCTTCCAGTTTTCACCCAGAGACCAACGGTCAGACGGAAAGGACTAACCAGACCCTGGAGCAATATCTCCGGTGCTTCGTGCCAGACTGCCAGGAGGGATGGGCCGCGCATCTACTCTTCGCGGAGGTGGCTTATAACAACTCTGAGTATGCTTCCACTAAGATGTCTCCATTCAGGTGTGTGGGGGGCAGGGATCCAAGGCTCTCTTCTTTTGCCGGTGGTGGATCAATGGTTTGAGGATAGACGTCCCATTTGGTCGTTGGTTCGGCGGAATCTCCGCAGTGCGGTGGCGCAGCAGAAGAAATTTGCTGATCGTCATCGCAATGTAGAGCAAAAGTTTAAGGTGGGAGATCAGGTGTGGGTCTCCACCTTGAACATTCTGCTGCGTCAGCCATCTTCCAAGTTGGGTCCTCCATTCATTGGTCCATACCCGGTGACGCAGAAGATCAACTGAGTTACGTACAAGGTTGCTCTTCCACCTTTCATGTATCACTTCTCAAATCTGTGGCAGACTCCGCACCCTTTGTTAAGACTCCACCCCCATTGAAGGTCCAAGGGGTGTCAGAGTCCAACAGGAATGTGAGGAGAGGTGAAAGGTCCTCTTTAATTCACAGCTGTAGAGGTCTCCAGGTTAGATGCTACAGCTAGTAACATAGTAACATAGTACATAAGGCCGAAAAAAGACATTTGTCCATCCAGTTCGGCCTGTTATCCCGCAAGTTGATCCAGAGGAAGACCCCTCTCTAGTAGCTATAGCCTGTAATATTATTAAGCTCCAGAAATACGTCCATGGCCCTCTTGAATTCCTTTATTGTACTCACCATCACCACCTCCTCAGGCAGAGAGTTCCATAGTCTCACTGCTCTTACCGTAAAGAATCCTTTTCTATGTTTGTGTACAAACCTTCTTTCCTCCAGACGCAGAGGATGTCCCCTCGTCACAGTCACAGTCCTGGGGATAAATAGCTGATGGGATAGATCTCTGTACTGACCCTTGATATATTTATACATATTAATTAGATCTCCCCTCAGTCGTCTTTTTTCTAAAGTGAATAACCCTAATTTTGATAATCTTTCAGGGTACTGTAGTTGCCCCATTCCAGTTATTACTTTAGTTGCCCTCCTCTGGACCTTCTCCAGCTCTGCTATGTCTGCCTTGTTTACAGGAGCCCAGAACTGTACACAGTACTCCATGTGTGGTCTGACTAGCGATTTGTAAAGTGGTAGGACTATGTTCTTATCACGGGAATCTATGCCCCTTCTGATGCAACCTATTATCTTGTTGGCCTTGGCAGCAGCTGCCTGACACTTGTTTTTGCAGCTTAGTTTGCTGTTTATTAAAATTCCTAGATCCTTTTCCATGTCAGTGTTACCGAGTGTTTTACCATTTAGTATGTACGGTTGACTTGCATTTTTCCTTCCCATGTGCATAACTTTACATTTATCAGTGTTAAACCCCATCTGCCACTTATCTGCCCAAGCCTCCAGTCTATCCAGATCCCTCTGTAGTAGTATACTGTCCTCATCAGTGTAAATTACTTTACACAGTTTAGTGTCATCTGCGAAAATTGATACTTTACTATGCAAGCTGCCACTCAAAGCAGAGGGGAAGCAGCTAAATGGGGAGAGAGGAGAGATCACTTTACAGTAAAGATCTGCCTCCAGTGCCCTAAAAGTGTAAGGGGGAGTTTTATCAAACTAGTGTAAAGGAAAACTGGCTTAGGCTACTTTCACACTGGCGTTTCTGGGTCCACTTGCGAGATCCATTTCAGGGCTCTCACTAGCGCCCCAAAACAGATCAGTTCAGCCCCAATGCATTCTGAATAGATAAGAATCCGTTCAGAATGCATCAGTTTGGCTCCGTTCCGCCTCCATTCCGCTCTGGAGGCGCCTGACGATGCAGAGCAAAAACGGATCTGTCCTGACCTACAATGTAAGTCAATGGGGACGGATCTGTTTTCACTGACACAATATGGTGCAATTGAAAACGGATCCGTCCCCCACTGACTTTCAATGTAAGTCAGGACGGATCCGTTTTGACTTTTTTTTTTTTTTTTAAAAAGAATAATGCAAAGTCTAACGGATCCGTTCTGAACGGATACAAGCATTTGCATTATCGGTGCGGATCCGTCTGTGCAGATACAAGACGGATCCGCACCAAACGCAGGTGTGAAAGTAGCCTAAGGCAGCTCTTTAGCTCAGTGTCCTGAAGTAACTTGTGCTGCTGTGTGATTAGAATAGGTTTTGTGTGTACTAATAGAATAGCGGCCATTTTATTTCTCCTAACGATTGCTCCCTAGACAAAACAAGCCATTATAACTAATGAAAGGTATTTGGGAATATATTTATAATAAAGTAATATTTAAGAATTTTCTTAATTCCAGGAGAACTTTTGGTAGAACAACCTCAGCAGCAGAAGTAATGGAGTTTATCACACAGCACTACTAAGAATCCAACCGTGAAGTAATTCACTTTATTGTAATCATTGTATTTACTTCATTATTTGTGTTTATAAAGTGCTGTTGCATTGTGGGTTTTTTTTGCTTTCAGCCATGGCGACCTGCACCTGCGCACTGTGATGTGCTGACTAACCCCTATTTTTTTTGTGTGCAATTCCTATGTACCTACCTCTGATTTCTAACACTGACCCTCTACTGTCCAACATGGCCTGTGCCTGATCAGCATGTTGACCCTTTGCTCCCTGCCCTGACCTCAAACCTGTTTCATGGACTCACAAGAACTCTGCTCACATCACCCTCTCTGACTCCCATAGGTCAGCTGTCAACCAGACCAGGACTACTCCATTAGGTAGCTATTGTGGTTCTCGTGCAGCGAACCCTAGATCCCAGTATAGGGTTTAAAAGGGTGAAGACCAGGGTACAACCAGGATATTGCCTTTAGGTTTAGCACAGTCAAAACAGTTAGTTTACATAGTGGTTCCACACCCACTACCCGTTACACTTCTACAGGAGTAGACTCAACTCGACTTTGCTTTAACGTTGCTTTCTGACGAGCGAGTGTCATGTTCCGGACTTGCAGCGCATTATGTCAGTGTTATCCAATACATTCCAGAACTCTAAGGGTTACATAGCATCATAAATCAATATAATGCTATGCAAACCCAGCAGTGCTGGAAGTTCAGGACGAGTGATGTGCTGCGAGTCCACAACGTGACACTCACTCATCTGAAAGCTGTCTAGGGAATGTTTTTCTTTCTACATTACCACTTACCAATTATCTCTACAGTAAAAATTTTAATTTTGCACTTGGATAGTTTTTATTTATTTTTTATAATATTTTGTGACAGAGCCCAAGCAGTAGGAAAATAAAGCATCTTTACCTTCACAACCACTTTCTTTTTTATCACCCTCATTGTCAAAAATATAATCTCAACATGCTTTGTTCAAGATACCCAGGTCAGGTAAATGCCTATTAGGTTCCTTCTTCCCCTCCTCCTAAGTAGTACCCCCCCCCCCCCCCCCCCCGATTATGCCTCTCCTTCTTATATGTATTTTTTGCACCATCTCCTCTTCCTTGCCCTCAAGTATCATCCTCCCCCTCCCAGTATTATATCAATCACCCCACCATTATAATCTCCACCAATCTCCCCACCTCTTAAGTATAATTTGCCCCCAGTATCAGTTCTCTACAATATCCTCTCTCTTTCAGTATTACCTCTCTCAAGTATAATTTCGCCCACAGTATCATATGTGCCTCCTGTAGCATTATCTATTCTCCAGTATACCTGCCTCATCCTTGGGTAAGAGATGTTAGTAGAAAAAAGGGAGTGGGGCTATGGAGTAATATATGAAGGTTTCAGGCTGTCTTTCTATTGGCAGCAATGGCGCTCACTGTATTGGGGAAGGGGATGCAACCTGTATAGCTCAAGTAACAATCATATTTGTAAAATGTTACTACCATGCTTAAATAACATCCATAACCTGAGTGAGCACTGATTACAATTATTTTTAAAGAATTCCCTGCCTGTAAAAATATATTTACCCCTTGTAATACCACAATAGTGCTGAAATAATAGCACCATACAAACCACAGTTCAAAGCCCAAATAATCTTGTTATACAGTGTTTATACAGTGTTTAATTATACCTTTATACAATGCCCATTGATAGCAATCACCATACAGCCCCAAGTATTGGGTTGTGGTTCGCATGATACACTTTGGAAGTAAAACATTTTTTATTTTGTGCCAAAAACACGGGTGTAACCATAATTAGAGTACAAAATGTACCCTACATTGACCGATATGGAAAGCCAAATATCCACCTGGAATTACACTTAGGCCGAATGCACACGGCCATTGTTCACGGCCGTGAGCGGTCCGTGGAACCGCGGCCTGGATTCCTGCTGAGTGCAGGAGCGCACAGCGTCATGGGTTGCTATGACGCCGTGCGCTCCCTGCTGCCGCCACAGTACAGTAAAACACTGGTATGAACAACGGCCGTGTGCATTCGGCCTTAGGCATATTGCACACAAACTTTTTTTTTCCCCATTTCCCGTTTCTGCAGATGCCGTTTGCGGTCACTATGTGGAACCATTCATGTCAATGGTTCCGCAAAAAAACGGAATGTACTACCTATGCATTCTGTTTCCGTTTTTCCGTTCCGCTGAAAGATAGAACTTGTCCTATTATTGCTTGCAAATAACGATCTATGGCTCCATTTAAGTCAATGATTCTGCAAAAAAAACGGAATGCATACGTATGTCTTCCGTATCCATTCCGTTTTTGCGGAACCATCTATTGAAAAGGTTATGCCCAGTCCAATTTTTTTATGTACTTACTGTTTAAACATTATTTTATGCTTCCGTTTTCATTTGCGATCCGCAAAAAACGGATCACAAACGGAAACCAAACGGAAAAACAGAACAGAAGCGGAAACTACTGAAACAAAAGAATAGAAAAACGGATCAGTTTAAAATGGACCATAAAACCATACGGTCGTGCGCAAGAGGCCTTAATCAAATATACTATCAATGACATAAATTTACTGCATATAATTCGTGACACTTTTATATAGAATATTGTTTATTTGTTGATATATGAATAATGTCTTTACACAATCTGCATTTCATATACTAGTTCTTTTTATGCCACATACTAGAAACAATTGTTCAAGACACAAAAGGGATTCTGCCCGGCCTTTAGAATGAATTATAAATACCTTAATTTATTGTAAATCATTTTCCATGTCTTACATTGCTAATAATATTTAATATATGGACAAATGTGCGAGGAAGTAAACACCATATGGAGAGCTAAAAATGTACAAAGGTAAAATAAATTGGTAAACCAAAAAGTACTGCATTATCACTCCTTAAAGTTAGGTTTATTATTAGGATACTGAACAGTGGACATATATTACATAGGGTGTAAGAACCACTAAGACAACAAGACAAAACAGAAACCTACTGGTTAACACATGTACATGTATATCAATGTTATATCATTGTTATATCATTGGTTTCAAATGATAAAGCTGATAAAGCTAGTGAGATTTAGACCAGTAAGGGAACATGTTACCATTCAACAAAAGGAAAATTCATGGAAGCTGTGAACTTTGCGTACTGTAAAAGTTTTCAGATGCTGGCATTCACCAGATATAATTAGACTCAGGAGGAACATGCCTGTCTTCAGTCCTTTTAGGAGATGGCGTGTGTTGCCTGTTTTTGGCACCTGTGGGCCTCATGGCATTCATAAGGTTGGCTCCATACCCTGAAAAAACATCAAACACATACTTTAAAAACACACCTTCTGTTATCATTCACACTTTACATTTTTTCAGTTTATTTGTAAACAAAAATGTTAAATACAAATTAAAATGGTTGAAAATAATAAGCCAGCATATACTCACCTCATTGATCCCCCTCCTCTGCTGTTCTGACAGCGGCTGGTTCCCCACAGCGCTCAACTTTCTGCTGACATCTTGACACAGCAGGAAATGGCTGGGATTACTGCTCAGACAAAGACTGAGTGAGACAGGAAGTGGGGTGCAGTGAGGATCCAGGCACCAGCGTTATGGCAGCAGTGGGGGATCGGCGAGTAGGGTATAAGCTAGTTTTGTCTTTTCAAGGATTCCATGGCCATCCAATATCTTTTTAACTGCAATACCCCATTATATAAATTTCAATCCAATGATGGCAGGTTATAGTCACCTAGTTCTAGAAAATAAAAAAATTAAAAGTTCAATCATATCCCTTTCTCCAAAATGAAAATAAAAAAACATCATAGGCATCGCTATATCCAAAAATACCTGTAATATAACAATATTTATCCCATATGGCTAACGGCGTATTGGGAAGAAAATAAAAATTTGGAATAATCTACAATTTTTTCATAAATTCGACACTCAAAAAAATGTAATAAAAAGCGATCAAAAAGTCATACACACCCCAAAAATGATATCACTGAAAAGTACAGATTGCCTCACAAAAAAATGAGCCATCATACAGCTCTGTAGACTGAAAAAACATTATAGGGGCCAGAATATGGCAATAAACAAGAAAAAGGTTTTATTTTTTTTCAGTATTAAAACAAAAGAAAAACTATACATATGTGGTATCCTTGTAACATATTGACCTGGAGAATGAAGAGCACAAGTCAGTTTTACTACATTGTGAACGCTGTAAAAACAAAACCCATAAAACGATGGCAGAATTGTGGTTTTCTTTTTCCAATTCCACCCCATTTAGAATTTTTTGCCAGCTACCCATTAAATCCAATCAATATTAAATGATGCCATTAGAAAGTACAAATTATACCGCAAAAAACAAGCCCTCATACGGCTGAAATAGAAAAATATAAATAATGGCTCCAGGAAGGCAGGGAGTAAAAAAAAATAAAAAATAGAAAATTGCTGGAAAAGGGACTGTAAATAACTAGATAATCCAAGTCTCCAATTTGCACCTGAATTTTTGGCTTAGGTAGGGTTCACATCACGTTTTATGCCTCCATTTGACATATACGTTAGAAAAAAAAAAAAAAGGATACAAAAACGCAGCACACCACGTTACAGTATCCTGCACAGTCCAGTAAAAAATGTATACCTTTTCCCCTCCCCCACGACAGCACCTTAGAGAGAGATGGCTCCGCCCCAGGACAGGAAACCTGCAGCATAAAAAAGGTGGAGCCGCTCTCCCACCTCAGTGAGGTTTCCTGTCCTGGTACGGGAGCCTGCAGTGTCGTCCTGACCTGGAAGTCCCGGTAGAAGCCGGAGGGTTGGGGCGGCAGTCGGTACCTGCCCGATTGTTCCCCGCAGGCGCGGGGATGAAGTTCCGGAGGCGGCCGTGCGTTCCACTGGATCGGGTTATGACACAGGGCAGAAGGTGCTGGTCCCTCAGGCGAGGAGGACAGCGCCGGCGGCTGGAAGGGGGCCAGAGGGCCTTACTGGCTATGCAGACTCGCCGAGACGCCGCCGGATGTGGAAGCGGCGTCTGGAACCGGAAGCGCCATGCGTTCCACGGCTGTGCGCTTCAGGTCAGGTGACCGGAAGTTCGGCATCCCGGTAATTTTAAACTGGCTCCAGGCAGGTATGATGAACCGGGTTGTTCTGGACGCCAATAGCCGATATTCAGAGGCCAGAAAGTGGACCAGAGGGGTTCCAGTGCGATTTTGTCGTGGTGGGTCTGCAGGAGCGGTGATCTCTCAGGTGAGAGGAACACTTGGTGGCAGTATGTAATTGAGGCATTGTTGTATCGGTGCAGGTTGTTGCCCTCACTATGGACGAAGAGAGGAGGCCTGAAAGTGCGGATGTGGAGATCCTGCCACCGGTATGGTGAGTCCTATTCTCGGTTGTTAGAGAGGTCTGGACTGTTCCTCAGTGTTGGGTGTGTTCCGTTTTTCTTAGACGGTGCCTAAGAAGGTGGCGGCAAAGAAAAAGAACAAAGAATGCCCTATCTGCAAGTGCATTGAGAAGACGGTGGCTGAGGAGACTCCAAGTCTTTTGAAAGACCTTAAGTCGATCATGTCTGAAGTTAAAAATTCCCTGAGAAGTAGGAAGAGGAGAAGAGCAGTGAGGCAGGAGTCCGACGTGGAATCGGAGGATAGCGATTCTTTCTCCGGGAATGAGGACTCTGATGATTCCCTTTCTTCTGAGGATAATATAAAAGAAGGAAAGTTCCTATTTCCAGCGGAAGATACGGACAAATTGTTAAAAGTTATCCGATCTACCTTGGAGTTGGAAGATACCAGAGAGGATAGGTCTGTAGAGGATGTTGTGTTTGAGGGTCTTAGGGAAAGGAAGCGTAGGTGTTTCCCTGTCCATAGGTCTATCTCAGCGGTGATAGAAAAGGAATGGAAAAAACCGGATAAAAAGCCGTTCATTTCTAAAACCTTCAAACGGAAGTATCCATTCGAGGAAGAAGCGTCTACATCTTGGGACAAGGCCCCTAAGCTGGATGTAGCCATTTCCAAGATTTCTAAAAAATCCTCACTGCCCTTTGAGGACATGGGATTCTTAAAGGACCCCTTAGATAAAAGAATTGACTCTTCCCTTAAGAATGCGTGGGAGTCTTCTGCGGCTGCTTTCAGACCTAGTATAGCTGCCACGGTTGTTGCAAGGTCTATGTCACTATGGTTGGAGAGGCTAGAGGGGCAGATTAGGGAAAAATGCCCTAGGGAGCAGTTATTGGCTTCAATTCCGACCTTCCAGAAAGCCGCGGATTTTATTGCAGATGCCGCGGTGGACTCGGTGAGGCTGGAAGCAAGGACCGCTTCCCTTTCTAATTCTGCGCGACGTGCTTTGTGGCTTAAGAATTGGAAAGGGGGAGATCTGCCATCCAAGTTGAGGCTTTGTAGCATTCCCTGTGATGGCCAGTTTCTTTTCGGGTCAGAGCTTGACTCTTTACTTGAGAAAGCGGCAGATAGGAAGAAGAAGTTTCCCCAGGAATCCTTTATGCAGTTTAGACAATATAAACGGCCCTTTCGGAACCCGACAAGGTTCCAGAGTAAGAGGCAGATGGGGGACAAAGAACAGGGAACTAGGCCTAGATCAGGAAATAAGGGTTTTTTGTTTGGATCAGCCACAGCCCGTACGTCAAAACAAGGTAAACAATGACGCCATGATCCCAGTAGGAGGAAGATTAAAGTTCTTTCTTCCTGCTTGGGAAAAGATGGCAGGGAAATGGTTAGTATGTCTTCTGCGAGAGGGTCTAAGATTGGAGTTCTTGAGTTGCCCCGCAGAAAGATTTGTGGTGTCAAGGTCTTCTCCCGTCATGCTGCAAGAAATAAAAAAGTTGATAAGCAAGAAGGTGTTGATTCCTGTCCCAGAGTCAGAGCTAGGGAAAGGGTTTTATTTCACCCTGTTTTTAGTGAAGAAACCGGATGGGTCATACCGGACCATTATAATTCTCAGATATCTGAACAAGTTCTTAAAGGCCAGAAAATTCAAGATGGAGACCATCAGATTAGCAATATATCTTTTATCTCCAGGGTGTCATATGGCGGTTCTGGATTTAAAAGATGCTTACCATCATATTCCGATCCATCCAGATCACCAGAGATTCCTCCGGGTGGCGGTGAGGACCGAGGTGGGACTTCTTCACTTTCAGTTCCAGGCTCTTCCCTTTGGCCTCTCCATGGCACCTGGGATCTTTACCAAGGTAGTGGTGGAGATGGCTTCCTTCATCAGAAGGGAGGACATCACGTTTTTGCCTTACCTGGACGACTTTCTGGTGGTGGCCCAGTCCCAGGAGGAGTGTGCCAAGTCTCTGGATCGGGTTATGGAGGTTCTTCGGTCTTTGGGTTGGCTGTTAAACATCCAAAAGTCCAGGTTGGAGCCGTCAACGAGCCAGGTTTTTCTGGGTCTGGTTTTAAATTCCAGGCTGGAAAGAACTTTCCTCACAGAGGAGAAGGTAGCTGGGGTTCAGGGAATAGTTCAGAGGGTTCAGTTAGAACGGAACCTGTCTATAAGAAAAGCTATGTCTCTGTTAGGAGTTCTAACTTCCTGCATGCCAGCAGTCCAGTGGGCTCAGAGACATTCCCGCCAGTTACAGGGAGAGATCTTGGCTGCCACAAGACGGGCAGGGGCATCCCTGGAGTCAGTGATGAGCTTATCAGAGGTGACTCTTTCTTCCCTAGATTGGTGGAAGGAGGTAGAAAATCTGAATCAGGGACTTCCCTGGTCCTTTCCGGAACCGGTGGTGGTTACTACAGACGCCAGCCCCTGGGGTTGGGGGGCTCATGTGGAGGATCGGATCTTTCAGGGAGAGTGGTCCCAGGGTCAGAGCTGAGGGCAGTTTTGCTGGCCTTGAGAGCAGTTCTTCCGATGATCCAGAACAGACATGTGAGAGTGATGTCCGACAATCGGACAGTGGTCTCATATCTCAATCGTCAGGGAGGGACCAGGTCAGATTCTTTACTGAGGGAGTCGAGATGGATTTTCGAGGAGATAGAAGGGAGAGTGCTTCATCTCTCGGCCATTCATATCAGAGGGGTCGAGAATTCTCGAGCAGACTTCCTGAGTCGCCACAGATTGCGTCAGGGAGAGTGGTCTCTGAATCCAAATTTTTTTCCCCAGATAGTAAGATTATGGGGTTTATCTTCGGTAGATGTTTGCCACAAGAGAGAACAGAAAGGTACAGGATTTTTTCTCCCTCAGTCCAGAGGAGTGCCCATCTGGGGTAGACGCCTTTCTCCAGAAATGGGATTTTCCACTAGGCTATGCCTTCCCTCCGCTTCAGCTGATTCCTCTGGTAGTAAGGAAGATCAGGTACGAAGGAGCCAGGGTTATCCTGATAGCCCCCTTCTGGCCGAAGAGGGCATGGTTTTCCCTGTTGAGAGCAATGTCAGTCTCGGATCCATGGATCCTGCCAGAAATTCCAGATCTATTATCTCAGGGTCCTGTGTTCCATCCGGAAGTAGGGTTCCTACATCTTTCGGCATGGAATTTGAGAGGTCATTTTTAGCTAGTCAGGGATTCTCTGAGGAAGTAATTTCCACTTTGATGAAAAGTAGGAAGGAGGTGACAAATGTTATTTATGCACGAGTATGGAGAAAGTTCCTGTCCTTTATAGGCACAGAAGGGGTTTCCTGGCTGTTATAATTTTCCGTAGTTCAGGTGTTGGAATTCTTAGAGAGGGGATTGTCCCTCGGGTTAGCAAAGAGTACACTAAAGGTGCAGGTGTCAGCCTTATCAGTTCTGGGGAGAAGAAGTTTGGCCATGGACCCTTGGGTGGTTAGGTTTTTTAAGGCAGTGGATAGGATTACGCCGGTAGCAGGCCCTAGGTTTCCTCCCTGGGACCTTAACTTAGTACTTAATGCCCTTACCAGACATCCCTTTGAACCTCTAGCATCTTGCTCGGTTAAAATACTTTCCCTTAAGCTAGTTTTGCTGGTAGCTTTAACTTCAGCCAGAAGAGTTGGGGAGATTCAGGCCCTCTCTATTAACCTCCCTTTTATGTCCATCAGAGAGGACAGAGTGGTTCTCAGACCAGATCCTGGGTTTATGCCAAAGGTTCCTTCCAGGGTTAATAGGGCTCAGGAGGTAGTTCTCCCAGCTTTCTTTTCAGAGCCTAAAGATGATAGAGAGAAGGAGTTGCATTCTCTGGATGTCAGGAGGTGCATTTTGCAGTACCTGGAGGTGACTAAAGACTGGAGGAAGTCCTCTGCCTTATTTGTTCTGTTCGGTGGGGCAAGAAAAGGTAATACTGCCTCTAAGGCTTCTATTGCCCGGTGGATTAGAGAAGCTATATCCTTGGCATATTCAGTAGCCGCCGTGTCTCCCCCTATTTCTGTGAGGGCTCACTCCACGAGGGCGGTGTCCACTTCTTGGGCAGAGAGGGCCAGCGTATCTATTGAACAGTTCTGTCGGGCGGCCACCTGGTCTTCTCCGTCCACCTTCTATAAGCACTATAGGCTTCAGCTTGATTCTATCTCTGACCTTCTTTTTGGCACTAAGGTTTTGAGTTCTGTCACCCACCCTGAGGATAATCTCTGAAATCTCTCTCTAAGGTGCTGTCGTGGGGGAGAGGAAAAATGATGATTACACTTACCGGTAATCGGATTTTCCTGACCCCACGACAGCACCTCTTTATTCCCTCCCTATTGGTGTAAGTCAGTGTGTTCACGGGTGTTGCAAAAAAAAAAAATATATATATATATATATATATATATATATATACATATACAGGATGTAAATTAAACTAACGTAAGGGGGAGTCCCTCTCATGCTCTGGAAACTCACTGAGGTGGGAGAGCGGCTCCACCTTTTTTATGCTGCAGGTTTCCTGTCCTGGGGCGGAGCCATCTCTCTCTAAGGTGCTGTCGTGGGGTCAGGAAAATCCGATTACCGGTAAGTGTAATCATCATTTTTTTTTACAATGGAATTCTATAGTGAACGGAGGCCACTGTATGGCATCAGGCTGAGGCATCCATTTAACGTATATGTTTTTTGTATGGGGTAAACGGATGGGAAAACGTTATGTAAACCCACCCTTAGTTTGTCCAAAGACTGATGCACATGCTTTGCACCACATTTATTTTGTGTTCTAAACACATAATAGTGTCTAGTTTTGGTTTTGTTTAGCTGAGTACGGGAGGAAATGGCATGGGCATGAGATGTGTCAACAAGTGTCCAAATTTTGGTGCAAAGTAAGCCAACCAATAAGTGATCTAAACCATTTCGCACAGAGAGCTGCCCTTAGGGCTGTGTCACTACACAGGGCGTGATTCCCTCTCCACATGCAGGGGACGCTGCCTAAACTACAATGCAGTTTCTCAGGCGTTACCATGCACAGATATTGAATGCAGGTACTTGAAAGCTAATAACATGTGACAGAAAGGTGCAGTCAATGACCAAGGATGGTGGCTACTACAATGTGTTGCAGAGGGACTGCTTTATAGTGGACTACTTAATCTGTGACAGTTCCCTACCCTTTATTTACCACCTTGTAGAGGAGAGGACTCCCACGACAATCTATTCCCACGATGACAGTCACAAATAACAGTGCTGGGCTGTGTAAGAGGAGTGCACAGGCTGATTCCTGGGCCTGCGATGTGTGAGCGCATTGTGCCTGTGTCATGGTCTTACCTCCTTGCTGTTCCCTTCGTTTGACATGTGCTGGCGGCCATCTTGGTTTCTGGGTTTTCTTGTAGCCTCCCACCCTGCGGCTCCTCCTTCCCACTGGGAGGAGCTGGATGCCCAGCTCATATATATAGGAGGTCTGTGGCTTCAGTTCCTTGCTTGGTCCTCCTGTGTTCACATGCTTCCAAGACTGCTGCTGCTTCTGGTTCCTGATCCTGGCCTCGTCTGACTACCCCGTTGGTTCCTGATTCCGGCTTCGTCTGACTACCCCGTTGGTTCCTGATTCCGGCTTCGTCTGACTACCCCGTTGGTTCCTGTTCCTGGCTTCGTCTGACTACCCTTCTGGTTCCTGACCTCTGTCTCCGCAAGACCCTGCTTCGGTTTAGCCATCCGTTCGGACTTTGCTTACGGCTTGCTCTTCAATAAAACCTTCTTATTTTCCGCTTATCTCTTGTTGTACGTCTGGTTCATGGTTCCATGACATTAGGACCAAGCCATGAATTCTGACGGTACAGGGCCACCCTCGCTACCTACGCTGGTTGCCAGACTTGATCAGCAGGATCACCTGTTGGGTCGGTTCGCTGTGGCGTTGCAAACCCTGCTTGAACGCACGGCTCATTTAGCTTCCGTTGCCGATGGGTCGGTTGTCGCTCCTGGGCCCGCTCCTACTGCCGCTCCGGTTGTTGCGCCAGAGTCTACCCTGACACCTGTTGCTGCGCCTGTGGTGTTTCAGGGTATGACCGGTTCTGCCCCCCTTCCACAGCGCTTTGGGGGAGAGCCAACTCAGTGCCGAGGTTTCCTTAACCAGGTGGGCATTTACTTCGAGTTGCTGCCACATGCCTTTCCTACTGAGAGATCAAGGGTGGGCTTCTTGATCTCGCTGCTCTCGGACAAGGCCTTG
Source organism: Bufo gargarizans (assembly GCF_014858855.1). Classification (NCBI taxonomy): domain Eukaryota; kingdom Metazoa; phylum Chordata; class Amphibia; order Anura; family Bufonidae; genus Bufo; species Bufo gargarizans. The sequence goes on from NC_058081.1 coordinate 311,338,746, forward strand.
GCCTGGGCCAGCCCTTTATGGGAGAACAACAATCCGGTGGTTGCCGAGTTTTCCGGTTTTGTTGCTTCTCTTCGGAAGGTATTCGATGTGCCGGCTCGTGCTGCCTCTGCTGCGAAGCTCCTTATGTCCATCAGACAGGGTTCACGATCCGTAGCTGAATACGCCATTGAGTTTCGTACCCTGGCAGCAGAGGTGGGCTGGAATAATGAGGCTCTGGTCGCTGCTTTCTCTCATGGTCTCTCGGATGCCTTGAAGGATGAGGTTGCAGCTAAGGACCTACCAGTGGAGCTCGAGTCTCTTATTTCTTTCCTGATTTTGATTGACACCAGACTCAGGGAGAGACCTTCCTTTAAGGAGAGCCTGCGGAGGTCTCCTAACAGATTGGCGCCTACGTTTGCTGTCCCACCCGTGCCTCCCTCTCCTCCCACGCCTCCTGGGGATGACTTGTCTGGGGGTGAACCCATGCAGCGGGGGTTTGCTCGCCTGTCTGAGGGGGAGAGGGTACTCCGGAGACGCGAGGGCCGATGCATGTACTGTGGTCTCGGTGGGCATTTTCGGTTGGCATGTCCGAACCGTCCGGGAGAACGCTCGCACCTGAGGTCCTGTCGGGGGCAGATCTTGGGTGGAGTCTCCTCGTCCCCGGTTTCCCGTGTTGACAAACCACTGATCACGGTTGTCCTCTCCTGGGTCGGGGGCTCGGTGACGACCCAGGCGTTGGTGGACTCTGGTGCTGGTGGTTTGTTCATTGATAGAGTGTTCGTTGCCGCCAATTCCATTCCTCTGCAGCCTCGAGGTTCCCCACTGGCTCTTGAGGCGATAGACGGCAGACCCCTTCTGCCGCCACACGTGACTCATGAGACCCTTCCAGTGGGGATAGCCATTGGTGCCGTTCACAGAGAGTCGGTCTGTCTCCAGGTTATTTCGTCTCCACACTACTCGGTGGTCTTGGGGTACCCCTGGCTCCAGAAGCATAATCCGACTTTCGATTGGAGATCGGTCGAGATCCTCTCGTGGTCACCGCAGTGTGGGGCTAGTTGCATCCATGGGCCTGTCAAGTTGCTGTGTACTTCCTCGGACTCTCTGTTGCCTCCTGAATACGAAGAGTACCGGGATGTATTCGATAAGGTGCGCGCGGTTGCCCTACCTCCGCACCGCCCATACGATTGTGCCATAGAGTTACAATCCGGTGCCGTTCCTCCTCGTGGCAAAGTCTATCCACTGTCGGTAGCGGAGAATGAGGCCATGGAGGAGTACGTGAGGGAGGCGCTTTCACGCGGACACATTCGCAAATCCTCGTCCCCGGCAGGGGCTGGATTTTTCTTTGTGAAAAAGAAGGGCGGCGAGTTGAGGCCTTGCATCGATTACAGGGGTCTCAATCGCATCACGATCAAGAACGCTTACCCGATACCCTTGATTTCCGAGCTGTTCGATCGCCTCAAAGGGGCCACGGTCTTTACCAAACTCGACCTGAGGGCGGCATATAACCTGGTAAGGATCAAGGCGGGCGATGAGTGGAAGACCGCGTTTAACACCAGGACCGGTCATTATGAATCCTTGGTTATGCCCTTTGGGTTGTGCAATGCGCCCGCAGTCTTCCAGGAATTCATCAACGATGTTTTCCGTGACCTGTTGCAGCAGTGTGTGGTGGTCTATTTGGATGACATCTTGGTATATTCTGCATCCATGGAGGCCCACATTCTGGATGTCAGACGAGTGTTGCAACGCTTACGAGAGAACAAGCTGTTCGGTAAGCTTGAGAAATGCGAATTTCACCGATCCCAGGTAACCTTCTTAGGTTACATCATTTCCGCTGAGGGGTTCTCCATGGATCCTGAGAAGGTTTCGGCTGTCTTACAGTGGCCCCAGCCCAGTGGGCTTCGTGCCCTGCAGCGCTTTTTGGGCTTCGCCAATTATTATCGGAAGTTCATCAGGGACTTTTCCATGCTAGCCAAGCCTCTCACGGATCTGACCAGGAAGGGCAGTAATCCTCAGGTCTGGCCGCTCGAGGCCATCCGAGCTTTTGAGGCTCTAAAGTCCGCCTTTGTGTCGGCTCCGATTCTGTCGCATCCCAACCCTGGGTTGCCTTTTGTCCTCGAGGTGGACGCGTCTGAGACGGGAGTAGGCGCCCTCCTGTCTCAGCGTAGAACACCAGAGGGTCCTCTGCTTCCTTGTGGGTTTTACTCCCGGAAACTGTCTTCCGCGGAGTGCAACTATCAGATTGGTGACAGGGAGTTATTGGCCATCGTGCAGGCCCTTAAAGAATGGAGGCACTTGCTCGAGGGCTCGGTGGTTCCGGTTCTCATCCTGACGGACCACAAGAATCTGACCTACCTCTCTGAGGCCAAGAGATTGACACCACGTCAGGCCAGATGGGCTCTGTTCTTGTCACGTTTTAATTACGTGGTCTCCTACCTACCCGGCTCCAAGAACATCAGAGCGGATGCCTTATCACGGCAGTACTCCGAGCTGTCCGGGGAGGAGTCGATTCCGACTACGGTCATACCCCCGAATCAGATCCTGGCCGCTATTCGCACCAGCCTGACTTCTCCTCTGGGTGAGCAGATTTTGGCGGCTCAATCTGGTGCTCCCTCTGGGAGACCCAACGGCAGATGTTTTGTGCCTGAGGAGTTGCGCACTCGGTTGTTGCGAACCTACCATAACTCCAAGGCCGCGGGGCACCCTGGAAAGAATCAGCTGTCCTGGGCGGTTTCACGTCTGTTCTGGTGGCCTTCTCTACGTTCCGACATCGCCGCATATGTAGCGGCATGCTCCGTTTGTGCCCAGAGTAAGTCCCCTCGGCACCTTCCGTTGGGCCTTTTGCAACCCATAGCCACCGGGGAGCGTCCATGGTCACACCTGGGGATGGATTTCATTGTGGACCTCCCTGCATCCCGAGGCCATACGGTCATTCTCATGATTGTGGATCGGTTTTCCAAAATGTGCCACTGTGTTCCTCTCAAGAAGTTACCCTCTGCACAAGAGTTGGCCTCGATTTTTGCCAGGGAGGTCTTCTGGTTGCACGGTTTGCCCAAGGAGATTGTGTCGGATCGGGGGAGTCAGTTTGTGTCCAGGTTCTGGCGCGTCTTTTGCTCCCAGTTGGGGATTCATCTCTCTTTCTCCTCGGCCTACCACCCTCAGTCCAATGGGGCCGCAGAACGATCCAATCAGGCCTTGGAGCAATTCCTTCGTTGCTATGTCTCCGATCACCAAGACAATTGGGTTGACCTCCTGCCTTGGGCTGAGTTTGCCAGGAACACGGCGGTGAACTCTTCCTCTGGGACGTCTCCCTTCATGGCCAATTATGGGTTCCAACCTGCCGTGTTACCGGAGGTATTCTCTCCCCAGGATATTCCGGCTGTGGAGGATCACCTTTCCGTCCTACGTGCTTCTTGGGTACAGATCCAGAGGTCCCTTGAGGTCTCTGCGCAGCGCCAGAAACTCCAGGCTGATCGCAGACGAGCGCCCGCTCCTTCCTACCAGGTCGGAGACCGCGTATGGTTGTCCACCCGCAACCTCAACCTTCGAGTGCCCACTCCCAAGCTGGCGCCTCGCTTTGTTGGTCCCTTCCGAGTGCTTCGCAGGGTAAACCCGGTAGCCTATGCCCTTGCGCTTCCTCCTGGCATGCGGATCTCCAACGTGTTTCATGTCTCCCTGTTGAAGCCACTGGTGTGTAATCGTTTCACTTCCTCGATTCCTCGGCCTCGTCCGGTCCAAGTGGGCAATCGTGAGGAGTATGAGGTGAGCAATATCCTGGACTCACGCCTGGTCCGCGGCCGGGTGCAGTTTTTGGTCCATTGGCGTGGTTATGGTCCAGAGGAGCGTTCCTGGGTTCCCTCCGCAGATGTCCATGCTCCTGCTTTGCTCCGAGCCTTCCACGCACGCTTCCCTCAGAAACCGTTCCTTACTCCGCGGAGGAGGGGCCCTTGAGGGGGAGGTACTGTCATGGTCTTACCTCCTTGCTGTTCCCTTCGTTTGACATGTGCTGGCGGCCATCTTGGTTTCTGGGTTTTCTTGTAGCCTCCCACCCTGCGGCTCCTCCTTCCCACTGGGAGGAGCTGGATGCCCAGCTCATATATATAGGAGGTCTGTGGCTTCAGTTCCTTGCTTGGTCCTCCTGTGTTCACATGCTTCCAAGACTGCTGCTGCTTCTGGTTCCTGATCCTGGCCTCGTCTGACTACCCCGTTGGTTCCTGATTCCGGCTTCGTCTGACTACCCCGTTGGTTCCTGATTCCGGCTTCGTCTGACTACCCCGTTGGTTCCTGTTCCTGGCTTCGTCTGACTACCCTTCTGGTTCCTGACCTCTGTCTCCGCAAGACCCTGCTTCGGTTTAGCCATCCGTTCGGACTTTGCTTACGGCTTGCTCTTCAATAAAACCTTCTTATTTTCCGCTTATCTCTTGTTGTACGTCTGGTTCATGGTTCCATGACAGCCTGCTGGGGAGAGCCGTCAGTTGAGTGGAGAAGCAGGGAGCGGACAGCTCCCTGCTTCACCATCGCCATCAACTGTCTCTGTGTCCTAAGAACACAAAAACAGCTGAGAGTGGGACATACCTTGGCCCTCCCAGGACCGACACCCAAATCCAGGACTGTTCTGCTGGATCTGGGACATTTGGGTGGTATGGAGTAACTGCCCTTATCTGTCTAGATTAGTACAACTGTTCCTGTCCAGAAAAGCAAGCAAATTTATGGCATGCTTGTGTGTGGGCGAAGAATTACAAAGAATTAGTAAATTTGCCCCATTGTACCTGGGTATAGAGGTGAAACTCGAAAAATTAGAATATCGTGCAACAGTTTATTTATTTCAGTAATGCAAATTAAAAGGAATTGCATTAATGCAGCTTAAAATTTGAATTTTGTGAAAAGGTTCAATATTCTAGGCTCAAAGTGTCACCCTCTAGTCAGCTAATTAATCCATACCCCCTGAGCAAAGGGTACCTGAGATTGTGACTTTAGGGTTTCATAAGCTGTAAGCCATAATCATCCAAATTATACCAAATAAAGGCTTGAAATATCTCGCTTTGCATGTAATGAGTCTCTCATATATTAGTTTCACCTTTTAAGTTGCATTACTGAAATAAATGAACTTTGCACGATATTCTAATTTTTCGAGTTTCACCTGTACTCTCAGAACAGTGTGGGATTTTTTTAGTATGGATTCAAGTTGCTCATGGAAGTTGCTGTAAATGTTGAGTACAGTTTTTGGCCCATGTGGACATGATAACATCATACAGCTACTGCAGGTGTATTCGCAGTAATCTAGCAAATCTCCCATTCCTTTATAAAAGGTACTATATTGGAAAGAGCTTACAGATTAGATCTGATTACTGTGCAGGTCATCATAATATACTCACTGCCACATGAGCTGTGTACTTTGTGACAAAGCATGTTGTATTGCAGGACACATGACAGCAACAATACTCAGGTAATGTAGGTTGTGGTTTTTAAGGAATGCTCCGTTTGTAAAAACCATTAATTATGCAAAGAAAATAAATCTCACATCATTACACAACCATAAACCTTATTCACAAATTCTGACCCCACCATCTGCAAAGTTTTCAGTCCTTATCTGACCGGAAAGAACCAATGTCGTCATCCAATGCTTTAGACTATCCGCTCTCTGGTTTGACATGCTGTACCTTCAGAGGAGCTCTTCACTATACCACAAAGTTAGGGTCCATTCACATGTCCGTTTTTTCTTTCCTGATCTGTATCGTTTTTTGCGGAACAGATCAGAACCAGATCTGGACCCATTCATTTTTAATGGGTCCTGAAAAAAATCGGACAACAGTGTGCTGTCCGTTTCCGTTGTTCCGTTCCGCACGTCCGATTAAATATAAAACTTGTCCTATTCTTTTCCGCAAAAATCGGATCCTGGTACAATACAAAGTCAATGGTTCCGCAAAAAACTGATGACATTCGTATGTCCTTACGTATGTCATTCGTTTTATGCGGAATCCGTTCCTGGAAATTAAATCCTGCCCACAGAAATCACTTATTAACTTTTTTTTTTTTTTTTCAAAGAAATCTAAACAACTTTATTTGCTTTGTGAAATTTATACATGTTTCCGTTTTTTGCGGATCCGCAAAAAACGGATGACATATGGAAACATTTTCAGGAACAGCGGATCCGCTAAAAACGGACCGAAATTCGGGATATAGAAAAATACTGACGTGTGAATGTAGCCTTATTTGTAGTATGATTGCCTCATTCACCAGTCTACTGATTTCTGTTTCAAGTTGTTTTACTTACAGAGCTCATTCAATAGCAGATTTACTAATCCTGTGTAATATTTAAACTAAACTTAAAAAGGTACACAACCGGCCTCCTGGTGGCCACATGTGGCCCACAATGCCAATTTGAGAGACCCCAATCATTTGGACACAGAATTGATCATCACATGTAATTTGAGAGCTGAGAAGCTGCAGACGGCTTAGGAGAAGTAAAGATGGGTAAGTACTAATGGTGTATATGAGGGAGGTGGCACTCTATGCATGTAGCTCTCTCCATTGTTCTGCATGGAGAAAGTCATAGTCTCTTCCTTTTTGGAGGGCTCACGGGGGGAGAAGAGCCCCCATTCTTCTGATAGGTGGGAGTGCAAAAAAGTGGATCTGTACCATCAGACATTTATGGTATAGACTACGGAGCTGCCATAAAGGTCTTGGATGGCAATACCCCTTTAAGTTTTATTATGGCCTTGGGAATGGTTCAATATCACAACGTGGTTCTCAAAAAGTTGTGCACTGGACTAGATGCCCCAGGTTTATCACAATGGTTCATTGTGGATGATAAATTTGGTGCATCTTTGGACACTTTTATAGAACTTTACACCACTTATAGGTTGGCTTTTGTGCAATTTTGGTGCATGTTGACACATCTTAAGCTACACTAAATTTCTCACTAAGCCACATTTCTTTCCCTTGTGGAGCGAGGCACAAAAAGTATTTAAAACACAAATTAATAAATGTGGCACAAATTATGCATGCCAATTTTTTTGGCATGCACTAAGTCAGAATTCTGCCACATTTAGCTTAGTAATTCTCCTCCAGTTTTTGTTTAAAAAAACATTTTCTATAAACTCTAGAGACCCAGTAGAGCAGCGGTGCCCAACTACAGGGCCACGGACCAGTACCGTGTCGTGCCGTAGATCATCTGGTACTGGTCCGTTGGGAGCTCCAAAGTTGAACTGTGGGGACAGGAACTATTGGCTCCTGTGCCCTGCTGTTTAGCTTCATGGCCTGCAGGCCATTAGGCCTGAGGCCTATGATGCAGTGCAAAGGTGCAGGGTGGTCACAATGACATCATCACAACTTCCTGTACTGTGTCACAGGTGGTGTGACGTCGTCATCATGCCACCAGAGACCCAGTGCAGGTGGTCATAATGAAGTTAGCTTTACTTTTTTCCTGGGTTTTTTCTAGCTGTGGACACTACTGAAGGCACTAAGGAAGAGGGGTATGTACATTATATACAGGGGGGCACTATATGTAAAGAGGCACTACTGGGGGCGTGTTATATTTAAAGAGATCACTACTGGAGGCACTAAGGAGGGGTTGTGCATTATTTACTGGGGGACACTATATGTAAAGAGACACTTTTTGGGAAAGGGATCATATTTAAAGAGACCAATACTGGGGGGCACTATTTTAAAGAATCCACAACTAGGGGGCACTTTATGTGAAGAAGCCACTACTGTGGGGCACTTTCTGTAAAGAGGGCACTACTAGGAGGAACTATATGTGAAGAGGGCACTACTGGGGGGGGGGGCATGATATCTACTGGGGCGTAAATGGGGATGATGAAGTAGAGGCATAAAAGGAGGCATTAATGCTAAATAGAAAAAAGTTGTGGTCAAGAGACGTCATCAGAGTGATTTATGCAGGACTGAGAAAAAGGTAAGAGAATGACTCCAGCAAGAGGAGACATCACCTGTAAGTCACAGTGTGGGGCAAAAACTGGATTATTAATGACTATGTTTTATGTGTGTAATTTACCACCTTAACCCCACCTCCCCCCACACCGGTCCATGGGGAAATTATTTTGCGTGAAACCGGTCCCTGGTACAAAAAAGTTTGGGGGATCACTGCAGTAGAGCTGTAATTTCTCAGACATTCATAATGATTAATGGCTGGCTAATATATACTTTTTAAAAAGGCGCAGACTGCTGTAAAAAAAAAGTTTTAAACAAAAAAGTCAAAAGTTACAGATTACCTACCACTACTGTTCCAATGATTCCTGTGTGCCTTTCTACAGGAAATGACTTCTGAACCAATCACTTACAGCAGTGACCAGCCTCCGCCAGTGAATGAGTTAAGAGGGAACAGGAAGCAGAAACTGGAAGGGGACCTGGGAATCATGAGAACGGGAGCAGTGGGGGTTTTGTAAAGTATGACTTTTTGTTAACAGCATTCTGAACCTGCTTAAAACAAAATATCTTCCAGACAATCCCTTTAAATGGTCGGAGCCACTTACATCACATTTATTCATCATTCTGATGTTTGGGCTGAACACACACTGAGACTCTTGACCATATCTGCTTGCTTCTGTGCTTTGGGTCGCTGCTATTTTATTGGTTGTTTGAATATTTGCATCAACAATGCATCAACAAGCAGGCGCAAGCTGAGCATGGCTATTTCCCGAACTCTCATAGAGATGAATGGAGAGGTGCATACGTGGCGCACTCTCCATTCATTTCTATGGGAGTTCTGGAAATAGCCGAGCGCACTCGTTGGCTAGATTTGGAACTCTAATATAAGTGGATGGAGAGCACACCGTGCATATGCGGTGCTCTTTCCTTCATTAGGGGGCCTGTTCTAGAGATAAGTGTGGGTCCCAGAGATGGGACTTGCACCTATCTGACATTGGTGGCATATCCTAGCCATATGCCACCAATATTTCAGATGACACCACCCCATTAAGCTTTATGGATAGTTAATGTCATTAATTCCATTTCTACGAAAAAAATGTTTATGGAATATAAAAAAAAAATCTAATGAAAGGTGATCATTCTATCAGAAGGTAACTCACACTCTAGAATGTCTGATGTGGAATTCACTGGAAAATGTAGACACAGTCCTGGCTTTCAGACAGATGCCCATAAATTAATTACTATTTTTTGTCCAGCATTCCTTCATTTAAAGGTTTTCTGGTTTATAGGAGCAGATGACTTTGCCAGCAGTGAAACTCAAACTTTTTTCCCCTGCAAAGTTCCATTTGTGACTGTGGTAAAGCAGTCCCCCTGTTATGCTATGGCCATGTGTATATTAGGGATCTTACGCCATGTCACTGTTTGTTCAGCGTACTTACAGATTAGGTAAACAGTTCTGCACAGGGCATGAATACATAAGCAGCGGCTTGTTTTAACTTCTGTCACGCTCCATAATAGTACCTATCATTATCTGCCAGCATCATCAGATTAAAAGCTTGGATTGGAAAGAAGCAAACATTTTGCGGCCAGTTTAAACATCTGCGGTGGTCTGGTCCCTCTTATACTAAGCTCATAGAGGTAAAAAAAAAAAAACTGGGACTCGCAGTACTTCTGGCTGACACTGGGAAATGGCAATCCATAGTGGGTGTTTGTGACCCAGTAACGTGGTAGAAGAAGGCTTTTACAAAGTTCACCCTTGCTAAGCTTGCAGTTGTTTCATTGTGTTCTGTAGATGCCGGAATAAGTCATATAAACTACAAGGACCTGTCATGTCTTGATAACATTGATTTTCTGAAATTAAAATGAAAACATGACTTAAAAACATGAATACAGTCTAAGGCAACGTTAACACTGCCTCATTCGTGGTCTGTGTGAGGTCTATGTTCTGCCAAAAACGGGATTGGATCTCATTAGAAGCAGGAAAACTTCTCACAGAGGATATTTTCTTGCTTCCCCCTAAGGGATCCAATACCATTTTGGCATGAGACACATAGATTTAGATTTACACTTAGATTTACTAATACAGTCTAACATTAAGACAGTGTAAACGTAAACTAGACAGTCTTAAAGGGGTTTTCCAGTTTGATATTTATGGCCTATCCTAAGGAAGGATCATCAATATCTGATCGTCCAACTCCTGGCAGGCCCACTGGAATGCAGCCTCCTCACAATATATCAAAAACAGTGCCGTATGCTGTATAGTGGATGTTACACAGCCTAGACCCAGGGTCCGCGAATATTGATGAACAATGTTTTTTAAGCTCCATATTTGGTTAACGTTAGCAATAGAAAATTTTACTTCCAGCATCTTTGCAATATACACTGCCCGTCCCAAAAAATAAAGTCACCACCATAAATATTTCATTGGACCTCCTTTAGCTTTGATTACAGCATGCATTCGCTGTGGCATTGTTTCGATAAGCTTTTGCAATGTCACAAGATTAATTTTTATCCAGTGTTGCATTAATTTTTCACCAAGATCTTGCATTGATGATGGTAGAGTCTGACTGCAAAGCCTTCTCCAGCACTTCCCAAAGATTCTCAATGGGGTTAAAGTCTGGACTCTGTGGTGGCCAATCCATGTGTGAAAATGATGTCTCATGCTCCCTAAACTTCTCTTTCACTGCCTGATGAATCCTGGCATTGCCATCTTGGAATATGCCCATGCCATCAGGGAAGAAAAAAATCCATTGATGGAATAACCTGGCTCTTCAGTATGTTCAGGTAGGCAGCTGACCTCATTCTTGGAGCACATACTGTTGCTGAACCTAGACCTGACCAACTGCAGCAACCCCAGATCATAGCACTGCCCCCACAGACTTGTACAGTAAGCACTAGGCATGATGGGTGCATCACTTCATCTGCCTCTCTTCTTACCTTGATGTGCCCATCACTCTGGGACAGGGTGAATCTGGACTCATCAGACCACATGACCTTCCATTGCTCCAGAAGCCCTTTTTTCTGGTTTGCCTCACTGATTAGTGGTTTTCTTAGGGCTACACAGCTGCTCAGTCCCAATCCCCTGAGTTCCCTTTGCATTGTGCATGTGGAAATGCTCTTACTTTCGCTATTAACCACTTGGCGCCGCGCTAACGCCGAAAGGCGTCATTGCGGCGGCTCTCCCAGGCTACGCTAACGCCAATAGGCGTCATCTCGCGTGAGCCGAGATTTCCTGTGAACGCGCGCACGCAGGCGCGCGCGCTCACAGGAACGGAAGGTAAGCGAGTGGATCTCCAGCCTGCCAGCGGCGATCGCTCGCTGGCAGGCTGGAGATGTGATTTTTTTTAACCCCTAACAGGTATATTAGACGCTGTTTTGATAACAGCGTCTAATATACCTGCTACCTGGTCCTCTGGTGGTCCCTTTTGTTAGGATCGACCACCAGAGGACTCAGGTAGGTCAGTAAAGTAGCACCAAACACCACTACACTACACTACACCCCCCCTGTCACTTATTAACCCTTTATAAACCACTGATCAGCCCATATAGACTCCCTGATCCCCCCCTGGCATTGATCACTCCCCTGTCAGGCTCCGTTCAGAGGTCCGTATGATTTTTACGGATCCACGGATACATGGATCGGATCCGCAAAACGCATACGGACGTCTGAATGGAGCCTTACAGGGGGGTGATCAATGACAAGGGGGTGATCACGCATATAGATTTCCTGATCACTTCCCTGTCATTGATCACCCCCCTGTAAGGCTCCATTCAGACGTCCGTATGATTTTTACGGATCCACTGATACATGGATCGGATCCGCAAAACACATGCGGACGTCTGAATGGAACCTTACAGGGGGGTGATCAATGACAGAGGAGTGATCACCAATATAGACTCCCTGATCACCTCCGTCATTGATCACCCCCCTGTAAGGCTCCATTCAGACGTCCGTATGATTTTTACGGATCCACGGATACATGGATCGGATCCGCAAAACACATACGGACGTCTGAATGGAGCCTTACAGGGGGGGAATCAATGACAGGCGGGTGATCACCCATATACACTCCCTGATCACCCCCTGTCATTGATCACCCCACTGTAAGGCTCCATTCAGATGTCCGTATGTGTTTTACGGATCCACACATCTATGAATCGGATCCGCAAAACACATACGGACGTCTGAATGGAGCCTTACAGGGGGGGAATCAATGACAGGCGGGTGATCACCCATATACACTCCCTGATCACCCCCTGTCATTGATCACCCCACTGTAAGGCTCCATTCAGATGTCCGTATGTGTTTTACGGATCCACACATCTATGAATCGGATCCGCAAAACACATACGGACGTCTGAATGGAGCCTTACAGAGGGGTGATCACCCCATATAGACTTCCTGATCACCCCCCTGTCATTGATCACCCCCCTGTCATTGATCACACCCCTGTAAGGCTCCATTCAGACGACTGCATGTGTTTTACGGATCCACGCATCCATGGATCAGATCCGTAAAACGCATACGGACGTCTGAATGGAGCCTTACAGGGGGGTGATCAGGGAGTCTATATGGGATGATCACCCCCGTGTAAGGCTCCATTCAGACGTCTGCATGTGTTTTACGGATTCACGCATCCATGGATCGGATCCGCAAAACGCATACGGACGTCTGAATAGAGCCTTACAGGGGGGTGATCAGTGACAGGGGGGTGATCACCTCATATACACTCCCTGATCACCCCCCTGTCATTGATCACCCCCCTGTCATTGATCACCCCCCAGTAAGGCTCCATTCAGACGTCTGCATGTGTTTTACGGATCCACTCATCCATGGATCGGATCCGCAAAACGCATACGGACGTCTGAATGGAGCCTTACAGGGGGGTGATCAATGACAGGGGGGTGATCACCCGATATACACTCCCTGATCACCCCCCTGTCATTGATCACCCCCATGTAAGGCTCCATTCAGACGTCCGTATGTGTTTTGCGGTCCCGATCTATGTATCCGTGGATCCGTAAAAAATATATGGACGTCTGAATGGAGCCTTACAGGGGGGTGATCAATGACAGAGGGGTGATCAGTGACAGAGGGGGTGATCACCCCATATACACTCCCTGATCATCCCCCTGTCATTGATCGCCCCCCTGTAAGGCTCCATTCAGACATTTTTTTGGCCCAAGTTAGCGGAAATATATATATTTTTTTGTTTGTTTTTTCTTACCAAGTCTCATATTCCACTAACTTGTGTCAAAAAATAAAATCTCACATGAACTCACCATACCCCTCACGGAATCCAAATGCGTAACATTTTTTAGACATTTATATTCCAGACTTCTTCTCACTCTTTAGGGCCCCTAAAAAGCCAGGGCAGTATAAATACCCCACATGTGACCCCATTTCGGAAAGAAGACACCCCAAGGTATTCCGTGAGGGGCATATTGAGTCCATGAAAGATTGACATTTTTGTCCCAAGTTAGCGGAAAGGGAGACTTTGTGAGAAAAAAAATAAAATAAAAAATTTCCGCTAACTTGTGCCCAAAAAAAAAATTTCTATGAACTCGCCATGCCCCTCATTGAATACCTTGGGGTGTCTTCTTTCCAAAATGGGGTCACATGTGGGGTATTTATACTGCCCTGGCTTTTTAGGGGCCTGAAACCGTGAGAAGAAGTCTGGGATCCAAATGTCTAAAGATGCCCTCCTAAAAGGAATTTGGGCCCCTTTGCGCATCTAGGCTGCAAAAAAGTGTCACACATCTGGTATCGCCGTACTCAGGAGAAGTTGGGGAATGTGTTTTGGGGTGTCATTTTACATATACCCATGCTGGGTGAGAAAAATATCTTGGTCAAATGCCAACTTTGTATAAAAAAATTGGAAAAGTTGTCTTTTGCAGAGATATTTCTCTCACCCAGCATGGGTATATGTAAAATGACACCCCAAAACACATTCCCCAACTTCTCCTGAGTACGGCGATACCAGATGTGTGACACTTTTTTGCCGTCTAGGTGGGCAAAGGGGCACACATTCCAAAGAGCACCTTTCGGATTTCACAGGTCATTTTTTACACATTTTGATTTCAAACTACTTACCACACATTAGGGCCCCTAGAATGCCAGGGCAGTATAACTACCCCACAAGTGACCCCATTTTGGAAAGAAGACACCCCAAGGTATTCCGTGAGGGGCATGGCGAGTTCCTATAATTTTTTATTTTTTGTCACAAGTTAGCGGAAAATGATGATTTTTATTTTTTTTTCTTACAAAGTCTCATATTCCACTAACTTGTGACAAAAAATTAAAAATTCCAGGAACTCGCCATGCCCCTCACGGAATACCTTGGGGTGTCTTCTTTCCAAAATGGGGTCACTTGTGGGGTAGTTATACTGCCCTGGCAATTTAGGGGCCCTAATGTGTGAGAAGTAGTTTGAAATCAAAATCTGTAAAAAATGGCCGGTGAAATCCTAAAGGTGCATTTTGGAATATGTGCCCCTTTGCCCACCTAGGCTGCAAAAAAGTGTGACACATCTGGTATCGCCGTACTCAGGAGAAGTTGGGGAATGTGTTTTGGGGTGTCATTTTACATATACCTATGCTGGGTGAGATAAATATCTTGGTCAAATGCCAACTTTGTATAAAAAAATGGGAAAAGTTGTCTTTTGCCAAGATATTTCTCTCACACAGCATGGGTATATGTAAAATGACACCCCAAAACACATTCCCCAACTTCTCCTGAGTACGGCGATACCAGATGTGTGTCACTTTTTTGCCGCCTAGGTGGGCAAAGGGGCACACATTCCAAAGTGCACCTTTCGGATTTCACAGGCCATTTTTTACACATTTTGATTGCAAAGTTCTTCTCACACATTTGGGCCCCTAAATTGCCAGGGCAGTATAACTACGCCACAAGTGACCCCATTTTGGAAAGAAGACACCCCAAGGTATTTCGTGATGGGCATAGTGAGTTCATGGAAGTTTTTATTTTTTGTCACAAGTTAGTGGAATATGAGACTTTGTAAGAAAAAAAAAAAAAAAAAAAATCATAATTTTCCGCTAACTTGTGACAAAAAATAAAAAGTTCTATGAACTCACTATGCCCATCAGCGAATACCTTAGGGTGTCTACTTTCCGAAATGGGGTCATTTGTGGGGGTTTTCTACTGTCTGGGCATTGTAGAACCTCAGGAAACATGACAGGTGCTCAGAAAGTCAGAGCTGCTTCAAAAAGCGGAAATTCACATTTTTGTACCATAGTTTGTAAACGCTATAACTTTTACCCAAACCATATTTTTTTTACCCAAACATTTTTTTTTAATCAAAGACATGTAGAACAATAAATTTAGCGAAAAATTTATATATGGATGTCGTTTTTTTTGCAAAATTTTACAACTGAAAGTGAAAAATGTCATTTTTTTGCAAAAAAATCGTTAAATTTCGATTAATAACAAAAAAAGTAAAAATGTCAGCAGCAATGAAATACCACCAAATGAAAGCTCTATTAGTGAGAAGAAAAGGAGGTAAAATTAATTTGGGTGGTAAGTTGCATGACCGAGCAATAAACCGCTAAAGTTGTGGAGTGCCGATTTGTAAAAAAGGGCCTGGTCACTAGGGGGGTATAAACCTGTGGTCCTTAAGTGGTTAAACATAGCCCTGAGTTCTACTGTTGTTTTTCTTCTATTTGATTTTACCAAACGTTTAAGTGATCGCCAATCACGATCATTCAGGATTTTTTCCCCGTCACATTTCTTCCTCGAATACGATAGGTCCCCACTATCCTTCCAGCTTTTAATAATGCGTTGGACAGTTCTTAACCCAATTTAAGTAGTTTCTGCAATCTCCTTAGATGTTTTCTCTGCTTGATGCAAGCCAATGATTTGACTCTTCTCAAACAGACTAACATCTTTTCCACGACCACGAGATGTGTCTTTCGACATGGTTGTTTAAGACATAAGCAACTCATTGCACCAGTTGGGGTTAAATAACTTATTGCCAGCTGAAAGATAATTGCCCATTTAGTAATTATCCAATAGGAGGGTCATAACTATTTGCTTAGTTAAATCGAGGTTTGCCTAGTAAAATTTTTTCGCTATTTTCACTCATTTTAAGGTGTTTTATAGTATTGCTATCTGAGAACTGTCAAAAAACTACTGTTTGGAGATGCATTGTTCGTGTATTGTCATCATTCTGTACACTGATAATACAAGACTATGTGGCTGTGAGTGAGTGAAGCTTAGGCCTCTTGCACACGAACCCCCGTTGCTGTATTGCAGAACGCATTTGCGAATCCGCAATACACGGGTGCTGTTCCGTGGGCATTTCGCATCACGGATGCGAACCTATTAACTTTAATATGTCCGCAAATCCGGAGATGCGGAATGGTGTGGAACGGAAGCACAGAACGGAACCCTATGGAGTGCTTCCGTGGGGTTTCGTCCCGTACGTCCGTTCCGCATAAAGATAGGACATGTCCTATCTTTTTGCGGAAAGGCCGGATCGCGGACCCATTAAAGTGAATGGGTCCGTGATCCGCTGCTGCTGCCCCACGGACCTTGCTCGTGCATTTTGCGGGCCGCAGCCATACCATGGGGCGCACACGTTCGTGTGCAAGAGGCCTTAGGCCTCATGCACACGACAGTTTTTTTTCACGGTCCGCAAAAACGGGGTCCGTGGCTCCGTGACCGTTTTTTCGTCCGTGGGTCTTCCTTGATTTTTGGAGGATCCACGGACATGAAAAAAAAGTCGTTTTGGTGTCCGCCTGGCCGTGCGGAGCCAAACGGATCCGTCCTGAATTACAATGCAAGTCAATGGGGACGGATCCGTTTGATGTTGACACAATATGGTGCCATTTCAAACGGATCCGTCCCCATTGACTTTCAATGTAAAGTCTGGAGTTCTTTTATACCATCGGATTGGAGTTTTCTCCAATCCGATGGTATATTTTAACTTGAAGCGTCCCCATCACCATGGGAACGCCTCTATGTTAGAATATACTGTCGGATATGAGCTACTTCGTGAACCTCAGATCCGACAGTATATTCTAACACAGAGGCGTTCCCATGGTGATGGGGACGCTTCAGGTTAGAATACACTACAAACTTTGTACAAGACTGCCCCCTGCTGCCTGGCAGCACCCGATCTCTTACTGGGGGATATGATAGCACAATTAACCCCTTTAGGTGCGGCACCTAAAGGGGTTAATTGTACTATCATATTCCCCTGTAAGAGATCAGGGCTGCCAGGCAGCAGGGGGCAGCCCCCCCCCCCCTCCCCAGTTTGAATATCGTTGGTGGCACAGTGTGCCCCCACCATCGCCCCCCCCCCCTCCCTCCCTCTATTGTATTAAATCGTTGGTGGCACAGTGTGCCAACCACCATCGGCCCCCCTCCCTCCCTCTATTGTATTAAATCGTTGGTGGCACAGTGTGCCAACCACCATCGGACCCCCCTCCCTCCCTCTATTGTATTAAATCGTTGGTGGCACAGTGTGCCAACCACCATCGGCCCCCCTCCCTCCCTCTATTGTATTAAATCGTTGGTGGCACAGTGTGCCAACCACCATCGCCCCCCCCTCTATAGCAGTAACATTGGTGGCAGTGTGCGGTCTCAACAGTAGAAGATTCATACTTACCTGGCTGCTGCGATGTCTGTGTCCGGCCGGGAGCTCCTCCTACTGGTAAGTGAAAGGTCTGTGCGGCGCATTGCTAAAGAACTGTCACTTACCAGTAGGAGGAGCTCCCGGCCGTTCACAGACATCGCAGCAGCAAGCAGGTAAGTATGAATCTTCTACTGTTGAGACCGCACACTGCCACCAATGTTACTGCTATAGAGGGAGGGGGGGGGGGCGATGGTGGTTGGCACACTGTGCCACCAACGATTTAATACAATAGAGGGAGGGAGGGGGGCCGATGGTGGTTGGCACACTGTGCCACCAACGATTTAATACAATAGAGGGAGGGAGGGGGGCCGATGGTGGTTGGCACACTGTGCCACCAACGATTTAATACAATAGAGGGAGGGAGGGGGGGCGATGGTGGGGGCACACTGTGCCACCAACGATATTCAAACTGGGGAGGGGGGGGGGTCTGCCCCCTGCTGCCTGGCAGCCCTGATCTCTTACAGGGGAATATGATAGTACAATTAACCCCTTTAGGTGCCGCACCTGAAGGGGTTAATTGTGCTATCATATCCCCCAGTAAGAGATCGGGTGCTGCCAGGCAGCAGGGGGCAGTCTTGTACAAAGTTTGCAGTGTATTCTAACTAGAAGCGTCCCCATCACCATGGGAACGCTTCTGTGTTAGAATATACTGTCGGAAATGAGTTTTCACGAAGTGAAAACTTAGATCAGAAAAAGCTTTTATGCAGACGGATCTTCGGATCCGTCTGTATGAAAGCAACCTACGGCCACGGATCACGGACACGGATGCCAATCTTGTGTGCATCCGTGTTCTTTCACGGACCCATTGACTTGAATGGGTCCGTGAACCGTTGTCCGTCAAAAAAATAGGACAGGTCATATTTTTTTGACGGACAGGATACACGGATCACGGCCTCGGCTGCAAAACGGTGCATTTTCCGATTTTTCCACGGACCCATTGAAAGTCAATGGGTCCGCGAAAAAAAACGGAAAACGGCACAACGGCCACGGATGCACACAACGGTCGTGTGCATGAGGCCTTAGGGTGCTTTTACACGCAGCAGATTTTATTGCAGAATTTTTTGCTCCTGAAAATAATTTCCATTAATTTGAATGGTGCAGCAAGCACATGGATTTCTGCAAGCCCCATTTAGACGAATGCAAAAGATTTTCAGTCGTAGAAAATTCTGCTACAAAATCTGCTGTGTCAGAAGGCACCCTTAGGGCTCAAGCACACAATCGTATGTCTTTTGCGGTCTGCAAAACACGGACCTGCAATAATACGGATGATGACCGTGTGCATTCTGTATTTTGCGGAACGGAACAGCTGGCCCCTTAGATCAGGGGAACACGCAGGATGGGCCAAAAGAGTGATGTTATTCTCCTGGAAGTCCCTTGTCCTGCGGGCATTGTGTACTGTAGAGTTGTCCTGTTAAAAACCCAGTCGTTACCACACAGACGAGGGCCCTCAGTCATGAGGAATGCTCTCTGCAACATCTGGACATAGCCAGTGGCCGTTTGACGCCCCTGCACTTCCTGAAGCTCCATTGTTCATCTGAAGGAAAAAGCACCCCAGAACATTATGGCGCCCCCTCCACTGTGGCGCGTAGAAAACATCTCAGGTGGGATCTGCTTGTCATGCCAGTAACGTTGGAAACCATCAAGGTTAAATTTTTTCTCATCAGAGAATAAAACTTTCTTCCACCTGAATGTCCCATGTTTGGTGCTCTTTTGCAAAGTCCAAACGAGCAGTTCTGTGGCGTTCAAGGAGACGAGGTCTTTGAAGACGTTTTTTGTTTTTGAAGCCCTTCAGTCTCAGATACCGTCTGATGGTTATTGGGCTGCAGTCAGCACCAGTAAGGGTCTTAATTTGGGTCGAGGATCGTCCAGTGTCTTGACGGACAGCCAATTGGATCCTCCGGCACAGTGCTGATGAATTTTTTTTGGGTCTTCCACTTTACTTTTTTGTTCCATAACCCTCAGGATCATTTAAAGCGAACCTTTCACCTGCATTTCACTTAATAAACTATCAAAAGTACCTTATAGATCATCCTCATTGTGTTATCATACAGTCTTGTCCCGCTTTTCTGCCACGTATATGCATGAAAAAAATCGCCTTATAAAGTACTCTTCTCCAGCTCCACAAGTCACGCTAGAAGTCAAGGGGGTAGCCCTTCCCTCACTCCAGGCTGTAACTCCCCTGCCCTAACCCCGCCTCTATGCAGTCTAATTGACACCCGGCTCAGTCACCGGGACCGCGCTTGTACAGGCGGCGCATGCGCCGTCGGCCTCAGTAGCAGCGCGATCCCGTCTATCGCGCGGACTCAAGCGCGATCCTGTAACTAAATTACAGGCTTCATGCACACGGCCGTTGTTTGGGTCCGCATCCGAGCCGCCGTTTTGGCGGCTCGGATGCGGACCCATTCATTTCAATGGAGCTGCAAAAGATGCAGACAGCACCGCGGCACCGCAAAAAAAATATAACATGTCCAATTCTTGTCCGGGATTTGCAGACAAGAATAGGCATTTATATTGCGAAAGGCAACACGGGCGCCTTCCGTTTTTTGCGGATCCGCGGTTTGCCGGCCGTGTGCATGAGGCCTAAAGGAATGTAAAAAAAAGTCTAAGACAGGTTTGCCATGCAAATGATAGGAAAAAAACGGACGTGGACGAAAATCTTGTGTGCCTCCGCGTTTTTTAGCGGTCCCATTGACTTGAATAGGTTCGCATACCGTTTTCCGCGAAAATAATAGGACAAGTTATATTTTTTGGACGGACTGGAACCACAGATCACGGACGCGGATGGCAAACGGTGCATTAGCCGAGTTTTCAACTGACCCATTGAAAATCAATGGGTCTGCAGAAAATCACGAAAAACGGCACAACGGACACGGAATAAAACAATGGTCGTGTGCGTGAGGCCTAAAAGTACCCTTAGGCCCCTTTCACACGGGCGAGATTTCCGTGCGGGTGCGATGCGTGAGTTGAACGCATTGCACCCGCACTGAATCCTGACCCATTCATTTCTATGGGGCTGTGCACATGAGCGGTGATTTTCACGCAACACTTATGCGTTGCGTGAAAATCGCAGCATGTTCTATATTCTGCGTTTTTCACGTAACGCAGGTCCCATAGAAATGAATGGGGTTGCGTGAAAATCGCAAGCATCCGCAAGCAAGTGCGGATGCGGTGCGATTTCCACGCATGGGTTCTAGGTGACAGTCTATTCACTGTATTATTTTCCCTTATAACATGGTTATAAGGGAAAATAATAGCATTCTGACTACAGAATGCTTAGTATAATAGTGCTGGGAGGGTTAAAAAAAATAAAAAAGTTAACTCACCTTATCCCCATGATCGCCTAGTTCCCGGTCGGTCTCTTCTTTAGCTGTGACTAAAGGACCTGTGGTGATGTCAGATCACATGCTCCATCACCATGGTGATGGACCATGTGATTGGAGCATGTGATCTGACATCACCAAAGGTCATTCAGCCCAAGCCCACAGCTAAAGAACAGACCGACCGGGAACTACACGATCATGGGGATAAGGTGAGTTAACGTTTTTATTATTTTTTTAACCCTTCCAGCGCTATTATACTAAGCATTCTGTATTCAGAATGCTATTATTTTCCCTTATAACCATGTTATAAGGGAAAATAATAGAATCTACAGAACATCAATCCCAAGCCCGAACTTCTTTGAAGAAGTTCGGGTTTGGGTACCAAACATGCGCGATTTTTCTCACGCGAGTGCAAAACGCATGACAATGTTTTGCACTCGCGCGGAAAAATCGCGGGTGTTTCCGCAACGCACCCGCACATTTTTCCGCAACGCCCGTGTGAAACCAGCCTTAGGCCTCTTTCACACAAGTGTGATGGTTTAGGTCTGGATGCCTTCAGGGTGCGTTCAGGGAAACTCACACCAGAGTTTTGTCTGCGATTGCGTTCAGTTTTTTCCACTCGGGTGCAATGCATTTTGATGCGTTTTTCACACGCGTGATAAAAAACTAAAGGTTTACAAACAACATCTCCTAGCAACCATCAGTGAAAAACGCATTGCATCCGCACTTGCTTCCAGATGTAATGCATTTTCACGAAGCCCCATTCACTTCTATGAGGCCAGGGCTGCTTTTTTCACGCAACTCAGAACTGATGCATGAAAAAAAAAAACGCTCATGTACACAGACCCATTGAAATGAATGGGTCAGGATTTAGTCCGGGTGCTATGTGTTCACGTCACGCATCACACCTGCGTGGAAATCTTGCTCGTGTGAAAGGGGCCTAAAAGGGGTATAATGATTTCGGCAAATTCATAGTATAATGCACAGTTAAGCAATGTTCCTTTATATTTCCGCTCTGATCCCTTTCAGTTTACAAAACCACTTCTGCAGTCATTCACTAGGAACCATAATTTTTTACTTCTAGTCACATTACAGTTATTAGGCTGGTTTCACACGGGCGTGACGGATTTGATCCTGATGCGTTCAGGGTGCGTTCAGTGAAAATGCTGCAATTTTGGCACTAAAACAAGTCAGTTTTGTCTGCGATTGCGTTTAGTTGTTCAGTTTTTTCCGCGCGGGTGCAATGCGTTTTGATGAGTTTTTCACGCGCGTGATAAAAAACTGAATGTTTACAAACAACGTCTCTTAGCAACCATCAGTGAAAAACGCATCGCACCTGCACTTGCTTGCGGATGCAATGCGTTTTTCACGCAGCCCCATTCACTTCTATGGGGCCTGTCCTGCGTTACAAACGCAGAATATAGAACATGCTGCGATTTCAAAGCATTGCAGAAGTGATGCGTGAAAAAAAACGCTCATGTACACAGCCCCATTGAAATGAATGGTGCCGGATTCAGTGCGGGTGCTATGCGTTCACGTCACGCATGGCACCCGCGCGGAAATCACGCTCGTGTGAAAGGGACCTTAGAGTTCTGTCTTGGAACAAGCCATACATGTGTGTGTCCATCGCATTACCAGGACAGAACATTGTTACGTGTTCACCAATAATACATTATAAAACGCCCCACAAACATTGCATTTTAAGACACTTTCCTGGTGATTGTTTGCAAGCAGAGATCTTGAGAACTGCAAGGAATACATACAGATATACTAAAAATCATGAAATGTATACGCTTTTTATTTGCATAGCCATTGTTAGCTAAATGTGTGGACTGAATTACACTAAAAGGGAACCTAGCCACCAGTCATTACCATCAGTCCAAATAGAAAACTGAGATCTTACTTACGTTTGTTACAGAATCTACCATTCCAGCCTTCTTTGCATTGGCATTTGTTGGGTTCAATACAAGTTCCATGTGAACCACATGAGGGTTCACAAACAGCTGTATAGAAACAAAGCAAAATTAGAAATGCTGACTATACTAGTATCTTCAATCCACTTGAAGCCACGAATAGCTTGTGTTTTTACTTGGGAAGGAGGGGGGAAGTAGTGAAGAAAGGTCAAAGATAAACTTCATACCTCCGCAGGATACACCACAAATGTTGGATAGATAAGGACCCCACCGCTAGGACCCATGCTCATGTTGAGAATGGTAATTAGTTCCCTAACCACTGTCCCACCTAATGAAGAGGCTGCTGGCCACTACATCCTGTAGAGAAAGTTAATAAAAGGCCCTTACTAATGTTTTGTTATTCTAAATATTGCTTCCTTTGCTGGCTGGATTCATTTTCCCATCACATTATATGCTGCCCGTCTCCATGGTTACAGACCACCCTGCAGTCCATCAGTGGTGTTCGTGATTGCACAGTATAGGAAAAAGTGTCAGCCTCTCTGGTGGCACTGCGCATGCGCAGCTGCCCTCCATTTATTTCTATGGAGCCGACGAAAAAAGCCGAGCACTGGCTCGGTTATTTCCGTTGACCCCAAAGAAATGAATGGGAGCGGTGGCCGCGCATGCACGGTACGCTCCCATTCACTTTAATGAGAGAGGCGGGGAGCTGTGCCTGGTGGTGTACGGACCCCGGGGTCCTCCAGCCACAACTCTCCCCGGCTCCGTTTTCCGTGTAGGTGCGGGTTCCAGAGGTGGGACCCACACCTATCAGACAACAGAGGCATATACTAGCAATATGCCCCCCTTGTCGAAGATGGGATAACCCCTTTAAGCTTACTTTTTCTTGTTGACAACCACACAGAATCACCCACTCTCAGGTCCGGACCACTCATACGTCTCCTGTCAGTCGCACGCTTATACCTGTTGCCCATCTTTTTCAGGTTATTTTGGATTTTCCCCCAAATAGAAGACAAAGAAGAGGAAAATTGTTCCTCCTCAGGAATGCCAGAATTTTGAGCACCAGAAAATACCAAACTGTGGATGGAACCCATAGGCCCCAAAAAACGGCGACTTATTAGTGGATTCCTGTCTACGGGTATTTATTGCAAACTCAGCTAACGACAAAAATGAAGACCACTCTTCCTGATTTTCTGAAACAAAACATCTCAAGTAAGTCTCCAGATTCTGATTAGTGTGCTCCATCTGTCCATTCGACTGAGGATGAAAAGCCGACGAGAAGGACAATTGTACACCCAGACGAGTACAGAACGCTTTCCAGAATCTGGAAACAAACCGAGTCCATCTATCGGACACCACATCACAGGGAATGCCATGTAGTTTCACGATGTTGTCGACAAACACCTGTGCAAGAGTTTTTGCATTGGGTAGACTAGGTAATGCAATAAAGTGTGCCATTTTACTAAAACGATCGACAACCAGCAGAATCACGTTTTTTCCCGAAGAATTCGTAAATCTGTGATAAAATCCTTGGACAAATGGGTCCAAGGTCTGGACGGGATGGGCAATGGAAGCAGAGATCCGGAAGGCAGAGTATGTGTCACCTTAGCACGTGCACAGGTACCACAGGCTGACACATAATCCTCAACACACTTACGCAACCCCGGTCACCATAATATGCGAGAGATGAGATCGACAGTTGATCTGCTCCCAGGGTGAACAGCAAGCACCGTAGTGATGTTCCTCAAACACCTTGTGACGTAACTCGGAGGGAACAAACAATTTCCCCAGAGGACAATAGTCCAGAGCATCCTCCTGGGCCTCCAACACCCTGGCCTCGAGATCAGCATAAAGAGCAGATATGACTACCTCTTCAGATAAAATGGGACTAGGGTCATTAGACTCACCCCCCCAGGATAGCTACGCGACAAAGCATCCGCCTTGACGTTCTTAACCCCAGGGCTGTAAGGGACGATGAAGTTAAATCTGGTGAAAACAATGACCATCTGGCCTGCCTTGGGTTCAGTCGCTTAGCCGACTCCAGGTAGGCCAGATTCTTGTAATCCGTAATAGGATTAATTGCTCCTTCCAACCAATGCTGCCATTCCTCGAACACCAACTTAATGGCCAGCAATTCCTTTCAGCAGTCAACAGTTTTTTTTTTTAGAAAAATGCACATGGGTGCCATTTACTGGGTAAAGTACCCTGCGTCAAGATTGCTCCTACCCCTAGCTCGGACGCGTCAACCTCAATAATAAATGGCTGAGACATGTCCGGTTGCACCAGAATAGGGGCCGAAGCGAAACATTCTTTCACAGCAGAAAAGGCCTGTAATGCCGCATCAGACCAGATAGAAATATCAGCACCCTTCCTAGTCATGTCTGTTAAAGGTTTGACCACTAATGAGTAGTTCAAGATAAATTTACAGTAGTAGTTGGTAAACCCCAAAAACCGCATAAGCACTTTCAGATTTTCGGGTCGATCCCAGTCCAACACGGCACGGACCTTCTCGGGATCCATACGAAAACCTGAGGATGAGAGCAGGTAACCCAGAAATTGCACTTCCTGTACAGCAAATACACACTTTTCCATCTTAGCATACAACTTATTTTATCTTGTATGATCCAGATGAGTCTCCATATTAAGCAAATAAATTTGTATGTCATCAATGTATACAACGACAAACCTCCCCACCAGATGATAAAAGAGTTTTAGTGCAGGTACAGTTTTAGTGGTAACGATAGAGAACGATGCATTAAGACAGTTGTCCATTCAAAAAATCCCTCCAATCGAGAATCTGTCTCGCTTGCCAGTCGATGTTAGGGTTTTGTTTGCTTAACCATGGGAGACCCAACACCAATGAAGCAGGCACACCCTCCAACACATAACAGGAGATAGATTCCTGATGAAAATCACATACTCGTAAATAAATTTCATTCACTACCTGCGACAGGCATTTTTTGGTTAGAGGTGCTGAGTCAATTGCGAAGACAGAAATACTTTTCTTTAACTCATTAGTAGTCAACCCGTGAATGTGAACAAACTGTCCATCAATCAAGTTAACTCCTGCCCCACTATCGATAAATGCTTTGATTTTCTCAGTTTTGGACTCTAGCGCTACCTCGGCAGACAGGAGAAAACGGGTACTACCAGTAAAAGACGAAAGTAGGTTTTCTTGCTCCCCACCCACACCACCAATAGTAATTTGGGGATTAAATGTCTTTTTCCTTTTATTTACACCTTGATGCTGCAAGTACGGACAAATATTCACAAAATGTCCCTTCTTGCCACAACAAAAGCAGACTCCTTTCACATGACCCAAGCTTTTGCCAGTAGTTCCAGAAGTAGGTCCTCCTAACTGCATAGGCTCATCACAAGGCGCAACCACCAGTGTCTCTCCACCATAAGTGTCAAAAGAAGCAGTACCCTTGTTAAACATTACGTCCTGAAGGTGAGGACCCCTAGATCTCTCCCTCACGCGTCTATCGAGACGAACAGCAAGGGACATAGCTGTTTCCAATGACTCAGGATTCGGTGATCCGGTCGGCAGAGAAAAGGCCCAAGATTGGGCGTCCTCTTTAAGCAACAAAATAATCATACCCACACGACACTCATCCCCAGAAGAGTATGGACGCAGCCTAAAGTATAATTTACATGACTCCCTGAACCGGATAAAATGGTTACTACCCCTATAAAATCTGTCCGGAAGAGCCACCTTCGGTTCAGGGCAGGCCTGGAACCAGCAGCCTGTGGACTCTGAATCTGCAAGACTATCGCACAGTGGTCTGCTACCTCCAAAGTCAGATTCTGCAGCTGTTCAACCAGTGCAGACATAGTATCCATAGCTGCATATATCTGAACAAAAATTGCGGTATTGGCTCTGGATAATGTCATGGATGTAGAAGGGGAGAACACCAAAAGACAACAAGAAGGATGGGTAAAGACACTAGGCCTCACCGCTAGGGAAGGAAAACCCTGCTCCTGGCCCTAACTCCTATCCGTATGGGCACCTCTCGATGGTAGAGATGCACATACACAGGCACCTAGAAAACCCTGGTGACCCTCGGATGTCCTAAAGGTAATGGCAGGGAAGAGACAACCCATTCTTCCCCTGGTGAAGGAACCAGTGTCTCGCTGAGGCCTAGTAAATAACCGGGGGGGGGGGGGGGGTAATACAAAACACAACAAGCGGAACACTTAACTTCTGAGGATGATGGACGAACAGGACTCCAACAAAAACCACACTCCAGCTCTTCCAAAACCAAATGAAGCTATCCAGAGCAAGGAGTGATGGGTAAAGTCAGACTAAATAGAGAGAGGTAAAGGTCACATGATCCACACCTGAACAGGATGTGAGAACATACCAGCAACACACAGATAAAGTGAAACCAAAAGAGGCTGTCAGATCACTCATGTGCAGTCAGTCTTTCAGACCTTCTAACACCTGTCACAGGCTAGTACTTTTTCCTATATTGTGCAAGCACGATCACCACTGGTGGATTGCAGAGTGGTCTGTAACCATGGAAACAAGCAGTGTATAATGTGATAGAAAAATGAATCCAGCCAGCAAAGGAAGCAATATGGACAATCACAATACATAGTAAGTGGCTTGCATTAACTTTCTCTACATGATAAATGCCACTTACTGAAGTGAGACAACCCCTTTACGTATTATTACAAGGTGGTTCTAAAAATGCAGTATTAATGGCTCTTGCAGTCTTGTTTTATAACTAGTACAAAGGTTATAGATGGAGCAGGAAATGTTAGCAGAATGGTCCCTGCCCTCATGTCACAGTGAACTCTAAGGTTCCTTTCACACGGGTGACTTTTCCGCGCGGGTGCAATGTGCGACGTGAACGCATTGCACAGGCACTGAATCCTGGCCCATTCATTTTAATGGGGCTGTGTACATGAGCAATGTTTTTCATGCATCACTTGTGCGTTGTGTGAAAATCGCAGCATGTTCTATATTCAGCGTTTTTCACGCAAGGCAGGCCCTATAGAGGTGAATGGGGCTACATGAAAATCTTTTGCATTGCATCCGCAAGCAAGTGCGGATGCAATGCGATTTTCATGGATGGTTGCTAAGGAGATTATGTGAATAAATAAGGATGAGCCCTGGGACCCCATTAAAGTCCATTTACTTTATTATTTTCCATTATAACATGGTTATAATGGAAAATAATAGCATTCTTTAATACAGAATGCTAAGTAAAATGACCATTGAGGGTTAAAAAATATTTAAAAAATGACTCACCTCATCCACTTGATTGCACAGCAGTTATTGTCTTCCTTCTTCTTCTTGCAGGACCTGCAAAAGGACCTGTGGTGACGTCATCACGCTCACCACGTGGTGACGTCAGTGCAATTCCTGCTGAATGAAGATAGAAGGTTCTTCTATCTTCATTTAGCAGGACCTGTGCTGATGTCACAGCGCTCACCACATGGTGCGATGATGTCAGCGCAGGTCCTTTTGTAGGTCCTGCAAGAAGAAGAATGAAGACGATAACGGCTGCGCGATCAAGTGGATGAGGTGAGTAATTTTGTTATAATTTTTTAACTCTCAATGGTCATTTTACTTAGCATTCTGTATTAAAGAATGCCATTTCCATTATAACCATGTTATAATGGAAAATAATAAAGTAAATGGACTTTAATGGGGGCCTAAGACGTCTCTCACATGGGAGAGTTTTCCATCAGGGTGCGATGCGTGAAGCAAACCCATAGCATCCAAACTGAATACAGACCCATTCATTTTAATGGATTTGTGTTCCTCGTCTTCTTTCTTCTTCTTTCAGGACCTGCAAAAGGACCTTTGACGTAATCGTGCTCACCACGTGGTGAGCGCAGTGACGTCAGCGCAGGTCCTGCGGAATAAAGATAGAAGGTTCCTATGAAAAACCCCGGCCCCAGGTCCCACTAAGTCACGCCGCGATACGGTTAGGCCACGCCCACTCCCACTCCGCAGCCGTCAGGGATTGAAAAAAGGAAGGTAAAAATCAACTTCTGTCAGCTGCAGGTGTGGGAGGGAGGGTGAATGTCTTCCTGCAGCTCACACTCAGACAGCACAGTGCGGCCACTGTGGAGGTCACTGTTAAAGGTGCGAGCTGCTCTGGTGGTCACAGTTAAGGGGACAGGGAACTGTAGAGGTCACAGTTAAGGGGTGGAGTGCTGTGGAGGTCACTGTTAAAGGGGCAGGCGCTGTGGAGGTCTCTGTTAAGGAGACAGGGAACTGTGGAGGTCACAGTTAAGGGGATGGTTCGCTCTGGTTGTCAGTGTTAAGGGGCGGGGTGCTGTAGAGGTCACTGTTAAAGGGTGGAGGGTTGTGGAGGTCACACTTTAAGGGAACAGAGCTCTGTAGCGGTCACTGTTAAGGGGGCAGGTTATTCTGGAAATAACTGTTAACGAGACGGGGCACTGTGGAGGTAACTAATAAAGGGATGGCGCTGTGTATGTTACTGTTAAGGGGGCAGGCCGCTGTGGATGTTACTGTTAAAGGGGTGGGGTACTGTAGATGTCACTGTTATAGTTGATACTGTCGATATCTTTTAACGACACACACAAACATTAAATGAAATAAACCCATGCGAAGCCGGGCCCTTCTGCTAGTATTTATTATATTATGCACAAATCACATGATAAAAATTAAAATCTTACGTTTTGAGCATAGATCTCCGTGGTAGCCCTTGGAACATTTGCATTTGTTCTTGCCGCTACATTTTCCACCATTTCGGCATGGCTGTTGGCATTTACCTTATGAAACCCACAAATCAATATTAAATTGTACATATATATATATATATATAGTATGTAGTATACAGCAAATAACAATTTTCTCCATACATGACAATTTAAAATGAAATGACGCAATTTAAGGTGGTGAGCTGAGCCACAACCATAATCATAGACAAAATGTAGTATTTACTTGAGGGAGTGGCACCTTCAAGTGTGAATGCGCACCTATTTTATCTTGGGAGTAGCATTCCTCTGCACTTGTTGCTCTTCCTATCCAATAGAGCGCCTTGATTAGGTGGTACATATCGCTGTGCTTGCTCCTCCTCCCATTGGTTGCTTGATGCACATGGAGGTGACTAGGAGCAGCACACCATATGTGTGGCGTCTGCGCTTCTGAACATAGAAGCCCAACGGCTTAGGTAGGTTTAGCGTAGGACCCGCCTGACCTGAGACCACCTTGGCGGGCTTAGATGCGTTTTGATCAAAATATATTGACTAAGTGTCTCAGATATTATCACATCAGAGTGAGGACTTTGTCTATATATATAGTGCTTGCATCTACTTTACTAAGTGCATTATTATCTTATTTCTGTGGTTTTCTACGACCATAATCATGTACAAAGATATTCTGTGTTGTGAGGCATTATATGTGTTTTTTGTATTATTTTTGGTACATAAAAAGTTTAATTTGTATTCATTTTCGGCAGACTGCAAAAAAAATTTATGTTGCCATTTACTTATGTTTTTTATATCATTCGCTGAAGACCCAAAAATTTGGGGTATATGTTTCTATGTTTTTATTAAAAATCATGGTTTAATTTTGTTTAGTGCATGTTTTTTAACTCAAAATTTTAATAAACCTAAAGGGGTTTTCCAAGGGGTTAGTATCTGATTGATGGGAGTCCGACACCTGGGACCCTCACGATCAGCTGCTTGAGAAAGAAGCGGCACTCACAGTAGATCAACAGCTTTCTTGCTGCTTAGCCTAGGCCATGTGATATCACGTTCATCGATCACATGACCTAGGTGCAGCTCAGCCCCATTTAAGTGAACGGGGCTTAGCTGCAATACCAAGCCACAGCCACTACCAAATGGACAACGCTGTGCTTGGTGAGCAGAGAGAAGGTCACGGCGCTACTGCAAGCGCTGGTGCCTTCTTAAACAGCAGATAGGCGGGCTCCTGGCTGTTGGGCTCTCACTGATCACATACTGATGACCCATCTAAAAGAATAGATTCAATCCGAATTGATTAGTCATGAAGAGCATTATAAATCAGCAATTTCCCAGCTGCAGAGAGCATCTATCTCGGTGTACATCCCTATATTGCAGTAACATGCATAGCTAGTCCGCTGTGGTAGTGAAACAGTTAGGCCTCTTTCACACGGGCGTCAGTTTTTTTGCCCGGATAAGAGGCGGGTGCGTTGCGGGAAAATGCGCGATTTTTCCACGCAAGTGCAAAACATTGTAATGCGTTTTGCACTCGCGTGAGAAAAATCACGCATGTTTGGTACCCAAACCCGAACTTCTTCACAGAAGTTCGGGCTTGGGATTGATGTTCTGAAGATTGTATTATTTTCCCTTATAACATGGTTATAAGGGAAAATAATAGCATTCTGAATACAGAATGCATAGTATAATAGTGCTGGAGGGGTTAAAAAAAATAAAAAAGTTAACTCACCTTATCCTCTTGATCGCGTAGTTCCCGGTCTCTTCTTTACTAGCTGTGGGCTAAATGACCTGTGGTGACGTCAGATCACATGCTCCAATCACATGTTCCATCACCGTGGTGATGGAGCATGTGATCTGATGTCATCAAAGGTCCTTTACCTGTATTTAATGCTCACCACAGGTCCTGCTCAACAAAGGATACAGAAGGAGATGCCGGGCTTCGCGATCAAGTGGAAGGTGAGTTAAATTATAATTATTATTTTTTAACCCCTCCAGCGCTGTTTTACTATGCATTCTGTATTCAGAATGCTATTATTTTCCCTTATAACCATGTTATAAGGGAAAATAATAATGATCGGGTCTCCATCCCGATCGTTTACTAGCAACCGTGCGTGAAAATCGCACCGCATCCGCACTTGCTTGCGGATGCTATGCAATTTTAACGCACCCCATTCACTTCTATGGGGCCTGCGTCACGTGAAAATCGCACAATATAGAGCATGCTGCGATTTTCACTCAACGCACAACTGATTCGTGAAAATCACCGCTCATGTGCACAGCCCCATAGAAATGAAAAGGGCAGGATTCAGTGTGGGTGCAATACGTTCACCGCAAGCTTCGCACCCGCACGGAAAACTCGCCCGTGTGAAAGGAGCCTTACTGTGCATCAGTATGACAGGCAGATGACAGGCGTCACTCAGACTCAGTTCACACTTCACTTATTTGGTCAGTTATAGGTCAAAAACTGACCAAATAACTTAGGCTACTTTCACACTGGCGTTTCTGGGTCCGCCTGTGAGATCCACTTCAGGGCTCTCACAAGCGGCCTAAAACGGATCAGTTCAGCCCCAATGCATTCTGAATGGAAAAGGATCCATTCAGAATACATCAATTTGGCTGAGTTTGGTCTCCGTTGCTTTTTTTAGACCTTCACTAAAACGCAGCTTGCAGGTGACTATGCGGAGCCAAACGGATCAGTCCTGACTTACAATGTAAGTCAATGGGGACGGATCCGTTTTCACTGACACAATATGGTGAAATTGAAAACGGATCCGTCCCCCATTGACTTTCAATGTAAGTCAAGACAGATCCGTTTTGACTTAGACTTTTTTTTTGAATGAATAATGCAAACGGATCCATTATGAACAGATACAATCGTATGCATTATTGGTGCAGATCCGTCTGTGCAGATACAAGATGGAACCGCACCAAACGAGAGTGTGAAAGTAGCCTTAAGTGTGAACTCAGCCCTACAGGTCAATGTTAGCGTCAGGTATAATGTACTTAACCAATACAGAGGCCCAAGATCCTACTATAGAGTGAAAAGAGTGGTCTCCTTTACATTGTCTGCTCACAGGTTATTCACCCCAATATGAGAATCAAGGCCTAATGGAATTGCTTATCTATGAAATCAGGTAGACACCACGCTAATTGTTATATTACACAGGTTATTCACCTCAATATGAGAATCAAGGCCTAAGGCCCCTTTCACATGGGCGAGATTTCCACGCTGGTGCAATGCTTGAGGTGAACGCATTGCACCTGCACTTAATCCGGACCCATTCATTTCTATGGGGCTGTGCACATGAGCGGTGATTTTCACACATCACTTGTGTGTTGCGTGAAAATCGCAGCATGCTCCTCTTTGTGCGTTTTTCATGTAACGCAGGCCCCATAGAAATAAATGGGGTTGCGTGAAAATCGCAAGCATCTGCAAGCAAGTGCGGACGCGGTGCGATTTTCACGCACGGTTGCTAGGTGACAATCGGGATGGGAACAAGTGGATTAAGGCGAATTAAAAAAAGAAAAAATATTTTTTTTCAACCCCTCCAGCCCTATTTTACTATGCATTCTGTATTCAGAATGCCATCATTCTCCCTTATAACCATGTTATAAGGGAAAATAATACAATCTACACAACACCTAACCCAAACCTGAACTTCTGTGAAGAAGTTCGGGTCCGGGTACCACAGTCGGTTTTTTATCACGCGCGTGCAAAACACATTGCACCCGCGCAATAAAAACTGAACATCGGAACGCAATCGCAGTCAAAACTGACTGCAATTGCGTACCTACTCACTCGGGTTTGCCGCAATGCACAGGGACGCATCCGGACCTAATCCGGACATGCTCGTGTGAAAGAGGCCTAAAGGAATTGCTTATCTATTAAATCAGGTGGACACCACTGTAACAGTTAGGCCTTTTTCACACGGGCGAGATTTCCGCACGGGTGCTATGCGTGACTTGAACGCATTGCACCCTCACTGAATCCGGACCCATTCATTTCTATGGGGCTGTGCACACGAGCGGTGATTTTCACACATCACTTGTGCGTGGCGTGAAAATCACAGCATGTTCTATATTCTGTGTTTTTCACGCAATGCAGGCCTCATAGAAGTGAATGGGGCTGCATGAAAATCGCAAGCACCCGCAAGCAAGTGCAGATGCGCTGCAATTTTCACGCACAGTTGCTAGGAGACGATCGGGATGGGAACCCGATCATTATTATTTTCCCTTATAACATGGTTATAAGGGAAAATAATAGCATTCTTAATACAGAATGCATAGTACAATAGGGCTGGAGGGGTTAAAAAAAATAAAAAATAATATAACTCACCTTAATCCACTTGATCGCGCAGCCCGGCTTCTCTTCTGTCTTCATCTTTGCTGTGCACAGGAAAAGGACCTTTGATGACGTCACTGCGCTCATCACATGGTCCGTCACATGCTCCATCACCATGGTAAAAGATCATGTGATGGACCATGTGATGAGCGCAGTGACGTCATCAAAGGTCCTATTACTCAAAGAAGAAGACAGAAGAGAAGACGGGCTGTGCGATCAAGTGGATTAAGGTGAGTTAAATCTTTTTTTTTTTTTAATTAACCCCTCCAGCCCTATTGTACTATGCATTCTGTATTAAGAATGCTATTATTTTCCCTTATAACCATGTTATAAGGGAAAATAATAAAATCTACACAACACCTAACCCAAACCCAAACTTCTGTGAAGAAGTCTGGGTTCGGGTCTGGGTACCAAACATGCTGATTTTTCTCACGCACGTGCAAAACGCATTACAATGTTTTGAACCCACGCGGAAAAAACACAAACATAGAACACAATCACAGTGAAAACTGACTTGTCAAAATCGCACCATTTTCCCTGAACGCATTTGGCCCGAATCCGCAACACCCGTGTGAAAGAGGCCTTATATTACACAGGTTATTCACCCTAATTTTATAATCAAGGTGTAATAAAATTGCTTATCTTTGAAACAAAGTAGGCTGGAGTCGTGCTGGATCCGCCTTCCTCAGGTGCACTGGGTGGGGTCATTAGTTTAAATGGCTTTCAATTGCAGTGCTCTGAGCGGGTTATAGAAATCAGTCTGGCCTAGGACTAGGGTTCCTTCCAGCCCTGTGTTCGGTGCTTCCACCCTCCATCATGTCTGTGGGTATGTTCACGTCCCCAGTGGATATCTTTTGTGTGGGAGTTTGATTGTACAGCCTGGTATCCTTGATTTATTGTATATGGGCAGACTGCATCTAGACGTATCTGATGGATGTTATGTGACTTTGTGCTCCATTGTATCATCATTTTTTGCTGTATTTTTTCACACTAC
Source organism: Bufo gargarizans (assembly GCF_014858855.1). Lineage (NCBI taxonomy): Eukaryota > Metazoa > Chordata > Amphibia > Anura > Bufonidae > Bufo > Bufo gargarizans. Next base: position 311,373,513 of record NC_058081.1, read on the forward strand.
AACCTCTCCCTGGGTTGTGCAGTGAGTTGAATATCACAGACACTTGTAGTGGATGTTTACTGACACTCTCTACTGGTGAATCACCTCACTGCACATCACACTGACATGTTTTTCATCTGCTTGGTGGGTGTTTGAGGCACCGACGGGGGGGACTATTGTTTCCAGTCTGTTTTGCTGATTATTCTCCATAGCATATCTGTGTAAAAAATATTTTATGAATTTTGGTGATCCATTGATGATCTAATAAAGTATTTATATTTCTACTGGGCATTCTATGGTTGTTTTTATCCCTAGGACTCAGTCTGGCCTATTCATCCTTATATTACACAGGTTATTCACTCCAATTTGAGAATAAAGGCGTAATAGAATTGCTTATCTATAAGGTGCACACTGTTCAATTAGATAGCTCTGTGCCCTTCACAGGAAATTGATGCAAACTGCACTGTCTCCTATAAATCCCTTCAGCTTACAGAGCCTGCACTGTGCTGCAGTCTCCCTATGCCCTCCCTACAGTGTCTGAAAACTCTCCCTATAATCTCCTTACGCTGTCCCTATCCCAGATTATACTATTAAAAGCTTTGTAAAACACTTTCCCTAGCACTTGTCAAATCTGTCCCTATGCTCAGTTCACTGTAAAATGGCAAAGACCAGGCAGGATGAGGCTTTTTATAGGGCTGTGACATAACAGGGACTGAAATTCGTTCACACTTCATTTGGTGGTAAAAGCAGAATTGCATTATGGATTCCGTTACCACGGACCCTAACACAATTTTACGACGGAATGCATAACGGAATGCCTTTAGAGGCATTCCGTTATTCATTCCATCATAATAGAAGTCTATGGCCTGCATAACCAATCCGTCCCGTTTCCGTTATGCAGGAGACGATCCGTTTTGCAGGCCATAGACTTCTATTATAATGGAATGAATAACGGAATGCCTCTAAAGGCATTCTGTCATAGAATTGCATTATGGTCTGTGGTAACGGAATCCATAACGCAATTCTGCTTTTACCAACAAACAAAGTGTGAACGAATTTCAAAATATGAAATTCGCTCATCTCTAGCCTTCAGCACTCAGCAGCCAGCATTCTGTAAGCTTATGTGTAGCTACTGAGCTGCTGCTCCTTCACATTCCACTGACAACACATACAAATGACTGGGTTAGAGATAGTAGGGAACAAAACTGTCCAGTGGAGAAAGTGGCGTCCTGTGGCTTACTACTTACATTCATCTGTGTTGAGATTGCATGGCTGTATGCTTTTCACCTTTCAGTAACTGATGTAGACAATATAGTTGAACCCACTAATTATATAGTTTATATACTTCTGGCCATGTATTGTAAGTGCAAATATAGCCAAAACTAGTACAACACAAACTTTTCAAAGAATACTCTAGTGCCCGATGGAAGATATATTAATTGTATAGATTGCCCTCCTTATCATCACAGTTGAAAGTCATAAATTACTAATTTAGGCAATGTCCACCAATAAAATGATCATAAAGTCCTTGGTAATTCCGATCAAATGGAATATAAAACAGTGGTACCCTGAAATATTTTTCTATATGTATTTGTCTTACATGTTGGTCTATTTATCAGCTGGATTCAAGAAATATCTATCATATCTTTCTACAAACTACCTAGGAACTGTGCTTCTATACAAGGTTATTACAGTTTACACTAACTGTGAACTTATTGGCGTAGAGGCGAATGCATTTGAGCTTCAAACATCGCCTGGCTACGGTGGCATGTGTGAAAGGCTTTGATGCCAAACCTTTGAAAATTCTTTGATCTTGACATATATAAAAACGGCTTTAAAGTTGCAGTGGGGGTTAAAATTTATTGCTTTTTAACCTAACACAGACAAAGGGCATGTGAATCACGGAATTTCAGCAAAATGGGTTCTGGTTACATACTTGTTTCACAGTGATCTCCCTCGTAACCTGATGGGCAGATACACTTCCCCGGGTAGAAGCACGTTCCTCCGTTCAGACAAGTTGTAGTACAATTTGCTGTATAAAGAAAAAAGAGGAAGAGAAAATGCATGCTGTCAAACTTTCTGTTCAGAGATCATTTTTACTATTGGGATACGCAAGATACTTTCTGTGTAGCATCCTATTCTTTAGAGGCTATGTTGCTGTAGTGTTTTTATGCTAATACAATTAAAAGGGTTTTTGGCTTTTTACTATTTATCAGAATCAGATTGGCTGTTTGAAGAGAAAGCATTGCTTGTAAAAGTGCTGCCATCTCTGCTCTGTTTACCTGCTCACCACAGCGATGGCGTTCCCATTCACTTCTATGGGACGGCTTTGTAGTATTCACTTGAAAGACAGAGCCGTCTCATAGAAGTGAATGGGGACGCCATACTTGTAATTGCACCTGCTCGCCACTGCAATTGCTGCGACCAGCAGGTAAACAGAGCAGAGAAGCCATCTTTTCAAACAGCTAATCGGCAGTGGGTGCTGGGTGTCAGAGCCCCGCCCATCTGATATTGATGACCTATCCTGAGGCTAGGTCAACAACAGTAAAAAGCAGACAGCCCCTTTAACATCATACAGTTATCATTCCTCTGATTCTTTCACGGCTATATATGCTATGTCCCTGATCTTCGATATGCTGCATTTCAGGAGCTTAGGCTGTATAGTCATCTCTTACAAAAACAATCTTGCAAGTCATGTAATTTACTTTTATAATCATTAATTTAAAGGGATTACCCCACAGAGTATAACAACGCATTTCAAATCTATATATGTATATATGGTATGCATGCAATAAAAATATTGTTAGTGTTTTTCTGTGCATTAGATTTTCTTCTCTGGTACAGTTGACCATCTTCAACTAGCCCCCCCCCCAAAAAAAAACCCCTTTCCTCATTTCTCTTGTGGCCAAAATTCTGGTGTACCTCCTGCATTCCCTATTTCTAAATTCACTAACTAACCAATGAAAACAGCAGGTTCTGAAGCTGCCCGCACCACTGTCACTAATGAATGTGCAGCTAACTAAAGCAGGAGGAGGGACAGGGGAGGGAATAAACTGCTGCGCCGTCTGAGCTAGTGAGCTCAGCAAACAGCAACAGCAGCCTCCTCCTCCTTCTGAGTGTCCTGTCCTGTGCTCCTCAGTGTCAGCCCGGGCCCCAGCGTCAGTGTGCATTAGTGCACTGAACAGCCAGCATAGCAGGTACCCCACCCCCACACAGTGCAAAAGTGATTAGGCTGCCTCAAAATAAAGGCAGGCAAAAAGCATATGTATCAGGCAGCCAATAAGATTGGGGTTAATGTGACTCATTAACCCCAATCTTGCCACTGCCATGTTTTAAACATGATGGGGGTCACTAATTGTTTATGTCAGGCTGGGCACATGCTTTTGGACTGGACCCCATATGAATCACAAATAATCGTAAGTGACCCCCAAAGTACCATCTCACATAATGGGCAGCATGGGGTTAATTTGAGTTACAGAATACAGGCCACTTATTAATATGAGGCACATGGATTGGAGGTCAAACTTCATAAGACTGTGCCAATAGCAAGTGACTGTTCATGTAGCTCATGCATTAACCCCATGTTGCCCATTATGCAAGGATATGGATACTTGATAGGGTTATTATGAGGCACAAGGGGGTTTTATCACTAGGAACGGTGGGACCTGTGCCTCACATTAATCCCATCATGTATCACTTTGGGAGCTTCTGATCGGAGCCATGGCATCCAGGACAGTTACCATGGCATTCAGGATGCTACTGAAGCCTTGGCTGCCATGGTAAGCTCCCTGCTACTGTTTGCACAAAGACCAGGGCAGCAGGGACAGTGTAAAGTCCTATTCACCCTAATAGAGCTCTATTAGGGTGAATAGGTTAAGGGTTCTAATAGGGGGCTAATAGCTATTAAATAAAAAGTAAGAAAAAAAATTAAAACAAAACACGGTTTATTGCTCGGTCATACAACTTACCACCCAAATGAATTTTACCTCCTTTTCTTCTCACTAATAGAGCTTTCATTTGGTGGCAATTCATTGCTGCTGACATTTTTACATTTTTTTTATATTAATCTAAATTTACAGAAATTTTTGCAAAAAAAACATCATTTTTCACTTTCGGTTGTAAAATTTTTCAATTAAAACTACATTTCTATATAAATTTTTCTCCTAAATTTATTGTTCTACATGTCTTTGATAAAAAGAAAATGCAATAAGTGTATATTTATTGGTTTGGGTAAAAGTTATAGCATTTACAAACTATGGTGCAAAAACGTGAATTTCAGCATTTTTAAGCAGCTCTGACTTTCTGAGCACCTGTCATGTTTCCTGAGGTTCTACAATGCCCAGACAGTAGAAACACCCCACAAGTGACCCATTTCGGAAAGTAGACACCCTAAGGTATTCGCTGATGGGCATAGTGAGTTCATAGGAAGTTTTTATTTTTTGTCACAAGTTAGCGGAAATTATTATTTTATTTTTACAAAGTCTCATATTCAACTAACTTGTGACAAAAAATAAAATTTGACATGAGCTAACCATACCCCTCACGGAATACCTTGGGGTGTCTTCTTTCCAAAATGGGGTCACTTGTGGGGTATTTATACTGCCCTGGCATTCTAGGGGCCCTAAAGCATGAGAACTAGTTTGGAATCCAAATTCGTAAAAATGCCCTGTGAAATCCTGAAAGTACTCATTGGAAATTGGGCCCCTTTGTGCATCTTGGCTGCAAAAAAGTGTCACACATGTGGTATCGCCGCACTCAGAAGAAGTAGGGCAATGTGTTTTGGGGTGTATTTTTATATATTCCCATGCTGGGTGAGAGAAATATCTCTCTAAAAGTCAACTTTTCCCTTTTTTTTTTATACAAAGTTGTCATTATAGAGAGATATTTCTCTCACCCAGCATGGTTAAATGTAAAAAGACACCACAAAACACATTGCCCAACTTCTCCTGAGTACGGCGATACTACATGTGTGACACTTTTTTGCAGCCAAGATGCGCAAAGGGGCCCAATTTCCTTTTAGGAGGGCATTTTTAGACATTTGGATTCCAGACTTCTTCTCACGCTTTAGGGCCCCTAAAATGCCAGGGCAGTATAAATACCCCACATGTGACCCCATTTTAGAAAGAAGACACCCCAAGGTATTCTGTGAGGGGCATGGTGAGTTCATAGAATTTTTTATTTTTTTTGGCACAAGTTAGCGGAAATTTTTTTTTTTTCCTCACAAAGTCTCCCTTTCCGCTAACTTGTGACAAAAAAATCTATCTTTCATGGACTCACTATGCCCCTCAGCAAATACCTTGGGGTGTCTTCTTTCCGAAATGGGGTCATTTGTGGGGTATTTATACTGCCCTGGCATTTTAGGGGCCCTAAAGCGTGAGAAGAAGTCTGGAATATAAATGTCTAAAAAAATGAGGAATATGAGACTTTGTAAGAAAAAAAAAAAAAAAAAAAAAAAAAAAAAAATTCCGCTAACTTGTGCCCAAAAAAAAAACCTTCTATGAACTCGCCATGCCCCTCAAAAGTGATTGTTTTATAGCGCCGCTGCAATTTTACAGTGTTTTTGCAGTGATCCGGTGGGGCGGACTGAACGCAAGTGTGCGCACAAGACCAGGCCTGATCGACACTGCATTTTTTGTAAAGCCTATAGAACATGTCCTATTCTTGTCTGCAATTGCGGACAAGAAAAGGCATTTTCTATATAGTTCTGGCAATGTGCGGATCCGCAAAATGCGGAAAGCACATTGCCGATGTGGTGTCCGTGTTTTGCAGATCTGTGAATTTGCGGATCCGCAAAACACATACGGACGTCTAAATGGAGCTTTACAGGGGGGTGATCAATGACAGGGGGGTGATCAAGGAGTCTATATGGGGTGATCACCCCCCTGTCATTGATCACCCCCCTGTCAGGCTCCATTCAGACATCCGTATGCGTTTTGCAGATTCGCGGATCCTCGATCCGCAAAACACATACGGACATCTGAATGGAGCCTTACAGGGGGGTGATCAGGGAGTCTATATGGGGTGATCACCCCCCTGTAAGGCTCCATTTAGACGTCTGTATGTGTTTTGCGGATCCGTGGATCCGTAAAACACATACGGACGTCTGAATGGCGCCTTACAGGGGATGATCAATGACGGGGGGTGATCAGGGAGTCTATATGGGGTGATCACCCCCCTGTCATTGATCAGCCCCCTGTAAGGCTCCATTCAGATGTCCGTATGTGTTTTGCAGATCTGAGGATCCGCAAAACACATACGGACATCTGAATGGAGCCTTACAGGGGGGTGATCAATGACAGGGGGGTGATTAGGGAGTCTATTATGGGGTGATCAGGGGTTAATAAGTGACAGGGGGGGTGTAGTGTAGTGGTGCTTGGTGCTACTTTACAGAGCTGCCTGTGTCCTCTGGTGGTCGATCCAAGCAAAAGGGACCACCAGAGGACCAGGTAGCAGGCATATTAGATGCTGTTATCAAAATAGCGTTTAATATACCTTTTAGGGGTTTAAAAAAAAAAAAAAAAAAATAAAAAATAAATCGCACCTACAACCTGCCAGCGAACGATCGCCGCTGGCAGGCTGTAGATGCACTTGTTTACCTGCCGATCCTGTGAACGTGCGCGCGTTCACAGGAAATCTCGCGTCTCGCGAGAGGACGCGCCAGCGCGTCCAGGAGGAATTACAGGGCCGCCGCCAGGACGGAGCAAATTTGCCATTTTTTTGTCACCTAGTCCCCCCAAAAAATAGGATAGGACTGTTATATTATGGGCCGAATAGTCCATAAAATGCACGCGTTCGTTTTTCTTATTATTTTTTCCGGGGTAGTATCAAGTATACTACTATTATTTTTTCCGGGGTAGTATCGCAATACTTTTTCATGGTATTGAAATCGAATCAAGATTTTGGTATCGTGACAAAACGACATTGGAAGCTGTAGTGGATGGTGAGATATGGAGCCTGAAAGTTAGGCCTCTTTCACACGAGCATTTCGGATTTGTTCCGGATGAGTCGCGTGTGCATTGCGGAAAAAACTCAGTAGGCACGCAATTGCAGTCAGTTTTTATTGCGATTGCATTCCGATGTTCCATTTTTTCCATGAGAGTGCAATGCGTTTTGCACGCGCGTGAAAAAAACTGAATGTGGTACCCAGACCCAAACCCGGACTTCTTCACTAAAGTTCAGGTTTGGGTTAGGTGTTCTATTCATTTCATTATTTTCCCTTTTAACATGGTTATAAAGGAAAATAATAGCATTCCTTATACAGAATGCTTACTAAAATGTGGATTGAGGGGTTAAAAAATAAAAAAAAATTACTCACCTTATCCAATTGATCACGCAGCTGGCATCATCTTCTTGCATCTTCTTTCAGGACCTGCAAAAGGACCTTTGATGACGTAATCCTTCTATCTTCATTCAGCAGGACCTGCGCTGAGGTCACCACGCTCACCACGTGGTGAGCAGGATTCCGTCAAAGTTTCCTTTTGCAGGTCCTGAAAGAAGAAGAAAGAAGACGATGCCGGCTGCGCAATCAAGTGGATAAGGGGAGTTAATTTTTATTTATTTTTTTAACCCCTCAATCAAGATTTTAGTAAGCATTCTATATTAAGAGTGCTATTATTTTCCTTTACAACCATGTTATAAGGGAAAATAATACAGTAAATTGCCTTTTATCAATTTACTAACATCATCTCCTAACAACCATGCATGAAAATCGCATAGCATCCGCATTTGCTTGCGGATGCTATGCGATTTTCACGCATCCTCATTCATTTCTATGGGGCCTGTGTTGCGTGAAATATGCAGAATATAGAACATGCTGCGATTTTCACGCAACGCACAAGTGATGCGTGAAAATCACCGCTCATCTGAACAGCCCCATTGAAGTGAATGGGTCTGGATTCAGTGCGGGTGCAATGCGTTCACCTCACGCATTGCACCCACGCGGAATTCTCGTTCGTGTGAAAGGGGCCTTAAAAGTTCAAAAAATTGTTACGCCTGGTCTATAATAAATCCCCACAAGAATTGCTAAATCTGGCTTAAATCAGCTGCATAGGCTAATAACACCCATTTTCCTACCCAGGTTTCAAACTACAGTGAGTGGATTAAAAAAAATGGAAAATTTTACAAATGTTTTACAGAAATAAGCATAAAAAGTAGCAAAGCCCTATTTAGCATTTTTTTTAAAATAAATTCCCCCAGATGTCTTTTGACTGGTGATGCACATAAAATACTGGAATCACCTGTACACAGATATTCCATATTTTAAAATGTAAAGTCTTGTGCTGCACAGTGTACCTTTATCACAGCTGCTGCCATAGTACCCTGGAGGACAGATGCACAATCCTGGAGTCACGCAGAGCCCACCATTTAAGCAACGTGGCATACAAAGTGCTGCAAAAAAAAAAAACAAAAAAACAATTCAATAAGAGATAAGACACCTTGTATACTGATGGAGGTATTGGATACACTTCTGATTACTGTATAATTTCAGAGTAAGAGCATCAATTCAATAAAAATGAATTTATATACAGTAGCAAAATAAAACCTGCACATAAAAAAAAATATATAATACATAGTAGAAAGGCTAGTTTCACATCTCCCGCAGCAATTCTGGAAGCCTGTTCTGTCAGATAATAGCCTGTCGGAATCATCCAGATCCGGCACTGCCAGATGCAACCGGAATGCCTGCCAGCCCCATTACCTATAATGAGGTCCAGGGGAGATCCCATTGCTATCTAGCAAAAATGCTGAGAATTGGCTGGTCAAAAACCACTGCACTCTCTGCCGGAACTGGCTGCCAGACTCCAATGACGGATATGTGAAACTAGCCAAAGTCAAAATTAAACATATTCACAACATAGTCCAAAGCATAAATCTCTAAAATCAGGTTAAATAATTAATTAATATCATGATGTGCCAGTGGTCTGTATGGGATACATTGTTACTGTACATGTTGTGGGGGTTTAGCGCTATCTCCAGGGTCTCAGAATTCTCGCTGACAACCGCGTTGATTGTCCAAACAGTGCATTTATTTTTGACACCAGCACCAACACACACGGTACAAAATGAAAACCTGCCCGCCTGGGCTCTACCTAAACATATAACATAAATCCCTGACTTACCAATACAGAGCGCAGTTCACACACTGTCTCTGGTGCAGCTTTTTCAGCCAGTAGTCCACCAGCCCCCAGGCTGTAGCACGGTCAGTCCAGACCATCTCCCAGCCTCATGGTCTCTCAGCCTTGTCCAGCTGAGACCACACTCAGAGCCTCCAGCAGGGCTGGGTTTAAAAAAAAAACCTCTGTCTCCTTCCCCAGACTGGGAGCCACACCCAAGTCCAGCAACAGGATTAAATACCATCCCTGGACATGGGCATATTCCAAAATCCTAGACTGGAGTATGGGGAACAGGCACCCACCCAACACATTGCCTGTTCCCAGTAAAAGCCCGCCCCGGACTAGCTGGAGCCAGCTAAGCTAACTGTCTTGGTGTCCACCAACTAACATAGTGGCCACCTATATCGAGGGCCTTTACTCCACCAAGGCCGAGCTTCCCTGGGACTTTACTGCACCCATCACTATTCACATTGCCACATATCCCCTGTGGGGGTGAACACATGTACCAAACGGATGCTTATGATAGGGCATCCTCATTAACCTACCATCTTCCAGCTCAACATTCCCCCTGGAAGATGTGGCCAGCATCACAGGCTTCCCTTTATTCTGCCAGATCCAGGACAACAGCGCTTGGTTTGTCAAACTCAGTTTATTACAGAGCTGACAAGGCCTCTGGGATTTTCTTGCCCATCTCATGAGCAGGTACTCTCTTTTTATATTTCCTGGCTTCTGCACAGGCCCCTCACGTCCTTTCTTGGACTGCGGCAACTCTTGACTGAACTGGTCCCAGTAATGGTCGTGTCCCGACCGTTTCTCTTTTGCCTTGCGGGGCTCCTTCAGCAGAGCAGGATTCTTAAGACTTGCTCCTTTTCCACGCATCTGGACCACTTTCCCATTATTCTCAGCAGGGGTTTCTTTGGGTTTGGGGCCAGCTTCAGAGTCTTCTGCGTCTTCAGTGGCTTTTCCCACTTCGGCAGTCGCTCCTTTCGCCCTAACCTTGGGCTCTGGAACATCCAAGGATTTCTCCCATTTCAAGACCTCGGCCTTAGCTTTTTCGGCCTCTGTTTCTTTGGTGTCTCCATTCACTTTATTAGCCTTTTCATCCTTCACGGACATGGCATCATATCCTTGCCTTCTCAACTCCTCCTCTTGGGGACATCTGGATCTTCACCAGACTCGTCGCCTTCTGGCAATCCCTCCAGGAGGTTCATCCAGGATATTGTTCCCCAATCGTTTAGGCTCTAGGAGAGCCAACTCACAGTAGTAGACAGGATCCGCATACTGGTCGCCCATCTCCTCGTATTCCTTCCCCAGCAGGCTGCTGGCTACTTGGGCAGCTTTGCAGGCGGAGGGGACATCTTTCGGGACCAGGTCCTGGCTATCCCCTGCCATGTGTCTCTTGGCCTCTGCATTCACATCAGCCCCATCAACAGGCTCAGCAGAAAGATCTTCCGTGGTCTCCGCCTCGGTCGGCACCACGGCGCCACCATCTTCAAACCCATTCTTAACAGGCTCTGACTTCTTCAACTCATAGACGTTCCTTCCAACATCATCTTTTGAGCTCATGAGATCTTTCATCCCTGCTCTGAGTTGCTTGTTCAGCCTCTCACATTCATCTCGCTCCTCAAGTGCTTCTTCAAGGGATCGAGCCAAGGAGAGGGCCTCCTGTTCCAGATGCTCTTCACTACTAGGAGTATCACCATTCTCTTTTGGCCGCCCTGTGGGGATTCCACACAGGGTCCCTTTAAGCACTTTGTTTGTGTCTACTGCAGTCTTCTTCGGTGACTCGGTGAAGAGAGCTAGTCCCTTCTCTATCATATCTAGGGATGGTGGGCAGAGAGAAAAATCTTCAGGATTGCAGCTGTACTGACGTGTCAGGTCATCTACCCCTGCCTGGATATTGGTCTCAGACACTAGGCTGCCATCTCCCCACTCAGCTCTCATCACATCAGGTATAACTGTTGTCTGGTCGCTACTAGTGACCACCTGAATTTCGTAAATACCTTCACCTGGTAGTTTCCCTCTCGGAGTTGCTAATGGTCACAGCACATACATCGCCTATGTCACTTGTGTCATTATTAACGCTGACCTCTAGGGGCACTGCCGAGTTAATCCCTACCTGGAACATTACTTTATTGACCATAAAACACTGTGGAGACTGCATGTCTACCTCTGGTATGTGTAATACACCCTCTATGACTGCTACCCTTTCTTGTACGTTCACCAGAGTAGAATTGCTCCACTCAGTGATCACAACATTTATCTGCACTTCTGCATCCTTCACATGTTTTCCACCTGGGGGCGCTATTTTCCTGACCACCTCCTGCAACGGAAGATGCATGTCATTATCACATATTTCACCTGTCATCACCTTTTCATTATGCCTTTCCGCAAACTTGGCACAATCGCTTTGCACCTTATCAGCACCATTGTTTTCAATAGGCAATATTCTTTCTATATTTGTAACAACAGGTCCACAAGACCAAGTTCTTACTGGAGACTCCCCCTCAGTGAGAACCACCTGCACTTGCTCAGGCTCTCTTTCAGGTGCCTGGTTCACATTATAGGTCACACCACTTTCATCTATCTTGCACCTGAGTTCACTAACCATAGAACCCTGTGGAGACTGCTTATCTGCACCTAGTACATGTGGTACACCTTCTAGCATTGCCTCACTTTCAATCAACATCCCTACCACATATACAGTTAAACCAGCAGGGGTAGCTTTTTTCCTGATTACAGCCTGCAAAGGAAAAGGGGTGTTATCATTATCACTTAATTTACATAACTTCACATTTTCATTAGGCAATGCAGATAACTTGGCATCATTGGTTCTAGTTGTCACTTCAGTCCCAGCTGTCACCATAGTCTCACATCCGGTGGGAACTCTCTGACAGTCCTTTTTAGGCCTCATGCACACGACCATTGTTGTGTTCCGTTCCGCAAAATGGGGTTCTGTTGTTCCGCGATCCGTTTCCGTTTTAGTTTCCATGTGTCTTCCTTTATTTTTGGAGGATCACCAGACATGAAGGAAAGTGGAAAAAAAAATCTAAGACAGGTTTGCCATGCAAATAATAGGAAAAAAACGGACCCGGACACGCGGATGACAATATTGTGTGCCTCCGTGTTTTTTAGCAGTCCCATTGACTTGAATGGGTCCGCAAACCGTTTTCCGTGAAAATAATAGGACAGGTTATATTTTTTTGACGGACTGGAACCACGGATCACGGATGCGGATGACAAACGGTGCATTAGCCAAGTTTTGAAAGTCAATGGGTCCGCAGAAAATCACGAAAAATGGAACAACGGACACGGAATAAAATAACGGTTGTGTGCATGAGGCCAAAATCGCATGTCTGTCCAGCATATTCATCACTATACCAGTCTTAGTTTTCAGTATTGTGCTACTCCTTATCCGGGCTAGCATAGGGTCTCTAACTTTCACGACCCCAAACCTAGCCTTGGTCATGGGCATTTTGGGCTGCATAATACCCTTCTCCCCTGCGGATTCCCGCAGCTTTCTCAGCCAGTAGTCCACCAGCCCCCAGGCTGTAGCACGGTCAGTCCAGACTGTCTCTCAGCCTTGTCCAGTTGAGACCACACTCAGAACCTCCAGCAGGACTGGGTTTAAAAAAAAAAACTCTGTCTCCTTCCCCAGACTGGGAGCCACACCCAAGTCCAGCAACAGGATTAAATACCATCCCTGGACACGCTCCTGGTGCAAACAACACCCCTTTTTCATGCTTCCCCGGGACTTTACTGCACCCCTCTCTATTCACATTGCCACATTGTTCATTGTTGAAACTTTCCAGTTGGTCACTTACCTTGTTTACTGTTTTATAGGCTTAGGGCTGTTTCACACGAGCGGATGCCGTGCGTGACATCCGCTGCGTGAATGAGAGCAAGGACCCGCTGCGGACAGCAGAAGCACGGAGCAGTAACATGACTGATAATGCTCCGTGCCTCTCTGTGATCTCTTTACTACGAAATCACAGTGACAACTTTATCTCATTATCAATCATGTTAATGCTCCGTGCTTCTGCTGTCCGCAGCGGGTTTTGGCTCTCATTCACCCAGCGGATGTCACGCACGGCATCCGCTCGTGTGAAACAGCCCTTACACTTCTGCACCCATGTTTAATTATGAATAGTCTTAAAGGGGTTGACCAGGGTTTTTTGAGTGATGGCCTATCCTCAGGACATGCCATCACTAGCTGATTAGCTGGTCATTTTAACTCCATTGACAGAGGGCAGCTCCGGAGCTACACAGCACTGTTGACACTGTAGTGAAAGAAGCTTGCTGACTTCAATGGGAGCAGCGCTGTAGTAGAGAGCTCTCGCCGCTTCAGTGTTGCTGGTGCTACACAGACCATAACATATGCTGGACAACGCTTTTAATTAAAAATAATCTAAAATTTGGCATATACAGCTTCCATGGAGACCTGTGTGTGTAACCTGAACCTGTAGTCATGTGTAATTTGTGCTCAATCTTGTAAACTACAACCAAGAGGAAAGAGGTCAAATAGAAGAGAGTAACACAAGACTGCTGGATCAAACTGCACACAAGGTTAGTAAGTAGTCTGCAACATGGAGACATATTGGTTCTGCATTGGAGCTGGAAAACCATTGAAAATTTGAACCAGGACTATTCGCAAAGTTTTTATTTTCAATTTATAAACATTTGAGGATTAAAAAAAACATTAAGCCCAAAAGTACACATAGCAATGCAATTCCCTTTAGTATATATGCACACAGTGGGTATTACGTGCGGATTTTCATGCAGAAAATACTCTGCATAACGACTCATGCACACAACCATAGGTGTTTTGACCTTCGCAAATTTCTGATCCGCAAAACAGGAATACCGGCCCAGTGCATGCCGCCAACAGATATGAATAGGACATGTACAATTTTTTTTCCAGGCCACAGAACAGACTTACAGAGGTGTCTTTGGTGGCACCATAGACATGAATAGGTCCACATGTGATCTGCAAAAAATGCAGATCGGATGCAGACCAAAACTACGGCCATGTGCATGACAATACAGTACCTGCAAAGTGAATGAGATCTGCTATATCTTATGTACATGGTGTGTATTCTGAAAAAACAGAAATTGACTTGTGGTTCAGAAAAACTTAGATATATATGTAAATAAAGATAAATATGCGGAGACATTGGCCCTTCCCTTACCACACTCCTTTTTGGAAAATTGCAAGGGCACTGTAGAAATGCCATTTCTGACAAAATTTTGTCATAGTCACATAAAAAAATTCTCACTGGCAAACATGGGGCGGCAACATTGCCTGAAAAGTAGCGTGATGGAATTAATAAACTCCCCTGTGGTGTTCTACTTATACTGAAGTGGTATGTTCTGCGAAATGACTGTTTAGGTAGAAATTGAGCAAAAAAATCTTATTGCTTTCACTTTTTACCTCTTTTACACTTAGCTGGCAATATTCTGCTTGTTGGCAGAGCTTAAAATGATGCAGATGTGTGCCACATACATAAAGCATGTGCAACAGTTCTCAGCTGTATTACATTGTAGAAGGAGGAAGAATTAAATATTACACTCAGGCACTGTAGAATGCAATATTTCATTTTGTTTGCACTTAGATTTTAGTTCCTGTGCATCATATATTGAACATTTTTGGTTTGTTTTTTCTCTGACATGTAAAGCTGGATTCATATTCTTTTTGTTAATAAAAATTGGTAATGGATCCTTGTACAAAGGAGAATAGAAAGATATTCACATGTTTCTTGTGAGAATATTTATCTTCTCAATTTTGGTGAGATCTATTCTTATCTTTGATGAAACACAGGCGAGCGATTTCTAAAACGGGTGAGTAAGGCGTCTTTCAGATGGGCATCCCGGATTTGCTCCGGATGCGTCCCAGGTGCATTATGGGAAACCCACGCGAGTGCGCACACAATTTCAGTCAGTTTTGACTGCAATTGCATTGCTTTGTTCAGTTTTTATCGCGCGGGTGCAATGCGTTTTGCACGCGCGTGATCAAAACTGAATGTGGTGCCCAGACCCAAACCCGGACTTCTTCACTGAAGTTCGGGTTTGGGTTAGGTGTTCTGTAGATTTTATTATTTTCCCTTATAACATGGTTAGAGCTCGTTCACACGAACTTGTGATGCCCGTTGCCGCATTGCGAACTGCATTTGCTGATCTGCAATATGCGGGCACTGTTCCATGGCCATTCCGCATCACGGATGCGGACCCATTCATTTCAACGGGTCCGATAATCCGAAGATGCGGAACGGTGGGAAACGGAAGAACGGAACACTACGGAAGCACTACGGAGTGCTTTCTGGGGTTCTGTTCCGTGCTTCCGCACCGCAAAAAGATAGAGCAAGTTCTATCTTTTTGCGGAATGGAAGGATCGTGGACCCATTCAAGTGAATGGGTATGCGATCCCCATGGGCTTGCCCCACGGACGGTGCCCGTGCATTGCAGATCGCAATTTGCTGTCCACAGCACGAGCACGGGCTTCACACGTTCGTGTGAACGAGCCCTTACAAGGGAAAATAATAGCACTCAATACAGAATGCTTACTAAAATGTTGATTGAGAGGTTAAATGTAATTAACTCACCTTATCCACTTGATCGCGCAGCCGGCATCGTCTTCTTTCAGGACGTGCAAAAGGACCTTTGATGACGTAATAGCACTCACCACGTGGTGAGCGCGGTGACGTAAGCGCAGGTCCTGCTTAATGAAGATAGAATCCTTATATATATATATATATATATATATAGAGATAGATAGATAGATATAGATCCAGGTCATGTGGCTGAGGTTTTAAGCTGCCCATACACATTGTTTTTAAAGTTGATCAAAATGGACGATTTCAACCAAAATGATGATTGTCAGATGAAATTTAATAACAAAAAAAAAAAACGTTTTCGACGACCGATGACAGAACATTATAGTCTGAGGAGAAGTTGGCCATTTTAAATTTTCTTCCAATTGCTACTGGATGGAAGATCTTTCTTTTAAAGAATGTTCCCAGGAAGATCTTTCGTTCAACGCCCGATTTCACTGAACATGTATGGCCAGTTTAAACAACTATAATTGCCAATAGGGACCAAAATGTTTACGGCTGTTGCTGCAGAATGATCATTCACCAGAAGATTGTTTGTTCAACTGATGTTCAACCATCAACCAATTTTTCCAATCTAAAAGGTGGCCATACACATTCAGTAACTGTCATTCAACAGCTAACTTTTCAAACTCCCTCATATTTAATGGGGAAAGGGGAGGAAAGTGATGCCAGACACTTCTAGCAGCAACCTTAAAGAGTCAGTGGTTTAACTAGCAATTTTTTTTATCACTTTATTAAAAAAATATGTCTGCATCCACCTGAAAAAAAAAAAACTTTTATGGCCACTAGGGGTCTCACTTCCACCTACGTTGCAGTCCACTGCCTGTTTTCAGTTAAGATCCGACCCTGGAAACAGAGACACAGAAGACAGTTGAGAGGAAGTGGATGCATGTACATTCTGTAAGTGTGATTTATTCCTCCTTATCTGTTCTGTGAGCTCAGGAGATGAAAACAAACATAGTGGGACGTTAGGTAAATGATAACACAGTAGTACAGTGCTGGCAGAAATGAGACACCCCCTGCTTCTGAGTGAAATGCATCTAGCTGTGCAGTTGAAACAGTGAATAATATGGATGAAAAAAAGAAGTACAGCCATTATATCATATTGTTTTTTTAACTCAGGTACGCTTTAATGTGTATGACCAAACAAAGTTTAAGTGCCTACTAATACCCCAGTTGTTGATTTTTGGTGGATGCATGCTATGTGATACTTGTACCAAACTTGCACATCTGTACCCCACTTTTGTGAATATGGAGCATGGTTGATCATGTCTGAACCATGCTTGATGCCTGCAAAGCTGCTGGCAATAAATACTGTTTGAGCTCCTGCCCTGTACATGTCTAAATTTGCAGCAGGGTTGTAAAAGGCCCTGAGCTTCGGTCTGTAATAACTCATTCATGCGTGTGCCAATCTTCAAAGAATTAAGTGGTGCCATCTGGGGATAACTGTGGAGCCATATTTTAATCTAATCCAGTTTGTTTCCTCAGGAGGAATTAAAAAGAATAAAAATGAATGTATCAGAGCTGGAACGCCACCCATTCTGCAGTCTATTCTGTAATATTGCAAAAGGGATAACATTATGTATGGAGCTAAAATAATCAGATGTCCATCAGTCCATATAAAGATTTACAATAAGCTGTTGCAATTATACTGCCATATGCATAGGCAGAGAGCTGTGAGGATATTTTTACAAATGTTGGCAGCATTATAAAAGACGGCTTCAGGCACTCAGTGTGCATATTTGCAAACATCAAATACAAAACAGGAGTGAGCACACTAAAAGTATATATAAAATCATACAGACAGAAATATCGAAGTCTGGAATGATGGCTAAACAAAATCATAATTGATTGTAATATATTATAATGTTAGCCATATAGAAAGGTCAAAATCAATAGTATAGCTATGTTTATATGATACTAGAAAGCATCGAAATTACCCAAGTGCTACAATATAGGGAGACAGTAAAAAATGCAGTTATTATTAAAAGTATTTAATGACCTGGTCACCATAGGTACTAATGCACTGAGTCTGTAAGGAGTGGCATTGAGTGCCTGTGGCCCTATATGTTTCAGCCATAGGCATTCTGTGTCACTACGTAGTCTTCCATATAACATCGAATATGGCAATATTCTTCTACAATACCTTTGTGCATACAACATCTGATAGAATATGGATACATTTTTTGTGGGGTTTATGGAATCTGAAAAAACTCTGTATGCCTCTGTGTGAAATCAGAGGCATGAGAATGTACATTACAGCCCTATAGACTTATATCGGTCTGGTAATACTGTTCTGCTCATAATAGCTTATTTTATACAGATATTCTTTATCTGTATACAGGTAACCCAAACCAACTGGCTGTTTGATGCATACAATATTTTTTATATGAACCACCTCAAGTTCCATCACTGTACACTCACCAAGCTCTATGTCAAAAGAATGCCAAACAGGTGAGACTATGTTAAAATGTAACCTTTGAAGGGGTCGTGCCAAGCTTAAAAATTTAATTTAGTGGTCACTAGGACAAGGCGTATTTTCGCAGCTCCTCTGACTAGTAATAAAACTTGATTTTATTTCAATGCTTTAAAACCAATACATTTCTTGGGAACATGTTTAAAAACTTCAGGAGTACACAGAATCAGGGTCAAGTGCCAGGTTTCCATGTACACTTCTTATACGTTAAACCTTCATACTATTTGAATAGACTGGTTGTGTGTCATCTCTTAATTCAGATAATGCTTCTAGGCACCCTGACAAACTCCTGCCTAAAAAAACGAAACCTGTGTCCCTACATGTTTCGCCGACCCTGTCTGCGTCTTCAGGGGAAACTAAACAGGTACTGTGGGGGGCGGGGTCCGGGCTTTTAAACCCTAGGAATAACTGGGCTGTAACGTTTGTCCAATCAAAGGATAGTGTGGGTGGGCTCTCGGACGTGACTACCAATAGGTGAGGGCTGTGTATATGCGCTGCATCATCATGCGTACTGACGTCACCTTACTGCGTCCTCTCACCGCATCAGACCTCGCCCGTGATGTCACATCTAGTGCACCATACTTCCGTCTGAAGACGGCAATCGCTTATTCATCATGCGCCTGCGCTCTGTATCCACGAGAAAGTTCTTCTGCGCATGCGTCCGAACTTTATGTTTTTTCAACCCTCCTGTTAGATTGCACATGCGTGCGGACTTCAAGACGTCTCCATCAAGATCATAACATCCCTCATAACCATATAGAGCTGCGCAATCTAACAGGATTACACAGCCCTCGCCCATTGGTAGTCACGTCCGAGAGCCCACCCACACTATCCTTTGATTGGACAAATGTTTCAGCCCACTTATTCCGAGGGTTTAAAAGCCCGGACCCCGCCCCCCACAGTACCTGTTTAGTTTCCCCTGAAGACGCCAACAGGGTCGGCGAAACATGTAGGGACACAGGTTTCATTTTTTTTAGGCAGGAGTTTGTCAGGGTGCCTAGAAGCATTATCTGAATTAAGAGATGACACACAACCAGTCTATTCAAATAGTATGAAGGTTTAACGTATAAGAAGTGTACATGGAAACCTGGCACTTGACCCTGATTCTGTGTACTCCTGAAGTTTTTAAACATGTTCCCAAGAAATGTATTGGTTTTAAAGCATTGAAATAAAATCGAGTTTTATTACTAGTCAGAGGAGCTGCGAAAATACGCCTAGTCCTAGTGACCACTAAATTCAAATTTCATGTTAAATATTGGGGTAGCAACCCCCTGAGGGATTTCTTCGTTTGTTATTTTCATAAGCTTAAAAGTTATCTCCTACTCACAGGATAGAGGATAACTGGAGCACTGCCACTCCATTCATTCTCTAGGGGATTAACAGAGTGCTGCACTCTGCTAGCCCTGGCAGTCCCACAGAGAATGGATGAAGCAGCAGGGCACATGCTTGACGTGGGCAATGGGACCCCCATTCTTGGGACTGGTGTGGGTTTTAGCAGGGCAATGTGGCACAACCTCTTTAATAGAATGGCCTAAAAACCCAACCACTACTTATAACAGCAGGGTCAGGCATTTAGAAAATGATGCACTTATAAGAACAGTAACTCATTATTTCCGTCCCCTAACAGGGCTTAATAGAGATGTCCCTGGACCTGATTAATCATCCACTGCTCTGGCAGCCTATGTATCAAGATTCCTGCTTACACAAACAAGACACGTTAGTACCAAACCAATTATTTCAATATACAATATGTTTTGGTGGGTGTTGCTGTGTATACATTATTTTACATTGTTTTGTTATTTTGCACTCGTAGGTTTACATGACCAAAAGTAAGCTACGATAAAATAAATGAAACAGATCAATTAAAGGACCCCTCAGTTTATACTTTTTGTCCAACACACTAATGTGAACCTAACGACTAACATCAGACATTCAGAACGGCAGAACTTCATCCAAGGCTAATATGGGAACTGTGGAATGAGGCTACATAAATCAAGACTATTCTTCATGCAATTTATGGTTTAGATTATATTTTTTCTTTTATAGTCTGATCAGAGAAAGTTTTACCTTTTTCACAGTGTGGTCCATAGAACCCATCTGGACACTCACAAACATGTCTCTCATTACAGAAGCCTCCATTTCTACATCCACCAGGACATTTTGCTTGATAAACAAAAGATAAATATTAGAGAATAAAAAGTGATCTTAAAATCAAATAGGATTTAATCAAGGGTTAGTATAATTCGGAAACTGTAAATCAGTTCTCTAAGGGTAAGTTCACATCTGCATTGTAGGCGCCGTTCGAGGCCTTGGTCTTAGAGTCCGTTAAAAAGATCTGACAAAAATATCCTGCATGGAAGTCCTTCCAGTAAAAAAATAAAAAACTGGATACCAAACGGAAACTGAACTGATTCTACTGTAGTCAACAGAGTCCGTTTAAGCTCAGTTCAGGTAAGTTACGTGCCCTACCCAGCACTTCTCTAACAGAGCAGAACAGCCCTAAGTCCTCTCTCATGCACAATTTTTTTCAGGTTTTGTTTGTAAGAAAACGCCATTTGCTTCAATTTTGTATCAGATTTTCGTATCTGATTTAGATAAAATTGTATTTCTAACAATAAAGAGATTGCAACCAAATCCAATATAGTGAAAAATCAGCAATGTGTATTAACCTTGGGTCCCAGAGGATTTTCTGTGTTTTCATTTTTCCCGGAGCCATCATTTTTATATGTTTCCATTCACATAGCCGTATGAGGGCTTGTTTTTTGCAGGACAAGCTGTGCTTTCTAATGACACCATTTAATAATGAATAGGATGTAGTGGGAAGTGAGAAAATTTTTTCAATGGGGTGGAATTGGAAAAAAAATGCAATTCAGCGATGGTAAGTTAAGCGATACATTTTTTTATTAATTAACATTCACCATATGTCTACTTTATGTTGGCATCATTTTAGTAATGTAAATGTATTTTTTTAGGACGTTAGAAGGTTTAGAATTTTAGAAGCAATTTTTGACATTTATAAGAAAATTTCCAAAGTCAACTTTTTTAAGGACCAGTTCAGTTCTTAAGTCACTATATGGGGGTCACATAATATAATCAACCCATAAATGATGCCATTTTAGAAATGACACCCCTCAAACTATTCAAAACTGGTTTTAGAAATGTTGTTAACCCTTTAGGTATTCCACAGGAATTAAAGCATAATAGAGGTGAAATTTTAAAATGTAAATTTTTTAGCAGATTTTCCATTTTAATAATTTTTTTCCTGGAACACATCAAGGGTTAACAACAAAACAAACCTCAATATTTATTACCCTGATTTTGCAGTTTGCATAAACACCCTATGTGGCCTTATACCGCTGTTTGGGCACATGGCAAGGCGCAGAAGAAAAGGAGCACCATATGGTTTTTGGAGGACAGATTTAGCTGGAATGGTCTTTGCATTGCATGTTGCATTTGAAGAGGCCCTGAGGTAACCCCACAGTGAAAACTCCCAAAAAGTGACCACATTTTGTAAACTACACCACCCATGGAATTTTTAAGGGGTGTAGCGAGCACTTCACTCAACAGATGTTTCATATAATTTTTTATACTAGGGTGTGAAAAAGAAAAATGTATTTTTTTATTTTTACAAGAAAATTGTGCTTTAGGCCCAAACTTTCTTTTTCACAAAAGATAACAGTAGAATATCCCCCCAATTTGCTACCCACTTTTTCCTGAATACAGTTACACCACAATTGTGGTCGTAAACTGTTATTTGGGGATATATCAGGGCTCAGAAGGGAAGGAGCAGCATCTGGATTTTCTAACATGGAATTTTTTGTCATGGTTTTTAAAAGCAATAACTTTTTTTAATATATAATCTTTATTGGAATTTTTGGCAATTATATCACAAAAACAAAGAGATTTGACAGGCATGATATATGTCACATAGTTCGGCATCTGAATAGACTATTTGAATAAATCCTTCCCATCTCTTGAAAAATTAATTAATGCGTTTACCCCTAAGGCCTCTTTCACACGGGCGTCAGTTTTTTTGCCCGGATAAGAGCCGGGTGCGTTGCGGGAAAATGCGCGATTTTTTCTGCGCGAGTGCCAAACATTGTCATGCGTTGCATGTTTGGTACCCAAACCCGAACTTCTTCATAGAAGTTCGGGCTTGGGATTGATGTTCTGAAGACTGTATTATTTTCCCTTATAACATGGTTATAAGGGAAAATAATAGCATTCTGAATACAGAATGCATAGTAAAACAGCGCTAGAGGGGTTAAAAAAATAATAATAAATAATTTAACTCACCTTAGTCCACTTGCTCGCGAAGCCCGGCATCTCCTTGTGCCTCCTCTGCTGATGAACAGGACCATTAAATACAGGTTAAGGACCTTCGATGATGTCACTCCGGTCATCACATGGTACGTCACATGATCTTTTACCATGGTGATTCACCATGGTAAAAGACCATGTGATGACCGGAGTGACGTCATCGAAGGTCCTTAAGCTCTATTTAATGGAGCAGCTCACCCCAGGTCCTGTTCATCAGCAGCGGAGACACAAGGAGATGCCGGGCTTCGCGAGCAAGTGGACTAAGGTGAGTTAAATTATTTATTTATTTTTTAACCCCTCTAGCGCTGGTTTACTATGCATTCTGTATTCAGAATGCTATTATTTTCCCTTATAACCATGTTATAAGGGAAAATAATAATGATCGGGTCTCCATCCCGATGGTCTCCTAGCAACCATGCGTGCAAATCGCACGGCATCCGTACTTGCTTGCGGATGCCATCCGATTTTCACACACCCCATTCACTTCTATGGGGCCTGCGTCACGTCAAAATCGGACAATATAGAGCATGCTGCGATTTCAACTGAACGCACAAGTGATGCGTTAAAAACATCGCTCATGTGCACAGCCCCATAGAAATGAATGGGTCAGGATTTAGTGTGGGTGCCATACGTTCACCGCACGGATCGCACCCGCACGGAAAAGTCGCCCGTGTGAAAGGGGCCTAAGGGTATCCAGCTCCACCTTTCCCAAGTCAAAGCACTTTTTAATGTTTTGGAATACTTCATTTACTGATGGCACACGTGATTGGAGCCAATTATTAAATAGGCATCGTTTGGCCGCCAGGATAATAATGTGAACAATTGGATGTATGTGCCCATGTTCTGGGGGGGCATGAAACAGAATAAGTTCAGGGGTTATAGGAATGGACATTTTTAAATACTTTTTGATTTGGCTTTTTATTAATTTCCAGAATTTTGTTGTTTCAGGGCAGGACCAAATCCCATGAACCATGTCAGATCTATCAAGATGGCATTTCGGGCAACAAGTTATTCTGTTTTGATTCTGGGCTTGAGAGGGGAATTGGAAGCTGTATATTGCTTTATGCATCAATCGGAATGGCGTTTCTCTCCCACCTTCATTAAATACCACCTTTCTCACCTTCTCCCAGCCCTGCAATATTATTTGTTGCACCTCGATATTAGGGAAATCTCTTTTCCAAGATAAAAAAAGAGTTTCTGCAAGAGTTTTTATTTACGGTAGCTTCTCTAATCTCCACATAAAGCTCAGACAGTGACTTTTTAGTGTTACCTTGCCCTATCATATGATTGAACCTATTCAGAGATAATGTCGCTTTTGGGTCACGGATTTTATTATATAGGAAACTCCTGAGCTGAAAGTAGGCGAATATGTGTTGTGAGTGATTTAAATGGAATTTTTCCTGTAATTCAGTATAGGAGTAGTAACGGTGTTCTTGCGTGTTCCGAACTTTTTAAATTTTTTGTTAAACGAGCTGCGTGAGGGCTTATTTTGTGTGAGACAAGCTGTAGTTTTTGTTGGCACCATTTTAGGGTACATTTGTCTTTCTGGTTGCTTTCTATTTCATTTTTGGGAGGTGAAGTCACAAAAAAAGCAGTTTGGTATCATTTTTCTATATTTTTTTTACACTGTTCACTTGATAGTAGATTATGTGATATTTTTATAGATACATTGATTATGGAAGCAACAATACCAAAAATGTCTAGTTTTTTTAACTTTATTTTACGTTTTACACAATAAAAACATTTTTAGAAAAGAAATTATGTTTTTGTGTTGCCATTTTTTTAAAGCCATACTTTTTTCATTTTTTCTGGCTATAGTCTTGTGTAAGGGGTTGTTTTTAGCGGGACGAGGCAACATTTTTATTGCAACCATTTTGGGGGACATACAACTCTTTGATTAATTGATACTGTTTTTTGTGAGGTGAGTTGACAAAAAAAACCTGTTTTAGCATAATTTTTATTAGTTTTTGTTTTACACTGTTCACTTGATGGGGTAGATCATGTGATATTTTTGTAGAGCCGATTGTTAGAGATGCGGCGATACCAAATATGTCTATTTTTTTATTTATTTTTTTACATTAAGAGCATTTTTAGAAAAGAAAATCTTGTTTTTGTGTTGCAATTTTCATGGAGCCATATATTTTATTTTTTTCTGGCTATGGTCTTGTGTGGGGGCTTATTTTTTTAGGGATGGAGGTGAGACTTTTATTGCTACCATTTTGGGGTACATATGACTTTTTGATTGATTAACATGTTTTTTGGGAGGTAAGCTCATAAAAAAATCTGTTTTGGCGCAAGGTTTATTTATTTATTGTTCACCTGATGGGGTATATCATATGATATTATTATAGAGCTGGTCGTTGCGGAAGCAGTGATACCAAATATGTCTATTTCATTTTTTTCTTCTATTTTTTAAACATTTTTTAAATAACGGATTTGGGGGGAATTTTTTTTTTAAAATATGGAACTTTTTTGTTATTTTTTTTCAAAACACGTTTGTTTGTTTTTTGTTTTACACTTTGTGTCCTCCATAAGGTCATATGAAACCTCTGGGGGACATTTAACTTCATCTTTTACTATTGATTTCTCCTGTAACTGGGGCTGATATAGTAGCCCCAGTTACAGTGGAAATACACTGCCCCCCCCCCCCCCCCGAGAGGCTGTACAGCAGCAAAATATTTTTCACAGCTCCTTTGCAAATTTACACCAGTTTGATAAATATCTCCCTTATTCCCTAACAACAGGATAGAGGATGTGTCTGATTGGCAGGGGTCCGACCGCTGGGGGTCCCCACCGATCACAAGAACAGGTTTCTTGTTTTGTCACATTTAAATAGAGTGATGCTTATGCATGCTACCGTCCTATTCAACTCTATGGTACAGACGGATATAGTCAAGCACTTGGCTATCTCCAGCAGAACCATAGATCTGAATATATCTGTAAAGAATAAATCAAGGCAACTGGACGTACTGTACATTTCTTGAAAACGTTTCACTCGTTCTTCCAACAAGCTTTCTCAATTCTGAGTGATTGTACAAAAATTCTGGGAATAAATATGTAACTGAATCCACATCTGGTAATTATACCCAGGTTGGTTATCCCATATGTAGCTGGGGTGTCTGAAAAACTCAAAAGGATTTTTAATAAACATCACATTCCTGTTTGCTTTAAACCCAGCGACACACTGAGGCAACAACTGGTTCACCCCAAAGACCCAACGCCTAAACACAAGATGGACAACATTGTGTACGCAGTCCAGTGCAATGAGGAATGCTCAGAACTGTATATCAGTGAAACAAAACAACAACTACATCAGCGTATGGCTCAGCATAGAAGAGCCAAAACCTCTGGTCAAGATTCAGCCGTGTACTTACATCTAAAAGGAACAGGTCACACCTTTGAAGACAGTCAAGTACGTGTTTTGGATAAGGAGGCCGATTGGTACAAATGAGGCGTGAAGGAGGCCATCTACGTAAAAATGGAGAAGCCAAGCTTGAATAGAGGTGGGGGGGTTAGACATCTATTGTCTGCCACATACAATGCTGTCTTGACATCTTTTTCTGGGAAGTCTTTATCACCTACTGACTCCAATTAGGATAATGGAATCAACACCTTTGACCCAATGCTGGGTATAATTACCAGATGTGGTTTCAGTTACATATTTATTCCCAAAGTTTTTGTACAATCACTCAGAATTGAGAAAGCTCGTTGGAAGAACGAGTGAAACGTTTTCAAGAAATCTACAGTACGTCCAGTTGCCTTGATTTATTCTTTACAGATATATACCATGACCTGGATAAATGAGAACCTTCACAGACATAGATCTGAATGCCTCTCCATTGAAAAGAAGGAACACAGGACCCCAGCCTCAGTGGTTGGACTCCCACTCATCAGAAGTGTTTGCCGTGGGACCACCCCTTTAATCGAGGTGTGAAGCTAACTCAAAACTGACATCATTCTGGATTATGTTAAATGACTGTCGAGGAACACCTCCATGTCATATATCCATCTATTCCTCCTTTCTTTACATGTCTAGTATTTAGGTTACAATCTTTGTACTTGAGATGTGTTCTTATCTATTTACTTATATTCTTGGACAGCACAATGTCTCATTTGTTTCAGTACAGCGTATTCCTTCACATGAAAAAAGAAATAACCCAAATCCTGAAAGGCTTTTGAGCTAAACATTTGCTCACTATAGAAAGGTGTTTTAAGATGATTTTACTATGGTTTAGGTTATGTAAATCACGTATTTTTCCACTTACCTTGCTGACATGTTTTAAAGAAGATGGCATTTTGCGGTGTCTGGAGAATCACATTGCCTTCTGAATTCATTACAATAATATTAACCTCAAATGCTGCCACTCCATCTTGATTACCAAGGCAAGGAAATCCAACCTGGATAACTGAAGAACAATATCATTAATGATCAAAGACCCTATGTGCTAAAATGAATAAGCTAAAGTTATTTATGGGGGTTTTGATCAGCCAAATGAAGGGACAGCAGTGTTCCAGCAACCACCATGGTCCACTCATTGCTTACACAGGCACAATGTCATACATATATGTGGCTGGCTATGTCTGGTTTTCCTGGAATACTATGGTGTTTAACAGGTATGCTCATGTAGTTGCTTACCTCATGTACATCTCTTCAAGCTTTTTTTTTAAATTAGACTCTCCTGACCTATTTTCACTGGGTAAACAAGTCATTCTGGTTTCTTACATCCTATCTGTAGCACTTATTTTCACAGTATCCAACCAAACCCATGATGCACTTCTCCTTTCTCTGCCGCAGTTCCAGGACCGCTCCTATCAGCACTCAGATGGTTTATAGCTCCTCCCACCCAGATAGTTACATAGACACTCCCCTATCAATGACATACCCATGGACATAACATCACAGGAAATAAAGACCTGCATGGGCATAGTCATGTGACCACAGCCCCAAACGAAAGATAGAAGCAATAAAGTTAAACTAAATATAAATTACAAAATTACTTTCATTAATGATTATTTTAGGGTACTTTCACACTAGCGTTTTTCTTTTCCGGCGCTGAGTTCCGTCCTAGGGGCTCAAATCCGGAAAAGAACTGATCAGTTTTATCCTAATGCATTCTGAATGGAGAGTCCGTCCCTCAGGATGCATCAGGATGTCTTCTGTTCAGTCTTTTTGACTGATCAGGCTTTTCAGAAAACCGTAGTATGCAGTATTTTTACCTCCGGCCAAAAATCCTGAACACTTTGACTGAACGCCGGATCAGGCCTTTTTCCCATTGACTTGCATTAACGCTGGATCCGGCGCCGTGTATTCTGTCAAAACGGATCCGGCTTTTGCATGTTAAACCCGAAAAATAGGAAAAAAAAGTTAAAGTCCATAAATGGCGGATCTGTTTTTTCCAATGCATTTTTCCATTGTGATCGAAATCCTGATCAGGATTCAAATGTAATCAGTTTTCACACGTTTTTCCGGATCCGGCGGGCAGTTCCGGTGTCGGAATTGAACGCCGGATTCAAACAACGCTAGTGTGAAAGTAGCCTTAAAGGATGTTGATACCAACCAGAAAACCCCTTTTGAGTCAGTCCTTCCCTCCTGCAGGCACAGATCACACTGCCGGCCCGTGTACGAGGAAGCCGAGAATCAGCCTGTGCATTCTTTCCACACAATACTGCAGCCTGATCTGTGCCTGCAGGGGAGTGCTGGATCTCATGTTCAGGAATGGGACAAGATGACAAGTTACTATGTTACTGTTTTTTTTTTTATTATTAACACTGAGGGGCACATAGAGGGAATTACTACAACTGTTATGGGGACACAGTGACAGCATAACTACTCTGAAGGGGTCACAGAGAGGTCATAACTACTGTGAAGGGGGAACAATGAGGGCATAACTACTGTGAAGAGGGCACAGAGAAGGCTTAACTACTTTGAGGGGGCACAGAGTGGGCATAACTACTGTGAGGGGGGAACAATGAGGGCATAACTACCCTGAAGGGAGGACGGAGAGGGCATTACTACTGTGAGGGGGACACAATGTGGGCATAACTACTGTGAAGGGGGCACAATGAAGGGATAACTAATGTGAGGGGACACAATGTGAGTATACCTACTGTGAAGGGACGCAATGAGGACATAACTACTATGAAGGTGCACCGTGTGGGCATAACTACCGTGAGGTGGGCACAATGTGGGCATAACTACTGTGACGGGATGCATTGAGGACATAGCTACTGTGAAAGGGTACAATGTGGGCATAACTACTGTGAAGGGGAGCAACGAGGCCATTACTACTGTGAGGGGGCACAACGTTTTAAAGTATGGGGGCGGGTACCAGAGAAAGGATTTGCATTGGGTGCCAAACAAATTAGGCACGCCACTGCCTGTACCAGCACTACTATCCTCAAGCCTAACATAGATGTGTCAGGAAGTGTTTAAAGACTGTAAGCATAACTTTAGGCGGTGTCTGATCCATTAACTCTGCCTGCTTCCTAGTGAAATCCTTAGCATTTGAAGCTTTATCAGAGTAAGTACAGCCAGGAGAGCAATGTGCTATGGAGCTACTTCCCTGTGCTTGCTCAGCTGTACTGATAGCTGCAGTGCTCCATAACACCTCTCGCTCCTGCATGTGCCCGCTCTGCTAAAGCTTCAAATGCTAAGGAATTCACCAGGGAGCCGGCAAAGGTAACACGTCAAACACTTCCAAAGGTCAAAGTCTTTAAGCACTTCCAGGCACATCTACAATTGCAAGAAAAAGTATGTGAACCCTTTGGAATGATATGTATTTCCACACAAATTGGTCATAAAATGTGATCTGATCTTCATCTAAGTCACAACAATAGACAATCACAGTCTGCCTAAACTAATAACACACAAATAATTAAATGTTACCATGTTTTTATTGAACACACCACGTAAACATTCACAGTGCAGGTGGAAAAAGTATGTGAACCCTTGGATTTAATAACTGGTTGAACCTCCTTTGGTAGAAATAACTTCAACCAAACATTTCCTGTAGTTGCAGTTCAGACGTGCATAATGGTCAGGAGTAATTCTTGACCATTCCTCTTTACAGAACTGTTTCAGTTCAGCAATATTCTTGGGATGTCTGGTGTGAATCACTTTCTTGAGGTCATGCCACAACATCTCAATCGGCTTGAGGTCAGGACTCTGACTGGGCCACTAAAGGCGTATTTTCTTCTGTTTAAGACATTCTGTTGTTGATTTGCTTCTATGCTTTGGGTTGTTGTCCTGTTGCAACACCCATCTTCTGTTGAGCTTCAGCTGGTGGACAGATGGCCTTAAGTTCTCCTGCAAAATGTATTGTAAACTTGGGAATTCATTTTTCCTTCGATGATAGAAATCCATCCAGGCCCTGATGCAGCAAAGCAGCCCCAAACCAGCTCCAAACCATGATGCCCACACCACCATACTTTTACAGTTGGGATGAGGTTTTGATGTTGGTGTGCTGTGCCACTTTTTCTCCACACATAGTGTTGTGTGTTTCTTCCAAACAACTAAACTTTGGTTTCATCTGTCCACAGAATATTTTGCCAGTACTGCTGTGGAACATCCAGGTGCTCTTGTGCAAACTGTAAACGTGCAGCAATGTTTTTTTTGGACAGAAGTGGCTTCCTCTGTGGTATCCTTTCATGAAATCCATTCTTGTTTAGTGTTTTACGTATCATAGAGTTGCTAACAGGGATGTTAGCATATGCCAGAGACTTTTGTAAGTCTTTAGCTGACTCTCTAGGATTCTTCTTCACCTCATTGAGCAGTCTGCGCTGTGCTCTTGCAGTCATCTTTACAGGACGGCCACTTCTAGGAAGAGTAGCAGCAGTGCTGAACTTTCTCCATTTATAGACAATTTGTCTTACCGTGGACTGATGAACAGCAAGGCTTTTCGAGATACTTTTATAACCCTTTCCAGCTTTATGCAAGTCAACAATTCTTAATCGTAGGTCTTCTGAGAGCTCTTTTGTGTGAGGCATCATTCACATCAGGCAATGCTTCTTGTAAAAAGCAAACCCAGAACTGGTGTGTGTTTTTTATAGGGCAGGGCAGCTGTAACCAACACCTCCAATCTCATCTCATTGATTGGACTCCAGTTGGCTGACACCTCACTCCAATTAGCTCTTGGAGATGTCATTAGTCTAGGGGTTCACATACTTTTTCCACCTGCACTGTGAATGTTAACATGGTGTGTTCAATAAAAACATGGTAACATTTAATTATCTGTCCGTTATTAGTTTAAGCAGATTGTGATTGTCTATTGTTGTGACTTAGATGAAGATCAGATCACATTTTATGACCAATTTGTGCAGAAATCCATATCATTCCAAAGAGTTCACATACTTTTTCTTGCAACTGTATGTCAGGCTTGAGAAGAGCAGCACTAATACCGCAGGAGAATATGTACACCGGTACACAGGGATGTGTGGATTGCCAAGTGCGATAGGCACCGGAACTTTATGTACTTATTTCACTAGGAAAAGTAAAAAAAAATAATAATAATTCAAGTATACAAATATGCTTTTTTAATCATATGTGCAAATCAGCCACTATTAGCAATAAAGAAAAAAAATCTATGAAAAACCTTGTGTACATTTTATTGTAAGTGTAAATTAATCACACTTATAATAAGATTGTAATTCCCCAGGAATGTTGTTTCAGGAACCCCCATTCTCCTGCCGTGTTTCTTATAGAACAGCTCTATGTTTCATTAAACACACTGGTTGAAAACTCATCCTGTTTGTTCAGATCAAAATAGTCCATCTGTCATTTTCTGATTACAGAGAATTGGACCCGCACATCAGCTTAAAAACAGGTCTTAGTATAATGTGGATTGTGAGCGCGGAGCACACACTTGCCATGCTGCCATCTTGAGACACAAATGCTAATTGCATGTTACATTTATTAATACATTGAAGGTATAGTAAGCAAATACTAGTTGTGGAATAGGAAGCTTAATACTAATAGAATTTCCTCAACCTATGATGCTTCATTTACTACAAATTTGGAAAATTTGCAATAGCAAAATAATAAGAAACTAGATTATCTTTCTTTCTGACGACATCCCCACTATCATCATGGGTGACTTCAACATCCCTATTGACACCTGCCACTCAGCTGCCTCTAAACTCCTATCACTCTCTTCCTCCTTCGGCCTCTCACAGTGGTCTTTCGCTCCTACCCACAGAGATGGTCACACTCTGGATCTTATCTTTACCCGCCTCTGCTCCCTATCAAAGCTTTCTAATTCGCCTCTCCCCCTATCCGACCACAACCTACTCACCTTCTCTTTACTAGTCTCCGCAGGAACCTTAAACATCTCAACCTTCGCTTTCTTTCTGATTCTCTTCTGTCACTCTCTAATATTTGTTCCATCCAAGACCCAGATACTGCCACAACCCTGTATAACACCACAATAAGTACAGCTCTGGACATTGTTGCCATCCTTACACACAACAAAACCCCTCCTTCTATGGATCACTTCACCACATACAAGCAATCCCTCCTCATTTTTAAATCCTCACTCGCTGATGCAAAACAGGCCTACTTATCATCTCTCATATCTGTCCTGTCCCACAGCCCTAAACAACTTTTAAACATTCTAACTCCATTCTCTGTCCCCCAGTGCCCCCACCCTCTTCTCTCATCTCAGCTGAGGACTTTGCCACATACTTCAAACAAAAGATAGTCAACATCAGAATAAGCTTCAGTGCATAGTCTCCACAGACCCTCTACACAACTGCTCGGTCCTCTTCTCCCAAAACCCGATTCTCCACAGTTACAGAAGAAAAACTCTCCACTCTACTCTCCAGATCACATCTCACCACCTGTGCACTTGACCCAATCCCATCCCACCTCATCCCTAACCTCACCACAGTGTTTATCCCATCCCTAACTCATCTCTTCAACTCATCACTAACCTCTGGTGTCTTCCCCTCTGGTTTTAAACATGCTACCATTACACCCATCCTCAAAAAGTCTTCACTTGACCCATCTTCTTTGTCCAGTTATCGCCCCATATCCCTTCTTCCATATGCCTCAAAGCTACTTGAGCAACATGCCCATTCTGAACTGTCCTCTCACCTCTCCCTCTTTGACCGGCTACAATCTGGCTTCCGACCCCACCACTCAACTGAGACTACCCTTACCAAAGTCACCAATAACCTACTAACAGCCAAAACATTACTCATTCCTCCTTCTTCTTCACCTGTCCTCTGCCTTTGACACTGTTGACCACTCCCTTTTGTTACAAACTGTCTCATCTCTTGGCATCACTGACCTGGCCCTCTCCTGGATCACATTATACCTCACAGACCGGACATTTAGCGTCTCCAAATCTCACACCACCTTCTCGTCTCATTCCCTCTCTGTTGGTGTTCCGCAAGGCTCTGTCCTAGGACCCCTGCTCTTCTCTATCTACACTTTTGGCCTGTGACAGCTCATAG
The DNA here is from genome assembly GCF_014858855.1 of Bufo gargarizans. Classification (NCBI taxonomy): domain Eukaryota; kingdom Metazoa; phylum Chordata; class Amphibia; order Anura; family Bufonidae; genus Bufo; species Bufo gargarizans. Next base: position 311,406,461 of record NC_058081.1, read on the forward strand.
AGTCCCATGGATTTCAGTATTCTTTTTAATCTGACGACACACAAATCTACCTCTCTGGTCCAGACATCACCACCTTACTATCCAGAATCCCACAATGCCTGTTTTCCATATCCTCCTTCTCCTCTCGCTTTCTAAAACTTAACATGGATAAAACAGAATTCATAATCTTCCCCCCCCCCCCCATCTTGCTCAGCCCCCCAACAGACCTATCTATCACGATCAACAGCTGCACACTCTCCCCGGTCAACCAAGACCGCTGCCTTGGAGTGACCTTGGGTTCTGACATCTCCTTCTGAACACACATCCAAGCCCTTTCCACCACCTGCTGCCTCCAACTCAAAAACATCTCCCACATCCGCACTTTCCTCAACTTTGAGTCTGCGAAAATGCTTGTACATGCCCTCATCATCTCCCGCCTAGACTATTGCAACATTCTCCTCTGAGGCCTTTCATCTAGCACTCTCGCACCCCTCCAATCTATCCTCAACTCTGCTGTCTGATTAATCCACCTCTCACCCTGATACTCCTCAGCCTCTCCCCTCTGCCAATCCTTTCACTGGCTCCCCATTGCCCAGCGAATTCAGTTCAAAATGCTAACAAATACATACAAGGCTGTCCACAACCTGTCACCTCTTTACATCTCTGTGCTACTTTCTCGATACATCCCCTCATGCAATCTCCAATCCTCACTAGACCTCCTGTTCTCCTCTCCTCTTATTACCTCTTCCCATAATCGCCTCCAAGATTTCTCCCGTGCATCCCCCACATTCTGGAACTCACTACCCCAACATATCAGACTCTCACCTACAGTGGATTCCTTCAAAAGAAACCTAAAAACCCACCTCTTCAGACAAGTCTACAACCAGTGACCCTGCTGTCTCTATACCACCATGACCAGCTTTACCCTCTCCTACTGTGTCCTTCTCCCATACCATGTAGATTGTAAGCCCTCACGGGCAGGGCCCTCTCTCCTTCTGTACCAGTTTGTAACTTGTCTTGTTCATGCTTAGTGCAATTGTTTGTATTATGTATGTATACCCCTTATCATATGTACAGCGCTATGGAATGAATGGCGCTTTAAAGAGTTTCTGTCACCAGAATTAACCCTATTAAACTAGCTGACATTAGCGATGTGCTAATGTCAGCTGATCCTGGGTGCTGGGGAAATCTTGCGCTGTTCAGTATTCGCCGCAGGCGCAGTAAGGAAGCCGGCAGCCGGCGAGCACCCTTCACTCACTGCGCCTGCACCGAATACTGAACGGGACGGCGCAGGTGCGAGATTTACAAGGCAGACAGGGCCGGTAGTAGGAGACCAACGCTGCCTGGCCCTGTCAATCTAGTGTAGCAGGGCGTGGCCAGAGGTGGAAGAACGGAGCCTCTAGGAGCAGGGGCAATGCCCCCCTGCACCTAGAGGCTAATTAGCATATTATAAATAATGTCAATAATAATTATCTGACAATGTATGGCAATTCCTGTCCTAAAACAGTGGTTTCCAGCCTTATTACAATTGGGGAGACCTCTAAAAATGTTTATACTCACATGGAACCCCTACTGCTATGTCTACTTCACAGGACCATATGTGTTATGGGGGACTACTGACCAGGTTCCAGGGATATTATTGTTAAAGGGAACCTGTTACTATGACAATGCAGTGTAATCTGCCACTGGTAAATTATAGAGCAGAAGGAGCTGAGCAAATAGATACATAGCTTTGTGGGAAAAGATTCAGCATAACTTCTATATTGTACATTTCAATTCCTGCTCATTCTGGGATTTTAAGTCAAGAAGGCGGCCCTATCAGTGATTAACAGGCTTCCCTCTATGACTGTGTATACAGAGATAGCTGGCAGTCACTGATAGGACCTCCTCCTTGACTTCAAAGCCCAGAATAAGCAGGAATTTGAATGAATTAAATACAAGTTATACTGAATTGATTCCCATAGAACTATATATCAATCTTCCCAGCTCCTCCTGCTCTATAACATGTTGGTAGTATATTACACTGCATTTTCATAATGGCCCTTTAATTTGCTCCCTTCTGTATTGCTGTTTCTGACATAGATAGGAAAGTACACTGCTTTTGGCTGTGTCAGCTCTCTCTGTTCTCTCCCTCCCGTCTCTCAGTGTTAGACATAGCAGAAGGAAGTGATAGATGATGTACACAGCAGATCAAGGGAGTGAAGAGGAGGAAAATAAATTAGAGTGCACATATCACATAGGCTGTAGACAGGGAGGAAAGCATACTCAAGGCATATTGAAGGAGGAGAGGGAAAACACAGGCTGTATATGAGTTTAAAGGGATGAGAGAACCCATAGCAGACTCTGCATGGGAAGGGAGGGTGAACTTACACACTGTTTAGCATCGTTGTCTATTAGAACAAGGGTGAGGAGATCCCTACTGGGCTGAAGGAGAAAGAAACTAGGAGCAAGTTGAAAACTGAATATGAAAGGGTCTGAAAATGAATGAAGGAATGTAAACTGCAGCCTGAAACTTAGAAAAACTAAGGCTAGTTTCACACCTGCGACACAGCTCTCCAACAGACTGTTCCAGCAGAAAACATTGACCATAATGGGATCTGGCGGAGATTTGTCTGCTCCCCGGCAAATATGACGAGATTCGGCCGGACCAAAAATGCTGTGCACAACATTTTTTGTCCTCCCAAATCCCGGCATTCTTTCCTGGAACAGCCTGCTGGATAGTTTTGACACAGATGTGAACCTATCCTAACAAAAAATATATAAAAATAGGTTTCCATGTCATTATCCCAATTACAATGAGCAGATAAAGGGTCCAAAGTTCATATCAAGTGTGCTATTTGCATTTGAAATCTGTTGCTGTCAACTCTCAAGATGAGATCCAAAGAGCTGTCACTATCAGTGAAGCAAGCCATCATTAAGCTGAAAAAACAAAACAAACCCATCAGAGAGACAGCAAAAACATTAGGCGTGGCCAAAACAACTGTTTGGAACATTCTTAAAAAGAAGGAACGCACCGGTGAGCTCAGCAACACCAAAAGACCAGGAAGACCACGGAAAACAACTGTGGTGGATGATCGAAGAATTCTTTCCCTGGTGAAGAAAACACCCTTCACAACAGTTGGCCAGATCAAGAACACTCTCCGGGAGGTAGGTGTATGTGTGTCAAAGTCAACAATCAAGAGAAGACTTCACCAGAGTTAATACAGAGGGTTCACCACAAGATGTAAACCATTGGTGAGCCTCAAAAACAGGAAGGCCAGATTAGAATTTGCCAAACGACATCTAAAAAAGCCTTCACAGTTCTGGAACAACATCCTATGGACAGATGAGACCAAGATCAACTTGTACCAGAGTGATGGGAAGAGAAGAGTATGGAGAAGGAAAGTAACTGCTCATGATCCTAAGCATACCACCTCATCAGTGAAGCATGGTGGTGGTAGTGTCATGGCGTGGTCATGTATGGAAGTGTTTCAGGCAAATGCTTCAGAACTCATTGGACGGCGCTTCACAGTGCAGATGGACAATGACCCAAAGCATACTGCAAAAGCAACCGAAGAGTTTTTTAAGGGAAAGAAGTGAAATGTTATGCAATGGCCAAGTCAATCACCTGACCTAAATCAGATTGAGCATGCATTTCACTTGCTGAAGACAAAACTGAAGGGAAAATGCCCCAAGAACAAGCAGGATCTGAAAACAATTGCAGTAGAGGCCTGGCAGAGCATCACCAGGAATGAAACCCAGCGTCTGCTGATGTCTATGCATTCCAGACTTCAGGCTGTAATTGACTGCAAAGGATTTGTAACCAAGTATTAAAAAGTGAAAGTTTGATTTATGATTATTATTCTGTTCCATTACTTTTGGTCCCTTAACAAGTGGGAGTCACATATGCAAACTGTTGTAATTCCTACACCGTTCACCTGATTGGGATGTAAATACCCCCAAATTAAAGCTGACAGTCTGCAGTTAAAGCACATCTTGTTAGTTTCATTTCAAATCCATTGTGGCGTATAGAGCCAAAAATGTTAGAATTGTGTCGATGTCCCAATATTTATGGACCTGAGTGTGCCCACCTGAGTGTGGCCAGTGTGCCCACCTTAATCTTACCCAGCCACTGGCAGGAAACCTGTGGATACTTACCTTAGAGAAAGGCACCTTTCTCTAAGGTAAGGTTCTTGAGCAATAGTTTAGTTTTGTATACTAGTCCTGCAAAGGTGTACTATTCTGTTTCCCTGCCTGTGTACTGATCTCCGCATGATTCCGGACTCTGACCGCCCACTCTCAGTCCTGACCCATTCCTGATTACCATATGAATCCTTCTCTACCTGCCCAGACCTTGAACCTGTTTCACAGATTAGCATGTACTCTGCCTGCCTGTTGTTGGCAGTTTACCTGTTCCCTTGGTGCTATGAGTCTCTGACCCCAGTGGGACGGCTGTCAACCACACTAGGACTAGTCCAAGAGGTTGTGGCCTGGTGACTATCCTGCTGTGAAGTCCAGATCTCTGTATAGGGGTTGAAGAGTGAATACCAGGGGACTGTCAGGATAACACCCTTAGAATTAGCCCAAAGTTAAACCGGTTGGTTGATGCAGTGGTTCCACACCCACATTATATCTATCTATATATATATATATATATATATATATATATATACACACACACACACATATACAAACTGGGGTTAAATTGTATAAGCTTTGTGAAAGGGCCACAGGCTATACCCACAAATTTCGGATCTATGAGGGTAAAGATCAGACCCTGGAGCCGGTCGGTTGCCCTGACTACCTGGGGAGCAGTGGGAAGACAGTCTGGGACTTGGTGTCACCCTTATTTGGCAAGGGGTACCATCTTTATGTGGACAATTTCTACACAAGTGTGCCCCTCTTCAGGCATTTGTGCCCCTCTTCAGGCAATACCCCGAGGTATTCCGTGAGGGGTATGGCGAGTTCCTAGAATTTTTTATTTTTTGTCACAAGTTAGTGGAAAATGATTATTATTATTATTTTTTCTTACAAAGTCTCATATTCCACTAACTTGTGACAAAAAATAAAAACTTCCATGAACTCATTATGCCCATCACAAAACACCTTGGGGTGTTTCTTTCCAAAATGGGGTCACTTGTGGGGTAGTTTTACTGCCCTGGCATTTTAGGGGCCCTAATGTGTGAGAAGTAGTTTGAAATCAAAATGTAGAAAAAATCCCCTGTGAAATCCTAAAGGTGCTCTGGTATCGCCGTACTCAGGAGAAGTTGGGCAATGTGTTTTGGGGTGTCATTTTACATATACCCATGCTGGGTGAGATAAATATCTTGGTCAAATGCCAACTTTGTATTAAAAAATTGTCTTTTGCCGAGATATTTCTCTCACCCAGCATGGGTATATGTAAAATTACACCCCAAAACACATTGCCCAACTTCTCCTGAGTACGGCGATACCACGTGTGACACTTTTTTGCAGCCTAGGTGGGCAAAGGGGCCCACATTCCAAAGAGCACCTTTCACAGGGGATTTTTTTTACACATTGTGATTTCAAACTACTTCTCACACATTAGGGCCCCTAAAATGCCAGGGCAGTATAACTACCCCACAAGTGACCCCATTTTGGAAAGAAGACACCCCAAGGTATTTCGTGATGGGCATAGTGAGTTCATGGAAGTTTTAATTTTTTGTCACAAGTTAGTGGAATATGAGACTTTGTAAGGAAAAAAAAAATCATCATTTTCCGCTAACTTGTGACAAAAAATAAAAAGTTCTATAAACTCACTATGCCCATCAACGAATACCTTAGGGTGTCTACTTTCCGAAATGGGGTTATTTGTGGGGGTTTTCTACTGTCTGGGCATTGTAGAACCTCAGGAAACATGACAGGTGCTCAGAAAGTCAGAGCTGCTTCAAAAAGCGGAAATTCACATTTTTGTACCATAGTTTGTAAACGCTATAACTTTTACCCAAACCATTTTTTTTTTACCCAAACATTTATTTTTATCAAAGACATGTAGAACAATAAATTTAGTGAAAAATGTATATATAGATGTCGTTTTTTTTGAAAAATTTTACAACTGAAAGTGAAAAATTTCAGTTTTTTTGCAAAAAATTTCATTAAATTTCGATTAATAACAAAAAATGTAAAAATGTCAGCAGCAATGAAATACCACCAAATGAAAGCTCTATTAGTGAGAAGAAAAGGAGGTAAAATTCATTTGGGTGGTAAGTTGCATGACCGAGCAATAAACAGTGAAAGTACTGTAGTGCAGAATTGTAAAAAGTTGTCTGGTCATTAAGGGTGTTTAAGCTAGGGGGGCTGAGGTGGTTAAGTAGCATTACTGAAATAAATTAACTTTTGCACGATATTCAAATTTTTTGAGTTTCACCTGTATATACTGTCTATAGCAAATATATAATATGGGTTTAGCACTGATGCCTTGCAGCACTGGAGTCCTGGGTTTGAATACGACCAAGGACAACATCTGCATCGAGTTTGTATGTTCTCCCCCATGTTTGCGTGGGTTTCCTCTGGGTACTCAGGTTTCCTCACATACTCCAAAAACATACTGATAGGGAACTTAGATTGTGAGCCCCACTTGGGACAGCCGCTAATGTCTGTAAAGCACTGAGGAAAATAGTAATGCTATATAAGTGCATTAAATAACTAAAATAAATTTACAGTATGTTAATGTTGCCAACTGATTGGTTTGGCTTTGGGATTAACCCTAAGGGCGTTATTCCGGTGCTCCCCTGGTATTCACACTTTAATCCCTGTAAAGGGACTTTGCTGCAGGGGAGCAACCAGACTGCTACCTCTTGGGTTAGTCCCAGTATAGTTGGTAGCTGACCCATTGGGGTATGGGACTCTGGTGCAAGCAGACAAGAAAATATCTGAAGCACAAGTCTTCCAAACACCTTGCTGGTCACAGGAACTTTAAAGCTCAGACACCCTCTGCCTGGTGAGTGTACCATATATACCTAGAGACACTCAGTTATTTGCTAGGGAAGGATTTGCTAGGCCCTTTAAGAGGCCAAAAGTGAGAGCATGCACCCCAGGGGAACAGAGAATGGAGCAATGGAGACAGCAGCTTGCAGAGGACACTGGGAAGCATGGTGAGTAGCACGTCATTGGTGGGCATGGACCACTGCCCGAAGAGAGTATATATTAATAACTGCTATTTAACAACCATCAAACTTACCTGAAGCCTTGTGTGGGATAGCGCCCAGTAATGGTATATTTACAGTGGGATCTGCCATAATTGCTTTATCCAGAGAGCGAAGTGACAGGAACTCATAAAAATATTCTGCCTGTAACAAAAAAAAATGTATATGACAAACTTAGGCAAATAAATCATTTAAATATCAGTAGACTTTATATTATCTGAATACAGTAAGACGCATCAAGTATATTACAGTTTAAGGCGCTGAACTGACATGTGCCAACATAGTCTTAAAGGGGTTATCCCATGAATAATGTAAAAAATTTAAATCAGATGCTCTGCTAGATTTATATCACGCTGACAGCTCAAGGGGAGTGTCTTTTCTGCCGCAGCTCAGGAGGCGTGTCCGTGCTCTACCTATCAGAACTCAGGAAGCAGTTGAAAGATGAAACTGAGCATGTGCGGCCTTTTTAATGAGCCGGTCAAAGAAATAAAAAATGAAGTGGCACTATACAAATACATGTTATTGAATAATCCAGTAGCTCTACAAATTTTTTAATTACATGCAATTACAAGAGTATTGAGATCCAGGTGCTGGTTTAAAAACTGTAGAATATATTTCATGGGACAACCCCTTTAACTAGTTAAAAGCTCTGATTTTGCCACCAGAATATTCATAACTGGCAGCTAGGTATATTGGGGATATTTATTATTACTGGTGCACCACACGAAGGTCCACTTGTTCCCTTCTTGTTACGTCTAGCAGGTTTTTGCCTGTAGCATCATCTTCTCCTGTTTATTAGTTTGCGTTAGGCAATTGCTTAGCAACTTTCTCACAGATAATCCATTAATGAGGCTACTTTGGGAAGAAGTACCTGATTGGATAGCCTTTCTTCAAATAATTTTGGTCTCTACTGTGAATCAGTTATAGCATGTATCTATGTATCCAGCAAAATCCTTACATCTTGAATCTAGTTCCTGGTCTAGTGGCTCCATGTGTGTGTAGTTAGGTTTTTATGATTATTTCTTATCCAGAGTGTTGTAGTTTGTTTGTGTACTTGCAGTTTGAATCTGTTATCTTTGATTCCAGTTCAGCTCTGCTCAGTTTGGTCTTCTTGTCTCTGGGTTCTACTGTCCTCATTAATATTAGGTCAGTATTACTGTATTTCAGATAAGGGTTTTCATAGGGATATCTTCATGGATTGTTAAGGTCAGTGGTGTTTGCTTTGAGTGTAAGTGTTCTAGGGAAACATTCAGGGAAAGCTAGTCAGGATCACTTATTGTCTGTTATCTTTGATTATCTTTATCTGTCTGCTTCATCACCTTCTCTCTGCTCCATTATCTAACATCTTCATCTGTTTGTGTCATCATCAAGTTTACCATCATCATTTGTCATCATCTTATGAATGTCGGCTCTATTACACTGGCAGATAATCGCTAAGATCATTGCTAACAAGCGTTCGTATTTTAAGAATATTCTTTTAGTTTGGGGTGATAAATATGGGCAGCTTCATATGCATTTATATCAAGAAATATTACAATGCAACTAGCCGTGGGTCTACAGGGTGTTGACCCACGGTGCTACTAAACAGATTTGATATACTGTAGGGTTACTCATGAAGGGTTGTTAGGACGACTACCCTGGTATTCATTCTTTCAGTTGTGGACTCTGCTGAGGGGCCAGCAGGTTGCTATCTGTGAGGTTGCTAATCCATGCCAGTCAAGAGACATGGCTGCGTGGCACCAAGGGGACAGGTAGAGACATGGTCAAAGGGAAAGCTGAGGCTAAAAAAGGCAGTGTTTGTGCAAGATGGTAAAACTGGCAATAGGTCAGCACAGGCAGGACAGGATCAGTTCAGACACAGGTGGTCAGAACACACAACAGCAGCTCACCTTTGGAGGAACTAGACAAGTTAGAGAGCACCTTCCTATCATGGGAACATTCCATATACAGTATAACTCAGGGAACTGTCATAGGCTGATGACAGATTAGCCAGTGCATACACTAGCTCTTTAAGAGCTGGGGAGAGCACACACGTGTGTGCAGTTTGGGAGCGCACACAAGCATGAGCAGGAAGAAGGAGGCAGGAGTGGCCATTGTCAGCACAGGACGAAGCAGGGACGGTGAGTACTCAGAAAGCTGTTTGACGGGAAAGGAGAGATGTTGGAGGACAGGGACCGCTGGCATTACATCTTAACTAGCACAAGTCCACTTTCCTTCTCTGTTCAGTTAAAGTAATACTAAACCTAGGAATGAATGATAAAAGTAAATCACAGATACACTTGCTCTTACTATTTGTGATTAAGGGGATTTTCTGCATGTTCCTGAATCAGTCTTGAAGATAATGGGCATAGGGGTACATTTCCTGCTGGTCTGTTCTATTTTCAGCTGTGGATCAATGGAGGGGTGGGGCTTAGTTGAGGAGCAGGACTTAAAGGGGTATTCCGGTTATAACAAGTTGTGGATAGGGGATAACTTGTCATAACTGGAATACCCTTTTAATTTTCTTTTTGCCCTACTTAAGACAGAGCAGAGATAGGAGGCTCCTGCTGCAGCCAGTTGTCTTATAGTCAGACACAGGACAGTGCGGAGGATGGTTGAGCTCCTGGGACACACAGAGAAACTGATTTCCTAATATACCTGTAGTTCTCAATTTTAATTATAATATGAAACAAAATCGAATATGAAGAAACAAGGAGATCAACACAGGAATTTATTTGCTGTAATATTTTTTGTTTCCTTTATTTTACATTTTCTATGATTTGTGTTCCTTTAACAATTAAGCTTTAGATTGTGCCATTCCCTTTATGCCCAAAAATGGCTTTTCTATTTTTCTTCGCCTGACAGAGCAACCATTTTGTACCCAATACTTTCTTTCTCATTTATAGTCCTTGACAGGCTCTGGCAAAACCTCTCTCCAGAGGAAGCACCACTCCCACACCATTTACCTGCAATGCAACATTTTTCTAACCTAATTTTCTGTCTTGGATGATTGATGATAGATTAAAAAGGCCTTTACTTTTCTGATTCAGAATGGTTTCAACTTAATGTGTTTGTTTATACAGTCCTCGAGAATGACTATTCGCTTTTCATTTATGCCCTATTAACTTTTTTGACTACCGAACTATCTTATTCAAGGATCAGTTATGACATTAAAACTACATTGTTACCATTCTGTAGGTCCCGTTTGTGCTATAAAAACAGCTCTGACCTTTCAAGGCATAGAACCCACAAAAGTTGTCCTGTGTTATCTGGCACCAAGATGTTGGCAGCAGACTTTGAATCTAAAATGCAAGATTATGCCTTCATGGATTGAACTTGATTTTTCAAGACATCTCAGAGATGTTTGATTAGATTGAGATCTATGGAACTTGGAAGTCAATTCAATACCATTAACTCTTTGTCATGTTCCTCAACTAAACTTTTGCAGTGTGGCAGGGTGCAATATCCTGCTGAAAGAGGCCATTAGGGAATACTGTTGCCATGAAGGGGTTTACTTTGCCTACAGCAATGTTTAGTTAGGTGGTACATTTCAAAGTAATATCCACACTACCTTTGTCAGCTTGCTTACTTCCCCTACGGCATTTTGGTGCTCTCTTGCATTTCCCCTGGTAAATGACACACACAAAAAAATTGTGTTTATTCGGCTCAAGCCACCATATTTTATTGTTCCATGGCCCAGTTCCAATGCTCAAATTCCCAGTGTAGGGGTTTGTTAATGGTGGCAACAGGTCAACATGGTCACTGTGGCTGGTCGGAAGCTACACAGCCTGACATGCAGCAAGCCACAATGCACTGTGTGTTCTGGCACCTTATTATCACGAATAGCAGAACATGTTTCAGCAATTTGTTCTACAGCATCTTTCAAGTGGGATCAGATCAGATGACTACATTTGTTCCCCACGTGCATCAGCCTTGGGCGCCCATGATCCTGTCGCTTGTTCACAACTTGCCCTTCTTTAGACCCATTATGGTAGTACTGACCACAGCGTCATAATTCACTTAGATCTTTATGCTTGCCCATTTTTTTCTACTTCCATCATTTCAACTTCAAGAATTGAATGCTGCCTAATATATCTTACCCATTGACAGGCACCATTGTCACATGATATCAATTTTATGGCTAATCAGTAATTAAATGTTCAATCAGATTTTTGGTGTATCTAGTCTATTAAAACAGTAAACATCTATCTGCAAGCTCAGTTTAACACTATAATTTAGGGTGTCCAAAATTCTAACAAAAATTAATTCCTTTCATCGGCCTGGCTGAAGAAATCACTGTGGTCTGGTCTTGGAAAATATCCACCATTCACTTTGACCTAGTTAAAAATAAGTTGAACTTGATAAATGACAAACTTGCAGGCATACTGCAAGATAAGGAACAATTGTTTAATGTGGGCGTTTTAGTCATTCAATTTTGATATCACTAGTAAATTATGTTCTTTTCCCTTTTGGTTTCCCTTGCCCCTATTTCCTAGAGGCCTTGAGATACCGTAAGCCTTTTATTTTGAATTATTGGTGACAATTCATTACACTCCTTTTCATGTGTTTTCTGTGTACTCTTTTATCTTAATTAAAATGTTTTGCTTAATATACACAAGTTTTGTATTCTTATTGTTCCTATCTGATATGTATACAAACTGGCACTACTACCTTATGGTTGATAGTGCTGCGTATACCGCATAAACCAAATGTGGTTACAGTGCTATATATTTATACACTGCTACGCTGGCTCGCTAAATCTGAAATTTAAACAATAACTGAGTATTTTATTATACTATACTCAATTTGGCAGCATTAAGGGTGCCTTAAGACCACTGATTACCTACATATTGCTGGTCCCCAACTTCCGCTGAATGGGTTTGATTCAGTTTGGTCAATTGTTCTGTAAGGTCCCACTATTCAATCCAGTCTATGGGTCTGATGTATTCCACCAAGGTTAGTTGTGCCAACAGGTAGATCCAAACTAGTAGTAGTGTGCAACGGCCGGCAGCACATCTTCTGTTCCTGAAGCTCATGCTCAGTTAGCGCCACTTTGTAACATCACTTTTTAGCTAGATCCTACTAGATTCTAGATCTAGGTTGGTGGGCAACAGCATCTGTACCTAAAAAGTGACGTCACAGAACAGTGCTCTGAGCGCAAGCTTTGGGAGCAGGAGAAGGCAGGAAATCAATGGTCTTCAGACACCCTTAATCCTGCCAACCTGAGTGTAGTATAATATAATACTCAGTTAATGTCTGAAGTATTAAATGGTTTGGGAGTTCTTATAATAAGAGGTTAGAAAAATCGATCTTATTGATGTGTATAAATGATCTATAATCTATTTATACCCAGGACTGTGACAGTGACAAGGGAGCATCCATCTCAGTCTAGAGAGAAGAAGGGGGTTATTTACTGTACAAGCAGTGAAATTATGAGGGGACTGGAATGGATGTTTTACTGGTTTTACAGGTCACAGGTCACAGTTGCTAGAATTCTAGAGAATGGTTGTTGATCCAGATAGTTATTCTGATTGCAAGACTGGAGCTGGGAAGGAATTGTTTCTCCTAAAATGAAGAAAACTGGCATCTATCTCAACGGTTCTTTGCCTCCCTATGGATCAACTTTGCAGGATGATAGGCTGGCTGGACATATGTCTTTATTCAGCCTTACAAACTATATTACTATGTTATTCTCTCCAAAGAGTTTACAAAGGATGAGGGGGCACTTATTACATGTGGAGTAGTGCAGGCAAGGGTTCTTTATAGTTAGAGTAATCAAACTATGACATGCCCTACCACAAAATACTCACCTCATCCTCTTGCACACAATGGAACACTCGCTCTGCACTGAAGGCAGCAAGACTTGTGTTCCCAGTGTTGTGGTGTCCACTTGGTATATCATGTCCTGGTGCCTTCAGTGTGGAGCGAGTGTTGCATTGTGTGCAAGGGGATGAGTATAATTATAATTATTATTTTATGTCAGCACTAGCACAGATGAGCAATAGGAGGCAGGATTATATTTGCATGAGGGCATAAAAAGGGGCCATAATATATGTATGGAGGCACAACTGGGGCCATAAAATATGTATGGTGTGTGGGGATTTGCTCTGGTAGGCAGCTTAGTGGACGCCATATAGACGCAATCACAAAGTCTTTAACTTAAATAGTTCAGTGTTTATTCACACAAAAGGCAAAACAAAATAACAGTTTGCAGTATTGATGTACTGTATGTACACACCATGAAAAGTTCACACAACACAAACGTTCACCTGGTTAGCAGTTTTCATCAGCCATCCACTGTAGGCTTTAGGGGGCCTGTTTTCCAGCAATGCAGCTCTCAGCCCTTTAGCACGGCACACCTCATGCAGATCCCAAAACCACAGTGTCTCCACAGCGTCTTCACTGTGAAGTGGAGAATAATCCACACAGCTGAGACTGCTGGCTGGGTTTTTATATACCAAACCAAAACCCGGCCTGGAACGTGGGGAGCAGCCACCCACCCTGCACTTTTGCTGCTCCCAGTAAGAGCCGACCCGGATCAGCTCTACAGCCATACTTAATAACAAATAGTGTCAGTCAGCACTAACTGCCGCTCAACGACGGACCTTTGCGCCTTCTTACAGGTGGGACAACTGGAGACAAATATTTATACAGGGCACAGCTTGGGGGGTATTATAACTGCTAGGAGGTACTAAAAGGCCAATTATCTATACTGGAGGCACCACCGGAGTGCATTATAACTAGTTGATGTATTATTTATACTGGGGGCACTATGGGAAGGCATAATATATACATACTAAGGGCACTGCAGTGGTTGAGGGTTTTATTTAAAAGTCTTATAAAAATCATTGGCCATTAAAATGGATGACAAATTGGTGCAAAACGGCCATTAAAATGGCCAGACAGCCAGAGAGTGGATACACAAATTGTTAAGAAATGGTCATGAAAAACTGACAATTTTTCACTGTCATTTGCATGTAGTCTAGAGGCTTTAAGCAAAGTTTAGGCAAAGTTTTAAAGAAAACACCATATCTGAGACTGCAATAGACGAAAAAAAAAAAAAATGGCCAAAGAAAGCAGACATTATATAGAGGATAAAAGTGGCAGACAAAAAAAGTGTGTGGATCAAAGAGAAGAACAGTTCTGAGATGTAGAACATGCTGGAAGAGAGCTTGAGTTTTTAAGCATGGTTGAGAAAATGGTGAAATCAGAAATTTGTGCAGCATAGGAACAACAAAGAAGGTGAAATTTCAACAACAAGGTGACATTTCTGCAGACCAAAATAACAGCGATAAGGCTCAAACTTTTACAAACAGAGGATTGTTTGATGAAAGCAGGGTGTGAAGCATGACATCATTTTATAGGCTTGTCATTGTCTTGATTATATATTCTATGAATTTTTGATTTTTTTTTATGTTTTAATGGAAATTGTAACATTTTCTGACTGATTTCAAGCTAAAGAATGCAATAAAAAATATATTTAAAAAACTAAAAGTAGTTCATACTTCCTCCTTACCTGTCTAAGAAATCTTCTGGGAGTATGCCATGATTCTGTCCCTGCTTCTTCAGTTTTTTTCCCACTTTGACACCACACTTGTTTCAGGCATACGGTGCAAATTGAACATCACTGATAATCTGGTATAAAAATTTATCACTTTTTTGCTGGATGGAATAGCGCAGATATCTGTGCTTTCCAATCCAGTAAAAAAAAAAAAAACAGGAATGCAAATGAGGAAAAAACTTTTGGCATATGTTTTTTTCATTTATTTTTTTAGAAACTTAAGTATCCATTATATACCTCAGTTTTCTAAGGCTTCTGAATAAAAATGGATACATTTAACAGAAAACAAAAACATGGTATTAAAGAAGCCTTAGGTTTTCTAAAAGACATCTGTCTGTTCCACAATATTACTTGTACAACCTTCTGAGATTAGATGATAACATTTCCCGAAAATCATTAGTTTTAGAAAAAAATACTCTACAAAAACAGGGGTCATAAAGGGTAGTTCTATGTTGCCCACGATCCAACAAACTCTATAGCAGGAATGGCCAACCTGAGGCTCTCCAGCTGTTGCAAAACTACGACTACCAGCATTCCCAGACTGCCTACAGATATAAGCTTACAGCAGGGCATGGTGGGAGTTGTAGTTTTACAACAGCTGGAGAGCCACAGGTTGGCCATCCCTGCTCTATAGCCTTTTTTATGGACTTAGCACAAGCATTTTGGTTTTCAAGTTATGGAAAGTTATTTATACTTACAGGAATTGTCCCACCTTGGCCTTTCAAAGCTGAGACGCAAATAACCTCTAATAATCTCTGGCCGAGGGAGACAGAATTAAGGAAATGGCCAATCAGCCAGTGCTCCGCTCTTTCCATAACTCTCATAACAGTCAATGGGAGCTACGCATACAGCATAGCACAGCAAGCTACACCGTATTTGTAACTCCCTAATTATGGAATCAGTGAAGCTTGTTGTTCTACACTGTTTGCACAGCTCCCATTCCCTGGTATAGTCAGCTATTTTCGTAACTCTGACCCTGCATGGACCAGCAATTAGTGTACGTTATTCCCATCTTGGCTGGGAAACGTAATGATGGCACAACCCCTTTAAAGTGAACGTCTAGCCTTAAATGCCATAATTTTGTTCCTGATCATCAGCTCATGTAAAAGACCCTTAAATAGGTTGAAGATTCTGTGCTGATTATCGGTAATTTTTAAAAAATATTTTATACTGCTGTCAGAGTGGTATATTTAAACAAAAACAGGTTGACTGTAGCCACCATTATAAACAAATATCATCTACACATTGAGAAAAGTAGACCTGTAGTGAGGATTTTTAAATCTGTAGCATGTACGGTAAATTTCTGTACTTTTAATGGAGCGGGTGAAAATGCCATACACGCAAAATATATTACAGGTTTGCTTTGAATTTGCAGCAAAAAAAAAATCTGTGGACGTATCCTAAGTGTCTGTTAAAACCACTTATTTTCCATCAGGCAGTCTATGGTACTATATTTGCCATCAAAAATACCAGAACACCAACAGGGTCAAGGAGGTTTGACAGAATTCACTGGGATCCCCCTGAAAACAGAACATAGTCTTCATGGCTTGAATATGGAAGCAATGATGCTATTGTGAATTATGTAAAGCTGCCATTACACCTGCTGCCTCTCATCCTTCATGGGGCCTGGGCATTCGAGAGCGTTCCTGGGCACCTTTTGCCTCATTAACGCCCCTCTGGGCACCTTACTGCCTCATTATATACGCATACCGCTCCCCAACAATCGTCCCTGTCACCATGAGAATGCCTGGGGGGTTAGAATATACCATAAGATCTGAGTTTTCACAATCTCACTCAGATTGTGAAAATTCAGATCCGATGGTATATTCTAACCACCAGGCATTCCCATGGTGACGGGGACACTTGTTGGGGAGGAGTATGCCGGGACAACTGTACAAGATAAAAAAAGACGAATATTCTAAAAAACAAATATATTCGCTATAGTGCAATATATATATTCCTTTTAATATTCGTCATTTTTTTCCATCTAAAGTCATCATGATTCCTCCCTGCTTAAGTTGCTCGCAGGCCAATGACTCATTGGCCCACAAGCAAGAAGCAGGGAGGAATCATGTGTTCACTGTTCAGATGGGAAAAAATTACGAATATTCACTATAACGAATATATAGCACTATATTCGAAATATTCGTGAATTTTCAAAGTTGCTATATTCGCAAATAATATTTGCTATTCGAATATTCGCGCTCAACACTGATGATGAAAATCTAGATGTACAAGCTAAATATGTCAACCATGTTACATAGTTAGTTACATAGTTAATATGGTTGAAAAAAAGTTCATCTCGTTAAACCAAGGGATGGGTGGGGATGCGAATCCCAGAAAGGAAGTGAGACTTTTAAGAATTCATTTAAACCCTTTTTAAAACTGTCCACTGTTCCTGCTGTGACCATGTCCTGAGGAAGTCTATTCTTTTTATATGAAACAGCTGTTCACCATATTTTTTTGTATGGCCCATTTATATATATATATATATATATATATATATGTATAGGTTAATCATGTCCCCCCATTAGATGTCTATTCTATATTATAAATTTAATTATTTTAAACTTTCCTCATAACTAAGACCCTCCATGCCCCTGATCACTTTAGTTGCTCTCCTTTGTACTTTTTCCAGTTCCAAAACATCCTTTCTGTGGACTGGTGCCCAGAACTGAACTGCATATTCCTGATGAGACCGCACCAAAGCTTCATAAAGTGGTAATATTATATCCATGTCCTGTGAATCCATGCCTCGCTTAATACATGACAATATCCTGGTAGCCTTAGAAGCATTGACATTGCATGCTGTTATTTAATCTACCATCTACAAGGACACCCAAATCCTTCTCTACAAGTGACTGCCCCACTAGGACATATGATGCACAGAGATTATTATTCCCCAGATGCATAACTTTACATTTATCCACACTGAACCTTATTTGCCAAGTTGTAAATGTCAGCTTGTAGTTTATGGACATCTTTTATAGACTGCACAGTACTACACAGCTTAGCGTTATCTGCAAAAAAAGAAATGGTGCTATTAACTTTTTAATCTTTGACCATGAGTCTCTGGACACGGTCCTTCAGTCAGTTTTCAATACAATTATAAACTATACTTTCCAAGCCTGTAGACCTTAATTTTCCTATTAAATGTCTATGAGGGACAGGATCAAATGCCTTTGCAAAATCCACAGCCGCCCCTCTGTCCAGGCTTCTCCTCACCTCCTCATAAAAACAAGGTTTGTCTGACAACTTCTGTCCTTGGTAAACCCATGCTAGTTATCAGTTATGATATTATTGACAGTCAAATACTCCTGCATATAGTCCTTTAAGAGTTCTTCAAACATTTATCCCACAACAGAAGTTAAACTAACTGGTCTATAATTACCTGTGGAGGACCTAGATCCCTTTGCCTTGCACCAGTCACTTGGCACTATACCAGTCCATAGAGAATCTTTAAAAATTTTAAACAGGGGCACTGAACTGAGCTCTTTAAGAACTCTTGGGTGTTATCCATCTGGAGCCTTGTTCACATTTATCTTATTTAACTTAGCTTGGACCATATCTACAGTTAGCCAGTTGAGTATATTACTGGATGTACTAACAGCACTTGCACCGCCGATATCAGCTCCTTTCTCTTCCTTTGTATATACAGAGCTAAAAAAAAACAATTAGTAACTCTGTCTTTTCCTTATCTTCAGTGACTATTTTACTCATTTATTGCCCTTTTTACTGTAGCTGTCAGCCATTGGGGTTTAATTTTTGCTGTTTATACTTGTTCTATACAGGACTACATTTAGTAGTGTAATTACTCAATGTGGATTTTAAGCTCTCCCATTTATGCTCTGTATTCATATGTGTGTTTTGCAAGTGGGTGTGGACCTACTGCGCCACTGACTAGGTATACTCTGGCGTAATTAAGCAACTACCTGGTCTTCACTAGAGCCTCTGATGGCGAGTATAGGCTTGGCCCATTACAGTAGTTGCCAGGGGCTACTCCAGAGCAGTCCCTGATTCAGTGCAAGCACCAAAGGGACTTGTGCGGCCAGGAGGTTCCGGGTCTGGTCAGACGGCAATCAATCAAAGTCTGTAAGCGAAGTCCAAAGCCAGAGGCAGGCGGTAAACAAAGTCCATAAACGAGATCCAAGGTCAGGGGCAGGCAGCAAACAGGCAAAGTTCATAAACAAAGTCCGAGGTCAGAGGCAGACAGCAAACAGGCAAAGTCCAGGAGTTCAATAAGCAAGGTCCGGTACACAGCGAAGCAGACAAGAGAGATACAGTACAGACCAAAAGTTTGGACACACCTTCTCATTCAAAGAGTTTTCTTTATTTTCATGACTATAAAAATTGTAGATTCACACTGAAGGCATCAAAACTATGAATTAACACATGTGGAATTATATACATAACAAACAAGTGTGAAACAACTGAAAATATGTCATATTCTAAGTTCTTCAAAGTAGCCACCTTTTGCTTTGATTACTGCTTTGCACACTCTTGGCATTCTCTTGATGAGCTTCAAGAGGTAGTTACCTGAAATGGTTTTCACTTCACAGGTGTGCCCTGTCAGGTTTAATAAGTGGGATTTCTTGCCTTATAAATGGGGTTGGGACCATCAGTTGCGTTGAGAAGTCAGGTGGATACACAGCTGATAGTCCTACTGAATAGACTGTTAGAATTTGTATTATGGCAAGAAAAAAGCAGCTAAGTAAAGAAAAGCGAGTGGCCATCATTACTTTAAGGAATGAAGGTCAGTCAGTCAGCCGAAAAATTGGGAAAACTTTGAAAGTAAGGGCTATTTGACCATGAAAGAGAGTGATGGGGTGCTGCGCCAGGTGACTTGGCCTCCACAGTCACCGGACCTGAACCCAATCGAGATGGTTTGGGGTGAGCTGGACCGCAGAGTGAAGGCAAAAGGGCCAACAAGTGCTAAGCATCTCTGGGAACTCCTTCAAGACTGTTGGAAGACCATTTCAGGTGACTACCTCTTGAAGCTCATCAAGAGAATGCCAAGAGTGTGCAAAGCAGTAATCAAAGCAAAAGGTTGCTACTTTGAAGAACCTAGATTATGACATATTTTCAGTTGTTTCACACTTGTTTGTTATGTATATAATTCCACATGTGTTAATTCATAGTTTTGATGCCTTCATAGTCATGAAAATAAAGAAAACTCTTTGAATGAGAAGGTGTGTCCAAAGTTTTGGTCTGTACTGTACCTTAGCACTTGGAGATAGACAAGCTAAAACCATGAGGTTGCTCAGACATCTTCCTGTGGTAGGAAGCGCCTTTAAATACCTGCTGCAATCCAGCCATAGGCTGGTGAGAAAGAGGGCGTGTATGTGCTGCTTCATAGGTGAAGAGAGCACACCTATGCAAGCTTCAAACACCAGTACTAGTCTCCAGCAGGAAGGAAACTCTGGCATGGATCACAGACACCATAGTTAAGCTACCTGCTGCCTTCGCTTGTCAGCACGGCGCATGGCGGCAGGGAAAGAAGGAGCCCAGCGCCCTTGCCAGCTGTTAGGGGCAGCAGCGCCGGCACAGACCGCTGGGCTAACAATGTGACAGTATCTGCTTACAGTCTTTGCCATTAAATACTGCCCTTAACCCAGGGAAATTGGCCTTTTTTAAATGTGTTTTTGCCCTCCCAGCCAGAGTTTGCTTTTTATAGTTCAGGGGGAATATAATTATATTGTGGTTACTATTATCTAGTGTTTCATGAACAGTAACATTTCCAACAAGCTCTGCATCATTAGATATTACCAGATCTAACAGAGCATTGGCCCAAGTGTGATCTTCTACAAATTGGTCCATAAAGTGGTCCCTTAGCAAGTCGAGGAGTTTCCTCCCGCTTGCAGTCGAGGCAGAACCATGACCCCAGTGAATTAAATTCTCCCATTATTACCACTGTACCAGCCTGTGCCGCCCGCTCTCTTTGGTTTTACAGCTGAACATCTATCTACTCTGTGATGTTAGGAGGTATATAGGTTATTTTTTCAGTGTTTATCTTCCTTTGAACTTCCACCCATAAGGTTTCAACATCCTCACGCCACCTCCTTTTCTATTGGCCCTGTCTTTCCAAATTTCTGAACTATGCAGTTCAATGTATGTGAATGTGACAAAATGTCTCACAGCCACCACATAAAGAAGAGCACACTAATTCCTGCTATAAAAGATGGTCCCACAAGTAGCACTTAATCATATTTCTATCAATGGATGTTATTGTTTATGCTATGGTATTTCCTCAATAAACATATATTGTATAAGGATTACAGCAATATATCAGTAATAATCAGTGACTGTCTCCTCAATCGTCTCTGCAAACTGATGCAAGTTTGCATTCCACAGAGATGGGATAATTATATATTTATCTATACAAAGTCTCAAAAGAAATATAAAATGACCCACACAACAGACAGAATTATGAACTAATGAATACCACTATTTTTCCTTGCTGTGGTTTGTTCAACGGAAGCTGACCTGAGACAGCAATCTCTTCATACCACACCGTAATACATCTAAAATTACGGTGTCAACACATCTTAAAATGTTTGCAGAAAGATGGAAGAATTTGACCACTATGTGCCACCACTAATTCCCTGGAATATTTGTGAAATTTATTTAGCACCTTCACTTTCAGATTAAAGACTTTCCAAGAAAACTTTACATTTTTTTACTTTTGTCTTGTGTCATCTTGCAGTGATAACTACTGAGCTTATTTGACCATAAAGAGTTCTCAGCTTTAAAGAAAATTAATCCATGTCTTGAAAGGTAAGACACATGGCTAACTGGTACAGACTAATGTTGGACGGGCTTCAAACTATTAAGCCTTTGTTCTTAGGACTTACAGAGTGGCTTTGATGTCTTGGATAAAACACCCCGGGCACACTAAAGACCAAATGCCTGATTATGTTCTAACGAAAGTATAATCAATAGCGCACGTAAGTTAAAAGGGAGCAGAATTAAAATGCTTTTGTAATTAAAACTTTATTGACTGTACATGCCTCATTTAACCCAGTCTGCAAAATTGGTTTGTCTATGGCATAGCCCTGTGATTGCAATTACCTATGTTACAACTATTCAAAGAATCAAGTTCCAACTATTGACAGCTGTTTCAAAGGCATGGAGATTTTGTAAGACACATTATTGGGGAAGTACAAGCATTTAGCTGGTACTAAATCCTAAAGGAGTTGTCCCACAAGGTATTTCCACCCCAAAACTTTCTAATAGTAGTGTACAGTTTTTTTAAACATTAAAAAGGTTGATTAGACTGTTGGAAGTTCCTTTCTTTGTGTCTGCTTCACTTCACCCCCCAGGTGTCGAAGGAGCAATGCTGTGGGCAGGTGGAGGATGCGTTACACGTGACTGTAGCTCATTCCGTTCATACTATAAATCCCACAATGCACTTGCATTTTCTCATCTCCCCCTGCTTCACTGCTGCTGTCAGCATTTCTTAATCAATCTATATTAGAGTATGAGCTTTCTATGTTAGATATATATATATATATATATATATATATATTGTAAGGGGTTACACTCTCAGGTAGGACGGCGATGACAGATTCTCTTGCAGACCACAGGGTTAAAGTCCAAATGTTGCTTTATTTATCACACTCCGGCAATACAGGCAACCCCACTTATAATTTACTGGGTAAGCTGAAGGTCCAGCACCACAAAACATAAACCAAAATAAACACCTGCCCATCTGGGCTCTGGCTAATACAGTGAAGTTCCTAACTCACCTATTGAACACAGTTCACACAGAGAACTCGGCTTCTCTAGCCAGCAGGGCAGCCAGCTTCCCAGACTTTCTCCAAGCCTCACTCTCCTAAACTGACAGCCTGGACTATGCTTTTTTTCCCCTTGATGATCCCAGCTGGCTTCAGCTGGGGATCCCTCAGGCTTGGGGAAAACCTGGTCCGGAATGGGGTGGACTGGGGAGGTCCCTCTACCAATCCTACCTTCTCCCAGTCCAATAAAATCAAGCCCATAAACTTAACAAAACTGTCTCAGCAACCTACACATTGCGGAGACCATTTTAACCTTCTGAATTTTATTTACCTCACCCAGTTGAGGAAGCTGGGTGGAATATACACCCCTTCCAGGATTCTACCATACACTTTTCTGTTCACCTTACCACATATCCCCCCCCCCCCTCTTCTCCATATCCCCCCTATTTTTAGCCAACAAGCAGTGTATCATGGACAAAGCATCTGCATTCCCCTGTAAACTCCCCGGCCTATGTTCAACCTTGAAATTAAAATGTTGCAGAGAGAGAAACCACCTGGTCACTCTTGTGTTTTTCTCCATGTTTTGTTTCATCCAAGTTAAAGGACCGTGATCTGTTACCAACTGAAATTTCCTACCCAGTAGGTAATATTTAAGTGACTCCAGAGCCCAGACACTCTCGTTCTACTATGGCATAATTTTTTTCTGCCGGGGTGAACTTCCTACTTAGGTACATCACTGGGTGCTCCTCCCCATTTATCACTTGTGACAGGACTGCTCCCAAGCCTGTCTCAGATGCATCAGTCTGGACCAGAAGCTCTTTTCTGAAGTCCGGGGAAATGAGCACTGGCTGTTGACAGAGAGCGGACTTTAGGCTTTGAAAGGCCTTTTCTGCCTCTGGGGTCCACTTCACCATTACTGACTTAGGGCCTTTCATTAAGTCAGTCAATGGTGCTGCCATTGAGGCAAAATTCAGTACGAACCGGCGGTAGTACCCCGTTATGCCAAGGAAGGCCCAGACTTGTTTCTTCATTAAGGGCCTAGGCCAGTCTTGTATCGCCTCTACTTTATTGATTTGGGGTTTAACTAGCCCTTTACCAATAATGTAGCCCAGATATTTAGCTTCCTCCAGACCCACTGCACACTTCTCAGGGTTTATGGTTAGGCCAGAATCACTAATGGAGTCTAAAACGGCATGTACCTTCCAGAGGTGACTTCTCCAATCAGATGAAAAAATTACCACATCATCAAGGTAAGCATAGTCACGATGTGGCTTCAAGATCAGGTCCATCAACCTCTGAAATGTAGCAGGGGCTCCATGTAACCCGAACGGCATCACTGTGTACTGGAACAGCCCCTCTGGAGTAGAGAATGCCGTCTTTTCTTTTGCATCATCTGATAATGGTATCTGCCAATACCCTTTTGTAAGGTCAAGGGTCATGATGTACCTTGCTTTCCCAAGCCTCTCAATTAGTTCATCTACTCTGGGCATGGGGTACGCATCAAATTTCGACACCTCATTTAGCTTCCGGAAATCATTACAAAATCTCCAAGTCCCATTAGGCTTCGGGATTAGGACAATAGGGCTTGACCACTCACTGGTAGATTCCTCAATGACCCCGAACTCAAGCATGCGTCTGACCTCAGAGGATTCCGCTTTTCTGCGTGCTTCTGGTATCCTGTAGGGCTTTAGATTCACCTTACTGTGGGGCTCAGTTCTCACGGAATGTTTTATCAGGTGGGTACGGCCTGGTAGGTCAGAAAATCTCTCTCTATTTTTCTGCAGAAACTCCTTTACTTCTTGTTTCTGAGGTACTGACAATGCTTCACTAATTTTTACTAGAGGAATTGGTGGTGACACCTCCTTACTCATGGTCTGTGCGGCCACCAATGACTCCCGATCTTTCCATGGCTTGATCAGATTTACATGGTAAATCTGGTAGGGTCTTCTCCTTCCTGGTTGGTGCACCTTATAGTTCACCTCGCCCACTTTTTTCACAACCTCGTAGGGACCCTGCCACTTTGCCAAAAACTTACTTTCTACAGAGGGAACTAGAATCAGGACCCTGTCTCTGGGATTAAAGTCCCTTACCTTGGCAGACCTGTTATAAATTCTGCTTTGAGACTCCTGAGCTCTTTGCAGATGTTCTTTAACAATGGTCATCACTGTCGCTATCCTGTCTTGCATATCAGCCATATGTTCAATGACGCTCTTATAGGGAGTAGCCTCAGCCTCCCAGGTTTCTTTAGCTACATCAAGTAAACCCCTTGGGTGATGGCCATATAGTAACTCAAATGATGAGAACCCTGTAGAAGCCTGAGGCACCTCCCTAACAGAGAACATAATCTAGGGTAGGAGGCAGTCCCAGTCCCGACCATCCTTTTCTACCACTTTTTTTAACATCTGTTTCAGCGTCTTGTTGAACCTCTCGACCAACCCATCTGTCTGTGGGTGGTACACCGAGGTATGTATCTGGGTGATTTTGAACAACTTGCGCAACTCTTTCATGACCTTCGACATAAAGGGGGTACCCTGGTCCGTGAAAATTTCTTTAGGGATCCCCGTGCGGGATAACATGAAAAATAATTCCCGGGCAATATTTTTGGACGCCATGTTTCGCAAGGGTACCGCTTCCGGGTATCGTGTGGCATAGTTCAACACAACCAAGATATACTGGTGTCCCCTAGCTGACTTAACAATGGGACCCACCAAGTCCATGGCAATTCTTTCAAAAGGTACCTCAATGATGGTAAGAGGCACCAAGGGACTCCGGAAATGTGAGGTTGGGGCACTTATCTGGCAGGTGGGGCAGGACTCGCAGTATATTTCTACTTCCTTGTATACTCCAGGCCAGAAAAATCTTTGTAGTACCCTCTCCTGTGTTTTTCTAACACCCAAATGACCCCCAAGTACGTGGTTATGTGCGAGATCTAGTACCATACGTCTATAAGGTTTTGGCACCAGAAGCTGCTCCACAATTTCATTTTGCATTTATTAACTCGATGCAGCAGGTTTCCATTCATGGCAAAATGCAGAAATTCCTGGTCAGCTTCTGGTACCTGTGGTACACCATCTATCACTGTAACATTTCCATGAACACTCAGGAGAGTGGGGTCTCTCAATTGCTCTGTACCAAAGTTACCCTGAGACACCCCTATATTCAACACATTTTCCCCAGTTGAGGAAGCTTCATCTTCGCCAGATAACACCTGCAATGGAAAATTTTCATTATCAGGTACGTCACATAACCTCACATTTTCAGACATTTCAGTTAACAAGACATCTTCATTTTGCACCTTATCGGCACCATTGTCTTCAATGGTCTCTTCCATTAAACCATTGGATTCAATGGGCCACTCATAGCAATGATTATTTAAAGGAGAAGGCACAGATTCTGCAGGAGTGTTTCTCCTCTCCCACAACTTCCAAAACAAGGGGAAGTCCCAGCCCAATATCATATCATGCATACGTCTTTTGATGACCCCAACTTCATAGGATACAGTCCCAGCTGTAGTCTCCACCTTAACGCAAGCAACCGGGTAGGATTTTGCATCCCCATGGATGCACAACACAAAAACTCTTTTGTCCGGCACATAATTCCCAGCCACGAAGCTGGCATGTACTAAGGTGACCAGACCACCGGAGTCCAACAGAGCCCTGAAGGAGCAGTCATTTATTACCAGGGTACATATCTTTGGCTCAGTCTCTAGTCCTGAGGAGGCCGCACACACTGGCACCGCATACAGTGACTGTCTCCGGCTCCCGGCACACTCCATGGGCTCTGAGGTCAGAGGGCAATAGGCAGCAACATGTCCCCACTCACGGCACCTCCAGCACTGGGGCGCCCCGGTTCTCCTAGGTGAGAAGACCTCTCCCGGTACAAACTGCCCAGGAGACTCAGCCTTATGCCCACGCCCAACCTCTAGAGCCTTATTCCCTCTTGCACCCTTCCACACACCCCCAACAGCCAGAACTCTCTTACCCACAGAGGACACGGGTCGGGCACTCCAGGGAGGTGTTAGTGCGGTAGGGACATCACGGAGGTAGTCCTCAGTCGACAGGAACCTTTCCACCAGGTTTACGAGCTAAACCGCAGTTTTGGGGTCTCCATGTCCGACCCACCGTTGCAGCTCCGCTGGGAGGGCTCTAAAGTAGTGATCCACCATTACTTTCTCCACAATCTGGTCTGGTGTAGAAGTCTCAGGTTACAGCCATTTCTGTACAAGATGGGGGAGGTCAAACATCTGAGATTGGGCAGGCTTGTCCATGGTGTAGCTCTACGTGTGGACCCTCCGGGCACGAACCGCTGGTGTCACGCCCAAAAGAGCCAGGATCTCCATTTTTAATTTGACATAATCCCGGACATCCTGCTCCCTGAGGTCATAGTAAACCTTTTGTGGTTCGCCGGACAAAAAGGGCGCAAGGACCTCTGCCCACTCTGCTACTGGCAGCCTTTCTTTTTCTGCCACCCTCTCAAATACAGTCAGGTAGGCCTCGATATCATCATCAAGTGTCAGTTTTTGTAAAGCCCGCTGCACAGCCCTCTTCACATTTAAAGTCTCTGGGGGGCTTACCTCCACATGCGGGGTTGGAGCTAAAACAGTCTCTCTCAATACACCAATCTGCTCCACCAGTAAACGATTGGTTTCCTGCTGCCGGGCCTGGGCCTCCTCGTGTCTATTTTAATCCTCAGCATGTATTTTTCTTTACTCCAGATTGGCCTGTAAAAACATCTTCATCATTTCCTCCATGGTATTTGGTAAACTTTGCAAAGCTGCAGCAGCTTTCACCCAGGACATTAAATCATCAACTGTCACGCCGTTGCCCTTAGCAACCTGCTATTGCCTTTTCAGCAGGAACGCTTACCCGCATCCGACACCAATTGTAAGGGGTTACACTCTCAGGTAGGGCGGCGATGACAGATTCTCTTGCAGACCAAGGGTTAAAGTCCAAATGTTGCTTTATTTATCACACTCTGGCAATACAGGCACCCCAGTTATAATTCACTGGGTAAGGAGAAGGTCCAGCACCACAAAACATAAACCAAAATAAACACCTGCCCGTCTGGGCTCTGGCTAATACAGTGAAGTTCCTAACTCACCTATTGAACACAGTTCACACAGAGAACTCGGCTTCTCTAGCCAGCAGGGCAGCCAGCTTCCCAGACTTTCTCCAGGCCTCACTCTCCTAGACCAGTGATCGGCAAACTGCGGCTCTCCAGCTGTTGCAAAACTACAACTCCCACCATGCCCTGCTGTAGGCTGAAAGCTGTAGGCAGTCTTTGCATGCTGGGAGTTGTAGTTCTGCAACAGCTGGAGAGCCGCAGTTTGCCTATCACTGTCCTAGACTGACAGTCTGGACTATGCTTTATTTCCCCTTGACGATCCCAGCTGGCGTCAGCTGGGGATCACTCAGGCTAGGGGAAAACCTGTCCTGGAATGGGGTGGACTGGGGAGGTCCCTCTACCAATCCTACCTTCTCCCAGTCCAATAAAATCAAGCCCATAAACTTAACAAAACTGTCTCAGCAACCTACACATTGCTGAGACCATTTTAACCTTCTGGATTTTATTTACCTCACCCAGTTGAGGAAGCTGGTTGGGCTATACACCCCTTCCAGGACTCTACCATACACTTTTCTGTTCATCTTACTACAATATATATATATATGTAGCAGGGCTAACACACATGCTTTATGAGACATGTTATCTAAACTAAATGCGTTAAGCAATTGCTTTTCAATGGCTTTTGTTTCAAGATAACACGATGAGTTATGAAATTTGAGTTAAACGTGTGTGTGTTACCCCTGCTACAACTGTATATACACTGCCTGTCCCAAAAAAAAGTCGCCACCTGGATTTAACTAAGCAAATAGTTATCAGCCTCCTATTGGATAATTACTGCATGGGCGATTATCTTTCAGCTGCCAATAAGTCATTTAACCCTAACAGGTGCAATGAGTTGCTTCTCATTTCTTAAACAACCATGTCGAAAGACACATCTCGTGGTCGTGGAAAAGATGTCAGTCTGTTTGAGAAGGGTCAAATCATTGGCATGCATCAAGCAGGGAAAACAGCTAAGGAGATTGCATAAACTACTAAAATTGGGTTAAGAACTGTCCAACGCATTATTAAAAACTGGAAGGATATTGGGGACCGATCGTATTCGAGGAAGAAATTATGGCGGGAAAAAAATCCTGAATAATTGTGATCGGCGATCACTTAAACGTTTGGAGAAATCAAATCAAAGAAAAACAACAGTACAAACTCAGGGCTATGTTTAATAGTGAAAGTTAGAGCATTTCCACACGCACAATGCGAAGGGAACTCAAGGGATTGGGACTGAACAGCTGTGTAGCCATAAGAAAACCACTAATCAGTGAGGCAAACCAGAAAAAAGGCTTCAATTTGCTAGGGAGCATAAAGATTGGACTCTGGAGCAATGGAAGAAGGTCATGTGATCTGATGAGTCAAGATTTACCCTGGTGGGCGCATCAGGGTAAGAAGCGAGGCAGATGAAGTGATGCACCCATCATACCTAGTGCCTACTGTACAAGCCTGTGGGGACAGTTCTATGATCTGGGGTTGCTGCAGTTGGTCAGATCTAGGTTCAGCAACAGTTTGTGCTCCAAGAACGAGGTCAGCTGACTACCTGAACATAATGAAGGACCAGGCTATTACATCAATGGATTTTTTCTTCCCTGATGGCATGGGCATATTCCAAGATGACAATGCCAGGATTCATGAATTGGCCACCACAGAGTCTAGACCTTAACCCCAATGAGAATCTTTGCGATGTGCTGGAGAAGGCTTTGCGCAGCAGTCAGACTCTACCATCATCAATGCAAGCTCTTAGTGAAAAATGAATGCAACACTGGATAGAAATAAATTTTGTGACATTGCAGAAGATTATCGAAACAATGCCACAGCGTGCCATAATCAAAGCTAAAGGCTTTTTTTGGTGGCGACTTTTTTTTTGGACAGGTGGTGTATATATTTATATATATATATATATATAATATATAAAGCTAAATGTATGTATGTGTGTGTGTGTATATATATATGTCCGCTAAAGGAATCCGCACCGTCGCATGTGCAATCATGAAATTTGGTACACAGGTACAACAGATGTCTGGGAAGACCTGGTCTCAGCGCTCTAGCACATACCATTCCTGAGATATTCCCCAAAAAATGCAAATATAGCACTTCACATGACCTACATAATAGAAGCCTGCAGGTCTTCAAACTTCATACCCCAACTGCGATACACATGGTCACATGTCCCTTATCAGCCAATAGAAGCTCACAGGTCCTTAGTCTCCACATACACCTAGTTTTACACCAGGTTTCCATAACAACCCAGCCATTTTTCTTCACTGCTGTAGGTCAGCTTTAAAAGGGGCGGGGCGCTGTGGATGATACTGTTAAGGGAATGGAGTGCTATGGAGGTCACAGTTAAGGGGCAGGTAGGGTGGCCACTTAGGCAACCCTCAAAAGATGGACTTAAAAACCCCGCCCCCAGGTCCCGCTAAGCCACATCCTCGACCCAGTTAGGCCACACACCCTCCCACTCCACAGCCGACGGGGATTGAAAACATAAAGGTAAAAATTAACTTCTGTCAGTTGCAGGGGTGGGAGGGAGGGTGACTTTCTCCCTGCAGCTCATGCTCAGATGGCACAGTGCTGCTGTCTGAGAGTGAGCTGTTCATGGGGGGGCCGCTGTGGAGGTCACTGTTAAGGGGGCAGGGTACTGTAGATGTCACTGTTATAGTGGATACTGTCGATATCTTTTAACAACACACACAAACATTAAATGGAATAGATTAAATAAACCTGTGCAAAGCCGGGTGCTTCTGCCAGTAAACATATATATATATATATATATATATATATATATAAAAGAATAGACAGTGTTTGCACAATACAATCCTTCTCTTCCTTATAGCTATCACTGAAATAACTAAATATCATGAAATTGCATAGACTTTGCTTTCTATCTGATGGGCTGAGGGAAAGCCTGTGTCCTACATGTATATCCTTGCATCATACATGGAGGAACTGGCTGAACAGATAGCTTTAACTGCAAATGTATGACCAGAGGCATAGGCATCACTAGTAGGATGCACACATAGATATACTTCTGGAACATCTTGTTACAGTCTGCAGTGCTAAAGGGGTATTCTGAATCTGGAAGATAGGGAATAACTATTAGATCAGTGGGGGTCCTACCAATAATAACTACCCCCACCAATCACAAGAATAGGGACCTCTTACAAATCCTGTTTGCTCCTGGAAGATAATTGACAAGTCTTGTAAAAGGATTTTATTGTCAACAAACTTAGCCCTTAGGATACTGGAGGTTTTTTTCGTTTTCATTTTTTTCCCTATCCTCCTTGAGCCATAACTTTTTTATTTTTCTGTTCACATGGCTGTATGAGGGCTTTTTTTTTTTGCGGGATAAGTTGTACTTTCTAAGAGGGAAAAAAATTCCAAATGGGTCCGAACACAATTCCTCCACCGTTTTACGGGTTTTGTTGCCAGTGGTTTCAGTTTGCAGAAAAACTGACCTGTGCCCTCTATTCTCTGGGTCAGTACAATTACAACGATTCCACATGTGTATAGGTTTTGTATGTCTAAATAGTGTAAATGTAATAAAATGATATCATAAAGTCATACACACTCCAAAATGGGTATCAATAAAAACTACAGATTGTCCCGCAAAAAAATGAAAAAAAAAGTTATGGGGGTCAGAATATGGTGATGTAAAAAAAAAAAAATTTTAGAGTGTGATAACATTTTATAAAAATTTTTGGGGTAAGAGAAGCAATGAAAAAATTGCAAATTGGCTATTTTGACCCATTCGTCGTATTGGAAAAATATTTTAGATTTTGATAGTATGGATGTTTTCAGTCGTGGTGATACTCATGATGTTTATATTTTTAGTTGTTTATGTATTTTTTGAAACTTTTTGCTATGATTTTGAAGCTCGTATTTAAGAATATAAAATTCAATTTTTTTTTGTTAATTCTGAACAATCATGAATTTTTTAAATCCATTTATTACTGAGAATTGCTCATTTCCTATATTGGTCTGCCACCTGGTGTCCAAAATAAGAATTGCAGCTTCTGAGTCTCTTCAACAAGACTCAGCGTATAAAAATCAATTACCAGTATCCTCACTAGCCACAGAGGATGCTCGTAAAAAGCCCAGTTTTTTCACCCTTTAGATGCCATAATCTCACTTGATCACGGCATCTAAAGGCTATAATTACTGTGATCGGCATCATTGCCGGTTGCAGTAATTAGCCGCGGGTCTGCTGTTTGAAACAGCAGAAACCTGCCAGCCATGACGCCCCCTGCACGTGCGAGCGAGTGCCTTGTTTTCCCATCGTTCGAGCGACATGTACATGTACGGTGCTGGTAGTGAAAGGGTTAAGAAGTATTGCTACTTCATTTTTTCTTTAACCCCTTCCCCTAAATGACGTAACTATGCATCTGTATTGCAAGTGATTTAGCACAATCCTAAATACAGTTACATCAAATGGATGGCGGGGCTCAAGAGCTGAGCCCACATCATCTGCAGAGGGTGTCAGCTGTGACACTCTCTGCAGATGATGACTGACTCTTGGGGACCGGAGCTAGATGCAATCTCTACAATTTGACCCTTTAAATGCTGTTGTAAATAACTTCCAAGTCATCTAAGTGATTGATAAAAAAGGGGGGGGGAGCTTTCTCGTTTAGCCATGGGCACCCACATCATGATCGTGGGGAACCGATGGCAGCTTTGCTGACTGGAGGCCAAACAAGTCTGCCAGTTACAGAAGCCGATTAGACCCTGCCAGCGTAAACTGACAGATGTGACAGACAAATAAGTATATTATGCAGAATCAGGACACTGAAAGTTCAAATCCCCAAGAGGGACTTAACAAACAGTAAGAACACAAAATGCATTTGCAAACTAAAAGAAAGGCTGAAACTTGCAAATAACAAAACCACCCTTTCTCCCCTTATCTAATCCTTTATTGTTGGAATATAAAATATATTACACATAATTGGTATCATTGCATCTGTAACAACCTGATTTATAAAATCATCCTGCATGATGAAAACAGTGTAGACAAAAATGAAAAATAATGCCGGGTGGGCTATTTTTTGGCAACTCACCTCCACAAAAACGGTACAAAAAGCAATTAAGAAGCCACCCCTAAAAATTACCCAAAACTCACATAGATGCTTTGATGGAAAAAAAAATGTTATGGGTCTTAAAATATGGAGACACAAACAAATAGGGGAAATTTATCATCTACAGTAGTTTTGCTGTCAGTTTTACGTTTGTCTTTGCTTTTTTAGGCTACTTTCACACTAGCGTTCGGGGCTCCGCTTGTGAGTTCCGTTTGAAGGCTCTCACAAGCGGCCCCGAACGGATCCGTACAGCCCCAATGCATTCTGAGTGGATGCGGATCCGCTCAGAATGCATCAGTTTGGCACCGTTTGGCCTCCGCTCCGCTCAGCAGGCGGACACCTGAACGCTGCTTGCAGCGTTTTCGTGTCCGCCTGGCCGTGCGGAGCCAAACGGATCCGTCCAGACTTACAATGCAAGTCAATGGGGACGGATCCGTTTGACGTTGACACAATATGGTGCAATTTCAAACGGATCCGTCCCCCATTGACTTTCAATGCAAAGTCAGGAGTCCCCATCAGATCGGAGTTTTCTCCGATCCGATGGTATATTTTAACTTGAAGCGTCCCCATCACCATGGGAACGCCTCTATGTTAGAATATACCATCGGATTTGAGTTACATCGTAAACCTCAGATCCGACAGTATATTCTAACACAGAGGCGTTCCCATGGTGATGGGGACGCTTCATGTTAGAATATACTGAGAACTGTGTACAGACCCCCCCTCCTCCTGTAATTAACTTATTGGTGGCCAGTGCGGGCCCCCCTCCCTCCCCAGTATTAAATATTACCAGTGCGGCGGCCTCCCCCTCCCTCCCTCCCCAGTAATAAATATGACCAGTGCGGCCTCCCCCTCCCTCCCTCCCTCCCCAGTATTAAATATTACCAGTGCGGCCCCCTCCCTCTATATTTATTGGTGGCCGGGCCAGTGCGGATTCCAAGTATTGTGAGCAGTGCGGCCTCCCCTCTCCCCCCCTAATTAAAATCACCCCCCCCCCCCCCCATCATTGGTGGCAGCGGAGAGTACCGATCGGAGTCCCAGTTTAAATCGCTGGGGCTCCGATCGGTTACCATGGCAACCAAGACGCTATTGCAGTCTTGGCTGCCATGGTTACTTGGCAATAAATACAAGCATTATACTTACCTGAAGAGCTGCTATGTCTGACCGGCCGGGCGCTCCTCCTACTGGTAAGTGACAGGTCTGTGCTATAGGCAATGCGCCGCACAGACCTTTCACTTACCAGTAGGAGGAGCTCCCGGCCGGTCAGACATCGCAGCTCTTCAGGTAAGTATAATGCTTGTATTTATTGCCAAGTAACCATGGCAGCCAAGACTGCAATAGCGTCTTGGTTGCCATGGTAACCGATCGGAGCCCCAGCGATTTAAACTGGGACTCCGATCGGTACTCTCCGCTGCCACCAATGATGGGGGGGGGGGGGTGATTTTAATTAGGGGGGGAGAGGGGAGGCCGCACTGCTCACAATACTTGGAATCCGCACTGGCCCGGCCACCAATAAATATAGAGGGAGGGGGCCGCACTGGTCATATTTAATACTGGGGAGGGAGGGAGGGGGAGGCCGCACTGGTCATATTTAATACTGGGGAGGGAGGGGGGGCCGCACTGGCCACCAATAAGTTAAATACAGGAGGGGGGGGGGGGTCTGCCCCCTGCTGCCTGGCAGCATCTGCCAGGCAGCAGGGGGCAGTCGTGTACACAGTTCTCAGTATATTCTAACATGAAGCGTCCCCATCACCATGGGAACGCTTCTGTGTTTAGAATATACTGTCGGATCTGAGTTTTCCGAAGTGAAAAATCAGATCTGAAATAAACAGTTATGCAAACGGATCCGTTCTGAACGGATGCAAGCGTTTGCATTATAGGAGCGGATCCGTCTGTGCAGACACCAGACGGATCCGCTCCTAACGCAAGTGTGAAAGTAGCCTAAGACTGCACCAAATTTATGAAATTTCACACAGTATTATTTGGCATGAGTGCAATGTGGTGTACACCTTTGTCTGTAAAAGTACACCAGGGGGTTACTTGGAGTGAAGATGTGACTTTTTAAAAAGTAAATGAGACTTAAAGGTGTTCTAAATCTGAAATCTTTAACAACTTTTCACTCTAAAAATGTTGAGGCTCACCTAATGCCAGAAAATTTGAAAATGACAAATTTGAAAAACTGTTGACCCCCGAAATTGTTAAATTTCACCTCTATTTTGTTTTAATTAGTATGAAAATCCTTCCTAAATGACATTTTTAATACTGAACACCTTAAGGACCTTGCCATTTTTCACCTTTATGCAAATCTGACACGTGGTGGTTTATGTGGTGATAACTTTAAAACGCTTTTACTTATCCAAGCCATTCTGAGACTGTTTTCTCATCACGTATTGTACTTCATGACAGTGGTAAATTTGAGCCAAAATATTTCATTTTGATTTATAAAAGAAATACCAAATTTACAAAAAACGTGGAAAAATTAGCAATTTTCTAAATTTCTATTTCTCTGCTTTTAAAACAGATAGTGATACCTCCTAAAATAGTTATTACTTTACACTTCCCATATGTCTAATTCATGTTTGGAACATTTTGTACATTACATATTATTTTTATTTTTTTGGGGGGAGGGGGGGCGTTAGAAGGCTTAGAAGTTTAGAAGCAAATCTTGAAATTTTTCAGAATATTTCCAAAACCCAATTTTTAAGGACCAGTTCAGGTCTGAAGTCACTTTGTGAGGCTTACATAAAAGAAAACACCCATAAATGGTCCCATTTTAGAAACTACACCCCTCAAGGTATTCAAAACTGATTTTACAAACTTTGTAAAATATGGAGATGAAATTTCAGAATTTCACTTTTTGGCAGATTTTCCATTTTAATCCAATTTTTTTCAGTAACCAAGCAAGGGTTAACAGCCAAACAAAACAAATTTATTACCCTGATTCTGTAGTTTACAGAAACACCCGACATGTGGTGGTAAACTGCTGTACAGGCACATGGCAGGGCACAGAAGGAAAGGAATGCCATATGGATTTTGGAAGGCAGATTTCACTGGGATAATTTTAAGTTGCCATGTCACATTTGACGACCCCCTGATGCACCCCAAGAGTAGAAACTACCAAAAAATGACCCCATTTTGGAAACTAGGAAACTACGGGATAAGGTGGCAATTTTGTTGGTACTATTTTAGGGTACGTATGATTTTTGGTTGCTCTATATAAAAAAAAATTGTGAGGCAAGGTAACAAAAAATAGCTGTTTTGGCACTGTTTTTATTTTTTGTTATTTACAGTGTTCATCTGACAGGTTAGATCATGTGGTATTTTTATAGAGCAGGTTGTTACGGACGCGACAATACCAAATATGAAAAAAAATGTAGGGGCTCATTTTATTTCGGTATGAGATGACGGTTTGATTGGTACTATTTTATGGTGCATATGAAATTTTGATCGCTTAGTATTACACTTTTTGTGATGTAAGGTGAAAAAAATGGCTTTTTTTACACCTTTCTTATTTTTTACGGTGTTCACCTGAGGGGTTAGGTCATGTTGTATTTTTATAGAGCAGGTTGTTACGGAAGCGGTGATACCCAAGTTTTACACAATAACATCATTTTTTAAACAAAAAAAATCATGTTTTAGGTTCTCCATATTCTGAAAGCCATAGTTTTTTTATTTTTTGAGTGATTGTCTTAGGTAGGGTCTCATTTTTTGCAGGATAACATGACGGTTTGATTGGTATGAAATTGGGGTGCGTATGACTTTTTGATCGCTTGGTATTAAACTTTTTGTAATGTAAGGTGACAAAAAAAATTTTTTTTTAGCACAGTTTTTATTCATTTATTTTTTACGGTGTTGACCAGAAGGGGTGGATCATGTGATATTTTTATAGAGCAGGTTGTTATGCATGCTGTGATACCTAATATGTCTGTTTTTATTTTTATTTTTATATGTCTCTTTTTATGTGAAAGGGGATTTGTTTTTTTATTGAAACTTTAATTTTTTTTATTGTTAAAAACACTTTTTTCACTTTTATTATTTTTAATTTTTGTTCTAGTATGGGACTTCAACACTACAGGGTCTGATCCCTTTTTCAATGCAGCACAATAAATCTGTATTGTACTGCATTGACTATCAGTGTATTACACAGTGTAATACACTGATAGTTTGCCTCCGTACATGTCGGGCCCCAAGACCTTGGAATGGCTTGGGGCCGCCATGGCAACCATCGGGTCCCTGCCACTGCGGCAAGGGGTCCCGATGGCTAAGGAGAGGGAGCGCAAACCTCCCATATGCCACGGTCAGCGCTGACCACGTCATATGAGTGGTTAATCCACGGGCATCTGAGGGATCCAGCAGGGATCCAGCTGTCAGTAACAGAGGGATTCCTGACGCTAATGGCGGCATCGCACATGACGGAACAGAAGGACCGCAGGATGAGAATGCTTGTCCTTGGGCGCAAAGTACCGGCCCTTTAGGATGAGCATTCTCGTCCTGGGTCATTAAGGTGTTAAAGGAAAGGAGATTTAAAAATGCATTAATTTAAATAGGATGAGCAGATGTAATTACACTGCTCTTCTACAAGCTAGACAACATGCATGTAATTTTGAAGTGGAAGCTGCACTTGCAAGAGCTGCACTACATCTTCAAATAGCTGATTGGCAGGGTTCTGGGAGTCAAAACCCTGCCAGAGTGAACAGGGGCGTAACTATCACCATACCTGCCATAGCGGCTGCTACGGGGCCCAGAGTGCCAGACAGCCCGAAATGCCTGGCACACAAGACAATGTTCAGATGTTGTGTATAGCTGCAGTACTGGCATTAGGGTAGACTTAGCGGTGCAGTTGTTGACCCCACCCAAGTTAAAACAGTAAAGGTATCCCTAGCTGGTGTAGATTTCAGTTTCTGGTGCATGGGTGTCAGAGATGCGCTTGATTTTTAAGAGGCGTTTGTCTCTTAATAAAGGAGCATCTGACTCCAATGCACATTGTGTATGGTAACGCCATTCTTGATAAACGTTCCCCAGTAAGTGCAGTTGGACAACAGTAAAGAGAGCACCTGAAACTGCTGCCTCTCTGCTATATGCAGACAGCAGCGTCAGTGCACCTCATTCGTTTTTTAACTTTTAATTCCTTTTCCCAAAAACCCATACTTTGGGTCAACACATAATTACTGAGGGCTGGGTGTACAGAGACTGGTAGGGGACCAGGAAAGCACTGCCACAGAAGTGCCAGGGGATAGTTTTTTTGTTTTTGCTTTTTTTTTTAGACACCCAACTGTTTTATGCTAGTTAATCTGCAAAAAAAAAAAGCTATTTGGGTGCAGATCTGTTATGCAGAATTCTCTGCTGTTTTCTCCAAATATGTGTGAACCTAACATAATAACAGCATAAATATGTGTTCATACAACAGTGGCGTTCACATAAAAGCCCTATAGAGTTTACATAGTTATGTCAGCAATATAATACTTTCAATTAATAATGCCCAGTAATAGCAACTAATCATTATTATTACCAGTAGTTCCTATAGGGAATGTGTCATAAGAAAATGCTCTATTTTTTAAATCAAGTTTTGTATGCTAAACATATCTTTTACAATTTGGTGATTTTTTCAAAATTGTCCACGTCACAAAAAAAAATCCTAAAATCATGCCGTTTTCACACTGGACACTAGGCCTAAAATGTGATAACAGCTAGTTGCACTGCAATCTGCAACTTCTTCCCGCTCAAGCCAGGTCTAAAAAAGTAAGCATGGTGTGGGCGGGGAAGGGCTGACAGGTCCATCTCATTTACCATTTTCTACGCCTGAAACAGGTCTAAATGTAAGACAGAAATGGTGTTTATTAAGACTGGCATCTAAAATGCCAGTCTTAATAAATGTGCCCCAAAGTCTTGACACATTAGGCCTAGTGGCCAGTATGATAACAGCATATTTAATTTTTTTTTTTTTATAAAATGGAAAATGAAAACAAAAATCACCAAAAAAAATAAAATAAAACTGTTTAACATACAAACGTGATTTAAACAATAGGTAATTTTCTGTTGACACATTCTCTTTAAGAATGATTGTAGCCTCATACAGATTGTCATTAAGAGAGCAAGCCTTAGGAGCTCTTTCACACAATCGGATGCCGTGCAGGTAATCTGCAGCGTGAAAGAGAGCCGAGCCCCGTTCCAGACAGCAGAGACACGGAGCAGTAACATGACTGATAATGCTTCGTGCTGCTCTGTGATCTCTTTACTATGAAATCACAGTGAGATAAAGTTGTCACTGTGACTCTGTAGCAAAAAGGTCACAGAGAGGCAAAGAGCATTATCAGTCATGTTGATGCTCCATGTCTATGCTGTCCAGAGCAGGGCTTGGCTGTCTTTCACACAGCGGATTACCCGCACGGGATCCACTCATGTGAAAGAGCCCTTACAGCTATACCAAATAATAAAGACATTTAAAATAGTGTCCATAAATAATTTAAACCACTGTAGTATCCAATAATAGTCTACTAGTAGTACTGATTAGTAGTGCTAGCAATATTAGCATTAGGCTGGGTTCACATCATGTTTTTGCCATACGTTTAACACACACAAAAAACGTATATGTAAACGAATGCCTCAGACAGATGCCATACTGTGGCATATGTCACCATGTCACCATAGAGTTCCATTGTAAAAAAAAAAACGTAAACCTTAACATATACGTTTTTTGCTGGACTTTGCAGGATGGATCCTACAGAGTCCTGAAAAAAAAACTCTATACATAAAGGCCTCATGCACACGACCGTTTTTTTTTAAGGTCCGCAAAAACGGGGTCCGTAGGTCCGTGATCCGTGACCGTTTTTTCGTCCGTGGGAGGATCCACGGAAATGAAAAAAAAATCTAAGTCAAGTTTGCCATTGAAATGATAGGAAAAAACGGACACGGATCACGGACACGGATCACGGACGCGGATGATAATCTTGTGTGCATCCGTGATTTTTCACGGACCCATTGACTTGAATGGGTCCGTGAACCGTTGGCCGTGAAAAAAATAGGACAGGTCATATTTTTTTCACGGCCAGGAAACACGGATCACGGATGCGGCTCCCAAACGGTGCATTTTCCGATTTTTCCACGGACCCATTGAAAGTCAAAGGGTCCGCGAAAAAAAAATGAGAATGGCACAACGGCCACGGATGCACACAACGGTCGTGTGCATGAGGCCTAAGATATATACTTTTACTCTTATAACTTATACGTCCACAATTTTAGACCTGGCGTGAGCGGGGAGAAGTCGCAACTACGCGCTGCAATCTGCTCCTGAAATATACCTAATTTAGGTGTATTTCAGACTGATAAATGACCTCCAATGTTTTCAGCATTAGCTAACAAGCTAATCAACAAAGCCAGCCGGCTTCCTTAAAACTGATTGCAATACATGTCTTGGCATGAATGCATTAAGATACTTTTCTCCTAATTAGTAAACTTGTGAGTAACAGAAGATTACTGGACATTGTAGCAGTGGTGTGGCTATAGGGGATGCAGAGGTTACAGTCACACCCAGGCCCTGAGCCATAAAGAAACCCAAAGGCCCCTGTAGACATAAAAGTGCAGCAGAATTATCATGGACAAGTACAGAGATACAACGGGATATTACGATAACTGCACAAGAATGTACCAAAACATTCTTGTGCAAATATATTTTACTATACTATAGAAATGTTATTATTGCACCTACAGTACTTGGCATTAGGGCTTAACAGATTTGTAGTGTTCTAGCATATTCATTATAGAAAACATGGTAAAGGAATTTACAACCTGGTTTCAGTAAAAAAAAAAAGCTGATACCTTAGGTCGGGTTCACATCACTGTTTAGTTTTCTATTCTTCTGATCTGTCAGAAGAACAGAAAAATTAACAAATTTTAAGCATCCATTATAGTCAGTCATGCACTTTTTGCATCTGTTTAGGGTCCATTTACACGTCCGTGGTGTGTTTGCGGATTCGCAACACACCCGGCCGGCAGCCCCTATAGAAATGCCTATTCTTATGTCCTATTCTAGAATAGGACATATTCTATTTTTGCGGAGCAGAAGACCGGAAGTTCAGGGCCGCGCTCCACAAATGCGGAAGCGGAGAGCACATAGTGTGCTCTCCGCTTCACGTCCGGGCCTATAGAGAATGAATAGGTCCGCACCCGTTCCGCAAAATTGCGGAACGGGTGTGGACCCTTTTGCGGACGTGTGAATGGGGTCTTAGCCATTTCTGTCTGACACTTACACGTCATTTCTCCTTTCACCGATATGGTACTGCCGGAAATAGCCAATCTAGTGCTCAACTATTTTCAAAACTCCCATAGTTGTGAATGGAGGGTGGCGACACATACGCGGTGCGCTCTCCTTCATAAGGAAGGGGGGCAGTTCTGGACATAGGAGCATGTCCCAGAGGCGATACCAGTACCTCTGACATTGGTGGTATATCCTAGTGACATGCCACCAATGTCTGAGGTGGAAATACCCTTTAAGGTGCCCATAGACCTTGGATAGCTGAGTGTTCAACCCAGGAGTTATTCTTCTCAACTTCCCCATACACAGAAACACTCAGCTGGTACAAGCAGCCATGTATTCTCAATGGGTAGATGGGAACAAACTGCTGACTGACATCTCTCACATGACTAAAAAGTTCATTAACTGTCAGTGGACAGTGAGGACACCCCCTAACACAATCACTTTGGCCAAATTTACTCTTAAATGTAGTTACAATCTTCCAGACAGCCTCTATGTTATAGTTTGAGGGGTGCCTATTTTGGACAATTATTTGTTTTCTGTGAGGTCCCCTGGTGACTAGCTAATTGTGTAGGCTATCCACGCCTGAATGCATGTTGCAAGTGAGGAATCGCAACTAGACAGACAACTCTTTTGAAGGGGTTTTGCCATCTCAGACAATGGGGGCATTCCTACAATGAGAGTGGAGAGGAAAAATGAACGGAGGTTGCACTGCGTATGCGCAGCCGCCCTCCATTCATTTCTATGGGGCCGCTGAATATAGCTGAGCGCTGGCTCGGCTATTTCCGTCTGCCCCATAGAAATAAATGAGAGCAGGGGCCTTGCATGCACGGTGAGCTCCCATTCACATCTATGGGAGCAGCGCTTGGTGGTGGACGGACCCCAAGAAATCCGGGGTCCTCCAGCCACAGCTCTCCCCGCTCCGTTCTTATTGTAGGTGTGGGTCCCAGAGGTGGGACCCATGCCTATCAGACGATAGGGGCATATCCTAGCGATATGCCCCCATTGTATGTGATGGGAATACCCCTTTAAGCTACCAATACAATTTAAAGGGGGTTTCCACAGTATAGGTCATCAGTATCCGATCGGTGGGGGTCAGACACCTAGGGCCCCTGCCAATTAGCTGTTTGAGGAGGCTGTTGCACTTTAGTGAGCAATGCGGTCTTGTCTCAGCTTACCCTAGGCCAGTGATGTCACATTCATTGGTCAGTTGGCCTAGACACATCTCCGTCCCATTCAAGTGAATGGCGCTGAGCTACAATACCAAGCACAGCCTCTATCTAATGGACAGCACTGTGTTTGGTAAGCTGTGAGAAGGCCTCGTCAAACAGCTGATTGGCGGGAGTCCCAGGTGCCGACCCCTACCGATCAGATACTGATGACCTATCCTGAGGAGCTGTTTGATAAAGACACCTGCGAGTGTTGAAACGAGTCACAGGATTATGTGGCAATAAGAGATATTTGCAGACGACTTCAGTGAGTGTCGGTCCTTTCTGTTCTTGTTCCTATCCTGAGGATAGGTCATCAGTGTAAAACAGTCCGAAAAACCCTTTATATATTTTATCTTTGTGCCTGTTGTGCACTTATTAAAATCATTTTATATATTGTATATGTGTTCTTGGGACACAAATGCATCATAGTGTTATAGGTATGCATTTTTGATCCAACGTTTTTGTACAATATATTTCCACTACAAATCTAGCCATGCACATGTTTTATTAGACAGACATTGCTGGTAAAATAAGTATTCTATAGAACACTATACAATAATACTGATATCACAGCAAATATAACGCTTTGTATATGATACACAAGAAAAATAAGATCACTTTGTGCTATTTAGAACACGATGAACTGTATCAGGGCAGAGAAAAATACAGTTATTACAGTCAGTGAATTAATAATGAGATGTCTGCAGATGGATGACATGTATTATCACTTTACATGTCTCGGTATTACACAGACTAATCTGCATGAAATTAATAGTATCTTGTTGTGAAGAACAGAGGTTGTGTACTGAACATTTATACTAAGTAAACTACTATGGAAACCAGATGTAGCTTACAAGGTGCCTCGCAACTCAACTCTAAGCACTAAAGCCTTTTTTGGCTAAAGTTTGAATGATTTACCGCTGTTTTCTATCAGATAGAACAGATGGCATGCACATGCTTGCTGGACTAAATGAAGTGGGATTTCAGCAGCATTGTGCTTTGATCCCTGGTGGCATGTCTACAACACCAAGATGCAAAATACCACAGAACAACAGGATCTCAATATTAAAGGCTGAGCCACACTCTTGATATGTGAACCCCTTTAAGTAAAAAAATAAAAATTTAAAATAAATTTAAAAAAAAGCCGTGCCCACAGAATGTAAACAGATTGACATTCCATTTTGAAAATTTTGCTCCAGAAGTCAGGAAACAAGGTATTTCCTCTGCTGGTGGCATGCAGCACTGTAAAGGTATATGTCCCTTGAGTGCAGTATACTTTTGCTGGTCGGAAGACACTCGTAATTCCTACTAGGAAAGAATTTAAACTACTTATATTAGGCAATAAAGTAAATAATAATATAAAAACATAGTATCTATGCTTAGTGAATGGGCCATTGATCTGTATTCACGGATTCAAGTACATGAATCCTACTTTCTTTTAAAGTATGACAAGGGGGCTATTTGAGGTGGATTTATAGATGCAGATACTCAACTACTTGGATTTGGCAGGCTGCATTTCTTCACACATCAAATTGCCACATGACCA
Source organism: Bufo gargarizans (assembly GCF_014858855.1). Taxonomy (NCBI): domain Eukaryota; kingdom Metazoa; phylum Chordata; class Amphibia; order Anura; family Bufonidae; genus Bufo; species Bufo gargarizans. The sequence goes on from NC_058081.1 coordinate 311,450,044, forward strand.
CTCTTGCTGCAGTGCCCTGGGAATAGTTTACCCACTATGTCGCCTTGCCGCTTTGATGAAGGCCTTGTTCTGGATGAACTTGAAAGAAAGGTTAAACACACATTTTTGTTCCTCTTTCAAGTTACTACGTGTGACATATTTACAGTCAGTTTTGCGTTTGAGCAGCTGGGAGTCTGGGGCAGCTGCTTGGGGACTCACATTGCCTCGTGAAATATTAAATGGCACGGGGAGATCAGAACTCTGCCAACCACATGACCTATTGGAACACATGAGATCCTGCAATACTTTCTTCCCTTGCTTATTAATGCTGTTATATAAACTTCTTGGTAAGAGAAAACATTTTTAAAAGTCACTGCATAATAAAAATAGCAATAATAATAATAACAAAAAAACAATACAAATAACATAATAATCATAATAATACATATAACAAACTAATAATAATACTATAAAACTTATTAGGACAGGCAGCATACTACCATACATTATACATAGGCTGTTTGTGTTCAGCAATGTAAAATATACACATCAGCAATATATCATTTCCAACTACTGTACTGTTCTTCTATACAGAAGGACAAGTTAATCTTCAATTACTAGAGGAATCTATATCATTTTGAGATAAACACACACCAGGGTTATCCAAACCCACATCCAGTCACGTTTGCATCCTGGATGTCATCTCTTTTCATGTCATCATTCTAGACCTACCTGTCCAGTGGCTTTCCATGTAAAGTTCATTGCCTGGATATTGACAGGAATAGCTGGCATCCTCTGCTGTGCCTTCCTAAAATCATGAGTGAATGGTGCCATTTTTCCTTCAGAAACAATCAAAATATCTTCTTCAAAGCCTGGGAATAAATGTTACGGTGATGAGAAGACAAGGTACATACACTTGGTGTGCTTTATCACAATGCTTTTAGGGCACTTAACTACTGACCAGTGCAAGATGCACTGCAACATCAGCGATACCCTTAAAATGTGAATTCTTTTGAATCCCCAGCTAAAGGTGGCTACCTATTAACACTCTTGCTTGGTGAGCATCAATCCACATGTACAAGCTGTCTTCTTGCTGCTGAGCAGCCTCTGCTGGTGCAAGCACACAGAGGAGAATGCTCCATAGCTGGAGTGTGAGGCAGCAGAGTGCTGTTGGGGCCATGCTGCTCAGAGATACTAGTGTTTGGTTCTCCACTTTTCACCTCCTCTGTCCTGGGCTCTTATACTGAGAGCATCTACTTTCCCCCCTGTGCTGCAGGCTGCTCTGATCTCACTCAGGGGGCTGGCTTCTAGCAACTTGAAGTCAATGAAGTAGTAAAGGAGGGAGAACCGAGTGTCACATGGGGGAGGTGCCCAATTACAGTTTTCCTGATCACCACAAGAGAGCGCCACACAACAACACAGAAGTCTGGTTTGAAGTTTCTTCAGGAAATCAAATGCACAGGTCCAACAGAATAAAACATAGAGCTCCTATAGATTATATATATATATATATATATATATATATACACATACAGTGTTGGACTGGGGTGCCTAGGGCCCTCCAGTAAAATTTATTTGTGGGGCCCACAGTACGGATACATTCAAATATTACCTGCTCACACAGCAGCAAGATGCTACTAGATGATTTAATATGGGGGTCCCTGCATCAGCTTTGAGAAGGTAGGTCCTGGGTAAAAGAGGATAAGGCTTGTATTGTCACATGCGTGAATAAAATCTTGCATATTTTTTCACCTTTACCTTGGAGTGCTGCCTGCTTTTTGGATTTTTCATATTGGGTAAGCTGTATCCCGTATGTACTGTGCACCCACTTTTTTCCTTTTTTTGTTTTACTTTTCCGATGCTGCCATCATTTCATTATATATATATATATACACACACACACACAGTGTGTATATATATATATATACACACTCCCCTTCAGAGATCAACTGTCCCCCTGAATCCTTTGCTGAACCTGTACAGCAACTGTATACAGTACATTTCATTATTAGAAGTTTATTATTGGAATGCTCCCACAGTTAAAGGGGTTATCCGACTATTTGTAAGTAATGCCCTATCCTCTTGGAGGAGGCCACAGAGTGGCATAATGACAGTATGGATGTAGCAGCAGCATCAGGAAGAGGCCACAGGGTGGCACAATGACAGTGTGGAGGTGGCAGCAGCATCAGGAGACCACAGAGTGGCAAGGTGACATAGTGTGGAGGTGACAGCAGCATCAGGAGACCACATAGTGGTAAGGTGACATAGTGTGGAGGTGGCAGTGCCATCAGGAGACCACAGAGTCACCCGGTGACAGAGTGTGGAGGTGGCAGCAGCATCAGGAGACCACAGAGTGGCAAGGTGACATAGTGTGGAGGTGGCAGCAGCATCAGGAGACTACATAGTAGCAAGGTGACATAGTGTGGAGGTAGCAGCAGCATCAGGAGACCACAAAGTGACCACAAACTATGGCCCCGCCGCACTGAACACACGCTCTGATGCCACACTACTTGCTGGGCAGGACAGCTTTTCCTAGGCAAACTCTGCTAGTTGTGGCCACAAATCCAGTTTGGCTGCCCAGTAGTCCAGTGGATCTTTAATGTGGGGTGGCAGGGTACTATCCAAGTATGCCACCACCTGCTGGTTCAGGTCCTGCTCCAGGTCTAGCTGCTGCTGGTGGTGAGTAGTTCCTTCACTAGGCGGGTGAAGAAAGCTGCTCATCAGCGACTCAATTTGTTGCTGATAGAGCTGGAACTGCTCCTACCCCCCACCCTGCCACAGTAGCCATGGTAGAGGAACGTGAGCGCATAGGGCCCCCTCGGTCAAACCTATTAGAGGATGGATTATGGCGCAGATAGGCAGCGGCTAACTCACTACATAGGATGTCTCTATAGTAGTTCAGTTTGTCCTCCCTCTCAGCGGGTGTAAAAAAGGCCCCCCTTTTGGACCGGTACCGAGGGTTTAACAAGGTGGAGAGCCAGAAGTCAAATGGTGACAATTTGGCTGTCACTACACAAGCAAGTGATCATGCACCGGGCCATTTATGCAAGTTACTAAGAGACTCCCTGCCTCCATCTCCACTGCATACTGCCACAATGTGTCTGGGTCCTCTGCCTCGCCTTCTTCATCGCCCAGTAACTCCTCTGGCTACTCCTGCTCCTCCTCTCCGGTCACCTGTGTAGAAAAAGCACCCATTTCGCTACACATTGCTTGTGCTCCAATGTCCTTCTCTGCCTCCTTCTCCAGTTCAGCCCCCACAGGGCTCATGTGGCCATGAGATCTAGGCGCCACGTCTCCAGTCCCCTGACCAGCCAGATTTACCAGCATCTGTTCCAGAACATGGGCCTGAACAATAGGCAGGTGTCACTCATGAGCTGCCACTGGCTGACATCGAAGTTACACAGGATAGTAGTCCTGTCTGCTTGGATCATCAAGAAATAGTTTATGGCCTTTCTCTTGTCGTATAGTCGGTCCAACATATGGAGGGTGGAATTCCAACTGGTGGAAACGTCACATATCATCCTATGTTGTGGGATGCCATTCTGCCCCTGCAGCTCAATGAGGTTTGTTCTTTGTGGTGTACGAGTGGCTGAAGTGCATGCAAAGTTTCCTGGCCTTTTTTAGGATGTCTTGCAGATGGGTGGAAGACTTCAGGAACCGCTTGACAACCAGATTGAACACATGTGCCATGCAGGGCGCATGGCCCAGCCCTCCTTGATGCAACGCTGAGACCATGTTCTTCCCGTTGTCGGTCACCATGGTTCTGATTTTGAGTTGTCACAGAGAAAGCCAGGATTCGATTTTTTTTATGAAGGACACGGAGCAGTTCCTCCCCTGTGTGCCTCTGTTCACCCAGGCAAACGAGGTGCAGAACAGCGTGACACCACCGTGCCCTGCACATGTGGTATGCTGGAGGGGCACTGTGAATTGTCCCTGCAGTGGAGGCTGAGGACACAGTGGAGGATTAGGAGGCAGTGGCGGACATTGTCGCAGGACTAACGACGTGAGAACGTGAAGGCGGAAGCGGCGTCACCTGGCCAAGTTGCTGGTGTGGCTGTGCAGGAACCACATTCACCAGGTGAGCCGTAAAGGACATGTATTGTCCCTGACCGTAGTTACAGCTCCAAACGTTGACTCTGCCGTGCACTTTGGCAGACACCGACAGGCTCAAGGACTGGCCCACCGTCTGTTCGCCATACGTGTGCAGGGCTGGTACTGCCTTATTGGCAAATAAATGACAGCTTGGGACTCTCCACCTCGGCTCGGCACAAGCTATCAGTTCTCTGAAGGGTGCAGAGTCTACCACATGGAACGGGATGGACCGCAGTACCAGCAACTTGGCCAGAAGCACATTCAGCTTCTGCGCCGCTGGAGGAGTGCACGCATACTGTTGTCTGTTGGCAATCGCTTCGGTGATCGATTGCTGATGGAATGATGGGCAGTGAAACCAAACACCAGCAACAAGCATGTTGTGGCTAGGGCTGAATGGAACCCATGGAGCGGAATCCTCAGCATTACAGCATGTACAGGCGACGGAGTCCAGGATTGCAGCGGTGGACAGAAGAATTATCGCTGAGCATGGCGCCCAGGTCCTTGGCGGCAAGTGGGGGGACAGCGGCAATTTGGATACCCAGTCAGTGCAGCAAGGTGTAACAGAATTGTTCCTATTACCCAGGCTGTAACCTCCCCTACTGAACCATAAATGCTGTGGAATGATTTCTCCCTATCCTTTCCCTACACCTTGAATAATCTTTCCCTGAACTTGTAAATCATTTTTTTAGCACAATGAAGTCTTTCTAGCACTGTCCCTATCGCCTGCTGATGTCTCCCCCTGCACTAAGTACACTGGAAAATGGCAGAATTCAAGATAACTGAGGCTATTTATAGGGCTGTGACATCACAGAGCTGGCTGCTGATTGGCTGCATGCATGGCATTATGTGTGATCTTATGTTCCCAGAGTTCTTTGCTCCACGTCCTCACACGTGCAGCAGCTATTTTCGGAAAAAATGTGATTCGTTACCACGAAGCGTGAGGAAATTCGGATTCGGTGTGAAACAAATTTTTCCTGAAATTCAGATTGAATTCCACTTTGTCAACTTCAATTTGCTCATCTCTAATTGTGACGCTTCGACTAAGAAGTCTTTATCAAGCAGTACTTGATAAAGACTTCTTAGTCAAAACATTGCAATGTTTGCTGCTGGTTGAATAAACACAGTTTTTTTTTTACACTGGAAGAGTGCTGCAAATTTACTATTCTACTACTACAAGGGATCCCCAGCCTGGATCCCTACCTGCGGTCACTACCCTAAACTGGACCTTCTCATCAGGTACCTGGACTATTGGCATGATGCTTACCCCACTAGTCGGCTTGCAGTGCTGTTTATCTTCTATTGCTATCGTTTGGATAGGTCATCAGTATCTGCTCGTTGGGGGTCCAACAACCAGGACCACAATTCACTTGATTGGGGCTGATCTGCACCTGGGCCAGGTGACCAATGGTGACGTCACTGGCCTAGGGTAAGCAGTCAGAAGGCCCCAGTGGTAATAGGAGCTGATCGGCAGGGGAACCCCCACCAATCAGATGTTGATGACTTATCCAGTGTATAGGTCATCAGTTGCAAATAGTCAAATAACCCTTTAAGGAAAGCAGTGAAAGCAGACTGTTCTGATCTAACTTGCTCTTGCCTTGGACTAGGGCCCTTGTAGTTATTTGAACCAGGAAAACCTTCTCACAAAGCAGCAGGTAGCAGCAAGACACTGCAAAATGATAATGGGGCCCCCGCAGGGATGTTGAGAAGGTGAGTCCCCTATCATGTTTTTATATGGAAGTGCAGTACCCCAGACCTGGGAATATCTGCAATTATTTTATTATGTATTGTATTGTTATGTTATGGCCATGTGTTCCAGCATAAGACATATGGTTTACAATGGTTAGCAGGAACAGGGCTAACCACTCTGTTATTTCCCTCTTGGTAGTAGTGGGCTGGTCCTACTTCCTGCCAGGAGGGGGAGTTTGAGTACCAGGAGAAAGGAAACACATGCCAGAGCTCTTATTCCAAGGGACTGTATTCAGTTCTTCTATGAGACTTTCACTCTAGGAGATTGCCAGAATGAAGAACGCTGCTTCCAAGAAGCTTCAGAAGTCTAGACAGCATAGTTATCGTCGAAATCACAGCTTTACAGACCCTGCTGCTGGTGAGGGAAACCAGGGCAGGCACCCATCACCTGGAATAACCACCATGCCATACTAACTTCAAGCCTGTATCTCATAGTGGACAGCTATCTCCACAAGTGTTTGCTAGTGCCATTTAATTGTCACTCAACCAGACACTATGCCTCCTCATCTGGAGCCAGAAACTGCACTTTATACTGAATACTGCTGGATATGCCACAAGTTTTATTTTGCACAGTAAAGAGAGACTTATAAAATTCTGGCCTAATTCTTCAAACTACCTTTCTACTGCACCAATACCCAGGGAGCAGTGGCCTGAAGGAGTTCCCCAGTGACACAAAACCTCATCAGGCCCCTACCACTCCCATCTTCTGCACCAGCTGCTCAGGGGCTCACTGCAGGCGCATTGGCTGGTTGAGCTGCTGTACACTTAATATCTGTTTGTAGTGCAGTCAATGTACTGTGCCACTTGTGCAAGAAGTGGGGAGCTAAGTGCCCACCGGGGACTCATCTGCTGTCTGGTGGGCCAAGCTGAGATAAGGATTGTACAGTTGGATTTCACAGTAGCCCAAGTAGTCTGGCAGTGGCCCTTCTTTCTACTAAGATAGGGATCTGATAGGGAATCGTGATTGTGTGTCACAGTGGAAACAGTGAGCAATGACAATGTACAGCATTGTTGGCACTATATAAACGAAATAACTAGCATCAAATAAAACAACTAGTGACCATGAATATACTGTACACTTCATAATAATGCATATTTTATACTAGATTACCTAATGTTATAAAAATATATCACAATCTCTCCTTAGTGCATCTAGATTTGTATGCAACCTGCATATTTTAGGTCTTTTCTTCTATTCACTGTTTTAGTTGAGGGATGTTTTGACTGAGGAGGTTTCAGTAGGGAAAGGGGAAGCAGACTGCTGGAAAGCAAGATACAAGCCACCTTCACCAAATAAGATACTGTATTTTTCTCCCTAAAAGACGCACCTGCCCATAAGACACAACTAGGTTTTAGAGGAGAAAAATAAGAAAAAAAAATGTTGTATCAGACCTCAGATCAGACTCCCAATGTTAATCAGGCCTCAGTTCACACAAACAAATAAATAAACTCAGCTCTCCTGTTCCAGATGCTGATACTGCTCCTGAGATCTAGTGCTCTTCCTGCCACTCTGTGCTGTGACCTGATGTCCCACAGTCTGAGGCCACAAAGCATGCCTGTATCCTCATGCTGTGCGCAGGTTTCAGCACAGTGTGCAACAGCCGAAGACCAGGGAGTGTTACCATCTCCCACCACCTGCTCCTTTATCAGACTATCATCTTTTTCCTCCATGGCAGTGGCGTAGCTAGAAATGACTGGGCCCCACAGCAAATTTTTGAATAGGGCCCCCCTCCCCCAGTAATTTTTTCACAACCCCTTCCTTTCATGCTGCCCCCATTCGTGTGCCTAGTAAAGATCGCTCTCTCAGACCAGGCCCGGCAGCTGTTCCATCCGTTTTCTACACTGTCTATACTGTCACTGTATATCATTTCATTGTGTAATACTGTTGAGGGGGCCCTGGCAAAATCTTTTAGTCTTCCTCCTCCTGGATGGGCCCCTTCTGGGTCAGGGCCCCAAAGCAGCCGCTTCCCCTGCTTCCCCTATAGTTACGCCCCTGATCCGTGGCTATCACCACTAGGATACTGTCATCTATCAGTGAGTTTATTTCGGTACCTTTTTGTCTGCCATTGTTGATACATGCTTCATATATGACTGTCTGGTTTTGTGCAGTTTAGCCCTACTATGAGTCCTCGGAGTATCTGAATACCAAGAGACTCTCTTAGTACTTGGGAAAGGTGCAGCAGGGCCCCGTGGGAGCTGGAGTGGAGGATGGGAGTGGTAGTGCAAATGGGTGTTGTAGTGGTCACGGTGTCCTACCTCAGGCCGTCGCCCCCTGGGGTCCGTTGAAAGTGATGGCGTAAACTGTAGTGTGGTGTGGTATAATGATGAGACCGGTTTTAACAAATCCCCAGTACTTTAATGGGCATGAAGCTTGACAGTTTCAGAACATCATGGAGGGCTTAGATGCATTAAAGTCCATCTCTAGACACATGACTTGAACATTGCAAACAGGGTAAAGGAGTCTTTAGAGTAGGGGTGCACAACGTTTTCTGGTTGGGGACCACATTGCTATACTGAACCATCTTTCTTTTGGAAAACGACTAGAGGTGCTGCCCATGGACTACGGTCTTTGATAATATTAGCATCCTTCATCTTTTGGATTATCTTTTTGATAGGTTGGTACATAGCTGGTGGTATAGGCCTGAACTTTTCATATATTGGAAGATAAGAGTCAGTAGGGGTGGTGATTTTGATAAAGCTGACTCCTCCATAGTCTGAAGGATGTTTGCTGAAGGCTTGATGATGTTCTTTTACAATCTTGAGGACTCCTTCAATTTGATCAGCAGGTGTGGAAGTATCTCCCATGTGGAGTTTTATTCACCACATTGTAGTTGGAGTATGTTCTTGGGTGATCAGATTCTGATTAGACAGTGGCTGCCGGTACACTTACAATGTCTTGGAAAGCGACAAGAAACAGGTGAGCAAGAGGGTAGTGTTTTGTTAGTGTCACACTGTTATTGCTTAAGTTCAGAAGACAAATTGTTACCTTTCCATGGGAGACAGTCATTAGGCTTCTTGCTGCTCGGACCAGAAGATAGTGTTCCAGGTTGATGGGTTCGATCAAGGCCTGGGAGTCTTTGCCTTGGATACCTGGACAGGTTTGGCACCACAAGAGTGTTTCGGTACAGAGTTTCAGGATCACTGGGTGGTTATCTCGAATGCGAGCACAGCAGATAACAATCTTCCTTTTTCATTCTCAAATTTCTGTTAAGCACTTAGTACACAGATGGTCTGTTGGATAACCTTTTTAGTAGAAGTTGAAGCTGTAGGCAAAGACTTGCGTAGTGCTTTAAGTAGCTCTCCATAGCAGTTTCTAAGGACATTCATTCAAAGCACTACTGGAGGATTCTTGTCTTCTCTGCGCTTTCACTACAATAATGCCTTGTTGAAGTACAGTTGTTCCTCTTACTTGAAGGGTTGGTTCCCAGTACACATGCACTGGCACTGCTTTGCCATTTATGGCTATAATGCTCAGCCAGAATTCTGGTGGCTGTCCCAGTATTTCTCAAATGCAGCTTGCTAAATCGTAACTTGACAACCAATGTCCAGCAGAGCAACAAAAGAAACCCAATTAATTAGTCCTACATACCTAGGCATCCAGCTGGGATCTTCTGGACCTACTGTCTTTCCAACCGCGGGGCAGTCCTTAGCCTCAGGGGCTGCCTTTTAACTCCCAGCACATCCTCTCTGTATGGTCTTGTTTGTGTTCATCAAAAAGGTCAGTGGGCCGTCTCTTTTGTGCTAAGTCTCTTTAAGTTTAGGAGGGAAATGCTTTCTAGGCAATGGAGTCTCATTCTCTAGCAACAGGGGTTTAACCCACTGTCCAAGTTTTTGCCACATTTTCTCCATACTTTTAGTCAGAAGATTAACTTGATCTGTTAGGACAGCAACAGCATCTGGAATTGGAGCTTGGGCTTCTTAGCTAGCCAACAAACTAATTTTTGGAGGCATAGAAGGCCTATTCACTAGCATTACAGCAGGTTTGGCAGGTTCTGGTTGGCGGTATTTGCCCAGAATGCTGATAGCAAGCTCATTAAATTCTAGGTGTCACCACGGTGGGCAGGAACACATAGACAGTGAGCCCTAATTAGAACCCAGCCCGCTTTCCCTGCCTTCTTGCAGTGCAAGTCCGCAACTTGGCAACATTATCTGCTCTGCTAGGTGCAATACAGACAGAGAGACGAACAACACAGAAAACATGGTCGCATGGGAATGGGTCAGAACCAGGCGGACAAAACAGTACAAAATGACGAGACAGGCGGTAGTCAGCCAGGTAAATTAGTGAAACTAGGAAGGTGGAGTTTGGATGTTGGGCTGCCAGCATCTTTAACTGGCTCCTTAAAGTTTCTGTACCCTTAGAATTTTGTCTTGGTTTTCTGCTTCATGGGGGTCTACAGGTATAACAGCCTTCAGGGCTTCCGAGAAAGATTATGCAAAGTCTCTGAGTGACTCACAGGGCTGCTGTCTCTTGCTAAATAATCTTATCTTTATCTCAGACGAAGTCCTGGGTTCAAAAGTAGCATAGTCTTTCAAATATCTGTTCCACAGAGCTTTTCTCTGAGCTTGGCCAGGATTTCACTTCTCTTAGTGTGGCACCTTCTAATTGGCCAATGGAAATTTCCAGCTGTTGTTCTGTAGACAGTGGGTACAACCTCAATATAGCCACTATTTTCTCTTTAAAATATCTTAGTATGGGCTTCCCCGGCATAAAGTGGAATGGTTAAAGGCATCATACATCCTTACCTAACATACCTAGGTGTGAAGATAGGTCTAGACCCCAGTCAACTTTTCTCCCTAAACTACACCCCCCTCCTGAAAAATATCACGGAAACACTAACTAACCTGGGCCTCCCAATCCTCTCCTGGTTTGGGAGAAAGAACATCTTTACTTTGCTGGTTTTACCCAAACTGACATATCTCTAGCAAGTCCTACCCATCCCATTTCCAACCACTTACTATAAGTCATTGAGATACATTTTTAGTTCATTTGGAACAAGAAAAAAGCCCGCCTTTCATATAACACCTTGAGTCGCCCTAAGCCCCTGGGTGGGATAGCACTCCCAGACCCCGAACTATATGGCAAAGCAATCCTTCTCTCTAGGGTGGTTGACTGGGTGAGAGCCCCTCCAAATAAATCCTGGGTTTCCATGGAACAATCCATATCAGGCACCAACTTCAAAGCTCTACTACTAGGCACCAAAACTCAGCTTCCCTTCACAAAATACCCCTCTCATTAAAGCAACTCTCTCCGCATGGAAGTGGTTGCAAACAACGCAATACTCAATTCCCCTACCTTCCCCGCTATTACAAATTGAAAATATACTCCAATTAGCTCCAAAAGTCTTATATAAGGGCCTCCTCTCAAAGATAAGATGCTCCACTACCCAGATCTCTTTAGTGACACTTGTGTTCTTAATATAGAAGAAATGAGACAAAAACTAGAAGTTAAATGTACCCATATTAACTCCCTTTATTTTATTAGAGCCTATATTTCCCAAAATGTCAGCATAGGAGACCTATACAGAACTCAAGTGTGGATTGAAAGCCTAATTAGTAACCCCGCTGAAGACCATCTCGCAACTTTACAATAGACTGAAAATACCCCCAATCAAGACCACCCCAGCCTTTATTAGACAATGGGAGAAAGACCTGGACCTCACCTTTTCCGATTCAGATATAGTTTGCATACTTAGCTCCCCACAAAATCCTCCAGGTGCATTAGATTGCAGGAAAATGGATAGAAAAATTATCAAGAGATGGTACAAAACTCCTGATAAGACGTGCTTGTTCTTGACGTCTGCCTCTGACACATGTTGGAAATGCTCAAAAGGGAGGGGTACCTTTTACCACATATGGTGAGAGTGCCATACAATTCACCAATGGTGGAGACAAATCTTCCAAAGGCGTAATTTGATTTGTGGGAGTGCAGTCAAACTTTCCCCTGAGTCAGCCCTATTGAATCTATATCCCCCTACTTAATCTGGTTCTGATATTCAACTTTATTCAAATATATGATAATGTCAGCCAAGTTCCTAATCCCGAAATTTTGGCTTTCTGAGGACGTTCCACCGCTGGAACAATGGTATCTTAAAATAGACCAGATATGTAGGCACTGGAAAGACTGGAAACACATGGTTTGATCTGACATGTTTTCCTTTTGGATCAAATGATGTCTGTGTTGTTTCTGGTGCTTGCCACTCCTTCTTTCCCCAGGTGTGGCTATTATGGTCATTTAACCTGCTCTATTTATTGTTTTCTCCCATGATGCTATGCGGTTTATAACTTCTGCTGGGGTTGTGGATAGCTGGTGTGTAGATCTTGGCTGAGTTCCTGGTGCTGCCATAGTCACTTGAAGTTAAGTGTTTTCTTTCCCTTTTGTATTTTGTTTGGGTTATTTTGTGTGTTGCATTTCCCTGTCATTTGTATTAAGGCCTGAGGGAGACTTCTGTTCGTCCTTCCTTTTGGAGGAACAGAATGTCTCAGTCCTGACATTAGTACCAGGGTGCTATAGGGTGAGTTAGGACACTAGGTATTCCTGTGTATGAGCTCACCTACCTCTGAGGCCTGTTCATACTAGTAGTTAGTCAGGACTTTGATTAGGGTTTTACTAGGAGGTGTCCATCTCCTTTCCCTAGCTCCAGGCCTTATTCCCCCACCCCTTTACCTCCTATGTTCGGTTTGGTGTTTCCCTCCCCACCTGAACGTAACAGTAGTGTGGTGCGGTATAATGATGAGACCGATTTTGATGTAACCGATCCACAATACTTTACTGAAGCCGGTCAGCAGGTGATCCACACAAGCACTATTCGCATAAAATGCAGGCTTTACAGTCAACTCATGTAATTCCAAAAGGATGTATATGGGGATGTATATGGAGGCTAGCTCCTATCTCTCACAATCAGACCGGTCAATTTCTCCTTTTCATGGCCTAAAGGGATGTACTTTCTTTATCATCAGATATAACGTGCTGCCCATAATTATTCATACCCCAGGCAAATTTTGACTTAAAGTTACTTTTATTCAACCAGCAAGTAATTTTTTGACGGGAAATGACATAGGTGTCTCCCAAAAGATAATAAGACGATGTACAAAAAGGCATTATTGTGGAGGGAAAAAAAAAATCTCAGCTTTTATTTACAATTGAGCAAAAAGTGTATTTATACCCTTCTCAATAATCAATAGAAAAGCCTTTATTGGCTATTACAGCAATCAAACGCTTCCTATAATTGCAGACCAGCTTTTTGCATGTTTCCACAGGTATTTTTGCCCATTCATCTTTAGCAATGAGCTCCAAATCTTTCAGGTTTGAGGGTCTTCTTGCCATCACCCTGATCTTTAGCTCCCTCCACAGATTCTCAATTGGATTCAAGTCTGGACTCTGGCTGGGCCACTCCAAAACGTTAATGTTGTTGTCTGCTAACCATTTCTTCCCCACTTTTGCTGTGTGTTTTGGGTCATTGTCATGCTGAAATGTTCACTGGTGCCCAAGGCCAAGTTTCTCTGCAGACTGCCTGATGTTGTTGTTGAGAATCCTCATGTATTGCTCTTTTTTCATGGTGCCGTTTACTGTGATTAGGTTCCCTGGTCCATTGGCTGAAAAACACCCCCAAAGCATTAGGTTCCCACCACCATGTTTGACAGGGGGGATGGTGTTCTTTGGGTTGAAGGCTTCTCCTTTTTAATGCCAAATGACGCACTGAGGGAGTGCTGAGGAGGCGAGCCTCCATATCTCAGAGCGCCTGCGCCGAATCAACACAGGCGCGAGATTTTAGAAATGCTGACAGGGCCGGCCGGAGGAGGAGATTGCGGCTGGTCCTGTCAATCAACAAGAGGAGGGGGCGGTTTTCTGCGGCTGCTACCAGCAAGTAGACGCCCTACTTGCTGGTAGAAAGGTAATTAGCATATCATAAAAGTAAGTTTTTTGCAAAATCTACTGAACGAAAATTATTAATAACATAAGGTATAGCAATATCGCAGGATAGGGATTATAAGTACACAAAAAAAAAAAATCTGTTTAGTGGGGTGACAGAAGCCCTTTAACCCCTTAAGGACACAGGACGTACCGGTACGCCCTATTTCCCGAGTCCTTAAGGACACAGGACGTACCGGTACGTCCTAACTTAAAATCGGGATTCCGGCGCCGCGGGGGTTAATCGCAACGGGATGCCGGCTGAAATCATTTGACCCCCCCGTATCGGCGATCGCAGAAAACCGCAGGTCAATTCAGATCTGCGGTTTTCTGCATTTCCGGTCCATTCGGGTGTCCTGTGACCCGATGAACCGGAAAAAGACTGCGATCGGTGGCGTAATTATACACCGCCAATCGCAGTACGAAGATTTGAAGAGGCGGTGCTGGCCCTGGTGCTGAACACTGCTGTCCAGGGTGCTGATTGGTGCAGGGGAGAGAGGCGCGAGATTCAAACTTCCTGCGCTCCTCTCTCCCCTCCTCTTCCTGTTCTGCACGAGCACCCAGCAGCATCGTCCAGCACCAGCTCCTGCGTCCCCCTAATCGCCATCCATCACCCTCCTGCACCCATCGCCACCCAGGTAGGGATAGGGTCAGTGAGGGAGAGACACCGTTAGGCAGGGAAAGAAGGGAAAAGTAAGTTAGGAAAAAAAAATGAAAAAGTACTTTTATTCAAAACTTCCATCTATCCATCTATCAGACCCCCCCCCCCCCCCTGCCACATGCAGCATGTCCACCCCGAGGTGATCCTGCCTATGACCGGCTGTATAAGATACGGCCGGTCATCGATCACTTTGGGGCCAAATTCATGGAGGCCTACGTACCTGGAAGGGAGGTCGCGGTTAATGAGTCTCTCGTTGCGTTCAAGGGGAGACTCAGTTTCCGCCAATATATTCCCACAAAGCGGGCAAGGTATGGCGTGAAACTATACAAAATTTGTGAGAGTACCTCAGGGTACACTTACAAATTTTGTGTGTACGAGGGGCGAGATTCCCGTATTCAACCCCCAGAATGTCCCCCCACTCTGGATGTTAGCGGGAAACTCGTGTGGGACCTTATGTACCCACTGCTGGATAACGGTTACCACTTGTACGTGGATAACTTTTATACCAGTATCCCCTTGTTCAGGTCCCTTGCCGCCAGATCCACGTTCGCTTGTGGGACCGTGCGGAAAAATCAACGCGGCCTCCCTGCCTACCCCCTCCAGGTACCTATCCCCAGGGGTGAGACCCGTGCACTTACCAGTGGAAACCTGTTGCTGGTCAGGTATAAGGACAAGAGGGATGTCCTTATGCTGTCCACAATCCACGGTAACAGCACCACCCCAGTCTCTGTGCGAGGTACCGCGGCAACGGTCCTCAAGCCCGATTGTATCGTCGACTACAATCGGTATATGGGAGGAGTTGATCTCTCTGATCAAGTCCTCAAGCCATATAAAGCCATGCGCAAAACCCGGGCATGGTACAAAAAAGTTGCGGTCTACTTGGTGCAGGTTGCCATGTACAACTCTTTTGTACTATCCTGAAGCGCTGGCAGCACAGGGACATTCCTCCAGTTCTATGAGGCAGTCCTCAAGGACCTGATCTTTTCGGACCGGGAAAGAGCAGGCCGGAGTACCTCGGGAACTGGAGGCGCCCGGATTGTCCCTGGCCAACACTTTCCAGGTGTGGTCCCCCATACTGGAAAGAAGGGACGAACCCAAAAAAAGTGCAGAGTGTGTCACAAGAGGGGGATACGGAAGGACACCACTACTCAATGTGACACGTGCCCCGATCATCCGGGCCTCTGCATTATCGATTGCTTCAGGGAGTATCACACTTCCACGGAGTACTAAATTTTTATAATCCCCAACAGTCCACTAGAGAACATAAAACACTATGGCTCTCAGGCTTTGGAGACACGGAAACAATTTTTCTTTCCCCAAAAAATATTAGTTTTAGTGCAGGCATCCTCAAACTGCGGCCCTCCAGATGTTGTAAAACTATAACTCCCAGCATGCCCAGACAACCTACAGTCATCAGCAGGGCATGGTGGGAATTGTAGTTTTACAACATCTGGAGGGCTGCAGTTTTAGGATGCCTGCTTAGTGTCTCCAAAGTCTGAGAGCCATACGTATTGGGCATCGTCGCGTGCGTAAAAGTCGTCGCTATAAAAATAACCTTTGACCAAACGCCTCGGATGAACGGTGTTAAAAATATAAAATAAAAACGGTGCCAAAACACCAATTTTTAGGCAAAATTTCAATTTGAATCCATTTTGCCGGTAATAAAGCAATAACAGCCAAACAAAACTAAATATTTATTGCCCCGATTCTGTAGTTTGCAGAAACACCCCATATGTGGTCGTAAATGGCTATATAGCCCACGGCAGGGCATAGAACGAAGGGAACTCCATACGGTTTCTGGAAGGCAGATTTTGATGGACAGTTTTTTTTTTACACCATGTCCCATTAGAAGCCCCCCCTGATGTAGCCTAGATTAGAAACTCCCAAAAAGTGACCCCATCTAAGAAACTACACCCCTCAAGGTATTCAAAAGTTACTTTACAAACCATGTTAACCCTTTAGGTGTTCCACAAAACTAAATGTAGAAACAATTTTAGAATTACATTTTTTTGTTACATTGCCTCAAAAAAGAGTAATATAGAGCAACCAAAAATCAAATTTACCCCTAAAATAGTCCCAAAACAACAACCACCTTATCCCATAGTTTCCTAGATTCGGTCACTTTTATGGAGTTTCTACTCTAGGGGTGCATCAGGGGGCTTGAAAGGGTACATGGTGTAAATAAACCAGTCCAGCAAAATCTGCCTTCCAAAAACCATATGACGTTCCCCTTCTTCTATGTCCTGCCGTTTAGCCAAATAGTAGTTTACGACCACATATAGGGGTGTTTCTGTAAACTACAGAATCAGGGCAACCCATTTTGAGTTTTGTTTGGCTGTTAACCCATTTTTTCCAGTAATAAAGTAAGGGTTAAAATGGAAAATTTTCCACAAAAAAAAGAAATTTCTAAATTGTTTCTCCATCTGCCATTAACTCTTGTGGAACACCTAAAGGGTTAACAAAGTTTGTAAACCCAGTTTTGAACACCTTGAGGGGTGTACTTTCTTAGATGGAGTCACTTTGTTGTTTGGCAGTTAGCCCTTGTTTTACTCCTGGAAAAAATTGATTATATTGGAAAATTTTCAAAAAATAGAAATTTCAAAATTATTTCTCCATCTGCCATTAACTCTTGTGGAAGACCTAAAGGGTTAATAAAGTTTGCAAAAACTGTTTTGAATACCTTGAGGGGTGTAGTTTATAGAATGGGGTCATTTTTGGGAGGTTTCTATTATCTAAGCCTCACAATGACTTCAAACCTGAACTGGTCCATAAAAAGTGGGATTTTGAAGATTTCTGAAAAATTTCAAAATTTGCTTCTAAACTTCTAAGCCCTGTAACATCCCCAAAAAATAAAATATCATTCCCAAAATGCTACAAACATGAAGTAGACATATGGGGAATGTAAAGTCATCACAATTTTGGGGGGTATTACTATGTATTACAGAAGTAGAGAAACTGAAAATTTGAAATTTGGTAATTTTTGAAAATTTTTGGTAAAATTTTTATTTTTTTTATGCAAAAAAATTAACTTTTTTGACCCAATTTTAGCAGTGTCATGAAGTACAATATGTGACGAAAAAAGAATCTCAGAACGGCCTGGGTAAGTCAAAGCGTTTTAAAGTTATGAGCACTTAAAGTGACACTGGTCAGATTTGCAAAAAATGGCCTGGTCCTTAAGGTGAAATAGGGCCGTGTCCTTAAGGGGTTAAGATGTTCTAATCAGCATCCACAAATATCGGATTTATATTATAGAGATGCACTATCCATGGTGCTGAAAGTTGATAGGTTCTGTAAAATTTCCCAATACTATTAAAGGGAATCTGCCACCACAAAATGATCTGTAATCTGCAGGCAGCAGGTTAAAGAGCAGGAGGAGCTGAGCAGATTGATATATAGATTTATAGTATAATATTCAGGAATACTTGTAATTTATATCTCTATCTGCTTTTTCCAACTTAAAAACCAACCCCATAAACAGCTCTCTGGGGAGGTGTTATTAGTGACTGACAGCTATCTATGTATAAACTAACCCCAACCCTTCACATAGCCCGAAGGAGCAGGCGATTGTTGGGAAAGAAGGATTCCTTCCTGACAATAGAAACATAGAATGTGTCGTTAGATAAGAACCATTTGGCCCATCTAGTCTGCCCAATATACTGAATACAATGACTAGCCCTTGGCCCTATCTTATATGAAGGATGGCCTTATGCCTATTCCATGCATGCTTAAACTCCTTCACTGTATTTGCAGCTACCACTTCTGCAGGAAGGCTATTCCATGCATCCACTACTCTCCCAGTAAAGTAATACTTCCTGATATTACTTTTAAACCTTTGCCCCTCTAATTTAAAACTAGGTCCTTTTGTAGCAGTTTTTCTTCTTTTAAATATTCTCTCCGCTTTACCGTGTTGATTCCCTTTATGTATTTAATCGTTTCTATCATATCCCCTCTGTCTCGTCTTTCTTCCAAGCTATACATGTTAAGGTCCATTAATCTTTCCTGGTAAGTTTTATCCTGCAATCCATGTACTAGTTTAGTAGCTCTTCTCTGAACTCTCTCCAAAGTATCAATATACTTCTGGAGATATGATCTCCAGTACTGCGCACATAAATGAGGTCTCACTAGTGCTCTGTAGAGCAGCATGAGCACCTCCCTCTTTCTACTGGTAATGCCTCTCCCTATACACCCAAGCATTCTGCTAGCATTTCCTGCTACCTTTAAGTCTTCTGAAATAATAACCCCTAAATACCTTTCCTCAGATACTGTAATGCATTGCAGAGGGGATCAGACCCCAGAAGTTGAAGTGCCAGAGTGGGACAAAAATAAAACGTAAAAAAAAAAAAAAAGTTTCAAGTAAAAAATAAAAATAAAAAAAAAGTCGCTTTCCCAAAATAGAACACATAAAATTGTAAAACAAAAAAGGAAATAAAGAAGAAAAAGAAAAACAGGCATATTGGGTATTGCTGCATCCATAACAAATTTGAATATGAAGACACTAAAACATGATTTTTTTTGTTTCAAAAATGAATTTATTGTGTAAAACTTAAGTAAATAAAAAAGTATACATATTAGGTATTGTCGTGTCCGTAACAACCTGTTGTATAAAAATATTACACGACCTAACCCCTCAGATGAACACCGTAAAATTTAATAAAAACTGTGTCAAAAAAGCAATTTTTTGTCACCTTACATCACAAAAATACCAAGTGTTCAAAAAGTCAAATGCACCCTTAAATAGTACCAATCAAACGTCATTTCATACAGAAAAAAAATTTGCTCCTACATAAGACAGTCGCCCAAAAATTATGGCTTTATTATGTAAAACGGGAACAAACAACCAAAAACGTAGTCATATTTGGTATTGTCATGTCCATAACAACCTGCTCTATAAAAATAGCACATGATCTAACCTGTCAGATGAACATTATAAATAACAAAATATAAAAATTGTGCCAAAACAGCAATTTTTTTGTTACCTTGCCTCAAAAAAGTGTAATATAGAGCAACCAAAAATCATATGTACCCTAAAATAGTACCAACAAAACTGACACCTTATCCTGTAGTTTCCAAAATGGGGTAACATTTTTGGAGGTTCTACTCTAGAGGTGCATCAGGGGGTCTTCAAATGTGACATGGCAACTTAAAATTATACCAGTGAAATCTGCCCTCCAAAAACCATATGGCGTTCCTTTCCTACCGGGCCCTGCCGTGTGCCCGTAACAGCAGTTTACGATCACAAATGTGGTGTTTATGTAAACTACAGAATCAGGGTAATAAATATTGAGTTTTGTTTGGCTGTTGACCCTTGCTTTGTTAGCAGAATTTTTTTTATTAAAATGGAAAATCTGCCCAAAAAGTGAAATTCAGAAATTTCATCTACATTTTCCTTTAATTCTTGTGGAACACCTAAAGGGGTTAACAAAGTTTGTAAAATCAGTTTTGAATACCTTGAGGAGTGTAGTTTCTAAAATAGGATCATTTATGGGTGGTTTCTGTTATGTAAGCCCCACAAAGTGAATTCAGAACTGAACTGGTCCTTAAAAATTGGGTTTTGGAAATTTTCTTAAAAATTTTAAGATTTGCTTTTAAAGTTATAAGCCTTCTAACTCCCCCCCAAAAAAAGAAAATGCCATTTACAAAATGATCCAAACATGAAGTACACATATGGGAAATGTAAAGTAATAACTATTTTACATTAAAGGCCTGTTCTGGAAACTCCTCCCCCGGCTCTAACGGTTTCCCGTAAATATGGAGTTGTCATACTTCCATATTTACTGAGGGTAATTGTTAAATCCCTGGAGGAGGGTTTTCTACCTGAGTCAATGGGCGAGGAGGTAATTGTATTAATAAAAAAAAAAAAAGGAAAGGATCCTTTAGATATTGAGTCTTACAGACCAATATCGCTTCTGAACACCAATGTCAAGCTTCTGGCAAAGATGTTGGCTATTAGGCTTTCCAGAGTGATTCCCTCGATTATACATCCTGACCAGAACTGTTTTTTCCCCAATGAAGGTACCCACCACAACCTTCATTGTCTCTTTGCGAACATACTCCCGGTGGGGATTCCCGCTCCATCCTGTCTTTGGACTACTCTAAGGCATTCAACAGGGTGGAGTTGATATTTCTCTGGAGGGTACTGGAAAGGATGGGATTCGGACCTAGATTTATTAATATGGTTAAGCTTCTGTATAAGTCCCCTACTGCCAGACTGAATCTTAATGGTATCTTATCCCCTAGTTTTCTGTTGTCTAGAGGTACCCGCCAGGGTTGTCCCCTGTCACCACTATTGTTTGATATTTATATTGAGCCCCTAGCACTAAGTATTAGGCAGGACATAATTATTGAGGGTTTTGGAGTATAGGGAAATCAAACCAACACTACTCTCCCGAGAGTAATTTATTTAGTTAATTCTTTTGGGGAAGTCTCTGGTCTAGATATTAACTGGTCCAAAACCACCCTTATGTTACTGGATAATTTTGAGTATCGGAGTGAGGGCCTACATACAGTT
Organism: Bufo gargarizans; assembly: GCF_014858855.1. NCBI lineage: Eukaryota > Metazoa > Chordata > Amphibia > Anura > Bufonidae > Bufo > Bufo gargarizans. Next base: position 311,470,939 of record NC_058081.1, read on the forward strand.
TTAAAGATAGTCGAGACAGTGGAATACCTTGGTATGATGATATTGTCTAGGGTTAAGGATTATATTCAGCTAAATTTGTTACCACTAATAAGTAAGTTGAGATAAAAAATTACTATATGGCTGCGTCTACCTCTGACTAAAGCTGACAGAGTATCTTTAATTAAGATGGTAATTTTTCCCCAACTTCTTTACATCCTCCAGAATTCCCCAGTTTGGATTGAGGATAAGTTCTTGAAACTTCTTGAGAGGATAATGAACGACCTACTTTGGGGAAGGAAACTTGAACACTTTTATAAGCCTTTCGAACGGGGAGGGCTGAATCTTTCCTACTTCAAGGGTTATTTTATAGCTGGCCAATTATTGTTATATTGTCGCTGGGAGAAAAGAGCTTTGTGTAAGATGTTTACATTATTGGAATCAGGGAGATTGATCAATCTCGCTCGAACAAGAGTAAAGGGTAACTCGGAAGTAGGACCACTATTAGAGGATGGATGGGGTTAAAGGGTTCTCTTCAGTGCACTCCTTTATGGTATCATTTTTTGGTTGATAAACTGCTTGGTGATAGATTTTGGCAAAAAAGTAATATTATGTATCTCTCTCAGTTGGTAAGATTTCCCAACTTTTTAAATTATTAATTAGTTCACTTTTTTCTAAGTTTTTTTTCACCAAGCCAGAGGGCCTAGGAAAACGACTGTCCGATGGTTATTTCACAGAGGTGGGGACACATTTTTTCTTATTTAAAATTAGTTTTGCACAATTTTTATCATGTAATAATCCAATTTAATATCACTTAATAAATGTGGTTTACAAGAATCCTTGAATTGCCCTCAGTGTGGGTCACAGGGGGCTGACTTTCTCCATCTTATTTGGTTGTGTCCAGATTTAAAATTATATTGGGAATCAATTTGTAATTTTATCACTCAAAAACTAAACATAGCAATCCCGCCGACATCTGAATGTTGGATATTGAATGATCTTTCTAACTTAACTTGTCAAAAGTACTGAATGATCCTTTTGGCTAAAATGATGTTCCTTGCCAGACTTTTAATTATCCGAGTATGGTTTTCTCAAAACACTACAAAATTCATTGAATGGTTATGCTTAGTAAAGAAGGTTAAGAGATACGAGAACATCTTGTACAAGCAGAGGAATTCTGAACAAAAATGGTTTAAGATATGGGGAGAATGGAAGTGGTAGGTTCTTTTTTTTTTTATCTTGTCCGCCCCCTTTTTCCCTCCTCGCTCGCCATTTATTTATTTTATTTATTTATTTTTATTCTAGCTTTATTATCTGATAAACAGGATGAGAGGCAGCGCAGGATTGGGAGATTAGAGTTTGGGTGATTGGGCTGAATATGGGGAGGAAACAATATTTATGTCCTTGACTAATTATGTAATTGTTATTTTGTTCAAATAAAAATTTCATTTAAAAAAAGTTATAACTATTTTAGGAGGTATCACTATATGTTTTTAAAGCAGAGAAATTGAAATTTTGAAAATTGCTAATTTTACTAACTTTTTTCTTATAAATAAAAATGAAATATTTTTACTCAGATTTACCACTGTCATGAAGTACTATATTTGACGAGAAAACAATCTGAGAGTGGCTTGGATAAGGCCTCATGCACACGGCCGTGTATTACTGTACAGCAGCGGCTGCATGAAGCGCACGGCGTCATAGCAACCAATGACGCCGTGCGCTCATGCTGTCAGCAGGAATCCCGGCCGGGTTTCCACGGTCCGCTCTCGGCCGCGGAACACGGCCGTGTGCATGAGGCCTAAGTAAAAGCGTTTTAAAGTTATCACTACATAAAGTGAGGCACATTATTTTAGTTAGATAGGGTTATATATGGTTTTGTCTCCCCCCACCCCTTTCTTTTTCTGTGTCTCCCCCTTTCCTGCTCTTTTATTTCAGATTTTACCTCAAGATGAAATATGGTCCAGTTCCAGCTGGTTTGGACAAGATCTTCCAGGCAACTGTAGCTCCACAGCTGATTGACTGATGCTGTGGAAGAATACCGGGTTCTGATTTGTTGTCCTGCTTTTGGCGGGAAGGATTTCTCCTTTAAATTGAGGTGTTAAGCTGCTGTGCCTTTGCAGCCCCCCGATAGAGAGGGAGAGAGCCCCCAGGCAGCCCCCCGAAGCCCCGTCCTCACCCTTCCCCGTCTGCGAAGTTGTGGCAGACGGGGAAGGTGCCCATGGCAACAGGACGCCTGCTCAGGCGTCCTGCTGTCCATGGTGCTGAATAGATCTATGCTAAAAGCATAGATCTGTTCAGTGTAAGTAAAATACAGTACAGAACCCTATAGGGTTCTGTACTGTATTTTACAGACATCAGACCCACTGGATCTTCAAGAACCAAGTGGGTCTGGGCAAAAAAAATGTTTAAAAAAAAGTGAAAAGTCCTGCCCCTGACTCATCTCACGTACAGGACACATCTCGGGTTAATTTGCATATGTATTAAATAGTTTTTTTTTACACAATAAAAGCACACATAGCTATGGGGATTGGGTATTGCGGATGTGCTAGCAGCCATCTAGCAACCCATGTCCTCAGCTCTATACACAAAATCCAGGTGACAGGTTCCCTTCAAAGTTTGTAAAATCAGTTTTGAATACCTTGAGGGGTGTAGTTTCTTAGATGGGGTCACTTTTATGGAGTTTCTACTCTAGGGGTGCATCAGGGAGCTTCAAATGGGACATGGTGTCAAAAAAACTGTCCAGCAAAATCTGGCTTCCAAAAACCATACAGCGCACCTTTCACTCTACGCCCCGCTGTGTGGCCGTATAGTAGTTTACGGCCACATATGGGGTGTTTCTGTAAACGGCAGAGTCAGGGCAATAAAGATACAGTCTTGTTTGGCTGTTAACCCTTGCTTTGTTAGTGGAAAAAATGGGTTAAAATTGAAAATTAGGCAAAAAAATGAAATTCTCAAATTTCATCCCCATTTGCCAATAACTCTTGTGCAACACCTAAAGGGTTAACAAAGTTTGTAAAATCAGTTTTGAATACCTTGAGGGGTGTAGTTTATAGAATGGGGTCATTTTTGGGCGGTTTCTATTATGTAAGCCTTGCAAAGTGACTTCAGAGCTGTAGTGGTCCATAAAAATTGGGTTTTTGTAAATTTCTGAAAAATTTCAAGATTTGCTTCTAAACTTCTAAGCCTTGTAACATCCCCAAAAAATAAAATATCATTCCCAAAATTCAAACATGAAGTAGACATATGGGGAATGTTAAGTCATCACAATTTTTGGGGGTATTACTATGTATTACAGAAGTAGAGAAACTGAAACTTTGAAATTTGCTAATTTTTTCAAATATTTGGTAAATTAGGTATTTTATTATGCAAAAAAATTATTATTTTTTACTTAATTTTACCAGTGTCATGAAGTACAATATGTGACGAAAAAACAATCTCAGAATGGCCTGGATAAGTCAAAGTGTTTTAAAGTTATCAGCACTTAAAGTGACACTGGTCAGATTTGCAAAAAATGGCCTGGTCCTTAAGGTGAAATAAGGCTGTGTCCCTAAGGGGTTAAATGACATGGTGGATAAATCTTGCGCTGCGGTTGATTACCCCTCTTTTGATAATGCCTTGGAATTGCTTAGGAAGTTTGGCATGAGGGCATTGCTGGCAAAGACTGACATCAAATCAGCCTCTCGCTTGTTGCCGGTCAGGCCTTCTGGTTTTAATTCCCTGGGTTTCCTATTCAATGGTTTTTATTATTTTGATAAATGTCTCCCCATGGGTTTTACATTGTCTTGTTAGTACTTTGAGGCTTTTTCTACTTTTGTTCATTGGGTTATACTATGCTTGTTTCCTTTTAGTGGTGTTCTGCATTATCTTGACGATTTTTTGTTTATTGGCACTCCAGATTCTAATACTTGTTTTCAATTGCGTTTTGGTTTTTTGGATGTTTGTAGTAAGTTTGGTATTCCGGTTGCTGAAGAAAAAACGGTTTTCCCTTGTTTATGTTTTGAGTTTTTAGGGATTACTATTGATACTGTAAATATGGAATTTAGCTTGTCAGACATCAAGTTAGATAAAATCAGATCGTCAATAGTCTCCTTGTTGAGAAAGAAGAAATGTACGTTGAAGGATATGCAGTCTGTTCTAGCTTCACTTCATTTTGCTAGTAGAATAATACCGATAGGTGGAGTTTTTTCTAAGCGCCTATATTTTTCCACCAGGGGTTTGAAATCACCTAGTTCGCATATTCGCCTTACAAAATGTCTAAAAGATGATTTATCCATTTGGTTTGATTTTCTGAATAATTATAATGGTTCTAGTTGTTGGCAAGAATTTGTGGATTCTGTTGCATTGGGACTTTTTTTATGCAGCAGGTAGTATTGGCTATGGTGCAATTTGGAATAGTAGTTGGTCAGATGAGCAATGGCCTAATTCATGGATGAAAGCTGGAGTGACTAGTAACATTGTGCTGTTAAGAACTTTTTCCTGTAGTGGTGGCTGTAGTGATTTGGGGTTCTCAATTTAGTAATAAAAGGATTTTATTGCATATTGATAATAAAGGTGTTTTTTATTTGCCAATAACACTTTGTCGTCTGAATCTGAATTAGTAGTTAAGTTATTGAAACACTTGGTCCTTTTTTGCATGCAATGTAACATTTGGATTAAAGCTAAGTGTATTGCAGGCGCTTTCAATAGTTTAGCTGATTCTCTATCTCGTTTGCAGCTTGCGAGATTCCGAGAACTTGCTCCGGAGGCAGAGCTGGAAGGGGTCTCTTGCCCCGTTCATCTTTGGGATCTTATTTGGGATTAATTGCTGAAAATATCAGATGTTCTTTGGCTCCCAGAACATGGGCTGCTTATGCAGCCGCATGGCGGGATTGGATATTGTTCAAAGATGGGGCCTCTGTAAATAGTAATTGTGATGATTGTAGCTTTGGTTTATTATTAGTCGCTAATTTGTGTGAAAGAAATCTATCCTTTTCTGCAGTATCTAAGACAGTTTATGGTATTTCCTTTTTTCAGAAATTATATGGCACAGAACCATTATCGGCTTGTTTTTAAATTAAGCAGATGCTGAAAGGTTATAAAAAGCGCTTTTGCAATATGGATAACAGAAGGCCTATTTACATTAAGCTGTTTTACCAGAGGTTTGTGTTAATTCTTTCGAAGTGTTGTTATTTCGTACGGCTTTTATCTTTGCATTTTTTGCTGCGCTAAGGATTGGCGAGCTAGTAGCAGTTCGGACAGTTCTGGTTTTACTGTTTTCAGAAGTGTCAGTTAGTAGGTTTATAAATTGAATGAATGGGTTGGTTCCGTTCTTTGTCCAGTGGCCATTGCAAGGGCTTGGTTGGCGGTTCGTCCAGCAGTAGCAGGTCTTTTTTTGTTGCATAGTAACTATTTTCCCTTAACCAGATTTAAATTTTGCACTGTTCTTAAAAAAATATTTGAACTGATTAGGCCTCAGTGATGTTAAAATATCGTCACATTCTTTTAGGATTGGTGCTGCTACAGAAGCAGCTAGGTGTGGCCTAGATGAGTCATTGATTTGCAGAATTGGGCGTTGGGATTCCCATAGAGTTAAGCTTTACGTTAGACCTGATTTAATTTTGTCAGACTAATTTAATTTTTATTTTGCAGGTAGTCATTTGGTGGTATGGATGGTAGGCCACTCATTTATTTTTTGGGCTGAGAAGCGAGCTGAACAAAGAGCTCATTCACCAAATTTATCATTCGACAGCTCGTCTTTGCAGGTCTTTTGATGGGGTGTTAGAAGTTTACTTTGGAAATGATTAATTGTGGAAATTCGGAAATTAATTGCTAAATGGCCTGCCCCTGATGTTCTGTTAATACATGTGGGTGGTAACGATATTGGGAAATTGAAGACCTGTGATTTGTTATGGGAAATGAAACGGGATTTAGCTTTAGTACATTGCATGTTACCTAATACCAAGTTAATTTTTTCAGAAATTGTTCCAAGGTTAGTTTGGTTCAGAGAGGATGCATTCTTTTATAAAAAAATAAAAAAAGCGGGTAAACAGGGCTATGGAAATTTTGTGGCCATTTTATTCCAAAGAAGTTGTTGTGTATTTATTTTTACCGTTAAGTTATAGCATTGTAGAAGCGTGCCATTTGCCTCCATGTTAAATGCCAATAGATTTCCATTATTTAATGTAGTAACCTTCCTATGTATAGACAGGCCTGTTTAACATTGATGAACTTTGAAGCAAAGTAAGACTGTAAACAGCAAAAGTGATTCATATAATCACCTGCAAAATAAAGGTCTGCAAATAACTATTAGTTAAAGGGGCTTTTCAGGCTCCTGATATTGATGACCTAACCACTAGATGGGGTCATCAATATCCAATCAGTGGAGGACAGACAACCCGCACCCCCGCCAGTCATCTGTTCCCTACAGCCTCTGAAGCTGGAACTAGGACTGTGAACAGGAAGCACAGCTCAGTTCAAAGTGTAGTGGCCGTGCCGGGTTACTGCACCTCAGCTCCCATTCACTTTGTGGGAGCCGAGCTGCAATGACCAAGCACAGCCAGTGCTTCCCAAGCCACTCAAAATGCTAATTCTAAGTGTTAAGATACCCAATAATCGCTAGAATTAGTAGAGAGAAGTGCTTGTATATAGTGTTCTCTGTCTCCTTGCTACAGAGGACAGAATTGAGAAAGGCACATAGACCTCTACTGAGTCCATCTCCTGGACTGAGGAAAGAAAGCACAAAATACGAGTGCGTCTCTTGCCTTATTCGAGCAATAGGTGGGGGTCTCAGAACTCAGACCCCACTGTTCAAAACTTTTCATGTGTCTCTGTGACATATCAAACGGTTTTTTAAACCAAGTGTTTGTGTGTGGAGAGACTTCCTAGACTAGATCACATCCACTGTCGAAGGGTTTTATAAAGTGCTGTGTGTACTAAATTTACATATGGTTATGCAGCATTTTTATGAATGTGGCACACTGGATTTTATTTATGCTCAGTGGAATACAGATCAGTCGAGCCTAATACATATTGACTATTGCTGAGCTTCAGGAGATTGCTACAGATTCCAGTGCAAGGGAGCCCTCTGCAGGATCAAAATGGTAATTTATAATGCAGTAAAAATAGTCCATCTCACCCTTCACCGTAATATGTACATGTATATTTCCCAGTTTTTGTAATACGCATTTGGGGGGGAGGTGATCAGGGAGTGTATATGGGGTGATCACCCCCCTGTCATGCTCCATTCAGATGTCCGTATGTGTTTTGCGGATCCGATCCATGGATCCGTAAAACACATACGGACGTCTGAATGGAGCCTTACAGGGGGGTGATCAATGACAGGGGGGTGATCAGGGAGTCTATATGGGGTGATCACCCCCCTGTAAGGCTCCATTCAGACGTCCATATGTGTTTTGCGGATCCGATCCGTGGATCCGCAAAAAACATACAGACGTCTGAATGGAGCCTTACAGGGGAGTGATCAATGACAGGGGGTGATCAGGGAGTCTATATGGGGTGATCACCCCCCTGTCATTGATCACCCCCCTGTAAGGCTCCATTCAGATGTCCGTATGTGTTTTGCGGATCCGATCCATAGATCCGTAAAACACATACGGACATCTGAATGGAGCCTTACAGGGGGGTGATCATCCCATATAGACTCCCTGATCACCCCCCTGTAAGGCTCCATTCAGACGTCCGTATGTGTTTTGCGGATCCGATCCATGTATCCGTAAAAATCATACGGACGTCTGAATGGAGCCTTACAGGGGGGTGATCAATGACAGGGGGGTGATCAGGGAGTCTATATTGGGTGTTCAGGGGTTAATAAGCGACAGGGAGGGGGGGGGTGTAGTGGTGTTTGGTGCTACTTATTACTGAGCTGCCTGTGTCCTCTGGTGGTCGATCCAAGCAAAAGGGACCACCAGAGGACCAGGTAGCAGGTATATTAGACGGTCATCAAAACAGCATCTAATATACCTGTTAGGGGTTAGAAAAATCGCATCTACAGCCTGCCAGCGAACGATCGCCGCTGGCAGGCTGTAGATCCACTCGCTTACCTCCGGTTCCTGTGAATGTGCGCGCCTGTGTGCGCGCGTTCACAGGAGGTCTCGCGATATGATGCGTGACTCGGCCTGAGACAGCCGCCTCCGGACCACGATCCTGCGTTAGGCGGTCCGGAGGTGGTTAAAGGGAACCCGTCAACTTTATGCTGACCTTACTGAGGGCAGCATAAAATAGTGACAGAATTGCAGATTTCAGCGGTGTGTCACTCATGAGCTAAAAGTAAGTGGTTGCGGAGAACCAGCATCATAATCATTGTAGCCCAGGCCTTGAAAAGAGTCAAATCTACTTGAGAAGAGTCACGGTTATTTATAATCTCCTGCTCTCCCCCCATCTGCTGATAATTGGCAGTTCTCTCCTAGAGAGAAAACTAGGTAGAAGGCGGTCAATCATCAGCAGGTGGGCAGGAATTTATGAATGACCATGACTCTTCTCAGGTGGACGTGACTCTTTCCCAGGCCCAGTCTGCAATGATTGTGATGTTGGTTCTCGGCAACCACTTTTAACTTTTAAATGACCGACCGGTCGCCTGTCACTACTTTATGCTGCCATTAGTATGGGCAGCATAAAGTTGATGACAGGTTCCCTTTAATCTTTTTAAGATGCCGCTGTACTTATTCCTGGGTCAGACAGGGCACTTTAAATGGGGAATTAACTTTTACATTCTGCATTTGACCTGACAGTTTATTTTTTTTCAGTGAATACAGTGGAGAAAAAAATATTTAATAGCTTTGCTTTCTTCTCATCGCTCTCTGCAACTCCCCCCCCCCCCATCACTCTGTAAACTTTGGCCGCTTTTATTTGTTTTTTACATATTCTACTTTTTTCAGTGCTTCCTCACTACCCTCCGGTTTTAGTGATTTAAATGCTTTCTTTTTGTCATTTATTACCTCCTTCACAGTTCTATTTATCCACATTGGTTTCTTCTTTTGCCTTAACCTTTTATTCCCATAAGGTATGTCTCACAGTTAGATTTTAGGATGCTTTTAAAAATATCCCATTTTGTGGCTGTATTTTTATTTTTGAGGGCCTTGTCCCAGTTAGTTAAGCCTATGGCCTCTATTAGTTGGCTAAATTTAGCTTTTGTGAAGTTTGGTATTTTTGTTCCTCCCTGAAGAAACACTTTTTTGAATGATAATAGGAAGGTTATTACTTTATGGTCACTGTTTCCCAGGTGTCCCCCAACCTGCACGTCTGTTGTTCTGTCAGAACTATTGGTTAATACTAAGTCTAGTATGGCCGTCCCTCTAGCCGGGTCCTGAACCAGTTCGGAAAGGTAATTGTCTTTGGTTATTGCCAAGAATCTAATTCCTTTATGAGATGCACAGGTTTCAGTTTCGCATGCTTTATTAAAAGGGAATCTGTCACCTGCTTTTACCATTTTAAGCTGACACCATCGCTATGTTCACTAAAGTACCTTATTTCCAGCAGTCTTCTTTTTACTTTATTTAGTTTTGTTCTTTTGATATAAAAGCGCTTTTTATGATATGTTAATGAGGCTCCAAGGTGCCTGGAGGGGCGTTTTTTTCCTTCTCTGGTGCCCAGTGACGCCCCCCTGCAGTGCCCAATAACGCCTCCTGATCCTCAAATAAGGCTACTTTCACACTTGCGCTTGATCGGATCCGTTCTGAACGGATCCGATCATATTAATGCAGACGGAGGCTCCGTTCAGTACGGATCCGTCTGCATTAATAACTTAGAAAAATTTCTAAGTCTGAAAGTAGCCTGAGCGGATCCGTTCAGACTTTCAATGTAAAGTCAATGGGGGACGGATCCGCTTGAAGATTGAGCCATATGGTGTCATCTTCAAGCGGATCCGTTACCATTGACTTACATTGTAAGTCTGAACGGATCCGCTCGCCTCCGCACGGCCAGGCGGACAGCTGAACGCTGCAAGCAGCGTTCAGCTGTCCGCCTGGCCGTGCGGAGGCAAGCGGAGCGGAGGCTGAACGCCGCCAGACTGATGCAGTCTGAGCGGATCCGCTCCATTCAGACTGCATCAGGGCTGGACGGAGGCGTTCGGGTCCGCTCGTGAGCTCCTTCAAACGGAGCTCACGAGCGGACCGACGAACGCAAGTGTGAAAGTAGCCTAACCTCCCACAGCCCCAGCAAACGGTTCCACCCCCTCCCCACGTCATAGTCTACCTTCTAGAAATGCCATGTCATTCTTCCTGTCGGCGGCCAGAAAACTCGCGCAGGCCGCAGGCAACAGCGCTCAGGTTACATCACTGGGCTCAACGCATGCCCAGTGGGACTTTTGAGGCTGTTGCCCTCAGGAGCTTGATGATCGCGAAGGCGCAGGCCGCAGGCGGTACTGCGCCGGCGCGAGTTTTCTGGCCGCCGACAGGAAGAAGGACGGGGCATTTCTAGAAGGTAGACTATGACGTGGAGAGGGGGCGGAACTGTTTGCCGGGGCTGTGGGAGGTTATTTGAGGATCAGGAGGCGTTCTTGGGCACTGCAGGGGGGCGTCACTGGGCACCGGAGAAGGAAAAAAACGCCCCTCTGGGCACCTTGGGGCCTCATTAGCATATCATAAAAAGCGCTTTTATATCAAAAGGACAAAACAAAATAAAGTAAAAAGAAGACTGCTGGAAATAAGGTACTTTAGTAAACATAGTGATGGTGACAGCTTAAAATGGTAGAGCTTTCATTTGGTGGTATTTCATTGCTGCTGACATTTTAACTTTTTTTGTTATAAATCGAAATTTACCGATTTTTTTTGCAAAAAAATGACATTTTTCACTTTCAGTTGTAAATTTTTTCAAATAAAACTACATTTCTATATACATTTTTCTCTAAATTTATTGTTCTACATGTCTTTGATTAAAAAAAATGCAATAAGTGCATATTTATTGGTTTGCGCGAAAGTTATAGCGTTTACAAACTATGGTACAAAAATGTGAATTTCCGCATTTTGAAGCAGCTCTGATTTTCTGAGCATCTGTCATGTTTCCTGAGGTTCTACAATGCCCAGACAGTAGAAACACCCCACAAATGACCCCATTTCGGAAAGTAGACACCTTATTCGCTGATGGGCATAGTGAGTTCATAGAAGTTTTTATTTTTTGTCACAAGTTAGCGGAAAATTATGATTTTTTTTTTCTTACAAAGTCTCATATTCCACTAACTTGTGACAAAAAATAAAAACTTCCATGAACTCACTATGCCCATCACGAAATACCTTGGGGTGTCTTCTTTCCAAAATGGGGTCACTTGTGGGGTAGTTATACTGCCTTGGCATTTTAGGGGCCCTAATGCGTGAGAAGTAGTTTGAAATCCAAATGTGTTAAAAATGCCCTGTGAAATCCTAAAGGTGCTCTTTAGAATTTGTGCCCCTTTGCCCACCTAGGCTGAAAAAAAGTGTCACACGTGGTATCATCGTACTCAGAAGAAGTAGGGCAACGTGTTTTGGGGTGTATTTTTACATATACCCATGCTGGGTGAGAGAAATATCTCTCTAAAAGTCAACTTTTCCAATTTTTTTTATACAAAGTTGTCATTTTAGAGAGATATTTCTCTCACCCAGCATGGGTATATGTAAAAAGACACCCCAAAACACATTGCCCAACTTCTCCTGAGTACAGCGATACCACATGTGACACTTTTTTGCAGCCTAGGTGGGCAAAGGGGCCCAAATTCTAAAGAGCACCTTTAGGATTTCACAGGACATTTTTTACACATTTGGATTTCAAACTACTTCTCACGCATTAGGGCCCCTAAAATGCCCAGGCAGTAGAAACACCCCACAAATGACCCCATTTCGGAAAGTAGACACCCTAAGGTATTCGCTGATGGGCATAGTGAGTTCATAGAAGTTTTTATTTTTTGTCACAAGTTAGCGGAAAATTATGATTTTTTTTTTCTTACAAAGTCTCATATTCCACTAACTTGTGACAAAAAATAAAAACTTCCATGAACTCACTATGCCCATCACAAAATACCTTGGGGTGTCTTCTTTCCAAAATGGGGGTCACTTGAGGGGTATTTATACTGCCCTGGCATTTTAGGGGCCCTAATGCGTGAAAAGTAGTTTGAAATACAAAGGTGTAAAAAATGCCCTGTGAAATCCTAAAGGTGCTCTTTAGAATTTGGGTCCCTTTGCCCACCTAGGCTGCAAAAAAGTGTCACACATGTGGTATCGCCGTACTCAGAAGTAGGGCAATGTGTTTTGGGGTGTATTTTTACATATACCCATGCTGGGTGAGAGAAATATCTCTCTAAAAGTCAACTTTTCAATTTTTTTTATACAAAGTTGTCATTTTAGAGAGATATTTCTATCACCCAGCATGGGTATATGTAAAAAGACACCCCAAAACACATTGCCCAACTTCTCCTGAGTACGGCGATACCACATGTGTGACACTTTTTTGCAGCCTAGGTGAAAGGAGAGGTTAGCAGCAGCTCTGTGTGAAAGGGCCCTAATAGCCCTGTGTGCCTGTCCTGTGAGATGCAATTCCTATGCTAAGTGTACCTGTGTGTGGTACTTCCGGAAACACTCCCCTAAGCATAGGGCAGGGTAGTCAGGACAGAAATAGCATGTGTCACGCCTTATTCCACTCCTGCTACAGACACAACATCTTTTTCGGGGTGGCGCTTGGGTTGAGGTACAAGAAACGACATTGGGGAAATGTCACTCGTGTAGACGGCTCACTACACTGGGTGGATGGGGCCACGGAACCTCCTGGATACAGGAGGTTCTCGATGAGCTCTTCCTGAATTTGAGGAAGGATCCTGTTCTCCCAGCCTTACTGTAGAGAACAAAACTATTGTACATAGCCAATTGAATTAAATATATAGACTCTGTGTATCCAATAACAGTGTGTATGTTTAAATATCATCTGCCTCCGATATGAGACAATTTTTGAAAGCTTTGGAATATGAAGAAGCAGGGGCGTAGAGAGGGAGGGGAGGCAGCCGGGGCACGTGCCCTGTAAGCCAAGGCCGGGGGGGGGGGGGGCGCTGGGCTTCGCTTACCTTTGCTCCCCTGCAGGCCGCGTATTGCACTGCTGGCTGTGTAGGAGAGGCCAGCAGAGGTGTGTGTGTGTGGAGAGCTGTGCTGCTACTGGGAACACAGGACGGATGTGCCGATCATCAAGGAAACAGGTAAGTATTTTATTTTTTTCATGGAGCAGGAGAGGGGTCAAAGGGGGCACAGGGAGGACATGACTAAAGTGAGAGGCCACAAAAAGGACAAAACTACTGTGAAGTAGCACAAAGTGGGCAAAACTACTGTGAGGGGACCCAAGGACATTACTACTGTGAAGGGGCACAAAGATGGGCATAACTACTGTGAAGGGGGTCACAACTACTGTGAAGGGGCACAAAGGTAGGCATAACTACTGTGAAGGAGTTACAAGGAGGACATAACTACTGAGGGGGCAAAATGTGGTATTAGTACTGTGAGGGGACATAATATGGGCCAGCATAACACCCCCTTGTAGATATTTAACATTGACAGTTACTGTCCCTTTCTTATGTGAGTATTCTTTTTTCTCTATCACCACAGCCACCTTGTTCCAGATCCACTAGGACATCACGCCGACGCCAGTAAAACCCTGGATGAGGTAGGACCAGTTGGTTCTTTAATTTATTGCAAGTTCTACATTGGGAGGAGTGGATTAATGCTCTGTAAATTAGTGTTATGTGGCTTAGTGTTATGCAAATTTGAGTGGCAAGTGTGCAGCGGGGTGCAGGAAAGCCTAGCTACACCTCTGAAAAAGCATAACACGTGCAACAGCGCAGTGTATGGTTATACACGCTGTTTGTTAATGCCGTCAAACATGCACTCACCCATAGCTGTGTATGTTGGTGTCACTCAGACATGATTTACTGAGTCTTCAAGAGTTTAGGAAGGGGGAAGAGAAAAAGCAAAAAACTCATTAAAAATTAACAAAAAGAGATAACATGTTTTTCAAAAAAATCCTAGGAGTCCTAGGAGGCTTGAGGGTGTTATATACCAATTTCCAGGGCAATTGGAGTCACTTTGGTTTGGGTCCGAAAATTCGGCAACTCATGACCGAATCTTGAAAGGTTCACTCATCTCTAGTAAGATCCATTTGAAGTTTTTTTCCTTAAAATAATTCTGTACCAACATATGAAAATGGGTCTGCCTACCATTAACTTTCATAATTTTTTTTAAATTTACTTATAAAAAGATGTTAAACATATTTTTCTGAATTATTGGTAATGATAAACCTCCTGTTCCGTAGAGATAATTTCTGTAGACATCACTTTTCAGAAGTCGTTTCAGTATCATTCCAGGCAAGATTACAATAAAAGTTAACACATCTGTTAGCGGGAAGCGATGCAAATGACACAGGGTCCAGCTATCACAATAAGAGTTCACATCCTCCTATCCCATAGAAGTCAATGAGCCACCTCCAGTCTATGGTTCCTATGGTCCATATGGCTGTTAATAGCAGTTCAAGCAACATGAGCACCCCCATAATCATGTACAAAAAATAGAAAAAAATAATAATCAGAAAGTAAAAAACTATTTAAAAAAATCTAAGTTAGAAAATTTCACAAAAAGAGTTGCATAATATGATAAGTTTTAATATTCTAGATATTTATTGGATTAAATAGGTCTTCCGGGGAACAATTAGATATAAAATGGGCCAGGGACAAAGTAGGGGGCATGGTTTAGTGACAAGAGGTGCAAATGATCTTCATTTTGGCTTTACTTCTCCCCTGTACACCACTGGTGCAGGTGGTGATGTAACAGTATGTCATAATTACAGATGAGAGAATCAAATCCATGAAAGTGGAATTCGATCAAAATTTCAGGATAAACTCGATTTGCCGCAAAGCCGAATTTCTTCATGCTTCATGGTAGCGAATCGATATAACCTGAAATAGTGTAAAAAACTAACAAAACAAAAATCATATTTACCTTCTCCATTTGCTCGCAATAGGCTGGCTGCCGCGATCTTGATTGAAGATCTAGACCAGCGGTTCTCAACCTAGGGGTCGCGACCCCTTTGGGGGTCGATCGGCCCTTTTTGGGAGGGTCGCCTGAGGCTTCCTATTGTAGGGCGCCCGTGTAGCGTTATACTACCCTACCTCGTGAGCAGTGGCGTCGCCAGGGGGGGCCAGGGCCCCCCCTACATCATGCTGTGCCCCCCCAACTAAAATGCCCCCGTTCCCGCCCCCCAAGTGAGCCACCGCCGCAGTCAAGCACAGGGAGATGAGCGCTTCCATTGCGCTCATCTCCCTTGTAATCTGCCTGTGCTGCGGCGGTGCAGGGGAGGGAGAGGTGTGTCCCCTCCCCTTCCTCTGATAGGCTGCCGGCGCACTAGGCCGGCAGCCTATCAGAGGCCGGCGCAGGCGGCGCGATGACGTCATCACGCTGCCTGAGCCTTACAGCGCGGGACACAGGCCAGAAGAGGCCTGCATCGCATCGCTGACACTGAGGTAAGTATAAGTGTTTTTTTTATTTTATTACCATACTGGCACATGATGATGATGATGATGGGGGGGACTTAATACTGGCTGGCACATGATGATAATGGGGGGGGGGGGACTTAATACTGGCTGGCACATGATGATGATGGGGGGGGGACTTAATACTGGCTGGCACATGATGATGATGGGGGGACTTAATACTGGCTGGCACATGATGATGATGGGGGGGCGACGACTTTATACTGGCGCATGATGATACTGGCACATGATGATGATTGGGGGGCGACTTAATACTGGCACATGATGATGGGGGGACTTAATACTGGCACATGATGATGGGGGGACTTAATACTGGCACATGATGATGTGGGGGCTTAATACTGGCACATGATGATGGGGGGCTTAACACTGGCACATGATGATGGGGGGGCTTAATACTGGCACATGATGATGGGGGGGCTTAATACTGGCACATGATGATGGGGGGGCTTAATACTGGCACATGATGGGGGGTATGTAATGGGGGTCACCACAACATGAGGAACTGTATTAAGGGGTCACGGCTTTAGAAAGGTTGAGAACCACTGATCTAGACCGAAATCCTGCGTGCGGTGATGTATGATGCCACCACGCTGGCTGGTGTGATGAAGTGATCTCGGGACGTGTGAGATTTCGCCCAGATCTTCAAGCAAGATGGCGGCGGCTGGCCCGTCACGAGCAAATGGAGGAGGTAAGTTTGATTTAAAAAAAAAATTATGTAAATGTTACACTCAGATGCCACGATCATGTATGAACATATGAACACGGCATCTGAGGGGGGTACAATGATGGGGGGGGCGGGTGGCGCTATCGCAGCTCCCTGTCATTGCACCCGCTACTTCCCCCAAAAAAGTAATTAGTCATAAAGCAAATTTTTAATCCGTAGGCTAGGTTTACATCTGCGACTGTCATAGAACAGCCTGCTGGAGTTCTCCAGATCTGGCATTGCCGCAAACTGCTGCTTGTCCCCATTGATTATAAAGGGGTCCGGCAGAGATCCAGCTGCTACCACGCAACTATGTCAGGAATCGGTCAGACAAAAAAAAAAAAATTCTGAACGCAGCATTTTTTGTCAGGCTGATTCCCGGCATTCTATACAGAGGCAGCCTGCTGGAGAGGACAGCCGCAGGTGTAAAACTAGCCTTAGAAATACGTTTTATTTTTATGAAAGTAAGGTACTCGGTGGACCATGGGCGCGGCTCTTCCATTTGTTGCATCTGGCTTCCCATGTATTATCACTACCGGCTCGGAAATCTTAGGGACTGTCAATCAAATAACAGTGGGAGGTATTACTGGCAGTGCAATGGTGCAGCAAACAGAGCTACCCCACCACAATGCACCAAGAACCTTATATGCATAGAAATAAAAAGCATTCCTCAGGATTAGGCCTCTTGCACACAAACGTTTTTTTTCCGTTCCATATACAGAACTATTTATTTCAATGGATCCGCAAAAAAAAACAGAAGGTACTCCGTATGCCTTCCATTTCCGTTCAAAGATAGAACATGTCCTATTATTGTCCGCATAACGGACAAGGATAGTACTGTTCTATCAGGGGCCAGCTGTTCCGTTCCGCAAAAAAACGGAATGCACACGGACGTCATCTGTATTTTTTGCAGACCCCAAAATACTGAAAAAACCATACAGTCGTGTGAAAGAGGCCTTAGCGAACCGGATATTCTCAGGTAAGGTATGGTAATATTTCAGGATACCTGCCCTACATCGTGGTAAAGCACTGGGACCCACAGTTAAACACAGTGCAGGCAAATGGAATAGATCCTCAAGGTTCAGTAGCATTTGATGTCATCACAGACATAGCTTGACTGGAGCAAACATTAATTACTTGGTGAGATCGTCTGGCAGTAGTCAGAAATGTGTGCTGGCGTCTCCTCTGTAGGTCACTAGTACTGCACTGGGTACAGGAATGTATATAAAGAAAACAAAGACAAAAACTGGAATGTTTTCCTGGGTACAGGAATGGGTGTACCATAATGGGCACTGGCAATAAGATTGCCTTTAGAACCCTACATGTTACTATAAGTTATTATAGCACACACCCTATATGCTAATTACCCTTCAAGAGTCATCTGGGCAGAGCCATCATGGTGAAGATTCACACACTCAACTCCTGGTTTGGTTGACAATCCACGGGCCAGGATACATCACTTCTCCGTCATGTGTACAGCCTCAGCTTCATCTGTGTACCGCATAATGTCTAGCATATATATGGACATGCTGCACAGCAATACAACACTATGGTAGTAGTTTCTATAGGAACATCAAGTGACTCTGCTTCTGCCTCTCAACTATTGGGGTGCTACAGCGGTCACTTTTAGGGTATGCTCCCACATAGGGGTGCACGGGAAAGCTGATGTGAAGTTTTGTATGCCGTTTTTGATCGGTTTTCTGCAAATAAAAAAAAAATCTAAACAAGTCATTTGTTCAGTGTGTGAATGGAGTTGTAAAACATCATCTCATTGCAATATAACTTCTGACTATAGCAGCCATACCACAGTGACATCGCTGCGTGCGAACGTGCCCTATTAGCGTGCCAGACGACGCTGAAGGTGGTTTCTTATTCACATCATTTTTTGTATTTTGCGTTTTTGTTTTTTATTTAAATTTGAGGAAAACTTTTTACCAGAAAAAAATAAGTTGCAGTGAACCGTCCTAAAGTAAAATTAGTTGAAAGAGGCATAAAAACAGGAGTGATTTGCACACAAATGGGCTTCAAACTTGGCACAAAAGTTTTATTTACAGGGTTAAATTAATTCAGGCCACTTCAGTTTTTTATCACGCGTGTGAAAAACGCATTGCACCTGTGCGGAAAAAACTGAACAACTGAACGCAATTGCAGATAAAGCTGTCTGAACTTGCTTGCAAAATGGTGCGAGTTTCACTGACTGCATCTGGAGCCAATCCGTCACGCTCGTGTGAAAGAGGCCTAAGGCTAAGTTCACACTTCAGTTATTTCCATCAGTTATTGTGAGCCAAAACCAGTAGTGGAGCTACTCAGAGATCAGGTATAATGATTTGATTTCCTCCTGTCCTGTTTTTTACTCACACCCGGTTTTGGCTCACAATAAGGGCTCATGCACACAAATTTATTTTCTTTCCGTGTCCGTTATATTTTTTAGGCGGACTGTATGTGGAAGCATTAATTTCAATGGGTCTGCAAAACAACACAGAAGTTACTCCGTGTGCAATCCGTTTCCGTATGTCCGTTCTGCAAAGAAACGGAACATGTCCTATTATTGTCCACATTATGGACAAGGATAGCACTGTTCTATTCGGGGCCAGATGTTCTATTCCGCAAAATATGGAATGCACACGGACATCATCTGTAATTTTTGCGGATCCGTTTTTTACAGACCACAAAATACACACTGTCATGTGCATAAGCACTAACTGATGGAAATAACTGACATGTTACCTCAGCCTAAGGGCTCATGCACATGACCGTATGTATTTTGCGGTCTGCAAAACAAGGACCCGCACCTTACGGACAAGAATAGGACATGTTCTATTTTCTTGCGGAAAGGCCTTGCAGAAACGGGAATGAACTCAAAGTAATTTCAGATTTTTTTGTCCGGACCCCTTGAAGTGAATGGTTCCGCATACGGGCCACAAAAAAAGAAAAAAGAAAAAAAAAGAATGGAACGGACAAAAAATACATTCGTGTGGATGAACCATAAAATTTTTATGAATTGGGACCACTGATCTCACACTGCCAACATACAGGGGCTGACGCCCCACATTATATGCAGTTGAGCCCAGTGGCCCAAATTCACTTGACTCTTTAAAGGGAGTCTGTCACCACATTTTAGCATGTTAGACCGTTAAAATAGGGTTATGTGATCCAGCCAGAACATAAAAACGGTACCTTTGTTGTAGAAAACAGACTTTTCCTTTTTGCCAAAAATTAACTTATAAGATTATGTTCTGAGCCCTCTCAAGTGCCCAGGGCGGTCTCTCAATCCTCGGAGCCCCAGGCAGGCACCTCCTAAACGGCTCATAACCCCGCCCTCCGTGCGCCTCTGTCCGCCCGTTTACTCCCCTCCCCTGTCCTTTTCCACTGCTGCTGTGTGCGGTCCAAATCGTAGCGGGCGCATGCGCAGTAGGTATTGCGATGCCCTGCCAGGAGCGGGCATCGCATTGCGCATGCGCCCGCTACGATTTGGACCGCACAGCCACAGTGGAAAAGGACAGGGGAGGGGAGTAAACGGGCGGACAGAGGCGCACGGAGGGCGGGGTTATGAGCCGTTTAGGAGGTGCCTGCCTGGGGCTCCGAGGATTGAGAGACCGCCCTGGGCACTTGAGAGGGCTCAGAACATAATCTTATAAGTTCATTTTCGGCAAAAAGTCCGTTTTCTACAACAAAGGTACCGTTTTTATGTTCTGGGTGGATTACATAACCCTATTTTAACGGTCTAACATGCTAAAATGTGGTGACAGACTCCCTTTAAAAACACCAGTTATTCTAAATAGGAAAAATTGTCCGTCTGCCCATTTTGATGCCGGTTCTTGTGCCCAGAACCTGTTCGGACCAGGCTGAACTCAACAGAATTTGGTGTGGGCACCAACTGAGTGCAAGATCAGTGGCCTGAATTGTTTTAACCCTGTAAATCACAGTGTTTTGTGCCAGCTTCTATGCCCATTTGTGCGCCAGTCATTTCTGCTATCGTGCCTCTTTCATTTGATTTTACTTCAGGACAGTTCATTGCAACTTATTTCTCACCGGTGAAACAATTCTTAAAAATGAAACCTACAAATGACGCAAATAGGAAAGCGCCTTCAGCCGGGCTTGCAGCTATTTCGGGCGTAGTGCGGGCCACAGCACAGGGAGCAGCCTGGCTCCGGCCAGACGAGCAGCCGCAGTGACACAAGCGCCAGACTGGCTCCCGGGTGAGCGGCTGGTCTAGTTCACAGTCTAGTTCGCTGACGTCACTTCCGGGGCACAGCCAGCGTGTGTAGGGGGGCAGATAGCCCAGGCGAATGGTCAAAATGGCGGCCGCGCAGTTAACGGACGAGGAGCTGGTTTGTGAGCTCAAGCGCTCTGGCGTGATGCCGGGACCGGTCACAGACAGCACTCGGCCGGTCTACCTGAAGAAACTTAAGAAGCTCCGGGAGGAACAGAGGCCCCGACCGGGAAAAACGCGCCTAGCAAACAGCCAAGCTGTGGATGGGCACTCGGAAAGCCTGGGAGGCCGCCCGCTTTCTAGGGACGTGACGCACAGGCGAGGCGGCCGGCACTACCAGCAGGCGGAGGCCGCTAGGCAGTCTCCGCTCGTGGGCTTCAGCTCCGATGAATCGGATGTGGACGCTGCCTTGGGGGCACATGGCGGCCGCCGGGAGAGGAGCAGCACACCCCAGACAGAGAGGAGCCCGGCCCAGCGGGACTGTATGGACGAGGTAGACGGGCGGAAGGCGCCTGTCTGGAGGGGGACGTGCAGGCCGCACAGCCCCCAGCTTCGCCACGACACTGGGGACGAGGCGGCCAAGAGCAGGGCAGTGAACGGCAGCCGCCTCTCCTGCTGCAGGGATTACTCGGACTCCGACGAGGAGGGCTATGTGGACGCTGAACTCCCAAGCCGCCGGAGCAGGCGGCTGCTGACTAAACCAGCCCGGGGTAACGGCATGGACCCCCCGGGGGAGCCGGGCAGACCGGCCTGGGACAGGGAGGAGCCTCGGGTGTCTCCCAGGCATCGAGCAGCCGCCAGGAAATCTCCAGACGTAGAGACGAGCAAGAGCAACAACCACCTGGGGGCAGCGTACGGCTCCGACGGCCTCTACCTGACCGGCAACAGCCTTCCCAGCCGCCTGTCCCCGGCCAACCACGCCGGCTCCAACCACAGCTACTACCCGCACAGCAGCGGCAAGGAGCGGCCGCACAAGCTGCCCGAGCCCGAGGAGGCGCTGCTGCAACAGTTCCGGAGCGCCGAGACGTCCCCCAGTGCGGCCTTCAGTGCCCACTACCTGTCCATGATCCTGCTCACTGCCGCCTGCCTCTTCTTCCTGCTGCTCGGACTCACCTACCTAGGCATGAGAGGCACCAGCCTGACTGGAGAGGGGAGCAGTAAGTATACAGGGGGGGCTGTGGACCTACCCCGAGGACCACAGTCCCCTTGCTGTCTGTACACTTGTAATGTGGTGATGGTCCCTTTTGGCTAAGGGTCGTTTTGAGTGTGAGCCTACCCCTTAGTGTGTGGGGGTAAGTATTGGCGGTTCTTTCCTCTTGCCCAGTGAATGGCCAGCTTTAAAGGGGTTATCCCATCTTAGACAATGGGGGCATATCGCAAGGATATGCCCCCATTGTCTGATAGGTGCGGGTCCCACCGCTGGGACCCGCATCTACAAGGAGAACGGAGCAGAGAAAGTGGAGGAGGGCGCACTGCGCATGCGCAGCTGCCCTCCGTTCATTTCTATGGAGCCGCCGAAAATAGCCGAGCGCTGGCTCGGCTATTTCCGTCGGCCCCATAAAAAATGAATGGGAGCGTTGGCCGCGCATGTGCGGTGCGCTCCCATTCACTAAGATGGGAGAGACGGGGAGCTGTGCCTGGTGGTGGTCGGACCCTGGGAAACCCGGGGTCCTCCAGCCACAACTCTCCCCGGCTCCGTTCTCGTTGTAGGTGCGGGTCCCAGAGGTGGGACCCGCACCTATCAGACAATGGGGGCATATCCTTGCGATATATGCCCCCATTGTCTAAGATGGGATAACCCCTTTAACCCCCTTGCAGACGAGCGGGTCCGCAGCACAGCTCTCAGCGCTGACTGGGTCAAATAGCATTATATTG
Source organism: Bufo gargarizans (assembly GCF_014858855.1). NCBI lineage: Eukaryota > Metazoa > Chordata > Amphibia > Anura > Bufonidae > Bufo > Bufo gargarizans. Next base: position 311,493,199 of record NC_058081.1, read on the forward strand.
ATTTGACACGATGTAACCCTTACAGTTCTGGAATGTATTGGATAACATTGGCATAATGCTATGTGAATCCCGTCAGGCCGGGTGCTGCGATGCGGACTCGCTGCGGGAGGAACGCTCGTCTGCAAGGGGCCTTAGAGTTTGGTACATTGTCGGGGTTCTATCAGACATCTCTAGAAGTGATCTGCTTTCTACAGCATTTTTAGGGCCCATTCAGACGGCTGTATGAACTGGTCCGCTCCCATTCCGCAACTTTGCGTAACTGATGCACACCATGTGATGTCCGCATCCGAGGTTCCGCTCCGCGAAAACGATAGCGCATGTCCGCAATTATAGACAATAGGCGTTTTCTCTTATGGTTACGGCCATGTGCGGTCTGCAAATTGTGGAAAGCACACCTCCAGTATCTGTGTTTTCCGAATCTGCAAAACACTACGTCATTTTGTATGCACCCTTTTTGTGTAGGAGAATGGGGTTCTTGCACACGGTACACCCAAATATTTTCTTCAGGCTGGCAGCAGCAGGCTATAGATACACGCCACAAATCTGCCATCCAATGTTTATGGGGGGAGCACGGCTGTTCTCCAAGGGTATGTGCCAGGGAAGTTCAGGGTGTCTCCTTTTGGATTTTATTCTCTGAGGAGTCTGGTACAGCTCTTCTTTCAGAAGACATGTACACTTGGCTGAGCCCAGCCTGCATGTGTATGGGGAGGGGTGTGGAAGCAAGGGCTTGGGGTTCTGCATGCAGTGGATGTCTGTAGTAACATTATTTCTGACTCTTTCCATGTCACTGGTCATCTGTTATGAAGTGGACTAGCAGTTTGTGGGTCCTCTTCAGATTTGGTTGTCTGGCCGGGGCGTGACCACCATTGCACGCTCCTGTAGGGCCACAACTGTAGCTTGCTGAGCAGTTGCCTCCATGGAGCATGAAATGCAGCAGCCGGGCATGAAAACACTTATGCTCAGTCATGCTGACTGGTCTGGCACGTGGGCACATTTTAATGGAGATAGGGGACTGACTTGGTGCCAACCGACATTAGCTTATTTCATAGGTTAGCACAAGATCAAACATGTTGGAAGCCCCTCCATCATTAGTATGGTGGGTGGTCCCCTTACCCTCCTCGCCTATATCATTTGCATTTAGCAGTTTGTGTGGTGCTCAGGCCAGCGCACCTTCTTGGAAACTCAGAATTCATGAGAATGAAGAAGGGAGTGTTGGTACATTCCAGTGAATGAGAGGTACCTGTGATGGGTGGGAGATTTTTAAAGGGGTTTTCCGGGTTCAGAGCTGAACCCGGACACACCTCCATTTTCACCCAGGCAGCCCTCCTGACTTGAGCTTTGGAGCAGTTCACGCAGGGCTAAGGCATTTTCTGGAGTTCCGGTGACGTACCGGGCTCTCCATGGGGCTGCCAGGCGGAGGCTTCCGCTCAGCAGTGAGCCCGGTGATGTCACCGGCACTGGGCGGGCTTTAGCGCTGCCCTAGCCTGTAAAACAGCCAGGGCAGCGCTAAAGCCCGCCCATCAGAGCCAGTGACGTCACCGGACACACTGCTGGGCGAAAGCCTCCACCCGGCAGTGTTATTGTAAATAAAAGAGCCCATGAAATGCTCCGATGCTAACATCAGGGGTCCTGCCTGGGTGAAATTATGGGTATGTCTGGGTTCTGCTCTGAACACGGACAACCCCTTTAATACTGATGACCTGTCCTCTGGCTGGGTCATTAGTACCTGATTGTGGTGGTCTGACATCCGGGATCCTCACCGATCAACAGTTTGAGAAGGCACTGGCTTCTGTGAGTGTTGCAGCCTTCTCTCTGCTTTTCCAAGGCCGAGTGACATACATGTTCAACGGACATGTGGCCTAGGCGCAGCACAGCTGTGTTCAAGTGAATGGGGCTGAGCACGATGCCAAGCACGGCCGCTATACTATGTACAGTGCTGTGCTTAGTGAGCTTTGAGAAGGCAGCAGCGCCAGTGCCTTCTGAATACAGCTGATCGGTGAAGGTCCCGGTATCGGACCTCCACTGATCCGATATTGATGACCTATCCAGAGGTCCCTTTTTGAAAGGTGTGATACTGGCAGAAGGACCAGATTCACCTGACTAAGGGCTCATGCATCCAGCCATTGCCCAGCTGTGGCCGTATTGCGGCCCGCATACAGCGGGTCCGCAATACACGGGCACCGACTGTGTGCACCCCTTATCACGGATGCGGACCCTTTCACTTGAATGGGTCCGCAATCCAGGAGGTGCGGAACGGAGGCACAGATCACAAGCCCACTATGGAGTGCTTCTGTGGGTTTTCTGTCCATGCATCCGCACCGCAAAAAGTAGTGCATGCACTAATGAATAGCACAAGGATTTCACTGCCATTCATGAGCGCTGTGAACGATAATACTGCTGGTGTCTGAAAGCTTCAATAGCAGAGCTCCGTACGGAGCTTTGTTATTAGGGAGGAGGCTGCTGATTTGTCAGTATCAACGGGCTGCCGGGCCATTGCCCCTCCCCCCCCCCCCTTCTCCTGCGCGTTGAACACACAGCGGCAACCGATTAATTATGAAAAAGGGCGGTGCGCGCCATTGCCGGCTGCTGATGAAGGAAAAGGATGGTTGGAATGGAGCCTCTGCTGAGGAAAGACAATGAGAGAAGTGTCAGGCTTGTGCCCAGGTGATGTCCCAGCATGCCCTGCAGGTTTCTATCTGCTGCTGGGAGCTCCATGTGGAGGTTTATGAATGGGAAACTAATAGCCAAAAGGCTACAGAAAACCCTTCTTCTGACCCCTGTGTTAAGGGTCCATTCACACGTCTGCATCCTTTCCACAATTTTGCGGAACAGGTGTGGACCTATTCATTCTCAATGGGGCCAGACTGTGCTATCCGCATTTGCGGATCCTCACTTCCGTTCCACAAAAAAATTGAACCTGTCCTATTGTCTGCAATCGCGGACAAGAAAGGGCATTTTCTATGAGAGTGCCGGCGATGTGCGGTCACAAAATGCAGAACGCACATTGCCGGTGTCCGTGTTTTGCGGATCTGCAAAACACATACGGACACGTGAATAGACCCTAAATCATAACTTTCATTTGATTGCTCTGATACCTAAATGCCTAAAATAATTTTAAAAACCTGCTGTTTCTCTAGATGACCTTATGTTGATAGTAGTGTTAATAGTCTCAAGGGTCTATAAAAGCCGGTACCCTACTTTTATAAACCTTTCTAACTCTATTAACACTACTTTCAACATAAGGTCATCTAGAGAAACAGTAGGTTTTTAAAATTCTTTTTTTTTCCTGTAGGTGTTTAGGTATCAGAGCAATCAAATGAAAGTTCTGATTTAACATAAGGGTCAGAAGCGGGGTTTTCTTTAGCATCTTGGCTATTCGTTTTTTTTTCTATGTAATTACCCTGCACCAGAGGTCTATTTTCCTGTATGGTTAATATATGGAGAGGACTACAGGGTACACTATATACTGTGTAACAGTCCTATATATTGTTTACGAGACTGTCCTATATCTGCCTCCTGTGCATTCGTCCCAGAAGCCACCCACTGCCACTAGACCACTACTGCTCCCTTCCACAATGACCAGACGTCCCTGTTCAATTCTTATTGCATTGAGTTTTGTACAATCTACAGCTCCGATCCCTTTTTGACAGATTTAAAGAAAAGGTAGGGATTCAGTCTTCTGAGAGAGAAATTTTAAAATGGTCAAAATTATAGCAACCTCCTAATGATAGATATTACATACATACATGCGGTCCCCAGCACAGGGTCGTGTGCATGAAGCCTAAGGGCTGTTTCACACGAGCGGATGCCGTGTGTGACATCCGCTCCGTGAATGACAGCCAAGACCCGATGCAGAAGCACGGAGCATTAACATGATTGATAATGCTCCGTGCCTCTCTATGATCTCTTTACTACAAAATCACAGTGAGATAAAGTTGTCACCGTGATTTTGTAGTAAAGAGATCACAGAGAGGCACGGAGCATTATCAATCATGTTACTGCTCCGTGCTGTTGCATCGGGTCTTGGCTGTCATTCACGCAGCGGATGTCACGCACGGCATCCGCTCGTGTGAAACAGCCCTAAGGCCTCTTTCACATGGGTGTCATGTTTTTGGCCCGGATAAGACGTGGGTGCGTTGTGGGAAAATGCGCCATTTTTTTCAGCGCGAGTGCAAAACATTGTAATGCAATTTGCATGCGTGTGAGAAAAATCGCCATGTTTGGTACCCAAACTTCTTCACAGAAGTTTGGGTTAGGTGTTGTGTAGCTTGTATTATTTTGCCTTATAACATGGTTATAAGGGAAAATAATAACATTCTTTTTTTAATCACGAAGTTTTTATTGATTATCTCCAAAAAGTAAAGTTACAATATCACATACAGGGCGTAATAGCGCCTAAACAGTAGTTATTCAATAGCCAAATTCTTAGCAATTATCACTTAAACAATAATACAAGCGTCAATTACACCGCAGAAGAGCATATCACCCCAGCCAGGGGTTCATTGAAGGAGTGAGATTTCAAGGAAAATAAATTAAAGTAAAGAAACACAAAAATATAAATGACAATGAACATGGAAAAGAAATAACAGTCTGAACACAAGGCTATCAGGTGTCTTGCTAACCGGAATCGCAGCTCGAAACCGACACTGACCTCAAGGAGGGCCTATGATCTATGGGTACTCTGGGACAATCTTCAGGAATTTAACACACATACCACTGACTGGAAATCCAAACTGACCATGCGGGCTGGAATTTTCCTAGGGACATAGTGCTAGTATGAGACATCTTTTCGTGCATACAGGTGGATTTTACTAGAGAAATCGCCTCCTGTAGGGGAGGGGTATTAGGGTCCTTCCAATGCTTAGTGATCGTTAATTTGGTTGCCATAAGTATGGACCAATACAGTCCTACAGCTGCTATCTATGGTGTCTATTCCGATGAATAGAAGTGCCAGTTTGTGTGATAGAGGGGGGAGTGTAGGCATAAGGGTGGCCAGTAGGTGCTGCACACTACTCCATAGAAGGGAAACCTTGGGGCAAGACCATAAGATATGGAGGAGGACCCCCCTGTGTCCACATAATCTCCAGCAGTCCGGAGAGGCAGAGGGAAACATCAGGTTTAGTCTATTCGGGGTAAAATACCATCTTAGGCTAGTTTTAAAAATGGCTTCTTGGTGTGTCACACATCTAAAAGAAGAGGTGGCTATTCTGAAGGCTGCATGCCATTGCTCTTTAGAAAACGTTTGATCAAGGTCTTTTTCCCATGCTTTCATAGGGGGCGGTTTTGTCCACTCACTTCCCTGAATCAGAAGATCATAAGAGAGAGATAGGTTCCCGAAAAGGGGAGGTATCAGCGGGAACTTGCCCTCCCTCCCCTTCAGAAAAGATCTTATTTGCAGGAATTTGTAGAAATCCACGTGGGGAATGTGATATTTATCATGTATATGGGAAAAGGATAGAAGATCCTCCTTGTCCATCAAATCTTGCACTGTTTGGACACCCTGGGAGATCCAACTCCGAAGGTTAATTCCCGGAATGTGATCAGCCAGACAATTCATGGATATGACCTGGGGTGGGATAGTCCCTACATTGCCAGTACTGCCCAGGTACAATTTCCACACCTTGAGGGATAATTTAACTGTCTGCAGAGGGGAAGGCCTAGTATCAAGATTCCATAGCGCGCTCATCATTGGTGAGCGGAGTGAGGAGAGGTTGAGAGACGTTCTCTCCATGGTTACCCAGTGTTTATCTTTGGAATCATTCCACCAGTGAACCAGTTGGTCCAGCAGGCATGCTGTTCGGTAGTGTTTTAGGTTAGGCACTCCCAGTCCTCCAATTTTTTTTGTGAGAGGTCAGGGTTGCATATGCTATTCTTGGGTGTTTAAAGTTCTAGATGAAGTCCATCATCTGTTTTTTAGCTTTGTTAAAGAAATGGTCAGGGATCGGGATAGGCAGGGCTCTGAAAAGATAGAGAAGTTTGGGCAGTAACAGCATCTTATACGCTGCAACCCTCCCAAACCAGGAGATCATTTGACTCTTCATATTTTTGATATCTTGCTGTATTTCTTCTAAGATAGGGGGGAAATTGGAGTGGAACGTTTTAGATGTTGGGTGGGTTAGTTGAATACCTAGGTATGAAATACTGTCCTGTTGCCAGTCCAGGGGAAATAGGCGTTTTAGTAGTAATAATTGTTCGGCTGGTATGTTTATAGGCAAGCATTGGGATTTGTCAACATTTAATTTGTAGTATGAGACCCGACCGAAGGATGTCAGTAGGTCAAATACCCCACGAAGGGAGGCTACCGGGTCTGTGCAGACTACTATAATGTCGTCAGCAAAGAGCGCCAGCTTAAAATAACATTCTTAATACAGAATGCTTAGTACACTAGGGCTGGAGGGGTTAAAGGGAGTCTGTCATCAGCATTTCACATTTTTAACCCTTCCCATAGCTTTCGAGCATGCTTACAGTTAATAAAAACGTTACCTTTAGCATCAATCCTGGACTTAAAATAAAACCGTCAAAAAACATCTTTGTAACATATGCAAATGAGGGCTCGCAAGTGCCCAGGGGCGTCGTTACCCTCGTAGGTGCCCTGCTAGCTCAGCCTTTTCTTTGCTTCCCTCCGCCCACCCATCCTTTCCCTCTGACCGCCTATCTACTAACTTGTTGTTTTCCCGAGATCTGTCGGCCGACGCATGCGCACTGCGATGCCCATTCCTTGTACGGCATCACAGTAATTAATGCGCATTAATTACTGTGATGCCATACAAGGAATGGGCATCGCAGTGCGCATGCGCTGGCCGAGGGACTGAGTTAGTAGATAGGCGGTCAGAGGGAAAGGAAGGGGCGGGGGGAAGCGAAGAAAAGGCTGAGCTAGCAGGCACCTACGAGGGTAACGCCGCCCCTCGGCACTTGCGAGCCATCATTTGCATATGTTACAAAGATGTTTTTTGTTACAAAAAGTCCAGGATTGATGCTAAAGGTAACGTTTTTATTAACTGTAAGCATGCTAGAAAGCTATGAGAAGGGTTAAAAAACGTGAAATGCTGATGACAGACTCCCTTTAAAAAAAATAAGTACATTCAATCCACTTGTTCACACAGCCCGGCTTCTTTTGTAGTCTTCTTTGTGAAATAGAACCTTTGACGTCACTGCGCTCATCACATGGTCCATCACATGATCTTTTTTTTACCATGGTGATGGATCATGTAACGGACCATGTGATGAGCGCAGTGACGTCACCACAGGTCCTTTTCCTCCTGCACAGCAAAGATAAAGACAGAAGAGAAGCTGGGCTGCGCAAACAAGTTGATTAAGGTGAGTTAAAAATTTTTTAACCCCTCCAGCCCTATTGTACTAAGCATTATCTATTAAGAATGCTAATATTTTCCCTTATAACCATGTTATAAGGTAAAATAATAATGATAGGGTCCCCATCCCGATCGTCTCCTAGCAACCGTTCGTGAAAATTGCAGCGCATCCGCACTTGCTTGCGGATTCTTGTGATTTTCACGCAGCCCCATTCACTTCTATGGGGCCTGCGTTGCGTGGAACACGCACAAGGAGGAGCATGCTGTGATTTTCACGCAACGCACAAGTGATGCATGAAAATCACTGCTCATGTGCACAGCCCCATAGTAATGAATGGATCCGGATTCAGTGCAATGCGTTCACCTCACACATTGCACCCGCGCGGAAATCTCGCCTGTGTGAAAGGGGCCTAAGTGTTTTGCGGTCCGTAGATCGCTTCCATGCAGGCACTCCTCAAAAGATAGTATATTACGTATACTTTGCCACAACATGGGGATCATGGACCTGTTGAAGTCAATAGGTTCTCATCATAACGCTGCGTGCACACAGCCAGTAACTAGAGATGAGCTAAGCGACATTGGATGCTACATCCGAAGCCGCTTTGCTAAAAAGTTTGTTATAATGCTGTACCGAGACAGATTAGCATTAGAATGAGGCGAAGTCTGTTATTCACAAAGTAGCGTGGTAATTAATTATTACAGTGAAAAACCTTGGAACCGAAGCAGTTTTTCTGTGACCTGCAATTATTTTCCTCTCTCCATGGTGTTCGGAGTCCTAGATCTGTGTGCTGCAAGCGTAAGCAGTCTCTTACATACCACGTGTGCTGAGGATAGGGGCAAGGATTAAGCCTGTATTACACAGGATGATTGAACAAGCCATTGTCGGGAGGGAAGCATTCCCTAGTGGAGGAGACCACTTCTATTATAGGCAGCAATCTCCTCTGTTGCATGGGGAGGAGCGATCGCTATGCCATCTCTCATCCCCCTGCTGTATAGTAGGTTTCCAGCAGCAGATCGCTAATGGGCCCCTTGCAGGCGAGCGTTTGTCACGCTGCAAGTTCGCAGCGCAGCTCCCAGCACTGAATGGGTTTCATAGCATTATATTGATTTATGATGCTATGTAACCCTTACAGTTCTGGAATGTATTGGATAATACTGGCAGCATTATGTCGGTGTCATCTAATACATTCCAGAACTGTAAGGGTTGCATAGCATTATATTGATTTTTGATGCTATGTGACCCCCATCAGTGCTGGGAGGTCAGGCCTGGAGCTGTGCAGTGGACTTGCACCGTGACATGCTCGCCTGCAAGGGGCCTTAGACAGCACTATCTGCCCTATCTGCCTCCAGCAAGCACTGATGGATTTTTTTTTCTCTTATGCATGCTTAAAAATCAGAATTGCCCGATGAATGAACGTTTGCTTGTTCATCGGGCAATCAGTGGCAGTATTGCACTGCTAGATGATTGCTCATACGAATGCTTGTGAGTGGCCTAGAAGTATGCATGTGTATGCAAATGTATTTTATACATTCCTTGAAGGAAAGAAAGAAGTTCTTCTAAGCTCTTATAGCAGAGAGAGGTAGTTGGGCAGAAGCTGCTGCCTTCTCCTTTGTGTGCTGATCTTCTGCTGAAGATAGGGCAGTGGGAGGATCCAGGAAGGGGCATTTATTGTAAAACATGATTTCCCCAGTAGAATCCCATAGTCATGTTTAAAGTTTAAGCTAACAATCTGAGTTTACAAGTTTTTATAGCCTAAGGCCGCATGCACACGACCGTGGTGTGTTTTGTGATCCACAAAACACGGATGGCGCCCGTGCAAGTTCTGCAATTTGCGGAACGGCACGGACAGCCTTCGTTAAAATGCCTATTCTTGTCCGCAATACACACTTGCTGTCCGTATCTTTTGCGGCCCCATTGAAGTGAATGGTCCCAAAATGGCGGCTCGTATGCGGACCCAAACAACGGCCGTGTGCATGAGGCCTTAGCTGAATGACAGCAGTTTTTCAAATGGTTTACAGCTTCAGTCTTGAACTATTGACTATCCTTTCCCTTCACTTATATAAGTGTCTAGTCCTGCAAAAAACATATACTTAATCAGTTATCAGTGAGAGGCTAGGTTAACCATGGGCGTTGCGTTCCCTGTAACAGCGGAACACAACACAATGGCAAGTATAAGTATTGCTGCTCCTTAACTGTGTGTTGTGTGCCATATAGTGAAGCATATGAAAAGCATGCTTCTTCATGGTCACTTAACGTGTTCGTTTTGCGGTAATGTGATGCACTGCATGCATTGGCCTTTATTCTTACAGTAGAGAAGTAATTATAACTTTTTGTGCATTGGGACATTTAGACTTGCGCTTTATTTATTTTTTTATTACTATTTAAATTTAGTCGGAGTCGGTTTATTTTTGCTGACTCCAGGTAGCCAAAATTGCCTCTGACTCCAACTTCGACTCCACAGCCCTGTAGAAGTCAATATAAGCAGACCAGAGCACTGGAGGAGGCTGGATCCTCACATGGTCCCCAGCAAAAACATAAGTTAGGGCTCATTTAGACACCCGCATGCTGTCGTCAAAAATGCGGATCCGTTTTTTTGTGGATTAGTTACTGTCCCATTCACTTCTATCGGGCCTTTTCTTCCATTGCACAGCTCATCAAAACAAATGAAACCTGTCCTATAATTGTCAGTGAAAATCAGGACATGGCCCTACTGAAGTCTATGGATCAGCAAAAAATGACACGCTGAACTGTCCGCAAAAAACAGATCTGCGTTTGTGCCGTCTGATTGAGCCCTTAATTTGTGAGGAGCTCTAAAACTCGGTTACCCTTTAAATACCAAAATAGGTTGCGTCCTTAAATGGGGTATTCTAGGATTTTATTGATGGCACATAGGTATAATAGGCCACAGCGGCTTCAATATAGCTGGCTCCAGAAATACTCAGCGCTGTCTATTGACTATTGGATGGGGCTGGTAAGTGTAGCTTTGCTCCCACTCAACCACTATTGATTGATTGGTGACAGATCCGTTTTCTATTGCGTCAGTGAAAACGGATCCGTCCCCATGGACTTACATTGTGTGCCAGGACGGGATCCGTTTGGCTCAGAATCGTCAGACGAACACCAAAACGCTGCAAGCAGCGTTTTGGTGTCAACCTCCAAGGCGGAATGGAAGCAGAACAGAGCCAAGCTTATGCATTCTGAGCGGATCCTTTTCTATTCAGAATGCATTAGGGCAAAACCGATCCGTTTTGGATCGCTTGTGAGAGCCCTGAACGGATCTCGCTAACGGAAAGCCAAAACGACAGTGTGAAAGTGGCCTTAGATGCACACTTTTTGTTTCAGGAACAATGGTGGTCTGTGGGGTTATCCACACGGATGTCAGATGTCAGAAAAATAGTTGTATTTTGTCAGTTTTCACTGATCTGCAGCTCCCATACAATTGGGACAGTTTTAACATCCGTTTCTCTTAAAGGCATCGGTGAAAAAAAAACTTCTGTGAAAAGTGGACCGTTTTGCCTTTTTTAACAGACTACGTGTGAACGTAGCCTTATGGGGCCAATCTATGGCTTTTTAATGTAAAATCTGCGTGAAGATTGAACATGCTAATTCATCTCATGTATTTTTCTTTTCTTTTTTTCTTGTTTGGAGCTTGGGACTATCATATGAAATACCCGGTCAATTGCATTGCATGTGGAGGGTTTGAGGATTTAGGTGTTGCCCATGTGAACAGGTCCTGAGTCAGAGCCTGAGCTTATACATATCATGCAGGTATATTTTGCATGAGCTCAGTACATATGCCTGCAAATATAATTTATGTATTTGTATTACTAATGGTGTTCATGGATTTATAGCGTATCAGTTTAGACATGTGCTAAATCTGTTCTGTATTGCTATATTGTGAGCTTATACTAAATCTTAGGCTACTTTCACACTAGCGTTTTTACTGGATCCGGCAGGGTTCATCAAAACCGCTTCCATTACTGATAATACAACCATCTGCATCTGTTATGAACTGATCCAGTTGTATTATCTTTAACATTGCCAAGACGGATCCGTCATTAACTCAATTGGAAGTCAATGGAGGACGGATGCTTTTTCTATTGTGGCAGAGAAAACGGATCTGTCCCCATTGACTTGCATTGGGGGTCATGATGGATCCGTCTCGCTCCACATCCCAGGACAGAAAGCAAAATACAACATGTTGCGGTTTGCTCTCCGGTATGGGAACGCAACTAAATGGAACGGAGTGCATTTTGGAGCATTCAGTTCAGTTTTGTCCCCATTGGCAATGAATGGGGACAAAACTGAAGCGTCTTTTTTACGGTATTGAGCCCCTATGACGGAACTCAATAACGGAAAACTTTAATGCTAGTGTTAAAGTACCATTACATGTCTGCGGCTTTATGCTGCTTTTTAAAGAATAATAAAAAGTGCTTCGTATTTAAAGGGGGTGGCCAGTTTGTTGAAATATTCAGCATTAGCCCATAATCTGTTAATGAGACCTGAATCTGTAGGAGCTGCGTTCTCTTCAAGAAGAATGTATGTTTCTGACAAGTGTTCCCTTAAAGTATGTGGACTTATAGAGCTTACCCATCGCTTGCCTTATAGATCTAAGCTTAAAGGGGTTGTCTCATCATGGACAGTGGGGGGATATTGCCATTGTCATATAGGTGCGGTACCACCGATAGGACCTGCACCTATATTGAGAACAGAGCCCTGCAAGTGAAGGAGGACACATGCTCAGCCTCCTTCCATTAATTTTTTTTATGGTGCCGGTGAAAATAGCCGAATACTGGCTCGGCTATTTCCGTCATGGTACGCTCCCATTCACTTTTATGGGGAGCTGGCTTGGTGGTGGCCGGACCCGAGTCCTCCAGCCACCACCTTGCGGGGCTCAGTTCTCGATACAGGTGCCACCTTCCCACCCCCTTTTGGGGCATATCCTAGCGATATGCCTCCATTGTCCCTGATGAGACAATCCCTTTAAGCTTTCATTTTTGGTTTGCAATGTTTAAAGGGTTTCTGTCACCACAATTATCCCTAATAAACAGGCTGACATTATACATGTGCAAATGTAAGCTGAATCTAACAGTGCTATTCTTTTTATTAAAATTAATTTTTATTATTTTTTGCGTATGCCCCCGTTTTTGTGCAATTCTAAGTTTTACTATATGCAAATTAACCTCTAGGAGCATGTGGGGTGTTGCTCCTGCTCCTAAAGGAGGAGAGTGCTGTGACGTCGCTGGATCCTCCTATATGGTAAGTATTTTCCGAATTGGCCAGTGCTTTATTCCCACTGATACCACCAATGATCAAAGGGGGCATTAAATAAAGCAATGTTTTATATTAAAAAGCAGTACTAATAATTATTTGATTTATGAACACTAGAACACCAACTAATCAAATTAATTTGTCCACCAGATAATATATACGGTACATTATAAAAAAAAAAATATAGAGAGAGAGAGAGATGTATACTTATTTTTATTTATTTGAAAGGCGTAGAATGAGGCGGGAGAACAGAGCAATGCCCCTTCTCCTAGAGGCTAATTTGCATGTAATAAAACTTATAATTGCACAAAAAAACAGGGGCATACGTAAAAAAAAATATAGATGCAGCTGACATTTGCACATGTTTAATTGGGATAATTGTGACGGAAACCCTTTAACTTTGGCCCATGCAAGAGCTGTTTGCAAGGAGAGACCATAATACACATTGAAGTGCTTGTCTCATTAAGGGATTATTCACACGTGCGCTGCCCATTGCCATATTGTGCACCGCACTGGCACCGTTCCATGTACCACCGCATCAAGGATGCAGACCCATTCACTTCAGTGGATCCGGAAGCACTGCAGAGTGCTTTCTGGGGTTCCGTGCCTCTGCACTGCAAAAAGATAGAGCAAGTTCTATCTTTTTGCGGAGCGGACTGATTGTGGACCCAATCAGTCTGCCCCACGGGTGCCCGTGCATTGCGGACTACAGCATGGGCTTCACACGGTTGTGTGAACTAGCCCTAAGGCAACTTATCCCGTAGCCTCAAGGGATGTGACCACCTCTGGGGTGGGTCTTCCCAATTGAATGGGGCAGCAGACTCTCAATCATGTCCGCCACAACATTCAACTCAGACATGCTACTTAGCCACTATCCCGTAGATAGGAGATAAGTTGGGATAAATGGGACAACCAATGTTTCCCTATGGGCATGGTTTTCACCTGAGCGTTTTATAGCACGTACGAAAGCGCTGTAAAACGCCCTACGCCCCAAGAAGTACAGGAGCTTCTTTGGGACGTATTGTGGCAGTTTTTCATTGGATGCATGTGTGGTTAATCACACATACGCGCGTACTACGTGCGTTTCCAAAATACAAAAACGCCTATCGAATACGCTGAGGTGTGAACCCAGCCTAAGTCTACTTTCACACGACCATGTGACGTCTGTTTTTAGAATATATTTAAGTCGGTAACGCTATTCACAGGGCTGTTTTTTGTGGCAGTCCAAAAATGTAATAGATTTTATTTTTTGTCTATTTTTATCGTCAGATGTACCACATTGAAATCAATGAGACCAGTTTAAATGGCTGTTAGGCACGAGTGCAAAATGGCACGTTATGGGTTTAAGTTTATTCACCTCATTCACTCCCACGCTTAGAGGCAATGGGTCCTCACTTGGTGCTAAAGGACTTGCGCTCAAACGTGATGTCATCATGCATTAGTACAGGTCCTTCGGCATCAAGAGAGGAGCTTCTGCATGAGAAATATTGTTTTGCTAAAAAGAAAAATCCACATTACAGATGGGGGCCACTTTATATACTGCAGAGGTTGGAATTTCATTAAAAAAAAAAAGCCAATGAAATCTGTTTTTAATGGCCGTTAAAAATTGATGCCAAACTACCATTAAAGGGGTTGTCTCATCATAGACAATGTGGGCATATCGCTAGAATATGCCTCAATTGTCTTATAGGTGTGGGTCCCACGGGACCCCGCAAGATAGTTGCTGGAGGACTCAAGTCCAGCCGCCACCAAGCCGGCTTCCCATAGAAGTTAATTGGGAGCATATACTGCGCATGCGCGGCCCCTGCTCCCATTCATTTCTATGGGGCTGACGGAAATAGCCGGGCCAGTGCTCAACTATTTTCGCCGGCCCCATAGAAAATGAATGGAAGGCGGTTGTGTGTGCGCCCTCCTTCACTTGCGGGGCTTCGTTCTCGATATAGGTGTGGGTCCCAGCAGTGGTACCTGCACCTATATGACAATGGGGGCATAGCCTCCATTGTCCATGATGAGACAACCCCTTTAAGGGCTCGTTTGGGTGCAGACACATTCATTTCAGTGGGACGGCAAACTGCGTGCTGTCAACATCTGTTGTTCCCACAGCCCCGCAAAAAATATAGAGCATGTCCTATTCTTGTCTGCAATTGCGGACAAGATTAGGCATTTTCTATGAGAGTGGTGGCCACGTGCGGTCCGCAAATTGTGGAATGCACATAGGCAGGTATCCGTGTTTTGCGGATACACAATTTGTGGACCACAAAACGCATACGGCCATCTGAATGAGTCCTAGAAACTTCCAGATGGCCAGAAAATGAATGCAAAACTTCTGAAAAATGGCATGAAAAACACTGTGTGTGTGTATATATAGCCTTTATCCAGACGTAGAAAACATGGCTGCTTTCTTCCGAAAACAGCACAGGTTGTGATATTACAGCTCGGCTTCATTCAGGTCAATGGAGGTGTACTGCATTACAATCCATGACCTGTGGACAGGTGTGGTGCTGTTTTGGGAGGGAAAAAAAGCAGTCATGTTTTACTACTCCACAAGACACTTTTTAATGTGTGGTTGACTATTCTTGCAATGCATACGCGTATTTACAGCCTTTATTTCTTATTTTTATTTTTTCCTAGTAAGAAGTCCTGATGATCTTCCTGGTGATGTAAGTATTTCAGTAAAGTATCTTTCGTATTTTAAATCTGTAATCTAAAAACTTAGTGTATTTTATTGTAATTTTATGGGATAGACCAACGCAAAGTAGAAAAGTATGTGTGACGTGAAAAGAAAATGGTGGATCGGTTTCAAAATTCCTAATAGAAAGCTGGAAAATGTGGCGTGTATTTGTATTCAGCCCCCTGTACTCTGATACCACTAAATATAATCCTGTGTGACCAATTGCCTTCGGAAGTCGCCTAATTAATACATGGGGCCCACCTATGTGTAAGATATTCTCAGTATAACTAGAGCTGTTCTGTGAAGGCTCCACAGGTTTGTAGGTGAACAATAGTGATCGAGCAGCATCATGAATACCAAGGAACACGCCAGACAGGAATAAAGTTGTGAAATGTAAAGCATAGTTAGGTTATAACAAAATCATGGAACACTGTTCAGTCCATCTAAAAATGGAAAGTGTATGGCACAACTGCAATCCTACGAAGAAATGTCCACCAAAATTGATAGCCCAGGCAGAGAGCAGTAATTAGAGAAGCATCGAAGAGGCCCATGGTCACTCTGGAGGAGCTGCAGAGATTAGGGTTGAGCGAATCGACTTCGGATGAAACATCCAAAGTCAAATCGCATAAAACCTATTTTCGATACTGTACGGAGCGAGTGCTCCATACAGAATTAAAATGTATTGGCTCAGATGAGCTGAAGTTGTTACTTTGCGAAGTCTCACGAAACTTTGCGTAATAACTTCGGCTCCTCTGAGCCAATACATTCTAATACTGTATGAAGTGCTGACTCTGTACAGTATTGAAAGGAAGTTTTATGCGAATCGACTTTGGATGTTTTATCCGAATTTGATTTGCTCATCCCTAGCAGAGATCCACAGCTCAGATGAGAGACTGTCCACAGGACAACTATTACTCATGCGCTCTACAAATCTGGCTTTTATGGAAGTGGCAAGAAGAAAGGCATTTTTTTAAAGCAAGCCATAAGAAGTCCCTTTTACAGTTTTGCACAGGCCATGTAGGGGACACAACAAACATTTGAAAGAAGGTGCTCTGGTCAGATGAGACCAAAGTTGAAGTCTTTGGCCTTAATGGAAACTGCTATGTGTGGCGGAAAACTAACTGCACATCAGCCTGAACACACCTTTTCTTCAACAGAGATGGGAAGATGGATGGAGCCAAATACAGGGCTATCCTGGAGGAAAACTGGTGAAGGCTGCAATGGACTTGGGCCGGGGGCAGAGGTTCACCTTCCAGCAGGACAACTACCCTAAACATACAGCGGGAGCTACAATGGAATGGTTTAGATCAGGCAAGCTCAACCTGCAGCCCTCCAGCTGTTGTAAAACTACAACTCCCACAATGCCCTGCTGTAGGCTGTTCTGGCATGCTGGGAGTTGTATTTTTGCAACAGCTGGAGGGCCTGCAGGTTGAGCATGCCTGGTTTAGATCAAAGCATATGTGTTAGACTGGCCCAGTCAAGGTTCAGACCTACATCCCTTTGAGAACTTCTGTACAGACCGTTGGAGTATTTAAAGTATGTTGAACTGTGCGCATTATGTCTAGTCAATAAATGCCTGATTTATGTGCGCTAGTCATATGGTATTTGATGTTGAAAGCTTTTTAAACGCCCTGGTGGTAGGGAGTGGACTGTGCTCCATGTAAGGGGATCTGGTGAGCTAACCCAATTGTTTATTCAACTCTTTGAGAATCTGTGACAAGACTTAAACTTCTGATCGGACACTCTCCATCTAATCTGACTGAGCTTGAGTGATTTTTATTTTTTTCAAAGAAGAATGGGCAAAAATGTCAGCCTCTAGATGTACAAAGCTGGTAGAGACATACCCTAAAAGACTTGCAACTGTAATTGCAGTGAAAGGTGGTCCTACAAATGCATGCCTCGGGGGCTGAATACCAATGCATTCCAGATTTGTATTTGAGAATTTTAAAAACCCTGTATTTTCTTTTCAGTTTACCCATACTTGCTACTTTCTGTTGGTCTATCACATAAAATCCTAATAACATACATATGATTACAACTTTAAGAACGGTCGCTCACTCTGGGCGAGATTATGGATTAGGTTCTACAAAACCCAAAATGGAGGGACACCCACCCTCTAATTGTACATATGGAAAATCAAGGAAATGGGTGAGCACTCTGCATTTGGTCTTGATAGTAAAGGTTTAATCAAACTTCAGAAATAAAATAATTATATGCCATAAAATTGACACGTGTATGGCATAAATAAAATACAATTCACATAATATACAATCCCCATGCATTTACAATTTATAAAGTCGCAGGTGGGAATAGTCCCTTATGTCCACCAACTCGCTGAGAGATTCTCTTCTGCTACAGAGTGGTAAAGTGCTCTGTAGTTGTTTAAGCTCGAATATATAAGAGGGAAATGTCCAGTCTGATCTCTGATTTGCAAGCAGCCTTAAATAGTAGCCTACTCCATATAATATAGCACATATAGTAAAGTTCTCTTTGTCTTCATAAAGAGACTGTTAGTAGGTAATCTGGTAGATCATATATTGCATTTGTTTAGTCTTGTGCCAGTGGTTTACAGGCTTTTGTAAGATCTTCTTACCTTTCTTTTTATTCTTGCGTGCCTCTGGTTTGGCGAGGGTCGGGCTGCGTGGGACAGAGCCTGCGTCTCGCTGCGCACTCCTCGAGCCAACTACCAGGAATCTCGCGGGAATTGAAGCGGTGTTTCGAATTTGTCTGGATCACGTGACTTATCCGGCGTGATGAGAAACGAGTGTCTATCTCAATTCTTACTGTTGGTTATGATCTTTTGAGGCATTCATATGTTCAATTGCTCAGCATGGCCATGCTTATTGTTGCGGAGGTGCTTCTTAGGTATGCGATCCAGCCCAGACGCGTTTTGGGAACTCTCCTTCCCTTCATCTGTGGGGAAGGAAGAAAGTCACGCGATCCAGGCGAATTCGAAACACCGCTTCAATTCCCGCGAGATTCCAGGTAGTTGGCTCGAAGTGCGCAGCGAGATGCCGGCTCTGTCCCGCAACACCCGACCCTCACCAAACAGAGGCACGTAAGAATAAAAAGAAGGTAAGAGGATCTTGCAAAAGCCTGTAAACCACTGGCACAAGACTAAACAAATGCAGTATATGATCTACCAGATTACCTACTAACAGTCTCTTTATGAAGACAAAGGGAACTTTACTATATGTGCTATATTATATGGAGTAGGCTACTATTTAAGGCTGCTTGCAAATCAGAGATCAGACTGGACTTTTCCCTCTTATATATTCGAGCTTAAACAACTACAGAGCAGCAGAGAATCTCTCAGTGAGTTTGTGGACATAAGGGACTATTCCCACCTGCGACTTTATAAATTGTAAATTCATGTGAATTGTATTTTATTTATGCCATACACGTGTCAATTTTATGCCATATAATTATTTTATTTCTGAAGTTTGATTAAACCTTTACTATCAAGACCAAATGCAGAGTGCTCACCCATTTCCTTGATTTTCCATAACATACATATGATGTTTGTGCGTGTAACTTGAGAAAAATGTGTACATATAGACCTTGAGTCCCAAAAAATATTCTGGCTCGTAGAGTTGGTCCCAAGCATGGAGCTCCCCTCTACCATGTCCATATTCCCTGAGTGTGCTAATGGACTGGGGTTGTCAATCTATGAGGATGGGTGCATAAATAAGTGAAGTTGTCTGCTTCCATGCATCCGAGTCGCAAATTCTAGAACATGTCCTATTCTTGTTTGGGGCACACGGACCACATCCATATTTTGTGGATCTGCGATTTGCGGGCCACAAATTGGACACGTGGAATGCACCCTTAGTCACATCAGCACTGGTGTCCATTCACGTTCAAGGGACGTTCCAGACCACTAAAGCACTTGGTGTATAGGGTAGCTAATTCCAGAAGTTGCAATTTTAGTGCCAGTTGTAATTACACCAGGACTGGTGTCATTTAGAATACGGTAACGCTGGAAAGATGCCCCATTCTGCTTGGTTAGTAATGTCCTAGTGTTCTTTGTGTAATACTGCTGTAAGCAGTCCTAAAGTATTGTAGACTGGTATATACAGTGCTGTGCTAAATTCTTTAATGCACAGGTACGCTATATAAAATTACTATTTGACTGCATATAGTGATATAATGTTCTTTATAAAAAAATAAATAAAAAAAGTGCAATATAACATTACAGGTACTTACACACTTAGTTTCTTGATGTTGGTAAGGCTTTAAAGTTCCAGAAATGTTTGCACCCTGTGATGGTACTATTTAAAAGGTGACAACATATTTCCTACTGCGGTTGTGCAGTGAGGCACAGAGCCTAGTTTCACACTGCCAGAGAATCTCTGGGTCTGGCATTGCCCAGTGTTACTGAAATGTCCTCCGGCCGTCTTGGTTATAATGGGGTCCAGCAGAAATCTGGCTGCTACCTGGATTCAACTGGACAAAAAACCGCTGTGTGCTGCTGGAATTACTAGGACAGTGTAAAAGTCTAAGCACAGTAGCAAATATGACAGCGCAAAAATGTCATAAACTGTAAGCGGTTTTTAACATAAGCTCCGACGTCATGCTTGGTGCATGATTATTCCAGCACATACCTCCTGAATGTCTAATCCATGAAACAAGTGTACAAAGCAGTAGCAGAATTATGCCTTTTTGGAGTTTACTATTACACATATTGCGTAGTAACATTAAAGGGGTTTTAAGTTGTGTGTTTGTTTTTTATTTTATTTTTTTAACTGATGTACCCTGAGTAGTCTGACACTCGGGGGGGGGGCGGCGCCGATCAGCTGTGAGCGCCGCGACAATCTCTCTGGTTTTCCTAGGCCAGTAATGTCACGTTCAAGTGAATGGGGCTGAGTGTAATACCATGCACAGGCGCTATACAGTGTACGGCATTGTGTTTGAGCTGCGAGAAGGCAGTGGTGCTCACAGCAGAAAACCCTATTGACTACAATTTGATTGCCCTCATGCCTAAGGCCTGTTTCAGACTTGCGTTTTGGATTCCGGTTTTGAGTTCCAGCAGAGAATCTCAAAATTGGCCCAAAACGGTTCAGTTTGATAACACATCTGGATGAATGTGGTTGTGTTGCATCGAAACTGAACAAACCGGATATGGCACTAAAATAATCGTAAATGAATGGGTGACAGATACGGGGGAAAAAAAATATTGTTTTGTGTCTGGTCAGAAAATGCAACAGGATGGAATGCATCCTTATTGGTTTTGTCCCCATTGACAATGAATGGAGACAAAGCAACTGTTTTGGCATCCTCTGCCAGATCTCAAAACTGGAATGCCACAACTCAAGTGTGAAACGGGCTAAACCCTGTTTGTGTTCCTGTGTTTTTGTTTTGTTAGTTTTTTTCACTTTTGTATTTTTGCCATTTGGAGCTCATCGACTTTATGGTCAATGTATTTTTGTTTTAGACAGCTGAGAAAAATCTCCTGATGAATACACTGCATAAACTGCATGATAAGTTGGCGAAGAAAGCAGGTAAATTTATATGATCTGCACAAAAATGTCACATATATTACATCATAAAAATCAACTTTGCAGAGTAAGCCAGCGGTTTGACAGTCTTGTTTGCAAGATGGCATTCTGTGACATTGCCATGTTGTTAATTGCTGGTTTGATAAGGTGGATATAGTCGAAATTGGGCACCCACTACTGTAAATGACCAAAATATATAAAGTGGTTGTCCATTTCATGCTACTGATCACCTATCTTCAGGAGAGGCCATCAATATCAAATTGGCCGTGAGATCGTGCGTGTTTTTTTTCCAATGTGTAAAACTATAGTCCTTTAATTCCCTTCTGGGACACTGACGACATATCGCCCTTTATGTGCCATTATTGTAAGAGGTGCGGGTCCTACCTATGGGACCTTCTCCTATCTTCAGAACAAGTCCCCTGAAGTGAAGTAGAGCAGCTGAGCATGTGGGGCTTGCTCTCTGTTCACGGCTATGGAACTCCTTTAGTGGCGAGTGAAAAGTGGCCACATATGCACAGGTACTCTCCCTTCACCTCTGGAGCCCCTTTTGGAAATGGGTGCATGTCCCACCTCTGGTTCCTGCTCCTATCTGACATTGATGGCATATCCTAGCAATATGCCATCCGTGTCACAAATGGGAATCTGCTTTTAAACAATGTAGACTCCATTTTACTGAAAATATTTAAAAGTTGTGAAATTTAATTTTATTTAATTTTTTGTTGCTTGAATCCCATTGTAGGAGATCACATATGCGGTGATGCTGACTACAGTCATATTTCCGTCCAGGAGGCAACAGAGTATTTACAGGTCAGTGCTTTTTTACTTTTCATCCTCAGTGCAGTGGGACACGCCTCCTCCTTACAAAGTCAATGCTCTAACAGTGGGGAGAATGGTGCTCCTGTGTCCCTTGTGACTTCTTTAAAAAAAGGGGGAAAAGGGTAGGAGAGGCTTTTGGGCTCGTGGAAATAGCCAAGAGCACTTATTCTGATATCTTATCTCCCATAAAAGTCTGATATCATGTACAAAAAGCAGTGTGTGCGCTTGCTCATTTTTATTATTGACATATACACCTAAATAAAGGCATAACAGAATCCACTGGTATTCTGCCCTGTGTTTAGAGAATTGTCAGGGGAATGAGAGGAAAAAAAAGTATGCTCCGAGGGCTTTTCCATTACGAACATTGATCTAAGCATAGGATAGGTCATCAATATCTTATGGGTGCGGGGCCAATTCCTGGCACCCCTTCTGATCAGCTGTTAGCGGCAACTACAGTTCTGCAAGTAGAGTCAGAAAACCACAGCACTGTGTAGTGGCAGTTTCAGGTACTGCAGCTGAGCTTCTATTTGTTTGAATAGGTGTATGGCGCTGTGCTGTTTCTGCTCTATACACTGTACTTTTTGAAGCATGGCCACTACTTGCAGCTTGATCAGTGGGGGTGTCGGGCCCCCCACCAACCTGAGAACATGACCTCCTCTTTTATGCTGATATGCAGCATATAAGTCATATCATGGACAGAAATGGTGCCACTTCTCATATGTTTAGAACGGTCACCTGAAACGACGGGTACACTTTAATTCATTGTATCTTAGTGCAGTAAAATTGTGTCCTGTTGTATTTTACAAAATGTGGTGACTTTATTTACAGGGTTTTGGTCCAGAATATGTTAGTGAGCTGAGCAATTCTTTAACATGGATTTTACATTCTGGAAAAGATGTTGGAATCAGGTGAGTACACTTAAGCAAACAAGGATGCGTATGGCGCAAAAGTGAAATGTTATATTGGGGTCAAGGAAGACATAAAAATATAAGCACCTTCGACCTATTAGGCTGACTAGACCAAAACGTGCTTGGTCATGAAAGGGTTAACAACCAAAACCATATTCCCAGCACAATGCTCTGTTTGCACTTCTGTCACGCCTTCTGTTCCATAATAGGCACAGACAAAAAAAAAAAAAAAAAAAAACTTAAAGGGAATCTGTCACCTGGTTTGAGCATATTACATTTACAATAAAATACATTATATCTTGCTGTAGTCCTTCATTTGTTTTTCATGGCTTGATTAGCGATAAAATCCACTTTTTGTTATGCAAATGGATGTCCAAGGTGCCCAGAGGGGCGTTATTATCCTTCTCCGGAGCCCAGTAACTCACGTGTACAGTGCCCAGCCCCCCTTCCTTTAGAGCACAAGCACGCCTCTTCCAGCAGAAGTAACTGCCCACACCCGAACTCTCTGCCGCCACCCCCTCCGCTATGTGAAATCTCACGCAGGCGCAGTACCGTGGACTGCCTGCGCAATGTAGAAGCTCCTGAGGGCAATAGCTTTAAATTGGTCACTGGGCTCGGCACATGTAGTAACACCTGAATATGTTCAAACCAGGTGAGATTCCCTTTAAAGGGTGCCAGATCCGTTATGTGAATGACACCAGTGCCACCTGACAGATTGCATTGCCTTTTGTGTCAGTATGACTGGAAGAAGTGTGTTGCATGAGGTCTTAATTCTTTTCATATTTTTGAATCTGAGCCTACGATGGAAGTGTGAACAGAGTCTTGATGTTAGAGCTTGGGTAAATATTGGAATGCTTTCAGTAACTGCATCAAGGGTTTGTCACATGAAAAAAATGTATCCCCTATCCAAAGGAAAGATGATAAATCTTTGGTCGTGGGTTCTACTGCTTGGAGGAGAGCTTCAGTGTCCAACATTTGAATGGAGCTGTGGTCATGTGGACTGCCAGACTGCTGTTCTGATCGGCAAAACACTTGTTGCCTATCCTGAGCTAGTACCTGAGGGGTTAACTGCAGTGGATCGCAGCTCCCGGTCATAGGTCGGGTGTCAGCTATTTGATTCCGGCACCCACCTCCTGTATTTGTATTAACAGGTCAGTTATCTTCACTGGTGGCGCAGTGTGTCCCCCCTTTGTATAATAAACATTAGCTCAGTGCCCCCCCCCCCCCCCAGTATAATAAACATTGGTGCGCAGTGCCAATGAGGGTTAAAAAATAAAAAAATTAACTCTCCTCCAATTGATCGTGTAGGTGCCGGTCTCCTGTTTTCTTCAGGACCTGTCAATGGTGATGGGTCATGTGATGTACCATGTGATGAGCACAGTGATCTCACCACAGGTCCTGAAGAAAACAGGACACCGGCACCTACATGATCAATTGGAGGAGGTGAGTAAATTATTTTTTTTCTTATTTTTTTTTACCCTCAATTGACCTACTAAGCATTCTGTATTAAAGAATGCTATTATTTTCCCTTTTAACCATGTTATAAGGGAAAATAATACAGGGAATAGACTTTCATCTTAACAACCATGCGTGAAAATCGCACCGCATCCACACTTGCTTGCAGATGCTTGTGATTCACTTCTATGGGGCCTGTGAAAAATGCACAATATAGAGCATGCTGTGATTTTCACGCAACGCACAAGTGATGCATGAAAATCGCCACTTATGTGCACAGCCCCATAGAAATGAATGGGTCCGGATTCGGTGCGGGTGCAATGCGTTTACCTCGTGCATTGCACCCGCGTGGAAATCTCGCCCATGTGAATAGGACAAGGGTTCCAGCCCCTAAGGGTAAGTAAAAAAAAAAAAAAAAACACAAACGCTAAGGCCTCTTTCACACGGGCGTCATGGTTTTTTTTCCTGGATAAGATGCGGGTGCGTTGCGGGAAAATGCGTGATTTCTCAGCGTGAGTGCAAAACATTGTAATGCGTTTTTCACTCGCATGAGAAAAATCGGCATGTTTGGTGCCCGAACTTCACAGAAGTTTGGGTAAGGTGCTGGGTAGATTGTATTTTCCCTTTTTATAACATGGTTATAAGGGAAAATAATAGCATTCTTAATACAGAATGTATAGTACAATAGGGCTGGAGGGGTTAAAAATAATAATAATTTAACTCTCCTTAATCCACTTGCTCGCGCAGGGCGACTTCTCTTCCATCTTCTTTTTTGCTGTGTGCAGGAAAAGGACCTGTGGCGACGTCACTCCGGTCATCACATGATCCATCACCATGGTAAAAGATCATGTGATGACCGGAGTGACATCGCCACAGGTCCTTTTCCTGCACACAGCAAAAAAGAAGACAGAAGAGAAGTCGGGCTGCGCAAGCAAGTAGATTAAGGTGGGTTAAATTAATTTTTTTAACCCCTCCAGCGCTATTGTACTATGCATTCTGTATTCAGAATGCTATTATTTTCCCCTATAACCATGTTATAAGGGAAAATAATAATCGGGTCTCCATCCCGATCGTCTCCTAGCAACCGTGAGTGAAAATCGCACTGCATGCGCACTTGCTTGCGATTTTCACGCATCCCCATTCACTTCTATGGGGCCTGCGTTGAGTGATAAACGCACAATATAGAGCATACTGTGATTTTTCACGCAACGCATAAGTGATGCGTGAAAATCACCGCTCATGTGCACAGCCCCATAGAAATGAATGGGTCCGGATTGAGTGCGGGTGCAATGCGTTCACCACACACATTGCACCCGCGTGGAAAACTCGCCCATGTGAAAGGGACCTAAGGCTGCACTTACGGCAGTGTACTCCGGCAAGCGGTTCAGTCGTCTGAGCTGCCTGCCGGATCCGCCGATCTGGATGTGACTGAAGGCATTTGTGAGATGCGGCACTAACAAATTCCTATGGGGAAAAATGCCGGATCCGGCATTCAGGCAAGTCTTCCGTTTTTTCGCCGGAGATAAAACCCTAACATGCAGCGGTTTTATCTTTTGCCTGATCAGTCAAAATGACTGCACTGAAGACATCCTGATGCATCCTGAACGGATTAATCTCCATTCAGAATGCATAGGGATATACCTGATCAGTTCTTTTGCGGTATAGAGCCCATGTGACAGAAAAGAAAAACGCTATTGTGAAAGTACCCTAAAATATTAAGTTTCAATTCCCCCCCCCCCTTCCCAATTTTACACACAAAATATATAAACAAAAATAGGATAGGACTGTTCTATTATGGGCCGAACGTTTCATAAAATGTGAAATGCCCTTTTTTTTTTTTTTTTTTTTTGTCTGGAGCACTGCATAGTCATAGTGTATCCAAAGAGAAGGAAAAGTATAAAAGAAGGACCAATACTGCATATGTAATTGCAGCATAAAATGGGTAAGATTTTTGAAGAAGGGTATTTGAAGGGATAGGAGATGGGTATGATTGCCTTGGAGACACTGTCCATCACTACATTCAGTTGTATGGGACTATCAGAAATGGCATAGTACAAGCGCTCGCCTATCTCTGGCAGCCCAATAGAGCTGACTGGAGAAACGGCATGCATGCTCGGCTCCTCCATTCAAACTGAGGGGAATGGGCTGCAGATATTGGATAAGTTCTCAACAGGTTTAAGACGTTCAAGGGGAACTTTATAAATTTCCCTATGTGTATATACATCTATGTTGTGCCAGAAGCTGTGTTAAAAAGTTGCAAGCTGTATGTTTGATACTGATGACAAACTTTCTATTTTATTTTTATTTATTTTCAGGTGCTTTGGAGATGTGGAAGATGCTGAGTTAAATATAACTGATGTGAAATATTTGGAATCCACACGACCACAAATGTCCTTTGTATGTCGTATCCGCCGCGCCATTGTGACTGTAGCTTACAGATTATCACTCTTGCTTCTAGGTAACTTCCCTCAATGTAAACTGCATGATAGGGATGTGCGATGTACAGTCTGCATACTGTTGATTTTAAAATGGCCATCGGCAACCTGTCCTAGAACGTGAGCAGTACTGGTTGCCACAACTTGCAGAGCTGCCTAGGTGGGTAAGGGAGTTGATCCTCACTACACTGCTCTACAATAGAGGGTAATGATGGGATCCTACCTGTGATTTGCCATCATGGCTGAGCAGCCTGACAGCAAAACTGCAGTATGTAGTATATGTAAGTGCCGGTGCATGGTATATAGTAAGGTCCTGCTCCCTCAGCTCCTAGGCACCTCTGCAAGTGGTGGAAAACAGTCTTGCTTACACTCTAGTGCAGGTTGCTGGCCATTTTAAATCTCGGAGAATGCCTTTAAACTGGTATACAGATTTGTATGTTTTATTTGTTAGAGGGAAGGAAATCGGACGTGTGTGAACTCCAAAGTAATAAAGCTAAAGTTTTGCTAAACATAGGATTAAGCATGTTTTCATATGAACCACATATCAACTAATGGCAGAACTGCAAAACTATATGCTTTTTCTATGTACGTAAAGGTGTTGCCGTGGTATTTGGAGTGCTTCAGTATATGCGATACCGCTGGAAAAAAGAAGAGGAGGAAACTAAACAAATGTATGACCTTGTGGTGAAAATTATAGGTTAGTATTATAATTCCAGATAATTAACAATTATTGTATTGTCATTTCTCTTGTAATGTACTAAAATCCATTGAAATTTTGCATTATGTTCAGCACATTCAATGTCCTATGAATTATAATCTTTTGTGGCTGTAGCAGTCACTTAATGGTCACTGTGCTGACGTTAGGAAAGCTGACTTGTTACCACTAATACAACTAGTTAGTGGCAGAAAGCACACAGAAGAAATGTCAGATAATTGTGCATTGGATTCAAAGGACACGTTGTCTTGAGGTTATTTCAAGTACAGTGTGTATATATAGTGATTCTTGTGAGTTTGCTATTCCGATTTTCTAGTGTCTGCCATTGTACATTTGGAGCTGGCAGGTTCAGTGTTGGTTTAATGTCTATTGCAATGCACAGTTACCTATGTAATTGTACCTTCAGATGTTTTAAAAAGTCACAACGAAGCTTGTCAAGAAAACAAAGAACTAGAGCCATATAGACCAATTCCCCATGTGAGAGATTCCTTGATCCCTCCGTCTGACAGGTATGTTTCCAGTTTTGATCTTATTTATTCCAAAATGAGTGACCATACACGTCAGTCTAAAAGAGGTTGCCCCACCAACATTTATGGCATTGCCTGGATATGCTATCAATGTCGGGCAGGTGCAGGTCAAACCTCTGGGAGCTGCTTCTATCTCCAGAACCATGATCCCTGAAGGGAAGGTAGAGCAGCTGCACATGTACGGCTTGTTCTCTGTTGTGGGTGGGACGTGATACCTGCAGTAATCTGGCATTTGTAGCATATTCTAGTGATATGTTATAGATGTTGAGATTAGGCCTTTAAAATGAAAGTTGCCGTTTACTACTATTAACATGATGTGTCGCATGAAAGTGGGTATCCGATCCTGTAAACACACCCTGAAATGCCCAGGTCCCTGGTGTGATGTGACGCTAGGGGGAGCAAGTCAGTCGAGTCTGGGTGTTGGCTGCACCCCTGTTGCCGAATGTTGTGATCTGCATGACTGGGAGATGCAGCGATCCAGAGGGACACAGGCCCCAGTGACCATATAAGGCTACTTTCACACTAGTGTTCGGGGCTCTGCTTGTGAGTTCCGTTTGAAGGCTCTCACAAGCGGCCCCGAACGCATCCTTACTGCCCTAATGCATTCTGAGTGGATGCGGATCTGCTCAGAATGAATCAGTCTGGCACCGTTTGTATGCCGCTCTGCTCAGCAGGCAGACAAGGTGTCCGCCTGGCCGCGCGGAGGCAAACGGATCCGTCCAGACTTACAATGTAAGTCAATGGGGACGGATCCGTTTGAAGTTGACACAATATGGCTCAATTTCAAACTGATCCGTCCCCCATTGACTTTCAATGTAAAGTCTGGACGGATCCGTCTGAGCAACTTTCACACTTAGAATTTTTTCTAAAATATAATGCAGACGGATCCGTTCTGAACGGATCCCATCGTCTGCATTGTAGGAGCGGATCAGTCTGTGTAGACACCAGACGGATCCGCTCTGAACGCAAGTGTGAAAGTAGCCTAAGTAGCCGTGTGTGACATCCGCTCCGTGAATGACAGCCAAGACCCGATGCGGACAGCAGAAGCACGGAGCATTAACATGACTGATAATGCTCCGTGCCTCTCTGATCTCTTTACTACAAAATCACAGTGAGATAAAGTTGTCACTGTGATTTTGTAGTAAAGAGATCAGAGAGGCACGGAGCATTATCAATCAGGTTAACGCTCCGTGCTTCTGCTGTCCGCATCGGGTCTTGGCTGTCACGCACGGCATCCGCTCGTGTGAAACAGCCCTACATATGTTCTGTTTGAGGGAGCCAGGCATTTGGGGGTTGTTTACAGGGTCAGATAACCACTTTAATATTAACCCCTTCTACCCTGGGCCAGTTTTCACCTTCCTGCCCAGGCCATTGTTTGCACATCTGACATCGCTTTGTGGTAATAACTTGGGAACACTTATCCAGCTATTCTGAGATTTTCTCATGACATGTTGTACTTCATGACAGTGGTAAATTTGAGTCAACTTTCATTTTGAATTAAAAAAAAATTCTGTAACACAAAAGTTAACAGCCAAACAAAACTCAATATTTATTACCCAGATTCTGCAGTTTACAGAAATTCCCACAATATGTGGTTGTAAACGGCTGTATGGGCACACGGCAGGGTGCAGAAGGAAAGGAGCGCTATATGGTTTTTGGAGGGCAGATTTTGATGGCCCGTTTGAAGCCCCCCCCAATGCACCCTACAGTAGAAACTCCCAAAAAGTGACCCCGTTTTGGAAACTAAGGGATAAAGGTGACAGTTTTGATACTATTTTGGGGTACCTATGATTTTTGATCATTCTATATTATGCCTTTTGTGAGGAAAGGTAACCAAAAAATGGCTGTTCTGGCACAGTTTGTCAATTTTTTTTTTTATTCTTTTTTCCTCCAGTTTCCGTTTTTGCTATGTTAAAGATAATACAAACAGAACGTATGCATTCGGTTGTATTATCTGAACGGATGCGTTTGTGCAGATCCATGACGGTTCCGCACCAAACGCGAGTGTGAAAGTAGCCTTATGTAGGGACAAATTATTTTATTTTTTTGTGGGATGTGGTAACTTTTTTGATCTCTTGGTATTGCATTTTTTTTTGTGATGTAAGGTAACCAAAAAGTTTTTTTGCCGCAGTTTATTATTCTTTTTTTTTAATGGCATTGATGTGGTAGTTTGATATTTTTATTAGGCTGGTTGTTACGGACACGGCGATAACTAATTTATATATTTTTTGCAACTGTGTATGTTAGGGTAAAGTGTTTTTACTTTGACAGTTGTCTAGCAGACTCAGAAAGGGGCTGGATTTGCTAGGCCTCCTTAGAAGGAAAGTCCCGATGCTTGTGTAAGGCATCTGGCTGCCTTTTCACGCATCGGGTCACAGTCATCGCAGTGCTGGGACCATGTGGAGACCCTGACCGCTGCATAGAAGGGGTTAATGCATCGGCTTTTACAGTGATGCCGGCGGATACAACAGGGGCCTGGATGTCGTTGACTGCCGGGCCGCTGCACCGGAGCGGTACGCGCCCGATCAGCATGATGTACTAGTACGTCAAATTGCTTGAAGTCACTTCCCGCTATGATGTAATAGTATGTCATGTGTCAGGAAGGGGATAAAAATGTATATACTGAACATTTAGTCATAACATTGCCAAAGTTACTGAGCATACGAATACAGCATTGAACCTTTGTTTATATCCAAAGTTGCATCCAACATTCTCCTCATTTCTGCTAAGTAGTAGACTTTGTCGATGTATCACCAGCAAGTGTAGTTCAGCCTTCAAAATGTGTAGTCTTGTAGTATGATCTGTATGACAGCAAACTTTTTATTACATTGGTAAATCCAAGATGGATTTTTGTACAACTGTTGTGATGCAGTTGCAGCATGTCGCAATGTGACACAATAGACTAGCATTATAAAATGCGTGGCATCGCCATGTAGCACTAGCCTTAGATCTTGCAGGTAACCAGTAGCTTTTTAAATGTAGCTATACATGTAAATGGAGATGAGAAATCGTTGTAGGATCAGTATTGAATGCCCTGTCAACATACTGTTTGGCACTTATTTTATTTTTTTATTTTTTTTAAGTTTATTTTTAGTATATAGTTCAGAAATGCTTGTGGATAGGCCATATTGTAATACTGTGTGAAAAGTCACAGAGACAAATTATGTTTCATCTCCCTCAGAAAAAAAATGAAGAAAGTTTGGGAAAGAGCAGTTGAATTCCTGGCTGCAAATGAATCTCGTGTACGTACTGAAGGAAAGAAAATTGGAGGAGCAAATTTCCTTGTATGGAAATGGACTCAGCCTTCAACATGTGAAAAACCTTCAGTTATCCCATCCAAAGTGTGGCAAGGACAAGGTGGGTATTTTAGACTGTTTTTCCATAAAACATGGGAGAAACTGTAGAAATCAGAATTCAGCTTTTTCTAATTCGCAACTTTTTGTCAGCGTCTGACTTCTTTATATAGTTGTTACTATAATCTCAGTTACTAGACAACTTTTCTTATTAACCAGGGCACAAATAATTTGTTTATTTTCCACCCACCCAACAAATCCTTCTATATGTCAAGATATTGTCCTCCAGGTCAGATTATCTAAGTATTATTATTATTATATTTTTTTTTTAAATAGCCTTCCATTTGGATAAAAGAAATTCCCCTCCAAACAGCCTCACGCCTTGTTTAAAGATCCGTAACATGTTTGATCCAGTGGTGTAAGTATATGAACATTTTAAAACTAATTGGGAGTGCTATGTTGGCCAGGTTCATGTGACCATCAACCTTATTTATTTTTTCCACTAAATTGGTTCTGTGTTAATTATGTTCTGAATCTGTCACTAGCTTCCTGCTGCTTTATCTGAGGACTGCATAATCTAGCAACAGACTGGGTTTTCAACAGAGGCTCACTTGCTATTCTTTGGTCAGGTGCTCAATTGGCATTCTTTGCTTAAAATAATCGATGAGAAACACCCTCAGGTCCCAAGCACTAGAGCAGGGGTCAGCCACTTCCAGCACTCGGCTCTTGTGAAACTACAACTCCCAGCATGCACACTCGCTCAGCTATTGTCGGAACTCCCGGCGCATACTAGAAGTTCTAGAGTGCTAGCCCCTGCACTAGAGTCCTGGTATTCATGACGCAAGTCGCCCTACGTTGTCAGGCAGTCACCATTTAATGCTGTTTGATTTGCAGGTAGTATATTATAGAGCAGGAGGAGCTGAGCAGATTGATGTATAATTTTGTGAGAGAAGTCGGTAAAACCTGTAATTTATCAATTTAAATCTCTGCTTTTTGTGAACTTAAAACCTCCACCTTGTGCAGCTGACTGACAGCTATCAGATTAAATGTACGATTTATAGTTTGTTAAATATTATGAACCAGCACTCTGATTACATAAAATAAATAAGAAAATATATAAACTAATGCTGTACTCTGTATATAAATGAAAGTGAGATTATTTGCAAACATATTTTGAGCAAAATGTTGTGCCCATCCCCCACGGCAAAGCCATCTTTTGGACAGGAACCTATGCTAAATGCTACCTTTACTGGTGTCATATGGCCTCCGTGAGTTCGTGAATCCTTGTATTGTTTCATAATGACATTTTCACTAATTAGGACTTAATGGAGTTATTTAAAATGGCCGCCACCAACCTGTCTCAGAATGTGAGCAGAACGGTTTACTTCCTAGCGGTGTGAGAGGGTGAGGCCTCACTATACTCTGGCATTTGTGTATACTACAAGTCGGTGAGTTTCCCTATCGGGCTGCTCAGCCAGGAAGCTCAGCAAATGGAGACCAGTCCTGCTCACATTGTATGACTGGTTCCTGGCAGCAATTTTAAATCATTCCAGGAGAACCCCTTTAACTTCAAGGTCTGGTGTGATGTAGAACAGATTTTGCTAATTATTTATTTGCACCTTAAAGGGGTTGTGTCCCTTCAGCCAATAGTATTTATGTATAGAAAGTTATTACAAGGCACTTGCCAATTTATTGTGATTGTCCATACTATATTGCCTCCTTTGCTGGCTGGATTAATTTTTTCATCACATTACACACTGCTAGTTTCCACGTTTTTTTACCACCCTGCAATCCAGCAGCAGCAGTTGGGCTTGCACACTATAGAAAGTGCCGGCCTTTCTGGTGGCCAACACCGCAGGAGCGCACATAATGCGGTACTTTTTTCCTATAGTGTGCAAGCACAACCATGCTGCTGGATCGCAGGGTTGTTGTAACCATGGAAATGAACAGTGTATAATGTGATGGAAATATGAATCCAGCCAGCGAAGGAAGCAATATGGACCATCACACTACATTAGCAAGTGGCTTTTATATTAACTTTCTCTACATAATGTCACTTGCTGAAGTAACGCAACCCCTTTAAGGCCAGTTTCACAGTGTTGATTCTAGGAAACGCTGTGTGATGGCCATATTTTCTGAACACTGCTCCTGTGACTGAACTCACACTGTCAAAATGATATGATGCTGTGAATTCCTGCCTGCGGGTCTACTGTACTGTACTACTCACAGCATTGTTAGTACAGAACACACAACCTGCAGTTCATGTGAAA
This sequence comes from Bufo gargarizans, assembly GCF_014858855.1. Taxonomy (NCBI): domain Eukaryota; kingdom Metazoa; phylum Chordata; class Amphibia; order Anura; family Bufonidae; genus Bufo; species Bufo gargarizans. The sequence goes on from NC_058081.1 coordinate 311,526,369, forward strand.
CTGGCCTAAGACCTCTTTCACACGAGCGGGTTTTCCGCGCGGGTGCAATGCGTGACGTGAACGCATTGCGCCCGCACTGAATCCTGACCCATTCATTTCAATGGGGCTGTGTACATGAGCGTTGTTTTTCACGCATCAGTTCTGCGTTGCGTGAAAATTGCAGCATGTTCTATATTCAGCTTTTTTTCACGCAGCCCTGGTCCCATAGAAGTGAATGGGGCTGCGTGAAAAATGCATTGCATCCGCAAGCAAGTGCAGGTGCGATGCGTTTTTCACTGATGGTTGCTAAGAGATGTTTGTCAACCTTCAGTTTTTTTATCACGCGCGTGAAAAACGCATCCAAACGCATCAAAAAACTAAACTGAACACAATCTGACTGAACTTGCTTGCAAAATGGTGTGAGTTTCACTGAACGCATCCGGACCTAATCCGTCACGCTCGTGTGAAAGAGGCCTAAAGGTGTTGTCCCAGAATTGCAACTAATCACCTATCCACAGGATAGCTAATAATAAGTGTCTGATTAGTCCGACTGCTGGGAAAAGGAGTCCTCACAGCTGTAGTCCTGCAGGGAAATGCAGAACCCCTGTTCTCGTAATGGTAGTTTCACTGATATATTTATTTATTTATTTTTAGAACGTACTAACTGCCCTGTGGATAGGTGGTGATGTGCTTGTATGTCACACATGGCCACCTTTGCCTATACTGCTGAGGCTAGGTTTTTAGAAGTCATATCAGACTGCAGGCTTTTTAGATACAGGTGGACTTGCTTCACAACTACTATTTGTGTGGGACTAACCCAATAGAAAAAAAACATTTTTTGTATTTCTCCCCAAACAATGCATTATTAGAGCTGTTGATCACCACTCCAACCTGCTCTGTATTTTCTCCTGTTATATTTTGAAGCGACGAGATGTTTATTTAGTGCAGAACATGTGATCTGTTTATATTCTGATTTTTTTCATTACCCGATTTACATATTAGAAGTAGTCACATTTTTCCTTTGTCTTCCCACCCTGTACAACATGTAAGTGCAGTGATTTATAGTCTGACAATTGTACCTTAATTAGGGTGCATTTACACGGCCATATGTATTTTGCAGTCCACGAACACGGATCTACAAAATACGGGTTGCGTCTGTCTTTTGCAGACCCGTTAACTTCAGTTGGTTTGTGGTTCACATCTGCAGCCAAGAATAGGACACGTTCTATCTGTTATGGAAGCTGAAGGCACACGGAAGGCAACTTTTAAGTTGTTTAGGAGCGAGACTCATATTCCTTGTATTTTTTTTTTTTACTTATTTATTTTTTAGGGAAATTGGAGATCATTGGCATTTGGCAATTCAAGAAGCTATTCTGGAGAAATGCAGTGATAATGAAGGGATTGTTCACATTGCGGTTGATAAGAATTCCCGGGAGGTAGTTGCACTTTCTTTATGTTTTCACAGAATGTTATACTTCTCTTGTTAATGTTGACATTTTCGTGTTCTTCAGGGTTGTGTGTATGTCAAATGTCTCTCACCAGATTATGCAGGGAAGGCATTCAAGTCGCTGCATGGATCTTGGTTTGACGGTAAGGACTTTTGACTTTCTGTACAGTAGTACATTCGTTGTTTAGATTCTGCAAGCGTTTTTTAATCCTCTTTTCTTTCCTCAGGAAAGCTGGTGACTGTGAAATATTTGCGATTGGACAGATATCATCATCGTTTTCCTCAGGCTCTCACATGCAACACTCCTTTGAAGCCTTTAAACAAACAAATGAACTCTTTGTCGCAGTTAAATCTACGAACAGGCACATCTCATGCGTCATGAGACTGTTGTCCTAATGACTGTTCTATTTGCAGCAGGGGTGGGGGTCCTGACTTGCACCGGTCTTCCCTTTAATTTTTGTCTTGAGTTTTCCCCATCTTCATCAGTATATCAACATTTCCAGTGAGCACCGGCTGTTCGGTCTTGTGGTAAATCATCATCCAAAGGACGTTGCAAGAAAATACTGGTTTACATGACATCTTGTAATGGAGGACAGCAGGGTTTTTTTTTTTTTTTTTTTTGTTTTTTTTTACCAATTTGAGATGATGATCGTGGCTTGTTTGTGAACCATATGACTGTTTTCTTGAATTGAAACGTGGAAGATAATTTATTGAATTCCTATGGGATCCTGCACACTATTTTGTCATATACATCTATACTCTTAATAGTAAATTGTACATTTTTGAGGTTAACTCTATGACTTCTGCTGCTGTAGATAGTGATTTTTGTTACAGCTGAAGTACAGGGAATATCTGGCTTGGGAATTATGTAAGACATGTACTTTGCCTTTTGTATTTAAGTGTAATTGATGGTGGTGGCGGCAAAAGTCTTGTGCAAATGTCTGCTTACAAGCAGTAAATAAGCTTCCTATTTTATTCATAACATAATGTTATTTTATATAATAAATTGGCTGCACCATCTCATAAAGGTCAAACAGCCAGTTACCTTTAAAAGTATTAGATACAAATTTAAATATCTTTTATAGGTTTTATATGAAATGTCTGACTCTGTTTCATGTGAGGTCTGATACCAATTGTAAAGACTGAAATTATTGTGAGCAATAAATACGCAATTGGCAGATGCTGGACAATTTATTTTGTGAGATGATGTATTTATTTGAACGTGTTAGGACACGGTATGGCTGATATTGCTGTAAGTCTCCCATCCATTTTTGTTTTCCATAATGTTGGCCTCCACACTATAGCAAATGTAAAGATCAAGCTGGTGAATTGTTACCCTCGTATGCATTGGGTCTTGACACACAAATGTGTAGTTCATGTATTAAAAGGAAAAAAAAAGGAAGTTGCCTGTATTCCTGTGTTGTCCACATGCGCCCTTCCGTTCCGCGGCCCTGCAAGAAATTAGAACATGTCCTATTCTTGTCTGCAGACACTGACAAGAAAAGGCATTTCTATTATAGTTCCATGCGGAATGCACATGGCTGGTGTCTGTGTTTTGCGGATCTGCAATTTGCAGACATGTGAATATGGTCCCTTAGTGGTTTCCACAACAAGTCATGTCACTGGTAGGTCACATGTGGTTTGGGGACAGATCACCACTAAGGTCTATCATTAGCTGCAGCGGCAAGTGACCTTGTGGGTGTGGAAGTTGACAGATGGGACCATCTTACAAGGAGCAAGTGAACATAGATTTCTTTAAAGGTACCATTGTGGGTGGATTTTAAAAATAAATAATGAACAAGCTTTTTAATGCAGTTTCCCTTTTAGAAATGTAGGGTACAGTTTTAGAGGTCTCAAGACACCAGCTTTAATTTTTCCTTAAAGGGGTATTCCCATCACATGCAATGAGGGCATATCGCTAGGATATGCCCCCATTGTCTGATAGTTGCTGGTCCCACCTCTGGGACCCACACCTACAAGGAGAACGGAGCTGGGAGCGCTGTGGCTGGAGTTTCCCGGGGTTAGTCTACCACCAAGTGCTGCTCCCATACAAGTGAATGGGAGCGCACCACGATCATGCGACCCCCTGCTTCAATTTATTTCTATAGGGCAGATTTTCGGCGGCTCCATTGAAATGAATCCATTCATTTCCCCGCTTCATTCTCTTGTAGATGCGGGTCCCAGAGGTGGTCCTAGCGATATGCCCCCATTGTATATGATGGGAAAAACCCCTTAAGGCCACCTTTTTAGATTGCTGTGATACAGGTGCTCAGCCAAATCTGGGGTCTAGTTACAAAACCTTACATCTCCCTATGATAGTATGAATTTGGGTCAGTAGAACCACAGTCAGGCCAAGACACTTTTGTGCTATGGGTGCTGAAAACTACCTGTATTACAGCTGTCTGAAATTGGCCTTAGACTTTCTGTACTTTTTTCCCCTGCTGTAGGAATGTCCTGTTAGAACTTTGGATTACTGACTCCACAGCCCTGTACCAAACTCCCTCCTATCTCCGGAACAGGGCCCCCGAAGTGAAGGTGAGCCCACCGCACATGGAAGGCATTTACTGCTCGGCTATCTTCGGAAGTCCTATAGCTGTGTACATAGAGTAAGCGTGACCATATCTCCATTCACTGCTATGGGACTGCCAAAAATAGCCAAGCCAGCACTAGCAGTTACTGGAGTGTGGTCGCACTTATGTGGCTGCTCTCCTTTCACGTCAGGGGCCCATTCTGGATCTCAGAGGTGGGATCTGCACTTATCTGGCATTTGTGGCATATACAAGTAATACAGTGCTACAAGTCTTTAGATGGGGAAAATTAAGCTACTTAGAAAAAAAACACACTACAAGATTTTCTAATCCAAAAGATTGCATAAACTGTCTAGACCTGCACCAGATTTATCACAGTGGCTCAGGCTGGATGATGAATCACTTTTTACTGACTAACAACTATTGGTTAGTCTACTTTGAAACAGATTTTTACACCAGAATTGTGCTTAAATTTTGTGCAAAATGGCGTATATTAGACCTTCCCCGTTTTTACTGAAGCACCATTCACTTTCTGTGAAGCACCACCCACTTGTCCAGCTTGTTAGGAAATGGTGTAGAAACCCTAGTTTTTCAAACAGGTTTTTTTTTTTGCTCCGATTAGTAAATCTGGGCCATTGTATTCCCAAAAACTGTCTTTACAAAAAAAAAAAATTGTTCCCACTTATTAAATGCAAAGTATTACACATTTACTATGCAGAATTATTTGTATGTGTGTGTGTGTGTATATGTGTGTGTGTGTGTGTGTGTGTGTGTATATATATATATATATATGTATATATATATATATATATATGTGTGTGTATATATATATATATATATATATATTATATATATATATATATATATATATATATATATATATATATTTTAATATTTTATACAGGAAACCTCCAGGCAGCTCAACAAGCACAGCACCATGCATAGCGGCTGTGCGTGGTATTGCAGCTCAGCCTCTTTAACTTCCATGTGACTGTACAGAGACATTGCATGGTCTAGGAAGAGGACGCGGTGCTTGTGGAGTGCTCGTCCTCGTCTAACAGCTGATCGGTGGGGGTCCAACAGCTGGGACCCCCACAGATCTCATATTTGTGACCTAACCTCTTTAGTATTTGTAAACTCTATGCATGTGTCCTCTTTCATGAATGATCTCATCTCTGATCTAAATATCACAGGTTTTTTGGGGGGATAAATAGGCTTAATGGAACATAACCTTAATATGATTCACTTTCCAGCGTAAGTAAATCAACAAGATATGCATTTAATCAATATACAATATTTATATGTAATATCTTTATTTTTAAAATAATGATCGGGGACCCGATCATTATTATTTTCCCTTTATAACATGGTTATAAGGGAAAATAATAGCATTCTGAATACAGACTGCATAGTACAATAGGGCTGGAGGGGTTAAAAAAAATTATTTAACTGACCTTAATCCACTTGTTCGCGCAGCCCGGCTTCTCTTCTGTCTTCATCTTTGCTGTGCACAGGAAAAGGACCTGTGGTGTCACTTTGCTTATCACATGGTCCGTCACATGATCCATCGCCGTGGTAAAGATCATGTGATGAGCGCAGTGATGTCATCAAAGGTCTTATTCTTTAAAAAAGAAGACAAAAGAGAAGCCGGGCTGTGCGAATAAGTGGATTAAGGTGAGTTAAACATTAATTTTTTTACCTCTCCAGCCCTATTGTACTATGTATTCTGTATTCAGAATGCTATTATTTTCCCATTATAACCATGTTATAAGGGGAAATAATACAATCTACACAACCTTGAACCCAAACCTGAACTTCTGTGAAGAAGTTCAGGTCTGGGTACCACATTCAGGTTTTTTTTATCACGAGCGTGCAAAACACATTGCACCCGCGTGATTAAAACTGAACAACGGAACGCAATCGCAGTCAAAACTGATTGAAATTGGGTACCTACTTGCGCGGGTTTGCCGCAACGCATCCGGACCTTATCAGGACACGCTCGTCTGCAAGGGGCCTAAAGTGGAAGGAAGCTCCAAAGCTGGTATACAGTAGTCGGAGAACAATGTAAAACAGTCAGTCTGGTTGGTATACCTCTTAATGGGGTTGTCAACCTTTTAGATAGTGACCTATCTTCAGTATACGTCATCAATATCCGATTGGTCGGGGTTTGCTACCCAGCATCCCACCAATCACCTGATTGTAACAGCTACTGGTGCCTGAAACCGTGGATGGAGCCAGAAGGTTCAGTCTACTGTGTGATTGCCGAATGGGAGCTTGAGCTGCAGTATGCCAGAGGATAGGTATTCAATATCTAAAGGTGGTTGTTTGGATGATTAAAAAAAAATATATAGGATATTCCAAAAAAGGCCTGAGTGGATCTCATTTTAGCTGCTTAGCAGTTTCCTGCGGACCCTGTTGCTAGGCAGCTGCCGGGACTCATTCTAGTGTCATCTAGCAACCTCAGTGCCGTCTGCTTATTTATCAATGGGAAACTTTTCTCCAATTACTTTGAAAACCATTTGCATGTTCTGTGTTTTTGCGACTGCACGAAGGCTGAGTTCACACTTCTGTTATTGTGAGCCAAAACCCATTGTGTGTCAAACGCAGAACAGAAGAAAATCTTTACATTGTACATTATCTTTGAGTAGCTTCACCACTGGTTTGGGCTCACAATAACTGATGCAAATAGCTGAAGTGTGAACTCTGCTTAACTTTCCCAAGTTCTATTCACCTGTGCGGTGACCACAATTTAGAGCAAGGGTCAGCAACCTTTGGCACCTGAGCTGTTTTGAACCTACAATTCCCTGCATGCTCCATTCATTTCTGTGGGAGTTCTGAGAAGAGCAGAGCAAGTATCTATGCCGGGAGTTGTAGTTTCCCAGCAGCTGAGGTGCCAGAGGTTGCCTACCTCTGATTTAGAGCTACCACTGAACACCATACCAAGAAATTCTATGTCCTGTACCAAAAATCTTATTAATGTAGCACTACAGATAGATGGCGCTATAGAGTTAAGCCACCCCCCCCCCCCCCCCCAACCCCACCTCAGGGATGACAAACCTTCTGAAGATAGTAGCTGTTCTGTAGAGCAGAGTGGTCTCTTCAGCAGGAAAGGTTGCAATTACTGCAGGCGAAATGTAGTATCACAGGGATGCTCAATCTGCGGCCCTCACGCTGTTGTAAAACTACAACTCCCACCATGCCCTTCTGTAGGATGATAGCTGTAGGCTGCCTGGGAATGATGGGAGTTGTAGTTTTGCAAAAGCTGGAGGGCCACAGGTTGCGCATGCCTGTAGTATCAGATAGCAGTCACTTGAATGCCCAGCCGTGGACAGGTATTGTCTTAAATGTACATATACCACAGACAGAAGTTGTAATGTGTACCATTTTTGGAAAATGAGTGATTCTGCAATACATCATGTGATACTCATAAATATAGTAAGGGGTCTTATTCAGGAAAGACTGCAAGCAGTCATGTTTGTAAAAGAAGGCAATACACGATAATGGTACTGTATGGAAACTTTTAAACAGGAGCATGTTATTTCCTATATTGCTATGGTTTATTTAAAGTTTTTTTTTTGGGGGGGGGGGGGGGGGTACTTAAAAAAAACTGGATCAGAATCTGTTAAAAGCTTTTCTTCCACTGAATTTCCACCACGGCTCCACTCGCTTCTGCTCTGCACTTCCTGTCCTGGCTCAACATGCCAGAAGTGCTAGAAGAGACCTGCTTAGCTATTCTCTGTCCAAAGCAGTGACCTGCCTCAGCCAGTCGTTGGCTGATCCGACCTTTCCTAGCAATTCCAAGCTTGGACGGTAAGTGCGGAGCAGCAATGCAACGACCAGCAGTGGTGCATTATCGGAGAAGGTAAGTAAAGCTTGTTATCTTTAACAGGTTATAGCCCCCCCCCCCCCCCCCTTTCTTTTTTTATTCAGCCCGGAAAACCCTCTTTATTGCTTGTGGTATTCTGTGATGTAAAATTATTTAGCTATGGGTACTTTTTCCCATGCAATTCTTGCTTTAAAAGTTCAAGATTTAGAAAAAAAATTACGTTCTATCCTCTCCATCAGTTTTGTAGGGTGGCTTTCTATGGGCTATAACTACTCTGTTTACAGTGCAAGAAAGTTAGTTTAAGGGATTCTGTTATCAGAATTTAGGCCTATAACCTAAACATATGGCGAGGTCCGTACTAATACACAGAATCCTAAAGCGACCTTATCAAATGCGCCTGTGGCTCTATAATCGTATAAAACTGGTTTATATAACCTGTCACTCACGTCACAAATGTGTCCAAGGGGACGTCTCATGATGCAGGGTGCCCGGCTGCAGCCATCTCCTTTCTGTGCCCAGCGCCGCCTTCTGAATTAAAATCGCCGCCCTCCCTTTCATTAGAGCCGCCGACCTCAGTTCATCGCCACCTCTCTAATGTCAGCGCCGCCCATGAAAAAGTCAGCTCTCCTCCGGTTATACCTAGTGCGCACGCGCGGGATCTGGCTGAGGAGAGCGGACGTTAGAGAGGCGGCGATGAACTGAGGTAGGCGGCTCTAATGAATGGGAGGGCAGCGATTTCAATTCAGAAGGCGGCGCTGGGCACAGATAGGAGATGGCTGCAGCCGGGCATTTTATTAGTAAATGTTGTGCCTTAGAACTGTGTTTAATGTGATATCCCCTTCCCAACATTTAACGTACATATGCATTACAATGGCAGAAGGGGTGTATGGAGCTGGCTCAGGAGATGGGATTTAAAAAAATGTTCTGGGTATAACTTTTAGTGACTCAAGTTTTTATTTTTTTATTTATTTATTAAAGTAGTACAGCATAAAGACATAAACATACAGGGCCAGATTTATCATTGCTCTGACAGCTGACTCCACTTTCACATATGGTTAAAGTCAGTTTTAGCCAAGTCAGATTTATGATCGGCCCTTTAAGACTGTAATAAATGTGGTTTGACGGTAGCAGTTTATCCGTCAGTAAGCAGCTTTACAAAAGCCGCACGTTTTTATGAAAAAGTCGCATGCTCTATTAAAAAGTCTCATAAGATGAGCATGGTCCTCACTGGAGTGAAATTGCGACTTTTTTAATAGTCCCAATAGTAAATCTGTCTAGAGATTCATTTACATAAGAAAACACGACCACTTTCAGAAAACTGGCGAGCATAGTGCAGAGCAGAAAAAAGTCGCAAATTTGTGCGCAGTTTTAGCGTTTGGGACTTTTTCACTCCATTATTCTGACCTAAGCTAATGATAAATCTGGCCCACAGCGTATAAATTTGGTATGTACTGACCAGCATAATAAAGGTAACATAATTTTTAGTTCACAGTGAACAAAAGACAATGCCAGAATTGCACCTTTTTTTTTTTTTTTTTTCAAACTCACCACAAAGAATTTTGGCCTGTTTTACTTAATTCATGATATGGTAAATTAAATGGTACCATTAAAAATACAAAATCCCCCCTAAAAAGCCTTCCTACGGCTATGAAAATAGAAAAGTAAAAAGGTTATGGCTTTTGGAATGTGGGAATAAAAGATCAAACATTTGCTACAATGGTAAGGTGTTAATGTTATGTAGCAAGACTCGTTTTTGGAAAATTATTAATTATTTGCAGTATCCCTGAGTATTGTTTAAAATGTGGTGGTCTATACCTTGCTGCTTGAAAATTTAGTATGTATAGTAGAACAATTCTGCTAATTGTTTTCAGTGTGCTGCCCTTTCTTCAGTCAGCAGAAGAGTAGTTTAAACACATATGCAAATGAGTTGTTCAGAGCATCAAGGGTGGTCTCTTTCCCCTTAGTCAGCAGAGGGAAGGAACAATTCTGCACTAAGCCCCTCTTATTCCTTGGTGATTGATGGGGCCAGGCTTCTGAGAAACGCTCCTGCCTGCCCCAGCAATCTCCTGTGTGCGCTGAAATTTCAGCACATGTGCAGTACAACTTCTTTTCTTTGGGGCAGGAAGGAGATGATGCACTGTGCATGTACCAAAATTCTGGTGCATGTTGTACACGTAAGATTACTGGGCCAGGCAAGACAAGTTATCAGAAGCCTAGCCATGTCAATCACCGAAGGATAGGATGGGCTCAGTGAGTAGAGGGGAGTTAAAACAGTGCACCAAGTGGAAAAGGCACGTCCTTGGTGTTCCAAACAACTAAATGTCTCTGCTAGCACTACCTGATACTATGCTTAGTTTAGGCCTCTTTCACACTTGCGTTGTCCGGATCCGGCGTGTACTCCACTTGCCGGAATTACACGCCGGATCCGGAAAAACGCAAGTGTACTGAAAGCATTTGAAGACGGATCAGTCTTCAAAATGCGTTCAGTGTTACTATGGCACCCAGGACGCTATTAAAGTCCTGGTTGCCATAGTAGTAGTGGGGAGCGGGGGAGCGGCATACTTACCGTCCGTGCGGCTCCCGGGGCGCTCCAGAATGACGTCAGAGCGCCCCATGCGCATGGATGACGTGTCCATGCGATCACGTCATCTATGCGCCTGGGGCGCCCTGACGTCACTCTGGAGCGCCCCGGGAGCCGCACGGACAGTAAGTATGCTGCTCCCCCGCTCCCCACTACACTTTACCATGGCTGCCAGGACTTTAGCGTCCCGGCAGCCATGGTAACCATGCAGAAAAAGCTAAACGTCGGATCCGGCAATGCGCCTAAACGACGTTTAGCTTAAGTCCGGATCAATGCCTTTCAATGGGCATTAATTCCGAACTGAAGACATCCTGATGCATCCTGAACGGATTTCTCTCCATTCAGAATGCATTAGGATAATCCTGAGGATTCTTCCGGCATAGAGCCCCGACGACGGAACTCTATGCCAGAAGAAAAGAACGCAGGTGTGAAAGAGCCCTTAATAAGCAAAAACAGGGTCATAGAGTCTCTTTAATGATGTATTTGACATATATTCCTTATAATGTTAAGCATGGTTAAAGGGATTTTTCTTTAAGAATACTTGTCAGAATGGGTTAAAAATAATAAAATAATCATCACTTACCTGCACTGATCCTCTCCCAATGCCATTTCAACTCTGTTCCAGTCCATAGCCCTGGGGATGACCTGCTTCAGCCTGCGATTGGCCTAGCATGCCTTTCCTGGCATTTCCACATGTCATGACAGACCCTGGCACTAACAGGGGCACAGAACAAGAGGCACTATACAAAGGGGGGTACAGAGTGTGGGGCGCTTTATTTTCAGGGGGCTTCATATGTGAAATGACTGTATTCAGGAGCACAGCTTGCAGCACTAAGAGGAGTTTGTGTTATTAAATAGGGTGTGGATATGTTTGTAAAGCAAGTAGCTGAAGATATATTGGCGGCAAACTCTGCAGGGATCAGGTGTGGTCAGAAGACATCATCGTGGTCTGATTTGGATGAATATAAAGAAAAGGAAATAGAATAACTCCAAAGGAGATATCACCTGTATGTCACTAAATGTAAAAGTTTTTTCTGCCACTGACTGCGTCTGATGAGTGTAGTATGAGAAGTGATAGTATTCTCTTTTTTGAAACAACTCCGAGCATACCTCAACACCTGTTCAGGCCATACTGGGAGCTGTAATTTCACACCTAGCAAACTTATGTGATGTATTTATGTAATGAACTTGGTTCTGGTGCTGTATCTATAGAATAAGCTTGGTTCTGTTTTTGTGTGTGTGACTCTAGTGCTGAATTTCTGTACCTTGCTTGGTTCGGGTGCTGTATTTACAGTTAGGTCCATATATATTTGGACAGACAATTTTTTAAATTTTTGTTCTGTACATTACCACAATGGATTTTGAACAAAATAATTCAGTTGAAGTTGAGACATTTAGCTTTACTTCAGTCGGTTGAACAAAATAATTGCATGTAAATGTGAGGAACTAAAGCATTTTTTAAACGCAATCCCTTCATTTCAGGGGCTCAAAAGTAATCGGACAAATTAAATAATTAATTGTTAAATAAAATGTTAATTTCTAATACTTGGTTGAAAACCCTTTGTTGGCAATGACTGCCTGAAGTCTTGAACTCATGGACATCACCAGACGCTGTGTTTCCTCCTTTTTAATGCTCTACCAGGCCTTTACTGCAGCAGTTTTCAGTTGCTGTTTGTTTGTGGGCCTTTCTGTCTGAAGTTTAGTCTTTAACCCTTTTTTCATGACCAAGGGTCATTGATGCCCCAGTGTCCAGGTCAAAATTTACAAATCTGACTTGTCACTTTATGTGGTAATAGCTTTGGAACACTTTTATTTATCCAAGCCATTCTGAGATTTTCTCGTGACATATTGTACTTCATGATAGTCATAAATTTGTTTCAATATATTTCTGCTTTATTTATCAAAAAATCCAAAATTTATAAAAAAAAATTGAAAAATTCACAATTTTCAAAATTTCAATTTCTCTGTTTCTAAAACAGAAAGTCAGACCTAATAACATATTTATTACTTAACATTTCCCATATGTCTACTTTATGTTGGCATCATTTTGGAAATGTCTTTTTTTTTTTTTAGGATGTTAGAAGGCTTAGAAGTTTAGAAGCAATTTTTAAGAAAATTTCCAAATCCCACTTTTTAAGGACCAGTTCAGGTCTGAAGTCACTTTGTGAGGCTTAGGCTACTTTCACACTAGCGTTCGAGCGGATCCGTTCTGAACGGATCCGCTCATATTAATGCAGGCGGTGGCTCCGTTCAGAACGGATCTGTCGGCATTATAACTTAGAAAAATTTCTAAGTGTGAAAGTAGCCTGAGCGGATCCGTTCAGACTTTACATTGAAAGTCAATGGGGGACGGATCCGCTTGAAGATTGAGCCATATGGTGTCATCTTCAAGCGGATCCGTCCCCATTGACTTCCATTATAAGTCGGAACGGATCCGCTTGCCTCCGCACGGCCAGGCGGACACCCGAACGCTGCTTGCAGCGTTCAGGTGTCCGCTCACTGAGCGGAGCGGAGGCTGAGCTCTGGCAGACGGATGCATTCTCAGTGGATCCGCCTCCACTGAGAATGCATTAGGGCCAGACGGCTGCGTTCAGGGCCGCTTGTGAGCCCCTTCAAACGGAGCTCACGAGCGGACACCTGAACGCAGGTGTGAAAGGAGCCTTAGATAGTGGAAACCGCCCATAAATGACCCCATTGTAGAAACTACACCCCTCAAGTTACTCAAAACTGATTTTACAAACTTTGTTAACCTTTTAGGTGTTCCACAAGAATTAAAGGAAAATGGAGATTAAATTTCTAAATTTCACTTTTTTGGCATATTTTCCATTTTATTACATTTTTTTCTTTAACACATTGAGGGTTAACAGCCAAACAAAACTCAACATTTATTACCCAGATTCTGCAGTTTACAGAAACACCCCACATGTGGTCGTAAACTGATGTAAGGGCACACGGCAGGGCGCAGAAGGAAAGGAACGCTGTATGGTTTTTGGAAGGCAGATTTTGCTAAACTGGTTTAAGATGTCTTCTCCCATTTAAAGCCCCCCTGATGCACCCTTACAGTAGAAACTCCCCAAAAGTGACCCTATTTTGGAAACTAGGGGATAAAGTGCCAGTTTTATTGGTACTATTTTGGGGTACATATGATTTTTAATTGCTCTATATTAAGTTTTTTGTTAGGCAAGGTAAGTGAAAAATGGCTGTTTTGGCACAGTTTTTTTTTTAATAAGATTCGTCTGACCAGGTAGATCATGTGCTATTTTTATAGAGCAAGTTGTTACGAACGCAATGATATCAAATATGTCTACTTTCTTTGTTTGTTTCAGTTTTACATAATAAAGCAATTTTGAAAAAGAAATTGTTTTTGTGTGTCCATTTTCTGAACACCATAAGTTTTTTATTTTTCTGCCGATCGTCTTGTGCAGGGGCTCGTTTTTTGCAGAAAGAGTTGAGGTTTTTATTGGTACCATTTTTGGGTACATAGGATTTTTTGATCATTCATTATTATACTTTATGGGGCAAGGTGACCCAAAAATTAGCTGTTTTGAAACAGTATTTATTTATTTATTTTGACAGCGTTTATCTGAGGGGTTAGGTCATGTGACAGTTTTATAGAGCAGATCGTTACGGACGTGGCAATACCTAATATGTATACTTTTTCTTATTTATTTAAGTTTTACACAATAATAGCATTTCTGAAACCAAAAAAATTATGTTTTAGTGTCTCCATAGTCTGAGAGCCATAGCTTTTTTTTTATTTTTTTATTCTGTTTATTTGGAGCAGATTCACCAAAAAGGAAACAAGGCAAGGGTCATGTACCCACATATCATACATTACACATACTTTCCCCACATGGCCTCCAGAGGAAGCCAGGGGGTCACAAACAGTTACATGAGGAACATGAGTTTAGTATACAGGTCCTTCTAAAAAAATTAGCATATTGTGATAAAGTTCATTATTTTCTGTAATGTACTGATAAACATTAGACTTTCATATATTTTAGATTCATTACACACCAACTGAAGTAGTTCAAGCCTTTTATTGTTTTAATATTGATGATTTTGGCATACAGCTCATGAAAACCCAAAATTCCTATCTCAAAAAATTAGCATATCATGAAAAGGTTCTCTAAACGAGCTATTAACCTAATCATCTGAATCAACTAATTAACTCTAAACACCTGCAAAAGATTCCTGAGGCTTTTAAAAACTCCCAGCCTGGTTCATTACTCAAAGCCGCAATCATGGGTAAGACTGCCGACCTGACTGCTGTCCAGAAGGCCATCATTGACACCCTCAAGCAAGAGGGTAAGACACAGAAAGAAATTTCTGAACGAATAGGCTGTTCCCAGAGTGCAGTATCAAGGCACCTCAGTGGGAAGTCTGTGGGAAGGAAAAAGTGTGGCCGAAAACGCTGCACAACGAGAAGAGGTGACCGGACCCTGAGGAAGATTGTGGAGAAGGACCGATTCCAGACCTTGGGGGACCTGCGGAAGCAGTGGACTGAGTCTGGAGTAGAAACATCCAGAGCCACCGTGTACAGGCGTGTGCAGGAAATGGGCTACAGGTGCCGCATTCCCCAGAAACAGCGGCAGAAGCGCCTGACCTGGGCTACAGAGAAGCAGCACTGGACTGTTGCATGTCATTCGGAAATCAAGGTGCCAGAGTCTGGAGGAAGACTGGGGAGAGGGAAATGCCAAAATGCCTGAAGTCCAGTGTCAAGTCCCCACAGTCAGTGATGGTCTGGGGTGCCATGTCAGCTGCTGGTGTTGTTCCACTGTGTTTTATCAAGGGCAGGGTCAATGCAGCTAGCTATCAGGAGATTTTGGAGTACTTCATGCTTCCATCTGCTGAAGAGCTTTATGGAGATGAAGATTTCATTTTTCAGCATGACCTGGCACCTACTCACAGTGCCAAAACCACTGGTAAATGGTATACTGACCATGGTATTACTGTGCTCAATTGGCCTGCCAACTCTCCTGACCTGAACCCCATAGAGAATCTGTGGGATATTGGGAAGAGAAAGTTGAGAGACGCAAGACCCAACACTCTGGATGAGCTTAAGGCCGCTATTGAAGCATCCTGGACCTCCATAACACCTCCGCAGTGCCACAGGCTGATTGCCTCCATGCCACGCCGCATTGAAGCAGTCATTTCTGCAAAAGGATTCCCGACCAAGTATTGAGTGCAGAACTGAACATAATTATTTGAAGGTTGACTTTTTTTTTTATTAAAAACACTTTTCTTTTATTGGTCGGATGAAATATGCTAATTTTTTTAGATAGGAATTTTGGGTTTTCATGAGCTGTATGCCAAAATCATCAATATTAAAACAATAAAAGGCTTGAACTACTTCAGTTGTGTGTAATGAATCTAAAATATATGAAAGTCTAATGTTTATCAGTACATTACAGAAAATAATGAACTTTATCACAATATGCTAATTTTTTGAGAAGGACCTGTACATGAATCTGACTGCATTTTTCAATTTTTCTAAAAATTTTAAAAGCAAATAGAAATCAGAAATAAATAAAGAAAAGAAAGGAAAGAGGGGGGAGGGAAAGATAGGGTGGAGGGGGGGGGGAGGCAGGACTATACTGCCAGGGGTCCCAGGGTATTACCTAGAGAAGCTTTAAGATACCATGAGGTATACTGAAAGGGCTTAACCAGTTCCCCAATCTCTGTCGGACTAAAGTGCGCGGCAATAAAAGTACGCCATTTATTAAAGAATTTGGAAGCTGAACCTTCTTTGTGCCTAGACGCTTCAATCCTTTCAAATCCCAAAAGAACTACAATTCAGAGATCACAGCGGGAATGTCTGGCATGGCATCTGTGAGCCATCTTTGGAGCAAGACTCTTTTGGCTACTAATAAGACTGAGTGCAACAAAATCGGTATCCGAGTTTGGTTCTCCGGACGGATATAATGGAAGACCAGGGCCTGGGGTTCCATAGACAATTCCACCGACCAGTTCGTCTTAATATAATCAATCACAGCGGCCCAAAATTTGACTACCTCAGGACACGTCCAAATGCCATGCCAGAAATCCGTAGCCGCCAACTTACAATTGGGACAATGTGTGATACGATCCGGAAACTGGGGAGAGGCTGGAAAGTTAAAACCATAGATTGCCCGATGCATCATCCTAAAAAAAGTTTCACGCCAAATCTCACCTATCACGCACTGGCGTACCTTACTCCAACCTTCCAGGATCTTTACCCCAATCTCGTAATCCATGGTGATATGTTCCCATTTCTTAAAAAGTGTGGAAACCTTGGCTTTCGTGAAATTTCCTGAAAAGGCCCTATACAGCCTAGAGAGAGAAACTGTTTGGGGGGAGAAACTGAGGATCTCATCGATAGCTTTTTTATTGTTTGGGCGATTATCTTAAATAGGGTATCATTTTTTGAGGGATGAGGTGACTGTTTGATTGGTACTATTTTGGGGGTCATACGCCTTTTTGATCGCTTGCTGTTGCACTTTTTGTGATTTTTTTTTACACAGTTTTTATTTTTTATTTTTATGGTGTTTATCGGATGGGGTCTATCATGTAATATCTTCATAGAGACGGTCGTTACGGATGCAGTGATACCTAATATGTGTATTTATTTTTATTTTTTTATAGGATTATAGGAAAAGGCTTTTTTTTTTTACTTTTTTTTAAATTTATTTTTACTTTTATTTATTTTCACTTTTTTTTTTTAATCAAGTCCCTCTTGGATCTTAAAGATCCAGTGGGGCTGATGGCTGTACTATACTTTGCAATGCTCTTGCATTGCAAAGTATAATACAATCAGATGCCCTGTAGGTGGCAACCATCGGGAGCTGCAATCGCAGCGCGGTAGCCCCGATGGTGGAGAGGGAGGCCCCTCCCTATGGGGTTACAGCAGAGTGTCAGCATACAGCTGACACTCTCTGCTGATGGCGGCGGCTCAGGAATGGAGCCGCCACCATCAAATACAGCAGGGGGACCGAACCGTATCGGGGGCAGCGCTGGAAGGGGGGGGTGTCACGGCCAGCATTGAGGGAGGTGGGGCAGCAGGAGGAATGTATGGGGCGGGGAGGGGGCGGACATCAGGGCACTGTGGAGACAGGTGCAGGCGGACACAAGGAGGGGCACAGATCGGGGGGGGGGGGGCACGAGGACACTATGTGATTTCAGAGTGCAGATCAGAGCCTGAAACCGGCATTTTTTCACTGCCTCGATACGATTGGTTAGTCTGCACAGACTAACCAATCGGATCGATTACCATCGACCAATCAGAGTGGCCCCTTGCCGGCATTACTGCACTGTATGCTGTCTGTAACAGCAGCAGGACAGGGGCAGAAGCTTTAATCCAAGCGCTTTGCAGCGCTTGGATTAAAGAGCTGCCAGAACGTTTATATACGTGGTAGCTGCACGTGGTAGCTCACGTATATATAAACACTAGGAGCCCAGTGCCACTGCATGCCCAAACCATCACACTGCTTACGCCGTACTTTACAGATTACGTGTTATGCTTTGGATCATGAGCTGTACCATGCCTTCACCATACCTTTTTCTTTCCATCATTCTGGTAGAGGTTGATCTTGGTTTCATCTGTCCAAAGAATGTTTTTCCACAAGTGTTCTGGTTTCTTAGGATGTTTCTTTTTAGCAAATTCCAATCTAGCCTTCTTATTCTTGAGGCTTATGAGTGGCTTGCACCGTGCAGTGAACCCTCTGTATATACTTTCATGCAGTCTTCTCTTTATGGTAGATTTGGATATTGACACACCTATATCCTGGAGAGCGTTATTCACTTGGTTGGCTGTGGTGAAGGGGTTTCTCTTCACCATGGTAATTATTCTGCGATCATCCACCACTGTTGTCTTCTGTGGGCGGTAGGTCTTTTTGCATTGTTGAGGTCACCAGTGCTTTTTTTTCTCAGGATGTACCAAACTGTAGATTTTTTTCCCTAATAGTGTAGCAATTTCTCAGATGGGGTTTTCCTGTTTTTACAGATGGATGGCTTGTTTCACCTGCACGGAGAGCTCATTTGACTGCATTTTTACTTCTCAACAAAATCTTCAAAATGCAAGCACCACACCTCAAATCAACTCCAGGCCTTTTATATGCTTAATTGAAAAGGAAATAATGAAGGACTTGCCCACACCTACCCAGGGGTGTATCTATCACAAGGCAAACAAGGCATTTGCCTAGGGCGGCACTTGCCAATGGGGCGGCAAAATGCCTTGTTTGCTTAGTGATAGTTACACAATATGCTAAATATTTTTTTTGCCCATTGTCCGATCCGATCCTTCACAATGCGAGCGGCATCGCCGGCGCCGCATAGTGAAGGAGTTGAAAGACTTACTTCCTCCTTCTCCTGACTTCCTCCCGACCTCCCCTGCCTTTTGCGTCCGCACGTTGCCGTTGTGACGTCACACGGAGGTGGAGTCAACGGCCGGCAACGCTAGGGTGAGCCTTATCTCCTCCAAGTGCAGAACGGATCCTGCACATGGTCACCGTGAAAACTGAGGCCAGGCCCCGGCCACCAATGCACTGATCCCTGAGCCTGCTGTCTTCAAAAACTGTAAGTACTTAAATTACAGTAATTCACAAAACATGAATTACTTAGTTGTTTTATGGGGTAAGGGGGTTTGGACCCGTTGGCTGGTTAGAGGAGGGAGAATTAGGGAGGGGTTAATACTGTACTATCGCTAGCTCTAACAGGAAAGGGTGGAGCCTAAAGAGGAAAGGATGGGGTTTACAGAGGAAGGTGTTTGGCCTTGACAGGAAGGGGTGGGTCAAATTTATATTAGGGGGGTGCCCGAGTTTAGTCTTGCCTAGGGCAGCACAAAACCAAGATACACCACTGCACCTACCCATGAAACAGCCTTGCTCCCTTTAAAAACAGGATGCCCCATGTAAAGGAGCTGAAACGTCTAAACCCTTCATCTAATTTTAATGTGGATACCCTCAAATGAAAGCTAAAAGTCTGGACTTTATGTTCGTGTCCATTATATAACTATAACTTGAATATGTTTTAGTAAACAGGTAATAAAAACCAAATTTGTATCCGTGTCCAAATATATATGGACCCAACTGTATGTCCCTAGCTTAATGTTGGTGCTGTGTATATGTACCATTCCTGGTGCTGTATTTCTGTAATGAGTTTGGTATAGGACCGCTTCTACTGTATTTTTTATAGTAGATTAGCCACAATCCTCCCATTTTTACTACACGGTTACTTCCTTCCATGGCCCTGTCTGATAACATGTAGTAGCAGTAACTTTTCCTAAGAGCTGGGCCACATCTTAGGCAATGTTCACATGGCAGATTTAAAATCCAGCATGCACTTCCTTTGATTGTCATTCAATGTGGATATTTCTTGTGTTTACTCCCCACCCCCAAAAAAACATTAACAGGAGATGGCAATGTATCTTTCCACTGTGCTACTGGGAATCCAGGTGGACATTTCCCCATATATTTGAACGTAGGTGCATAAATATCATCCTACTGCATGGGATGCTGATTCCACATGGATTTCTTCACAGAAACCTCTTGTGTGTGTGTACATTGCCTTATGGTGATTTTCCTATGGCATATGGCTGGGACCCCAGTGATCCTGTAGGAGACATGGAAGATGAAGCTGCCCTGTGACATTACTGAATCAGCCTCTTGGCCCACAGGTATAGATAGACCTCTGCTGCCTGTCCTGGATGCTCTGCTTGCACTAGAAGCTGCACTCTCCTGCTGGTTACATGGAGGGGGATGTAGGTTAGGAAGAGGCGGGTACTGGGCCAAAAAAGAAAAGCCCCAGTGTTGTAGCTTCCAAGGTTCATTCCATGCTCATATTTGGTGCTGGCTGCGGAGGAATTTCCCGGCATCCCTCCCACGCATGTCTGTCACCCTGGCTTGACATTAGAGACACCACACAAGGGGAGGGCAGAGGCAGCAGAGTAAAGGTGGAGGAGACAGACAGACACGCAGACACGCAGACATCCCGGGAGCCAGCAGGTAGACATATGCGCCTCTCCGTGCTCGCCGTCCTCCTGCTCCTCACCGCCTCCATAGCAGGTAAGCGCATCCTGTGACATGACGTCGAGCAGACACTGGATTCTGGAGCTTTCGTAGGCGGGGTCCCGTCAGCTGCTGGCACTCACATAGACTGGCGCTGTCAGCGGTGAAGTGGGCACAGGTAGTGACTCAGCTCCAGGCTCTGCCACCGCTCACCAAGGCCTTTTACATAGAGAGTGAGGTGCCATGTCCTGGGAGATGTTGGTCTGACCGTTACTTCCTCCTTTTAATAATGCATTCACTTCTGCTTTGGCAGTTTTTGTGGTAACTTTTTCACTAGGCGACCCAAACTGCTTACCTCCCAACTGTCTGAGAGACACACTTGGTTCATTGTGTGAAAGAGCCAGTTTTCCTGCCTATTCATACACGTCAGTCGTTTTATTTTACACAATAGGGCAAAAATGAGCTGAATATAGAAATATCTAACTTTCAAATTGCACCAAATCATGAAATAATATACAAGTAGTGCTCTAATAGGACACTTTGTGGATCAATATTGTAAACATAATAATGCAAATCTATGCATTTAAGGAGCAAGGAGGGACTTGGGTCAAAAGTAGGGACTGTCCCTCCAAAAGAGGGACACTTGGGAGGTTTGCACAGTCTCGCCATGTTCAGTACCCTCAGGAGGATGGGCATGGAGCGCACTGACTACTGACTATAGGTACTCCATGTGGTGTAAACTGTAGCTCAGCATAGTGAAAACCATCAGGAGGATGGGAATGGAGCGCACTGACTACTGACTATAGGTACTCCGTGTGGTGTAAACTGTAGCTCAGTATGGTGAACACCATCAGGATGGGCATGGAGTGCACTGACTATAGGTACTCCATGTGGTGTGAACTGTAGCTCAGCATGGTGAACACCATCAGGAGGATGGGAATGGAGCGCACTGACTACTGACTATAGGTACTCTGTGTGGTGTGAACTGTAGCTCAGCATGGTGAACACCATCAGGAGGATGGGAATGGAGCGCACTGACTACTGACAATAGGTACTCCATGTGGTGTGAACTGTAGCTCAGCATGGTGAACACCATCAGGAGGATGGGCATGGAGCGCACTGACTACTGACAATAGGTACTCCGTGTGGTGTAAACTGTAGCTCAGCATGGTGAACTCCATCAGGGGGATGGGAATGGAGCGCACTGACTACTGACTATAGGTACTCCGTGTGGTGTGAACTGTAGCTCAGCATGGTGAACACCATCAGGATGGGCATGGAGCGCACTGACTACTGACTATAGGTACTCCGTGTGGTGTGAACTGTAGCTCAGCATGGTGAACTCCATCAGGAGGATGGGAATGGAGCGCACTGACTACTGAGAATAGGTACTCCGTGTGGTGTGAACTGTAGCTCAGCATGGTGAACACCATCAGGA
Organism: Bufo gargarizans; assembly: GCF_014858855.1. NCBI lineage: Eukaryota > Metazoa > Chordata > Amphibia > Anura > Bufonidae > Bufo > Bufo gargarizans. The sequence continues at coordinate 311,548,151 of NC_058081.1, forward strand.
GGATGGGCATGGAGCGCACTCACTACTGACAATAGGTACTCCGTGTGGTGTGAACTGTAACTCAGTATGGTGAACACCATCAGGATGGGCATGGAGCGCACTGACTACTGACTATAGGTACTCCATGTGGTGTAAACTGTAGCTCAGTATGGTGAACACCATCAGGATGGGCATGGAGTGCACTGACTACTGACTATAGGTACTCCATGTGGTGTAAACTGTAGCTCAGCATGGTGAACACCATCAGGAGGATGGGAATGGAGCGCACTGACTACTGACTATAGGTACTCCGTGTAGTGTGAACTGTAGCTCAGCATGGTGAACTCCATCAGGAGGATGGGAATGGAGCGCACTGACTACTGACTATAGGTACTCCGACGACTCCGTGTGGTGTGAACTGTAGCTCAGCATGGTGAACACCATCAGGATGGGCATGGAGCGCACTGACTACTGACAATAGGTACTCTGTGTGGTGGGAACTGTAGCTCAGCATGGTGAACTCCATCAGGAGGATGGGAATGGAGCGCACTCACTACTGACAATAGGTACTCCGTGTGGTGTGAACTGTAGCTCAGCATGGTGAACACCATCAGGAGGATGGGAATGGAGCGCACTGACTACTGACAATAGGTACTCCGTGTGGGGTGAACTGTAGCTCAGTATGGTGAACACCATCAGGATGGGCATGGAGCGTACTGACTATAGGTACTCCATGTGGTGTAAACTGTAGCTCTGTATGGTGAACACCATCAGGATGGGCATGGAGCACACTGACTACTGACTATAGGTACTCCATGTGGTGTAAACTGTAGCTCAGCATAGTGAACACCATCAGGAGGATGGGAATGGAGCGCACTGACTACTGACTATAGGTACTCCGTGTGGTGTGAACTGTAGCTCAGCATGGTGAACTCCATCAGGAGGATGGGAATGGAGCGCACTGACTATAGGTACTCCATGTGGTGTGAACTGTAGCTCAGCATGGTGAACACCCTCAGGAGGATGGGCATGGAGCGCACTGACTATAGGTACTCCATGTGGTGTGAACTGTAGCCCAACATGGCGAACACCCTCAGGAGGAATGGCATGGAGCGCACTAACTACTGCCTGTAGATACTCTGTGTGGTGTGAACTGTAGCCCAACATGATGAACACGCTCAGTAGGAATGGCATGGAGTGCACTGAGTACTGACAATAGGTACTCCATGTGGTGTGAACTGTAGCTCAGCATGGTGAACACCATCAGGAGGATGGGCATAGAGCGCACTGACTACTGACTATAGGTACCCCATGTGGTGTGAACTGTAGCCCAACATGGCGAACACCCTCAGGAGGATGGGCATGGAGCGCACTAACTACTGCCTGTAGGCACTCCGTGTGGTGTGAACTGTAGCCCAACATGATGAACACGCTCAGGAGGAATGGCATGGAGTGCACTGACTATAGGTACTCCGTGTGGTGTGAACTATAGCCCAACATGGTGAACACCTATTGGTGAATATGGCAAACCCTGCAGGACTATCCAAGGCTGTGACTGCTGACCCATTATATGAGTTTCTATGGAAATGATATTTTGACACATTACCTATTTAATGGAGGACATTATTCTACAGTTTCACCTGTGACTCCCCAGCTGCCGAGAGTTGTAGTCTAGGAACAACTGGAAAGTCACTGGTTTGACACCCATGCACTTAACATTTTAGGCCAGTCACACCCCTTATTAGGTAATAAATCTGTACCTGACCACAGGACTCATTGCCCTAACAAGTCCTTATGATTAGTGTTGCGTGAACTTGTGTTTTCAAGTTCGGCGTACAAGGTTCAGGTTATCTAAGAATTCCATTATGGATTCCATAACTTATGGTCCTTGGTAGTGGAATCCATAACAGAATCCATAACAGAATTCTCAGATAACCTGAACCTTGTACGCCGAACTTGAAACCAACAGTTTGCTTAACACTACTTGATGCTTAGTTCCGGCTATCAACCATAAGTTCAGGCTTGGTTCTGTGACTTTATCACAGTTGTGTAGCATTGGGTTTAAAGTGTTTGTCCAGCTTTTTATAAGCTTTTAAATTCTCTACTTTCCACACTGGACCTACTTACCTGCTCCCTGCTCCTCGCCGCTCAGTTCCGGTTGCTTCGGTCCTCCACTCTCTTCAGATTGGCACACATGATCCCTGCCCATGCCAGAAGTTTTCATGTGGGGACTGGAGCTCAGTGAAAAAAGTGGTGAACAGAATGAGCCAGAATTGAGCGTCAGGGGGGAGGTTGGTCTGCATTTGGGGAAAGGAGGAGATTTAGGCCTCATGCACATGACCGTTCTGTTTTTTGCGGTCCGCAAACCCCGGATCCACAAAAAACAGAAGCCGCCCGTGTTGCCTTCCGCAATTTGCGGAACGGAACGGGCGCCGGCAATATAAATGCCTATTCTTGTCCGCAAAGCGCAGACAAGAATAGGACATATATATAATTGGGACAAAACCTGGGTAAGGTTTATTTGGAGTACTTAATATACAGATGCCTAAACAGGCGTTGAACCTATCTTGCCCCAGGAATAAATTAATACTTTGCTTTTATTGATATTAAAGTTAAAAACTGAATGTGAACATGATACACTTATTTAATTGTAATTAACAAACCAAAATAACAAAAAAGGTTAAAAATCCAATCACCACTCCACTGATAGGTGAAAAAGGTTCAGTGAATAGGGGGGGAGAGCATGTGCACTAACTCTCACCCTTATCACTATATAAGCAGTTTACTGCCCACACTATGCTTGCAGTGCTGCTAGTGCCGGACTACTAAGGGTTAGTTTCCAGTGGAATGGTGTGCTGAGTTTAAAAACTAAGACTGCCCCCCGACATGTTTCGCCAGATAACTGGCTTCTTCAGGGGTCAATGGGCAATCTGGCGAAACATTTCGGGGGGCAGTCTTAGTTTTTAAACTCAGCGCACCATTCCACTGGAAACTATAACCCTTAGTAGTCCGGCTGGCCTACTTTCCACTGTTAGGTTCACCTAGCTTATAGGCACAGCATCAAAACCGTGCTGTACTCTGGCTTGCAGAGCCTGCTACCTTTGGGCGATTTGTAAACCTTCAAGCTTATCCGGTGACTCCAAGTGTGGTTCATATAGTGGGTTCATGCACCACGGCTCCCACAGAATACGGTTGGATTGACAACCCTATCTAATCATTAACAGCACAGCAAGCATTTGCAATGGCTGTATCCTAGGCACACCTGATTAGTCAAAGAGCTGCTTGCATAGTAGGCTCACACACCATGGCGTCCACAGCCACTTGGTTGGTCTGATAACCTTGCCTAATTGGTAGCAGCACTGCAAGCATAGTGTGGGCAGTGATCTGCTTATATAGTGATAAGGGTGAGAGTTAGTGCACATGCTCTCCCCCCCTATTCACTGAACCTTTTTCACCTATCAGTGGAGTGGTGATTGGATTTTTAACTTGTTTTGTTATTTTGGTTTGTTAATTACAATTAAATAAGTGCATCATGTTCACATTCAGTTTTTAACTTTAATATCAATAAAAGCAAAGTATTAATTTATTCCTGGGGCAAGATAGGTTCAACGCCTGTTTAGGCATCTGTATATTAAGAATAGGACATGTTATATTTTTTTGGCGGGGCCACAACACGAAGTGCTGTCCGCATCTTTTGCGGCCCCATTGAAGTGAATGGGTCCACATCCGAGCCGCCAAAACGGCGGCTCGGATGCGGACCCAAACAACGGTCGTGTGCATGAGGCCTTAGAATGTAAAAGCTTATAAAAAGCCGTACAACCTCTTTAAAGGGAATCTCTCACCATTAAAATGCAGTGTAATCTTCAGTTATAAAGCAGGAGGAGATGCTGGGCAGATTGATATATTGTTTTGTTAAAAAAGATTAAAGATAATCTGTCATAGCTGTGGTTCACCTAACTAAAATCTGAGGCTTCGTCCCCAAGTCATGATACTTTTTAAAAGTATGTAAATTAGGCGTAGTATGCAATGGGGCATAATCATTGCTCTTTTCGCATTCAAACTCTACTCCCTTTCTGTGGTCAGCCCCTCCCTGGCTGCTTCGTCTGGCAGGACCAGACAGTGGCTACAGAAAGCAGTGGAGCTTAGGTGCAACTAGAGCAATGGTGACATCCTCATTGCACCAAAGACCTAATTTGCATATAAAGAATATGTAAAACTTGAGGATGGAGCTCCGGATCAAGAAAGGAAAAACAGTGTTTTAATTAGGTGAACCACAGCTATGTGTCTGTGCAAACAGTTGGAGGGAGGTCACTGATGGCATATTCCTTTTAAAAGGGTTCTCTGAGATTTTTTTTACTGATTACTGATGAGCTATCCTCTGGAGAGGTTATCAGTAACTGATCGTTGAGGGTCCGACATCTGGGACCTCCGCTGATCAGCTGTTTGAGAAGGCACGCGGTCTCGCAGTAGTGCTGTGGCCTTCTCCTCAGCTTTTCCTAGGCCAGTGATGACATCAATCACACGGCCTAGGTACAGCTCAGCTCCATAGAAGTGAATGGGGCTAAGAGCGATATCATGCACGGCCGCTATACTACAGTGCCTTGCAAAAGTATTCACCCCCCTTGACTTTTTGGGTAGTTTGGTGTCTCACAACCTGGAATTAACATGGATTGTTTGAGGATTTGCATCATTTAACACCTTAAGGACCAGGCCATTTTTTGCAAATCTGACCAGTGTCACTTTAAGTGGTGATAAGTTTAAAACGCTTTAACTTATCCAGGCCATTCTGAGATTGTTTTTTCGGCACATATTGTACTTCATGACACTGGTAAAATGAAGTAAAAAAAATAAATGTTTATTTTTGTAAAAAAATACCAAATTTACCCAAAATTTGTAAAAAATTGCAAATTTTCAAGTTTCAATTTCTCAACTTCTATAATACATAGTAATACCTCCAAACATATTTATTACTTTACATTCCCCATATGTCTACTTCATGTTTGCATCATTTTGGGAATCATATTTTATATTTTGGGGATGTTACAAGGCTTAGAAGTTTGGAAGCAAATCTTGAAATTGTTCCGAACTTTTCAAAAACCCAATTTTTAGGGACCAGTTCAAGTCTAGGTCACTTTGTGAGGCTTATATAATAAAAACCACCCAAAAATGACACCATTCTAGAAACTACACCCCTCAAGGTATTCAAAACTGATTTTACAAACTTTGTTAACTCTTTAGGTGTTCCACAAGAATTAATGGAAAATACAGATACAATTTAAAAATTTCACTTTTTTGGCATATTTTCCATTTTAATAATTTTTTTTCCAGTTACAGTTTTTCCAGAGTTATTGGCAAATAGAGATGACATTTCAGAATTTCAATTTTTGGGCAAATTTTCGATTTTACTATTTTTTTCCAGTTACAAAGCAAGGGTTAACAGCCAAACAAAACTCATTATTTATGGCCCTGATTCTGTAGTTTACAGAAACGCCCCATTTGTGGTCGTAAACCACTGTACGGGCACATGGTAGGACACAGAAGGAAAGGAATGCCATACGGTTTTGGAAAGGCAGATTTTGCTAGACAGTTTTTTTTTTACACCATGTCCCATTTGAAGCCCCCCTGATGCACCCCTAGAGTAGAAACTCCATGAAAGTGACTCCATCTAAGAAACTACACCCCTCAAGGTATTCAAAACTGATTTTACAAACGTCGTTAACCCTTTAGGTGTTCCACAAGAGTTATTGGCAAATAGAGATGACATTTCATAATTGCAATTTTTGGGCAAATTTTCAATTTTACTATTTTTTTTCCAGTTACAAAGCAAGGGTTAACAGCCAAACAAAACTTATTATTTATGGCCCTGATTCTGTAGTTTACAGAAACGCCCCATATGTGGTCGTAAACCGCTGTACGGGCATGGCGCAGAAGGAAAGGAATGCCATACGGTTTTTGGATGGCAGATGTTGCTAGACAGTTTTTTTGGACACCATGTCCCATTTGAAGCCCCCCTGATGCACCCCTAGAGTAAAAACTCCAAAAAAGTGACCCCATTTTAGAAACTACGGGATAGGGTGGAAGTTTTGTTGGTACTAGTTTAGGGTATATATGAATTTTTGTTGCTCTATATTACACTTTATGTGAGGCAAGGTAACAAGAAATAGCTTTTTTGGCACCTTTTTTTGTTTGTTATTTACAACATTCATCTGACAGGTTAGATCATGTGGTATTTTTATAGAGCAGGTTGTCACGGACACGGCGATACCTAATATGTATACAATTTTTTTATTTATGTAAGTTTTACACAATGATTTCATTTTTGAAACAAAAAAATATGTTTTAGTGTCTCCATAGTCTGAGAGCCATAGTTTTTTCAGTTTTTGGGCGAATATCTAAAGTAGGGTCTCATTTTTTGTGGGATGAGATGACGGTTTTATTGGCACTATTTTGGGGTGCATATGACTTTTTGATCGCTTGCTATTACACTTTTTGTGACATAAGATGACAAAAATGGCATTTTTTACACCGTTTTTATTTTTATTTTTATACGGGGTTCACCTGAGGGGTTAGGTCATGTGATATTTTTATAGAGCCGGTCGATACGGACGCGGCGATACCTAATATGTATACTTTTTATTTATTTATGTAAGTTTTACACAATTATTTCATTTTAGAAACAAAAAAAATCATGTTTTAGTGTTTCCATAGTCTAAGGGCCGTTATACACGAGCGGATGCCGTGCGTGGCATCCGCTCCGTGAAAGAGTGCCAAGACCCGCTGCAGACTGTAGAGGCACGGAGCAGTAACATGACTGTTAATGCTCCGTGCCTCTCTGTGATCTCTTTCCTACGAAATCACAGTGACAAAAATATCGAAAAATATCGAAAAAAATCGCCTTGAAAAATGATGGTATTCTGCTATGCAAAGTTCCAATTGACATAAGTGGAGTTTTTGTTGTATATAATTCCAATCAACATTTAGATCGCAATGGATATTGATAGTACTTGGTAATAAAAGTTGTCTCTTACTCCTCGTGGTTGATTATATTTTACTCACAGTGGGTAGATAGGTGTCCTGTTTATTCGATCGTTGGATATGGAATCGAATCGCACATGTAGTGAAGTTCTCACCTTGATGTTTGAATCCAAGGTATGTTGTTGCAGGACCTGTGGCGTCCCACGTGGTCTGCATTATCCCTGGTGATCGGTCACCTGGTTGTCACGTGACTCTGAATAAGGGCCTTATATCTTTACGACCCTCACTGCTCAGTAGCAGACGCGTTTCGGGGTTAAGGGTACCCCTTCCTCACTGCCACAAGGAAAAAAAAAAAAAAAAAAGAAAGGGAATATAAGGTCCATTTGGGAGGAGAAAAACAGCTCAAGATTTCTCATTTTCAGCTGAAACACCTATCGTTTAATTCAATATTTAAAGACACTCTCTTATTGACATAAGTGGAGTTTTTGTTGTATATAATTCCAATCAACATTTTTGCAATGGATATTGATAGTACTTGGTATGTGACAATAAATCTAGTATCCTGATTCATGTGTGGCCAAATTTAGAGTGCCCCTCATCCAGTTTATTATATTATCTTCAGGTTCACTTTAGCACAGGGGGTGCTAAGGGGTGTGCACCTATCCATCACCCCTATCCATCAGGAGGACTGGTGAGCCACTAATACTTTGTTTCTCAAGAAATAGGACTAAATTACAGAAAAAGTCAATGTGCATAACTATTCACCCACCTAAAGTCAATACTTTGTAGAGCCACAATTTGCAGCAATCACAGCTCCAAGTCTCTTTGGATAAGTCTCTATGAGCTTGCCACATCTTACCACTGGGATTTGTGCCCATTCCTCCGTGCAAAAGTGCTCCAGCTCATTCAAGTTGGATGGTTTACGCTTGTGAACAGCAATCTTAAAGTCTGACCACAGATTTTCTATTGGACTGAGATCTGGGCTTTGACTACGCCATTCCAACACCTTTATATGTTTCCCCTCAAACCACTCAAGTGTTGCATTAGCAGTGTGTTTGGGGTCATTATCCTGCTGGAAGGTGAACCTCCGTCCTAGCCTCAAATCACACACAGAGTGGTACAGGTTTTGCTCAAGAATATCCCTGTATTGAGCACCATCCATCTTTCCCTCAACTCTGACCAGTTTCCCAGTCCCATCCCCACAGTTAGTGTTCTTTTGGTGATGTGATGTTTTGGGTTTGCACCAGACATACAGTTTTCTTTGATGGCTGAAAAGTTCAATTTTAGTCTCATCAGACCAGAGCACCTTCCTCCATACATTTTCGGAGTCTCCCACATGCCTTTTCACAAACTCACAATGTGCCTTTTTGTTTTTTGCTGAAAGTAATAGTTTTCTTCTGGCCACTCTGCCATAAAGCCCAACTCTATGGAGCGTACGGCTTATTGTCGTCCTATGTACAGACACTCCAGTCTCTGCTGTGGAACTCTGCACCTCCTCCAGGGTTACCTTAGGTCTCTGTTCTGCCTCTCTGATTAATGCCCTCCTTGCCTGGTCCGTGAGTTTTGGTGGGCGGCCGTCTCTTGGCAGGTTTGCTGTTGTGCCATGTTCTTTCCATTTGGTTATGATAGACTTGATGGTGCTCCTGGGGATCATCAAAGATTTGGATATTTTTTTTATAACCTAACCCTGATTTGTACTTCTCAACAACATTGTCCCTTACTTGTTTGGAGAGTTCCTTGGTCTTCATGGCAGTGTTTGGTTAGTAATGCCTCTTGCTTAGGTGTTGCAGCCTCTGGGGCCTTTCAAAATAGGTGTGTATATGTAATGAGAGATCATGTGACACTTAGATTGCACACAGGTGGACATCAATTCACTAATTATGTGACTTCTGAAGGTAATTGGTTGCAGCAGAGCTTTTTATGGGCTGCCTAACAAAGGGGGTGAATACATACGCACATGCCAATTTTCGGTTTTATATTTCTGAATAGTTTTATTTATATTTTTTTCTCATTTCACTTCACCAACTTAGACTATTGTGTTCTGATCCATCACATAAAATTCAGATTACCAAAACATTGAATTTAAGGCTGTAATGTAACAAAACTCGAAAAAAGTCAAGGCATTGTATGTATGCTGTGCTTGGTAAGCTGTAAGAAAGTTGCAGCTTTCACAGGAGCTTCGGTGCCTTTTCAAACTGCTGATCGGCCTGGGTGTCGGACTCCCACCGTTCAGATACTGATGACCTATCCAGAGTAGAGTATACACATACTTCTAGTAGTAAAACATTAATGAGCAGATTCCCATATTACTCCATAATGGGGAAGAGTAACACAGATATCCCATCATGTAGCGGTTAAAAAATAGGTGCTAAGAATCAACTCAAGTTTTGAAGTGTTTTTTGTAGTGAGCAATAAGGCCACTTTTACACTATCAGTATTTTGGTTGGTATTTTGTATCAGTATTTTTAAGCCAGAGCCAAGAATAGAACCTACAGGGAAAAGTATCATTTGTTACAATCTTAATAATCTTTTCTGCCTATGTGTCCATCTGCTCAGTTTTATCCTACAGAAGTAGATGATAAAGGTTTACAATCGATACAGAAATCTTGAAGACTATGAGGGATTGATGCATAATGTACAGTGGATATAAAAAGTCTACACACCCCTGTTAAAATGTCAGGTTTCTGTGCTGTAAACAAATGAGACAAAGATAAATCATTTTAGAACTTTTTCCACCTTTAATTTGACCTATAAACTGTACAACTCAATTGAAAAACAAACTGAAAAACCACACAGCACACCTTTCCCTCTACGCCGTACCGTGTGCCCGTACAGTAGTTTATGGCCACATATGGGGTGTTTCTACAAACTACAGAATCAGGGCAATAAATATAGTGTTTTGAATGTTAACCCTTGTTTTGTTACTGGAAAAAATGGATAAAAAAAAGTGGAAAATTTGCCCAAAAATTGAAATTCTGAAATTCTATCTCCATTTGCCAATAACTCTTGTGGAACACCTAAAGGGTTAATGACATCAGTTTTGAATACCTTGAGGGGTGTTGTTTCTAGAATGGGGTCATTTTTGGGTGGTTTCTATTATGTAAGCCTCACAAAGTCCTTAAAAAGTGCCTTTTTGAAAATTTCTGAAAAATTTCAAGATTTGCTTCTAAACTTCTAAGCCTGCTAACGTCCCCCAAAAATAAAATGTCATACCCAAAATGATCTAAACATAAAGTAGACATATGGGGAATGTAAAGTAATAACTATTTTTTGTAGGTATTACTTTGTATTATAGAAGTAGAGAAATTAAAACTTCCAAATTTGCAAGTTTTTCCAATTTTTTTAAATTATTTTTTTACTCCATTTTACCAGTGTCATGAAGGACAATATGTGACGAAAAAGCAATCTCAGAATGGCCTGGATAAGTCAAAGCGTTTTAAACTTATCATCACATAAAGTGACACTGGTCAGATTTGCAAAAAATGGTCCTTAAAGGGAACCTGTCACCCAAAAATCGCCTATTAAGCTGTTTACAGTACCTTTATAGTGCTGTATAGTCGTTTCCTGATGCACTTTTTGTTAGTTTTGCAGCATGTATGCTCAGTCAGAAATTGATGTTATATTCAGCTGCTGCCCCGTGCTTCAAGTCAGGCTTGAAGTCACGGGGGCAGCGGCCTCGGCGTCTTACATGGCCCTCTCCCCGCCCCCTGCCTCTGTGACTGACAGCCGAAATCCGATTCCGGGACCGCGCTCAACGGCCGCATGCGCAGTAAAGGGCGGCAGGAGCGCGGTCCCGGCTGCCGCGCGTACTACGCGCCGTCTTACTTTCGCCGCACTGCGCATGCGCCCGACATCCTGTATCAAACGCGCCCGCGCCCGGCATCTGGGCGCGGGCGCGTTTGATACAGGATGTCGGGCGCATGCGCAGTGCGGCGAAAGTAAGACGGCGCGTAGTACGCGCGGCAGCCGGGACCGCGCTCCTGCCGCCCTTTACTGCGCATGCGGCCGTTGAGCGGGGTCCCGGAATCGGATTTCGGCTGTCAGTCACAGAGGCAGGGGGCGGGGAGAGGGCCATGTAAGACGCCGAGGCCGCTGCCCCCGTGACTTCAAGCCTGACTTGAAGCACGGGGCAGCAGCTGAATATAACATCGATTTCTGACTGAGCATACATGCTGCAAAACTAACAAAAAGTGCATCAGGAAACGACTATACAGCACTATAAGGTACTGTAAACAGCTTAATAGGCGATTTTTGGGTGACAGGTTCCCTTTAAGGTGAAAATGAGCCCGGTCCTTAAGGAGTTAAACTAATACCAACCGACGAAAAGGACCCAGCAGAGAGCACAGAAGCCATTTATAACACATTATATTTATAAATATAATGTGTTATATGGCTGGTGGTTCGTTATTTTAAACGTCACCAACCTGCCAGCACTGATCATTGGCTGGCAGGCTGGAGACCAACTCCTTGTGCGCCTTTTGCCGACCCGCACTGCGTATGTGCGGGCCAAATATGCGCATCATCTCGCGTCTCGCGAGATGACGCGTAGATGCGTGCAGGAGGAATAACCCGGCCGCCCGCAGGACGCATCCCTGCGTTAGGCGGTCGGGAGGTGGTTAAAATTATTCACACATAGAGTGACACTGGTCAGATTTGCCAAAAATGGCCTGGTTCTTAAGGTGAAATATAGCCGTGTCCTTAAGGGGTTAAGGTGAAAAATGGCCCGATCATTAATTGGCCGAACCTGTAAAGGGAAGCATCAAACCGGATGTTTACAGTGAGGGATCACTCAAGCTTCCCTTTACAGGTCTGGCCAAGTGAGGGAGGTTTGTCAAAAATTGGCACAGTTATAGTAAATAATAAAAAAAAAAATATTCCATAAGTGTCTAAATAAAGTTTGAGGTTGAAAGATGCATAATTACAGTTACGAAGCTTAGTATAAGAATTGCACATCGAAATAACATATGGATACATTCTAAAGGATATGTATCGTAGCCTAAACTGTAGTTCCCTGGTCCCTTAGTTCAGGATCCAGGGCTATAGAACTCTAGATTAGATTACTTTATTTTCCTCTAGATTCCTTTTCTCGCTCATAGATCTTCCAAACCAAAATAGCTGGGATGTCTCATCCTGAAAAGAGGCAATTAACAAAAATGTTTAGGATTCGGTGGGGTACTATTTCTCATAAGGAGTCTTACATTGCTCCTCTGGCTTCTGGGAAAAGATATTCAAATTAGCTCTCTTTACAAAAAGAATGATGCCATCAGGTGTAAGGTGGTGGCATCGGAGACATTGGAAAAATAGCTAATTTGCATATCTGTTTCCAAAAATGCTTAGTGACTGCTTAGTGAAAGCAAACATTTACTGTGCATGGCTATAAATCCACCATAATGCAGTACACAGATGGAAACACAGGATATAGTGACTATTAATTCATTGTATGATTGTCTCTGCTGCCCTGTCCAGCGCAGTCTTTAAGGATTAAACCCTTAAGTCTAGCATATCACCTCTTATTTTCAGCTAATATTACAAATCCCTTGAGCTGATTATGTGGTACATCTTGACTGACTTTATAAGTCACATAAATCCATTAGGCTACATGCACACGTTGTGGAATCACTGCGGAATATTTCTGCAGCAATTCCACAAGAATATGCAGTGGTCACATGGGATGACACTTCACCACAGAAGACCAGATTCTACACAGATCAGGCAAGGAAGCCAAGTAAGTACCTGGGGAGGTGAATATTCAGGTTTTTTTTTGTATTTAAAAAGTTTCTTTTTTTATTTAGGACTTGAGAAATTTGATGTGGATCTGAGTAAAAACTGCACATGAAAACTTCTTGTGAATTTGATGCAGAAAATAGTCTTCATATTAAAGTCAGAGGGGGATTTCTACATCAAATCTGCGATGGATTCACAACATAAAGTGACATGATGTGGATTTTCAAATCTGCACAGCAGGTCAATTTACGCATGGAAATATTCTACAAAATGTAGATTTGCTAGTGCTCAGTACACTGCTACACAAAAGTCTGCACAGCAAATCAGTGAGTAATGCTTGTAGTAGTGCCCACATCATCAGTAGTGTCCTATAGCCCAAACCCACCCAAACTGAATACTTAAAGGGGTTATCCGAAAGCTAAGAAAAAAAGAGTGGCCATCTGGAAAGTATTTTGGGGAAAAAAACTAAAAATATTACCATAAATGCTTAGCGGTCACATGCCTTTTGTGAACACTTCACTATTGAGGCCATTGATTGGCTGCAGTGCTCATGTGTGTATCTATGAACAACATAATTTATAGTCTGCCAGGGACCAGAAACAGTGGGGATGGAGCTGCGGCACGGAAATAGTGGAACCTTCAAAAGGTGATTATTTTTATTTATTTTTTCCTAACACTTTCCAGCTAGCCACTTCTTTTTCAGTGATGTTTGACAACCCCTTCAACTTAGCAGAAAAAATATTGTAAACTGGGATTCAATAAAACTTAACCTTTACTAGGTCATTTAAAATAATGTATCACACTGGGTGAGACATGGACTAAAATAATGTATCACACTGTTATTTGTGGTGAGACATGGACTGACATGGGACACTTCCCCTGTAACAGTGAGGACAAGAGTCATCTATCATCTTGTCCAAGGATACGAGGCTAAAATCACCTTGATCTCCATTGCCCTGGAATATACATGTGAAGTCCCCTGATGATGTCTGGAAAAGACAGAAACATGGCATGTAGGGCGTTGTAGTTAGGGCTTGATAGAACTTTAGACCCATACTGAGGGAAAGGTTCGGTGTGAGGTCGCCCCTGTCGGGGCGGGTGCTCCATTGTGGTAGGCAGGCTTATAAGAACAGCCCCTTGACCCCTAGACAGGCAGGAAAGCCATAATAGGGTGTGCCAGGAGTTAATACCATGCCAATTACCACATCAGCATCCGGTCACAGCGGTCAAAGGTAACATCACCGCCAGGATCGTCCTCCATGGTCGTGGACCCCGCCCAGACAGGGTGAGATCCACCCTTTTTTTTCATTTAATTTTTTAATAATAACATATGAACTGATACAGTGGAGGAGATTATTGTTGTTAGTGTTGTCAATGCCGTCTCTCATCCAGTGTGATACATTATTTTAAATGGCCTAGTAAAGGTTACGTTTTATTGAATCCCAGTTTACAATATTTTTTCTGCTATATTTGGGTGTAATTACATACCACGAACACAAACCTGTAGAGGTGGTATATCTAATTAATTTTTAACCCCTTCAACTTCACAGTCGTCATAGATCCTCATGCGCATTCTCCATGTGAACATTTCCGTTTCCCTGAAATTACACTTCTCTCCTACCCTACTATCTCCCTGCAGAGACTGCTTGCAGTGATGCACAGATGCTGTGATCACAGGACCTTATTAAGGCTACTTTGACACTTGCGGTAGCCTTTTCCGTCACGCTGTGGTTTTTGTCCGGCCACCTCTCGGCATGTTTGCCATGTAAAGAGAAAAATTGCTGCACTCCTAATGTTTATGTTGCAAATACAGTTGTGTTCAAAATAATAGCAGTCAGACATCACTAACCTGATCAATCACTGTTTTTTGGTAGAAATGATATTTCCACATGGCAAATAATTTACTAGCAGGTGTAGTAGAATAATAGAAACCCAACAGTCATGACATGCATGCTGCTGATTCTGTGTAATTGAATCACTAATTGAAAGGGGCATGTTCAAAATAATAGCAGTGTGGAGTTCAATTAGGGAGGTCATTCATTCTTTGAAAAAACGTTGGCAATTATTGCCCTTTTTTAAGGAAGGAAGGCAGCAAATGTTGTACATGCTGGTTACAGTGCATTTCTCTCTGAAATTTTGAGGTAAAAGGGTCGTTCCAGACATTGTTCAGAAGAACAGCTACCTTTATTAAAAAGTTTGGGGAGAGAGAGGGGAAAACATATAAAGAAGTGCAGAAAATGATAGGCTGCTCAGCTAAAATGATCGCAAATGCTTTTAAATGGCAACCAAAGCCTGAAAGACGTGGAAGAAAGCGAAAAAGTACCATTCGAATGGATAGAAGAATAGCCAAAATGGCAAGGACTCAGCTAACAATCATCTCCAGGAATATCAAAGAAGGTCTATAGTTACCTGGGTGAACACTGTTACAATTAGAAGGCGCCTATGTGAAGCCAAGCTATCTGCAAGAAGCCCCCGCAAAGTCCCACTGTTGAAAAAAAGACATGTGCTGAAGAGGTTACAATTTGCCAATGAGCACATTGACTGGCCTAAAGAGAAATGGCACAACATTTTGTGGACTGATGAAAGATTGTTCTTTTTGGGTCTAGGGCCAGAGACAGTTTGTTAGACGACCCCCAAAAACTGAATTCAAGCCACAGTACACTGTGAAGACAGTGAAGCATGGTGGCGCTAGCATCATGATATGGGGATGTTTCTCATACTACGGTGTTGGGCCTATTTATCGCATACCAGGGATCATAGATCAGTTTGAATACATCAGAATACTTGAAGTGGTCATGCTGCCTTATGCTGAAGAGGAAATGTCCTTGAAATGGGTGTTCCAACAAGACAACAACCCCAAACACACCAGTAAACGTGCAACATCTTGGTTCCAGACCAACAAGATTGACGTTATGGAGTGGCCAGCCCAATCCTCAGATCTTAATCCAATAGAAAACTTGTGGGGTGACATCAAAAATGCAGTTTCTGAGGAAAAACCAAGAAATAGAGAAGAACTGAGGAATGTAGTCCAATCATCCTAGGCTGGAATACCTGTTCACAGGTGCCAGAAGTTGGTTGACTCCATGCAACACAGATGTACAGCAGTTCTCAGAAACAGTGGTTATACAACTAAATATTAGTTAAGTGAGTCAAAGGAAAGAAAACATTTTTTACATTATATAGTTAACCTCTTCAGGACATAGGGCGTACAGGTACGCCGCGATGCAGTCTCCCAGGGGGTCAGTAGTGTAGCCTTGGATATGCTGGGCTTTGTAGTGCAGGGCAACCCACTAACCTGGGATTCACTGTCGTCTTCAATCTGGGCAGATACTGGAACAGGCAGGTATTTAATGTTCGTGACGCCAGTGTCAATTAAACGGTGACACGCCGTGTAAAGTAATGTGGAATAACGGAACAACCACGGGATAGCCAACCAAAACTGGAACTTTACTGAATGTCAGTAATAATCATGCATGGACATAATTGGAAGCGCAGTTCCATTGAAGACAGTTGGTTTCATATGAAGACAGTTGGTTCATAGTAATTACAGACTGGCCGGTTATAGCAAGGTTCTTTACAGAGTGTTAATCACAGGAGTTGCAGTACAGGCGGCTTGCACTCTATTCCTGACTGGTCCTGGAACATGTGACTTATTCTCCAAGGTCCAATGCCCTATCTCTGGCGTATCCTTGAAGCTATCCTTATCGAGTACCTCCTCTGTTATCTTGAGTACCTCTTGCTTTATCAGGTTGGCCTCTGTTGTATTCTGTGTCCCGGCTGGTTGCTTATGATGTTTCGGCTAAAACGGCTGTTGACTCAGGAGGGGAACCTTTTCCTTGGATCCGGAACCCGGTTACAGGGCCTATACTACCCTCTCCTAGTCGGCAGGCTTCAGGCCTGCTCTACTCTCACAGGCCCATGGCCTGGCCTTGACTCAGACACAGGATCATCTCTGACTCCTTTCTCCCACTGTCTGCCTGCTTACTACTTCCTGACTGGGCCTTATATAAACTAGGGTTCCCTAGCTCCCTCTAGTGACTCAGAGCTGGAATGACACCCTAGCCGGCCTGCACATGCACATTTCACAGTAACAGGAAGTACACAACATTACCTTAACAAGATGTTTTATACCAACCTCCCCATAAATACAGGGGGAACGACAGTACCCAAGTGACCCTTCTGTAGTGACGGGGTATTACTCTCCCGTACACTACACTTATGTCCTGGTACCTAAGGACACAGGGCGTACCTGTACGCCCTGTGTATTTCTGATCACCGCCGCGCAGCGGGTGGTGATCGGAAGCCGGTGCCTGCTCAAATCATTGAGCAGGCACTTCGGCTAAATGCCCGGGAGGGTCCCGTAACCCCCCCATGTCGGCGATCGCCGCAAACCGCAGGTCAATTCAGACCTTCGGTTTGCGGCAATTCAATGTTGCGGTGGTGGCATGTGGCGTTGCCATCGGGTCCCCATGCGGCTGTGGGGGGGACCCGATGGCTGGGAAGGCAGCGTGATGTCTAAGGAAGGCATCGCGCTGCCTTCCTGTGACGTGCCTGTGAGGTCCAGCCCCCTAGATCTCACAGGCCCCGGAATCTGTATGAGTAATACACAGTATTACTCATACAGCCAATGCATTCCAATACAGAAGTATTGGAATGCATTGCAAAGGATTAGACCCCCAAAAGTTCAAGTCCCAAAGTGGGACAAAAAATAAAGTGAAAAAAAGTTGAAAAAAATAAAGTTTTCCCCCCAAAAATTAAAAGTTTCAAGAAAAAATAAACAAAAATGTCATTTTCCCCAAATAAAGTAAAAAAAAATTGGTAAAAAATAGGGGGGGGGGGGAGTATACATATTAGGTATCGCCGCGTTCATATCGACCGGCTCTATAAACATATCACATGACCTAACCCCACACCATAGAAAATAAAAAATAAAAACTGTGCTAAAGAAATCATTTTTTTGTCACCTTACATCACAAAAAGTACAACAGCAAGCGATCAAAAAGTCTGCCCACCAAAATAGTGCCAATCTAACCGTCACCTCATCCCGCAAAAAATGAGCCCCTACCTGAGACAATCGCCCAAAAAATAAAAAAAACTATGGCTCAGAATATGCAGACACTAAAACATAATTTTTTTTGTTTCAAAAATGATATTATTGTGTAAAACTTACATAAATAAAAAAAAGTATACATATTAGGTATCGCCGCGACCGTATCGACCGGCTCTATAAATATATCACATTACCTAACCCCTCAGATGAACACCGTAAAAAATGGAAAATAATAACTGTGCTAAATAAACCATTTTTTGTCACCTTACATCACAAAAAAGTGTAATAGTAAGCGATCAAAAAGTCACACGCACCCCAACATAGTGCCAATAAAACCGTCATCTCATCCCGCAAAAATCATACCCTACCCAAGGTAAAAAAAAACTGAAAAAATTATGGCTCTCAGACTATGGAAACCCTAAATCATGATTTTTTTTGCTTCAAAAAAGAAATCTTTGTGTAAAACTTACATAAAAAAAATGATTGCGGCATCTGAGTGTAAAAACTGTGTGAAATTAACATACATTTTTTTAAAATCAAACTTGCAGCCTCCATTTGCTCTCGACGGGCTGGCTGCCGCCATCTTGCTTTAAGATCTGGAGCGAAATCTCGCACTGCGTGAGATTACATCATCATGCTGGCCGGTGTGGTATCGTCATACGTCACCACTCACTGGATTTCAGCCGAGATCTTCAATCTTATGGTGAAAAAATTAAAATAGGCATTTTGCCTTTTTATAAAAAGTGATTAAAAAGGTCATCTCTATCCCAAAATGGTACCAGTAAAAACATTTTTCCTCATAAAAAGACAAGCTGTCACATAGCTCTGTAGATGGAAATGGGTGTGCAAATATGGCAATACAAAAAAGTTTTTTTCCAATATTTTTTTTTATGTCTTGCTTACTGACACATGACCATATACGACGCAGTTAGCTCTTATGTGTAACCCACCGTATAAAAGCATTGGGTTAAATTACGATCTGCCAACGGCCCGTGACCACTTTGTCATTAGACAGCTGCGGTCACTGTAAGTATCCCAGAAACCAGCCAGAGTGGTCTTCCTGTGTGGCATCTCTTCAAAAGGGTGTTACAGTGATCCATCTCAATGAAAAGTCAAGCTAGCAGGAGTGCTGTCTTCTTGATGTCAGAGCACCCCCTGCTAGCTGTAAAATTATTTGTGAGCTTGCAGTCTGTGAATTAACCTTTTTCTGTTCTAACTGTGGTAGGAAGGGGTTAATTCACCTTTTTCCCCATAAAAAATTGATAAAATAAAAAGTTAAAATATATATATAAAATATAAAAAAGTGAAATAAATAAAAATATAAAAAAGTTATAGCTATAGTTACTAGTTTTAGCAATAGCATAGCCTATATACACTCACGTACACACATTTTCCCTTTTTTTGTTCATTAAAAATAAATACTGTAAAATAAATAATATTAGTTTTAGCAATAGTATAGCAGATTTTGTGTGTGTAAAATATACTAACATACACCTTCTCCTTTTTGCTTTCATAAGCAAAATAAAAAATATAGGTATTCCATTTTAGCTACATTTAGTATAACGGGGGGACATGTAAAATATACAAATACACTAATATATTTTTTTATTTATAAAACAAGTAAAAAAAAAAAGCCAAAAGCTTAAAATGTACAATTTTCCCCAAGATGAATACCTTATGGGGTCAACATAAAAAGTGTACTTTGAAGTTTCTAATGTTTTGGCGTTGTACAGTATCTGTATTGGCAGTACAGTGCCATAGAACCAGCGCTCTAGTTCTTTGAAGTCTTGCAGTGAGCCCAGCCCATAGATACATTACATAAATAGCATCCATTTTCATGGTACAAGCATATGGTAATGGTTTTGGAAATGTTTTGTCTTGTCACAGAAAAAAGTTGATAAGGAAGGAAAAATATACACTTTTTCATCATTTTCACAGTTTTTCCTTTTTTATATATTATATCTGTCATCTAAAGTAAGGTCTAAGGTGTCTCATGGAAGAGAATATCAAATACATGTAGGTTGGCTCAGAAGTTATTTAGTTATTTGCAGTTAGATAGGCTCGCTACTAAAATTGAAAAAATTGGCCTGGTAAGGAAGGGGGGTAAATACTCTGGTAATGAAGCGGAAAATAGTAGTGAAACATAATAAAACTGTATCAATTTAGTATCACTATAAGGCCTTATGTACATCTAGTCCAGTTTTATTTCACTTATAAAAAAGTAAAAAAAGAGTCAGACTGTACTTTTCTTTTTCAGTAACACAAAGTGCAACTACTGTAGAATACTTGTTTAAAATTGTGTTCCCTTTGCATTATGGGAATGTGGCTAGAAGCTACAGTTTGAGCTAGTTTGGCAATCTTTTTTTTATTTAGGCTTTTTATTAATTTATTTTATTTTACACGTTGTGCTCTCTTTGGATGGTTTTAAATAGTACATTATTATTATTTTTTTATTGCTAATTTATCCTGTAACTAGGGCTGACATATTAGCCCCAATTACAGGGGGATTACATACTTTTGGGCCTCCTGCTGAGCTGATCTGGGTCAGTCTTTCATGACTATTTGGCAACGGTGTGTGCATCCATTTTCTGTCTATCGATTTCTAACATCTGTTTTGCATCCATAAAAAATTGATGACTTTCATTGTCCCCAGTATATGTATGCCTCCCATAGTGCCCCACATTTATTTATTTTGCGCACTTATATAGCGCTGACATATTCCGCAGTGCTTTACAGACATTAGAATCACTCTGTCCCCAACGGGGCTCATAATCTCAGTTCCTTATCATTATGCCTGTGGAGTGTGGGAGGAAACGGGAGTACCCAGAGGAAACCCAGGCAAACACAGGGTCAACATACAAACTGCATGCAGATGGTGATCTCAGCACTACAAGATTATATATGGTTATATCATATAAATATTAATGTACCCCTTTTAAAATGACTGTTAGGTGCACTTTTTTCTAAGTGGACATTAAAAATGGGCCCATTGATTTCAGGAGGGTCCATCTGGCTGTCACTGAATTCACAGGCCATCGTGGGAATGTGCCCTGATATGCACACTTGCCGACATTTGAAGTTGTCTGACAGTCTGCGATTAGATGACGAGAATCTTTTTTATTTTTTTCTTTTGTATGTGATGGTTTGATTTAATGTTGTAATAAGCATTATCTCCACCACAGCCTTCATTTTTTGTAAAAGGATAGCAGTTGCAGCACCCATTGGCAGCATTTTATGTAACATTACATTTCATCTAAGCTGTATCAAACATTGATTAGTTGTCTTTAATTAGTATTGCATCATTGTGTACTTTATTTCATGTGACTGTACTTTTCTTGTTTGAAATCAGTGGTGGGCAGAGTCGTTTCCAATCGGCCCTATTACAGCTCCTTGCATTATAATGAAAACCTATTTTGATTATTTCCAACAGAATTTCCTGTGTCCCAAAATTAATATTTGTAGCCCATGAAAATGTTAGAACTTCTACTACAGGTCCTTCTAAAAAAATTAGCATATTGTGATAAAGTTCATTATTTTCTGTAATGTACTGATAAACATTAGACTTTCATATATTTTAGATTCATTACACACAACTGAAGTAGTTCAAGCCTTTTATTGTTTTAATATTGATGATTTTGGCATACAGCTCATGAAAACCCAAATTTCCTATCTAAAAAAATTAGCATATTTCATCCGACCAATAAAAGAAAAGTGTTTTTAATACAAAAAAAGTCAACCTTCAAATAATTATGTTCAGTTCTGCACTCAATACTTGGTCGGGAATCCTTTTGCAGAAATGACTGTTTCAATGCGGCGTGGCATGGAGGCAATCAGCCTGTGGCACTGCTGAGGTGTTATGCAGGCCCAGGATGCTTCGATAGCGGCCTTAAGCTCATCCAGAGTGTTGGGTCTTGCGTCTCTCAACTTTCTCTTCCTAATATCCCACAGATTCTCTAGGGGGTTCAGGTCAGGAGAGTTGGCAGTCCAATTGAGCACAGTAATACCATGGTCAGTAAACCATTTACCAGTGGTTTTGGCACTGTGAGCAGGTGCCAGTTCGTGCTGAAAAATGAAATCTTCATCTCCATAAAGCTTTTCAGCAGATGGAAGCATGAAGTGCTCCAAAATCTCCTGATAGCTAGCTGCATTGACCCTGCCCTTGATAAAACACAGTGGACCAACACCAGCAGCTGACGTGGCACCCCAGACCATCACTGACTGTGGGTACTTGACACTGGACTTCAGGCATTTTGGCATTTCCCTCTCCCCAGTCTTCCTCCAGACTCTGGCACCTTGATTTCCGAATGACATGCAAAATTTGCTTTCATCCGAAAAAAGTACTTTGGACCACTGAGCAACAGTCCAGTGCTGCTTCTCTGTAGCCCAGGTCAGGCGCTTCTGCCGCTGTTTCTGGTTCAAAAGTGGCTTGACCTGGGGAATGCGGCACCTGTAGCCCATTTCCTGCACACGCCTGTACACGGTGGCTCTGGATGTTTCTACTCCAGACTCAGTCCACTGCTTCCGCAGGTCCCCCAAGGTCTGGAATTGGTCCTTCTCCACAATCTTCCTCAGGGTCCGGTCACCTCTTCTCGTTGTGCAGCGTTTTCTGCCACACTTTTTCCTTCCCACAGACTTCCCACTGTGGTGCCTTGATACAGCACTCTGGGAACAGCCTATTCGTTCAGAAATTTCTTTCTGTGTCTTACCCTCTTGCTTGAGGGTGTCAATGATGGCCTTCTGGACAGCAGTCAGGTCGCCAGTCTTACCCATGATTGCGGTTTTGAGTAATAAACCAGGCTGGAAGTTTTTAAAAGCCTCAGGAATCTTTTGCAGGTGTTTAGAGTTAATTAGTTGATTCAGATGATTAGGTTAATAGCTCGTTTAGAGAACCTTTTCATAATATGCTAATTTTTTTAGATAGGAATTTGTTTTTTTTTATGAGCTGTATGCCAAAATCATCAATATTAAAACAATAAAAGGCTTGAACTACTTCAGTTGGTGTGTAATGAATCTAAAATATATGAAAGTCTAATGTTTATCAGTACATTACAGAAAATAATGAACTTTATCACAATATGCAAATTTTTTGAGAAGGACCTGTATATGTAAAACATTGATATCATTTATGATGGGGAAGATTATTCATTAGTTTTAGTAATCTGCTGCTGGAAAATGTGATACTTGAGGATCTGTCTATTGCACACCACTGCTGTAAAATAAATCACGACCATCTTGGCTACTGTATTCTTTGTATCATTTGTCATGCTGAAACTAATCTTTCTTTTTTTTCCACTCAGCTGTTGTCCCTGTTCTTTGCCCCTTCGTTTTGTTGGTGAGGATATCACAGTGATGTCTGCATTCAACCTACTCCATTTGATGACAAAGAGCCAGCCAGTGGCCCTGCGGGCCTGTGGGCTTCCCTCAGGTTGACCGGGTGCTACTTGTTGTGTGATGCATGAAGGGAGCCCCTAACAATTTAATTTCCGCTGCAGGAAACATGTTGCATAGTATTCATATTGGGATATATATCCTACAGATAAATTCCAGATAATTTTTTATAGACTATAGATTTTCTAAGACTATAGTGATTCATTTTATACACACACACACACACAAATACAGTACAGACCAAAAGTTTGGACACGCCTTCTCATTCAAAGAGTTTTCTTTATTTTCATGACTATGAAAATTGTAGATTCACACTGAAAGCATCAAAACTATGAATTAACACATGTGGAATTATATACATAACAAAAAAGTGTGAAACAACTGAAAATATGTAATATTCTAGGCTCTTCAAAGTAGCCACATTTTGCTTTGATTACTGCTTTGCACACTCTTGGCATTCTCTTGATGAGCTTCAAGAGGTAGTCACCTGAAATGGTTTTCACTTCACAGGTGTGCCCTGTCAGGTTTAATAAGTGGGATTTCTTGCCTTACAAATGGGGTTGGGACCATCAGTTGCGTTGTGGAGAAGTCAGGTGGATACACAGCTGATAGTCCTACTGAATAGACCAGCAGTCAGCAACCTTCGGCACTCCAGCTGCTGTGAAACTACAATTCCCAGCATGCTCCATTCATTTCTATGGAGTTTGGAGAAGAACAGAGTAAGTATGCATGCTGGGAGTTGTAGTTTCCCAACACCTGGAGTGACGGAGATTGCCTACCCCTGGAATAGACTCTTAGAATTTGTATTATGGCAAGAAAAAAGCAGCTAAGTAAAGAAAAACTAGTGGCCATCATTACTTTGAGAAATGAAGGTCAGTCAGTCCGAAAAATTGGGAAAACTTTGAAAGTGTCCCCAAGTGCAGTCACAAAAACCATCAAGCGCTAGAAAGAAACTGGCTCACATGCGGACCACCCCAGAAAAGGAAGACAAGTTCATCCGAGTCACCAGCCTCAGAAATCGCAGGTTAACAGCAGCTCAGATTAGAGACCAGGTCAATGCCACACAGAGTTCTAGCAGCAGACACATCTCTAGAACAACTGTTAAGAGGAGACTGTGTGAATCAGGCCTTCATGGTAGAATATCTGATAGGAAACCACTGCTAAGGACAAGCAACAAGCAGAAGAGACTTGTTTGGGCTAAAGAACACAAGGAATGGACATTAGACCAGTGGAAATCTGTGCTTTGGTCTGATGAGTCCAAATTTGAGATCTTTGGTTCCAACCACTGTGTCTTTGTGCGACGCAGAAAAGGTGAACGGATGGACTCTACATGCCTGGTTCCCACCGTGAAGCATGGAGGAGGAGGTGTGATGGTGTGGGGGTGCTTTGCTGGTGACACTGTTGGGGATTTATTCAAAATTGAAGCCATACTGAACCAGCATGGCTACCACAGCATCTTGCAGCGGCATGCTATTCCATCCGGTTTGCGTTTAGTTGGATCATCATTTATTTTTCAACAGGACAATGACCCCAAACACACCTCCAGGCTGTGTAAGGGCTATTTGACCATGAAGCAGAGTGATGGGGTGCTGCGTCAGATGACCTGGCCTCCACAGTCACCGGACCTGAACCCAATCGAGATGGTTTGGGGTGAGCTGGACCGCAGAGTGAAGGCAAAAGTGTCAACAAGTGCTAAGCATCTCTGGGAACTCCTTCAAGACTGTTGGAAGACCATTTCAGGTGACTACCTCTTGAAGCTCATCAAGAGAATGCCAAGAGTGTGCAAAGCAGTAATCAAAGCAAGAGGTGGTTACTTTGAAGAACCTAGAATATGACATATTTTCAGTTGTTTCACACTTTTTTGTTTGGTATATAAATCCACATGTGTTAATTCATAGTTTTGATGCCTTCAGTGTGAATCTACAATTTTCATAGTCATGAAAATAAAGAAAACTCTTTGGTCTGTACTGTATATATTTCCATTTTTTTTTACATTTCTTTAGCAATGGGAAAGCTATTCTAAAATATGATACAATGACTTGTCTAGAGTCTCATTATTTGAATATTTTCAGTAAAGAGCACTGTTCCTCAGTATTTGGGCAATTGGATAGTGTTAAAATCTAATTTTCTTGGAAAAGTGTGATCATGACAATCACCTCAGTGATCTAAGATTGAATGTTTGTTCATTTTCATAAAAGTCTGTTCATGCTGTGGTCAAGCGTTTTTTTTTAAGGCGCTTAATGGGTCCGTGGAAAAATCGGAAAATGCACCGTTTTGCAGCCGAGGCCGTGATCCGTGTGTCCTGTCCGTCAAAAAAATATGACCTGTCCTATTTTTTTGACAGACAACGGTTCACGGACCCATTCAAGTCAATGGGTCCGTGAAAGAACACGGATGCACACAAGATTGGCATCCGTGTCCGTGATCCGTGGCCGTAGGTTGCTTTCATACAGACGGATCCGAAGATCCGTCTGCATAAAAGCTTTTTCTGATCTAAGTTTTCACTTCGTGAAAACTCATTTCCGACAGTATATTCTAACACAGAAGCGTTCCCATGGTGATGGGGACGCTTCTAGTTAGAATACACTGCAAACTTTGTACAAGACTGCCCCCTGCTGCCTGGCAGCACCCGATCTCTTACAGGGGGATATGATAGCACAATTAACCCCTTCAGGTGCGGCACCTAAAGGGGTTAATTGTACTATCATATTCCCCTGTAAGAGATCAGGGCTGCCAGGCAGCAGGGGGCAGACCCCCCCCCCTCCCCAGTTTGAATATCGTTGGTGGCACAGTGTGCCAACCACCATTGGCCCCCCTCCCTCCCTCTATTGTATAAAATCGTTGGTGGCACAGTGTGCCAACCACCATCGGCCCCCCTCCCTCCCTCTATTGTATAAAATCGTTGGTGGCACAGTGTGCCAACCACCATCGGCCCCCCTCCCTCCCTCTATTGTATAAAATCGTTGGTGGCACAGTGTGCCAACCACCATCGCCCCCCCCCCCTCCCTCTATAGCAGTAACATTGGTGGCAGTGTGCGGTCTCAACAGTAGAAGATTCATACTTACCTGCTTGCTGCTGCGATGTCTGTGAACGGCCGGGAGCTCCTCCTACTGGTAAGTGACAGTTCTTTAGCAATGCGCCGCACAGACCTTTCACTTACCAGTAGGAGGAGCTCCCGGCCGGACACAGACATCGCAGCAGCAAGCAGGTAAGTATGAATCTTCTACTGTTGTACTATTGCTAAGTAACCATGGCAACCAGGGCTGCAGTAGCGTCCTGGTTGCCATGGTTACCGATCGGAGCCCCAGCGATTAAACTGGGACTCCGATCGGAACTCCGCTGCCACCAATGATGGGGGGGGGGGCAATGGGAGACCGCACACTGCCACCAATGTTACTGCTATAGAGGGAGGGGGGGGGCGATGGTGGTTGGCACACTGTGCCACCAACGATTTAATACAATAGAGGGAGGGAGGGGGGCCGATGGTTGGCACACTGTGCCACCAACGATTTAATACAATAGAGGGAGGGAGGGGGGGGGCGATGGTGGGGGCACACTGTGCCACCAACGATATTCAAACTGGGGAGGGGGGGGGGGGCTGCCCCCTGCTGCCTGGCAGCCCTGATCTCTTACAGGGGAATATGATAGTACAATTAACCCCTTTAGGTGCCGCACCTAAAGGGGTTAATTGTGCTATCATATCCCCCAGTAAGAGATCGGGTGCTGCCAGGCAGCAGGGGGCAGTCTTGTACAAAGTTTGTAGTGTATTCTAACCTGAAGCGTCCCCATCACCATGGGAACGCCTCTGTGTTAGAATATACTGTCGGATCTGAGGTTCACGAAGTAGCTCATATCCGACAGTATATTCTAACATAGAGGCGTTCCCATGGTGATGGGGACGCTTCAAGTTAAAATATACCATCGGATTGGAGAAAACTCCAATCCGATGGTATAAAAGAACTCCAGACTTTACATTGAAAGTCAATGGGGACGGATCCGTTTGAAATGGCACCATATTGTGTCAACATCAAACGGATCCGTCCCCATTGACTTGCATTGTAATTCAGGACGGATCCGTTTGGCTCCGCACGGCCAGGCGGACACCAAAACGACTTTTTTTTCATGTCCGTGGATCCTCCAAAAATCAAGGAAGACCCACGGACGAAAAAACGGTCACGGATCACGGACCCACGGACCCCGTTTTTGCGGACCGTGAAAAAAAACTGTCGTGTGCAGGAGGCCTAAGTCTGTAGAAAAGAAATATAAGTATCAAAAATATTAAACACGTGAGACATACCTTCTAAAGTCTGAAACTCAACTGAAACCTGAACATTCAGTCTTGACCTGAGTTAACCCCAGTCACAAATCATTCTTATATTCACAGTGCTCTGGAGAGATCTGAAGAGTTTTTTTTTGTTGTGGTCCTCACACGGGACAGATAATTTATCTGCTATAATACAAGTGGAACTGATATAAAGAGGACAAATTACTCCCTTTGTGATCTTACAGTCATAGTTAAATAGTGGCTTTTACCAACTTTTTTACCCTGCCGATCCACTCCCTCCATGTCAAGAATAGCTAAAGCAGCTCCTCAAAGTAAGGTGCCTGCAAACAGCGGTATAAAGTAAAGTCTGCTTAGGTATAAAACAATTTTCTTTTGAGGCGTTATCCAGCTTTTTTAAAATTGCAACATTGTTCCATATGGCAATACAACAGCTACTTAAACGTATAATGTTCTGAGTAAGAATATTCTGCAGAGCAATGTAAACATTGAAGAGTCTGCAGCATTCACACAAGAGTTCTGCAGCCCCTTTCCCTACAGCTGATCAGTGAGGAGGCTGACAGTCAGATTCACACCAATCTAATACTGAAGGCCTATTTATTGGCATAGACCATAACAAATTAACTTGGTTTCTTAACCAACAGGATCATAAAATGCCATGTGTGAGCTAACAATGTCCGATAGGTGGTTGTTGGACCCCTGTAACCTGGATAGCTAGAGGGAAGTAGCAGCAGTGCTAGGAAAGTGCTGGACCACTGATGTTAAATTATTATATATTTTTTCTTCTAGTAAATAGCTAATTAAAGTTGTCTGGTAAAAATAAGCAGAGCAGACAGAAAACAAAGCACAGGCAGAAGGAAGAATGTTCAGGCCTCCTCTGATTGAGCATTAGCAGCATGGAGTGATATGCCACCAATGTCTGTCCTGAGACAACACGTTTAAATCGTGAAAATAAAAATACACTCATTTGTACATATCAAACTGGCTGACCTGTTGCATGTGCGCTTGGCAGCTGAAGGCATCTATGGCTACTTTCACACTAGCGTTCGGGGCTCCGCTTGTGAGTTCCGTTTGAAGGCTCTCACAAGCGGCCCCGAACGGATCCGTACAGCCCCAATGCATTCTGAGTGGATGCGGATCCGCTCAGAATGCATCAGTTTGGCACCGTTTGGCCTCCGCTCCGCTCAGCAGGCGGACACCTGAACGCTGCTTGCAGCGTTTTCGTGTCCGCCTGGCCGTGCGGAGCCAAACGGATCCGTCCAGACTTACAATGCAAGTCAATGGGGACGGATCCGTTTGACGTTGACACAATATGGTGCAATTTCAAACGGATCCGTCCCCCATTGACTTTCAATGCAAAGTCAGGAGTCCCCATCAGATCGGAGTTTTCTCCGATCCGATGGTATATTTTAACTTGAAGCGTCCCCATCACCATGGGAACGCCTCTATGTTAGAATATACCATCGGATTTGAGTTACATCGTAAACCTCAGATCCGACAGTATATTCTAACACAGAGGCGTTCCCATGGTGATGGGGACGCTTCATGTTAGAATATACTGAGAACTGTGTACAGACCCCCCCTCCTCCTGTAAGTAACTTATTGGTGGCCAGTGCGGGCCCCCCTCCCTCCCCAGTATTAAATATTACCAGTGCGGCGGCCTCCCCCTCCCTCCCTCCCCAGTATTAAATATGACCAGTGCGGCCTCCCCCTCCCTCCCTCCCTCCCTCCCCAGTATTAAATATTACCAGTGCGGCCCCCTCCCTCTATATTTATTGGTGGCCGGGCCAGTGCGGATTCCAAGTATTGTGAGCAGTGCGGCCTCCCCTCTCCCCCCCTAATTAAAATCACCCCCCCCCCCCCCATCATTGGTGGCAGCGGAGAGTACCGATCGGAGTCCCAGTTTAAATCGCTGGGGCTCCGATCGGTTACCATGGCAACCAAGACGCTATTGCAGTCTTGGCTGCCATGGTTACTTGGCAATAAATACAAGCATTATACTTACCTGAAGAGCTGCGATGTCTGACCGGCCGGGCGCTCCTCCTACTGGTAAGTGACAGGTCTGTGCTATAGGCAATGCGCCGCACAGACCTTTCACTTACCAGTAGGAGGAGCTCCCGGCCGGTCAGACATCGCAGCTCTTCAGGTAAGTATAATGCTTGTATTTATTGCCAAGTAACCATGGCAGCCAAGACTGCAATAGCGTCTTGGTTGCCATGGTAACCGATCGGAGCCCCAGCGATTTAAACTGGGACTCCGATCGGTACTCTCCTCTGCCACCAATGATGGGGGGGGGGGGGGTGATTTTAATTAGGGGGGGAGAGGGGAGGCCGCACTGCTCACAATACTTGGAATCTGCACTGGCCCGGCCACCAATAAATATAGAGGGAGGGGGCCGCACTGGTCATATTTAATACTGGGGAGGGAGGGAGGGGGAGGCCGCACTGGTCATATTTAATACTGGGGAGGGAGGGGGGGCCGCACTGGCCACCAATAAGTTAAATACAGGAGGGGGGGGGGGGGTCTGCCCCCTGCTGCCTGGCAGCATCTGCCAGGCAGCAGGGGGCAGTCGTGTACACAGTTCTCAGTATATTCTAACATGAAGCGTCCCCATCACCATGGGAACGCTTCTGTGTTTAGAATATACTGTCGGATCTGAGTTTTCCGAAGTGAAAAATCAGATCTGAAATAAACAGTTATGCAAACGGATCCGTTCTGAACGGATGCAAGCGTTTGCATTATAGGAGCGGATCCGTCTGTGCAGACACCAGACGGATCCGCTCCTAACGCAAGTGTGAAAGTAGCCTATGTTGGTCCCATAGTCATATGTGCCTGCATTGCTTAGAAAAATGAAGTTTTATATATGCAAATTAGCCTCTACGAGCAACAGGTGCATTGCCATTACACCTAGAGGATCTGCTCTCTCTACAACTGCCGACCCTCTCCAGTTTGACTGACATTCTAAAATGGAGAGGGTGCGGCAGATTCAGAGAGAGCTAAGCTTCCGTTTCACCTAGAAGCTAATTTGCATATATTAAAACATATATTTTCTCAGCAATGCGGGGACATATGAACATGGGACCAACACAGATGCCTTCTCCTGCCAGACACACATGCAACAGGTTAGCCTTTTTTATAGGTACAAATCTGCTGAAAGATGCCCTTTAAAACATTACAGTTCTTCCAGTTTTCAGCTTTTGAAACAAATTGTTCAGCCACTGGAAATGCTCTGTAATCCCCTTCTGTATCACTTTATAAATAAAGGACTAGTTTTTGCACTATGTGGCCATATATATCACAGTTAGCCTTTATTTAACTGTAGAGGACCTTTTCAGCTCCCTCGACCCGTCTGTTTTAGTAAAGACTTGTCTTCCTCATCAAATAGCAATGATGAGTATTGGGTGTTGCCACCCTCTTCTCCTCTCCACTGTCAGGGTTCATAAGACATCATCAGTTTATGTAGGGACATACCTTATTGACAAGGAGAATTGTAACATCTAGTTGTCAATTTATTCTTACATTTCCAGGAGGAATAGCTAAGGAAGCACACAACAGCAGTGCAGTTTTTTTTTTTTTAGTTTACTGGAGCATGCATGTATTCACTAAAGCATATATTTTAGTAGAGCTTGCGTGTCCTTTTTAACACGTAACAAAAAACAAAAAAAGAATCACTACATATAAAAATTAATTCATTTTAAATAATAAAATCTTTGAGATTACAGTTCAGTAGGCCAGCTTCGGTTTAACAAAAATGTGACAAGTGAATATTTTGTTCTACTGTTGCATATCTTAACAAGCTGTTTTCCACTAGATGGCAGTATATCCTTATTTTTGTCCAAATGTTTGGAATGTAACCGGGCAATAATGCATTGTGTTCTATTCCAGCATACTAGGAGTTAAGCTGTCACGCGGCGCGCGCACACATAAAGTTTTGCTCACAAATAGACTATTTCCTGATATATCACAGACCTTTTCCAGCATTAGAAACAATGAAAGTGGCTTAGCAGATCTTTAATGCATTCCAGATATCAGAATGAAGCAAGGAATTCCTTCAGCTATGATTAGCTACAAAACATGGGGTGTAGTGGAAATACCCCATTTGTGAGTCATTAAAACATCTTGTTTTGTATCTAAACAAAAGTCACATTTAAAGCTTGAAGTTTGATTCTTATTTCTTCCATTTTGCCCCAAAATCCATTGAGTGAATAGTGCTCGTACTGATGTTTGTCAGCTATATTTGCTGCAGCAGACCACCCAGGGTTTTAGAGACCCATTATGAACAGCTATTATTTATGTGTTTTCTATTTGTTGGGGGCTCTCACCTACCATGTGTTTTCCTGTTTTTCACATTGATTGTTGCCTGCATCACCTGTACTTTGCATGCATCCTTTTTATTTCCTTTCAGTGTGTCTGACATGGTCACCCTGTCTGACCATACCCAAAAGATGTCACATAGTATGACTTTTTACAATGGTGCCAAGGACTCTGAGTACAATTTAATTATAAACCATAAAACTAAGGACTAAAGTCAATTTTATTGAATTTGAAATGCATATTTTTACATTTTTTGAACTATGGGGGTCATGTATGAGCAGATATTTGCCAATATTGTGGCGTATATCTGGGGCAGATTCTGTCACATGCTATGGTGTGGCAGAATCTCCGACTTATTCCCCACTCACGCCAAGTCTAAAAAAGTGGAGTGGGAGGGGAAGGGGACATGCCGGCAGGGCCGTCTCATTCATCATTTTCTACCCCTGGTTTAGGGGTAGAAAATTGTCTAAATGTAAAACAGTAAGGAAGCTGTCTTATATTTAGAATTGGTGGTGGATAAGCCAAAGTTATAAAGAGGCCGGCACCTCTACATAACTTCGTCAATTCACTGCCTGCTATAGAGCTTATTAAGACCGGTGTCTAAAATACCAGTCTTAATAAATGTGCCCCTATGTTTCTGTATTGAATTTGCAAGTATACAGAGCTATACATTCTGACGGCACGTGTTTTTTTGGTGTTGATCAGGTATTTTTCATACAGCCTTGATTATTACTTGCTAGAAAAACCAGCAACTTGTCAAGTGCAGATCTATGAAACATGCTCAGAAGCTTTAACTACCAGTAGTTATTGTATTGTATACACACGGTACATACAGTATAGTCGTCTAAGTAGAAATGTCTGTTCTGATATACAGTACAGACCAAAAGTCTGGACACACCTTCTCATTCAAAGAGTTTTCTTTATTTTCATGACTATGAAAATTGTAGATTCACACTGAAGGCATCAAAACTATGAATTGACACGTGGAATTATATACATAACAAAAAAGTGTGAAACAACTGAAAATATGTCATATTCTAGGTTCTTCAAAGTAGCCACATTTTGCTTTGATTACTGCTTTGCACACTCTTGGCATTCTCTTGATGAGCTTCAAGAGGTAGTCACCTGAAATGGTTTTCACTTCACAGGTGTGCCCTGTCAGGTTTAATAAGTGGGATTTCTTGCCTTATAAATGGGGTTGGGACCATCAGTTGCGTTGTGCAGAAGTCAGGTGGATACACAGCTGATAGTCCTACTGAATAGACTGTTAGAAAAAAAAGCAGCTAAGAAAAACGAGTGGCCATCATTACTTTAAGAAATGAAGGTCAGTCAGTCCGAAAAATTGGGAAAACTTTGAAAGTGTCCCCAAGTGCAGTCACAAATACCATCAAGCGCTACAAAGAAACTGGCTCACATGCAGACCGCCCCAGTAAAGGAAGACCAAGAGTCACCTCTGCTGCGGAGGATAAGTTCATCCGAGTCACCAGCCTCAGAAATCGCAGGTTAACAGCAGCTCAGATTAGAGACCAGGTCAATGCCACACAGAGTTCTAGCAGCAGACACATCTCTAGAACAACTGTTAAGAGGAGACTGTGTGAATCAGGCCTTCATGGTAGAATATCTGCTAGCAAACCACTGCTAAGGACAGGCAACAAGCAGAAGAGACTTGTTTGGGCTAAAGAACACAAGGAATGGACATTAGACCAGTGGAAATCTGTGCTTTGGTCTGATGAGTCCAAATTTGAAATCTTTGGTTCCAACCACCGTGTCTTTGTGCGACGCAGAAAAGGTGAACGGATGGACTCTACATGCCTGGTTCCCACCGTGAAGCATGGAGGAGGAGGTGTGATGGTGTGGGGGTGCTTTGCTGGTGACACTGTTGGGGATTTATTCAAAAATGAAGGCATACTGAACTAGCATGGCTACCACAGCATCTTGCAGCGGCATGCTATTCCATCCGGTTTGCGTTTAGTTGGACCATCATTTATTTTTCAACAGGACAATGAGCCCAAACACACCTCCAGGCTGTGTAAGGGCTATTTGACCATGAATGAGAGTGATGGGGTGCTGCGCCAGATGACCTGGCCTCCACAGTCACTGGACCTGAACCCAATCGAGATGGTTTGGGGTGAGCTGGACCGCAGAGTGAAGGCAAAAGGGCCAACAAGTGCTAAGCATCTCTGGGAACGCCTTCAAGACTGTTGGAAGACCATTTCAGGTGACTACCTCTTGAAGCTCATCAAGAGAATGCCAAAAGTGTGCAAAGCAGTAATCAAAGCAAAAGGTGGCTACTTTAAAGAACCTAGAATATGACATATTTTCAGTTGTTGTGACACTTCTTTGTTATGTATATAATTCCACATGTGCTAATTCATAGTTTTGATGCCTTCAGTGTGAAGCTACAATTTTCATAGTCATGAAAATAAAGAAAACTCTTTGAATGAGAAGGTGTGTCCATACTTTTGGTCTGTACTGTATATGAATATCCAGTTTGTTTCTATTGTTCAGCAATGGCGGTCTGTCAATATAGCATTAGTCCTGACATCTCCCTATCTGTATTACAGAAGTTGTTAGACCTGTGATGAAAAAGGCCAACATTTTGAAACACATCAGTTCACAGCTTGGGATCTCTGATTAGAGAATACCAGATCATGCCACCACTGTATAGCCTCTGTGTGTAATGACATGATGGCACTTGACTTGATCTTGATAAAGAAGCTTCAAACCTACATCATAGGTTTATAGTAGCACGATTCAAAACCCACGACCATATTCTGTACATTTACAGTGCATGGTTTCAAGCAGGTTAAAGAAATTGAACTGCAACTAAAAAGATCTGTTCCATCAATTCTAATGGGGCTTGTAAAGGTTACATGCTGCAGAAACAGCACCACCTCCTGGAAATGTAGGACTAAATTGACAAATGAACGTTACATTTCCCTCGTGTGTGCTTACGGTCTGACACCATTCAGTTAGTGCTAACAGTATCATATTATGTAGTGACACAAATAGAGATGTGCAAAGTTCTTAAACATTCAATACAGCTGATTTGCTGAATTTAACCAAAAAATTAGCTTTGTGACAAATTACTTAGCCATGAAGCGCATTACTTTGTAAGTAGCGGGTGCAATGACGGGGAACGGCGATTGCGCAGCCCCCCGATCCCCCCCCCCCCCGTCATTGAACTTGTAATGATCACTGCATCTGAGATTAATATTAAGGCCTTTCAGGGGTTAATCATTTAAAAAAAAAATTGTACTTACCTTATCCATCTATCTTAGCCACCACGGCCATCTTGCTTGAAGTTCCAGCGCTAAATCTCGCACGGTGCATGATAAAGCTGCGCAGGATCTTCAAGCAAGATGTCCACGGCAGCCTCTTCGTGCTCAAATGGATGAGGTAAGTATGATTTTTTTTTTTGCCTCATTTTAGGGAAAATTGATTAGTTACCACAAAGCACAAGGAAATTCGACTTCGCTGTTAATCGAATTTTCCCTGAAATTCAGATTGGATACTTCGATTTGCTCAACACTAGACACAGCTAATTATTATTTTTAACTCTTTTGCTGCCAGGGCTGTTTGGACATTTTGCACCTTTGGTAGCCGGGGCTTCAGTGTGTTTCCTGGTCTGTGCAGCTGCGCCACAAAAGATAGAACATGTCCTATCTTCGGCCATGTTTTACCGATCGTGGACTCATTTAAGTCAAGGTGTGGGTGTACATGGGCAGTGTCTGTGTTTTGCAAATCTGCGGTTTGCAGTCCACAAAGTGGAGACGGTAGTGTGAATGTTGATTTAACCCCATATCTATATATTTAGTGAAAGTAGATACCAGAACTGGTAAAACAAAAAAATCTAGGTAGGAACCTATAAAATACAGATATTAAAGTCTTTTGAAAAGTTAACCCGCAAAACCTATATACAGTATTTCCTTAGAACAGACAACCTGATGAGTGCAGTTGACTTGATGGACTATTGACATCCAGTTCCACCTTCATGTTACTTTGTGACAAACAGGCATTATTTTAAAATATGCATTAAAACATCCAAGCATTACACATAAAAACATAAATCTAAAACATTAAGTTGTGCAAATTTCATATCTACCACAAGCATATACATCAACAAGAGCTTATTCTCTTAAAAACACTGGAATAGAGGTCATGTGGTCATTATACACATACATGTTAAAAAAAATTTAGAGTGCAAAATATACTGGGTATGAAAAATATAACCTAATTGCTTCATACCACTTTGCAGCAAACATTGATTAGCAAATATTGGGCAAAAATTCTGATTTGCAACTAAAATGTGTAACTCTGGCAGTGTCCTTATGCAAATAAAATATAGTCTGTAAAAAAACTGTCAGATGTTAGGAGTTCATACATACCACATGTCTACAGTCAATGCTGCATGTGTTATTGAAATGCAAAAAATTTAGTAATGCACAAACCTACTTTTACATGCAAGTACTGGAAATGATGTAGTATATAATTTTCCACCCCCTATACAAACTGTAATCCTAATTATCAATGATAAATTCCTAAATATTATATAATGCATTAACTGAGGCCGGGTATAATATGTGTGCTTTATTACTCCCGTATTATGGACCCAACACCTGAAGGTCCTGTAGGGCCATACTTCTGGTTCTGATGAACTGTGGGATTTCTGGGTGTTGCATTCATATTATGGGCACAAAAAAGCCTGTCTGAAAAGTGGCTGAATACTGTTTTTTAAAAAAAAGAAAAACTACAGTTATTGAAAATGGACATTTATGATAACAGTCAATGAGCGAAATGTTTTGATATTTCTCTCTACTGATAATCGTTATCGCCATCACTGCAGCATTTAACGTGTATTGCTAGAGAAGTGTTCCGTATATTTTACTCTATAGATCGGTTATGGACAGGATACAGGCAGTGTAAAATTTAAACTTTATTGATGTTTGTGTATTTGCGGTGAGTTTGGTGCAGTTTATTTGGTGCAGTGAGGTTCTGGTAAAAGTCTTGGTCATGGCATCAGTAAACGACCTAATTAGGCACAAAGGGGCAATGAGATAAGCAAGCTCCTTTTCTGGTATTCTCTGTGATTGATGGATGCAGGGGGTTGATAACATGCACAGAAGTCCATGAGACTGTGTACAGTTACAAAGGGACAGACAAACTTTGTTTCACTGTGTAGCCTGCCAGCATGTCCCCCACTCGTCTCCTCTAGACTGACTTCTCAGCCAGCAGAAACAGCTAGAGATTCATGCTAGGTGTTATTTTAAAGTCGACTTTGTTTTTAAAGCAAGTCCAAGATCACGGTGCTAGCCGCAATAAATCACCAGTTAGAGCACTTAAAAATGAGGCCAGGATTGAAAGCTGTAGGTACAGTATATGCAGCTTTCATTGAGATCCCTTTATAAGGAATCAAACTGGTGATTTATTTATGGTCTTGTTTTAATGCTGAAATTGTAAGCTTTAAAAAAGACCTGGATTGAATCT
Source organism: Bufo gargarizans (assembly GCF_014858855.1). Lineage (NCBI taxonomy): Eukaryota > Metazoa > Chordata > Amphibia > Anura > Bufonidae > Bufo > Bufo gargarizans. The sequence continues at coordinate 311,585,351 of NC_058081.1, forward strand.
CTTAATGTTAAACAGCCCGAGATCCAGCCATCAGTAGCAGGGATGTATGAGATGTGTCCATGGGTACTGGATTGCCACATTACAAGGACCTATGACATAAGTCATTGGCAGGGAAAGGGTTAATTGGAGAGTACCCTTAATCCTGGTTCATTGGTGCATGCTGTATTTTTCACATTTGCCTACAAGAAGTGAAGGCCCTTTAGTGTGACTTAAATATGTAACAAATTACCAAATACAATAATATCCATATATCTTAATCCATGTGTTCAGTGAATATAGTTGATATCCACATAAGTTCTTCATGACAGTAATGTACTCAGTAGAAATCAGAACAATTCATGCTGTCATCAGAGTCTCTCCTCAGACATTGGGCTTGTTGTGGTAAAGAATTAAAGTGGTTTTAATGGAATACAGTATTGATGGTCTGTCCTTAGGTGGCACTGCATCCCCTTCATTGTTCCCTTTATTGTAATACTAGGCAAAGCTGTACCTGGTATTACAAGTCACAGCGTCTCAGTCCTATTCAAGAGAATAGAACTAAACTGTTATACTAGGAGTTACAAAAAGGGGGACATAGCGCTTGCAGGAATGCCATGGTCCTTTCAGTTAGTGCCAATGCCAATCTGACATTAATGATCTATTCTTAAGGATTTGCCATCAATATTGGAGTCCCCAAATCCTTTAACTCCACTTCTCAGAGATGCTTCCAAATAAGTATATTCTCAATTAGATATTATGGAATACCGACTGCTGCTGCCACCATTAAACATAGACAGGACCCTTTTCATTAGTACTGCCAATTTTTTATAAAAAGTAACAGTAGAAGTGTTTTACATTTGATTACTGGATCGAAACTACAGATATAATTTCTGAATGTGTTTTGAATATTGCATATTAAGTTTTTTTTTTGCATAAATTGCATAGGGTCCATTCACACATCTGCAAAATGGGTCCGCATCCGTTCCGTAATTTTGCGGAACGGGTGCAGACCCATTCACTTTCAATGGGGCCGGAATGTGCTGTCCGGATCCGCAATTCCGCATCCGTGCTTCCGTTTCCGCAAAAAAATAGAACATGTCCTATTCCTTAGATTAGGCATTTTCTATTATAGCGCCGGTGATGTGCGGTCCGCAAATTGTGGAATGCACATTGCCAGTGTCCGTGTTTTGCGGATCCGCAGAACACTTACGGACATGTGAATGCACCCTTAGGCCTTTTTCACACGAGCGTAATGTTTTTGGCCCGGATAAGATGCGGGTGCGTTGCGGGAAAATGCACGATTTTTTTCCGCATGAGTGCAAAACATTGTAATGCGTTTTGCACTCGCGTGAGAAAAATCGTCATGTTTGGTACCCGAACATGACCCGTCATGGTTTGGGTTAGATGTTGTGTAGATTTTATTATTTACCCTTATAACATGGTTATAAGGAAAAATAATAGCATTCTTATTACAGAATGCATAGTAATAGGGCTGGAGGGGTTAAAAAAATAATAATTTTTTTTACTCACCTTAATCCACTTGCTCTCGCAGCCCGACTTCTCTTCTGTCTTCTTCTTTGAGGAATAGGACCTTTGATGACATCCATGATGATGGATCATGTGACGGACCATGTGATGGCCGCAGTGACGTCACCACAGGTCCTTTTTCTGTGCACAGCAAATATTAAGACAGAAAAGAAGCCGGGCTGCGCGATCAAGTGGATTAAAGTGAGTTATATATATTTTTTATTTTTTTTTAACCCCTCCAGCGCTATTGTACTATGCATTCTGTATTCAGAATGCTATTATTTTCCCTTATAACCATGTTATAAGGGAAAATAATAAAGATTGGGTCCCCATCCCGATCGTCTCCTAGCAACCGTGTGTGAAAATCGCACCGCATGCACACTTGCTTGCGGATGCTTGCGATTTTTACACAGCCCCATTCACTTCTATGGGGCCTGCGTTGGGTGGAAAACGCACAAAGAAGAACATGCTGCGATTTTCACGCAATGCACAAGTGATGTGTGAAAATCCCCGCTCATGTGCACAGCCCCATAGAAATTAATGGGTCCGGATTCAGTGCGGGTGCAATGCGTTCACCTCACACATTGCACCCGCGTGGAAATCTCACCCGTGTGAAAGAGGCCTTAAGGTAGTTAATCTCAGTGTTAACCTGGAGGTTATAAGACCATGACCAACTTAGTATACAACATATGTACTGTAAAATAATGCTTCAAGCAGAAGGTGAAATAATCCCATTCTCATCGTTTCTTCCCATATATACATTTACATTAGGGAAGAAACAAAGAATGTTTTGTGTTCCTTGTTTTACTTGAGTGTGGCATGGTTCCAAGCACAGTCTTGTACGCTTGAGTAATTACTCTCTAAAGCCAAGGTTACCTGATAAATGTCAGTACATTCTCCAGATAAAAATATGTTATTACAGGCTCTAGGGCTAAATTTGCTTTGAAATTAGAAAAACCTGAAATTTACTTTCATGGGAGGATTTGGTTAATCTAAAAACACCTTTAGAAAATGAAAACAAAACTAGGGGAGTAATGCTCTATGTACCTGATCCCTTTGCCGTTACTCAGAAACTCCCATTCAAGTCACTGGCTGCTTTGAAGCATATGAGGTTACACCATTGAAGTTAGATTTTGAATGAAGAACCACAGCAAGTACATTTGACATTGCTTTGGTGGAAAAGATTTAAAGTTCATACTGGGTTTGGTTTTTTAAATGATCTTGACCACTGTTTGCTCTAAGATATGTATAGTATGTTATTTACAGCCTAGATAAAACCCACGTGTATTTAGAGTAATATCAGCCAGATTCTGGTACAGTATATCCATGTCAAAGAATGTTTGCTTTTTTGCTGTTTGCAATAATGTTCTTTTGATGTAAGTGGCATGTCTGCATGCAAAATCTTATCTGCCCCCTGTTGATATTATGGTTTAGTATCCCCTTCCTTTTAGCACTGCTTAATTTACTTGTACAAATCGGATTCCCAAAAAGTTGGGACACTATACAAATCGTGAATAAAAACTGAATGCAATGATGTGGAGGTGCCAACTTCTAATATTTTATTCAGAATAGAACATAAATCACAGAACAAAAGTTTAAACTGAGAAAATGTACCATTTTAAGGGAAAAATATGTTGAATCAGAATTTCATGGTGTCAACAAATCCCCAAAAAGTTGGGGCAAAGCCATTTTCACCACTGTGTGGCATCTCCCCTTCTTCTTACAACACTCAACAGACGTCTGGGGACCGAGGAGACCAGTTTCTCAAGTTTAGAAATAGGAATGCTCTCCCATTCTTGTCTAATACAGGCCTCTAACTCAGTGTTTCCCAACCAGTGTGCCTCCAGCTGTTGCAAAACTACAACTCCCAGCATGCCTGGACAGCCTTTGGCTGTGCGGGCATGCTGGGAGTTGTAGTTTTGCAACAGCTGGAGGCACACTGGTTGGGAAACACTGCTCTAACTGTTCAATCGTCTTGGGCCTTCTTTGTTGCACCTTCCTCTTTATGATGCGCCAAATGTTCTCTATAGGTGAAAGATCTGGACTGCAGACTGGCCATTTCAGTACCCGGATCCTTCTCCTACGCAGCCATGATGTTGTGATTGATGCAGAATCTGGTCTGGCATTATCTTGTTGAAAAATGCAGGGTCTTCCCTGAAAGAGATGACGTCTGGATGGGAGCATATGTTGTTCTAGAACCTGAATATATTTTTCTGCATTGATGGTGCCTTTCCAGACATGCAAGCTGCCCATGCCACACGCACTCATGCAACCCCATACCGTCAGAGATGCAGGCTTCTGAACTGAGCGTTGATAACAACTTGGGTTGTCCTTGTCCTCTTTGGTCCGGATGACATGGCGTCCCAGATTTCCAAAAATAACTTCGAATCGTGACTCGTCTGACCACAGAACAGTCTTCCATTTTGCCACACTCCATTTTAAATGATCCCTGGCCCAGTGAAAACGCCTGAGCTTGTGGATCTTGCTTAGAAATGGCTTCTTCTTTGCACTGTAGAGTTTCAGCTGGCAACGGCGGATGGCACGGTAGATTGTGTTCACTGAGAATGGTTTCTGGAAGTATTCCTGAGCCCATTCTGTGATTTCCTTTACAGTAGCATTCCTGTTTGTGGTGCAGTGTCGTTTAAGGGCCCGGAGATCACGGGCATCCAGTATGGTTTACGGCCTTGACCCTTACGCACAGAGATTGTTCCAGATTCTCTGAATCTTCGGATGATGTTATGCACAGTTGATGATGATAGATGCAAAGTCTTTGCAATTTTTCGCTGGGTAACACCTTTCTGATATTGCTCCTCTATCTTTCTGCGCAACATTGTGGGAATTGGTGATCCTCTACCCATCTTGGCTTCTGAGAGACACTGCCACTCTGAGAAGCTCTTTTTATACCCAATCATGTTGCCAATTGACCTAATTAGTGTTAATTGGTCTTCCAGCTCTTCGTTATGCTCAAATTTACTTTTTCCAGCCTCTTTTTGCTACTTGTCCCAACTTTTTTGGGATCTGTTGACACCGTGAAAATTTGAATCAATGTATTTTTCCTTTAAAATGATACATTTACTTGGATTAAACTTTTGATCTGTCCTCTACGTTCTATTACAAATAAAATATTGACATTTGCCATCTCCACATCATTGCATTCAGTTTTTATTCAAAATTTGTTTAGTGTCCAAACTTTTTTGGAATCTGGTTTGTATATAAATAACTCATAAGAGTGGCATGGAAACAATCGGAGTGCCTCAGTATTACATTGATTTTCCTTCCATTTGTTTGCAAGTGTACTTTCAAGTGCAATTTTCCCTATACAGAACTTTCAAAGATCGTCTTTTGTTCTCTGGAAAATAATGATAAATGTTTCTTATGAAATATCCCCTGAATGTATACTAAACAGCAACTGTGGAAATGTGAGTAGATTAACTAAGATTAGGTGGTTTAGACATTAAATGGGTTATACAACCAGGACTTAAAAAAAAAAAGGGACAGAATGGCTTAAAAAAGTAAAAAACAAAAATAAAGTATGTTTTACCAATCTCCTGTGGAGATAAAGTATGTTTTACCAAGCTACAGTGGAAGCAGGGGAAGCAGCTGCTACAGGGCCCAAATTCAGAAGGGGCCCACCCAAGAGTAGGCCTTAAAAATATTATTGTCAGGGCTCCTTCAGTATTATACAATGACATTTATTTTCAGAGACACTATATACTATGACATGACATACAGTATATACGTGTAGGAAATGAACGGAACGGCTGACAGGAGTGGGGGTTGCACAAGAGTGAGTTGAGAAGTTGTTGCTGGGGGAAGGGTGGTTCAAAAATTAGCTGTGGGGTCCAATCATTTCTAGTTACACCACTTTTCCCACAGACCTAATTTCTGACCTTTCCATGATCCCACACAGATCTCTACTTACTTTTTGAAGAAATGTGACCTCTCATTCAGTTACTGGCCATGGTGGGTTATTAATGAGGCTAGTGATTGGTTGAGCAGTCACATCTCGTGCTGAGAGGGACCACGAACTAGAGATCAGCATTTCTGCTCTTTCGAAAGGAAAACCACTTCATAGGGACTGTTCATATATTTCAAGAAAATGCCTATGATCATATAGTGTTAATTAAAGCCGCTAATATATAGTAATGCATTCTGACATTGGAGCCTGCTGCAGTATGCCTCCTTCTCTCTGATGTCCAGTGTTCATGTAACATATTTATTACTGCATCATACTTGGGCTTACATTTGCTGATGCACAGAGCCTTTAGAATTACAGTATATACTTATAGGGATCAACCAATATAAGTTTTTTTAGAGCCGATACCGATAATCGGTAAACATTCAGGCTATAGCTGATAATTTATACCGATATTTAGTGAATTTTCACTTTTGAAAAAAAAATATGAAAAATTCCTACACAAATCTGCTGAAAATGAATATGTTTATTGTTAACGTGTAGTTTTTCTTTTGTAAATCTTTCTTTTTCATTTATACTTAATATTTTGGTGTTTTTTTTTGTTTTGTTTTTTACATAGTAAAAAATAATAATAACTATTAACCCCCTTAGGGACTAGAACCCTTGTCCTATTCACTCTGATAGAGCTCTATCAGGGTGAATAGGACCTCACTATCTCCCTGCTGCCCTGTGCTTTGTGCACACGGCAGCAGGGAGCTAACTATAGCAGCCAGGGCTTCAATAGCGTCCTGGCTGCCATGGTAACCGATCGGAGCCCCAGGATTACACTGCTGGGGCTCCGATCAGAACTGCTACTGCACCACCAATGAAATTACTTGGGTTGGGGGAGGGGGACCCTGTGGCCACTGCCACCAATGATTAATTATGGGGGGCTTAGGTGGTGGGGCGCACTGCGCCACAAATGTCTTTAATACTGGGGTTGGGGGGGCGCACTGAGCCACCAATGTCTAATACTGGGGTGGGGGGGGGGCGCACTGCACCACCAATGAAGATAACGCTCTCATTAATTTATATACAGGAGGCGGGAGCTGGCTGCAGAATCACATAGCTGGCTCCCGACCTCTATGAGCGTTAGCTGTGATCCGCGGTAGTTAACCCCTAAGGGGATGGCAGCTACTTGTCATAGGGGATGGGAGCCGACTATGTGATTCTGCAGCCAGCTCCCGCCTCCTGTATATGAATTAATGAGAGCGTTATCTTCATTGGTGGCGCAGTGGCCACAACCCCGCCCCTCCTCTTGTCCTCCCTCCTCTCATTGGTGGCAGCAGCAGTACAGGTGGAGGGAGACACTGCTTCCTTCTCCCCATGGCTGCTGAGGGAACACGGAGAGCGCGGACAGCAGCGCAATCCTTGTTCCTGATACGTTATCGGTATATTGGCAAAATAGATGCCGATACCGATAACATTCAAAATCCTGAATATCGGCCGATAATATCGGTAAAACCGATAATCAGTCGATCCCTAGACTAGAAAGTGGCTAAATTAGCATTCTATGCTTGTAGGTAACTCTTTAAAACCTCAGTAAAATTATTATAACAACCAGAACAGTTTATCCAGAAAGAATTTAAAGGGATGGGCACTTTCTGGCTGCTTGTGACCAATGTTTATGTAAGATGACTATATGACAATTACTAATCTAACCTTTGTTGATATTCTGTGCTGTTTGCTATATTTCATAAGTCATGTCCCCTTATTAGGCAAATCTTCTGTGCTGTCTACATCGGAGACCTGTCCATAAGATGGCCACTAATGAAGGGTCATGTGACCAGGCAAAAATAACTCCAGACACATTACTCCACCCTCTTCACTCAAATACACCATATCTGCTCTTGCAATGCTGAGACATTAGTTCAGGTGCAGTGTATTTAAATGAAGGAGACTAAGTGATTTGCTTGCTCACATGACCCTCCACCAGCAGCCATTTTATGGACAGGATATATGTGTGGAAAGCACAGAAAACTTGGCAAACAAGGAATTATAACTTATGAAATATAGAAAATTGTGCACAGGCTATATCAGTAAGTGGCATATAGTCATATTACTAACACATTGATTAACAGAAGCTGGAAAGTGGCCAACCCCTTTAAATATGTGTAAGTCCATTCTGACAACAAATATATGAGCGAGCTGGGAAATGTGTAACCAGAGTCTAAGATCTCATGCACACATCAAAGACCATAGTGAGGCACACAAAATGTCTACAGCTATGTAGCAGTAGGAACTCCATGTGCCTCTGTGTATGCCTTATTACAGGATTACTCTCCCCTAGAACCTATAGCACTGTGGTAGTGTGTCCATGTCAATGGCTTGCTCCAGCTCAAAGGCAGGTAAGACTGGGCAAGTGCAGAAAACACAAACTCATCTGGCACTGCACAGGTCCAATCAAGCAGGATCTTTAGTTCATCTGAGAATAAAACACAAAAGTCTTACAGAATTCAGGCTACTCTTGGCCTTAACTAACTTTTCACTTGTAGCTGACATTTTTAGTAGTTTTCTTCTGTGCAGAGAAAATGTGTAGTTTGCCGTTCTCTCAGAGATGGTGAGCAATTAGCTGCCATCCATTGCACTCTCAAAAAGTAGGGGAAAATCTGCTTCCTTACCACAGGATCATGGAGACCATTTTAGAGAGTTGCTGACCTGTATGTGAATTTAGTACTTGTGCTAAGATAGAAACTTCTAATGTTTCATCCGAAGTCGATTCGCTCATCCCTAGTGAAAAGCAGGGCTTTTTTTTCTGGCGGAACGCACCGGAACGGCATTCCGCCACCTTTTAACATCACAGCCTCCAGCATCGCAGGCTGAGATGTATCAGCGGGGAGGGACTGGGAGGAGGAGCTGGGGGCCGGTGTGTTCACTGTGCTCCGGCCCCCAGCTCCAGTACAGTTATAAAATGTGTAAAATTAATAATGATTCTATTCATGCTGCCCCCTCTGTAGTACTGTATAACATTCAATATATCCATCCTACTCACAGGGCTACTGTTATCGTAATGCAGGCCGGCCGGGCAGATGAGCGGCAGCATCACTGACTGACGTCAGGTGCCTGTGCCGCCTGCTTCATTCATAAAGTAGGCCGGGCAGGCACGTGACGTCAGTCAGTGATGCTGCCGCTCGTCTGCCCGGCCGGCCTGCATTACGATAACAGTAGCCCTGTGAGTAGGATGGATATATTGAATGTTATACAGTACTACAGAGGGGGCAGCATGAATCATTATTAATTGATACACATTTTATAACTGTACTGGAGCGGCAATGGGGGGGGGTCTGTGGATAGCACTGTTAGGGGGTGGGGGGGGGGTCTGTGGATGGCACTGTTAGGGGGTGGGGGGGGGGTCTGTGGATGGCACTGTTATGGGGTGGGGGGGTCTGTGAATGGCACTGTTATAGGATGGGGGGTATGTGGATGGCACTGTTATGGGGTAGGGGGGTCTGTGGATGGCACTGTTATGGGGTGGGGGGGTCTGTGGATGGCACTGTTAAGGAGGGGTCTGCGGATGGCACTGTTATGGGGTGGGGGGTCTGTGGATGGCACTGTTAAGGGGGGTCTGTGGATGGCACTGTTAAGGGGGGTCTGTGGATGGCACTGTTATAGGATGGGGGGTCTGTGGATGGCACTGTTATGGGGATGGGGGGGTCTGTGGATGGCACTGTTATGGGGTGGGGGTCTGTGGATGGCACTGTTATGGGGTGGGGGGGTCTGTGGATGGCACTGGTATGGGGTGGGGGGGTCTGTGGATAGCACTGTTATAGGATGGGGGGGTCTGTGGATGGCACTGTTATGGGGTGGGGGAGTCTGTGGATGGCACTGTTATAGGATGGGGGGGTCTGTGGATGGCACTGTTATGGGGTGGGGGGTCTGTGGATGGCACTGTTATGGGGTGGGGGGGTCTGTGGATGGCACTGTTATAGGATGGGGGGGTCTGTGGATGGCACTGTTATAGGATGGGGGATCTGTGGATGTCATCCACAGATCCCTCATTAACAGTGCCATCCCCATCTGGGGGGTTTCTTTGCTGGGCTGGACTTTTAAAGTCCCCCCAAATTTTACTTGCATCCCTGTTCTCTAAAGGGGCGGTTTTAGGGGGGCGGTCCTAGGGGTGGGTAGGGGCGTGGCCGTGGGAGGGGGGGTTAGCACTGGTGAAAAGCATTTAGCAAGGAAGGAAACAGAGGGTAAACAGCTAATAACATGAAAACCAGACATTTTTCACTGATAAAATATATTACAAAGTTTCTTGTGGTTGCGTATACTATTGTTTTATGTACTGAGATGTATCAGCGGGGAGGGACTGGGAGGAGGAGCTGGGGGCCGGTGTGTTCACTGTGCTCCGGCCCCCAGCTCCAGTACAGTTATAAAATGTGTAAAATTAATAATGATTCTATTCATGCTGCCCCCTCTGTAGTACTGTATAACATTCAATATATCCATCCTACTCACAGGGCTACTGTTATCGTAATGCAGGCCGGCCGGGCAGATGAGCGGCAGCATCACTGACTGACGTCAGGTGCCTGTGCCGCCTGCTTCATTCATAAAGTAGGCCGGGCAGGCACGTGACGTCAGTCAGTGATGCTGCCGCTCGTCTGCCCGGCCGGCCTGCATTACGATAACAGTAGCCCTGTGAGTAGGATGGATATATTGAATGTTATACAGTACTACAGAGGGGGCAGCATGAATCATTATTAATTGATACACATTTTATAACTGTACTGGAGCGGCAATGGGGGGGGGGTCTGTGGATAGCACTGTTAGGGGGTGGGGGGGGTCTGTGGATGGCACTGTTATGGGGTGGGGGGGTCTGTGAATGGCACTGTTATAGGATGGGGGGTATGTGGATGGCACTGTTATGGGGTAGGGGGGTCTGTGGATGGCACTGTTATGGGGTGGGGGGGTCTGTGGATGGCACTGTTAAGGAGGGGTCTGCGGATGGCACTGTTATGGGGTGGGGGGTCTGTGGATGGCACTGTTAAGGGGGGTCTGTGGATGGCACTGTTAAGGGGGGTCTGTGGATGGCACTGTTATAGGATGGGGGGTCTGTGGATGGCACTGTTATGGGGATGGGGGGGTCTGTGGATGGCACTGTTATGGGGTGGGGGGGTCTGTGGATGGCACTGGTATGGGGTGGGGGGGTCTGTGGATAGCACTGTTATAGGATGGGGGGGTCTGTGGATGGCACTGTTATGGAATGGGGGAGTCTGTGGATGGCACTGTTATAGGATGGGGGGGTCTGTGGATGGCACTGTTATGGGGTGGGGGGTCTGTGGATGGCACTGTTATGGGGTGGGGGGTCTGTGGATGGCACTGTTATAGGATGGGGGGGTCTGTGGATGGCACTGTTATAGGATGGGGGATCTGTGGATGTCATCCACAGATCCCTCATTAACAGTGCCATCCCCATCTGGGGGGTTTCTTTGCTGGGCTGGACTTTTAAAGTCCCCCCAAATTTTACTTGCATCCCTGTTCTCTAAAGGGGCGGTTTTAGGGGGGCGGTCCTAGGGGTGGGTAGGGGCGTGGCCGTGGGAGGGGGGGTTAGCACTGGTGAAAAGCATTTAGCAAGGAAGGAAACAGAGGGTAAACAGCTAATAACATGAAAACCAGACATTTTTCACTGATAAAATATATTACAAAGTTTCTTGTGGTTGCGTATACTACTTTTATGTACATTTGTGTGAAAAGTTAGTGACTATTTAATCATAGCATTTTCTTTATTTGTTTTATACCGGAGATCCTGCTCCACTGGACACTTGCAGGGCTAGATGATTTAGTGTTTTCTATGTTGGTGAGCTTTACATTTCTACTAGTTTGGATCTTGTTTCAACTGTTAGATGTGTTTTTAGCATGATCACATGATCTCCGTCACACAAGACACATCATTTTTTATTACATGGTCTGTAAAGGAAAACACATATGCAATGTTCACTTTATCACTGTAGTGATGTAGCAGATCTAAAAAGAATTACCGTAAGTCTAAATTCAGTGTTTGTCATAATCATTACTGGCAGATTTTTTTTTCAAACAACCAGTTGTAAGAAATATTTTTCAAAAACTCCATGGATGAAGAATGCCACAGTTCAAGGAAAAAAAATAACTATATAAACATATACTAGGATCTGAACAATTATTTTAAGGGAATATGGCACCAGTTTTATGCTGCCCTATCTGAGGGCAACATGAAGTGGTGACAGAAACCCTGAGCAAATTGCTGGGTCACCTATCAGAACTGATCCAAACTCGCTTTAAAAAAAAAAATCATTTAGCAGCTCCGGCACAAACCCAGTGGTGGAGTCCAGACTGGATACACCCCTACCTGTTATTGACAGCTCTCTTCCTACTTTAATCACTATTGAACAGTTGAGTTCAGTGCTTGGCTGTGCTGGACCTTACTAATGCTGATTTAAAGGGGTTATCCCATGACTAATGTAAAACATGAAAGTCAAACATCATATAGCACATGCCAATCTCTTTCTAACAAAGCTAGAACCAGCCCTGTACCTAACATGGATCCTGACATCTCCACATTCATTGCTGTGCTAGACTTATATCAAGCTGGCAGCTCAAGGGGAGTGTCTTTTCTGCTGCAGCTCAGGGGCGTGTCTCAGCTCTCCCTATCACAGCTCAGGAGGTAGTTGAAGGAGGAAACTGAGCATGTGCGGCCAACTCAGTGAGCAGGACAAACAAATGAGAAAAAAAAAAAAGCAGGTGGTGCTATACAGATATATTTTATTGCATAACTCAGTAGCTATAATATATGTTTAATTACATGCAATTACAAAAGTATTCAGATCCACTTGCTGGTTTGAAAACTGTAGAATGTTTTTCGTGGGACAACCCCTTTAAGCAAAATGACTGGATCAGTTCAATAAAGATGCCCTCAGATAGCACAGCATAAAACAGTGTCAGGTGCAGTTTATCACAACAAATGACACATGTCAAAACTGGGCGGATTTATCATGAAGGAGTTTGTTACCTTAATTTGGGACAATTTTATTAACAGTCACATGGTGTTTGATACACTTGGTGCATCTCTAAGCCTAACACTTCTGACTTGAGTTTATGCCATCCCTGTACATGAGTATGATTGAGACAATCTCATTACTTTTTAAAAAGTGTCAGTTGATACAACATTAACTTTTCCACCCACTTTTCAAAACTGAAGTGAGTGATATAAATTCTGCAATGTTTTTCAATTATTATTATTATTATTATTATTTTTTATTATTTTTTTGCGCCAGTAGGTCCAAAAAGCCATACATCCCTATTTTGTGACTTTTTGGAGCCAGAATTGTAGATGGCATGATAAATATTCCCCCATAGTGTTATTTAGGAAGCTAGAGATTGACATTTAAAAGTTTGAAGAACTATGTCTACAACAGAAGAAATTGCCACAGAGGCTGCCATGTGGGCTGTGTTATGATAGACTTCTGCCAACGTGGTAGATTGTATCCTGTTTAGTTACTCATCTGCATAAGAAAATGTTTTGCTTGCTTGAGGTAGATTCACATCCCCAGCACATACCTCTGGTAGTCTGTTACAGCAGAGGAACATACTATCAGAGTTTCTATATCTGGTGTAGCTGGATACTGGGCATCGCCAGATCTCCATTGACTATAGTGGCATCCAACAGGGATCAGGAGGCTTTCTGACAAAAATGCCAGCTTTCAGCCAAATACTGCTGCATGTAACGGTATTTGTCCAGCTGAAAGCTGGTATTTATGCCAGAAAGCCACTCGATCACCATCAGATCCAGTTATGGTCAATGAAGACCTGGAGGTGTTTCGTGGTGTGCGGCGGTATCCGGCTATACCAGATACGGTAAACTCTGGTAGTCTGTTCTTATGCTGGAACAGATTACCGGGGGGATGTGTCGGGGATATGAACATAGCCTTAACAATAGTTAGCTGAATGGTTGCCCTTTCCTTACTCTCCACCTCCTTCCTTTTCTTCAGTATACAGCTTTCTCTCAGCCGTCATAACTGTTTTAGGTATGAGTGTGCTGCAGGCCTGTTAGTGATAATGAAGCATGGTTAGCCAGTAATGTATGTTCAGCTTCCCTTCTGACTACAGTGGCAGCTAAGCATAAAATAAAAACAATCAATGAAAAGCTAAAGAATGTAAACAAAGCTCTATCACTTCTAACAAATAAAAACAGGTCCTGCAGATTCATGTTTACCTTCCAGGAGACATATTTAGTCTTATGTTTGATTTGTTGCTGTCATGACCTTAGAAGGATTTAGGTGTTTCTAGTGAGCTTAAGTATTTTAGGACCTGTTTTGCCCTTAACAGAACGGTAAATGTCCTGAGAACTATTACTAAAACATTAGTTCTGCTCTGAGCATTGCATTTCTGTCTACAAAGTATTCTGTATTTATATATCTTTTTTGGGGAAACTTTACATATTTACTAGTATTCATCTATCAAATTTTTAAGCTTTTTCTTTTCTTTTGGGCAATTTTTAATTGACTGAATAATTTTGAATAATGGAGATCTTTCAGTTACAGTATAGTGCGTTTATGAATGTCTTCCTTGACAAATTGTCTACTTATATAGACTACAAATTCTTCATAGCTAGCTTTCTAATATTTTTGGCTTTCGATCCCATATGCCTAATGGAAGAAATAAAGGTAGGAGACAATATTTGTAGTATGTTTAAAGGGTCACTGGCCTTTCCAAAAACTTGATCTGTCAAGGCGACATATAGGTTTTGACCAAAAGCACTCCCATAGACTTTCTGTTGAGCCCATGTCCTGCAGCGAGGAGAGAGTGCTACATTCTTCGTTCTAGCGGTCGGCGGGGGTCTCAGCACTCAGAACCCTACCAGTCATAACCATTGATGTCTCCATGACTTTATGACTTATGGTATTTAGAAAACCTAGTGACCCTTAAAGTAAATTAGCTAAATATAAATATTCTGCAGTTATCATTGTGGACTTGCTATGAACACTTTTAAAGGAAAGTGGAGCTATTGCACTAACATTTTATCAGACTTCAGTTCTATTTACTAGCTGTGAATTGGCACTTGAACTACATAGCTGCATACAGTGTATAGCGACCATGCCTAGTTACTGTACAAGTGAGCGGTAGCAGAGCTGCAGTCACCAGGCACAGTGTGCACAACTGTGTAGCTTTGGTGCATATATAGAGTGCCACAGCTAATAAAAACATCTGATCAGGAAGGTTGCTGGGAGGCAGACCCCAGTTAATAAGTCCTAGAAAACTCCTTTAAACTTCACACAATTTTATAAGTATGTTTTTTTGTATTGCAACAATTTTCATTTGTGACATCTGCAAATAAAAATCATATTATATCCCCATTACAATATATTTTATAAATGGACACCTGTCATATCTACGTACATGGGCACCTTCATGCAATTTTGCACCAAATCTTAAAGTGGTGGCTCTAAGGGATATATTTATCATGCGGTCAACTCCAGTCTCCTCCTTTGTAAACTGCACCCTTTGTTTAAAACACTACACCTCTCTCTTTATAATACTGCAGTGTTGATAACTAGAGGCTGCTGATGGACAGGTCTGGTCACATTCATGCCTTCATCAGTTGCCATGTTGGGAGCGGAGCACAGAGAGTAAAGAAAAGGGGTTGGAAATTTACAAAGGAGGACATGGGTGCCAATGTTATATAAGTGTTATATACATCTTTATAAGAAATGCATAAAATATCATGTTTATGGTTTAAAGTATGATGTAAGAAGAACCATAAAAAACCAAAACCTTCTAAAAATAAAATTGCAAGATTTTCACAGTTTATATATATGCTTATGTCTACATGCACATATTCATCAGATGGCACATTTTTGGCATTGATAAGAGGGGTGATAACATAAACAAAGGTTCAGAGACCCCCACCAATCCCTAGAACGAGAGAAGAGAAGCGTGCACACTCTGTCTCCTTGCTGCATAAGACGGGCTCTATAGAAATGTTTGGGCCGATCTCGATTCCACTTTGGCTAGCTACAAATATTTTCTGTAACCTCAGATGCGCCAAATTGCTCCACATTTTGGGGTGCAGCTAACTCTAGTAAATGTGGGACATTAAGTCATTTTTTGCAAGAATACCACACAGTGCACAGTGAAGGCATCAGCAATCTCCGACACTCAAGTTGTGAAACTGCAACTCCCAGCATGTTCCATTTACTTCTGTGGGAGTCCTAGGACCAGCCTAACAAGTTTGCATGCTGGGAGTTATAGTTTCACAACAGCTGAAGTGTTGTCAGTCACAGTGAAAGGGCAGGGAAGGGGGAGTGGTTATCTTGACTTGAAGCAAGGAGGCCACTGCCACCTTGACTTCAAGCATGACTAGAAAAGCGCGCCGGCAGGGGATAAAAGAACGTTTTCTAAACTAGCCGCATCATCCTTCAGGAAACAAATTATTGTAGGAAACACACGGTTTTTGGAGGTGACAGGTTCCCTTTAAAATCTCATTCACATGGCTGGTACTGTAAAATGCTGCAGATTTGTTGTGTGCAAATCTGCAGCATTTCCATCACGTGTGAACATACCCTTTGGCCTCCTGCACACGAACGTGTGCGCCCCGGGCCGCAATACACAAACACCGACCGCGGGCAGCCGCAGCGGATCGCAGACCCATTCATTTTAATGGGTCTGCGATCCGCCCATTCTGCAAAAAAATAAGACATGTTCTATCTTTTTTTGCGGAACGGAAGTACGGGACAAAATCCCACGGAAGCACTTTGCAGTGTTTTTCATTCCACACCATTCCGCATCTCCGGATTTGCGGACCCATTGAAGTGAATTGGTCCGCATCTGTGATGCGGAATGCCCACGGAACTACGCCCGTGTATTGCGGATCCGCATATGCTGTCCGCAGCACGGGAACAGGGAACCTACGGTCCGCCTAAAAAAACTGATGCGGCATCCGTTTTTTTGGAGGATCTGTTTTTTTCCACAGTTCCCTTGTAAGAAATGGCTATCCTTGTCCGCAAATGGGAAAAAAGTAGGACATGCACTATTTTTTTTGCTGAAGGGAAACACGGACAACGGACGTGAAACACAAACGGATAAACTATCAGCATTTTTTTGCTGACCCATTTATGTGTTTTTTTTCTAACCTTTTTATATGGCTATATTAGGGGTACACCGAGCCTTTCTGCCACCTGGGGTAAAAAGTAAATTGGCAACCCCCTTCCCCGCTAGTGTTGTAGAAAACCAGAGTAACAGCAGGTACTGAGAATTACACTCAATCAAGTACCTGGTGTCCAGTGGTTACTTACCTCCTCAGTCTCCAGCGCTGCCTGGTTCTCTAGTCCTTGGTCCACAACCAGGCTGGCAGGAGCTGTGGGGTCACTAACACTCAATGGGACAGCTAGGGACAGGCTTACACTTGTGACATGTGCAAACATATACAGCATATACATAGCATACTGTATATACATACATATATACAGCTAATACACACACATACACATCACATACACCCATGTCCATAAATATTGGGACATCGACACAAGTCTAACATTTTTGGCTCTATACACCGCTAAAATGGATTTGAAATGAAATGGACAAAATGTGCTTTAACTGCAGACTGTCAGCTTTAATTTGAGGGTATTTACATCCAAATCAGGTGAACGGTGTAGGAATTACAACAGTTTGTATATGTGCCTCCCACTTGTTAAGAGACCAAAAGTAATGAGAAAATTGGCTTCTCAGCTGTTCCATGGCCAGGTGTGTGTTATTCCCTCATTATCCCAATTACAATGAGCAGATAAAAGGTCCAGAGTTCATTTCAAGTGTGCTATCTGCATTTGGAATCTGTTGCTGTCAACTCTCAAGATGAAATCCAAAGAGCTGTCACTATCAGTGAAGCTTTGCTTTGGCCACGCCTAATGTTTTTGCTATCTCTTTGATGGGTTTGTTTTGTTTTTTCAGCCTAATGATGGCTTCCTTCACTGGTAGTGACAGCTCTTGGGATCTCATCTTGAGAGTTGACAGCAACAGATTCCAAATGCAAATAGCACACTTGAAATGAACTCTGGACCTTTTATCTGCTCATTGTAATTGGGATAATGAGGGAATAACCCCCTCGGATGACGTCGAAACCAATCTGTTGTGTGTTTGAAAAGGTGGCCCTAAGGGGGAAGCTACCCCGAGATAAATGGGCTGTGGTCGTCTCTCCGTTCAGGGCATCCGGACCCCAGAAGTGTATTTCGACTTACCAGACGATCAAGCAGCCGATTACCCGACAGTAAAGGGTGAGATTCTGGTAAGACTGGGGGTGAATGTGTTAGTCCGGGCCTAGCGGGTGCATCAGTGGGAGTTTAACCCGGCTGAACCCGCCAGACCTCAGTATTATGATCTATTACACCTGTTGCAAAAATGGCTGCAGCCTGACGTGTTGAGTTCCACTGCTATGCTGGATTGTCTGTTGGCTGATGTATTCTGGAGGGCTTTGCTATACCTTCTAGAGCACTGGATTGGCCAGGTGTCTCCTGGTAATTCCCCTTGAGATGGTGGACCTGGGGGGTTCTTTTAGAAGGGGGGCAGACAAACCCCAGAAATCTCCACCCCAGGCCCGGCAACTTGTGCCAACAAAACCCGCCCGGGATGTACCCCCTACGGACCCATCTCCGATAGTCTGCTGGCAATGCCAGGAGCCTGGCCACGTAAGAACTGACTGTCCCCGTTGTAGTGAGCCCATGAACACTAACTATGTCTACCGCCACTCATATGCCAGGAAGCTGTGTGCCTCCGGTACCCCAGAGACTATAGACAACAACCACTTGTTCCAGGTGGAAGTAGGAAACACTCTGGCGGTGGCGTTGCTGGACTCAGGGAGTCTGGTGTCCCTGGTAAGGGCTACACTGATACAGCCCGCTGAGTATACTGGCCAGAAAGTCAGGGTAATGTGTATTCATGGAGACTTAAAAGACTACCCCTTCACTATAGTGTCTCTATCCACGGTTGCCGCCAGATCGCCACCAATCTACACTATGAACTAATAATAGGGAGATACTTCCCGGGCTTTCCGGCACTGTGGCCTGCTACGAGAATTACCGATACCCATGAGACAGGGGTAACCCTAGCAGAGTGGCCCTGCTCAGGAGGGAGACCAGAACCCTGGGAACACGAGACCGAAGGGCCAGCGGTAGGGGTGACCGCCACTTCAGTGGAAGAGGGGGAGACAACCCCGCTAAGTGTGATTGTGGGAGACGTGGAGGACTTGCCGCCTGGTCCTGAATTGGCATACCTCAATGTCTCTGGGGATAATTTTGGTACCGGCCAATGTGTTAATAGTAGATGGTGAACCACAACAACCTGGGGCAGAGTCAGTGTTTCCTCGTTTTGTGGTTCATCAGAATATGTTGTATCAGGTTAACTAACTATGGGGTGAGCCTGTTGAACAGTTAGTGGTCCCTAAGGCTTATCGCAAACTCATGTTAGATCTAGCCCACCAACACGTTCTTGGGGGTCACCTGGGGCTGCAGAAAACTCAGGATCGTATTCTACAGCGGTTTTACTGGCCCAGCATATTCAGAGAGGTGGAAGAGTTTTGTAAGTCTTGCCCGACCTGCCAGATAATTAGCCCCCAGTCACATTTCCTTAGTCCCCAGTACCTCTCACGCGGTACCATTTGACCAAATAGCTATGGAGCTCCTAAGTCCAGTACCAAAGTCTGCCAGAAGGCATCGACCCATCTTAGTCATCCTAGACCTACACCATTCGGTACCCGGAGGCGGTGCCACTGCGACATACCTCGACCAAACTCATAGCTAAGGAGTTAATGGAGTTGTTTTCCCGAGTAGGACTACCTAAACAGGTTTTGACCGACCAGGGGACCCCTTTTATGTCCAAGGTAATGAGGGAACTCTGTAAATTGCTGCACATAAAACAACTACAGACGTCCGTTTAGCATACGGTCTGATAGAAAGGTTTAACCAAACATTAAATATGTTCAAATGGGTAGTGTCTAAAGATGGGAAGGACTGGGATCTCCTTGTGCCTCAGCGAGCCCAGAGTCGGGTCAATATTCAGCAGGCTCGGGTCCTGATCTTTAACCCGGGTGATCGAGTTTTGGACCGTGGACAGTAAGTTCCTGGTTAGGTGGCAGGGGCCCTACGAGGTACCCGGCAGGCTCGGGTCCTGATCTTTAACCCGGGTGATCGAGTTTTGGACCGTGGACAGTAAGTTCCTGGTTAGGTGGCAGGGGCCCTACGAGGTACTCGAGAAAATTGGAGATGTAAACTACAAGGCACACCAGCCAGGGTGGCATAAGCCAGAGCAGATTTAACATGTGAATTCACTCAAACCGTGAAAAGATAGGGAAACCTGTACTGAAGACAGTCCACAGCCGGATTTTCTAGGAGAAGAGGTTCTGGCTCCTCTGTATGATGCAAGAGAAGCTGCTGTCTCCTCTAAACAGACTACGGAGGCCAGGAAGTTCGTTAGTCAGAACACAGATGTGTTCTTGGACCTCCCTGGACGCACTTTTATAATCCAGCATGACATTGTCACTGAGCCTCAGGCAAAAGTCTGGTTAAAACTATATTGGGTACCCGAAGCTTGGCGACTAGCCATTTCATAGGAGGTGCAGCTAATGTTGCAGCTAGACGTCATTGAGAAGTCAAAAAGTGAGTATTGATACCCAAGCCAGACGGGACATTGCGGTTTTGTAATGACTTTTGAAAACTTAACGAGGTTTCCAAATTTGATGCGTATCCCATGACCCAGGTGGATGAGCTCATCGAGAGATTAGAACAAGCCGGTATTTTTCTGTTTTGGACCTCACGAAAGGGAACTGGCAGGTGCCCTTAACGGAGACTGCCAAAGAGAAAACTGCCTTCATCACGCATGAGGGGCTGTATCAATATAAGGTCTTACCCTTTGGTCTGCATGGCGCCCCCGACACTTTTAAGCGACTAATGGTCATCGTGCTTCGTTCACATCGTCCGTATGCTTTGGCTTACCTGGAGGTTATTGTCATCCACAGTACCGACTGGGAAAGTTACCTACCCAAATTGCAGGCTGTAGTGGACTCCCTTCGGAAGGCTGGACTAACCGCTAACCTGAAAAAATGTGCGATAGGGTTAGACGAGACTAAGTACCTGGGGTATGTCATTGGGCGTGAAGTCATCAAACCCCAAGTAAACAAAAATAGAGGCGATAAGAAATTGGCCCCAACCTGTCAGCACTAGGCAAGTAAAGTCATTCCTGGGAATAGTGGGCTATTACGAGAGGTTTGTTCCCCACTTTACTACGGTGGCCGCGCAGTTGACAGGACCCTTGAAGGGACACAAGTCCGTGATGGTTTGCTGGGATGATCGGGCGGAAGAGGCTTTCTCCGCTTTGAAGTTGGCCCTGTGTGGGTCCCCGATTTTGGTGATGCCTGACTTCAAAAGGGAATTCATAGTATAGACCAATGCCTCCAAAGTACTGTCTCAAGAAGTAAACGGGGAGGAGCATCCCATTGCACTTCTTAGCCGTAAGCTCACCCCAGCCGAGACCAGGTATAGTATAGTGGAGAGAGAGTGCCTGGCCATCAAGTGGGCACTCGAGTCTCTCCACTATTATTTGTTGGGGAGAAAGTTCCACTTGGTGACTGACCACTCCCATCTCAAATGGATGAGCCAGGCCAAGGACAGAAATGCCCGGGTCACCCGATAGTTTCTGTCCTTACAAAACTTTAAGTTTTTGCTGGAACACAGGGCAGGCTGGTTACAGGGAAACGTGGATGCCATGTTCCGGGTACACTGTCTGGCGTGTGTTCACCCCCTCAAGGTTGAACAAAGGGGGGGTATGTGACACAGTGAGGGGTTTTGTCTGGGAAGGCAGGTATTTTGCCAACATGTGCGGCTGGGCTGGTTTCCAGCCAGGTGAGGTCAAATACCGGACCGAAGTTTAAGTGCCGCTCTGGGATTTGGCAGCACCTGGCTGTCCTCAAAAAGGCAGTTGAGCTCAGCAGCTGAGTCTCTGTGTTGGGATCTGAGGTTTTGTGCCAGACTGGAGGGCTGGAACCCATGTGCAGGGAGAACAGGCCCCCTAAAGCCTGCTGTGGACTACTGGAGGCAGAACTGCCAACAAGGTGACTTGTGCAATATTAACTTTCCATTGTGTGTTGAATTAACACCAAAGACTGCAAAGTGACATGTTCTTCTGTGCAAATTGAACTTTCCATTTATGTGTGAATTAACACCAGAGACTGCAAAGTGACGTGTTGTTATGTGCAACTGCCGCAAGTGTGAATAAACACTGAAGTTTTAGTTAAGAACTTGTATTTTGCCTACCAGAGCGAAACCCCACTATATATGTATATATATATATATATATATATATATATATATAATATATGTATATATGTGTGTGTGTGTGTGTATATATATATATATATATATGTATATATAAACACAGTCGTGGCCAAAATGTTTGAGAATGACACAAATATTAGTTTTCACAAAGTTTGCTGCTAAACTGCTTTTAGATCTTTGTTTCTGTGATGTAGTGAAATCTAAGTACACGCACTTCATACGTTTCAAAGGCTTTTATCGACAATTACATGACATTTATGCAAAAAGTCAGTATTTGCAGTGTTGGTCCTTCTTTTTCAGGACCTCTGCAATCCGACTGGGCATGTTCTCAATCAATTTCTGGGCCAATTCCTGACTGATAGCAACCCATTCTTTCATAATCACTTCTTGGAGTTTGTCAGAATTAGTGGGTTTTTGTTTGTCCACCCGCCTCTTGAGGATTGACCACAAGTTCTCAATGGGATTAAGATCTGGGGAGTTTCCAGGCCATGGACCCAAAATGTCAACGTTTTGGTCCCCGAGCCACTTAGTTATCACTTTTGCCTTATGGCACGGTGCTCCATTGTGCTGGAAAATGCATTGTTCTTCACCAAACTGTTGTTGGATTGTTGGAAGAAGTTGCTGTTGGAGCGTGTTTTGGTACCATTCTTTATTCAAGGCTGTGTTTTGGGGCAAAATTGTGAGTGAGCCCACTTCCTTGGATGAGAAGCAACCCCACACATGAATGGTCTCAGGATGCTTTACTGTTGGCATGACACAGGACTGATGGTAGCCCTCACCTTTTCTTCTCCGGACAAGCCTTTTTCCTGATGCCCCAAACAATCGGAAAGAGGCTTCATCAGAGAATATGACTTTGCCCCAGTCCTCAGCAGTCCATTCACCATATTTTCTGCAGAAGATCAATCTGTCCCTGATGTTTTTTTTGGAGAGAAGTGGCTTCTTTGCTTCCCTTCCTGACACCAGGCCATCTTCCAAAAGTCTTCGCCTCACTGTGGGCGCAGATGCGCTCACACCTGCCTGCTGCCATTCCTGAGCAAGCTCTGCACTGGTGGCACTCCGATCCTGCAGCTGAATCCTCTTTAGAAGATGATCCTGGCGCTTGCTGGACTTTCTTGGACGCCCTGAAGCCTTCTTAACAAGAATTGAACCTCTTTCCTTGAAGTTCTTTATGATCCTATAAATTGTTGATTGAGGTGCAATCTTAGTAGCCACAATATCCTTGCCTGTGAAGCCATTTTTATGCAACGCAATGATGGCTGCACACGTTTCTTTGCAGGTCACCATGGTTAACAATGGAAGAACAATAATTTCAAGCATCACCCTCCTTTTAGCAGGTCAAGTCTGCCATTTTACCCCAATCAGCCTGACATAATGATCTCCAGCCTTGTGCTCATCAACATTCTCACCTGAGTTAACAAGACGATTACTGAAATGATCTCAGCAGGTCCTTTAATGACAGCAATAAAATGCAGTGGAAAGTTTTTTGGGGGATTAAGTTAATTTTTATGGCAAAGAAGGACTATGCAATTCATCTGATCACTCTTCATAACATTCTGGAGTATATGCAAATTGCTATTATAAAAACTTAAGCAGCAACTTTTCCAATTTCCAATATTTATGTAATTCTCAAAACTTTTGGCCATGACTGTATATATATTGGAATGGATATGTTATGTTTAGGGAGAAGTGGACCCGTGGATGTTCGGGATCGCCGAGTTCGGCCGAACTCGAACCACATTGAAGTGAATGAACCTGAACTTTGGTGAACTAAAATGGCTGTAAAATAGTCATAGCAAGGGCTAGAGGGCTGCAAAAGGAAGCAAAATGGGGCTAAGAGCTGGACAATTGCCCTGCAAACAAATGTGGATAGGGAAATGATTTAAAATAACATAGAATACAAAAAAAATAAATCTTGAACTAGGAGGATGAGGTCAAAGTGGAGTAGGAGGTTGAGGAGGCAGTGGCAGTCAGTGTAGGTAGAAGCGGTGGTGGAGGAGGAGATAGCCAAGACTGTATTTTTAGAATTAAAGATGGCACGTTGTCCTTATGGCGGGGATCCAGCAGGATGGCCACCCAGTAATCAGCAATGGTTAGAATGTGGACACTTCGGCGGTCGTTGCGCAGGCACTGCAGCATGTAGTCGCTCATGTGTGCCAGGCTGCCCAGAGGCAATGACAAGCTGTCCTCTGTGGGAGGTGTATCGTTTGTGTCCTCTGTATCTCCCCAGCTACGCTCCAGTGATGCCCATCAGCTGCTTTGGGTGCCACCCTGCTGTGAACACTGTTCCGCTTCATCATCATCCTCCAGAACTGTGTCCTGGCTGGACAGCTGTGTGCCTGGCCTCTGTTGGTGCAGGAACCCACCCTCCGAGCCACTTGTGAATGATTGGCCTGATAACTGTGGAAATGATCCCTCTTCCTCCTGTGCCACATCCTCTTCCATCATCGCCCGATGTGTTTTTTTTCAATGAGACATAGAAGTGGGATAGTAACGCTGAGGACGGTGTCATCGGCACTGGCCATGTTGGTGGAGTACTCGAAACAGCGCAACATGGCACAGAATTCCCTAATGGAGGCCCACTCGTTTGTGGTGAAGTGGTGCTGTTCCACAGAGTGACTCACCTGTGCGTGCTGCAGCTAAAGCTCCACTATCACCTGCTGCTGTTCGCACAGTCTCTCCAGCATGTGCTAGGTGGAGTGGAAAGGCCGAAGTTACGCTGCAGCGCAGACAGGCGAGCAGCAGCAGGTTGAGAACGCCGAACGTGCACACAGATGGCTCGCACTTTCTGCAGCAGCTCTGACATATCGGGGTAATTTTTCAGTAACCTCTGCACCACCAAATTCAGCACATGCTCCAGGCAAGGGATGTTCTTCAAACCGGCTAGGCTCAGCGGCTACAAGATTTTGCCCATTATCACACACCTCTAGGCCGGGCTTGAGGCTCAGTGGCACCAACCACTCATCGGTCTGTTGTTCTATGCCTGTCCACAGCTCCTGTGCGGTGTGGTTTTTTCCCCCTAAACAGATGAGTTTCCACCTGGCTGTGCTGAAGTTAGTGGTGCCGGATGAGGAGGCGGTAGAGGAGGAAGCGGAGGAGGAGGCAACGAGAAACATCCTGCAATCCTTGGTGGCGGAAGGACATGCGTCAAACTGCTATCCACCTCAGGCCCAGTCCCACTGCATTTACCCAGTGTGAAGTTAGGGTCCACGTATCGGTGGTTATGTGGACCTTGCCACAGATGGCGTTGCACAGTGCACACTTGATTTCGTCCGCCACTTGGTTGTGCAGGGCAGGATGGCTTGTCTGGAAAAGTTGTGGCGGCTGGGAACCAGGTACTGTGGGACAGCCACCGCCATAAGGTTTATAAAAGTCTCCGTCTCCACCAGACGGAATAACAGCATTTTAAAGGCCAGGAATATCGAATTGTAAAATGCTGGCATTCAGGGCCAGGGATCGCTGGTTGGTAGGGGGGGTACTTCCTCTTTCTCTCCAGTGTTTGGGGGATGGACAGCTGAACGCTTCTATGGGACAGTGTGGACATGCTTGGTGATGGTGGTGATGTTGGTGTTGCTGCCACATCCTCTGTTTGCGGGGTGGAAGGTGCCACTGTCACTCCAGAGGGGGAGGAAGAGGCTGAGACCGCTGCAGAAGAGGGAGCAGGAGGAGCCTGAGACCTTTTGTGGTTTTTGAGGTGTGTACTCCACTGCAGCTTGTGCTTTGCATTTAGATGCCTAGTAATGTAGGTGGTGCTCAGGTTTGGAAAATGTAGGCTTCGCTTCATGCTCCGATTGCACAACGTGCAAACCACTCGCGTCTTGTCGTCCGCACCTTGTCTGAAGAACTGTCACGCCAGGGAACTCCTTGGAGCTGGCTTTGGTGTGCTCAGTCCCTGGGTGCGGTGGCAGTAGCAGGCATACTGGCTAGGGGACGGCCATTCTGCTTTTGCACCTTGCTCCCTGTTTTGCTGTGCAGCTGGCGTTGTGTGACCACCACCCCTTCCTCCGAACTGCTCACGTCTTCTTGCATGACCTTAATTCCATGTGGGGGTCTAGGACCGCCTCATCAGTGCATCAGTGCTCTCAATCTCTTCCACTTTTGGGGCAGGGCTAAGTGGATAACTCACGGAAAACCTGCCAGCAGACTCATCAAAAAGCATAAGAGACTGCTGCATCACTTGGGGCTCAGACTGCTTGGCTGATTTGCAAGGGGGTGAGGTGAAACTCAGCGGTTTCAGCAGGGGACCAGGTGGGAGACAATGTAAAGGAACTGGAGGCACTGTCAGCCACCCAATCTACTATCACCTCTACTTGTCCTGGCCTTACCATTCGTACAATGGTATTCGGGCCGACAAAATAACGCTGAACGTTCTGTCACCTACGTGCACCTGAGGTAGGTGTTTTGGGCGTGTAGCTGGCACAGATCGACCAAGTCCTCTCCCTGCAACAGGAGCTCCACCAACACCAGCAGCACCACGACTAGGGCCACGTCCTTATTTGATGCTCTCCTCATTCTTTGAGGTCACCCACTGAACTAACAGACATATTAACGATATTAATTTTCCTGTCACGTATGCAGTGCATGTGTACCTCACTTCCAAAAATAGGTATATGTCACCGGCCGAACTAACAGTCAGATTGACTATATTAATTCCCCTGTCACGGATGCAGTGCATATGTATCTCACACCAAAAATGGGTATATGCCACCCACCGAACTAACAGACGGATTAACTATATTAACTTCCCTGTCATGTATGCAGTGTAGGTGTACCTCACACCAAAAATGGGTATATATCACCCACCGATCGAACAGATGGATTAACGATATTAATTTCCCTGTCACAGATGCAGTGCAGGTGTACCTCACACAAAAAAGGGTATATGTCACCCACCAAACTAACAGACGGATTAACTATTATATTTTTGTGTCAGGGGTACAAAGATGGTGCATTGCACCCACAAAAAAATCACTATAGGTCACCCACAGAATAAATAGCTAGATGAGATTCCTAACACTCTCCCTCACTTCAGCTGCCTGCTTCCTGTCCCTGCACTACTCAAAGCTGATGGGCGGTGCTACACGTGATCCAGCTTGTATAGAGGCTGGGTCACATGATGCACCGGCCAAACACAGTCATGCCATTACTGCGATGGCTTCTAAGTGCCCACAGCTTAAAAGCTTGCGCTCTGTGATATGAGTTTTGTCTCTGTCTTCAATACAGACTGATGAAAGCAGTACTGTTTATATGCTTTTTATGTGAAGATAGATTACTTACTTACAATTCTAAGTATTGTTGAATGCACAGTTAAAATGTTGGCAAACAGCCGTATACAGTATGTATTCTTCTGTCTCACCGGCTGAACGGTCCTTAAAGTAGAATTACAACATTTACTGGTTTGATGTGATTTGTATTTTAACCAAGATGAATGATGGAAGATAATTTGGGAATTGGTGTTTTTGTCCTGGTAGGATGGACCCCTCACTGGTAATATAGTTCCGTTACTAACCATGTTACCTAATGCAATACTAATTTATTTATGTAATGCACGTGTTTCCTTTAACAGTTTGCTATACTTGCAATGGCTTATTAGTTTAAGATCTTAGTATACCATGAGAATAAAATCCCCCAAACTTTGACAACTTTAAATAAGCAATTGTGCTTTATAAAGCCCATATCTCACTTGTAATTAGGAAAACAGTATATATACTTTAGGCTCAATAGACAGG
Source organism: Bufo gargarizans (assembly GCF_014858855.1). NCBI lineage: Eukaryota > Metazoa > Chordata > Amphibia > Anura > Bufonidae > Bufo > Bufo gargarizans. The sequence continues at coordinate 311,612,830 of NC_058081.1, forward strand.
ATGTTGGGAAATTTAACTAATTTCAATAGTGACCTTTAAGTGCACCAAAACCAAATAGTGTGTAGGCTATGAAACAGGGCACATTCCAGCAAAATGTGTAAGAATCCAGTTCCTAATGGTCATTAAAAACTGGAATGAGTCTCAGGTAATACAAATAAAAGGGTACATACATATAATAGTACCAAAAGTTAAAAGAATGTTATGTGATTTTTTTGTTATGACTTTAGCAGTTTAATGTCTAATGTCTATATATAGAGTGGTCCACCAGAAAACAAATGGAAAAGAAATCTCATAAATTAGACATGCAAAAGAAACGTTATAAAGTTTTACATAAATATATAGGTTTTTAATCATCACATTGATCACACTATGTTTGTTTTCATGATCAGCAGTGGTATATGTAATGTGTCATTGTCAAATCTGTCAGAAAGCTTAGCAAATAAAATAGAGAGAAAAAAATTGTCAAAGTTTCAAAATGTTAGGAAATTGCAACCCAAGACCATGTAATTTAAACCTGAAGTCCTTTCTCTTATTCTAAATGACATACAGATGGTCAGCTTTCTATTCAAGCTTTGAGAACACAATTGGCCTTTTTATAGTTCCACACACTCAATGGTCATACCATATTTGTGTCAGGACTATTTGTTTCTAATTATATATAGTTCACTACTACCAGTAATTATGAAACATAGTACTTTGTCAAGATAGATTAGCAAATGAGCAAGATCAAATATGTTGAGTGCGCCTGCCACGTTCAGACTAGTAGTAGGCTTTTACACTTATTACAACAGATTTCTTTGTCTTTATCACTCATTTTAAATATTTAAATTTCAGGGAAAAAAACTTGTTTTTATTACTAGATCATTTTTGAAAAAAATATTCCGAGGTTTTTAGTAAATTTCAATGTGTTTACATGAACGAGCACCTGTCACTAGTGTTGAGTGAACTTGTGTTTTCAAGTTTGGCTTGCAAGGTTCAGGTTATCTAAGAATTCCATTATGGATTCCACTACCACCGACCATAACTTATGGTCGGTGGTAGCAGAATCCATAACGGAATTAGATAACCCTAACCTTGTACACCGAACTTGAAAATACAAGTTCGCTCATCCCTACCTGTCACCTTTCCTGACATGTCTGTATTCCCTCCCTATAAAACAAAAGATGTCTGGAGCATCTTTTTTATTACTTATTGACAACTAGGAATTGTCAAAGTAGTGAGTCTAGAATTGTCAGTAATGGCGGTTACAATAGCGATGTATGGGGCACCTCTGTGGGGCCCAAGGCCACCTAATGTGCAAACAGTGCATTCAGCAGCATTGAGCGCTGCAGCGTCCCCCTAAGCCATGCGGTATAGATGGTACCTGCAGTCCTCTGGTGTTACATAGAACTGTAGGTGACATCTACTACATTATTTGTACTCAGAGACTCTGAGTATAGATAGTAGATGTTAGCCGCATGGATAACACACTGATAGCTGTCTGAGTAAAGATAGTGTAGTAAATGTCATCTGCAGTCCTATGTAACACTACATATAGCACAGTGATAGCTCTGAGAGTACAGATAATTTAGTAGAGAGCACCTGCTGTCCTATGTAATACCACAGATAACACAGTGATAACTCTCTAAACACAGATAATCTAATAGATGGTACCTGCATTCCTGTGTAACACCACAAATAACACAGTGATAACTCTCTGAGTACAGAAAATGTAGTAGATGGTACATCCATTCCTATGTAACACCTCAGATAACATAAATTAAAGGGGTTTTCCAGGATTTACATATTGATGGTCTAGCCTCAGGATAGGTCATCAGTATGAGATTGGCAGGGTCCGACTCCTAGCACCCCTGCTGATAAGCTGTTTGAGGAGTGAGCAACATGGCCTCCTCGCTGCTTAAGGCCTCATGCACACAACAGTTGTTTATCACTGCCGCCGTTACATTTTTTTTGCGGATAGGATGGGGACCCATTCATTTCAATGGGTCAGCAAAAAAATGCTGATAGTTCATCCGTTTGTGTTCCGCGTCCGTTGTCCGTGTTTCCCTTCAGCAAAAAAAATTGTGCACGTCCTACTTTTTTCACATTTGCGGACAAGGATAGGCATTTATTCCAAGGGATCTGTGGAAAAAAAACGGATCCTCCCCAAAAAACAGATGCCGCATCAGTTTTTCTTAGTGGACGCACAATTTGCATGAGGACTAAGAAGCACAGAGCTGTCCGTTTGATAGCGGCATTGCTTGGTATTGCAGCTCATCCCTATTTGTTTGTATGGGATTGAGTTGCTCCTAGGCCACATGACTGTGACGTCTCATGGCCTACGAAGAGACCACAGTGCACATGGAGTGCCACAACCTCTTCATACAGAAAAAAAAACTATTAACTATTGGGTGGTACAATTCATACAGCAAAATTCATACAGTGGGAAAAAAACTATTAACTATTAGGCGGTACAGTTCTTCACATTGTCGTTTGGAATGTGGCTGGATCTCCGCTGGACCCCATTATACTGTACTTAAAGGGTTTCTCAGGGAATTAAGAAAAATCTAAATACTTAAATATTACTTCATTATAAATATATTCCCATATACTTTTCATTAGTTATAATGGCGTCTTTTGTCCTGGGAGCAATCATTAGGAGAAATAAAATGGCCGACGTTCTATTAGTACACACAAAGCCTGTCCTAATCACACAGCAAGACAAGTTACAGATGTAGCAAGCATGAGAATCAGTGGGTTAGTGCACCATCCCAACGTAACTGGATACTTACTTTAGGCTTTAGAAGATTTACATACAGTTAAACTATGCCAGTGAGATAAGCTAGTGTAATAACCTACCCGACATGACTTTAAAGCTGGCAACGTCTGTACTTCACAAGATTGCGCTAAAGGGCTGCCTCATCCTCATCTCGTCTCTGCTTGTCAGGGATTATTATCTAAATATAGCTTATAAGATCTTTAGCCTAATCTTTGTAGGAATGGAGTCCATGAGGAGACATGAAGTACAGAGAGTGCAGATTGTGGTAATGGAGACTGCATATAAGTGCTGCTGCTCGTCAGCCACATCCCCACCTGCTCTCTGTACTTCATGTCTCCTTATGAACTCCATTCCTACAGAGATTCATTTTATCAGCTGTATTCAGGATCATAATCCCTGACAAGCAGAGCAGAGAGGAGAATGAGGCAGCTTTTTAGCTCAATGTTGTTAATTAACTTGTCCTGCTATGTGATTAGGACAGGTTTTCTGTGTGCTAATAGAATGGAGGACATTTTATGGCCCCTAATGATTGCTCCCCAGACAAAACAAGCCATTATACCTAATGAAAGGTATTTGGGAATATATTCATAATGAAGTAATACTTAAGTATTTTCAGTAATTTTTATTTTCTTAATATCTGGAGAACCCCTTTAATGGGGCCAGCGGACATTCCATCTGCATCCATTAGTGCTGGATGTGGTGAATTCCGGCAGGCTGTTCTCTGTAGGAACAGCCTGCCAGGATTCACACCACAGGTGTAAAACTAGCTTAACATGGACGTCTATGGCCAATTAATTCTGTTACAATATATGCCTATAAAGGGGTGTCCATCAGAAGGGTATGTTGAGAAATTCACCCTACTAAATCTTTTCATCTTGAAAGACGTTACTAGACAGAAGATAAATGGATATATTTCTGTTGAAAACACTTGTAAAAGCACATTTATCTATTTGATGTTTTCTGTGTCCAAGTGAATAGGTAAATATTCTATGACACATCCCCTGGTAACAAGTACTCTAACAGATGGAAGTAATTCAAGTGTTAAAATAATTGTTATACTTTCTTTTAAAACACTTTCTTCTGGTAAAGATTTGTTGGCTTATTGTTTCTCACTAATAATTTTCTTCACCATTAGATGTCAGCATTGGCTACAAGTGTTAACATCCCAGTAATGACTGGCATCAGTGTCAAACTCGTAAAAGTAATGTCATGGCGATCACTACCATAGTCATGATGTAAGGCTAGTTTCACCTCTGCGGCACATAAATCCGTCAAACAGTGCCGGAATCGGACAGATACAAACCGCAGTGTGCAGCTGTGTGAGACTTTTTTTAAAAGTTGCAAAAAAAGTCACAGTCTCACTCCACTAGCAGGGAGGAGTAGGAAAACTGCAGTTGCTTTTCTAGACAAAAGTGTTAGTTAATTTATCAAACAACGTGACATTTTATAAATGTGGCATAAAACTGGCTGACCTGTTGCATCTGCGCTTGGCAGCTGAAGGCATCTGTGTTCCATGTTCATATGTGACCACATTGATGAGAAAAATTATGATTTAACCTCTTCAGGACACAGGGCGTACTGGTACGCCCTGATGTCCTGGTACTTAAGGACACAGATCAGAACCCGATGCCTGCTCAAATCATTGAGCAGGCACCTCAGCTAAATGCGCGGGGGGTCCCGTGACCACCCTATGTCGGCGATCGCCACAAACCACAGGTCAATTCAGACCTGCGGTTTGCGGCTTTACCTGCGGTTTGCGGTGGTGATCGGGCGTGCCATCGGGTCCCCATGCGGCTGTAGGGGGGACCCGATGACATGGAAGGCAGCACGATGCCTAAGGAAGGCATTGCGCTGCCTTCCGGTGACGAGCCTGTGAGATCCAGCCCCCTGGATCTCACAGGCCGGAAGCTGTATGAGTAATGCACACAGTATTACTCATACAGCCAATGCATTCCAATACAGAAGTATTGGAATGCATTGTAAAGGATTAGACCCCCAAAAGTTCAAGTCCAAAAGTGGGACAAAAAATAAAGTGAAAAAAAAGTTGAAAGAATAAAGTTTTCCCCCCCAAAAATGAAAAGTTTCAAGTAAAAATAAACAAAAACGTCATTTTCCCAAAATAAAGAAAAAAAAATTTGGTAAAAAATGGGGAAAAAAGTATACATATTAGATATCGCCACATCCGTATCGACTGACTATAAATATATCACATGACCTAACCCCTCAGAGGAACACCGTAAAAAATAAAAACTGTGCTAAATAAACCATTTTTTGTCACCTTACATCACAAAAAGTGTAATAGCAAGCGATCAAAAAGTCACACGCACCCCAAAATAGTGCTAATAAAACCGTAATCTCATCCCGCATCTACTCTAGGGGTGCATCAGGGGGGCTTCAAATGGAACATGGTGTAAAAAAAAAAAAAACAGTCCAGCAAAACCTGCCTTCCAAAAACCATATGGCATTCCTTTCCTTCTGCGCCCTGCCGTGTGCCCGTACAGCGGTTTATGACCACATATGGGGTGTTTCTGTAAACTACAGAATCAGGACCATAAATATTGAGTTTGGTTTGGCTGTTAACCCTTGCTTTGTAACTGGAAAAAAAATATTAAAATGGAAAATCTGCCCCAAAAATTTTGAAATTGTATCTCTATATTCCATAAATTCTTGTGGACCACCTAAAGGGTTAACAAAGTTTGTAAAATCAGTTTTGAAGACCTTGAGGGGTGTAGTTTCTAGAATGGGGTCATTTGTGGGTGGTTTCTATTATGTAAGCCTTGCAAAGTGACTTCAGACCTGAACTGGTCCCTAAAATTGGGTTTTTGAAAATTTCAGAAAAATTTCAAGATTTGCTTCTAAACTTCTAAGCCTTGTAACATCCCCAAAAAATAAAATGTCATTCCCAAAATGATCCAAACATAAAGTAGACATATGGGGAATGTAAAGTAATAACTATTTTTGGAGGTATTACTATGTATTCTAGAAGTAGAGAAATTGAAACTTGGAAATTTTCTATTTATTTTTTACAAATTTGGGGTAAATTTGGTATTTTTTTATAAATACATTTTTTTTTAACTTCATTTTACCAGTGTCATGAAGTACAATATGTGATGAAAAAACAATCTCAGAATGGCCTGGATAAGTCAAAGTGTTTTAAAGTTATCAGCACTTAAAGTGACACTGGTCAGATTTGCAAAAAATGGCCTGGTCCCTAAGGTGAAATAAGGCGGTGTCCTGAAGGGGTTAATGTATGCAAATGAGCTTTTAGGTACAACAGGGGCGATGCAACTGCTGTGCCCTTTGCACTTTGATTGAAATGGCCAGGCGTTATTATGTTTTCACTGCCTGGCCCTGTCAATTAAAATAGAGAGAGTGCAGCAGTTGCAGAGAGAGCAGAGCCTCTTTGTGTAACAGCTTCGTCCCGTTGCGTCTAGAGGCTCATTTGCATATGTTAAAATTAAAACATTTCAGCAATGCAGGCACATATGAACATGGGACCAACACAGATGCCTTCAGCTGCTAAGCGCACATGTAACAGGTCAGCCAGTGTCATAGCTACATATCTGCTGACAGATATCTTTTAACCCCATCAGCCAGTGTGATGTACCTGTATGTCATTTAGGCCTCCTGCACACGAACGTAGGTGTTCCGTTGCCATATTGCGGACCGCATATGCGGATCCATTCACTTGAATACGGAATGCTTCTGTGGGGTTCCGTTTCATACTTCTGTTCCGCAAAAAGAGAGAACTTGCTCTATCTTTTTGCGGAACGGGCGGATCACGGACCCATTCAAGTTAAATGGGTCTGGATCCAACCCGGAGGCCGCATGAACGTTCTCCGTGCATTGCGGTCCCCAATGCATGGAACAGAACACATACGTTTGTGTGCAGGAGGCCTTAGGCCTCATGCACAGGAGCGTTGTTTTGGTCCGCATCCGAGCCGCAGTTTTTGCGGCTCAGATGATGACCCATTCACTTCAATAGGGGCGCAAAAGATGCGGACAGTGAGAAGGCCGTGGCACTCCTAGGGCACCGCTGCCTTCTCAAACAGCTGATCGTCGGGGTTCCCGGGTGTCGGGCCCCGGCTGATCAGATGCTGAACTGTCCAGAGGATAGATCATCAGTTTAAACAAACTGCAGAACCCCTTTAACCCCTAAGGGGGCTAAAAGTTATTATGTAAAAATGTTAAGTAAAAGATTAGTTTTTTATTTTATTTTAAGTAAAAAATAAATAAAAAAAACCAAACATTTGAAATCACACGAAAAAATAAAGATATTGCCACATCCGAAAATGTCTGGACTATTTTAATCTAAAAATATTTTTACTGTGTGGTGAAAGCCGTAACGGGAAAAAAAAAACTCGATTTGCCATTTTTTGGTCACCCTCCCCCCCACAGAAAATAAATCAAAAATCTGTATATACCATAATGGTGCCAATAAAAACTACAGTTTGACCTGCAAAAAAAAAAGCCATCATACAGCTCTGTAGATAGAAATGTAAAAAGTTATGGTTGTCAGAAAATGGTGATGCAAAGAAATTTTTATTTTTTTTCAAATTATAAAAATTTGGTATTGCCTCAGAATAAGGACGTCATGCAATTTTTAGTGAAAGGCGTAATATCAAAACCAAAAAAACTTGACATAATCATGTTTTTTTTTTCAATTTCACCACACAGAAATTTTTCCCGTTTTCCCATACAATGTAGTAAATGAAAAAATGTTTGATGGTGTTATTAAAAAATACTATGAAAAATTTTAAAGCGTATGGCTATCGGAATGTGGGGAGGTAAAAAAACTAAATTTGCCCGGTCCTTTACAGGTTAACGAGTGTCGATTTAAAATTTTGTATCAGTCAGTCCTTATTAACACATAGAAATCTGCCTGAGTAAGGCCTCTTTCAAACAGGCGTTCCGGATTTGCTTGTAGGGAAACCCACGCGAGTAGGCACGCAATTACAGTCAGTTTTGACTGCGATTGTGTTCCGATGTTCAGTTTTTCCGCTCAAGTGCAATGCGTTTTGCACGCGCATGAGAAAAAACTGAATGTGGTACCCAGACCCAAACCTGGACTTCTTCACTGAATTTAGGGTTTGGTGTACTGTAGATTTTATTATTTTCCCTTATAAGATGGTTATAAAGGAAAATAATAGCATTCTTAATTCAGAATGCTTACTAAAATGTGGCTTGAGGGGTTAAACATAAAAAAAAAAAAAAATTACTCACCCCATCCTCTTGTTCGCGCAGCCGCCATGTCTTCTTTCTTCTTCTTTCCGGACCAGCAAAAGGACGTTTGATAACGTGGTGAGCGCAGTGACGTCAGCTCAGGTTCTGCTGAATGAAGATAGAAGATACGGAAGGGGCCCTAACTATTGGACTTCAAATACACACTATAATATCATATCACAGGGATAATCAACACAATAAAGTTACAATTCAGAAATCATTAAACACAGTGACAGTATAGATGTAATAAGATAAAATGAGATAATATTTTAATAGTCCCACGTGAGGAAATTCAGTGTAACCGCAGCGCAGAGAGTACAAAAACTTCAAAATAAAGGCATTACAATGACAGTAGGATACAGATAAATAGTAAAAAATGAAGGGATATAGATATCACAGTTGAAAAAATGTGTTCTTTGGATGGAATGATATTTGAAGGAACCTGGTAGGTGATGAGTGCAGTCTAACTTTGCTTTGGTCAGTGTTGGTTGTACAGCCTAACAGCAGCAGGGAGGAATGACTTCTGATAGCGCTCCTTCTCACAGTTAGGGCTCATACCACAAACGTAAGGGCTCCATGCCCATGCTGCAGACCGCAAATTGCATTCCGTTCCATTTAGTTGCGTTCCCGTACTGGAGAGCAAACCGCAACATGTTGTTGTTTGCTTTCCGTCCTGGGATGCAGAGCAAGACAGATCCGGCAATGTTAAAGATAATACAACCGGATCCGTTAATAACGGATGCAGATGGTTGTATTATCAGTAACGAAACCGTTACTGCTGTATCCAGTAAAAACGCTAATGTGAAAGTAGCCTAAGGAAGGAATGGATTATAGGTGAATGACTGCACACAGTGATGTCACAGTTTGGGAACACTGCAAATTCTAATGTCACCATATAGACTACTGTACATGGCACAGAACAGGAATAATAAATATAGTGATGTCACAGCTAATGGATTAGACCCACAGTAATAACACAGCAGAGAAATAATTAATACTATGATGTCACAGTGCAGACAGTAAACTCTGGTATTGCCCTGTACAACTCACTAGTTATACCCCTAGTTTCAGATTGGTACCAAAATAAACCTTCATGATATTTCAGGAGTAAACTAAGGAGAAGATATTATAGCCTTATAATAAGATATTCCAAACGCTTATATTTCACTTTGGTCATCAGGACCGAATAGAAACTCATTGTGGAAAGGCTTTAAGAAGTAATTTTCATATGACTGCACTATATAGAGCAAGTCATTAGCAATTTGAGAGACACCATAACATCAATAATAATTTGTCAGTATTTTAGAAAGCATCTCTATAAAGTAAAATGTTATAAACATATGTTGAAGACTTTGCAACAGGTAATCTGTGCCATGCAACTGAAAATGGTTGCTTCTGTAGCATGCAGATAGATTTTTACAAGCCCTCATCAGATATATGTAACAGTCTCATCAAATCTGTCTAATGTGAATATACTTTAAATGAATGTAGTGGGTAGTGTTCAAACATATTCATATCTTTCTTTTTAGGGGGGATATTCAATGTGGGTTTCAGAAGGGGTTATCCAGAAAAAGATATTTATAACTTATCCTCTGGATAGGTCATCAGTATCAGATCGGTGGGGCTGCGACACCCAGGACTCCCACCGATCAGCTGTTAGAAGAGGCTTTGAGCGTTGCAGCCTCTTCCTAGGCCATTGACATCGATGTACAATGGTCACATTGTCCCATTCAAGTCAACGGGGTTGAGCTGCAATACCAAGCACTGCCACTATACAATGTACTGCACTGTCTTTGGAAAGCTGCCGGGAGCCTGTATCGCTCACCAGAGCTCCGTTGAGCACAGTGGCTCACTGAAACAGCTGGTCAACTTCTGAACATGGATGCCATAGAGCCATTAACTCCTTTTAGACAGGTTATCTCTACTGATCTTAACATGCCGGAGCAACCCTTTTCAAGATCCATTTCTGCTTTGCTTCACCTGGCTACTGGGCCACATCCTAATCTCTGAGCACCCACCCATGCATGAGGATTCTACATCACAGCAGATGGCAGACGACTCTCTGTTTGGTAGGATAGTACACAGTTTATCTAGTTGTTTCGAGCTTCACTGCAGAGCTGATCTGGGTCTGCTAAGACCCAGCAGCTTGTGTAGTTACCCAGCCCAGAGAAATCACTAACTAGGACCAATGCAGGGAGAGGCATTGAACTTCCTGATCTGTATACACAGTGCTCATTAAGCGCTGTTTATTCAGCATTGGAGAAGGCAGAGATGGTAAAAAAAATCTCTGCCTTCTCTTTGGAAAGCCTGGCTTCATTGACAATGAGCTACAGGCCCTTGTATCTGCACAATCTCTGTGTAGCTCTAAGTGTGCAAGGATGTTCAGAAACATCCATGCAGAGTAAAAATGTGCACTGCCTGTTTATAGTCTATGGACAATCTACAGCTGGTGTGCGGAATTGAATAACAAGGGGCAGGTTTGCGTTGAATGGCATAAATTTAGACAGGCTGTCTAGACCTGCACTGGATTTATCACAGTGACTCAGGCTGGATGATAAATTTGATGCATGGCTGGGCACTTTTGTCTAACGTTATGCCAACTACTGGTTGCTCTACTTGGAGACAGACTTTTACACCAGAATTTGGGCGCAAATGTCACATTTAAGGCCATGTCCACTTTCCATCTAAGCCATGCCCCTTCCCACTAAGCCCCATTCCTTTTTCATGTGACCTGAAAAAAAACCAGGAGAAATCCTAGTTGCTCCAATTTGCATCACTTTTAGACAGATTCTAGGCGCAGACACATTAATAAATCTGGGCCAAAATGTAATAGAAGGCTACAGAACATATTATTTATACATTGATTTGCATAAAGTTAGGAAATCTATAAAACTGTGCAGGATTTTGAATTATAATCAACCAACAATTGGAGGACGTATTATTCATATTGACATTTATAAAAAAAAAAAAAAAAGCTCTTGGATGTTGTAAGTCCATTATCCCCTTGTCGGGAAAGCTGTGCTTTTAACTTTCTTTTTATTGCATTTTGAGAAGATTGCACTTGGAGCCGCTCACTACCTCTTTTGTATGACTATCTGAGGCTGTTAATGTTGCATAGGAAAGGCTTTGGTTGCAGCATATTGTCCTTTTTTTTCCAGTGGAATTCCCTTACTAATCTGTCACTGTAATTTAAGAACAGATATAGTAATTGACTAGTGAATGCAGAAGCTGAAAAGCTGCTGAATGGCAAGGAAATTATTCTTCAATTAAAACTAAACTGACTTTTTATTGTTATTTACAGGAACACGAAAGGAAAAAAAGACTTGCAAAGTTGTTTTTACTGAGCAAGAGTTAAGGCAACGACTGACACCAAAGCAATATCATGTCACCCAAGAAAAGGGGACAGAAAGGTGAGATAGATCATGAAAATGTGGTACTGGTTGAGGTGTAAACATAGCGGGAGAGTTATAATAATGGGAATTGTGAAAGTCAGTTTTGCAGGATTCTGCTGTGCCTAGGGTGTATAGGGTGCGGCACCTGAGGGGTTAATTGTGAGGATCACAGCCCCCTGTAAGAGATCGGGTGGTGCCAGGCAGCAGGGGGCAGTTATGTACACAGTTCTTAGTATATTCTAACTTGAAGCGTCCCCATCACTATGGGAACGCCTCTGTGTTAGAATATACTGTCGGATCTGAGTTTTCACGATCTAACTAAAATCCGATGGTATATTCTAACATAGAGGCGTTCCCATGGTGATGGGGACGCTTCAAGTTAAAATATACCATCGGATTGGAGAAAATTCAGATCCGATGGTATAGTAATAGGGACTCCTGACTTTACATTGAAAGTCAATGGGGGACGGATCCGTTTGCAATTGCACCATATTGTGTCAATGTCAAACGGATCTGTCCCCATTGACTTGCATTGTAAGTCGGGACGGATCCGTTTGGCTCCGCACAGCCAGGCGGACACCCGAACGCTGCAAGCAGCGTTTTGGTGTCTGCCTCCAGAGCGGAATGGAGGCGGAACGGAGCCAAACTGATGCATTCTGAACATATCCTTATCCATTCAGAATGCATTGGGGATAAACGGATCCGTTCGGGGCCGCTTGTGAGAGCCCTCAAACGGATCTCACAATCGGAACCCCAAATGCGAGTGTGAAAGTAGCCTAAACCCCTCAGCTCCCTGTCATAGAGTTCGGGTGTCGGCTATGTGATTCTGCCGCCGACACCCGCCTCCTGTATCTGTATTAACCACTTCAGCCCCGCTAGGTGAAACCCCCTTCATGACCAGAGCACTTTTTACACTTCGGCACTACACTCCTTTCACCGTTTATCGCTCGGTCATGCAACTTACCACCCAAATGAATTTTACCTCCTTTTCTTCTCACTAATAGAGCTTTCATTTGGTGGTATTTTATTGCTGCTGACATTTTTACTTTTTTTGTTATTAATCAAAATGTAACGATTTTTTTGCAAAAAAATGACATTTTTCACTTTCAGCTGTAAAATTTTGCAAAAAAAACGACATCCATATATACATTTTTCGCCAAATTTATTGTTCTACATGTCTTTGATAAAAAAAAAATGTTTGGGCAAAAAAAAAAAATGGTTTGGGTAAAAGTTATAGCATTTACAAACTATGGTACAAAAATGTGAATTTCCGCTTTTTGAAACAGCTCTGACTTTCTGAGCACCTGTCATGATTCCTGAGGTTCTACAATGCCCAAACAGTAGAAAACCCCCACAAATGACCCCATTTCGGAAAGTAGACACCCTAAGGTATTCGCTGATGGGCATAGTGAGTTCATAGAACTTTTTATTTTTTGTCACAAGTTAGCGGAAAATGATGATGATTTTATTTTTTTTATTTTTTCTTACAAAGTCTCATATTCCACTAACTTGCGACAAAAAATAAAAAATTCTAAAAACTTGCCATGCCCCTCACGGAATACCTTGGGGTGTCTTCTTTCCAAAATGGGGTCACTTGTGGGGTAGTTATACTGCCCTGGCAATTTAGGGGCCCAAATGTGTGAGAAGAACTTTGCAATCAAAATGTGTAAAAAATGACCGGTGAAATCCAAAAGGTGCACTTTGGAATATGTGCCCCTTTGCCCCCCTTGGCAGCAAAAAAGTGTGACACATCTGGTATCGCCGTACTCAGGAGAAGTTGGGGAATGTGTTTTGGGGTGTCATTTTACATATACCCATGCTGGGTGAGAAAAATATCTTGGTCAAATGCCAACTTTGTATAAAAAAATTGGAAAAGTTGTCTTTTGCCAAGATATTTCTCTCACCCAGCATGGGTATATGTAAAATGACACCCCAAAACACATTCCCCAACTTCTCCTGAGTACGGCGATACCAGATGTGTCACACTTTTTTGCTGCCAAGGTGGGCAAAGGGGCACATATTCCAAAGTGCACCTTTCAGATTTTGCAGGCCATTTTTTACACATTTTGATTGCAAGGTACTTCTCACACATTTGGGCCCCTAAATTGCCAGGGCAGTATAACTACGCCACAAGTGACCCCATTTTGGAAAGAAGACACCCCAAGGTATTCCGTGAGGGGCATGGCGAGTTCCTAGAATTTTTTATTTTTTGTCACAAGTTAGCGGAAAATGATGATTTATTTTTTTTTCTCTTTTTTCCTTACAAAGTCTCATATTCCACTAACTTGCGATAAAAAATTCTAGGAACTCGCCATGCCCCTCACGGAATACCTTGGGGTGTCTTCTTTCCAAAATGGGGTCACTTGTGGCGTAGTTATACTGCCCTGGCAATTTAGGGGCCCAAATGTGTGAGAAGTACTTTGCAATCAAAATCTGTAAAAAAATGACCGGTGAAACCCGAAAGGTGCACTTTGGAATATGTGCCCCTTTGCCCACCTTGGCATCAAAAAAGTGTCACACATCTGGTATCACCGTACTCAGGAGAAGTTGGGGAATGTGTTTTGGGGTGTCATTTTACATATACCCATGCTGGGTGAGAGAAATATCTTGGCAAAAGACAACTTTTCCCATTTTTTTTATACAAAGTTGGCATTTGACCAAGATATTTTTCTCACCCAGCATGGGTATATGTAAAATAAAGTACGGCGATACCAGATGTGTCACACTTTTTTGCTGCCAAGGTGGGCAAAGGGGCACATATTCCAAAGAGCACCTTTCGGATTTTGCAGGGCATTTTTTACACATTTTGATTGCAAAGTACTTCTCACACATTTGGGCCCCTAAATTGCCAGGGCAGTATAACTACACCACAAGTGACCCCATTTTGGAAAGAAGACACCCCAAGGTATTCCGTGAGGGGCATGGCGAGTTCCTAGAATTTTTTATTTTTTGTCGCAAGTTAGTGGAATATGAGACTTTGTAAGGAAAAAAGAAAAAAAAAGAAAAATCATCATTTTCCGCTAACTTGTGACAAAAAATAAAAAATTCTAGGAACTCGCCGTGCCCCTCACGGAATACCTTGGGGTGTCTTCTTTCCAAAATGGGGTCACTTGTGGCGTAGTTATACTGCCCTGGCAATTTAGGGGCCCAAATGTGTAAGAAGTACCTTGCAATCAAAATGTGTAAAAAATGGCCTGCGAAATCCGAAAGGTGCACTTTGGAATATGTGCCCCTTTGCCCACCCTGGCTGCAAAAAAGTGTCACACATGTGGTATCGCCGTACTCAGGAGAAGTTGGGCAATGTGTTTTGGGGTGTCATTTTACATATACCCATGCTGGGTGAGAGAAATATCTTGGCAAAAGACAACTTTTCCCATTTTTTTTCACAAAGTTGGCATTTGACCAAGATATTTTTCTCACCCAGCATGGGTATATGTAAAATGACACCCCAAAACACATTCCCCAACTTCTCCTGAGTACGGCGATACCACATGTGTGACACTTTTTTGCAGCCTAGATGCGCAAAGGGGCCCAAATTCCTTTTAGGAGGGCATTTTTAGACATTTGGATCCCAGACTTCTTCTCACACTTTCGGGCCCCTAAAAAGCCAGGGCAGTATAAATACCCCACATGTGACCCCACTTTGGAAAGAAGACACCCCAAGGTATTCAATGAGGGGCATGGCGAGTTCCTAGAATTATTTTTTTTTTTGAATAAGTTAGCGGATATTGATTTTTTTTTGTTTTTTTCTCACAAAGTCTCACTTTCCGCTAACTTAGGACAAAAATTTCAATCTTTCATGGACTCAATATGCCCCTCATGGAATACCTTGGGGTGTCTTCTTTCCGAAATGGGGTCACATGTGGGGTATTTTTACTGCCCTGGCTTTTTAGGGGCCCTAAAGCGTGAGAAGAAGTCTGGAATATAAATGTCTAAAAATGTTTACGCATTTGGATTCCGTGAGGGGTATGGTGAGTTCATGTGAGATTTTATTTTTTGACACAAGTTAGTGGAATATGAGACTTAGTAAGAAAAAACAAAAACAAAAAAAATTTCCGCTAACTTGTGCCAAAAAAAATGTCTGAATGGAGCCTTACCAGGGGGGTGATCAATGACAGGGGGGTGATCAATGACAGGGGGGTGATCACCCATATAGACTCCCTGATCACCCCCCTGTCATTGATCACCCCCCCTGTAAGGCTCCATTCAGACATCCGCATGATTTTTTACGGATCCATGGATACATGGATCGGATCCACAAAACGCATGCGGACGTCTGAATGGAGCCTTACAGGGGGGTTATCAATGACAGGGGGTGATCAGGGTAATCAGGGTGATCACCCCCCTGTCACTGATCCCCCCCCCTGTAAGGCTCCATTCAGACATCCGCATGATTTTTTACGGATCCATGGATACATGGATCGGATCCACAAAACGCATGCGGACGTCTGAATGGAGCCTTACAGGGGGGTTATCAATGACAGGGGGTGATCAGGGTAATCAGGGTGATCACCCCCCTGTCACTGATCACCCCCCCTGTAAGGCTCCATTCAGACATCCGCATGATTTTTTACGGATCCATGTATACATGGATCGGATCCACAAAACGCATGCGGACGTCTGAATGGAGCCTTACAGGGGGGTTATCAATGACAGGGGGGTGATCAGGGAGTGTATATGGGTGATCACCCGCCTGTCATTGATCACCCCCTGTAAGGCTCCATTCAGACGTCCGCATGTGTTTTGCGGATCCGATCCATGTATCCATGGATCCGTAAAAATCATGCGGACGTCTGAATGGAGCCTTACAGGGGAGTGATCAATGACAGGGGGGTGATCAATGACAGGGGGTGATCAGGGAGTGTATATGGGTGATCACCCGCCTGTCATTGATCACCCCCCTGTAAGGCTCCATTCAGACGTCCGTATGCTTTTTGCGGATCCGATCCATGTATCCGTGGATCCGTAAAAATCATACGGACGTCTGAACGGAGCCTGACAGGGGGGTGATCAATGACAGGGCGGTGATCAATGACAGGGGGGTGATCAGGGAGTTTATATGGGGTGATCATGGGTGATCAGGGGTTTATAAGGGGTTAATAAGTGACCGGGGGGGGGGGGGTGTAGTGTAGTGTAGTGTAGTGTGGTGTTTGGTGCGACTGTACTGACCTACCTGAGTCCTCTGGTGGTCGATCCTAACAAAAGGGACCACCAGAGGACCAGGTAGGAGGTATATTAGACGCTGTTATGAAAACAGCGTCTAATATACCTGTTAGGGGTTAAAAAATTCGGATCTCCAGCCTGCCAGCGAGCGATCGCCGCTGGCAGGCTGGAGATCCACTCGCTTACCTTCCGTTCCTGTGAGCTCGCGCGCCTGTGTGCGCGCGTTCACAGGAAATCTCGCGTCTCGCGAGATGACGCATATATGCGTGACTGTGCGCAGGGCTGCCACCTCCGGAACGCGAATCTGCGTTAGGCGGTCCGGAGGTGGTTAAACGTTATATTCATTGGTGGTGCAGTGACCACAGCCCCTCCCCTCCTCCGCCCCTCTCTGCTCTCATTGGTGGCAGCAGAAGCAGCAGCACAGGGGGGAGGAAGAGACTGCTTCCTTCTCCCCTGTGCTGCTGAGGGAACATGGCCCCCGCTGCGTACTAGCGTAGCCTAGTATCAGTAAAAGGCAAATCCGGGTATCAAATCAATACCGGTACAAAAGTATCGATTGGGTATCGATAATTCGAAAACCCGGTGTAACCCTAATTTGGAATCACCTAAATATCACATGATCTACCCCATGAGGTGAACGACGTAAAAAAATTATTGTTGTCAACTCGCCTCCAAAAAAACAAAACAAAATACAAGCAATCAGAAAGTTGTATGTACCCCAAAATGGTACCAATGAAAACACCACCTAATCCTGAAAAAAAATTAGCCCCCACACAAGATCATAGCTAGAATAATTTAAAAAAATGTGGGTCTAAGAAAATGGCAACACAAAATCATGATTTGTTTTCCAAAAATCCTCTTATTGTGCAAAACTGAAAAAAAAGAAAATAGACGTATCTAGTATTGCTGCATCCGTAATAACCAGCTCTCTAAAAATATCTACCTCATCAGGTGAAGGCCATAAAAAAATAAACATTACGCCAAAACAGCTTTTTTTGTCACCTTGATTTCCAAAAAACATAATATCAAGTCATCAAAAAATCTTATGTACTTGAAAAAAGTCTTATGGTACTGATAAAATGTACAGTCTGTCCTGCAAAAGGTGAGCCCTTGGATATCTATGTTGGCAGAAAAATCGAAATGTTAAGGATGTTAGTATATGGCGATTCAAAATATAACAGATTTAATGCAAAAGTAGTAAAACATGAAAAAAAACTATGTACATTTTTTATTGCCATAATCGTATTAACCTGCAGAATAAATAAAAAAAAAAAAACAGTGACAGTATTTAAATGTTTGCCCACCTCACCTACCCAAAATGAGATAAATATCGATCAGAAAGCCAAATATACCCCAAAATAGTGCCAATAAAAATTACAGCTTGTTCCGCAAAAAATAAGCCCTAACACTGCTCAGTCAACAAAAAATAAAAATAAACTTTTGGCTCTTAAAAACTATTTCAGCAAACTTCATGTTAGAAAATCCAGATGCCGCTTCTTTCCATGTGAGCTCTGGCATATCCCCAAACAGCAGTTTATGACCACAATGTGTACTTCTGTACTCAAGAGAAAATGGGTAGCAAATTGTGGGCTGAT
This sequence comes from Bufo gargarizans, assembly GCF_014858855.1. Taxonomy (NCBI): domain Eukaryota; kingdom Metazoa; phylum Chordata; class Amphibia; order Anura; family Bufonidae; genus Bufo; species Bufo gargarizans. The sequence goes on from NC_058081.1 coordinate 311,630,961, forward strand.
ATTCTCATGTTATACCTTGCGAAAAATAAAGTTTGGGCCTAAAGCACCCGTTTCTTTAAAAAAACTTTTTTTTTTTATTTTCATAGCCAAGTATTATAAATTCTATGAAATTGGGTCTAAAATAGTCTAAATCAACACTAGGAAGGGAGCTGGCGTAGATTTATAAGTGGCACTGGATCCGCCGAAGTTATGTAAAAGCCGGCGCCTCTACATAACTTTGGCGGATCCACCGCCAGGGCAGGGGCTTGAATAAATGACCCCCTATATGTAACTTTAGAACAAGCCGCTGTGTCTAGGTTAATGTGTTAAAGGGGTTGTCTCACTTCAGTAAGTTGCATTAAAGGGAACCTGTTACCTCCAAAAACCATCCCAAGCCGCCAGCAGTACCTAGCCAGCAGCGTGTTTCCGACGATTGTTTTCTTCCTGAAGGCAGATGAAACAAAAGCTCAGAAAACGTTCTTTTATCCCCTGCCGGTGCGCTTCTCTAGACATGCTTGAAGTCAAGGGGGCAGCGCCTTCTTGCTTCAAGTCACGGTAACCATGCTCCCTTGCCTGCCCCATCGCCTGTGACTGACAGCCAGCTGTTCTACAAAGTCTTGTGCAGAAAACGATCGTCGGAAACACGCTGCTGGCTACCCTCCGGTACTGCTGGCGGCTTGGGATGGTTTTTGGATGTGACAGGTTCCCTTTAATCATGTAGGGAAAGTTAATACAAGGCACTTACTAATGTATTGTTATTATCCATATTGCTTCCTTTGCTGGCTGGAATAATTTTTCCATCACATTATACACTGCTTGTTTCCATGGTTACAGACCACCCTGCAATCCATCAGTACTATACGAAAAAGCATCAGCCTTTCTGGTGGCCGGGACCATGGGAGCGCACATAGGCTAGTACCGTATTTTTCGCCCCATAAGACGCACTTTTTCCCCCAAAAACATCGGGGGGAAATGCCCCTGCGTCTTATGGGGCGAATGCTGACAATTTAACATCGCTGGATGCGATGTAGAGTGAGCGGGGGCCGGGGGAGGGACTGGGAGGAGGAGCTGGGGGCCGGGGGAGGGACTGGGAGGAGGAGCTGGGGGCCGGGAATAGCGGCGGGGCGGTGCAATCAATGTACTATAGCCCCGCCCCGCCGCTCTGGTATACTAATATTAAATGTCTTATTCAATTAAAATGTATTAGATATGCCCCCTCACTCCTAAATTGCTAATCGTACCTTACATCCTATTCCTAGGTTCTGTAATGCAGGCCGGGCGGGCGGCAGCGTAACTCCTTGATGTCACGTGCCTGCGCCGCCTACTTTATGAATGAAGCAGGCGGCGCAGGCAAGTGACGTCAGTGAGTGACGGCCGGCCGCCCGGCCTGCATTACAGAACCTAGGAATAGGATGTAAGGTACTATTAGGAATTTAGGAGTGAGGGGGCATATCTAATACATTTTAATTGAATAAGACATTTAATATTAGTATACTGGGGGCGGCAGAGGCGGGCGGGGGGGGGGGGGCGCAGGTGGGCGGGCGAGCTGATCCGTGGATGGCACAGTTAAGGGGGAAGGGGGTCTGTGGATGCCACTGTTATGGGCTGGGGGGCTGTGGATGCCACTGTTATGGGGTGGGGGATCTGTGGATGGCACATATATAACAGTGCCACCCACAGATCCCCCCTGTAACAGTGCCACCCACAGATCCCCCCTGTAACAGTGCAATCCACAGATCCCCCCTGTAACTGTGCCATCCACAGATCCCCCCTGTAACAGTGCCATCCACAGATCCCCCCTGTAACAGTGCCATCCACAGATCCCCCCCTGTAACAGTGTGTCAGTCATCCACAGATCCCCCCCATAACAGTGTCCGTCATCCACAGATCCCCCCCATAACAGTGTCCGTCATCCACAGATCCCCCCATAACAGTGTCCGTCATCCACAGATCCCCCATAATAGTGTCCGTCATCCACAGATCCCCCATAATAGTGTCCGTCATCCACAGATCCCCCCCATAACAGTGTCCGTCATCCACAGATCCCCCCCATAACAGTGTCTGTCATCCACAGATCCCCCCCATAACAGTGTCTGTCATCCACAGATCCCCCCCATAACAGTGTCTGTCATCCACAGATCCCCCCCATAACAGTGTCTGTCATCCACAGATCCCCCCCATAACAGTGTCCGTCATCCACAGATCCCCCCATAACAGTGTCTGTCATCCACAGATCCCCCCATAACAGTGTCTGTCATCCACAGATCCCCCCATAACAGTGTCTGTCATCCACAGATCCCCCCATAACAGTGTCCGTCAGCCACAGATCCCTCCATAACAGTGTCCGTCATCCACAGATCCCCCCCATAACAGTGTCCGTCATCCACAGATCCCCGCCATAACAGTGTCCTTCACAGATCCCCAGTAATAGTGCCACCCACAGACCACCATTAGTTCCAAACCCACCAAAAGCACACCTTTTGGTTAAAAATAATTTTTTTCTTATTTTCCTCCCCAAAAACCTAGGTGCGTCTTATGGGCCGGTGCGTCTTATAGGGCAAAAAATACGGTACTTTTTCCTATATTCTACAACCAGGGACACTGCTGATGGATTGCAGGGTGGTCTGTAACCATGGAAATGAGCAGTGTATAATGTGATAGAAAAATGAATCCAGACAGCAAAGAAAGTAATATGGATAATAACAATATATTAGTAAGTGCCTTGTATTAACTTTCTCTACATGATAAATGCCACTTACGGTACTAAAGTGAGACAACCCCTTTAAATATTGCTTCTATTGCCTGTATGCTCTTAAGTACGTTTATAGAAGATATGTACATAGAGCTGTGTTTTTGTGAATGCTTCTGTTTGGTCATTGAAACTCCTAATGCAGCATGCAAGATCTGTTTTACTTTACTGCAGAATGTGTGGAAATGAGAAGGGTTTTGGTACATATTTCTGAAAGGCAGAACCAAGCGCACAGTGGCTGTTTGCCAGAAAAGCTTGATTCTGAAGGTGGTCATTGTAAGCACAGACGTTTTGGCTGGGTGAGAAGGTAGCATAATTCAGTTCCTTTCCACTCCACTCGAATTTCTTTTTGAAGCACATGTGGAGAAAATATTTATTGGCTCATTTGTGGTTGGAATGTCAAAAATGTTCAATAACTGGCCTCACATGGCTTTAGTCCTTGGCTGCAAGCCCTGCGTCCTGAAAAAAAACAAAAAAGCGTTCCCTTCCAAAAGTGTTTTTAGTGAATAAAGTCTGTCTCAGCTGATTCCAGCATGAAGTGTAGCTTGCCAAGGACTAACCATTTTGTTGTCTAATTTATACCATGCAGCTTGGCAGAAAGCCCTGGCTTACCTCTGATCCAAATATATTAATGATGTAACTGCTTGTTTCCATTCATGACCTGAAAAGGCTCTTTACCACACATGGGGTCTCATTTAATAGGCAGCCCTCTCTTCCTTGGACAGGAGACTATTTGCCGAATGTGAATCACTGGCAACAGAACCCATAAAGAGTTGGCAGCAGATCATAACCTTGGCTCAGAAGATTTGCCATCCAGATCATTTACTAACAAAATGATTTAGTGCATGCCAGCAATGAGAGATTAGGTCATTCTTAAATTCTATGTAAAATGAGAATTTTGACTAGGTTCTGAGAAAGCACACTGTACTGAGGATGTGTGCTTCCAGTAGACATATTTCACTTTATTAATGTATTATGTTAAAGCCATTCCAGCACTCATGTTTGTAAACACATGTCTATTGCAGTGCCTTTGCTGGAGAATATACTCACAACACAGCAACTGGGGAATACAAGTGTGTTGTCTGTGGAGCAACTCTTTTCAGGTAAGTCAGTGTGCAAAATAATCACTTCACCTACTCTAATGACATAATATTGGAAATTTTAGTTAACAGTAAACTAAACTGTAGTAACCCGTGTCAGGCAGCTGCTGCCAAAGCCAATAAGATTATGGGGTGCATCAAAAGGGGAATAGCTGCACCTGGTAACAACATAGTTCTAACACTTACAAATCATTAGTCAGATTGCACATGGAGTATTGTGTGCAATCCTGGGCTCCTGTGAACAAGACAGACCTTGCAGAGCTAGAGAGGGTTCAGAGGAGGGCAACTAAAGTAATAACTGGAATAGGTGGACTATAGTATCCAGAAGCATTATCAAAATTAGGGTTATTTAGTTGAGAAAAATAACCATGTAAAAATATATTAAGGGGCAATACAGAGATCTCTCCCATGATCCTCATGACGAGGAGACATCTCTCCGTCTAGAGCAGCTGTTCTCAACCTAGGGGTTGCGACCCCTTTGGGGGTCGATCGGCCCTTTCCGGGGGGTCGCCTGAGGCTTCCTATTAGGGCTGCATGATTGTAGCGTTACATTACCCTACTTCATGAGATTTCCCTACCTCCTGACTTCCCGTCGCACTGCTAATGACGTGAGGAGGCGTTCCTGAGTTTTGACGATCTGCGCATGCGCAAACCGACAGTTTATGGAAAATCTCAGCGAAGTTCAGCTTCACACCGGGACACTGCGCATGCGCACTGGGCCGTAATATTTCCCGACTAAGGCTCTCCTGCGCATGCGCAGTGTCACTGTGTAAAGCTGAACTCCGCAGAGATTTTCCATAAACTGTCGGTTTGCGCATGCGCAGATCGTCAAAACTCAGGAACGCCTCCTCACGTCATTAGCAGTGCGACAGGAAGTCAGGAGGTAGGAAAATCTCACGAGGTAGGGTAGTATAACGCTACAAATAGGAGAGAGATTGTTTCACACAGGAGTAACATACTTTACACGCAAAGACAGTTATGTGCGCAGTTTAGGACATATGAGGGGACACATAGGGCCATGAGGGGGACCAGCATAGGATGCTATATGTCTTATGCTAGCCCCCCTCATGGCCCTATGTGTCATAGTACACATCCCCTATAACAGCGTACTCCACAGATCCACCACATAACTGTGCCATCCACAGGTCCCCCATAAGTGTCCTCCACAGATCCCCATAACACTGTCCTCCACAGATCCCCCATAACAGCGTCCTCCACAGATCCCCCATAACAGCGTCCTCCACAGATCCCCCATAACAGCGTCCGCCACAGATCCCCCATAACAGCGTCCTCCACAGATCCCCCATAACAGCGTCCTCCACAGATCCCCCATAACAGCGTCCTCCACAGATCCCCCATATAACAGCGTCCTCCACAGATCCCCCACAACACAGCGCCCTCCACAGATCCCCCACAACACAGCGCCCTCCACAGATCCCCCACAACACAGCACCATCCACAGATCCCCCACAACACAGTGCCAATTACAGAACTACCTAACACCTTGTAATAGACTGGCATACATCCTGCATATCAGATATTTACATTACAATTCATAACAGTAGCAAAATTAGTTATGACGTAGCAAGGAAAGAAATGTAATGGTTGGGGGTCACCACAACATGAGGAACTGTATTAAGGGGTCACGGCTTTAGAAAGGTTGAGAACCACTGGTCTAGAGGAAAGAAGGTTTCTCCATCAACTTAAAAGAGGATTCTTTACGGTAAGAGCAGTCAGACTATAGGAACTCTCTGCCTGGGGAAGTGTTTTTCGTGAATTCACTAAAAGAGTTCAAGAGGGGCCTGGATGTATTTCTGGAATGTAATAATATTACAGGTTATAGTTACTTGAGATGGGTTGTTGATCCAGGGAGTTATTCTGATTGTAAAATGAGGACTATTGACTTTTTGCCTTCCTCTGGATCAACTGTCCAGGATAACAGGATGAACTGGATGGACATTTGTTTTTTTTTCAGCCTTAAAAAATAATGTAACTTTGTCTTAGCTGCTACCTTAGCTATTGCTTGCTGTTTGTTTCTACATTTATGGTACATTGATGACAAATTCAAAGCAATGGTATAAGTTGTAGGACTGACTATTTTAACCCCTTCCCAACCAGAGCTGTACATGTACGGTGCTGTGAGACATGACTTAATCCCCAGTGCCGTAGAGGTACAGTGCACTGTTTGGGAAGGTGCAGGAACTGCGGCCGCCCATTCACCAGTAGGGGCCCGGCAGTCGCCAACAACAGCCGAGCCCCTGCTGTGTACGCCAGCATCTGTAGAAACACAGATGCCTACGCACTAACCCACTGACCACGGCATAGAAGGTGATTGTGGAGGGTACGGGTCCCCACACTTTGGTGACGGGGACCCAATGGCTGGAAAGGCAACCTCATGCCTTCCACAGGCATTGTAGCCAGCCTTCCATAGAAGCCTGTGAGGCCGAGCCCCCTGGCTGGGTCTCATAGGCAGGATGTCAATATATTAAACTGGTAATACACTGACAGGCAATGCATTATTGTAATGCATTGAAGAGGGTGTCAGACCCCCAAAAGGGGGACATATTACCTACTTATAACATATCACATGATCCACCCCGTCAGGTGAAAGCTAAATAAAAACAGTGGAAATGCAGCCATTTGTTGCTCAGCTTGTCTCACAAAAAGTGTAATACCCAAGGGTTAAAAAAGTCATATGTACCCCAAAATTATACCAATCAAATCATCTCAGAAAATGGCAACAGAAAAACAAGATTTTTTTTTGTTATTTAAAAATGCTTTTATTGTGCAACAATTAACAAAAATAAAAAATAGACATTAGGTATTGGCGTGTCCGTAACAACTGGCTTTATAAAAATATCACATGATTTACCCTGTCAGGTGAACGCTTTAAAAATAAATAAATTAAAACAGTGCCAGAACACTAATTTTTTGTTATCTCACCTTACAAAATGCATAATATCGAGTGATTAAAAAGTTATATGTACCCCAAAATGGTACCAATGAAAAAGTCACCTCATCCCTCAAAAAATGAGGCCCCATATAAGACAATCACCCAAAAAATAAAAACCAATGATGCCCATAAACCAATCAAAATCTGCTCTGCAAAAGCCATATGGTGCTCCTTCCTTTCTGAATCCTGCCATGTGCCCCTACAGCAATTTACCACCACATATGGGGTGGTGCTGTATTCAGGAGTAAATGGGTAGCAAAGTATGGGGTGCTTTTTCTCCTGTTACCACTTGCGAAATTGAAAAATTCGGGGCTAAAGCAACATTTTATTGGAAGAAATTAAACTTTTTATTTTCACAGACAAGTGTTTCTAAATTCCATAAAACGCCTATGGGGTCAAAGTGCTCAATACACCCCTTAATAAATTACTTGAGAGGGTGTAGTTTTCAAAATGGGATCACTTTTTAGGGGTCTCCTAAAATAGAAAATGGCGCCCAAAAACCATTCTAGTAAAATCTGCCCTCTGAAAACCATATGGCACTTTATTCCTTCTGACCACTGACATGTGCCCCTACAAAGGTTTACCACCACATATGGGGTATTTCTTTAAACTGCAGAATCAGAGTCCTACATATTAAGGTTTATTTTGCTGTTAACCCTTTTATTTTGCTGTTAACCCTTGCTGTGTTACAAGAAAAAAATGATTAAGGGCTCTTTCACACTTGCGTTGTCCGGATCCGGCGTGTACTCCACTTGCCGGAATTACACGCCGGATCCGGAAAAACGCAAGTGAACTGAAAGCATTTGAAGACGGATCCGTCTTCAAAATGCGTTCAGTGTTACTATGGCAGCCAGGACGCTATTAAAGTCCTGGTTGCCATAGTAGTAGTGGGGAGCGGGGGAGCGGTATACTTACAAGTCCGTGCGGCTCCCAGGGCGCTCCAGAATGACGTCAGAGCGCCCCATGCGCATGGATGACGTGCCATGTGATCACGTCATCCATGCGCGTGGGGCGCCCTGACGTCACTCTGGAGCGCCCCGGGAGCCGCAAGGACGGTAAGTATGCTGCTCCCCCGCTCCCCACTACACTTTACCATGGCTGCCAGGACTTTAGCGTCCCGGCAGCCATGGTAACCATTCAGAAAAAGCTAAACGTCGAATCCGGCAATGCGCCGAAACGACGTTTAGCTTAAGGCCGGATCCGGATTAATGCCTTTCAATGGGCATTAATTCCGGATCCGGCCTTGCAGCAAGTGTTCAGGATTTTTGGCCGGAGCAAAAAGCGCAGCATGCTGCGGTATTTTCTCTGGCCAAAAAACTTTCCAGTCCGGAACTGAAGACATCCTGATGCATCCTGAACGGATTTCTCTCCATTCAGAATGCATTAGGATAAAACTGATCAGGATTCTTCCGGCATAGAGCCCCGACGACGGAACTCTATGCCGGAAGAAAAGAACGCAAGTGTGAAAGAGCCCTAACATAAAAAAATCTGCAAAGAATTTCCCTTTACACACCTCAAGGGTTAAAAAAAAGTTTGTAACATCGGTTTTGAATAACTTGAGGGGTGTAGTTTCTAAAATGGGTTCAATTATGGGTGATAAGCCCTCAAAACACTTTATAACTTAATTGGTGCTAAAAAAAAAGTTTGGGAAATTTTCTTGAAAATCGGAAAAATTGCTTCTATAATTCTAAGCCTTCTAATGTCTAAATAAATGAAATGACATTTACAAAAACGATGCCAACATAAAGTAGAGAAATTCAAATTTAGGAAATTGTGAATTTTTCCAAATTGTAGGTAGATTTTTTATTTTATTTTTTATAAATAAAGGTGAAATATATTGACTCAAATTTACCAATGTCATGAGTGGCTTGGATAAGTAAAGAAAGAGTTGAGGGTTAATCAGATCTTGTGGGTAATGAATCTAGGAGACCAGAAAAACTTGAGTTGCCAGAGGGTGGAGGAGTGTTGGCGAAGAAAAAAAATTGGAAAAAAGAGGAAAGTGGAATAGGTGGAGAGGCCGCTCTGGGGTTCACTATGCAGACAGTTGTCTGTATGCAGGAACAATATGAAAAGAGGGGAGATAGGTGGGTCGGGTGTGATGGGATCACACGCAACACAACTTGCTCCTATAACCCCAACATCATCGCCAGTCCACTGGGATCGGTTTAGTGTTGAAAGTGGAAATAGTACTATTAACCCAGGCTAGAAGCACACCTCATAGGAGAGATCTATGCTTATTCGTGCCCAGGAGGTGTGTGCTCATAGGAGGAGGAAGCATGCAGTTTATTCACATAAATGGCTGTGGTGCCATAAAACCAGCTTATATTGTATAATGTAATAAGGATCTTACTTGATTATTTTTGTAATCCTTTAGGTCATGTAATAATTTGGTACATTTGGATCTCACTTCATTCTATTCAGATACCCTAAGGAATCCCCTTTGGTTGGTCAGGGGTGGGCCTATTGTGGGAGTGGCGCTGTTCTTTTTAAAGTGATTTAGGATTTTATTGTTGAGGGCTAGGCTTGTATTCTTACGTTTAGCTATGAGTGCTTGTATAAAGGATTGGGAGCAGTTGATGTGCAGCCACTCTGTGTAAAAGACTGGATCGTTAAGAAAGGTTGGTTTGAGTGTCATTCTAAGTCCTCTAGGAATGAGATTGAGAACTAAATAGATATTAAGAAAAAAAAACTGTCTAATTCGTTATGAATGTAGTCTTTGATGTCATTAATAGTATTATGAGTGTTATAGTTGTCAGGATCCTCATGTGGGGTGGACGGTGTAATGGTCCACAAGTTCATTTGGATGGCTTTGGTTCTCTCGAAGTCTTCTTGAGTCAGAAATAGGGAAACTTCTTTTCTGACCCTTGATATCATGTCTAGAAGCATTAACCACAACCTCCAACACCTACAGTCTACTTGCGCAAGTATATGCCCCAATCTGGAACACACCATTTCGGACATGTATCTCTGGGCATGCGCACCAATGCGTCCCAGCGTGCAGTGCATACACCCCGTTCCGGACATGCGCACTGATGCGTCCCAGGTTTGAACGCACTAGAGGCGCACCAGCGCTACCCCGCACTTCCGCTTCCGGGCTGCTCCGAATTCGGCTAGACGGTGGACACGATGACGACACAGGGAGAAAAGCCACTCCCACCATTATTTGGCGGTCTTTTTGAATTATTCAACAGGTATATACCACTATGTTTATGCAATATATTTAAGCTGCTCCTAATGAAGGGACCTATTGTCCCGAAACACGTACTGGCTGCCTTCATCTTTAAACATCTTAGAAGAGATTCAGGCTGGGGGGGCACTAGGTTTACTGGTGTTTTATGCTTATACAGATACCCCCCCCCCCCCCCCCGTGAAGTGATTACTAGCTCATTATATTTTAATTATATATATATATATATATATATATATATACAAAGGAAAAATGGCGGCACTGGCTGCACTAGGAGAAAAACGGGTGCACGCTCCTGGGGAATCGACCTTACCCCAACCAATATATCCAGAAAAAGGACGGCACTCCAGCAGGATGAAAGTGAAAAGCTTCTTTTAATCGACCATACGGTGCAACGTTTCGGCTCAACTGAGCCTTTCTCAAGCTTGAGTCGATTAAAAGAAGCTTTTCACTTTCATCCTGCTGGAGTGCCGTCCTTTTTCTGGATATATATATATATATATATATACAGTACAGACCAAAAGTTTGGACACACCTTCTCATTCAAAGAGTTTTCTTTATTTTCATGACTATGAAAATTGTAGATTCACACTGAAGGCATCAAAACTATGAATTAACACATGTGGAATTATATACATAACAAAAAAGTGTGAAACAACTGAAAATATGTCATATTCTAGGTTCTTCAAAGTAGCCACCTTTTGCTTTGATTACTGCTTTGCACACTCTTGGCATTCTCTTGATGAGCTTCAAGAGGTAGTCACCTGAAATGGTTTTCACTTCACAGGTGTGCCCTGTCAGGTTTGAGTGGCATTTCTTGCCTTATAAATGGGGTTGGGACCATCAGTTGAGTTGTGGAGAAGTCAGGTGGATACACAGCTGATAGTCCTACTGAATAGTAAAGAAAAACGAGTGGCCATCATTACTTTAAGAAATAAAGGTCAGTCAGTCTGAAAAATTGGGAAAACTTTGAAAGTGTCCCCAAGAGCAGTTACAAAAACCATCAAGCGCTACGAAGAAACTGGCTCACATGCGGACCGCCCTAGGAAAGGAAGACCAAGAGTCACCTCTGCTGCGGAGGATAAGTTCATCTGAGTCACCAGCCTCAGAAATCGCAGGTTAACAGCAGCTCAGATTAGAGACCAGGTCAATGCCACACAGAGTTCTAGCAGCAGACGCATCTCTAGAACAACTGTTAAGAGGAGACTGTGTGAATCAAGCCTTCATGGTAGAAGATCTGCTAGGAAACAACTGCTAAGGACAGGCAACAAGCAGAAGAGACTTGTTTGGGCTAAAGAACACAAGGAATGGACATTAGACCAGTGGAAATCTGTGCTTTGGTCTGATGAGTCCAAATTTGAGATCTTTGGTTCCAACCACAGTGTCTTTGTGCGACGCAGAAAAGGTGAATGGATGGACTCTACATGCCTGGTTCCCACCGTGAAGCATGGAGGAGGAGGTGTGATGGTGTGGGGGTGCTTTGCTGGTGACACTGTTGGGGATTTATTCAAAATTGAAGGCATACTGAACCAGCATGGCTACCACAGCATCTTGCAGCGGCATGCTATTCCATCCGGTTTGCATTTAGTTGGACCATTATTTATTTTTCAACAGGACAATGACCCCAAACACACCTCCAGGCTGTGTAAGGGTTATTTGACCATGAAGGAGAGTGATGGGGTGCTGCGCCAGATGACCTGGCCTCCACAGTCACCGGACCTGAACCCAACCAAGATGGTTTGGGGTGAGCTGGACCGCAGAGTGAAGGCAAAAGGGCCAACAATTGCTAAGCATCTCTGGGAACTCCTTCAAGACTGTTGGAAGACCATTTCAGGTGACTACCTCTTGAAGCTCATCAAGAGAATGCCAAGAGTGTGCAAAGCAGTAATCAAAGCAAAAGGTGGCTACTTTGAAGAACCTAGAATATGACATATTTTCAGTTGTTTCACACTTTTTTGTTATGTATATAATTCCACATGTGTTAATTCATAGTTTTGATGCCTTCAGTGTGAATCTACAATTTTCATAGTCATGAAAATAAAGAAAACTCTTTGAATGAGAAGGTGTGTCCAAACTTTTGGTCTGTACTGTATATATTCAATAATTTTTAAAATAATTTTATTACATTATACAATATAAGCTGGTTTTATGGCACCACGGCAGTTTATATGAATAAATTGCATGCTCCCTCCTCCTATGAGCAATCACCCCCTGGGCATGAATAAGCATAGATCTCTCCCACGAGGTGTGCTTCTAGCCTGGGTTAATAATGATATTTCCACTTTTAACACTAAACCGATCCCAGTGGACTGGCGCTGATGATGGGGTTATAGGAGCAAATTGTGCTAAGTTTGATCCCATCACATCTGACCTACCTGTCTCCCCTCTTTTCATACTGGATAAGTAAAAGCATTTCAAAGTTGTTACAACATAAAGTGACACATGTCAGATTTGCAATAAATGGCCTGGGCAGGAAGGTGAAAACTGGCCTTGGGTAGAAGTGGTTAAACTGGGGATAAAAAAATTATATAAACGAAGAGAGTCTGGCATGAGTTTTGGCCGTGCAGAACTGCTATTTTATGTCATTTCTCAAATTTGTCTTACATTTTCGGGTTAAATTCACCAATTTTTGGGTGTGATATACAACTGCTATACCTAGTAGACAGCTTAATAAATTTCACAAATTTTTCTTTTACATTTTCGGGTTACATTAAACAATTTTTTTCTGCTCTACCTAGTAGACAGGCTAATAAATTTCACTAAGTTTTCTGTTACATTCTTGGGTTGACATTTTATAATTTTGGACATGAATAAACCTCTGCTCTGCATAGGTGACAGGGACAGAAATTTTTAAAAATAATCTGTTTCATTGGTGGATGACATTAACCCATTTCGGGCGATGAAAAACCCCTACTCTGCATAGGTGACAGGAACATAAATTTCAAAAATTTGTCTGTTACATTGTAAGGTGACATTTTACAAATTTTGCCGGATAGAAACCCCTGCTCTGCAAAGTGACAGGGAATAAAATTTCTGAAATTCTTTTTTAATTGATGCGCGCCACCTTTCATGCAATGCTTAAACTTTAACAAGTTGTCCCACATTTGCGCTTCAATAATTTGTCCTACATTTGCGCTTTAATAATTTATCCCACATTTGCGCTTCAATAATTTGTCCAACATTTCCACTCTATCATATTTAATTTGAAACAATTACCCTCCCTTGGATGTGGTCTCTCTTTCTCACGCTCCCTCTCCGGCACGGAACCCTGTTTCGCCAATAACCGTGATCAACATGGTAGGCTCAGAAAAGAACATAGAAAGTTGATAGAGAAGATATCCAAATGAATGGTGGACGTCACAGGGACGTGCGATCAGGCAGAAGTTATCTAGAGTCAACAAAGCTGCAGCAGGGCCTCTCCTGGCTAACGTTTCCAAATCCAAAATACCCCAGTGACATTCCCTATAATTTTTTATTAATCATTCCAATAACAGGGCATCTAAAGAGTCCTGTATTGTTATTTATCGTCACTACCTCCACGAGTCGGGAGTGGGTAATTGCCACGTGCTCCCTACTTTTCTCAAAATTCTTCAGTTTTAATAGCTTCTCCCACATTTCCGCTCAATCACAATTAAATTTCATCCATTGATCTCCCTTGGATGTGGTCTCTCTTTCTCACGCTCCATCTCCGGGGTGGAACCCTGAGTCGCCGATAACCGTGATCAACATGGTAGGCGCAGAAAAGAACATCGAAAGTTGATAAGGCAGATATCCAATTAGATCGTGAACATCACCGGGACGTGCGACATGGTGGGACAGTATGTGAGCACACGCCTACATGAACTGACTGACAGGGGTCAGCCCCTGCAACTTCTGGGTCTCCAAATTGGGCAGATGGCCTGAGCTTGCCCTTTACGCCTTGGAGGTGCTGGCCTGCCCTGCAGCCAGTCTATTGTCTAAATATGTGTTTAGCACGACTGGAGGGGGTTATCACAGGTTATATTTTCCAATATTTTGCGGGGTACCCCAATTTAAAAGAATAAAAATAAATTTAAAACCAAAAAAAGTGTAGGCTACCTCCTCCTCCACCGCCGCTTCCACCTATACCGCTACATCTATCGCCTCTTCAACCACCTATTCCATATGGACCTCATCCTCCTAGATCAAGATTATTATTTTTTATTTTTATGTATTTTATGTTATTTAAAGTCATTTCCCTATCCACATTTGTTTGTAGAGCACTTGCCATGCTCTTAACCACATTTTTATGACATTTGCAGCCCATTAGCCCTTTCCATTATATTTTTACAGCCATTTTAGTGCTCAAAAGTTTGGGTCCCCATTGACTTCAATGGGGTTCAGGTTCGGGGTCAAGTTCGGGTCCCGAACTTTTCTGTGCAGTACAGCTGAACCCGTCGAACCCGAACATCCAGGTGTCCGCTCAACTCTAGTCACAGGATATGATTAAGAACTTTTATTTTAAAACATGTACAATTAATTATATGTGTTTAAACTTCAGTATTTTTTATCAAGGTCCCCCTGTCTGAAATAATCTAAATCTGTAAATGATTATTAGCTTTAACATTGACTTCCATATTTCAGGTTCATGACCCTTCTGTGACTTGGTTTCATACTTTGTTATGTATTAAAGAGTTTCTGTCATGGGAAAAATCGTTATGTAGCTGACTGACATTAGCGATGTGCTAATGTCAGCAGTACATAACAAACATACTGTTAAGTCCCTGCCTGCCGCCGTTCTCTTAAAAAACTGACTTTTATAATATGCTAAGGAAGCCTCTAGGTCAGGCATGTCCAAAGTGCGGCCCTCCAGCTGTTGCAAAACTACAACTCCCAGCATGCCTGGATAGCTTAGTTACAGCTATTAGGGCATGCTGGGAGTTGTAGTTTTGCAACAGCTGGAGGGCCGCACTTTGGACATGCCTGCTCTAGGTGCTATGAGGGCATTGCTGGAGCACCTAGAGGCTCGGTCTACTCGCCTTTTGGCACGCCCACGTCCACTTGATTGACTTCTTCTCTGCATCGTCCTCATAATCCCGCGCCTGCGCCGTTCTGTTTAGTATTCGGCGCACTGAGTGAAGGACGCTTGGCTGCTGCCAGGCAGGCCTGCCGGGGAGGCCTGTGACGTGATCGGCAGAGGCGCAGTGAGGAAGCTGGCAGCAGCCGAGCATCCTTAACTCACTGCGCCTGCACCGAATACTAAACGGAACGGAGCAGGATTATGAGGATGATGTGAAGAAGGACATCAATCAAGTGGGTGTGCCAAAAGGCGAGTAGACCGAGCCTCTAGGTGCTGCAGCAACCCCTCATAGCACCTAGAGGCTTCATGAGTATATTGTAAAAGTCTGTTTTTTAAGAGAACGGCGGCAGGCAGGGGCTTAACAAACATACTGTTATGTACTGCTGACATTAGCACATTGCTAATATCAGTTAGCTGCATAACAATTTTTCCCATGACAGAAACCCTTCAAAGGGATTCTGTCACCTCGTTTTAGCTTATAGAGCTGCGGACATGCACGGCTAGATCGCCGCTAGCATGTCCACAATATACCTGTCCCATAAAACTGTGTCCTTTTAATTGTGTTTTAAAAAATGATTTTATACATAAGTAAATTACCCTGGTAAGGCGCCCAAGGGGCTGTACTAACCTTCTTGGAGCCCAGCCATGCCCCCCTGTGAAGGAAAACAGCACCGCCTGCGTCCTCCCAATCTCCTCCTTGCTCACAGTTAGATTGCCGTAATCTTGCGATGCGCTAGTTCGCGCATGCGCAGTCCCGGCATAGTGTTCCTTCGTCGTGCTGGCATCAGTCTCAGGGAAGGAACTGCGCATCGCGATATTACGGCAATCTAACTGTGAGCAAGGAGGAGATTTGGAGGACGCAGGCGGTGCTGGGCTCCTTCCCAGGGGGGCGTGGCTCGGCACCAAGAAGGTTAGTACAGCCCCTTGGGCTCCTTACCAGGGTAATTTACATATCTATAAAAATCATTTTTTAAACACAATTAAAAGGACACAGCTTTATGGGACAGGTATATTGCGGACATGCTAGCGGCGATCTAGCCATGCATATCCGCAGCTCTATAGGGTAAAACGAGGTGACCGAATCCCTTTAATATTATTACTTCTGGACTTTGACGATAAATACCATATGCTATGTATGCATCATATGCTATAACATACAGTATCTCACAAAGTGAGTACACCCCTCACATTTTTGTAAATATTTTATCATATACCACTAATACAATGTAAAGTAGTCAAGTGTACAGCTTGTATAAATTTGGTGTGCAGTCTAAACTGCTGGCAACAAAAGTGAATACACCCCTCACATTTTTGTAAATATTTTATCATATGTTTTCATGGGACAACACTAAAGATATAACACTGTTGCAATGTAAAGTATTCAGTGTACAGCTTGTATTTGGGTCCATTCACACATCCGCAATTTCGTTCCGCATTCCACGATGTGCTGCCCAGATCCAGAAATGTGGATCCGCACTTCCAGGTCCGCAATGCCGTTCCCGTAAAAAAATAGAACATGTCCTATTCTTGTCCACAATTGTGGACAAGAATAGGCATTTTCTATTAAGTGCCAGCGATGTGTGGTCCGCAAAATGCGGAACGCACATTGCCGGTGTCCGTGTTTTGCGGATCCATGGATCCGCAAAACACACATGGACATGTGAATGGACCCTAAATTTGGTGTGCAGTCAATATCCAAACCGCTGGCAACAAAAGTGAGTACACCCCCTTTTCCCTCCCTGGTGTCATTTTTTTGGGGAAAAGTGCATCTTATGTGGATGGAAAATTACAGTATCCTGCAGCAACATATACAGCATGCCATCTGGCTTCTCCTTTAACCCACCTTTTTATTTTCAACTTAGGCTACTTTCACACTTGCGTTCGGTGCTGGTCCGTCTGGTATCTGCACAGATGGATCCGCACCTATAATGCAAACGCTTGCATCCGTTCGGAACGGATCCGTCTGAATAACAGCTTTTTCAGATCTGAGTTTTCACATCGTGAAAACTTAGATCCGACAGTATATTCTAACACAGAGGCGTTCCCATGGTGATGGGGACGCTTCAAGTTAGAATATACTAAGAACTGTGTACATGACTGCCCCCTGCTGCCTGGCAGCACCCGGTCTCTTACAGGGGGCTGTGATCAGCACAATTAACCTGAGGGGTTAATTGTGCGTATCATAGCCCCCTGTAAGAGATCAGGTGCTGCCAGGCAGCAGGGGCCAGACCCCCCTCCCTCCCCTGTATTAAATTAATTGGTGGCCAGTGCAGCCCCCCTCCCTCCCCAATATTAAATTCATTGGTGGCCAGTGCGGCCCCCCCTCCCTCCCTCCTCAGTATTAAATTAATTGGTGACCAGTGCGGCCCCCCTCCCTCCCCAGTATTAAATTCATTTATCCAAGGAAAAGACCGGCACTTCACTTCTTGTATAATGTAGTGTTGCTTTATTGAAGCATAGAGGAGACACAGCGCTAGGGAAGCGACATGTGTTTCGGCTCGAATGCAAGCCTTTTTCAAGCATAACATGTATTAACAACAAGCACATTTAAATAGTGCGCCTTCTATGCTTTAATAAAGCAACACTACATTATACAAGAAGTGAAGTGCTGGTCCTTTTCCTTGGATATTTGATGCGGGTTATTCTCACCCTGGAAGCGAGCACCACGATTCATGAGGGAGGAGTGCCGGCTGTTTAAACCACTAGTATTAAATTCATTGGTGGCCAGTGAGGCCTCTCCTCTCCGCCCCCCTAATTAAAATCACCCCCATCATTGGTGGCAGCGGAGAGTTCCGATCAGAGTCCCAGTTTAATCGCTGGGGCTCTGATCGGTTACCATGGCAGCCAGGACACTACTGTAGGTGGGTATTTTGAGCCGGATATATTTGGAAGCGAGACAGACTTTATCACCAGGACAGAATTTTGGACAATTTCAATTTTTTTTTATCCGCGGACTCTTTCATGCGCACAGAAGCCTCTTTCAGGGCTCCCCTAGTCTCCTCCCAGATTTTAGAGAACTCTCTTGAGGTGTCATCTGCAGCAGGGATACCGGAAGAAGGAGACATCGGGAGTGGGATATTTTGTTGTTGGCCATAAACAACAAAAAATTGAGATTTCTTGGAAGACTCGCTGACATGATTGTTGTATGAGAACTCAGCCAAGTCAATAGTTCGACCCTAGTTGTCGTGATGACTGTTAGTAAAGTGGCGCAAGAAGTTTGTCAGAATTTGGTTAACACGCTCCACCTATCGAACACATTTTCCATCTCCATGGCTTTCCACTTCGTATTGTGTCCGATAAATTTCTTGGCCAGTTGGGGAGCAGAAGGAAGACCAGGCAGAGGGACGAAATGTGCCATTTTGGAGAAGCAGTCAACCGCTACCCAAATTACAGAACAACCGAAGGACGTAGGTAGATCTGTGATAAAGTCCATGGCAATTTGTTGCCAGGGAACCTCAGGAACTGGAAGAGGAAGCAGAAGACCGGCTGGACGCTGTTTGGAGGTTTTATTGGAAGTTTGGATGGACAAGCAGCTGCAAATTCTAGGATGTCTTGTCGCATGGATGGCCACCAGTACCGCTGTGCAATGAACCTGAAGGTCTTTCTCTGACCAGCATGACCCACCCCTTTAGATGAATGACCCCATAAGTAAGATTAGTTTTCTGAGAGATTCTGCAACAATGGTTTTTCCAGGAGGAATTTCGGATAGCTTGACTAGACAGGCCGAGATTTTAGCGGGATCAATGAAGAATTGGGGCTCCTCCTCCTGGTCAGTGGAATCAAAGGATCTTGAAAGAGCATCTGTTTTGATGTTCTTATCTGCAGCACGAAAGTAAAGAACAAAATCAAAACAAGCAAAGAAGAGGGACCATCGAGCTTGGCGTGGATTAAGTCTCTGTGCAGACTGTAGGTAGGTGAGATTCTTGTGGTCAGTATAGATCACTACCGGATGACTGGCTCCCTCCAGAAGGTATCGCCATTCCTCCGATGCCATTTTGATGGCCAACAACTGTCCCCGATCGAGTAGTTGCGCTCAGGAGCGGAGAAGGCCCTGGAGAAGAAGCCAGATGATATCATCTTACCTGAGGGAGATCTTTGTGAAAGCACCGCCCCCAGCTCCAATAGACGATGCATCCACCTCCAAGAAAAATTGCTTACTGGCATCAGGACGATTGAGTACTGGAGCCGCAGAGAAGGCCTGTTTCAAGGCTTGGAAGGCTGATTCAGCCTCAGCAGTCCAATTTTTGGGATGCACCCCTTTACGCGTCAAGGCTGAGATGGGGGCTGTCATAGAAGAGTGTGGCACGAACTGGCGGTAGTAATTGGCGAACCCCAGGAAGTGTTGAATAGCCTTTAAACCAGAAGAACGGGGCCACTTCAAAATAGCAGACAGCTTTTTAAGATCCATCTGTAGGCCAGTATCAGATATTATGTTCCCCAAAATGGAAGCAAGGTTTATTCAAAGAGACATTTTTCAAACTTGGCATACAGATGATTTTTTCTTAGCCTTTGAAGGACCAGGCGAACCTGACTTTGGTGAGTAGCCAAATCTGGAGAAAAGACAAGGATATCATCTAGATAAATCAAAACACAAGAGTATAACAAGTCTCTGAAAATATCATTAACAAATTCTTGGAACACTGTAGGAGCATTGCTTAGTCCAAAGGGCATCATTAGATATTCATAGTGACCGTCACGGGTGTTGAAGGCGGTCTTCCATTCGTCCCCTTGACAAATTCGGATCAAGTTGTAGGCCCTGCGCAGATCTAATTTGAAGAAGATCTTAGCTCCTCTGAGGCGGTCAAACAACTCTGGAATAAGGGGAAGGGGGTATTTGTTTTTGATAGTGATTTTATTTAGGCCCCCATAATCGATGCATGGGCGGAGAGAACCATCTTTTTTCTTTACAAAGAAGAAGCCAGCGTTAGCCGGAGAAGATGATTTCCGGATAAATCCTCTGTCAAGATTTTCTTTGATGTACTCAGATATGGCTTCTGTCTCGGCTGGTGACAGAGGATAAATGCGACCATGGGGAGGTCAAGGACCAGAAGTCAGATCAATAGGATAATCATAGGGCTTGTGTGGAGGCAACGTCTCAGCCTCCTTCTTATCAAAGACGTCGGCATAGGCATGGTATGCTGCAGGCAGATTTTCATGATTTGGTGGTTCCCAGGGTAACCGAGCATGCTGAACAGGAGAAAGACACTTTCCAATGCAGCACTGTCCCCAATGAAGCACCTTTTCAGACTTCCAATCAAGAACAGGTTCATGGGTACGGAGCCATGGAAGCCCCAAAAGGAGAGAGTGAGAAAGACTTTGAAGAATTAGGAACAAAATCTCTTCTGTATGAAGAGCTCCCACCTGTAGTCTTACAGGTTCAGTACAAAATTGTACGGACTCAGATAGAGCCCTTCCATCGACGGATGACACCATCAATGGTCTCTGCAGGCTTCGGACTGGAATACGATATTGATCAACTATGGCTTGCTGCAGGAAGTTTCCTGCCGATCCAGAATCCAGAGTCAGGGGTGGAGAGGAATTATCCAATGGACCCTAGGCTCAGAAGTTTCCCTGCTTCAGGGGACAGGTACGGAGTACATGATCAGAACCACCACAATAGAAACAAAGTCCTTTGGCACGGTGGTGATCACGTTCCTGTTCAGACAGCCTAACTCGGTCGACCTGCATGGGTTCAGGAACTGCAGACAACATGGAAGGCAGAGGGTTAGATGCTTGCTGAAGGGAAGATGCCAGATGACAAGGCATCCTCTCACGTGCCACTTCTCTGGCACGTTCTTGGAACCGTAAATCAATTTGAGTAGCCAGGGAGATGAGGTCATCCAGGGTGGAAGGAACATCCCGTCCGGCCAATTCATCTTTAATTCTCCCACAGAGGCCCTCCCAAAAGGTGGCCACAAGTGCCTCATTATTCCAGCCAAGTTTAGAGGCTAGCGTACGGAACTGGACTGCATACCGACCCACGGATTGGTTCCCTTGACGCAACCGCAGTAGGGAGAATGTGGCGGAGGTGGTGCGTCCGGGCTCGTCGAACACCTTGCGGAAGGCCTCTAGGAAGGCCTATAGATTCATTATGACTGGTTCGTTCCTTTCCCAAAGGGAATTGATCCAGGACAGTGCCTCCCCAGTAAGGGGTGACATAAGAAAAGCCACTTTGGCTTGGTCCGAGGCAAATTGATGAGGCAAAAGTTCAAAATGAAGGGTGCATTGATTTATGAATCCCTGACACTGCTTAGGGTCACCGTTGAAATGTGGAGGAGCGGAGAGACGAGGTCCAGATCGAGGTACATAGGAAGAGGACGAAGCAGGAGCCGGATTAATCTAGGCAGAGAAGCTTGATGACTCTGGGTTAGCAGATGTCAGGTAATTTAGACGCATATTCACATTGCTTAGGTAGGACAATATTTGATCCTCACGCTGCTGGGCCAACTCCTGATGTAACTGGATGTTACTGGGAGGGTTCGGATCAGCGGGGTCCATGGCCTGAGCAGACTGTTATGCAAGCGGGTGTGGACCCACTGCGCCACTGACTGGGTATACTCCGGAGGGGCGTAACTAAGCAGCTACCTGGTATTCACTAGAGCCCCTGATGGTGGGGATAGGCTTGCACCATAGGGTATCTGCCAGTTGCCACTCCAGAGTAATCCCCAAGTCAGTGGCAGCTGACCAGGTGGTCAGAGTGCTCGGTGAAAGCACCAAGGGGACTTACAAGGCCAGGAGGTACGGGTCAGGACAGGCGTCAAACAGGCAAAGTCCATAAACGAAGTCTGAGGTGAGAGGCAGGTGGCAGAAAGCAAAGTCCAGGAGTACAATAGCAGGATTCGGTACACAGGAAGGCAGACAAGATAGACACCTTTGCACATGAACTAGACAGGCTAAACACTGAGGTTGCTCAGGCAACTTCCTGTAGTAGGAAGTGCCTTTAAATACCTGCTGCAATCTGGCCATTGGCTTCTGAGACAGAGGGCGTGTATGTGTTGCCACATGGGAAAGAGAGACACACCCACGCAAGGTTCAGGACCAGTGCAAGTCTCCAGCAGCAAGGAAACACTGGCATGGATCACATGTAGCAGAGTTAAGTTAGTTGCTGCCCGTGTTTGTCAGCTGGGTGGCAGGAGGTAATAGAGGGAGCCCTGCGGATAGGGGCAGTGGCACGGGCTGCTGTGCTAACACTCTGCTTTTAAAACAGATAGTTATACTTCATATAATTGTCATCACTTTACATTTCCCATATGTCCACTTTATGTTTGGATAATTTTGTGAATGCCATTTTATTTTTGATGTTAGAAGGCTTAGAAGTTTAGAAGCAAATCAGTCCAGGTCTGAAGTCACTTTGTGATGCTTACATAATAGAAACCGCCCAAAAATGACCCCATTTTAGAAACTACACCCCTCAAGGTATTCAATACTGATTTTACAAACTTTGTTTACCCTTTAGGTGTTCCACAAAAATTAAAGGAAAATGTAGATGAGATTTCAAAATTGACAAAGCAAGGGTTAACAGCCAAACAAAACTCAATATTTATTGCCCTGATTCCGTAGTTTACAGAAACACCCCATATGTGGTCATAAACTGCTGTATGGGCACACGGCAGGGGGCAGAAGGAAAGGAACGCCATATGGTTTTTGGAGGGCAGATTTCACTGGGATAATTTTAAGTTGCCATGTCTTATTTGAAGACCTCCTGATGCACTCCTAAAGTAGAAACTCCCAAAAAGTGACCCCATTTGGGAAAATACACCCCTCAAGGTAATCAAAACTGATTTTGTAAACTTTGGTAACCCTTTAGGTGTTCCACAAGAATTAAAGGAAAATGTAAATGAAATTTCAGAATTTCAGTTTTTGGGCAGATTTTCTATTTTAATCCATTTTTTTCAGTAACAAAGCAAGGGTTAACAGCCAAACAAAACTCAATATTTATTACCCTAAGGCCGAATGCCTTATGGAACCACGGGCTGGATTCCTGCTGAGAGCAGGAGCGCACAGCGTCATTGGTTGCTATGACGCCGTGCGCTCCCTGCTGCCGCCGCAGATCATTCCAGTGTACTGTATTGCGGCGGCAGCAGGGAGCGCACGGCGTCATAGCAACCAATGACGCCGTGCTCTCCTGCTCTCAGCAGGAATCCCAGCCGGGTTTCCACGGTCCGCTCTCTCGGCCGCGTAACACGGCCGTGTGCATGAGGCCTGATTCTGTAGTTTACAGAAACACCCCATATGTGGTCTTAAACTGCTGTACGGGCACACGGCAGGCCACTGAATGAAAGGTATGCCATATGGTTTTTGGAGGGCAGATTTCAGTGTGACAATTTTTAGTTGTCATGTCACATTTGAAGACCCCCTGATGCCCCCCTAGAGATGAAACTCCCCAAAAATGACCCCATTTTGGAAACTACGGGATAAGTTCGCAGTTTGTTGGTACTATTTTAGAGTACATGTTATTTTTGTTCATCTGACAGGTTATCATGTAGTATTTTTATAGAGCAGGTTGTTACGGACGCGACGATATCAAATATGCAAGTTTTTTGGGTTGTTTGTTTCAGTTTTACATAATAAAGCATTTTTGAAAAAATAATCATAGTTTTTATTTAGTTTTTGGGCTACTGTCTTATGTAGAGGCTCATTTTTTTCTGTATGAGATAATGGTTTGATTGGTACTATGACTTTTTGATCGCTCGGTATTACACTTTTTGTGATGTAAGGTGACAAAAAAATAGCTTTTTTGACACCATTTTTTTTTTTACGGGGTTCACCTGAGGGGTAAGGTCATGTGATATTTTTATACAGCAGGTTCTTACGGATGCGGCAATACCTAATATGTATACTTTTTTTTATTTATTTAAGTTTTACACAATAACAGCATTTTTTAAACAAAAAAAATCATGTCTTAGTGTCTCTATATTCTGAGAGCCATAGTTTTTTTTTTGTGCGATTGTCTTAGGTAGGGTCTCATTTTTTGAAGGATGAGATGATGGTTTGATTGGTATGATTTTGGGGTGCGTATGACTATTTGATTGCTTGGTATTACACTTTTTGTGCTGTAAGGTGACAGAAAATAGCTTTTTTGACAGTTTATATATAAAAAAAATTTGCAGTGTTCTTTTGAGGAGTTAGGTCATGTGATATTTTATAGAGCAGGTCGTTACAGATGTGGTAATACCTAATATGTATACTTTTTTAATATATTTAAGTTTTAAACAATAATATCATTTTTGAAACAAAAAAAAAACAGGTTTTAGTGTCTCCATAGACTAAAGAGCCATAGTTTTTAAAAAATTTTGCGTGATTGTCTTAGGCAGGGTATTATTTTTGCAGGATGAGATGATGGTTGATTGGCACTATTTTGGGGTGCATATGATTTTTTGATCGCTTGCTATTACACTTTTTGTGATGTAAGGTGACAAAATGGATTTTTTTAACACAACATTTTTATTGATTTTTTTTACGGTGTTCAGCTGAGGGGTCAGGTCATGTGACACTTTTATAGAGCAGGCCGATACAGACGTGACAATATCTAATATGTCTACTTTTCTTTTTTTCCCTATTTTTTCCCCCAAAATGTATTTTATTTTAGGAAAAGGACGTTTTTGTTTTTTTTTACTACTTGAAATGTAATTTTTTGTAAAACTTTATTTTTTAACTTCTTTTTTCACTTTATTTTTTGTCCCACCCTGGGACTTCAACTTTTGGGGGTCTGATCCTCTTTGCAATGCATTACAATACTTTTGTATTGTAATGCATTGGCTGTAAGTGTGCTACACACTGTAAGGCTACATGCACACGACCGTATGTGTTTTGCGGTCCGCAAATTGTGGATTTGCAAAAATAAAAACGGATGACGTTCCGTATGGCATTCGTTTTTTTTAGCGGATCTGTTTTTTTTTTGCGGATCCATTGTAATCTTGTCTGCAAACTAGAAAAAAAAATAGAACATTTTTTGGGCGTAACAATGGAACGGACATACTGATGTGGACAGCACACGATGTCCAAATGAATGGGTCCACATCCTATCCGCAAAAAAACGGAACGGACACGGAAACAGAATTTGTGTGCATGAGGCCTAATACACTTACAGCTTCCTGCCTGTGAGATCCAGGGTGCTGGATCTCACAGGCTCTCACGGAAGGTATCCACGATGCCCAAGGAAGGCATCGGGTTGCCTTCCCTGCCATCAGATCCCCGTAACAGCAGCGCGTGAACCAGATGGCCACCCCGCACCCTGCAGGATACCGCACATGCCGGTGTGAGCGCTGACCTCAGCAGTGCAAGGGTTAGTGCGCTAGCACATACAGCAGGGGTCCGGCTATCAGTGACTACCGGACCCTTGCAGCTGATTGGGCAGGACGCAGCTCCTGCGGATATGACCTACTTTCCAGCACCATACATGTACGGCACTGGTATCCTACAGGTAATTAAGTTATATGAGTTTTTATTGGTGTTAATGTAAAAAACAGCAGTTCAGACAATTTTTTATTTTTTTTTACAGCATTCACCATGTAGTATAAATGGCACATTGATGTTATTTTTATGGTTGTTAGATTATGGCAACACCAAATTTATATCTGAGAGCCATAACTTTTTTCTCTTGACAGAACTTTATGGTGGTTTGGTTTTTTGCCACCAGTTGTAGTTTTCATTGGTATCATTTTGGCGTATATAGAGCTGTTAACTTTTTTTAGGTCCGCTATGAGACACTGTGCTAGGGTCTGACAGACCCAAGGGCCTTGGTTAGACTGCCATACCCAGTGGTATTCAGCTGTGCCAATTATGGCAATTCTGGTTTTCTGCAACCTTGCCAGAACATAATACTGGAATGCTGTACGCAGATGTGAATGTAGCCTAAAGAGACATTTCACAAAGCATACCAAGAGAATGCTTCAAACCTATGCACTAATTGATTTGAAAGCTGTTTGAAGACAACATTTCCACACAGAGGTTATGGTAGATATACTCAGGCATTGGTTTAATTCTGCATGACAGCACATCAGCAGCATCTTGAGAGTAATTATCAAAGTAGAGTTTTCCCACAGCTTCAAAGGCTCCTGAATTTACAACAAGTATTAACCTATATTTGAAAGATAACATTCCCACAAAGGCTGAATTTCTTTACCACCAGCACCTTATAAAATGAATAAACTCTTGGAGTCACTGCGTTTTGAAAACGCAGAGAAAAGAAACTACAGTACCTTTATTAAAATATTGAATAAAAAAAATGTATAATCTTATATACCTGTCTTTCCTTACTGCTGTTACAGTAGTCATTCACACAGTATTTAAAAAACTTAAAGAAATAAAATGTTAAACAAATGGTAAATACATTTCTGTTTGTGTGATATTAAGCAGTAGGAGTTCAGTAAGTGAAGTATATTCAGCAACAAACTGAAATTTTCTTAATATATTGGGGTAGAATTACTAATCAAAACATGCCAGAATTCTGGCACTGTTTGTGCCACAAAACTGGATTACTGTATATGCTGCTTACACTACATTTCTTAAATGTATTAGACAATTTTTTTCAAATCGCCGAATAAGAAGACCTGGCTTATGAGGACAGGGGTGTACACCAAATTTATCACAGTGGCTCATGCTGAATGATAAATGTGGTTGGCTTAGTTTGAGACAGAATTTTTCACTGGACAACTCCTTTAAAACATGCCCTCAAGTTGTGCTACATTTTGATGCCATATATACCAATATCTAGGTGCACTTACATTAGTAAATATGTGCAAATGTGCCCAGATTTTTCCACAAAATTTTGATGTAATGTAAGCCAACTTATACATGACAATCTAAAAGTTTGCTAGATTTGTCATGAAGCCATTTTGATAACTTTTGTGCATTTTAGGTGACTTAGTTTAAAGAGTCGCTGAGTTTTCTGAAAAGTTTCTGTGGGAGTCTGACTGCTGAGACCGCGATGATCCCTAGAACGAGGAGAGAGAAGCACTTGCATATTGCAGTCTCTCTTCTCACTGCAAGAGAGGAAGCGAGACAGACTCAATAGAAAGTTTATAGGCGCTTCTCGATTCCGTCCCCAGCAGCAAGGAGACAGCGCAATGTGCGAGTGCTTCTCTCAACTCGTTTAAGGGAACGATTCAGGCCCCCACTGATCAAAACGTTTGATATGTCTCTATGACATATCAAAAGTTTTATGTAAACTCAGTGACCCTTTAATTTTCACTGTTTAAAAATTACACAGTTTATATGAGAATTGCTTTTTATGAGCAGGAATGGTCCAATAATAAACTTGCAGACTGCCATGTATAGAGATCTGTATTCTCCCTCAGCTCACACAGGCTTTTAAGAACAAAATCATTTGTGGTTTTAATACTGTATAAGGCTAATTTCACACAGGAGATATTCCCGTTCTGTCCGAGTTTGCAACAGGCAGCACCCAGACCAAACCCTATCCCATTCAATTTTAACTTGAGCAATTGTCTGCTTTGACCATCAGTGTGTGCTGAGAAAATTGCAGCATGTTCTGTATTTGTCCATTTTCCCAAAAGAAAGGATCTGTAGGAAAAACAGAACACACACTGACTTCTGCGTGTGGTCTATTTAAAAACTCATCCATGTTCATTGTTCGAAATGGACAAGTTTGCTATTGGCCATCTCAAATAGGCTTCAGTAAAATATGCCTGCTTGTGAATATAGCTGTTAGGGAGTACTACCGGACCACAGACAGTGAACCCCAAAATTGCAACCAGTCTTCCAAAACTACTTTGTGTGGTAGACTAAGACAACCCCTGGTTCTTCACCTGAGCCCTCCATGAGGCCAGCTGGAATTAGCTGCTAGGGACCCAGAATATGTCTGCAAAATTGCATATTGGTGCAGGCACACTAGTGGCAGACCTTTCGGAATGACCAGGGAGGTACAAAAAGAAATCAGTAAGCAAAGTCGAAACTAGGAGCCGCAGACATGGTCAATGCATTACAAGGTGTTAATCAAAGACAGGCTTAGGTCAGTTACCAGGAGAGTCAATATCATCAGGAACAGCAGCCACATGGCTAATCCAGAAACAAGGCACTAGTCAGTTCACCACAAGGCTCAATATAAGCAGGAACAGAAGCCACCTAGTTAATCCAGAAACAAGCAAGTACTAAGGTCACTAGGAGAAACAATAGGATATCTTAAAGTATAGAGCAGTGATGGCTAACTTCCGGCACTGCAGCTGTAGTGAAACTACGACTCCTGGCATGCTCCATTCATTTCAGCCAGGCAAGTGTGCATCTTGGGAGTTGTAGTTTCACCACAGCTGGAGTGCCGGAGGTTAGTCATCACAGGTATAGAACCCTGATACAAACAAAATCATAGGCAAATGAATCGGTAATCAGCAGTCTTAAATACCCCACCTAGCTCTAGGATTGGACTCAGAGTCAGAAGCTTGCCTTCCAATCACACCGACAAGCTGACCAGCCGCAACTTGGCTGGCCTGCATAGCAACTTTCCCAGCACTGCAATACAAAGTGGTCTGGCTACATGAATTCCTGACAGTAGCAATCTTGGTAGATATTAATAGGTAGATATTAGGGGATTGCTGTATGCATTTTTCATAGACATTAGACTGGATACCTGAATTGTTACCATTACTATAGTCCCCAGATTATGAGTTTGTTTACATTGTTGAGTTCATGTATTCAAGCAAGCTGCATATATAGAGATATGACTACAGCTATGACCCTTAGCACAAATACCAAAGTGTACTTTCCAGAATAAAATAAAATCTTACTTGAACTACTTTTTACACTTCAGGTGCCCAGTGTAATTGATCATGGCAATTAATGGGAACGCTCCCGTTAATAACTATTAATAGATAAATAGCTGTAAATGGATGCAAGATGTAAAAATAAGCATCTTTGTGATGGTATTCTATTTGTAAATGAGCCTCTTACTTGTCTCCCATGTATCTCCTTTGTTTTGAAATCTGGTTGCCATTAGTAATATCCACCTGCAACACGTAATGTCCACCTGTAATAGATTCTGGTGGTCACGCATGTAAAGAAAGTTTTTATCTTTTCTCCATCCTGCTTACTTACTAGTGTCTCTGTACATGCACAAAAAAAACAACCTGGAGTAATGCACATTACTTTTAACCGCTTCTCTCCAGTATAATCTTCACAGTTTTTAGCTTTTTAAAAGCTATGAGTAAGAACCAAAACATAGTAAATATTACACCAGGAAGCAGTGTTTTTTGCAGCGATACGGTTCAAATAATGGTGTGCATTACTCCAGATAACCATGTAGGGATAATCGTTAATTTCTAACAATAATTTGTTTTCCCTTAGTCCTAACAGCAGCACAACTGGGGTATTACTGCCCCTGTGGACAATCGGGACAGGTGGAAATTTTATTAATTAAATATGAAATAAAGTGATAATTAACCAATTAGGCCGCTATAAAGACCTCCCCAACCACACACACCGTGCGAAATATTACGTAATAAACCCACAAAAAATTAGAGGGAGGGATATACATGTGCTGCTGTTAGGACTAAGGGAAAACAAATTATCGTTAGAAATTAACGATTCCTTTACGTCCCAACAGAAGCACAACTGCGGACTTAGCAAGAAGAGAACCTATGAGGGAGAGTCTTCCAGCTGAACTGAATTCAAGACAGACCTGCCAAAGGCGGTGTGTTCTGAACTCCTTAAGTCAAGCCTATAATGGCTTACAAATGTAGAGTGGGAACTCCATGAGGCAGCACAAATGTGTTCCAAAGGTACTAGGCTCCTCTCAGCCGTAGATGCAGCTAACGCTCGGTAGTGATGAGCAGCAGGGGCTATATTCGAATTCGCAATATTTCACGAATATTTTGTAGCATATTCGTCATATATTTGCGAATTTCGAGAATTCGAGATAATTTTATTGAATGCGATAAATCAGCAATTTAAAAATTGCGGAATGCGAATTCGTGAAGCGAAATACAGGCGTGGGTCACTTTGGCTGCATTTTTGAAGCTGGTATAAGTTTCCTGAGACTGGAGAAAATGGTTGGCACGGCAGAACATTACAATAGCTTTATATGCAGATAGAGTCAAGTGCTCCAATATATTCGCGATTGCGCTAATCAGCAGTGATTGGAATATTTTTTCACACTACGTGCAACTTCATATTTTAGCAAGTCTGACTACAGGTTACTGATTTGTGTACTAAGTATTGATGTGAACTTGACATTGCTTCCTTCTCATTGGCCCACAAGCAAGAAGCAGAGAGGAATCATGTGTTGAGATGGAAAAAAATGCAGAATATTCAATATAACGAATATACAGCACTGTATTCTAAATATTCGCGAATTCTCGAAGTAAAAAATTTGCTATACGAATATTCGTGCTCAACACTACCGCTCGGGTAGAATGAGCGTGGATAAAAGCAGGGAACCAATCCCTGAGCGACAAAAGCTTCTCTGATGGCTTCTTTGATCCAACGGCTTAATGTCGGTTTAGACGTTTTAAGACCTTTGTTTCTTACGGTAAAAAGAATGAAAAATTATCTGATCTTCCAAAGTCTTTAGTTCTTTCTAGGTATATTCTCATACTTCTGGCAACATCTAGGGTCTGTAAGACCTGCTCTTCTTCCGACACTGGAGACGGATAAAAAACAGGTAAAGAAATGATCTGGTTTAAATTGCAGAAAGAAGGTACCTTAGTAACAAAGGTAGGGAGAAACCGCAGGACGACTCTATCTGGTAAAAATAGAGTATATGGCTCCACAGCAGCGAAGGCTTGCAATTCTCCGGTTCTCTTTGCTGAAGTAATGGAAAGCAAAAAACAGGTTTTCCAAGATAAGAATTTTAAATCCACGCTGTGAAAGGGCTCAAAGGGGGGAGAGCATAACCCCCTGAGCCCGACTGACAGATCCCCCTCAGTTGTCATCAAACCTTTGAGCGACTCTTCCACTTTGAATGCCCTAGGCCCCCTAGAAGTGGCTGTAGAAGCTTCCCCTTGATCAACATCTTGGTCCCCTGACTTGATGGATCTTAATAGTCGCTGAACTTTTTCCACCAGGAATATCTGGGTGGTAGTGTCCTCATCTTCCTCACTATCTGAAGCCGAGGAATGGGCTTCATCAACAATCATCAGGTGTTCTCCAAAAGACAAAGATCTCCTAGGAGAACTATGTCTAGGCCTTTTCTGGGCTAATGCATCAGATATGGACTTGCCCACAAATTCTTTTACCCAGGTTGTCATGTCCAGAGACTGGGGCTCAGGATCTGGAGGGGGGCGACAACTCTGACATTTGTTATAGATATAGTCGTCAGGCAGCAAGGCGCCACAACATGTCTGGTGCCCTGGAGAAGACATTTGAATAATCCAGAAAAAATATTGCCGAAATAAAGAATAGCAGCAGCAGCCGAGGTGGCTGGAGAAGTAGTAGGTAGCGTCAGCTCAGTCACGTGCCTGAGCACAACAGTGTCAGCACTAAAGCATCAGCAACTCTCCCAACAAGGAGTGAACGGAGAGACAGCTGAAGGAAAAATGAGCGACTTAAATAGCCATGGTGGGAGAAGACAATCCTCCCCTATGACGTCAGAGCCTTACACCACCAGAAATAATAATTTTAAACCAGCACTTCCGGTACGGAGCCGGACCGGAAGTTCGGCAGTTCCCTGATCCCCCCCGCCAACCGAAGCGAGGTAAAGACACCAAGACCACAGGCAGCGGTGGCGCAGGGTAGGTAAGAAAAAAGCTACCTCAGCTCTCTACCCACAGGTAACCTAAACCCCTGTCTCACAAGGGGAACGTAGCCCAGAGGAACCGAATGCCGGACCTCACGGGCGACTACAGGAACAGAAAATAGTGAAATTGGTCTCCAAGAGACCATAACCTGTCCCTTCTGTCCGCAGGTGTGTGTGTTTTAGGAGGTCTTTATAGGGGTCTAATTGGTTAATTATCACT
Organism: Bufo gargarizans; assembly: GCF_014858855.1. Lineage (NCBI taxonomy): Eukaryota > Metazoa > Chordata > Amphibia > Anura > Bufonidae > Bufo > Bufo gargarizans. Next base: position 311,662,874 of record NC_058081.1, read on the forward strand.
TTATTTTGATTTAATTAATAAAAGTTCCACCTGTCCTGATTGTCCACAGGGGCAGTACCCCAGTTGTGCTGCTGTTAGGACGTAAGGGAATATATAAATAGTGGGGATAACTGAATGAAAGATGCCTCGGCTGCTTCCCTGTGAGATCACTATGCTGGCACTGAGAGCAAGGGGGCTACTTAGCATGTTAGTCTACCATTGAATGCAGGAGAAGGTGGACCAGGATTTCGTCCAAAAGGAGAAACAGGGGGAGCTACCTAAGAGGAAAATGTAATGTACATAAAAAATTAACAATATTTTTTATTGCATGTATATTGCAATATTACTTCATTTATTATTCATTGCATAATCATACTTTTTGTGTGATAGCCTCTTTAATGAGTAAAGCCCTTTAAAAATAAACAGCAGGGATATAGGCGGTATCTGAAAACTTGAAATATTCTGTAAAGTTGTGGTTTTATGTTTAAATAAAAAGAACATTCAGGATTCTCTGTTGTATTTGAAACTTATGTAGCTAACTGGACTATTGCCAGTGGCAGAAAAACACTGGCCAGTTTGATAAAGATGTACCAGTTGTTATTTGTGATAGAGTGACAAGATGGCTGGTTAAGACTGGAACAGCTGGTGATGTGTGTGAATCCAAGTGTGGTCTGACTGACAGCATTTTTTTATTTTGAAAGATGTTCACATCTGGAAATCTTGACTTTTGTCCATACCTCCCATATGGCCTGAAATACACTCCTTAACATTGAAATTCCAACAACAAGAAGGGAAAGTCGTGGAACTATGGAAATCACTGGATTGATAGATATGTCAATGATATGCCAATAATAGAGAAATGGAGAAAAATATTCAAAACATCTCAATTTATTAAGCATCTAGTATAATCAGCCTTGTCAGGCTATCAGTAAGGTTATTAATGCTTGTCTGAGAAATGTTCTGCCACCCTGAATGCACTTGGGCAGGCAAATCATTAAGATCCGCTACTGGTAGCTCCCTTTGCAATTGCCAGCTAATGACATTCCAGATATGAATCATGGGAGAATAGTCCGGAGATTCTGCAGCATGGTAGCACATTTAGACCACACAGGCTGCTCACAGAAGCACGAACAACACGCAGCCTGGCGTCTTTTGGAATATTTTAGAAAAACAGCCACACCACTGGTTTCACAACCAAATCAATGTACCGCCGAGCTTGTAGTGACCAGACCAGTCTCTGGCTATCACTGCATCTGGGACTCATCGCTGAAGAGGATAGGCCTCCATTCCAGCCTCCATTACTGTCTTGCTATGCCCCATGATAGTTTTTGAGAGTGGTTGCATGAGGTCAGTGGAACACCTGTAGTTGGACTTCTGGTTCATAGCCCAGTGTTGTGCAAACGCCTTTTGATGGTTTGTGTAGACACTGTTTGCAGCTTGCAGCACAGAATGGATCACTATGCCCCATTATTCTAATCAGATGATCTGTCCATGCAGAGGTTCGCCTCTGTGCACGTCTTGCTGTCGTTCCAGTGCTCCCAACCACCGGATCATGCAGCAGTGAACAGTGCTGACATTTCAAAATAGGCTCATAGTGATATGCCAGAGTGATAGACCAAGCTCTCAGTTCAAGGATTCTGCCCCTCTCAGTTTGCAATGAGATCATAACTGGCACATTGATGAACAGGAGGCGTCACACAGTTATCCCACATGACTTGATCCAATTTTTGAGGTTTCTTTACTTTCAATCTGGATTTTATGCCTCTCCCACATTCCACAGATTGGAGCTAGGTGCTTGAAAATTTGATCATTTGCAGATTTTAGCGGCACCTTCTACTTCTTTGATTTGCATAACGTTATGGCCTGTCCTTCCTTCTTAAGCCTCATTCACACGTCAGTGATTTGGTTCCATCAGTGATTGTGAGCCAAAACCAGGTGCAGCTCTAAACACAGGAATGAGGCTTAAGTGTGGCAATTTCAATATTGAGAAGTGTAGAAGGCAATTATTCTTTTAAGTAAATTACATATACAGTGCTGCCCATATTTATTCATAACCCTGGCAAATGTTGACTTAAAGTTACTTTTATTCAACCAGCAAGTCATTTTTTGATGGAAAATGACATAGGTGTATCCCAAAAGATAATAAGACGATGTACAAGAGGCATTATTGTGGGAAAAAACATTTCTCAGCTTTTATTTACATTTGAGCAAAAAGTGTCCAGTCCAAAATTATTCATACCCTTCTCAATAATCAATAGAAAAGCCTTTATTGGCTATTAGAGCAATCAAACACTTCCTATAATTGTAAACCAGCTTTTTGCATGTCTCCACAGGTATTTTTGCCCATTCATCTTTAGCAATGAGCTCCAAATCTTTTAGGTTGGAGGGTCTTCTTGCCATCACCCTAATCTTTAGCTCCTTCCACAGATTCTCAATTGTATTCAAGTCTGGACTCTGGCTGGGCCACTTCAAAACGTTAATGTTGTCTGCAAACCATTTCTTCACCTTTTTGGTTCATTGTCATGCTGAAATGTCCACTGGTGCCCAAGGCCAAGTTTTTCCTGCAGACTGCCTGATGTTGTCGTTGAGAATCCTCATGTTTTGCTCTTTTTTCATGGTGCCGTTTACTGTGATTAGGTTCCCTGGTCCATTGGCTGAAAAACACCCCCAAATCATTAGGTTCCCACCACGATGTTTGACAGTGGGGATGGTGTTCTTTGGGTTGAAGGCTTCTCCTTTTTTACGCCAAATGAAGGAAACATCATTGTGACCAAACAATTCAATTTTTGTTTCATCTGACCATAACACAGAAGACCAGAAGTCTTCTTCTTTGTCCAGATGTGCTTTTGCAAAGGCCAAGTGAGCTTTTGTGTGCCTTATCTGGAGAAGTGGAACCCAGCAGTGTGCAGTGTGCAAAATGTTTTTTCTTCCACAATAATTCCTCTTGTACATAATCTTATTATCTTTTGGGAAACACCTATGTCATTTCCCGTCAAAAAAATTACTTGCTGGTTGAATAAAAGTAACTTTAAGTCAAAATTTGCCAGGGGTATGAATAATTGTGGGCAGTACTGTATATATATTGTAAGGGATTGCTCTCTCAAGCAGGGAGGCGATGACAGATTCCTTTGTAGACAACAAGATTAAAGTCCAAACAATGCTTTATTTTATGGCACTTCGGCAATTACAGGTGAACCCAGTTATAACTCACTGGGTAAGGTGAGGTTCCAGCATCACCAAAACATAAACCAAACAAAATAAACTCCTGCCCGTCTGGGCTCTAGCTAATACAAATTTGTTTCTAGCTCGCCTATTGAGTGCAGGTTGACCTGTAGTGCAAATTTTAAATCCTCAGCATGTCAAAGGATATCCACCAAGGATTTCACACCAGGGTGAAATCCACAGCAAAAACCATAATAAAACCTCAATGGAATTTTTTCACAGATCCTCCAGCCCCGTCTTTGTACTTCTTGGTCCCTTTTGGCATTGAAATGTGATGACCCAGCCAGTCACGGGTCATAGAGAGTCACCACTGTAGCCCTTGATTGGCTGACCGGTCACATTTTAGTGCCCAGAGACCAGGAAGTATGCAGACCTGCAGGGGATGGAGGAAGCGCTGGAGTGGCAGCAAATCGGTATGGATCTTGTATGCACAGTGCATGAAAACCAAACAAATATAGATAATAATCTTTTTTGTTTCTTTTTTTGCCTAGGTCGGAAAAAAAATTTGACTCCAACTCAGGTATGATTGATCAATAAATTACACTTGCACCAGATAAATTGAAAATCATTGGTGTGCTTTTATATGAGGAGGGATGGAATGTTAGCGGGCTGATCCCTCTTCACTGAGACGATTAGCATACACAATCCCCCATTGAACTGCTATTTGTGGAGCAAACATTGTAAATTGCATCTGCTATGCAAATTTGAAATCCATGTTAAATCTGAATGGATTACATGCAGATTATGCCATGGATTCTGCCTCAGATGTAACCTATTTTATTGCAAATCTAGACTAATATTGATATTTAAGAGTAGAAAGTGTCAATGAGTTCTGCAAAGAGTGTCTATAATATGCATTTAAAGCTGAAGATTGTTATGCTTGTTAACTAAAATAGAAATTTGGTACACAGGAACTGGAGGTTCTGGGTTTTGTGGATAGAGTAAGTGACTTCCTCTCTGTACCTCCTACTCATCAATGTGTATTACAGTATTACAGTGCAACAGGGTGCACTCAGCTATGATAAATTCCAGTAAAAAGGAGAGAGCAGTAAAAACTCACATTTATTGGTGTAAAAATATAACAGTTGCACATATGATCCAGGCAGAGGCTCACACGCATAGAGGTGCAAAACTTAAGAACCCAAACAAGAATTTCAGCGGGGTAGTACTGCTTTGTTCAGTTCTAGAGCTACACTTTCCTTGAATGTCTCTACATGGTAAGATTAGTTTGCTCCCACCCATGGGGCTGCAGCTTCATATAATGGCTGTTTGCCTGTTGCTGCGGAGTGTTTGTCTTTCTCTGTTCAATTGCCATCACCGGTCCATGGGCCTTATCATGTGCACCCCTTCCCTAGTTTGGGAAGAATGTGGGTCAGTATGTGGGCAGTCTGTCCTTCTCTACTTAGTCACTCACTAAGGGTGTGGTTTCTTTTTATAAACTCAACCCTGACTCTAATCTGGAGCAATCCATCCTTTAAGGGACACCTACTCTATCTGTGTGCAGGCTGGTATTCCTGATAATAAACTGGGCTGTGAGGGAACCACTCCATATATATATATAGTACATGAACATTATAAAACCATGTAGAAGTAAGGCTTTTATGGATATTGATTGTGTATCCACTGTGCCAACTAACCAGTTTGACTTTGGGCTAGACCTAAGGCAGTTATCATGGCTTTCCCCTGGTATTCACCCTTTAACCCCTATAAAGGGATCTGGAGCAGGGGAGCCACCAGGCCGCTACCTCTGCGTGCTTGGCTGCTGACCAATGGCAAACTTGTAGTCAATAATAGACAGAGGTCGGGTCGTGCAGAGTTTGTGTAAATCCATGGAACAATCCAAAGGTCAGGACAGGCTGCACAGGATCTGTATGATGAAGAGGCACAGGTCAGGTGGAACACTTTCAGGATCCCAGTCAGAGCTTGGTACAGAGACAGATGAACAGATATAGCTCTTATAAAAGCTCCAGCAAGCCAAAGAGACCTAGTAAGATCTGTAGAAACCAAATTGCAAAGTCAAAGAAGTGAGGTCAGCAGAACAGCTATAAAGGAGGGCTGATGAGCTCATTAGTCAAGAGCCTGAGCACAGAATTGGAAAGGGCATTAACCCCTGCAGTGCTGCTAGGAAAGGTCTCTAATACACACACAGGAAGAGGCCTTGCAGCCAGGCTGTGGCCTACACCAGCAGCCGGGCAGAAGCTAGATGAGTAATGCAGCACCAGTGCCCACCACAGAGAATTTGACAAAAGCACATCAAAATCACATTGACATACCGTAAGTAAGACTAAGCGAGTTTGTTAGCCCTATTTGGGAATTGTTGCATACCACAGAAGCTTGTGGAGTTCAGTGGTTAGCTTAGCATTTTTATGTCATGCTGAGGTTAATAAAATGCATTTCTGGTTTTAAATGAAATGTTGCTTATTTTCTGGTTAATTGACAAATTTCATTATTTCCCCACTTATACCCATGTCCTTTTCAATATAGAGAAACATCCAAATATCTATATAGATACATGTGCTCTACGCATTTAAATACATATGATGTCTTTTTTTTTTATAGCACTGTCTCCTATTCTTTGCCAATTTCTTGAAATAAGGGCTAGTTTGTTATACAGTACAGACCAAAAGTTTGGACATACCTTTTCATTCAAAGAGTTTTCTTTATTTGCATGACTATGACAATTGTAGATTCACACTGAAGGCATCAAAACTATGAATTAACACATGTGGAATTATATACATAACAAAAAAGTGTGAAACAACTGAAAATATGTCATATTCTAGGTTCTTCAATGTAGCCACCTTTTGCTTTGATTACTGCTTTGCACACTCTTGGCATTCTCTTGATGAGCTCTTGGTCTGTACTGTATGTGCATTTGCGTATTGCAATAGCCTTGATTTGAGTGCTAAGCTCTTCCTTCTAAAGACTATGGGGGTCATTTACTAAGCTGAAATACACCTAAATTAGGACTATTTCAGGCACAGATGGTGGCGCAATGGTTAGTTGAGCCACTATCTGCGACTTCGCCCTGCTCGCACCAGGTCTAAAATTGTGGGCGTGGTGGGGAAGGGGATGGGCCGGCAGGCCCGTCTCCTTCACCATTTTGTACGCCTGGCTTAGACGTAGAAAATTGTCTAAATATAAGACAGCATGGAAGGTGGTTTACATTTAGAACTGGCACTGGATGCGCCAAAGTTATGGAGAGAACTGTACCTCTTTATAACTTCGGTGGACCCACCGCCAGCCCTGAGGCTTTATTAGGACCGGCATCTAAAACTCTGGTCTTAATAAATGTGCCCCTATATATTCCATAATCCTAACATATGAATGTATTTTGTATTTTTTTATTTTTTTATTACTGAAATCATTAAAGGTATAGACAAGCAATACTTGTTAGCATACAATGATAGGGACCCACAAGGTGTTTTTGTTTTATAAGCTTTTTCCTTCATGTTACTTTGTATCCTTTATGTATTTTTCAGTCAGCAGATATAGTATATTTGGAACAATGTATACGTAATACTTGCAATGTGAAAATGATTTTATTTATTTAAAGAGGACCTTTCACCACTCCTGTTTTAATAGCTTCATGCATTCCCCATGTAATAACAATTCTGGAACATCTATTCTATGTTGTACCATTCCTTAATTATTTCTACTAGAAGTCTGCAGTAAGGGTACAAAGGGGTGGTAACCAGTTGGGGTGTGTACCTGCACAGTCTGAAAATGGTGGCACTGATTGTATACAGTGAGTCTGTGCAGGTACACATATATCCATAAACCCAAGAAAAATTATGGTCCAGAATATAATTCAACATATTATTTAAAAAAATAGCCAGAGGCCACATTGACCCTGTTTTTAGCCAATGATAAGACTTAACTTTTATTCAATCTCTTAATTAAAATATCTCAAATAATATTTATTGTTAAAAAAAACTGCAACCTGTTCGCAGTTTTGTTTGTATTATTTATCTTGGATATGATACACCTATGTGCCCAGGTAAGTATTCAGACTATAGATATTGTTGCTACAAAAAATTATTAAAGATTATAATTTGGTACTTTATTTCAGATTCTAGTATTTTTTTATTATTATTATTTTTTTATTTATATTATTTTATACAGTCCTAACCTCATTATCTGAGGAAAGGGATTTAGGGGTCATTATTTCAGAAGACTTAAAGGTAGGCAGACAATGTCATAGAAATGATAGCAAAATGCTTGGGTGTATAAGGAGAGGCATTACCAGTAGAAAGAGGGAGGTGCTCATTCCGCTCTACAGAGCACTAGTGAGACCTCATTTGGAGTATTGTGCTCAGTACTGGAGGCCATATAGGATATTGATACTTTAGAGAGAGTTCAGAGAAGAGGTACTAAACTAGTGCATGGACTGCAGGATAAAACTTACCAGGAAAGATTAAAGGACCTTAAAAGGACATACTTTTAAATTAGAGGGACAAAGGTTTAAAAGTAATATCAGGAAGTATTACTTTACTGAGAGAGTAGTCGATGAATGGAATAGCCTTCCTGCAGAAGTGGTAGCTGCAAATACAGTGAAGGAGTTTAAGCATTCATGGGATATGAAGGCCATCCTTCATATAAGATAGGGCCAAGGGCTATTCATAGTATTCAGTATATTGGGCAGACTAGATGGGCCAAATGGTTCTTATCTGCCGACACATTTTTTGTTTCTATTTTATGTACCTGGTCACCCTGGACCACACCCAGGGAAGGCAGAAAACCTTCCTCGTGAACCTGATGTAGGCGCATCATGAGCGGGAGGCAGGTGCCCTCCCGGAATGCCGCCCCATCTTGCAAAAGTTCACCACCGAGATGCCGTTGGGCATGGAATATGCCCCTGCCACTTCTAAGCGGATGGTCAAGCTGCTTAAGGGACTCGAAGGGTACTCGGCCACGTACCTGGAGGTCATTGTCATCTTCGGTTCTACATGGGAGGATCCCTGAGAGCATCTGGTGCAGATGCTCAAGCAGATCTGCCAGGCAGGCTTGACCCTTATGCCAGGAAAGTGCCAGCTGGGCAGAAGAAGTGAGGGGTCATGGGCAGGCGGGAAAACTTTGGAACCAAAGCTCGGGAGTGTGGATGCCAGCGCATCCTGGCTCACCTCCCGGTATAAGAACCAGGTGATGTCCTTCCTGGGCACCTCCGGGTACTATAGGGTTTTTGCGCCCCACTATAGTAGCCTGGCGAGGCCCATGACGGACCGCACCAGGAATAAGCTACCCTCCACAGTCGATTGGACAAATGACTGAGACGGCCTTCCAGGCGCTGAAGGACGCCCTTTTCAGCTTCCCGGTACCCCAGGCAGCCGACTTCACGCGTATGTTTGTAGTACCGACTGACACCAGTAATTAAGGCCTCAGTGTCATCCTCAGTCAGGGTGACTCCATTGGTGAGGAATGAATGGGATGTGGGTATGCAGGAGCCTTGTGCTCCAGCAGTACCACTTTGCCATTCGCCACCAGAAAGGGTGCAGATGGGTGTACGGGGAAACATATGAATGTGCTGCCCCTAGCGCCCTCTAAAAGGCGGAGGAATATGTATTATTATTTAATGTCAGCCATGTTCCCACGCCAGCCATCTGCTGCCAGATAGCAGAGGTAGTGAACTCCACAGGAAAGCTTCCCTGCAGGGGGTCTAGGTCATTCCCAGGTTCAATTAACATTATCAGACATCATGGCACCGGCGATTCATAAGGGATTATGAATCGCCCGTCCATCACAAACATAAACCAGATACATATTTGTGTCCCTATGGCCGCGATGAACAGGCCCGTGGTGATAGTTTGGTGGTGGGATGCCAGGGAGGGGAGATATACATATCTCCCCACAGAAACCAAATAACGGTACCATGCTTGGACTCTACTTATAGCCAGAACCCAGACGGACGCATTGGTGCCAGAACCACCTCCCTGCGACATTCTGGTCTGGAGAAATGAGCCCTAATCAGTTTTGTGGCTCATTTGCTACCAGCCCCAGCAGAATGGGTGTGACCTTCCAGAGGCTGGGAGGGGAGGGTCTGGCTTCAGGTCAAAAGGCTTGTGCCAGCGGGTCAAAAGGCTTGTGCCTTTATTCATCACCACCCAAAGGACTCATCCATCTGGTAAACTGACTTTTGTTCTGCTTGACCCTGTTGTACCACTCCATCTGTATTTTCCACTCAGACCACTGTGAATATTTTCTGTGTATATTGTGTTATGTCTAGTGAGCCCTTAAGGCAATTAAATATATAATTTAATCTTGTGAAGTTCTGGTATCTCGATCACGAATCCCCATGTCCATGTTTCGGCCTAGTTATACGCTATTGCGGGTTGGTTTCTCACCCTATATAATCCCATTAGTGGACCGGGCTTATATCAAACAAGAAGCTGGTGGCAGTCTTCCCGGGTTGAGGAAGCGCTGTTTCACTGGGGCAGTGAAAAGGCTCTCTCAGCTTGCTGCCTCTCTGTGCCGTCACATCCAGCACCTGTATCTCCCTGGAGTGCATTGCAATGAGCTTTTGCTACTCTCCACCACAATTTCTAAACCTCCATTCTCCTATCTAACTTCCCTGCATAGACAATAGTACCTCACACACAGCCCCAGCAATTTTTTTAAAATAAATATGTCATGCAATTCCTCCTCCATAATTCCCTTCTCCACTGTCTAGAGCAGGCATCTCAAACTGCGGCCCTCCAGCTGTTGCAAAACTACAACTCCCACAATGCCCTGCTGTAGGCTGATACCTGTAGGCTGTCCGGGCATGCTGGGAGTTGTAGTTTTGCAACAGCTGGAGGGCCGCAGTTTGAGATCCCTGGTCTAGAGGGATATGTAGATTTGTATTTCTATAAATTTAGAAGTAGAGAGAAATTATTGAAAGTATTTGGGCTGCTTCACTATGAGATCGCTACATCAACACTGAGAGGTGTAAGGGAGCAGTGGTCCAGCACTGAATGCAAGAAATAGGGGACCAGAACACCAGCCAGGGGAGAAACAGCACAGGGGTTCTACCAGAGAGGAAAATGCGATGTTCATTAAAACCGTAACAAGATTTTATTGCATGTATATTGCAACAATATTATTTGAAATGGCCTATTCATTATATAGTAATAAGTTTTGAGCGATAAAACCTTTAAATTGTTGTTTATTTGCAGGGTTTTGTTCAGGTCACATACTGTCAATATATATTGGCAGTGTTAAATCAAATAACTAGCCTAAAAGTGCTGTTTAGAGTTGAGCGAACACCTGGATGTTCGGGTTCGAGAAGTTCGGCCGAACATCCCGGAAATGTTCGGGTTCGGGATCCGAACCCGATCCGAACTTCGTCCCGAACCCGAACCCCATTGAAGTCAATGGGGACCCGAACTTTTCGGCACTAAAAAGGCTGTAAAACAGCCCAGGAAAGAGCTAGAGGGCTGCAAAAGGCAGCAACATGTAGGTAAATCCCCTGCAAACAAATGTGGATAGGGAAATGAATTAAAATAAAAATTAAATAAATAAAAATTAACCAAAATCAATTGGAGAGAGGTTCCATAGCAGAGAATCTGGCTTCCCGTCACCCACCACTGGAACAGTCCATTCTCAGATATTTAGGCCCCGGCACCCAGGCAGAGGAGAGAGGTCCCGTAACAGAGAATCTGTCTTCATGTCAGCAGAGAATTAGTCTGCATGTCATAGCAGAGAATGAGGCTTCACGTCAGCCACCACTGCAACAGTCCATTGGCATATATTTAGGCCCAGCACCCAGGCAGAGGAGGGAGGTCCCGTAACAGAGAATCTGTCTTCATGTCAGCAGAGAATTAGTCTGCATGTCATAGCAGAGAATGAGGCTTCACGTCAGCCACCACTGCAACAGTCCATTGGCATATATTTAGGCCCAGCACACACACAGGCAGAGGAGAGAGGTCCCGTAACAGACAATCTGGCTTCATGTCAGCAGAGAATCAGTCTGCATGTCATAGCAGAGAATGAGGCTTCACGTCAGCCACCACTGCAACAGTCCATTGGCATATATTTAGGCCCAGCACACACACAGGCAGAGGAGAGAGGTCCCGTAACAGAGAATCTGGCTTCATGTCAGCAGAGAATCAGTCTGCATGTCATAGCAGAGAATGAGGCTTCACGTCAGCCACCACTGCAACAGTCCATTGGCATATATTTAGGCCCAGCACCCAGGCAGAGGAGGGAGGTCCCGTAACAGAGAATCTGTCTTCATGTCAGCAGAGAATTAGTCTGCATGTCATAGCAGAGAATGAGGCTTCACGTCAGCCACCACTGCAACAGTCCATTGGCATATATTTAGGCCCAGCACACACACAGGCAGAGGAGAGAGGTCCCGTAACAGAGAATCTGGCTTCATGTCAGCAGAGAATCAGTCTGCATGTCATAGCAGAGAATGAGGCTTCACGTCAGCCACCACTGCAACAGTCCATTGGCATATATTTAGGCCCAGCACACACACAGGCAGAGGAGAGAGGTCCCGTAACAGAGGATCTGGCTTCATGTCAGCAGAGAATCAGTCTGCATGTCATAGCAGAGAATCAGGCTTCACGTCAGCCACCACTGCAACAGTCCATTGTCATAAATTTAGGCCCAGCACCCAGGCAGAGGAGAGAGGTCCCGTAACAGACAATCTGGCTTCATGTCAGCAGAGAATTAGTCTGCATGTCATAGCAGAGAATGAGGCTTCACGTCAGCCACCACTGCAACAGTCCATTGGCATATATTTAGGCCTAGCACACAGGCAGAGGAGAGAGGTCCCGTAACAGACAATCTGGCTTCATGTCAGCAGAGAATCAGTCTGCATGTCATAGCAGAGAATGAGGCTTCACGTCACCCACCACTGCAACAGTCCATTGGCATATATTTAGGCCTAGCACACAGGCAGAGCAGAGAGGTCCCGTAACAGACAATCTGGCTTCATGACAGCAGAGAATCAGTCTGCATGTCATAGCAGAGAATCAGGCTTCACGTCAGCCACCACTGCAACAGTCCATTGTCATAAATTTAGGCCCAGCACCCAGGCAGAGGAGAGAGGTCCCGTAACAGAGGATCTGGCTTCATGTCAGCAGAGAATCAGTCTGCATGTCATAGCAGAGAATCAGGCTTCACGTCAGCCACCACTGCAACAGTCCATTGTCATAAATTTAGGCCCAGCACCCAGGCAGAGGAGAGAGGTCCCGTAACAGACAATCTGGCTTCATGACAGCAGAGAATCAGTCTGCATGTCATAGCAGAGAATGAGGCTTCACGTCACCCACCACTGCAACAGTCCATTGGCATATATTTAGGCCTAGCACACAGGCAGAGCAGAGAGGTCCCGTAACAGACGATCTGGCTTCATGTCAGCAGAGAATCAGTCTGCATGTCATAGCAGAGAATGAGGCTTCACGTCACCCACCACTGCAACAGTCCATTGGCATATATTTAGGCCTAGCACACAGGCAGAGGAGAGGTTCATTCAACTTTGGGTAGCCTCGCAATATAATGGTAAAATGAAAATAAAAATAGGATTGAATGAGGAAGTGCCCTGGAGTCCAATAATATATGGTTATGGGGAGGTAGTTAATGTCTAATCTGGACAAGGGACGGACAGGTCCTGTGGGATCCATGCCTGGTTCATTTTTATGAACGTCAGCTTGTCCACATTGGCTGTAGACAGGCGGCTGCGTTTGTCTGTAATGACGCCCCCTGCCGTGCTGAATACACGTTCAGACAAAACGCTGGCTGCCGGGCAGGCCAGCACCTCCAAGGCATAAAAGGCTAGCTCTGGCCACGTGGACAATTTAGAGACCCAGAAGTTGAATGGGGCCGAACCATCAGTCAGTACGTGGAGGGGTGTGCACACGTACTGTTCCACCATGTTAGTGAAATGTTGCCTCCTGCTAACACGTTGCGTATCAGGTGGTGGTGCAGTTAGCTGTGGCGTGTTGACAAAAGTTTTCCACATCTCTGCCATGCTAACCCTGCCCTCAGAGGAGCTGGCCGTGACACAGCTGCCTTGGCGACCTCTTGCTCCTCCTCTGCCTTGGCCTTGGGCTTCCACTTGTTCCCCTGTGACATTTGGGAATGCTCTCAGTAGCGCGTCTACCAACGTGCGCTTGTACTCGCGCATCTTCCTATCACGCTCCAGTGCAGGAAGTAAGGTGGGCACATTGTCTTTGTAGCGTGGATCCAGCAGGGTGGCAACCCAGTAGTCCGCACAGGTTAAAATGTGGGCAACTCTGCTGTCGTTGCGCAGGCACTGCAGCATGTAGTCGCTCATGTGTGCCAGGCTGCCCAGGGTTAAGGACAAGCTGTCCTCTGTGGGAGGCGTATCGTCATCGTCCTGCCTTTCCCCCCAGCCACGCACCAGTGATGGACCCGAGCTGCGTTGGGTGCCACCCCGCTGTGACCATGCTTCATCCTCATCCTCCTCCACCTCCTCCTCATCCTCGTCCTCCTCGTCCTCCAGTAGTGGGCCCTGGCTGGCCACATTTGTACCTGGCCTCTGCTGTTGCCAAAAACCTCCCTCTGAGTCACTTCGAAGAGACTGGCCTGAAAGTGCTAAAAATGACCCCTCTTCCTCCTCCTCCTCCTCCTCCTGGGCCACCTCCTCTTCCATCATCGCCCTAAGTGTTTTCTCAAGGAGACATAGAAGTGGTATTGTAACGCTGATAACGGTGTCATCGCCACTGGCCATGTTGGTGGAGTACTCGAAACAGCGCAACAGGGCACACAGGTCTCGCATGGAGGCCCAGTCATTGGTGGTGAAGTGGTGCTGTTCTGTAGTGCGACTGACCCGTGCGTGCTGCAGCTGAAACTCCACTATGGCCTGCTGCTGCTCGCACAGTCTGTCCAGCATGTGCAAGGTGGAGTTCCACCTGGTGGGCACGTCGCATATGAGGCGGTGAGCGGGAAGGCCGAAGTTACGCTGTAGCGCAGACAGGCGAGCAGCAGCAGGATGTGAACGCCGGAAGCGCGAACAGACGGCCCGCACTTTATGCAGCAGCTCTGACATGTCGGGGTAGTTGTGAATGAACTTCTGCACCACCAAATTCAGCACATGCGCCAAGCAAGGGATGTGCGTCAAATTGGCTAGTCCCAGAGCTGCAACGAGATTTCGCCCATTATCACACACCACCAGGCCGGGCTTGAGGCTCACCGGCAGCAACCACTCGTCGGTCTGTTGTTCAATACCCCGTCACAACTCCTGTGCGGTGTGGGGCCTGTCCCCCAAACATATGAGTTTCAGAATGGCCTGCTGACGTTTACCCCGGGCTGTGCTGAAGTTGGTGGTGAAGGTGTGTGGCTGACTGGATGAGCAGGTGGAAGAAGAAGAGGAGGAGGAAGCCGAGAAGGAGGAGGTGGCAACAGGAGGCAAAGAATGTTGCCCTGCGATCCTTGGCGGCGGAAGGACGTGCGCCAAACAGCTCTCCGCCTGGGGCCCAGCTGCCACTACATTTACCCAGTGTGCAGTTAGGGAGATATAGCGTCCCTGGCCGTGCTTACTGGTCCACGTATCTGTGGTTAGGTGGACCTTGCCACAGATGGCGTTGCGCAGTGCACACTTGATTTTATCGGATACTTGGTTGTGCAGGGAAGGCACGGCTCTCTTGGAGAAGTAGTGCCGGCTGGGAACAACATACTGTGGGACAGCAAGCGACATGAGCTGTTTGAAGCTGTCTGTGTCCACCAGCCTAAATGACAGCATTTCATAGGCCAGTAGTTTAGAAATGCTGGCATTCAGGGCCAGGGATCGAGGGTGGCTAGGTGGGAATTTACGCTTTCTATCAAATGTTTGTGAGATGGAGAGCTGAACGCTGGCGTGTGACATGGTTGAGACGCTTGGTGACGGAGGTGGTGGTGGTGGTGTTGGTGGTACATCCCCTGTTTGCTGGGCGGCAGGTGCCAACGTTCCTCCAGAGGCGGAGGAAGAGACCGAGGCGGCAGCAGCAGAATAGGCCGAGGCGGCAGCAGCAGAAGAGGTAGCAGGGGGAGCCTGAGTGACTTCCTTGGTTTTAAGGTGTTTACTCCACTGCAGTTCATGCTTTGCATGCAGGTGCCTGGTCATGCAGGTTGTGCTCAGGTTCAGAACGTTAATGCCTCGCTTCAGGCTCTGATGGCACAGCGTGCAAACCACTCGGGTCTTGTCATCAGCACATTGTTTGAAGAAGTGCCATGCCAGGGAACTCCTTGAAGCTGCCTTTGGGGTGCTCGGTCCCAGATGGCGGCGGTCAGTAGCAGGCGGAGTCTCTTGGCGGCGGGTGTTCTGCTTTTGCCCACTGCTCCCTCTTTTGCTACGCTGTTGGCTCGGTCTCACCACTGCCTCTTCCTCCGAACTGTGAAAGTCAGTGGCACGACCTTCATTCCATGTGGGGTCTAGGACCTCATCGTCCCCTGCATCGTCTTCCACCCAGTCTTGATCCCTGACCTCCTGTTCAGTCTGCACACTGCAGAAAGACGCAGCAGTTGGCACCTGTGTTTCGTCATCATCAGAGACATGCTGAGGTGGTATTCCCATGTCCTCATCATCAGGAAACATAAGTGGTTGTGCGTCAGTGCATTCTATGTCTTTCACCGCTGGGGAAGGGCTAGGTGGATGCCCTTGGGAAACCCTGCCAGCGGAGTCTTCAAACAGCATAAGAGACTGCTGCATAACTTGAGGCTGAGACAGTTTCCCTGGTATGCATGGGGGTGATGTGACAGACTGATGGGGTTGGTTTTCAGGCGCCATCTGTGCGCTTTCTGCAGAAGACTGGGTGGGAGATAATGTGAACGTGCTGGATCCACTGTCGGCCACCCAATTGACTAATGCCTGTACCTGCTCAGGCCTTACCATCCTTAGAACGGCATTGGGCCCCACCATATATCGCTGTAAATTCTGGCGGCTACTGGGACCTGAGGTAGTTGGTACACTAGGACGTGTGGATGTGGCAGAACGGCCACGTCCTCTCCCAGCACCAGAGGGTCCACTAACACCACCACGACCATGTCCACGTCCGCGTCCCTTACTAGATGTTTTTCTCATTGTTATGGTTCACCACAACAACAAATATATTATTTGGCACAATGTATTGTATTCAAATTCAGCGGGATATAAATTTGAGGCCTAGTATTTAGGCGCTGGGTGACCGGTATGGATTTAGTGACAGAATTAGACTTGGAAATGCACAGAAGCGGGTGTGTGTGAAGTTATTCTGAATGACCCAATGTGCACCTTGAATATTATATACCCTTTTAGGGATAGATTTCAAATAGCTCTGATATAGCAGAAACCACTAAATTATGAAATTGCTAAATTGGGAATTGTATTTCAACCCAGAACAAAAAATGTGCTTTGACGGACACTAAATAACTTTCCCAGCCACAACAGGACAGCGTTAACGAGAGATTTAGCAGGATATAAATTTGAGGCCTAGTATTTAGGCGCTGGGTGACAGGTATGGGTTTAGTGACAGAATTAGACTTAGAAATACACAGTAGCGGGTGTGTGTGAAGTTATTCTGAATGACCCAATGTGCACCTTGAATATTATATACCCTTTTAGGGATAGATTTCAAATAGCTCTGATATAGCAGAAACCACTAAATTATGAAATTGCTAAATTGGGAATTGTATTTCAACCCAGAACAAAAAATGTGCTTTGACGGACACTAAATAACTTTCCCAGCCACAACAGGACAGCGTTAACGAGAGATTTAGCAGGATATAAATTTGAGGCCTAGTATTTAGGCGCTGGGTGACAGGTATGGGTTTAGTGACAGAATTAGACTTAGAAATACACAGTAGCGGGTGTGTGTGAAGTTATTCTGAATGACCCAATGTGCACCTTGAATATTATATACCCTTTTAGGGATAGATTTCAAATAGCTCTGATATAGCAGAAACCACTAAATTATGAAATTGCTAAATTGGGAATTGTATTTCAACCCAGAACAAAAAATGTGCTTTGACGGACACTAAATAACTTTCCCAGCCACAACAGGACAGCGTTAACGAGAGATTTAGCAGGATATAAATTTGAGGCCTAGTATTTAGGCGCTGGGTGACAGGTATGGGTTTAGTGACAGAATTAGACTTAGAAATACACAGTAGCGGGTGTGTGTGAAGTTATTCTGAATGACCCAATGTGCACCTTGAATATTATATACCCTTTTAGGGATAGATTTCAAATAGCTCTGATATAGCAGAAACCACTAAATTATGAAATTGCTAAATTGGGAATTGTATTTCAACCCAGAACAAAAAATGTGCTTTGACGGACACTAAATAACTTTCCCAGCCACAACAGGACAGCGTTAACGAGAGATTTAGCAGGATATAAATTTGAGGCCTAGTATTTAGGCGCTGGGTGACAGGTATGGGTTTAGTGACAGAATTAGACTTGGAAATACACAGTAGCGGGTGTGTGTGAAGTTATTCTGAATGACCCAATGTGCACCTTGAATATTATATACCCTTTTAGGGATAGATTTCAAATAGCTCTGATATAGCAGAAACCACTAAATTATGAAATTGCTAAATTGGGAATTGTATTTCAACCCAGAACAAGAAATGTGCTTGAACGGACACTAAATAACTCGCCCAGCTACAGCACTAAGGACAGATTTAGCTGGATATAAATTTGAGGCCTAGTATTTAGGCGCTGGGTGACAGGTATGGGTTTAGTGACAGAATTAGACTTGGAAATGCACAGTAGCGGGTGTGTGAAGTTATTCTGAATGTCCCTATGTGCACCTTCAATATGATCTACCCTTTTAGGGATAGATTTCAAATAGCTCTGATATAGCAGAAACCACTAAATTATGAAATTGCTAAATTGGGAATTGTATTTCAACCCAGAACAAGAAATGTGCTTGAACGGACACTAAATAACTCGCCCAGCTACAGCACTAAGGACAGATTTAGCTGGATATAAATTTGAGGCCTAGTATTTAGGCGCTGGGTGACAGGTATGGGTTTAGTGACAGAATTAGACTTGGAAATGCACAGTAGCGGGTGTGTGAAGTTATTCTGAATGTCCCTATGTGCACCTTCAATATGATCTACCCTTTTAGGGATAGATTTCAAATAGCTCTGATATAGCAGAAACCACTAAATTATGAAATTGCTAAATTGGGAATTGTATTTCAACCCAGAACAAGAAATGTGCTTGAACGGACACTAAATAACTCGCCCAGCTACAGCACTAACGACAGATTTAGCTGGATATGAATTTGAGGCCTAGTATTTAGGCGCTGGGTGACAGGTATGGGTTTAGTGACAGAATTAGACTTGGAAATGCACAGTAGCGGGTGTGTGAAGTTATTCTGAATGACCCTATGTGCACCTTGAATATTATATACCCTTTTAGGGATAGATTTCAAATAGCTCTGATACAGCAGAAACCACTAAATTTTTAAATTGCTAAATTGGGAATTGTATTTCAACCCAGAACAAAAAATGTGCTTTGACGGACACTAAATAACTTTCCCAGCCACAACAGGACAGCGGTAACGAGAGATTTAGCGGGATATAAATTTGAGGCCTAGTATTTAGGCGCTGGGTGACCGGTATGGATTTAGTGACAGAATTAGACTGGGATATGGCCAAAAAATAACCACACTATTGCTGGTTAAATGCACTTGGTGATGGGCGCAGCTTGCCCCTGATGTAGTATATGGCCAAAAAATGAACAGACTATTGCTGGTTAAATGCACTTGGTGACGGGCGCAGCTTGCCCCTGATTTAGTATATGGCCAAAAAATGAACAGACTATTGCTGGTTAAATGCACTTGGTGTGATAGCTTGACCAACCACACTACTGAGGGTTAAATGCACTTGGTGACGGGCGCAGCTTGCCCCTGATGTAGTATATGGCCAAAAAATAAACAGACTATTGCTGGTTAAATGCACTTGGTGTGACAGCTTCACCCTGATGTAGGCTTTAGCCAAAAAACAAACGCACCATTGAGGGTTAAATGCACTTGGTGACAGGCGCAGCTTGCCCCTGATGTAGTATATGGCCAAAAAATAAACAGACTATTGCTGGTTAAATGCACTTGGTGTGACAGCTTCACCCTGATGTAGGCTTTAGCCAAAAAACAACCACACCATTGAGGGTTAAATGCACTTGGTCGCAGCTTGTGCTGGCGCACCACAAGACACAAAATGGCCGCCGATCACCCCAGAAAAATGTGACTGACAAACGGTCTGGGCAGCCTAAAAACAGTGAGCAATTGAGGATCAGCAGCTCAATGATCCACAGCTGCAGATCGATCAGTTAATCAAGTCCTTTGGAGGAGTTAATCTGCCTAATCTCGCCCTACTGTCGCAGCCGCAACCTCTCCCTACGCTAATCAGAGCAGAGTGACGGGCGGCGCTATGTGACTCCAGCTTAAATAGAGGCTGGGTCACATGGTGCTCTGGCCAATCACAGCCATGCCAATAGTAGGCATGGCTGTGATGGCCTCTTGGGGCAAGTAGTATGACGCTTGTTGATTGGCTGCTTTGCAGCCTTTCAAAAAGCGCCAAGAAAGCGTCACAAAAGCGCGAAGAAAGCGACGAACACCGAACCCGAACCCGGACTTTTACGAAAATGTCCGGGTTCGGGTCCGTGTCACGGACACCCCAAAATTCGGTACGAACCCGAACTATACAGTTCGAGTTCGCTCATCCCTAGTGCTGTTCACTATTTAGAAATGAATGATTGGTGCAATTTATTGTTAAATGGTGTGCGAGTGATAACTAAAGTGCATTGTAGTATGTGTTTTACATCACTAAAATAAAAATTAACAAATATAAACAGATACTAGACTGCGAAATAATAAAATATATGGTAGTAATTATTTAACCAGCACACTCTTAACTATGTACAATAAATTGGGACTAATGAGAAATTATAGGAAAGAAGTGACATCCAAAATCCTCCAGGTGCGTAGCCTTCATTAACAAGCCTGAACTGCATACTGCTACCATGAAATCATGAGGAAAATTTAGGAGCCTGGATTTAATTAGACCTCCATGTGTAGCTGCACAACTTGTATAGAAATGCATTCAACTAAGTATTATAGCTACCTAGAATTTATATAATTTTTTTATGAGCTATGGTGTAAAATATATTTGTTCAGGTTGCTGTGGTTTTTGCATTAACCTATTTTTATAATGAGACATGGCAAGGTCAGATGCCTGCATACTTGTTTATATCATAAAGAATGCATATGAACAGGCTAGACAAGTTACATTTTCATAGCATATGCTGTATTTTGTAAGCGTTTTACAATATTTTGAGTGTTATTTTGCACAGACTAACAATACGTGGGGCAGCTAATACCATACAAACCCCCCATATAGTGCCTGTTCACATATTTCTCAGTACACTTCATTTAGACCTTATGCACATAGCTATATTCTTAGACTGTATCAAATTATACTGTATATTGAACATGGTGACCATAGAATTCTATGGGCCTAAAATGTGCCTTTTCAAGCCTTTGGCTTTACTAATACTCATAATTATACTTTCTTCAAAGCTATATTTGCCTAGAAGGACTGTGTCTCATGCGTTCTGTAGATCCATAGTGCAGTATGACTGTGTTGTATGCATGAGGCCTTTCTGCACAAACACAGTGCATTTGGAAAGTCTTCAGATCATTTTACTTTGTTTACATTTTGTTATGTTGCTGCTAGCGATGAGCGAATCAACTTCAGATGAAACATCCAAAGTCGATTTGCAGAAAACTTTGTTTCAATAGTATACGGAGCTCCGTACAATATTAGAATGTATTGGTTTCGATGAGCCGAAGTTATTACTTCATGAAGTCTTGCGATACTTTGCGTAATAACTTAATAAATTGATTTCTACTGTAAAAAAAACATTTCCCGAACTCTGGTTTGGTTCCAAGGGATCCATTAGGAATACCTCTGTATGTTGCTGTATGTTGCTCTATTCAGTTTTCCCTGAAATCTATTCAGTCTTCAACAGTCCAATTTTGGTGAGCTCGTACAAATTGTAGCCTCTTTTTCCTATTTGTAGTGGAGATGAGTGGTACCCGGTGGGGTCTTCTGCTGTTGTAGCCCACCTTTCTTTCCCATTCTGACATTTTGGAGTTCAGGAGATTGTCTTGACCAGGACCACAACCCTACATGCATTGAAGCAACTGCCATGTGATTGGTTGACTAGATAATCGCATTAATGAGAAATAGAACAGGTGCTCCTAATACTTCTTTAGGTGAGTGTATATATAATGCATAGGCCTACATAACATTAGGAGGTTGCTATTTATGCAGGGAAACCATTACTAGTCTCCTCTATAATGTCTTCTGTGCATAAATAGCAAATTTAGACAATTTTTAATCTATCCAACATCATATACTAAACATAAGACCAGTGCTAGATACACAATACCCACATATGCAGTTGCCCCATTATTACTTTCTGTAATTATTTGGCTATAAATGCCCAGTTCCTGCTGTGTGCTCACCTGAGACTTAGTCACCCTACTCAGCGGCTTATGGATCCACTAATGCCCACATTACCCACAACACCTCTTACAAGAAACTGCTTACCACACCAGGCGACAGTCCACTGGCAGTATTAGTGACGATAGTGGCACCACTGCACAGGCGTCCTCGACAGTGGTCTCAGAGTGGCACAGCAAATAGACCGGCAGCCCATCCAAATTGACAAATCAGCAGCCTCCTTACCAATGACACTTACACAGCCATGCTTTATATCATACACATGCACCACACATAAGGTACAGTACCTTCAGAATCAGCACAGTCCTACACCGAACCTCATGTGTTCCGTTAACTCCTCCCTCACATGTGACATAACCACAATTCCTGTGTCCACAATGTGGTGTTTAGTATTGAGCTGCTCCTGGTGGGGTAGATGTCAGTAAGGGGTGGAGCTTCTTGGGAGAAAGGCGGGGCTTCCTTTGTGCCGGACCTCGCAAGCTGCTGATACAACACTGTACAAATACACATGTACAAATACACATGAGTCTCCTTTCAGGGAGTAAAATAGCCTGAACAGGCATCTATGAAGCTTGTACAGGCATTATTGCGACCTCTGTATGAGACCTTATATAGATGAGGTTGTATCTTTCCAAATCATGTCCAATCAAGTGAATTTGCCACAGGTGGACTCCAATCAAGGTGTAGAAACATCTCAGAAATGATCAAGAGAAATGGAAGGTGCCCAGAGCAAAATTTCATGTCAGAATAAAGGGTCTGAATATTTATGTCCATGCAACATTTTTGTTTTTGTTTTTTAATTCATTTGCAAACATTTATAAAATTCTGTTTTCACTTTCTCATTAAGCAGTATTGAGCGCAGATTGATTGGGGGAAACTTTTTTTTAGGACAAGGCCACGCCATAACAAGATGTGAAAAAAGTTAAAGGGTCTGATGCATTGTAGTTGATGTGATTGTACGACCAGTCCACTGTTTGCAGATTAATGGAGTTTTTCAGAAGTAGAATATTGATAAGGGTCTGACACCTAATACGACCGCTGAGCAGTAGTTTGAAGAGATTGCTGCACTGTGGCGTCCTCACAGCCTGGGGCAGACTGAGAACTTAAAGTGGCCCTGGAAAAAAATCCTAAAAGTGGCCCGATGTTGTAGACAGGGCAACACAATTAGGCAGGGTCAGCAAAATCATAGTGCAAAATACTGTCCCATCAGAACCATATACCGCAGTGCAGCACAATATACTGCCCCAAAAACTGTCCCTCTGTGGTGGCCATTAATGGATGCCATTTTCTGCCCTCGTCCAGTTCTCTCTAATTAGTATATGGAGGTGAGATATGGGCCTTTACAGTTGAATTCAGAAGGGCATATGGGTCGTTGGCCGGGTACATGAGTAACTGATTCTCACAGCGTTAAGTACCACTGATAGCTCATTATGTACCCATCCAGTGTCAGAGAGAAAGGCTTGGGAGGCCTCCTGTGCATCAGCCCACTAGGAAATTTCCTTATAAGGTCTATGGCCAATCCGCCCCTGCTCACAGCATACCTAGAACAGTACAATACATTGTATAGCAGTTGTGCTTGGTATTGCAGCCCAGGCCCAGTTACTTGACTGGGACTGAGCTGCCTGTAAGCCATGTGACCAATTAACGTAATGCCACTGTCCTAAGAAGAAGCCGCAGGATTCACTGCACCGCCACGGCCTCTTCAAAAGCTTATTGTGTTGGTTTTGGGAGTTGGACCCCCACTGACCAGATATTTATTACCTATCCTGAGGATAGGTCATCGATATTCTACTCTCAGGAAACCTATTTAATTAAATGGTTGAGGCATCAGAAAATCCGATATATCTTGTGGCTCTAACCCCTACTGCACTGTATATTTAAGAATTGGCTAATTTTTACATGCTCTTTATCCTCTGAGAAAAGAGTTATGGCGGGAAAACTCCATATAAAAAAAAGTTAATCAGTACCCCTACTTAAAATAAAATGATTGTTAATGTTCGGTGAAAATCAATAACACACCTTCAGGGCTATATTCATAAAAATTCGCAGGACCGCTTTGTAACTACTGTAGGTAGGGACAGATAAGGACAGTGAGCTCTAAAGCTAGAACCCAGCCTGCTTTCCGTACCTACATACACTACAAGCTCAAGATAGGTAGACCGCAACTGGTCAATGTTCCCTATGCTAATTGAGTGCAGAGACGGACTAACAAACAAAGACAGACAAACACAATACCAATACATAAATGGAACAGAACCAGACAGGCCATGTAGTATTAAACGAGAGACAGAGAGTGGTCAGAAGACAAGCTTAGATCAGAACCAAATGGACTGTGCAGTACCAAATGAGAGACAGAGAGTGATCAGAAGACAAGCCGGGTCAGAAGCATGAGCAATCCTATAAAGCACAGGAACAAGAGCGAGGAACACAGTTTGTGAGTCAAAAGGTGTATGGCCAGGAAGGAATTTAAATAGAGTGCCAAATCCCTGGATCAGAATCTGATAGGTCAATGGACTCTGCGCTCTATAGGACAGGATACGAACTACACAGTAACTGGGCAGTCATTCAGGCCGCTGTTAATCTTCCCAAGCACATGCACGCTGCGGGGATAAACAGAGTATTGTGCTCTTTTACTAGAGACAAAACCGTGTCACTGGGGTGGGGGGTGGCTAAGCAGCGTGTCTCTCCTGGCATGTGGGTGCTGGAGCTGAAACCTGCGTTGCTGGGTCTCGGTCAGGTAAGTATGTTACACACTCACATTCCAAAATATTGATTATAGTCCATTTCCCATGAGGACACTAATTTCTCACACACCTTGCTTCCTCTGATCCAACCACAACATGTTTCAGGGGGACATCCCCCCTTCCTCATGCATTATTTATTGTAAATATGTAATTCCTGTTACAATAATGACTATTATACAGGAAAGTGTGAGATGTTCACTGCCATTTATCCCTAGATTACCCCTAGAATAAGATATATTATTGTGACTATGCAGACAATCTTATGTTTGCCTCTGGACCTGCAGTTGGCAACTATCAGCTGTCATAAGTTCAAACCTCAGGGAAGAAACAAAATTCTTAAAAATAAATAATGAAACAATAATGCTGTACTTGTGAGTGTTCTGTTGTAATTTTATTCCTTTTAGCAGTCTCTGAATTGCTTACAGTTTTAAAGGGGTTCTCTGGGAATTAGTTAAAATGGCCACCAGCAACCTGTCCTATTATGTAAGCAGGACTGGTTGCCTCTACTTGCAGAACTGTCTAGGGAAGTTGAGGGGGCAGAGCCTCACTACACACTACACTGCTCTACAATAGATGGT
The DNA here is from genome assembly GCF_014858855.1 of Bufo gargarizans. Classification (NCBI taxonomy): domain Eukaryota; kingdom Metazoa; phylum Chordata; class Amphibia; order Anura; family Bufonidae; genus Bufo; species Bufo gargarizans. The sequence goes on from NC_058081.1 coordinate 311,687,835, forward strand.
AATGATACGATACTGCTACGATATGCCATCATGGCTGAGCAGCCTGACAGGAAAACTTACCAATACGTAGTATATGTAAGTGCCAGTGCATAGTATATAGTAGGGCCCTGCTCCTTCATCCCCTAGGCAGCTCTGCAAGTGGAGGCATCCAGTCCTGCGCCATTTTAAATCATTCCCGGAGAACCCCCTTTAATCTAGATGTACTGGGTCCTGTATTGCTGTTTATTCCACTATACATTTCATCAGCCATTCAAATGTACTTACCTCTCCCTATGACAATCTTCATAGAATCTGTAGCTAGGAAATTATATTTAGCCTTTTGTACAAATACTAGGGATGCAATCTTGACATTTGCATTTTTTTTTTTTTTAAACACAAACTCTATATCAAGATACATTTTCTGCCATTTCTCAATCCTGAAAGTCCCCACATACACAGGCAACAGTACCATATTTGGCACATGACAGTTTAGGGTTCCCCGGAATTATGTCCCTGGAGCTCAAGGTGCACCTTTGAAGAAAACATTAAAAGACCTGTTTCCAGGTTTTTACTTTAGGAAGTAATTTTATTATTATTCACATTATTTCTTCTTTGCTGTTTGTACTTAGAAGATTAATTTATTCTCATGGAAAGTATCTTCAACATGAACAGTTAATTACAATAGTTAAAATAGTTGATAATTTCACAGGCAAGGTAAATGTCCTGGCCCGGGGCACATTCCTGCAGCAGCTGTAGTTGCTCACAACATTCATGACAGCAGAAGTATATCTCACATTCTCACGTCCTTGTAACATAAACATTGATCTTTTTAAATGGATTCACAAATTAAACTTAAAACGGGATGCAGGTACATTGTTGATTAAACAGGCAACCGATAATGACAGGAAATATATTTAACTTAAATAACTCTTCTTCATGTACTCTACATCTCGTCCACCAATTTTGGCATTATTATTGAAAGAGACAGTGCCTGTGCTATATGTTAAGAGAATCGATTGGAAGTTTTGCGAGGGAGGATTATGACAGGAAAACTTTTGTGTCTATCTCGACGAAGTCATTATAAATAATTTGTGAACCCTAAAGGATGACAATTCTTTCTTCCAGGCTGGTTGTCTACTCTCTATTTTAATTTTTTACCTATTTTCTCATAATATTTGTAATTCCACAGCAACGATTATCTAGTGGTGTTACAATGAATTTAAAGGGGTTTCCAGGACTCAAGAGGAAGTTTTTTTATTATTATTAATTTAATTATTATTATTGCCTTGCGCTAATTTTTTAAATTGGTCTATTTTAAAAATATGGAGCCCTTTTTTCTGTACAGGGCTGAGATGCGCTTGAAGCAGGATCAGAATTTTCTATCTGCTCCGTCAGGAAGCTCAACTGACGGCTCATTAGCTCTGCTCTCTGACATTATAAACACTCATTCTAGCTCAGTTCTTATCTTACTGATAAGAATGTGGCTTAAACAAGTGTTTATGAACTTTTAGTAATTAAGAGTTAGTAGATGACCGGCACAAAGTGAAAGTAAAAAGTACTATTCACACAGCTAGACAAACAGTTAACCCTTTGTGACAAAACAGCTCAATATTTTTTAATAAAGACCGATTGAAAAAAATATTTTTAGCATAAAATCATAAAAAAATTGTCTCAGAAGGTGTACATGCCTTTAACTATTGATGACATATCCTTAGGACAGTTCATCAACACCAGATCAGTGGAACTCTGCTTCCTGGTGCCAGCTGTTTTCTGATCTGCAGTGCATGAACCAGGCAGGCACCAGAACTATACAGTGACATACAGTAAACAGCTCTGTACCACTGCTCCCATTCAACAGAATTAGAGCAGCACTGCAGTAACCAGGCTTGGCCACTACACAGTGTTCAGCGCTGTTTAGTGTATGGTGCTGTGTAATTCTAGGGCCTGGTTCTGGCTTACCAGCTTATTAAAACAGCTGATCAGTGGGGGTGCAGGAAGTTAGACACTTGCCAATATTGTATTGATGACCTATCCTAAGAATAAATCAGTAGTTAAGTTCTGGAAACCCCTTTAAGCGAATGGATAGATTTTTAGCATATTTTTAAAGTTTTTATGTATAGAATTATTGCACTAATCTACTAATATGGTTAAAGGGGTTGTGTCACTTTAGCAAATGGCATTTATTATGTAGAGAAAGTTAATACAAGACACTTACTAATGTATTGTGATTGTCCATATTGCCTCCTGTTCTGGCTGGATTCATTTTTCAATCACATTATACACTGCTCATTTCCATGGTTATGACCACCCTGCAATCCACCTATAAAACGACCAATATGAGCCACAAACAAATGATACAAAACCTACAAACACATATGTTGTGTATGCCTAGGTTATTGAAAAACCCACTACAACCATGTTAATAATCCATTAAATCTTTATTGAGTCCATAATCATAAAAACATACAAAAGGAGTCCACACTACGGGTGAGAAGGAGGCCACACTGTAACTGGATGAGCGACATAAAAAAAAAAACTAAATTCAAGTACTGGTATGCAATCCATATTGTTTAAGTGCTTCATAAACAAATAACAAATCTCCACTGCTAAACTATGCAAATACTACCAAATGTATAAAAGTACATAACGTTATTGGAGGCTGCACCACTAAATAGTGTTACACCAAATAGCAGAGGAGAGGAGAATGGAAAAGGTACACAAAAGTACCAAGTGTAGCGTCTCAATACATGCCACAAAAGTGAATAAATACACCCATCCCAGTGTCCCTCACCTACCCAACGCGTTTCGCCAGATGGCTTCCCCTGACGAAGCCATCTGGCGAAACGCGTTGGATAGGTGAGGGACACTGGGAAGGGTGTATTCATTCACTTTTGTGGCATGTATTGATAAGCGACACTTGGTACTTTTGTGTACCTTTTCCATTCTCCTCTCCTCTGCTATTTGGTGTAACACTATTTAGTGGTGCAGCTATATTCTGGTGTGAATATAGGTTAAGTAGCTGCAAAGCTGCTTTATTTTTTAATCTTCATCTTTATTTACAGTTTAATTTGTAAAACTAATTTGTTCATGGCAAGCGGGACATACGGTAAAAAGATATCTTGCTGCCATAGCAAAAACATAGTGCTTCCATAGCAGTGCCTTCCCAAGGTGCACCCACAGCCAGAGTGTCTCCATAGCTTTCAACATTGGTACCATACAGTGCAACACAGGTTGTGCCTATGACATTGCATTACACAAAATTCTGAATGAAGATGGCCCCATTGGTTAGATAGGATGCTTGGCATTTCTGGGGTTCTTATATTCATATTTACACACAATCTCCATATTATACATTAGTGAAAAAAGTTTTTAAATTATACTTTAGGAACGACTTAGGGTCCATTCACACGTCCGTTGTTTATTTCCTGATCTGTTCTGTTTTTTGCGGAACAGATCTGGACCAGATCTGTACCCATTCATTTTCAATGGGTCCTGAAAAAAAATCAGACATTGTGCTGTCCGATTTTTTTCAGGACCCATTGAAAATGAATGGGTACAGATCTGTTCCGCAAAAAACAGAACAGATCAGGAAAGAAACAACGGACGTGTGAATGGACCCTTAATGTCTGTTTTAGTATATAATAATTGTATTCCTTGTGAAATGGCAGTTCTGGAACATTTATTCTTATGACTCTATAGGGGTCATTTATTAAGCTGAAATACACCTATATTTCAGTGCAACAGGTAGTTGAGCTTCAATCTGCGACTTCTCCCCGCTCACTTACCTAAATAGTGGGTGTGATGTGGGCAGGGAAGGGCACAGGCCGACAGGCATAGAAAAAGGTCTAAATGTAAGATAGCTAGGAAGCTGTCTTACATTTAGAACTGGTGGATGATCCACCGTGGTTATGGAGAGGTCGGCGCCTCTTAATAACTTCAGCAGAACAACCACCAGATTAGGGGTTTATTAAAGGGGTTGTCCGAGTTTATTAAAGGGGTTGTCCGAGTTATGAAAATATATATATATATACAGTACAGACCAAAAGTTTGGACACACCTTCTCATTCAAAGAGTTTTCTTTATTTTCATGACTATGAAAATTGTAGATTCACACTGAAGGCATCAAAACTACGAATTAACACACGTGGAATTATATACATAACAAAAAAGTGTGAAACAACTGAAAATATGTCATATTCTAGGTTCTTCAAAGTAGCCACAACAATTTCTGAGGTTTTCCTCATGAATATTTGTGGCCCTCTCCCTGCTCTGCTAAGGGAGTGAATACAAGTGCTGCCCTGAGTGACATGTCATCCTGCTGGGAGACTCAGCACCATGTTATATGTGTAGAACTACAAGTCCCAGCTGTACAATTACACTGCTGATACACACAGGATCTGTCCCCTACCTGTTCTTGTGCAATGCTCTGCAGAACTCCTCTGTGAGCTGCTGTGCCCAGCATTTGTCTCCTCACTGCCTGCAGCTACTCAGTAAAGCCTTTAGCACTGAGTCTGTGCTGCTGAATTTTTTTCTGAAGAATCCAGGCAAAGAGCATACAGCAGCAGACGGCCAGCACAGTGACGTCTAGTGTACAGACACATATCTGCTCTCTCAGGCTTGTGCATGAAACATCATCAGTGCAGGGAAATAAGCTGACATCACAGGTCATGTGACCCTCTGTGAAATCTGAGAAAGCAGCAACTGGAGATATAGTAGGTGAATTCTAAAGTCCTTACATTTTCCTAGTTAGAAACATACAAAGAACAAAAAAATAACTCAGACAACCCCTTTAAGACCGACATCTAAAATTCTAGCAGGAGTAAGAGATAACCGGCACAACATAGTCATGAGAAACGATTCTCTGGAATTGTTATTGCGTGGGGAAGAGAGGTCCTCCCTAACATTCTATTATATTTTACAGATGTGACATTGCTACTTTGCATATGGAAGTCATGACATCATTGGGATTTTGTAGTATATTAGTCATTATTATGTCTGTCCAGACCTTATTTATAGCAACCACTCGTGCACATAAGGGCAGGTCATTTACATCCAATGCTCGCTGTTTTGGAAGCAAATCTGTTGTCATAAGACAGTGTTAAATATTTATTTACATTGGTGATGTGAAACATCCTGGTTAATTCTTGCACTTGAGTTGCCTTGCATAACCTTTCCAGCAGATGCTGTCTGCACAAGGCCCCTTACTTTCCTTTTTGCATCCTATTATGAAATCTGACCTAACTTTCCAGATGTTTAAGGAAAAAAAAAGAAGACGCTTAAAACACATTGTTTAAAATAGCGAGTGTTTATGCAAATGCTGACAGCGGGGTGAGTTTAATACATATAAAGTATGCAAACAGACTCCTGTGTTCACTTAGTTTCCTCGTTGTTCAGTTGTTTTGTAGTCTTTCATTTTATAGAATATTTACAGTGAATAATTGCTAACTAATAGGATATAATGTCTGGATTATTGTGATGTTTAGGTAGCCTTATACCCTTCCACAACATCCATATGTGCATTTTATCTTTTCAGATACAAGGCTATGAACAGGTTTTTCAGAGCCCTGATATTAAAGGGGTTATCCGACCCCTGAATTACCCCCCCCCTTTATAGCATCACCCGCGATGCTAGAGAGGCTTGTTCCCGTCACCACCTGCCAATGGCTTCCCCTCCCCAACGCCGGATGTTTTCATCCATGCGACAGGGAGATGCAGCAGCGGCTGTGCCAGCATCAGAAGCGACGCAGGTGACGGGGAGCGAGGTAAGTACATTGTGTGTGAGGGGCCCAGGCATATGGGGGGGGGGGCATTTCAGGGGTCGGATAACACCTTTAATGACCTATACTCAGGAGTCACGATATCAATATCTGACCCATAATCAGCTGTTATTTGCAGCCGCCAGAACTACGATTTTGAACAGAGCCAGTAGCACAGTTCTGTTCAAAGCATAGTGGCCATGTTTGCTTACTGCTGTATATGCTTGAATGGCAGCTGAGCTGCAGTAACCTGGTATGGCCACTGCACTTTGAAGGTATCTGTGCTCCCAGCTCCACTCAAAGTGGTAGTTCTGGAGGTTACAGTGAACACCTGATCTATGGAGGTGCCTGGTGTCAGATCACCACCAATTGGATCTCCTTAGGATAGGTCATCTATATAGGATGATAATGCCCTGTGTGTCTGTGGTTACTTTCCTTTTATATCAACCCCTTTGTGCTGGTGGACCTTGAATATGCTTGTCTTTTTAGTGTCACTGGGGATTTTCAAACCTTGAGTCATAGAATTCCTCTATTCCCTCAAGGATTTGCTTCACTGGAGTTCCTTGTCTTTGTAGTTTTAGCTGGCTTCTTGAACCAGTTATTGTGCTCTGCCAATGGATGTTTTTGTATGACTGTGTGTAAAATACCTGGGGAGAAAGGTCATGGATTGACTCCTGTTTTTCAAGGAAATTGATCTCATTCATTTTAGCTAGAGTAATTTCATTCAGGAACTTTCTTAAACTTTTTAACCTTTTCATTACCTATTCACAAGCTGCTGCCTATTTGGATTTTTGAATCCTGAGTGCTTCCTATTGGATTTGTTTGTGACTAATCCTATGAATTACTTCTATAGTTCACCATTAGTTTTTAGTTTACAGGCTTCTACCCATCAGGTTTTCATCAGTCCCTTGAAGTAAGGAAAGCAGTCTAGAATTTCACATGTATTGGACCATTTGGCCATTCAAAAGGAATACCACTGGATATCCTTTTACCATCTTTGTGTTTAAAATGAGGTGAAATACAGGTTAAAACACAAAACTGGAATTGCAATGTTCTTATGTGGTTGGCTGTTATTTTAGATATTTCAGCTTTGGGGGTTTCGAAAAGCACTTCCTCAACAGTAGATTGCATACGGTTTTCCCAGGGAGTTTGATTTATTTCTATGTTTTATAGTGGCCTTTTGTGTTACTCCAGCTTCCTTATGGTGGTTTTGGACTTTTAAATAAGAATAACAAGTTATCAAGATATGCCATTTCTGGGACCCCCAGGGGAATGAAAGGCCCTTTGGAGTTTTACTAGCACTGCTATAGTCCACATGTTTCCAGTGCAGGTGGATGGGGGCAAAACCAGATACATTGCATGTTCCCAAGTGGCATTGTACCTGGTAAAACTGACCCCTTCCTGATCACATGTGGATGATGTAACCTAGTAATATGCCATCAGTTAGGATTGTGATTAATTATGTGATTATAACAGAAACATTTTAAAATACATTTATAGTTATTTGCTTAACCCTCCTCACAGAATAGTCTTGAGGTGTCCCACTGCTGTATTTTTTTTATCTCTTGCGGAAACAGGGCATTGGATATATTGAAACCCAACGTGACCAAACCTTCTTTTTTGTGACGTGTCATAAGGGAAGTGTTGAGTGGCCCTGTACACATTAGATTGTTGGCCAATCCTAATGAAATCGGCATATTTGGCCAAGTTTTATCTAATTGGAATGGCTGGTTTTAGGCTATGTTCATAGACATAGTTCATGTTAATAATGGAAACACATTGCTGAATTACCACCAGTGCCCTTTGACCCTATTGACTTAGAGTTAGGTCCGCCAGGCTCCATTGTGGTGTCTGTCATTTTTGCAGGAAGAATAGCACTGCATGCATCTCAATACTTCCATTTGTTATGTACATGCATGTACAATGTTATGTGGGATATCCCTAGCATAATGTAAGACAGCAAAGAAGAGTCTATGTATGTAATTTGGTGACCAGAAAACAGCATCAGCTATAAGGTGACTGTAATTGTAATATGTAATCTGATTTACAGTAGAACCTACTCTGTACAAGAAACATATGCTCTAACATTTGAGTTATTGTGGAAATGAAGAACATGTTGGAGCAGATTTGGAAGCATATGTATACAGATCCACTCTTATATGTTTGTCTCACTTCAGCAAATGGCATTTATCATGTAGACAAAGTTAGTACAAGGCACATACTAATGTATTGTGACTGTCCACATTGCCTCCTTTGCTGACTTGATACATTTTTCCATCACATTATACACTGCTTGTGTCAATAGTTATGACCACCCTGTGTTTGCACACTATACGAAAAAGTTCCGGCCCCTCTGGTGGCCAGGGCAGTGGCAGTTTGCATAGGCATGCAAGCCTCGTCACGTCAGGGCCAGTTTGTATCTGTACTGCAACAGTGGCCATAAACTCTGGAAATGAGATATGTATAATGCGATAGAAAAATGAATCAAACCAGCAAAGGAAGTAATATGGACAATCACAATACATTAGGAAGTGCCCTGTATTACCTTTGGCTACATGATACGTGCAATTTGCAGAAGACTGACCTTTTAAGAATAAAATAAATAAAACGCTAGATGCACTCTGTGCATTTTAACATTGCTGCAGGTAATATATTTTTTATGGACTAAACTGAGGGTTAGCGTTACTGGAGAGAACTTTACAATGCATTTGAGTCTTCAGACCCTTTCACTATTTTCACATTTTATTATGTTGTGGGCTTGTGCTAAAATAAAAAAAATTAAAGTTTTCCTCCATCAGTCTGCACTCAATACTGCATCATGAGAAAGTTAAAACAGAATTTTAGAATTTTGTGAAAATTTATTAAAAAGGAAAACTAAGATTTCTAATTGTCACGTTCCGGGGGCCCAAGGCAGACCTCCAGGACGTCTTGCAAACAGGACACAGGCAGATACAGACCAGGAAACCAACAGAATACTTTATTACACGTGTAATAAAGGAGCATGACAAATTATATGCAGGTTAGGCAATAGTGGTAGAACTACCACAGAACCAAGTGCACCGGCAGACCAGAGGCAAAACCTACGACGGCGAAGAGCCAGTGAGCCCCATTCTTCACAGAGCCCCTGGTGGTGGGGATGAACTTGGCCAAGGGCTCACTGGTCGCACTTCCAGGAAGATCCCAGTACACACGGCCCCTACCTGCAGAGAACCCAAACAAACACTGGACATTGAACAGAAGACAATACAAACAGGAACCAGCACACAAGCAGATGCCTGGACCCCAAGAGGACTGGAAGCATGGCGGTCTCAGGCAGAGCTGAACACCGACTAGAGATCCTTTCTCCGGAGAACCCAGGAGCCCTCTCATGAATGTAGGACATACACAAGACAGGAACAGAAGCAGGAAGGCACTGCCAGGCTAGACATGGAACAGGAAGAATCGGAAGCAGTAGGAACTGCCACGCTAGACATAGAACAGACAATGCTTTTACCAGGTGACACCACATAGAAGAGTAGATGACAAGACCCCCTGGGTCAGCAGCAAGGGGCTACACCCAGCAAGGCAAAAGACAGACTGACCCCAAGCCCTACAGCTCACAGGTAGAAATAGCTGCAACACAAGGGCACCTGATAAGCCACACCCAGGAACAGACCAGGGAATGTTAACCCCATCAGAACTAGGATAAACAAGAAGCACAGAACAAACTATACAGGCCACAGTTTACACACAAGGCCACAGCCAGCATGCATCGCAGAACCAGCATACATGGGAACACCCACAGCCAGTACACAAAGCGCATTCAGCCAGCCTGCATGGCACTGGTGAAAGGAACTAAAGAGATATGGACTTGGGAACCACAAACACAGGCCACAGTTTACAAACAAGGCCGCAGCCAGCATGCATTGCAGAACCAGCATACATGGGAACACCCACAGCCAGTACACAAACGCATGCAGCCAGCCTGCACGGCACCAGTGACAGGAACCACAGAGATGCAGACATGGGGATACACACATTTATAGGCATAGTTCACACAAGACACCACAGCCAGCACACAGCCCCAAGCAACCAGCATACACAGGAGTCAGCCTGCAGCCAGTACGCGAGAGGGCATGCAGCCAGCATGGCTACAACTGTCACAGTGAACCGCACCGTGATACAAATCACTTCAAATTTAGCTCTGGGGGCCTCCCATTTCTCTTGATCATCTTTCAGATGTTTTTACACCTCGATTGGAGTCCACCTGTCTAAATTCAGCTGATTGGACATGATTTGGAAAGATACATCCCTGTCTGTCACAGTGCAGTTCACTGAGACACTGTGTTGCCATGTAGGCTGCCTGCATCCTTGCGTACTGGCTGCGGTAGGTTCACTTTTATTTTGGTTGCTTGGGTGGTGCGTGCTGGCTGTGGCCTTTTATAGTGTGTGAGCTGTGTCTTGTGAATTATGTGCTCTCTGTTTCTTGTAGAGTTAATTCTTTTCTGAGCCTGTGTTTGATTACCAGGTGGTCAGGTGCTCTCATCACCCTGCTATTTAGACCTGTGTGCTGCATTCCTGGAAGTTCAGTCTGTCTCCAGGAATGCTGTGTGCAGGGTGCATGCTTCTGACCAGTGTGTTTGTTACTCTTCCCTGACTTGTATGGTCAGCCTGGTTATTTATCAATATGTTAATGTTCTAGTCTGTCTGGGAACACCAGACTACATGGGTTCCAGGCTATTTACTATGTTTCTATGTTGCTATGTCTCATTATATCCTATGTTACAATGTCAAAGTATGTTTTATGTTACTATGTCTTTGTATGACTGGATCGGTCTGTGTGTGTCATGCATCAGTTCCTCATGGGTTCCAGGCAATGTATTTATATAGTATGTATGTCCTTATCTGTCTTTGTACGCCATGCATCAGTTCTGCATGGGTTCCAGGTAATGTATCAAGGTCATTTGTTGATGTTCTTATCTGTCTATGTTCACCATTTTCCATGTATCCTGATTTGCATGGGTTGCTGGCTATGTAGCTCTGTGATCCTGTATCTTGGTCTTGTGTCTGAACAGTGTTCTATATTGTATGCCCAGATTGCTGGTACAGCTGCCATGTATACAGGGACCATCCCAGGAGGTAGCAGTCCAGTCACATCCCTGTGGTAAAGACCAGATCCCTGTATCGTGGTTAAATGGTGAAAACCAGGGGGGCACCGGAATAACGCTTTTAGGGTTTGGCAGTTGCGGTTCCTTCCAGGCCGGGTTCATTCTGATTGTTTTTTTTTGGTACTTTTGTTTAATAAAAATTTGTTTTAGCTTCTTTGGTGTTGTTTGTCTGTTCTGTGAACACTGGAGATGTTCAGGGGTTCTCCACTCGGTTGTGATATGTCAGGTGTTCTAGTGACCCCCGAACATGAGACCTGTCTATATAAGGTCTCACAGCTGACAATGCATATCAGAGCAATAAACATGAGAAAAAAATAACTGCCTGTAGAGCTCAGAGACAGGATTGTGTGAAGGCACAAATCCGGAGAAGAGTACAAAATTTTTTGCTGCACTGAACGTTCCAAAGAGCACAGTGGCTTCCTTAATTTTTAAATGGATGACATTTGGAACAACCAGGATTCTTCCCACAGTTGACCATCCCACCAGACTAAGTAATTGAGGTAGAAGGGCCTTGATAAGAGAGGTAACCAAGAACCCAATGGTCATTCTGCCAGAGTTCCAAGGTCATGTGTGCAGATGGTAGAAACTTCCAGAAGGTTAATCATCACTGCAGCACTCCACCAATGTGAGCTTTATGGCAGAGTGTCCAGAAGGAAGCATCTATACATTAAATTCCATTTGGAGTTTGCGAAAGAAAAACACCTAAAGGACTCTCAGACTATGAGAAACAAGATTCTCTGATCTGAAGAAACCAAGATAGAACTTTTTGGCCTCAATTCTAAGCATCATATCTTGAGGAAACCAGGTACTGCTCACACTTGCCCATGCCATCCCTACAGTGAACATGGTATTGGCAGCATCATGCTTTGTGAGTTTTTTTTCAGTGGCTGGGACATAGAGACTGGTCAGGGTTGAGAGAAACCTGAATGGAGCAAAGTACAGAGCTATTCTTAACCTGGGCATAAGGTTTTACCTTTCAACAAGACAATGACCCTCAGCACACAATTAGACAATACAACAGTGGCTTATGACTGTACAACGATCCCCTTCCAACCTGACTGAGCTTGAGAGGATCTGCAGAGAAGAATGGCAGAAAATCCTTAAAGCCAGGTATGCCTCCTTGTGGCATCATAACCAAGATGACTGGAGGATGTAATCAATGTCAAAAGGGCTTCACCTAAGTACTGGCCAAAGGGTCTGAGTACTTATGTCAATGCAAGATTTTATTTTCCTTTTCAATAAATTAGCAAAGATTATTCTGTTTTCACTTCGTCAGTATGGTGTATTGATTGGAGAATAATGAGGAAAAACTTGATTTTATTTTCCATTTTAGCACAAGGTCTCAACATAAAAAAATGTGAAAAAGTCAAAGGGTCTTAAGACTTTCCAAATGCATTGTAGATATACTTTATAAAATGAACACAAGTATGCATTCAACAGCTGATAAGGAGGGGCGCTGACTTGTCGTCCATGTATATACAGGCAGTTTTATGCCTTTGAAAGCTGAACGCATTATGATTGCATAATCTATATTTTGTTTAGAATAAACTGAAATATAAGAACCATGGGAAAGGAACAGAATCTGTTGTGTTTAGAGCATTTATGCTTAACATAACAAATTGCAGAAAAATGTTTATGGAAGTTGAATGATATCCTTGCACAGATCACATGTATTAGTCTGGTTTATGCTTTCTTACTTACCAGCTCAAAAGATTTGCCAGGGAAGGAATTGTGAGTTCTGCCACTAAGAATACAAGTTTTCAAAGTAATAACATGTGGTATAAACGCACACTTCCTAAACGCAGATAAGACAGGATCTTTCAGTCACAGGGACCAGGAGAGGACATGCCCATCAGCAGCAGATCCTAGATCCTGGTGTTTTAGACTGACTGTGCAGGGTTTAAGCCGGTTTTCTGGACTATAGCTACTGATTACCTATCCTTAGGATAGGTCAGTAGAATCTGATTGTTAGGGTTTTGACACACTAGTCCCAGTGACCAGCTGTTCCCTACAGCTGTTGGTGCTGAAACTACCACATTGAATGTACCCTGAAGCACATCTCTGTTCGAAGTGTAGTGGCTGTGCTGAGTTACTGCAGCTGAGCTGCAATAACCTAGTACTACCACTACACTTTGCAAAGGAGCTGTGCTTCTAGCTCCATTCAATGTGGTAGTTTCAGCATGGATGGCTGTTGGGAACAGCTGATCAGTGGGGTTGTTGGGTGCATATTTTGACTCTAGTTCACTAAAGCTTCATTTTTCAAGAATTGTAGGAAAATATACAAGTCACTGGCCTTTATGTGCCCTCTTGTTTCTGACCTCCTTTACTTTATATGGTACTTAATGCTAAGCTATATGTTATAGTATTGCTGTTATAGTTTTGCTCAACCAGCATTGTCCTTATGTTTTGGCCTGATATAAAAAGAAAAGAAAGAATGAAAGGATGATGGTGAATATAGATGTTGATTATATACTATTTCATTAATATGCTTGACATTTCTGATTTGTTTTGTTGTTTTTTTTTGTGCAGGATGGCCCTCATTTTTTGATGTTGTCAATCCAGAAGCAATAACGTTTACTGATGACTTTTCATATGGGGTGCACAGAGTAGAAACAAGTTGTAGTCAGGTCAGTATCTTTTTACTTCTATAGGGCCACTAACCATTATATTTGCATCATATTAAACTTAAACTTCACTCTGTAGTGGTATTTCCTAATAGCTTATGCCTCAACAATATAGAAATTTAGATATGCACATATGCACTTATTTTCAAACAAGTAAACCCAAAGCATAAAAGTAAAGACCAATGTCTTTATTAAACGTCACAAAACATACAAATAGCAATACTAGGAACGGCAAGCAGTAAGTCACAAAGTGCCAGCACATGAAGTTTGAAATGTTCACCTTGGACCACCCAAAACGATAAGACTTACTGTTGTTCCCGCTGTGTGCCTGCAAAGTGGTTATGCGATACATAGAGAGGTTCAACATGCATCTATCAAGGGGAGAAAAACAGAACTGGATCCCACATCCACAATGCTATGCTTAGATCTAATTAAACTCACTTTTCAGCGCAATATTACATTTACAGCCCCCTATACTGCATGCTGTACAAGAGGCATTAGTGTACATTTTGATCAAAAGGCATAAGCCCACTTACCACATTAAGGTAGCCTTTTAGAGTGGGACCTACTCTGACAAATAGGCGCAGCACAGTGCGGCGACACCGTGGCACTGCCCTAGTAGGCATACACCATGCAAGAACTGGGATACATAGAGAGGACTGGTCTTATTGTCCCTTCCGTTATCTTGGTGTGCTCAGGAGTCCTCTGTATGAATCATATAGCTTGTTTGCAAGCAAGCACTGGAGCAACAAAAATGTTAAAAGTCCAATTAATTCTTCATAATATACATATGTACACTGAACAAATACAGTATATAAACACAACGCTGTTGTGGTGGTGGGGGGAGGGGGGGGGGTCAGAAAACAAGTCAGTATCTGGTGTGGCCATCATTTGCCTCAGTGCAACACATCTCCGTCGCATAGTGTTGATCAGGTTGATTGTGACCTGTGGAATGTTGGTCCACTCCTCTTCAATAGCTGTGCAAAGTGGCAGAATATTGGAAGGAACAGGAACACGCTATCGTATATGCTGATCCAGAGCATCCCAAACATGCTTAATGGGTGACATGTGAAGTTGCAGAATATTGGCAGGAACAGGAACACGCTATCGTATACGCCGATCCAGAGCATCCCAAACATGCTCAATGGGTGGCATGTCCAGTGAGTCTGCTGGCCATGCAAGAACTGGGATGTTTTCAGCTTCCAGGAATTGTGTACAGATCCTTGCAATATGGGGCCGTGCATTATCATGCTGCAACATGTGATGGCACAACAATGGGCCTCAGGATCTCATCACGGTATCTATGTGCATTCAAAATACCATCAATAAAATGCACCTGTGTTCGTTGTCCATAACATAACCCCATACCATAAACCCACCGCCACCATGGGCCACTTTATCCACAACGTTCACGTCAGCAAACCGCTCACCCAAACGACGCCACACACGATGTCTGCCATCTACCCTGAACAGTGAAAAACGGAACTCCTCAGTGAACAGAACGCCTCCGAAACGTGTCAGACGCCATTGAATGTGAGCATTTGCACACTCGGTTACAACGATGAACTGCAGTCAGGTCCAGACCACGATGAGAATGACAAGTATGCAGATGATCTTTCCTTAGATGGTTTCTGACAGTTTGTGCAGAAATACTTTGGTAATGCAAACCAATTGTTGCTGCAGCTGTCCGGGTGGCTGATCTCAGACGATCATGGAGGTGAACATGCTGGATGTGGAGGTCCTGGGCTGATTTAGTTACACGTGGTCTGCAGTTGTGAGGCTGGTTGGATGTACTGCCAAATTCTCTGAAACACCTTTAGAGATGGCTTATGGTAGAGAAATGAACATTCATTACATGGGCAACAGCTCTGGTAGACATTCCTGCAGTCAGCATGCCAATTGCACGCTCTATCAAACATTGCAACATCTGTGGCATTGTGCTGTGTGATCAAACTGCACATTTCAGAGTGGTCTTTTATTGTGGGAAGTCTATGCAATATTCAAGCTGTGTAATCAGCACCTTGATATGCCACACCTGTGAGGTGGGATGGATTATCTCAGCAAAGGAGGAGTGCTCACTAAGGGCTCTTTCACACCTGCGTTCTTTTCTTCCGGCATAGAGTTCCGTCGTCGGGGCTCTATGCCGGAAGAATCCTGATCAGTTTTATCCTAATGCATTCTGAATGGAGTGAAATCCGTTCAGGATGCATCAGGATGTCTTCAGTTCAGGACCGGAACGTTTTTTGGCCGGAGAAAATACCGCAGCATGCTGCGCTTTTTGCTCCGGCCAGAAATCCTGAACACTTGCCGCAAGGCCGGATCCGGAATTAATGCCCATTGAAAGGCATTGATCCGGATCCGGCCTTAAGCTAAACGTCGTTGCGGCGCATTGCCGGATCCGACGTTTAGCTTTTTCTGAATGGTTACCATGGCTGCCGGGATGCTAAAGTCCTGGCAGCCATGGTAAAGTGTAGTGGGGAGCGGGGGAGCAGTATACTTACCATTCGTGCGACTCTCGGGGTGCTTCAGAGTGACGTCAGGGCGCCCCACGCGCATGGATGACATAATCGCATGGCACGTCATCCATGCGCATGGGGCGCTCTGACGTCATTCTGGAGCGCCCCGGGAGCCGCACGGACTGTAAGTATACCGCTCCCCCGCTCCCCACTACTACTATGGCAACCAGGACTTTAATAGCGTCCTGGCTGCCATAGTAACACTGAACGCATTTTGAAGACTTATCCGTCTTCAAATGCTTTCAGTTCACTTGCGTTTTTCCGGATCCGGCGTGTAATTCCGGCAAGTGGAGTACACGCCGGATCCGGACAACGCAAGTGTGAAAGAGGCCTAACACAGATTTAGACAGATTTGTGAACAATATTTGAGAGTAATAGGTCTTTTGTGTATGTAGAAAATGTTTCTACATAGCTTGCTGCTAATTCAAGTGCTGCTTGTCTAAGTGCATTGGAGATATTCAGGAGACTAACAGTCTAACTCAGAGTTTTTCCACTGTAGCAGAACGTCAGTGGTGTTTCTGGTGAATACTCAGACACTGTGTTTCAAAAGAGCAGAACGTCAGTGGTGTTTCTGGTGAATACTCAGACACTGTGTTTCAAAAGAGCAGAACGTCAGTGGTGTTTCTGGTGAATACTCAGACACTGTGTTTCAAAAGAGCAGAACGTCAGTGGTGTTTCTGGTGAATACTCAGACACTGTGTTTCAAAAGAGGTAAGGAATTTGCTAGACACAGTATCTCTATTGTCTGATTGCAAATGAGCATAGGCAAGTAAGGTGTTAATTTGCTGTTGGGGGAGGAGCCTTTGTGGGAGTGTGTGTATATATAGCCACACAGTATTAGCTTGCTGCTAATTCAAGTGCTGCTTGTCTAAGTGCATTGGAGATATTCAGGAGATACTCAGGAGGTAATCTGGAGGTGGATACAATCTAAACAAGTAAGATTTGTTTGTTTAAAATCTTTCCCCTCTTTACAATGGCAGACCTGGTTCTGTGCAGGAATTGTTATGCTTTTATTTCAGGTTCCACTCTTCAGAGGTTTGGATACTGTCTGATCTGTAGACAGCTCTCCATAATGCAGTAGGAAATTACCTTTTTGAAATATGAGATTTTTAAATTAACCACTAAACAAACTCAGGCTGAGAACATTGCAATGCCACTGCCACAGAGGCCCCCTAGAAATGGAAGATGGGTTACTGTAGGTTCTGGTAGACTGAGAGTTGTGGATAGAAGGCATGTCCCACAGTCTGTGGCTCTCCATAATTCATTTTCAGCACTTTCAGAGTGCAAGAGCAACATGGAGGATGGCTCAAGCACAGTGGGTGAGAAACAATCATCTCCCATGCCTAAAGTATGCAAGACTGCAGCCAAAGACAAAAAGGAGAAGGTGAGGATTGATAGTAAGCAGCTGTTGGTGGGCGATTCCATCATAAGAGATGTGAAGTTTGAGGAGAATGGTGTTGTGAGATGTCTCCCTGGTGCTACCGCTAGCAGGGATAGACGACGGATCCTAAATATTGTTAGGCAAGCAAAGCAGGAAAGGGAAGTGGATGTTATTCTCCATCTTGGGACAAACGATCTGGCATGCAATGAGGTTTCAAAGGTGAAGGAAGCTTTTCACACACTTGGAAAGGATATACGGGAGGTTGCATCAACTGTTTCATTCTCTGCAGTTTTGCCTGTGCAGAACCTTCAGCATGACAGGAAGATGCGCATTAAGGAATTCAATGTATGGCTTGGTGAATAGTGTCCGAACCAAGGGTTTGGCTTTGTGTCTCATGTTAGCTCTTGTTGGAATGGAAAAGAACTGTACAAGAAAGATGGTTTGCATCTTTCTTTCAAGGGAACGAATGTCCTCGGTGAACAGTTCCAAGTATTTGCTAAGAAGCATGTAAACTAGGAAAGGGGGGCAAAAGAGTGATAATCCAGCAGTCCGACTGCCCCCCGGAACAATGCCAGAAGAGGCCAGTAGCACAAAGGTTAAGAAATGACAAGCTCAGAGTCTTGTCTACAAATGCTCGCAGTCTAGGGAATAAGATCAATGAACTTGAGGCTATAATGGCATCTGAGAATATAGATGTAGTGGCTGTTACTGAGACGTGGTTCAAGGGGAGTAATGACTGGGATACATCAATACCAGGGTTCTCTCTATACAGGAAAGACAGAGTAGGCAAGAAGGGGGGGAGGGGTGGCCCTGTATGTAAAAAATAGCATAAAATCTAATTTGATACAAGTTAGTGAGAACAATTTGGAGTCAGTTTGGGTTACCTTGCAGCTTGATAATCATAAGGTAACTCGTGTAGGTGTGATATATAGACCACCTAGCCAAGTCAAAGAATTAGATGATCTACTAGTTGAGGAAATAGCTAAAATAATATTGAAGGGGGAAGTTATCATTATGGGAGACTTCAATCTTCCTGATGTAAACTGGAAAACCAAAATAGCTAGTTCTGCCAGGAGTGCAGATATTCTAAATTCCCTATTGGGATTATCTCTACAGCAAGTAGTGGAGGAGCCAACCCGGAAGGAGGCCATTTTAGATTTAGTATTCACAAATGGGAATTTGGTATCTGATATTACTGTAGGGGAAAGCTTGGGATCTAGTGATCACCAGTCAGTGTGGTTTACTATAAGTACAGTGACTGAGTCACACCACACAAAAACAAAAGTTTTAGATTTTAGAAAAACTGACTTTTCTAAAATTAGATTAGTGGTACACGAGTCCCTATCAGACTGGAACAGTTTCATTGGAGTCCAGGAGAAATGGGACTACTTAAAAGTGGCACTATTGAAGGCAACAGAAAATTGCATTAGGCTTGTCAGTAAAAGCAAAAAAAGGAAGAGACCACTGTGGTACTCAGCAGAAGTGGCCAAAATCATTAAAAACAAAAAGATAGCATTTAGGAATTATAAAAAAAAAAAAAAAATGAGGATGACAGCCAAATTTATAAGATTAGGCAGAGAGAGGCCAAACAAGTTATAAGAGCTTCTAAAGCACAGGCAGAAGAGAAATTAGCTCAGTCAGGGAAAAAAGGCGATAAGGCATTCTTCAGATACATAAATGAAAAAAGGAAACTAAAACAAGGAATTACCAAATTAAAAACTAAAGAAGGAAGGTATATGGAAGAAGATAAAGAACTAGCAGACTGCCTCAATGAATACTTCTGTTCAGTTTTTACAAAGGAAAATGAAGGAGAAGGACCTCAGTTAGGAAAGAAGACTAATGAATCTTTTGTGGCATGTGTCTTTACAGAGGAAGAGGTTCTAAGTCAACTGTCTAAAATTAATACAAATAAGTCACAGGGGCCTGATGGGATACACCCAAAGCTATTAAAAGAGCTCAGCGGTGAACTAGCAAAACCATTAACAGATTTATTTAACCAATCACTGGCAACAGGAGTCGTCCCAGAAGATTGGAAATTAGCAAATGTTGTGCCCATTCACAAGAAAGGTAGTAAGGAGGAATCGGGCAACTATAGGCCAGTAAGCCTGACATCAATAGTGGGGAAATTAATGGAAACCATACTTAAAGGGGTTATCCCACTTTGCGTTTTTAAACTTACCTGCTGCCACCGCGCGTTCACTTCCTGGATTCTGGCTGGGGGTGGGCTTCATCTTGATTGAAGTCTTCTCCCGGCCGTGCCGCGCGCTGGACTGAACGCGCATGCCGCCGCGCATGCGCAATGGTGACTTGTACGCAGCTCTGTACTATTCTGGCCGGGAAGAAGTCACCGTCGCGCATGCGCGGCAGCGTGCGCGTTCAGGACAGCGAGCGGACCGTCCGGGAGAAAAGGAGTCTTCTGGGCAAGCGCGACAATCGGGATTTTGGAGAAGAGCGGTGGTCGTAACCAGGGGTCGTAACCAGGGGAGACCGAGTCCGAGTCACAACAATAAGGTAAGTGGGGGTGAATTTTATCCTAATCGGTGGGAATTTGTTAATAAAGTATATTTACAAAAATGATCACTGTCAAATCATTAACAGATTTAACAGTGATCATTATGATGGGATAACCCCTTTAAGGAGAGGATTGTGGACCATCTAAAATCCCATGGATTGAAAGATGAAAAACAGCATGGGTTTACTTCAGGGAGATCATGTCAAACTAATCTTATTGATTGGGTGACTAAAATAATAGATGGAGGAGGTGCAGTAGACATCGCTTATCTAGACTTTAGTAAGGCTTTTGATACTGTCCCACATAGAAGGCTTATCAATAAAGTGCATTCATTGGGCTTGGACTCCCATATTGTTGAATGGATTAGGCAGTGGCTGAGGGACAGACAACAGAGGGTTGAAGTCAATGTAGTATATTCAGACCAAGGTCTTTTTACCAGTGGGGTACCTCAGGGATCTGTTCTGGGACCCATATTGTTTAATATCTTTATCAGCGAAATTGCAGAAGGCCTCAATGGTAAGGTGTGTCTTTTTGCTGATGATACAAAGATTTGTAACAGGGTTGATGTTCCTGGAGGAATACACCAAATGGAAAAGGACTTAGGAAAACTAGAGGAATGGTCAAAAATCTGGCAACTAAAATTTAATGTTGATAAGTGCAAGATAATGCACCTGGGACGTAAAAACCCAAGAGCAGAATATAAAATCAGTGATACAGTCCTAACCTCAGTATCTGAGGAAAGGGATTTAGGGATCATTATTTCAGAAGACTTAAAGGTAGGCAGACAATGTCTCAGAGCAGCAGGAAATGCTAGCAGAATGCTTGGGTGTATAGCAAGAGGAATTACCAGTAGAAAGAGGGAGGTGCTCATGCCGCTCTACAGAGCACTAGTGAGACCTCATTTGGAGTATCGTGCTCAGTACTGGAGACCATATCTCCAGAAGGATATTGATACTTTGGAGAGAGTTCAGAGAAGAGCTACTAAACTGGTACATGGATTGCAGGATAAAAGTTACCAGGAAAGATTAAAGGAACTTAACATGTATAGCTTGGAAGAAAGACGAGACAGAGGGGATATGATAGAAACTTTTAAATACATAAAGGGAATCAACAAGGTAAAAGAGGAAAGAATATTTAAAAGAAGAAAAACTGCTACAAGAGGACATAGTTTTAAATTAGAGGGGCAAAGGTTTAAAAGTAATATCAGGAAGTATTACTTTACTGAGAGAGTAGTGGATGCATGGAATAGCCTTCCTGCAGAAGTGGCAGCTGCAAATACAGTGAAGGAGTTTAAGCATGCATGGGATAGGCATAAGGCCATCCTTCATATAAGATAGGGCCAGGGGCTATCCATAGTATTTAGTATATTGGGCAGACTAGATGGGCCAAATGGTTCTTATCTGCCGGCACATTCTTTGTTTCTATGCTTCAGATCTTTGAGTTCAGCTCATGCAAAATGGGAGCAAATCCTAAAGTGTTGCATTTCTATTTTTGTTCAGTGTATTAAAATTGTGTTACAGACTGTGTTAGAGTGTGGGATGAAGAAAGCTTGTACTATACCTGCAGATTCATTCCAGTGAATTGCTACAAGAATGAGCCTGCTTCTACTCAGTTCCTTTGAAGCAGGCTTGTCCTTGTAGCCAGTTGCTAAGGCATTTTCTGCCTTTGAGATGTCTACCACTCACAGTGGCAAATTTTTAACAAACTGTATTTTTATGGCAGTGGGTGTTGAACCATTGTGCCAATCCAACTGGTTTGAATTTTGGTTTTAACATATATGGGAAACGGTAACAAGGTCAGGGCAAGCAGTATGGGTTACAATGATAAATCAGGCACAGGTCAGACAGCAGATAATTAGAGTCAGGAAATGGACAGAGGTCAGTACACAAGCAGACAACAAAACAGAACACCTTTGTAGGGAACCAACAAAGCAAAGAACCTTATTGTTCACTGGGGAACGTGCCTAAAACATAAACAGGTTGCCAGCCATTGGCTGGTGAAGATTAAGGTGTGCATTCTGCCCTTTAACCCCGGGCCTGTTTTCACCTTCCTGCCCAGGTCATTTTTTGCAAATCTGACATGTGTCACTTTATGTGGTGATAACTTTAAAAATCTTTGACTTATCCAGGCCATTCTGAGATTGTTTTTTCATCACATATTGTACTTCATGACACTGGTAAAATGTAAAGTAAAAAATAAAAAAATACCAAATTTGCCAAAAGTTTCAATTTCTCTACTTCTATAATACATAGTAATACCTATAAAAATAGTTATTACTTTACATTTCCCATATGTCTACTTCATGTTTGGATCATTTTGGGAATGACATTTTATTTTTTGGGGATGTTACAAGGCTTAGAAGTTTAGAAGCAAATCTTGAAATTTTTCTGAAATTTTTCTGAAATTTTTAAAAACCCACTTTTCAAGGACCAGTTCAGGTCTGAAGTCACTTTGTGAGGCCTACATAATAGAAACCACCCAAATCACCCCATTAGGTGTTCCACAAGAATTAATGGAAAATAGAGATACAATTTAAAAATTTTACTTTTATGGCAGATTTTCTATTTTAATAATTTTTTTCCAGTTACAAAGCAAGGGTTAAAAGCCAAACAAAACTCAATATTTATGGCTCTGATTCTGTAGTTTACAGAAACACCCCATATGTGGTCGTAAACCGCTATACGGGCACACGGCAGGGTGCAGAAGGAAAGGAATGCCATACGGTTTTTGGAAGGCAGATTTTGCTGGACAGTTTTTTTTTATACCATTTCCCATTTGAAGCCCCCCTGATGCACCCCTTCAGTAGAAACTCAAAAAAGTTACCACATTTTGGAAACTACGGGATAAGGTGCCAGTTTTATTGGTACTATTTTGGGGTACATATGATTTTTTAAAATGTTTTTTGTGAGGCAAGGTAACAAAAAAATTGATGTTTTGGCACAGTTTTTATTTTTGCAGCGTTTACCTGAGGGATTAGGTCATTTTTTGCAGGATGAGGTGACTGTTTTATTGATACCATTTTGGGGGGCATACGCCTTTTTGATCGCTTGGTGTTGCACTTTTTGTTATGTAAGGTGACAAAAATGTTTAATTTTACACAGTTTTCTTTTATGGTGTTTATCGGACAGGGTGGATCATGTGATATATTTATAGAGACGGTCATTACGGATGCGGTGATACCTAATATGTGTGGGTCTGTTCTTTTTTACTTTTTTTTACTTTAGTTTATTTATGACATTCACTTTTGGGGGTCTGATCCCCTCTACAATGCATTACAATACATCTGTATTATAATGCATTGCCTGTTAGTATATGACACGGAGTCATACACTAACAGGTTGCCTAGGAGACCCAGTCTGAGGCTGAATCTCCTCGGCACCCGTAGAAGGTAGTTCCCAATGCGGTGCAAGGCATTGGGCAGCCTCTGCAAGGCATCAGGCTGCCTTGTGTCGCACCGGGTCCCCGCCACAGCAGTGCGGGGACTCGATGCGATCGTTCACCTGACACAAACCTCTTCTATGTCGTGGTCAGCGCGGACCACGGCATAGAAGGGGTTAATCCGCCGGCATTGGCTTTTACAGCGATGCCGGCGGATACAGCAGGGGCCCGGCTACCACTGACTCCTGTAACCACTCCGGTGCCCGCACGATCACTATGACGTACTATTACGTCAAATTGCGGGAACTCAGTGGTTCCCATGACGTAACAGTACGTCAAAGGTCGGGAAGGGGTTAAGAGCATGAGGGAGCATGCACGCATGCCCTATGGGCACTTGATGAGAGAACTGGAGAAGGGAGACAGAGCAAGCTGGAGGATGGCACGGGAGGCAAGTCAGGTCCGATGGGTGAGGAGAGTGGGACAGTGGTGGCCAGCAGCTGCCGCTATAACGAATATTATTGTAGTATTATTATTATTATAAGAATGTGCGGATACTTTCTAAAATACATTTGTTTAAGGCAGGGGTGCACAGGCTCCTGCTTGAGCCCACATGTGGCCCATGACAGCATTCTGTGTGGCCAGCAACCATCTGGTCACAGAAAGCCTGTCTGTGTCTCACATGTGTCTTCCATGTCAAAAAGAAGAGGAATGGCACGTAGCGTGGGAGCAGGTATAGGTAAGTACTAATGGTGCACAGTGTTGCCATCTCTGAGACCCCCATGTATGAGAAGAATGGGGGTCTCCTGACCCCTTTCTGGCACTTCAGAAAGGAATAGATGAGATGGCCATGCATACATGTCACTATCTTCATTGCAGTTTAGGTTATCAGTGAAGCATTTGGCTGTTTCAGCAATTCACATAAACTGTAATTGAAAGAGCAACATACACTATATCCATTGTTTCCTCCATTCTGAAATGCAAACAGGGAAGAAGGGGACCCCCATTCTTCTGACAGGAAGGAGTCCGGGAAGTGGAACTGGCATCTATAAGACATTTATGGCATATTATTTTGTTATGCCATAAGGGCTCATGCACACGAACGTATTTTCTTTCCGCTTCCGTTACTTTTTTTGTGTGCATTCCGTTTCCGTATTTCCGTTCCGCAAAAATGTAGTGCATGTCTTATTATTGTCCGCAAATCACGGTCCAAGGCCTCATTCAAGTTAATGGGTCCGTAAAAAATACAGAACACATCCGGTATCTCAGTTACAAGAAGGTTAGCCCCTAGAAAACCAGCACCATACGATTACGCCTCTTTGATTGCACTGCCACTGTGCCCGCCTGATCAGATACAGGACTGTGGCTAAATTACACAGCCATGGTTCTGCTCTACTTGCGGAGATTGGAGAAACCATTGTATTAAGCCCTGGTATGCCACGATCAAACAGCTTACAAGGAGATAGATAAAATATAGTAAAAGGAGGATATCCTTGGGAAAAGATGGGTGCTATAAGCTGACCTGATGATGTCACCAGGGTGACAGATGATAATACAGTGGCTTACATGGGACATTTAAGGTAATTAATGATGGCGAACTAGAAATTATTTGCACAAATGACAACTAGTTGGAGCTACAAAAACAATGAATACTAGCACAGTAAATGTGTACTCATACATACAGTATAGCTGGCTGAAGGCATAACATCTATATATGCTAGTACGGAATTATGTAAAATCATAAGGAATAAAATGCTCATTGTGGGAGTAAAATACACATAAAATTATTTCTGCTGTGCAATATGTGGTATTTTCAACAGCATCAAAATCTGTATTGTGAAAGAACCCTAAGATATATTCATGATGCTCAAAAGGTCTGTCATGTTGCTTAGTCAGTCATCATTGTATATACCAGTGGTCAGCAACCTGCGGCTCTAGAGCCACATGCGGCTCTTTAGCCCCCTGATATTGGCTCTTCCAGGTGCGGGCTCACATGTACAGTGCGATAGCATTTTCGTTGCCCGTAGCAAAAATAGGCAGGAGGGTGAAGACCAGGAAGCGGTGAAGGCTCTGTACTCACCACTTCCTGGTCCTCGGTTGTAGGCTGTGCAGGGCAGCGCACAGTGTGATGCGCTCTGTGACGTCACTCTGTGCACGCCAGTTCACAGCACAGCCGACAGCAGGAGGAACACAGAGCGCGGGTGGTGAGGAGCAGCGGCATCCAGGAGCCGGAGAGGTAAGTGCTTTTTTATTTTATGAAACTTGGGGCTGATCTGAGGCAATGAGGTGATGAGAATCATAATGGGGGATATGAGAGGCATCATGGATGATGAGAGGCATCATGGATGATAATGGTGATGATGAGAGGCATCATGGTTGATAATGGGGATGATGAGACTCATGGGGGGGCATGGGGCTCTAATCTGAGGTCTGATTGAGGGGGTCATTTACTTTGGGGTCTGAGCTGACATCTGATCTCAGGGAGGTCTTATTAACATTGAGGTTCTGCTTAAGTGCTTGAGGCATAAGGTCACTGACTTTTTGAATGTTCGTATTGCGCTTCAAACAATACCTTCATGGGAATAGGGGTTCTAAGTTAGTCTCCAACCTTATTAAGAACCAAAGAAATAAATCCTTTATTCAAGCCATCAAATCAGCCTCAGGCCCCCGACTTATTAATACTCCAGCGATAGCTCAGGAGTTTTGCTCCTTTTATTCAAATCTGTATAACCTCCCAATACCCCTCACCAGCCAGCAAATCGAGACACGCACGTCGGAGTTCCTTAGCTCTATTAACATCCCAAGAATTTCTGAGGTCGATATACATCAGCTGCTTCAACCGTTTACAACGGAAGAGGTAGAAAAGGTTCTAATGTCTATCCCTTCAGGCAGGAGTCCCGGACCTGACGGTTTTCCAAGCTCATGTTACAAAAAGTATAAAGATATTTTAGTCCCACATTTTGTCACGGCATGCAATCTCCTCCTTACAGGTGGCTCTCTGACCCCACAAGCCTAGGAAGCGCACATAACGATTATCCATAAAGAAGGGAAGGATAAGGAAGCATGTGGAAGTTACAGGCCGATTTCACTGCTGAACACTGATTTGAAGTGGTGGGCTAAACTGCTTAACAGCAGGATGTCAGGGTTGCTCCCTGGGCTTGTGGGCGAAGAACAGGTAGGTTTCGTTGCAGGTAGAGAGGGTAGGCATAATATCAGTAGAGTCATACATGCGATCACCCACGCCATCAAATCTAAGTCCCCTCTTGTACTCCTGGGCACAGATGCGGAGAAGGCGTTCGATAGGGTTAGCTGGGCCTATATGGAGAAAGTACTACAAGCCTTTGGCTTCCCTGAAGGCCTCATCAGAGCTATCTATACTCTATACTCTGCACCATCTGCGAGAGTACTAGTCAACGGCACCCTATCGAACGCCTTCCAAATTAGAAACGGTACTCGTCAAGGATGCCCATTATCCCCCACCTTGTTTGTACTCACCCTAGAGACGCTTCTTCTTAAGTTCCGCCAATCCCCCACGATCAAAGGAGTGAAACTAGGCAGATTTACTGCTCCTGATGATTTACTGCTCCTGTTGTCAAATCCTGAAGAGGCTTTGCTGGAGGTTATGCAGATTTTCGAAACTTTTGGGGTTATCTCAAATTTTAAGATAAATTTTGATAAGTCGGAGGCCCTTGGCGTTTCCCTCCCAGCTGTCCTGCGTACTAAGGTCAAAGCCCTCACACCATTCAAGTGGCCTACACAAGCAATAAAATATTTGGGGGTGACGATCCCGATGGACCTCAAGTTGTTGTTTAGTCTTAATTTCCCCCCACTACTCTCCAAAGTCACCTCTATTCTCTCTAAGAGCAGCTCTCCTTTCCTAACCTGGCTAGGCAGGAAAAATGTCCTCACCACCTACATCCTGCCGCTGATAATGTACACCTTGAGAGCCCTACCCATATCGGTACCTGTTAGTTTCATTAATAAACTACAATCCATCATGAGCAGTTATTTGTGGGATAAGAAGCGCACTAGAATGTCCTTTCGCCTTCTTTCCCGAAGAAAGAAACATGGGGGTATCTCCCTCCCTGACCTATCAACCTATATACAGGCTATTAGTTTGGAAAGGTGGCTTAAACTGGCCAGACAAGAGACATTCTGTATGCATGTAGATTTAGAATTGGCCTTGTTGGGTAAGGAATTGTTCCATAGGTTATGGACACCTGAGAGGACAGGAGAAGGGACCAAAGTAGATAGCGTACTCACCAGAGGAATGCTGCATATTTGCCATAAGTCTTTGGTCTTAACATCTGCTCAGGACAAGATTTCTCCCTTAGCGCCTATCTCAGTTATCCCCACACTACTGTTCCCACAAATTAAATCTCCATCAGACATTTGGCTATCAATGTCACATCACAGATTAGGAGATTTGAAAGGGTTACAGATCACTTCCGACTTCTATACTGCCCTCTCGGGTGTACCTGCCCCTGGTAAAGATTTAATTCAAAGAAATGACTTTGAGAATGCTTGTAGGCAGTTTATGATTTCCAAATTTACCCCTCTCCCTGTTCCATCATGGTTGGAGAATTATGTTCTGCTGCCAAATTTACCTCATAAATGCACCACCCTCATTTATAGGCAGATTCTAAGTGAGAGCTATTCTAGCGTACCACCCTGGGTTGCTGAGTGGGGAAAAGAACTCCACCTTGAATTTAGTGACACTGACAGTAAATGGATTCAGAAATCTTCGCACGGCTTTTCCAAGTGCATAAAAATTCAAGAAAACTCTGTTAAGACAGCGTTGCGTTGGTACAGAACCCCCGAGTTCCTTTTTTTCAAATTTCAAAAGAGATTTCAAACATTGAGGTTCTGATTAGTGGTCTGACCTGAGGTGTAATGAAAAATATTTTTTTCCATATTGTCCTCCTCTAAAACCTATGTGCGTCTTATAGGGTAAAACGTTGTGGAGTGAAAGAAGATGTAGTGTCGAGGATTGAGAAAGGTATGTTCAGATGGTTAGGAATACCCTTATGAAGTAAATAACAATGTACCTTCCTATATATTTGAAGTTTTAAAAATTTGGCTCTCCCAAAAAAAAAAAATCGCTGTTTTGTCGATATTTGGCTCATTTTACTAATAAGGTTGCCCACCACTGGTATATACCAACATAATCTACAGATGGCTGAAGGCATGACATGTATATATGCTATTATGTAAAATCATAGTTAATAAAACTCTCACCGTGGGATTATAATACACATAAAATAATTTAAAATATTTTAAATTGTGGGGCAAAAAGTTAAAAAAAACTTGCAAATATTTGTACGTATTTACTTTTTATTATATAATGGTTCCAATGCAACAATTCATGTATGGTTATTCAGTATTAATATAACCATAACAACCTATGTATTGATTGCAGTATTCCGATTAGAACAAGTTGTCCCTTATCCACCTGACTAGTGGGGATCTGACCGCTGAGACCCACCACCTATCATGAGAATTAGGGAATCAACCCCTCCATTCATAAAGGCTGCTGAGTACAGTACCTTTAATGGAGCATTAGTGGGCATTGCAGAACAGCGCTCTATTCAGACAGGGGATACAGGCCCCCCACTCTTGTGACCAGTGGGGGTCTCGGCAGTCTAACCCTCACTGGTCTAACAGTTGTCCCTTTCCGGTGGATAGGGTATATGTTTTTCTAGCCAGAATACTAATTTAAGGGTTTGGTCATACTTCACTGCTTCCATTTATAATGGAGTCATGACAGCTATGGTGGATCAGTTTTCAACAGGATACAAATCCTTTTGAATCATATTAATTTATAATGGGATCCAACGGGTTTCTTTCAAGGTTCCAGTGTTTTTGGCTGCAGGAACAGCACTGCATACTCTACTATTCATGTCATCAATAATACTAGACTCCCTGAAACAGAACATTACAATCTTTAAAATTCAGTATACATTTTTCCTTACAAATTAATATTTGCTTTATCATTAAGAAATAACCATTCCTGTGCATTTGAGAACCATACTTGTATATGATTTTATGCTTGTGTTACATTACACTAAACCATCAATATATAATAAAATATAACATATGCATGTATTTAGAAGAAATGTGCATTTTTGTTATTAAGGGTTTTTTCTGAAAATGTACTATTCTTAGGATGGGCCATCAATATCAGATTGGATCAGCTGTTTGAACCAGCTGCTTCACTCTGGAAAAGGCATGCATAGCACCGCAGTAGCATTCATGGCAACTTCCTAGTGTACAGAGCTGTGCTAGTTCAGCGCCTGTTTTGGAGCACAGCAGTCCGTTCAAATAGCTGATGAGATAGCCTAAGAACAAGTCATCAATATTACAGGCCCAGAAAGTCTCTTTAATATTGTATTCATCAATTAGATAGAAGCATTTTTTTTTATTGCTAGACTAAGAAAGTACACATTATCAGTTGGCAGATACATTTCTGTAGGGAGAAAATTTGGTTTCTCATATATAGATATATAGGACAATTATGCATTTTCTGTCTGGTGATAAATATTAATTTATAAAGAATTAATGTTCAACATTTTCTCTTTTTAGTGCGGTGCTCATCTTGGTCATGTCTTTGATGATGGCCCTCGTCCAACTGGTAAAAGATACTGTATAAATTCTGCATCATTGAACTTCATACCAGATGAGTCAGGTGGTGCTGAAGGTAGCCGTTCCTTAGATCCACCTGGAAAGACTGAATTGTAAAAACAGAGCATTTTGGGGACTTTTCAGAATTGTTTTACAGAATATAATACCGGCTGTGCATTCACTTTTTCCATTCATTATTGCTGCAGTCATGTTTCATGATCATCAAAGGAATGTCATATCTTTATTTTTAAGACTGTATCTGATATATACACAACATAGTAAAGTAAATGAATTCAACTAAAATCTATATAATTACTATCCTTTAAAGATTAAAGTAAACGGACATTAGTGTTCATATCTGGGTCCCCTAAAAATGTGCTTTTATGCTCTATTTACTTCTCTTTCCTTATAGCATAATGTTTTGTTGCATTACATGTCATACTACATAATAGATAATGTGTAGTGTATGTGTACATTTCAAAGACAATGGACAACCAAAGAATCAGTGGAAGGAAGGAAATGAAAGCTGAATTGTTGGCATGGTTAATATTTGTTTCTATAGAATTTCCAAAAATAAATCACAAGCTGCAGGATTAAAGAGCACCTGTCAGCAGGATCAACATTATGAAACCAGGATCAACCCTACCTGCCTGGGTTGATACTACTGAATAAAATGATACCTGCCTTGTAAAGATCTGTTGCTGCGTTCCCAAGAAAAATAGACTTTAATGCCTCATTCACATGTCAGTATTTTGGTCAGTGATTTCCATCAGTGATTGTGAGCCAAAACCAGGTGTGGGTCTAAACACAGAACAGGTGCAGCTCTTTCCCTTATACTTTATGTCTGTGGAGGCTCCAGTCATTGTTTTGTCTCACAGTCACTGATAGAAATCACTGATGGAAATCACTGACCTAAACACTGACCTGTACACGAGGCTTTATTCTGCAAATGAGAGCATCAGGGCACAGAAGGGCGTGACCAGAACTGGAAAGCTGTGGCACACTGAGGCTGGGTTCAGACCTGAGCGTACTGAACGTACCCTCTGTATGCGCGATTGTACGGGGGCGTTTGCAATCGCGCATACAGAGACAAGCGAACGCCCATTGTCGCGCGTTCCCGCTGAAGTCTATGTAAGGGAACACGCGACAAGACGCCCCAAAGAAGCTCCTGAACTTCTTGGGGCGTCGGGCGTTTTACAGCGCGATCGTACGCGCTGTAAAACGCTCAGGTAAGAACCATTCCCATAGGGAATCATTGGTTCTTGCCTGCTGAGCGTTTTACAGCGCGTAGGAACGCGCTGTAAAACGCTCAGGTCTGAACCCAGCCTGAGGGACTGGGCCCTGTCCTTTATGCACTCAAGCCTTCATTTGCATAGAGAATAAAAGTATTTTTTCTCAGGAATGCCACAACTGATTTTCACAAGGCGGTATCATTATAGTGTTTGGTTTAGTAGGGATGATTCTGCTGACAAGTGCTCTTTAAGCGTCAGACTTTGTGGGTGTCTTAACATCAAACTACGTTTATGAGAATAACTTTATAAAGTGTCCTATGCAGTTATAAGTATATGAGCTGCAGATTTTGTTTCTCCCATCTAAAACTGCATAGGATGGGGTTACATTGGGAGATGTCTCATTGTTGCTCATCAGATTTGTGGAAAGCAGGAAACTTATCAAAACAACAGTAAACATACACTAATATGTGCCTGCACAAAAAAGAATGCAATAGAAACATTTACAGGAGCTATGCAAAGTGAAAATCCTTGGCTGCACTATATCTACTCTATCTATGACTATCTTTTTGTATAATGATAGATTTATTTTAGAGTTAACACAACTACATAGGAGTTCTAAAAAGAGAGCAGTCAGACCACATATTAGGTAGTACGATTTGTGTGTATGCATGTATAAACATATAGTGGATATAAAAAGTCTACACACCACTTTTAAAATGTCAGGTTTCTGTGATGTAAAAAAAAAAAATGAGACAAAAATTAATCTTTTCAGAACCTTTTTTCCTTTAATGTGACCTATAAACTGTACCACTCAATTGAAAAACAAACTGAAATCTTTTAGGTGGAGGGAAGAAAAAAATAATAATGTGGTTGCATAAGTGTGCACACCCTCTTATAACTGGGTATGTAGCTGTGTTCAGAATTAGGCAATCACATTCAAATCATGTTAAATAGGAGTCAGCATACACCTGCCATCATTTAAAGTGCATTTGATTAACCCCAAATAAAGTTCAGCTGCTCTAGTTGGTCTTTCCTCAAATGTTCTTATTCGCATCTCACAGAAAAAGCCATGGTCCACAGAGAGCTTCCAAAGCATCAGAGGGATCTCATTGTTAAAAGGTATCAGTCAGGAGAAGGGTATAAAAGAATTTCTAAGGCATTAGATATACCATGAAGACAGTCATTATCAAGGTGGAGAAAATATGGCACAACAGTGACATTACCAAGAACTGGACGTTCCTCCAAAATTGATGAAAAGATGAGAAGAAAACTGATCTGGGAGGCTACCAAGAGGCCTATAGCAACATTAAAGTTGCTGCAGGAATATCTGCCAAGTACTGGCTGTGTGGTACCTGTGACAACAATCTCCTGTATACTTCATATGTCTAGGCTAGGGGGTAGAATGGCAAAAGGAAAGCCTTTTCTTACGAAGAAAAACATGCAAGCCAGGCTAAATTTTGCAAAAAACACATCTAAAGTCTCCCAAAAGCATGTGGGAAAAGGTGTTATGGTCTGATGAAATCAAGGTTGAACTTTTTGGCCATAATTCCAAAAGATATATTTGGCGCAAAAACAACACTGCACATCACCAAAGAACACCATACCCACAGTGAAGCATGGTGGTGGCAGCATCATGCTTTGGGGCTGTTTTTCTTCAGCTGGAACTGAGGCCTTAGTTAAGCTAGAGGGAATTGTGAACAGTTCCAAATACCAGTCAATATTGGCACAAAACCTTCAGGCTTCTGCTAGAAAGCTGAACATGAAGAGGAACTTCATCTTTCAGCATGACAACGACCCAAAGCATACATCCAAATCAACATAGGAATGGCTTCACCAGAAGAAGATTAAAGTTTTTGAATGGCCCAGACCTGAATCTGTTTGGAAATCTGTGGGGTGATCTTGAAGAGGGCTGTGCACAGGAGATGCCCTCGCAATCTGACAGATTTGGAGTGTTTTTAAAGAAGAGTGGGCAAATCTTGCCAAGTCAAAATGTGCCATTCTGATAGATTCATACCCAAAAAGACTGAGTGCTGTAATAAAATCAAAAGGTGCTTCAACAAAGTATTAGTTTAAGGGTGTGCACACTTATGCAACCATATTATTATTATTATTTTTTATTTATATTTTTTTCTTCTTCCCTCTACCTAAAAGATTTCAGTTTGTTTTTCAATTGAGTGGTACAGTTTATAGTTAACATTAAAGGTGGAAAAAGTTCTGAAATGATTTATCTTTGTCTCATTTTTTTACATCACAGAAACCTGACATTTTAATAGGGGTGTGTAGACTTTATATATCCACTGTAAATACACACATTTGTATGTAAATCTGTAGTCTGTTAAGCTGCTTAGATGAACACATACAATATATGTAACATGACAGCATGTAAACATATGGCGAGAGGGGTCAGTGAAAATGTTGATTTTATATAAGACATTTCTTACAGTATTTTAATGTACAATTACAAAACACTTCCTGTATAATATGTTTGCAGTTATATATTTCTTAGAATTTTAAAATAAAGTTTGAGCCTTCACCGTCATTTGTGTACCATCATATGTGTATATGCAGAATTTAAAGTGTAACTGTCATTCTTTTTTTTTTTTTTGTAATGTGTAGTAGCATTGATACTGACAATTTTTGTTATATACTTTAAATACTGAAATTGTACAGCCTCTCTCCACATTTATATACTGCATATACAGTACATATTATACAGCATATACAGTACATATTATTAAAGCGCCATTCATTCCATGCCCACAAGGGATTACAATCTACAAGGGATGGGAGAAGGATACTGTAGGCTAGGGTAAAGCTGGTGTGGGTTTTGCTCTGGTAGACAGGCTAGCAGATGCAGTAAAGAGGCAATCACAAAGTCTTTAACTTAAACAGTTCAGTTTATATTCACACATAAGGAAACACAAAATGACCATTCACAGTCTTGGTGTTGGTTCACACCATGCAATGTCCATAGAACAAAATCTTCACCTGATTAGTAGTTTTCCCCCAGCCGTCCACAGCAGGCTTTAGGTGCCTGTTTTCCAGCATGCGGCTTTCAAGCCTTTAGCATGGCACCAATTCCCAGATCCCAAAACAGAGTCTCCACAGCTTCTCTGTCAGTTGGAGGATCATCCACACCCAGCTGAGACTGCTGGCTGGGTTTTTATATACAGTACAGACCAAAAGTTTGGACACACCTTCTCATTCAAATAGTTTTCTTTATTTTCATGACTATGAAAATTGTAGATTCACACTGAAGGCATCAAAACTATGAATTAACGCATGTGGAATTATATACTTATCAAAAAGTATTAAACAACTGAAAATATGTAATATTCTAGGTTCTTCAAAGCAGCCACCTTTTGCTTTGATTACTGCTTTGCACACTCTTGGCATTCTCTTGATGAGCTTCAAGAGGTAGTCACCTGAAATGGTTTTCACTTCACAGGTGTGCCCTGTCAGGTTTAATAAGTGGGATTTCTTGCCTTATAAATGGGGTTGGGACCATCAGTTGCGTTGTGGAGAAGTCAGGTGGATACACAGCTGATAGTCCTACTGAATAGACTGTTAAAATTTGTATTATGGCAATAAAAAAGCAGCTAAGTAAAGAAAAATGAGTGGCCATCATGCTTTAAGAAATGAAGGTCAGTCAGTCCGAAAAATTGGGAAAACGTTGAAAGTGTCCCCAAGTGCAGTCACAAAAGCCATCAAGCGCTACAAAGAAACTGGCTCACATGCGGACCGCCCCAGGAAAGGAAGACCAAGAGTCACCTCTGCTGCGGAGGATAAGTTTACCCGAGTCACCAGCCTCAGAAATTGCAGGTTAACAGCAGTCAGATTAGAGACCAGGTCAATGCCACACAGAGTTCTAGCAGCAGACACATCTCTAGAACAACTGTTAAGAGGAGACTGTGTGAATCAGGCCTTCATGGTAAAATATCTGCTAGGAAACCACTGCTAAGGACAGGCAACAAGCAGATGAGACTTGTTTGGGCTAAAGAACACAAGGAATGGACATTAGACCAGTGGAAATCTGTGCTTTGGTCTGATGAGTCCAAATTTGAGATCTTTGGTTCCAACCACCGTGTCTTTGTGCGACGCAGAAAAGGTGAACGGATGGACTCTACATGCCTGGTTCCCACCGTGAAGCATGGAGGAGGAGGTGTGATGGTGTGGGGGTGCTTTGCTGGTGACACTGTTGGGGATTTATTCAAAATTGAAGGCATACTGAACCAGCATGGCTACCACAGCATCTTGCAGCAGCATGCTATTCTATCCAGTTTGCGTTTAGTTGGACCATCATTTATTTTTCAACAGGACAATGACCCCAGACACACCTCCAGGCTGTGTAAGGGCTATTTGACCATGAAGGAGAGTGATGGGGTGCTGCGCCAGATGACCTGGCCTCCACAGGCACCGGACCTGAACCCAATCGAGAGGGTTTGGGGTGAGCTGGACCGCAGAGTGAAGGCAAAAGGGCCAACAAGTGCTAAGCATCTCTGGGAACTCCTTCAAGACTGTTGGAAGACCATTTCAGGTGACTACCTCTTGAAGCTCATCAAGAGAATGCCAAGAGTGTGCAAAGCAGAATCAAAGCAAAAGGTGGCTACTTTGAGAACCTAGAATATGACATATTTTCAGTTGTTTCATACTTTTTTGATAAGTATATAATTCCA
This sequence comes from Bufo gargarizans, assembly GCF_014858855.1. NCBI lineage: Eukaryota > Metazoa > Chordata > Amphibia > Anura > Bufonidae > Bufo > Bufo gargarizans. The sequence continues at coordinate 311,723,654 of NC_058081.1, forward strand.
CATGTGTTAATTCATAGTTTTGATGCCTTCAGTGTGAATCTACAATTTTCATAGTCATGAAATTAAAGAAAACTCTTTGAATGAGAAGGTGTGTCCAAACTTTTGGTCTGTACTGTAGGTCATAAAGACCCGACCTGGAGCGTGGGGAGAAGCCACCCACCCATCACTTTGGCTACTCTCAGTAAGAGCCCGCCCGGATCGGCTTTACAGCCATACTAACAACAACCAGTGTCCATCAGCACTAGCTGCCGCTGACACTTAAAACTACCGTCTCTTACCTCACCGAGGCTAGGAACCTCAGTGACACATACCTTTCATCAATGACGGACCCTTACGCCTTCCTACATACCTCCTCCCTTTGTTCAAGCCTGAAGGGGTGAACACCTGCCAGACAGTTTACCCGGGACACAGCATTTGCGTTTCCCTGTAACCTACCTGCCCTATGTTCCACGAAAAATTTAAAGTAATGACAAGAACCACCTGGTGACCCGAGCATTCCTCTCTTTGGCCTGGCTCATCCACTTGAGAGGGGAGTGGTCGGTCACCAGACGGAACGTTCTCCCCAACAGATAACAGCAGAGAGACTCGAGTGCCCATTTGATGACCAGGCACTCTCTCTCCACTATACTGTGCCTAGTCTCGGCTGGGATAAGCTTTTGGCTCAGGAAAACAACGGGATGTTCCTCCCCATTGATGTCCTTAGAGAGTACAGCTCCAAGGCCTACCTCAGAGGCATTGGTCTGTACCACAAACTCCCTCTTTAAGTCCAGCGTCACCAATACCGGGGACCCACACAGGGCAGACTTCAAAGCAGAGAAAGCCTTTTCCGCCTGCTCATTCCACTGAACCATCACTGAATTTCGTCCCTTCAAAGGGCCTGTCAATGGTGCGGCGACTGTAGCAAAATTAGGGACAAACGTCATATAGTACCCCACCATATCCAGGAACGACTTTGCTTGACGAGTAGTGGCAGGTTGGGGCTAATTAGCATTTGAAACGTGGCGGGAACTCCATGTAGACCAAAGGGTAATACCTTGTACTGATACAGGCCGTCTGACGTGATGAAAGCCATTTTTTCCTTGGCAGCCTCCGTCAAGGGTACCTGCCAGTACCCTTTGGTGAGGTCCAACACAGGAAAATACCAGGTTTGGCCCAACTTCTCAATAAGCTCATCCACTCGGGGCATGGGATATGCATCAAACTTGGACACCTAGCTGGAGCATTAGCTGCACTTCCTCCACGATGCCTTGTCGCTGAGCCTCGGGTACTGTGGCAGCCGCTTCCCTTGCTTTAGACAAAGGGGCCGAAACTGCTTCCCCTAGGAACCCTGGTCGTGGGCTGTCTTCCGTACATGTTTCCCTATCTTTCCATTGTTTGAGCAGATTCACATGGTACACCTGCTCCAGCTTTCGCCTCCCTGGCTGGCGTACCATGTAATATACAGTACAGACCAAATGTTTGGACACACCTTCTCATTCAAAGAGTTTTCTTTATTTTCATGACTATGAAAATTGTAGATTCACACTGAAGGCATCAAAACTATGAATTAACACATGTGGAATTATACACTACGTGCAGAATTATTAGGCAAATGAGTATTTTGACCACATCATCCTCTTTATGCATGTTGTCTTACTCCAAGCTGTATAGGCTCGAAAGCCTACTACCAATTAAGCATATTAGGTGATGTGCATCTCTGTAATGAGAAGGGGTGTGGTCTAATGACATCAACACCCTATATCAGGTGTGCATAATTATTAGGCAACTTCCTTTCCTTTGGCAAAATGGGTCAAAAGAAGGACTTGACAGGCTCAGAAAAGTCAAAAATAGTGAGATATCTTGCAGAGGGATGCAGCACTCTTAAAATTGCAAAGCTTCTGAAGCGTGATCATCGAACAATCAAGCGTTTCATTCAAAATAGTCAACAGGGTCGCAAGAAGCGTGTGGAAAAACCAAGGCGCAAAATAACTGCCCATGAACTGAGAAAAGTCAAGCATGCAGCTGCCAAGATGCCACTTGCCACCAGTTTGGCCATATTTCAGAGCTGCAACATCACTGGAGTGCCCAAAAGCACAAGGTGTGCAATACTCAGAGACATGGCCAAGGTAAGAAAGGCTGAAAGACGACCACCACTGAACAAGACACACAAGCTGAAACGTCAAGACTGGGCCAAGAAATATCTCAAGACTGATTTTTCTAAGGTTTTATGGACTGATGAAATGAGAGTGAGTCTTGATGGGCCAGATGACTGGATTGGTAAAGGGCAGAGAGCTCCAGTCCGACTCAGATGCCAGCAAGGTGGAGGTGGAGTACTGGTTTGGGCTGGTATCATCAAAGATGAGCTTGTGGGGCCTTTTTGGGTTGAGGATGGAGTCAAGCTCAACTCCCAGTCCTACTGCCAGTTTCTGGAAGACACCTTCTTCAAGCAGTGGTACAGGAAGAAGTCTGCAAGGTAAGAAAAACATGATTTTCATACAGGACAATGCTCCATCACACGCGTCCAAGTACTCCACAACGTGGCTGGCAAGAAAGGGTATAAAAGAAGAAAATTTAATGACATGGCCTCCTTGTTGACCTGATCTGAACCCCATTGAGAACCTGTGGTCCATCATCAAATGTGAGATTTACAAGGAGGGAAAACCGTACACCTCTCTGAACAGTGTCTGGGAGGCTGTGGTTGCTGCTGCACGCAATGTTGATGGTGAACAGATCAAAACACTGACAGAATCCATGGATGGCAGGCTTTTGAGTGTCCTTGCAAAGAAAGGTGGCTATATTGGTCACTGATTTGTTTTTGTTTTGTTTTTGAATGTCAGAAATGTATATTTGTGAATGTTCAGATGTTATATTGGTTTCACTGGTAAAAATAAATAATTGAAATGGGTATATATTTGTTTTTTGTTAAGTTGCCTAATAATTATGTACAGTAATAGTCACCTGCACACACAGATATCCCCCTAAAATAGCTAAAACTAAAAACAAACTAAAAACTACTTCCAAAAATATTCAGCTTTGATATTAATGAGTTTTTTGGGTTCATTGAGAACATGGTTGTTGTTCAATAATAAAATTAATCCTCAAAAATACAACTTGCCTAATAATTCTGCACTCCCTGTATACATAACAAAAAAGTGTGAAACAACAGAAAATATGTCATATTCTAGGTTCTTCAAAGTAGCCACATTTTGCTTTGATTACTGCTTTGCACACTCTTGGCATTCTCTTGATGAGCTTCAAGAGGTAGTCACCTGAAATGGTTTTCACTTCACAGGTGTGCCCTGTCAGGTTTAATAAGTGGGATTTCTTGCCTTAAAAATGGGGTTGGGACCATCAGTTGGGTTGTGGAGAAGTCAGGTGGATACACAGCTGATAGTCCTACTGAATAGACTGTTAGAATTTGTATTATGGCAAGAAAAAAGCAGTTAAGTAAAGAAAAACGGGTGGCCATCATTACTTTAGGAAATTAAGGTCAGTCAGTCTGAAAAATTGGGAAAACTTTAAAAGTGTCCCCAAGTGCAGTCACAAAAACCATCAAGCGCTACAAAGAAACTGTTCATAGGACAAAATCTTCACCTGGTTCACTGATCATGGAGGTATAGTGGCTGCAGAGTTGCTGTAGGTTGTCTGAGTTTTCAGGTTTCTTTTTAAGGTTTCTACGGCAGGTAGAGCAATTGATATGTTGGGGTAGAGAGTTCCAGAGTATGGCGGCTGCACAGGAGAAATCTTGGAGGCGATTGTGGGAAGAGGAGAGTAGAGAAGGAGGCTTAGTAAGGATCCGAAATTGTGTGTAGGAAGGTATCGGGATATCAGGTCACAGATGTATGGAGGGGACAGGTTATGGATGGCCTTGTATGTCATAGTAAGTGTTTGCACTGGATTTTCTGGGCAACTTGGAGCTAGTGAAGGGGTTTGCAGAGAGAAGAGACAGGAGAGTATCGGGGGGAGAGGTGGATTAGTTGCATGCCAGAGTTGAAGATAGATTTGAGGGGTTCGAGAGTGCTAGATGCACACTCTGGATTGAGGATCTGAGAGATATTTTTGAGTTGGAGGCAACAGGAGGTAGAAAGGGTTTGGATGTGTGGTTTGAGGGACAGAGCAGAATCAATGGTTATCCCAACACAGCGGACTTGGTTAACCTGGGAGAGTGTGCAGCCATTGATTGTGAAAGATAGGTCTGATGAGGGGGCTAAGTGAGATGGGATAAAAATGATAAATTCTGTTTTATCCATGTTAAGTTTTAGAAAGCAAGAGGAGAAGAAGGAGGCTATAGAGGATGAGCATTGTGGGATTCTGGATAGTAGGGTGGTGATATCTGGACCAGAGAGGTTAATTTTATGTCATCATCAAGCTGTCCCAGGCCGAAGGTGTAGATTGAGAATAGCAGAGGTCCTAGGACAGAACCTTGAGGGACACCGACAGAGAGAGGAAAAGGCGAGGAGGTGTTGTGTGAGTGGAAGACACTAAGGGGGTCATTTATTATCAGATATACGTAAATTGTTGGCGTATATCTGGTACAATCTGTGACTCTTCCCCGCTTACGCCATGTCTAAAAAAGGGTGTGTGGGTGGGGAAGGGGGCAGGCTGACAGGCCCATCTCATTTATCATTTTCTAAGCCTCTTTTAGGCGTAGAAAATGGTCTAAATCTATGCCAGCAAGCTGGTGTACTTTTAGACAGGAGAAGGATACGCCGAAGTTATGTAATTGCCGGCGCCTCTGCATAACAGGCGCAGCCACTGCCAGTGCAAAGAGATATTTAGACGCAGGTCTTAAAAAATGACCCCCTAAATGTTCATTCTGTAACGTATGATGTGATCCCGGAGAGGGCCAAGTTCGTGATACCAAGAGATGCAAGAGTTTGTAGCAGAAGAGAGTGGTCAGCTGTGTCAAAGGCAGAGGATGGGTCAAGGAGGAGGACAGAGTAATGGCATTTGGCTATTACTCTGTCCATATATATATATATATGTATAAATATACAGGGAGTGCAGAATTATTAGGCAAGTTGTATTTTTGAGGATTAATTTTATTATTGAACAACAACCATGTTGTCAATGAACCCCAAAAACTCATTAATATCAAAGCTGAATATTTTTGGAAGTAGTTTTTAGTTTGTTTTTAGTTTTAGCTATTTTAGGGGGATATCTGTGTGTGCAGGTGACTATTACTGTGCATAATTATTAGGCAACTTAACAAAAAACAAATATATACCCATTTCAATTATTTATTTTTACCAGTGAAACCAATATAACATCTCAACATTCACAAATATATATTTCTGACATTCAAAAACAAAACAAAAACAAATCAGTGACCAATATAGCCACCTTTCTTTGCAAGGACACTCAAAAGCTTGCCATCCATGGATTCTGTCAGTGTTTTGATCTGTTCACCATCAACATTGCGTGCAGCAGCAACCACAGCCTCCCAGACACTGTTCAGAGAGGTGTACTGTTTTCCCTCCTTGTAAATCTCACATTTGATGATGGACCACAGGTTCTCAATGGGGTTCAGATCAGGTCAACAAGGAGGCCATGTCATTAGTTTTTCTTCTTTTATACCCTTTCTTGCCAGCCACGCTGTGGAGTACTTGGACGCGTGTGATGGAGCATTGTCCTGCATGAAAATCATGTTTTTCTTGAAGGATGTAGACTTCTTCCTGTACCACTGCTTGAAGAAGGTGTCTTCCAGAAACTGGCAGTAGGACTGGGAGTTGAGCTTGACTCCATCCTCAACCCGAAAAGGCCCCACAAGCTCATCTTTGATGATACCAGCCCAAACCAGTACTCCACCTCCACCTTGCTGGCGTCTGAGTCGGACTGGAGCTCTCTGCCCTTTACCAATCCAGCCACGGGCCCATCCATCTGGCCCATCAAGACTCACTCTCATTTCATCAGTCCATAACACCTTAGAAAAATCGGTCTTGAGATATTTCTTGGCCCAGTCTTGACGTTTCAGCTTGTGTGTCTTGTTCAGTGGTGGTCGTCTTTCAGCCTTTCTTACCTTGGCCATGTCTCTGTGTATTGCACACCCTGTGCTTTTAGGCACTCCAGTGATGTTGCAGCTCTGAAATATGGCCAAACTGGTGGCAAGTGGCATCTTGGCAGCTGCACGTTTGACTTTTCTCAGTTCATGGGCAGTTATTTTGCGCCTTGGTTTTTCCATACGCTTCTTGCAACCCTGTTGACTATTTTGAATGAAACGCTTGATTGTTCGATGATCACGCTTCAGAAGCTTTGCAATTTTAAGAGTGCTGCATCCCTCTGCAAGATATCTCACTATTTTTGACTTTTCTGAGCCTGTCAAGTCCTTCTTTTGACCCATTTTGCCAAAGGAAAGGAAGTTGCCTAATAATTATGCACACCTGATATAGGGTGTTGATGTCATTAGACCACACCCCTTCTCATTACAGAGATGCACATCACCTAATATGCTTAATTGGTAGTAGGCTTTCGAGCCTATACAGCTTGGAGTAAGACAACATGCATAAAGAGGATGATGTGGTCAAAATACTCATTTGCCTAATAATTCTGCACTCCCTGTATATAAATATATATATAGAGAGAGAGAGAGAGAGAGAGAGAGGGCAGCAGCAGTCAGTGTGGAGCTTGAACACAGGGATCTTTAAGGCACAAAATAAGCCACTTTAGAGCTATTTTTCTAATCAAAATTTACAATTTCAGTAATTAAAGTATATTACAAAAATAGTCAGTATCACTACCCCTACACATTACAAAAAAATAATAATGACAGTTACACTTTAAATGGATTAATGACAAAATCTCCATGAAATGTCATGTCTGAAATGTACTGCATCTATGCCCAGTGGACATAACAGATAAGCATAGACATGCAGTGTACATTTGACATCGCTTATACAAGGGAAACCATAAGACTGGGCAGATTGATATCCACCTACCATCAGACAGTTCCTATTAGAGTAACGCTGTTTCTCCCAAGAAAGAAAAAATGTTTTCTAATCCCTGACAACCCTTTTTATGTTTTCTGTTTAGGATAATTAAAAAAATGTTTATGTTTCATAATTGCTATTTATCAAATACTGATAATGGAAGACATATTCACACGGCGGTTTATTTTGGCGGCCACCATGTGGTGTCTGCTTATCATTGTTTTCAGTAGGAGACAGTTCTGCAGTTAACATGACCAGTGGTTTAAAGCCACTACCGCGCCAAGAAAGAACATGTCATGTGTCTTCTTTGAACACTGTAGGGACCAAGCATGTGTATGGTCGCAGTTCAGCACCATTCAATGAAGCTATTCTGCACACAGGTCCACAGCATTCAAAGTGTGCAACTGAGGCAGAAACCACAGTGAATTCTGCTGTGGAATATGTGGTGTATTTCGACAGCGTCAAAATCTGCAGTGTGAAAGTACCCTAAGATATATTCATGATGAGTAAAATGTCTGTCATGTTGCTTAGTCAGTTGCATGCACCAACACCTGCATTGCCATGGCATTATACTTTGCCGCCTTTACAAGAATCCTGCTTTGCACCTCCAAAACCCACTGACACCAAAGGCACTCCGAACCACCAGCAGGCTGGAGAGCCCCCGAACCCAGAGTGTGCCCCAAGGGGAGGAAAGGATGCACCACTCCCATCACTGCAAAGCTCTGGGAGTGTCAGAGTGAGGACTGCCATAGTAAATACTACTGCCACCATCCGGCCCACCAATGCCACTCCCCTCCTCTTGCACTCACCTCTCGGGCTCATTGCAGTTATACCCATCTCAGACATTGGTGGCATATTGCTAAGATATGACAGCATTGTCAGATAGGTTTAGATACCATCTCTGGGACCTGCTCCTATCACCTCAACAGGCCCTTGAAGTGAATGAGAGCACACCATCTATGTGCTGCATGCTACCCATTCACCTCTATGGGAGGTCCAAAAATAGCCAGGCGAGTACACTTGGTTATTTTTGAAAGTACCATAGTGGTGAATAAAGAGCACACTGCGCATGTACAGATGCCTCTCAATTCACTGCTTTGGGAAAGCAGAAAATATCAGAGCCAGCTTTTGGCTATATTCAGAACCCAGAGCGGTGAATGGAGGTTGGCCTTTCTTGCGAAGTGCACTCTCCTTCACACAGGGTGGCCCGCACCTATCTCACATTGGTGACATATTCTTGTGAGATGCCAGCAATGTCTGAGATGGAAATCTGCAACAACAGTGGTCCGCAAGGGGTCCCTTTAAGATGAGATATGTGTTTCATAGAAACATAGAATGTGTCGGCAGATAAGAACCATTTGGCCCATCTAGTCTGCCCAATATACTGAATACTATGACTAGCCCCTGGCCCTATCTTAGATGAAGGATGGCCTTATGCCTATCCCATGCATGCTTAAACTCCTTCACTGTATTTGCAGCTACCACTTCTGCAGGAAGGCTATTCCATGCATCCACTACTCTCTCAGTAAAGTAATACTTCCTGATATTACTTTTAAACCTTTGCCCCTCTAATTTAAAACTATGTCCTCTTGTATCAGTTTTTCTTCTTTTAAATATTCTCTCCTCTTTTACCTTGTTGATTCCCTTTATGTATTTAAAAGTTTCTATCATATCTGCTCTGTCTTGTCTTTCTTCCAAGCTATACATGTTAAGGTCCTTTAATCTTTAATCATTTTGTGATGCCAGTTGCAATGAAGCAACAACAGGAGTCCCTTTAAGAAATGGTGTTGGTACCCAGGTATAGGAATGGCCGGGTGATATAGGGTGGCCTATAATGTCCCTTAATGTTTTGTGCACGTGTCACGGTGCTCGTACCTGGATACACTGGATCCCCAGGCGTTGGCTTTGAAACAGACAACTAGGGTGAACAATTGAGGGATTTGAAGAAATATTTGAGTCCAGACCTTGTGATGAATTTCAATGGCAGCTTTACTTTGCATAAACGTTTCTCCAAATGGTTTAAAGACTTTATCTTGGTTCCAGCAGGCTTTAGCATTAACTCTGGCAGGCAAACAATGTCAACTCTGCTATATCTGTTTCTCTTTGGCTCTGCTGTACTAACAGACTTAAATTGAATCTCTGCTTCTGCAGGATGCTGCAACTTCTCTCTGTAATCTGACTCTGGATTATGCCAGGAAATAGGTTAGAATCCTGGCAGCTCCAACATGGAGTCTCAACCAGAACACACCAGAACTCCCTACCTCTTTCTGGTGGCAAACAGGACTGGCCCACTTATGACCAAGAAACTAGTGGAGAATTAAATGGTGAGTTCCATTCTCTCTAAGTGTCGCTCTGCCACAGTTGCTGCAACCTGCTGGTGAACCAGGCACATAGCATGAACAATTACATAGCATTATTATAAATGCACAGTGTCTAGGGACCTGGAAATAAATGCATAAGATAACATTATATTAGCATTCAGATAGAAGCAGGGCGTAGGAGTGGTAATGCCACTCGGCGGCATTACAAATCCTCTTTTAACTGCTTGCATTTAGGTCCACAAATGTACAGAACATGGCATCAAGAAGTTAAACCAGAGACCTAGAGAAAATGGCTATGTATATTGTAATTTGGAAATCCATCTATCCTACGTGTTTATACGTTACCTGATGAAAAAGATGAGGATGCAGTATAATAAAAGTTCAATTGAGTCGAAGCAACGTACTCTGGCACCTCCCAAAGCAAACCATTACTGTGAAAAAAGATGTTCTCCATGTGTGATTCTAAATACTTTGGATGAAATGTGCCACTTACACCATCATATTTATGTACAGCTGTTGCTCAGGAAATTCGGAATATAACAGTAAAGAACCGTGTTTGTTTCTAAGTACATATTTTAGCAGCTGCTCCCAAAGCATAACAGGAAAGCTGTTTCCAGTCATTGCATAGGTTACTCCTCTGCGCATATGCTAATTCTTGCTGGGTATTGTGGATGCGAAGATGTTAAAATGGCATTAATTCTAATTCATATATTGGCTTTGGTTTGGTACTTTACACACACACACCTGCTGATTCCAGCTCAGCTGTGGACTTTCATTCCTATTGAATCACCACACCAAATAAGCCCTAAGAAAATGCAACATCTGTTTTCCTTACAATGATGACTTTTTTGCCATAAATTATTATAGACTGTGAGAGAAAAGCACAAAGTATAAATAAGTTGTACAGAATATAAAAGACAGCCGTGCTGAAATTTTTTTTGTTTGGTAGAAAGTTTTGAAATGCGGCTAAATATTTCTAGTGATAAGTGACCAGGAATTTTAAATGATTCTATTCTCTACCTTCTAAAGCCACCTGCACACGAGTGTAGGTGAACGCACATAATTTCCGTGCGGATTTATGTGCATTTCTACAGCATATCTGCACCAAAATTTCTAAAGGGTGAAATCCACAGCTAAAACCACAAACGTATTTGATCTGTTGCAGATTTGGAAATCTGCAGAGTAGGTCAATTTCCGTACAGAAAAAATTCGATGACATTTGTGTAATCTCATACCCTTTGCTGGTACAGTGCTACACTGCTGTTTTTCTGCACAGGAATCTGCATGGGAAAAAAAACACGTAGTCTGCAATGTGTGCAAGTGGCATAAGGATGCACAAAGCAGTTATAGAATTTAGGCTGCATTCACACGACCGCGGGATGGCAGAGCCATGTTCAAACCTTGGACACGATCAGCTGTGTTTCTGCCCATCAGGATGGGGGCCATAAACTATGGCTCTGGGGGCCGCAGGTTGTGCACCTCTGTTTTCTAGCATATTTAAACCTAACGCTTTTGTCTAGAAATGTTATTCCAATATTTTTTTATACCACCCCCTACCAGAGTGACTGCATTCTTTAGTTTTTTTGTGTCTTTTTACAAAAGTTGCAGTGATAAATCTGGAATGACTCTCATTAACATACCTAACTATGCTCACCCACCAAACCACTTTTGATAAGTGACAGGTGTGCAGTAAAACTGCAAAAAGTAACACATTTTGGCGCAAGACAGCACATGCAAAATTCAAGACTTTTCTATGTGAGAAAATAGACATAGAACAGGGGTAGCGTAACAGGGATATTGGTGGGGGTGGCATAAAACTGCAAAAAGTCACACATTTTGGCACAGGACAGCACATGTGAAATTTGACACTTTTCTACACCAGAAAACAGGCATAGAATGGTAGTGGCGTAACAGGGATAGTGATGGGGGTGGCATAAAACTGCAAAAAGTCACACAATTTAGTGCAGAATATCACATGCAAAATTTTAGACTTTTCTACACTAGAAAACAGGCATAGAACTTTGATACATTAGTCCTTAGGGCTTTGCAAATATTTATGTAACATTTTCAAGTAAAATTACTAATACATTTCTTTGTTGTATTTTTTAATATGTATTAGGTACCTCTACATTGATCATTTATGGCTGATTCATAACATTATTATAGTACAGGGCAGGCCATAAAAAGTAACCCGCCTCCAGCGATAGTATGACAAGATGAACAAGCAAATGGATTGTTTTTTTTTTATTACCCACAAGTCAAAAAAGATGCTGAAAGAGATCCCAACATAATTTGACGTGCCCAAAAATGCATAGACGTGACTGATGACCACTTTCAGCATATTTTATGACTTGTGGGTAATTAAAAGAAAAAACAATCTACTTGCGTGTTCATCTGGTCATAATATAGTTGGAGGCGGGCTACTTTTTCATGGGCCACCCTGTAGTAGTAGTATTCACAATGCCTCATTTTCATAGTGCATTGGAATGCTTAAATGAGACCAAACAATATAGAGTATTTCAGTTTTTTGCTTCAAAGACAAGAATATTTCAGAGAAGGAGAAGAAATGAAAAGACACTTGAGAACTGCTTGATATCATCTTTCTTTTATTTATGTTTTACCTTCTTTTGAGTCAATAGGAGGTAGCAAAGTTTACCAATAGCCCTTCCCTTCATCTACATCCTCCCCCATCCCTTGGTTGAACTTGACAGGCATTAGGTATAGGTTAATAGATTTCTCTGGGTGCTATATTCAGGATCTTCGTAACGTATCCCAATTACGATTGGGTATATAAACCCAAACATGTCATTTCTACAGACTGAATTCAAACAATTGCATTATATTTGTCTGGTTATGTCAAGCTTGTGTTTGGCTGAACTATACCTTGTACAGGAAAAAAAAAAATTCCTTTAATAGAAGAGACTTCTTTGAAAGGTTTTCTGAATATACACACATGGACAAAATTGTTGGTACCCTTCTGTTAAAGAAAGAAAAACCCACAATGGTCACTGGAATAACTTTGACAAATACAATAATGAAAATTTACTGAAAATCAGCTAATGAAAATCAGGCATTTCTTTTTTATTGTGGTTCAAAAGAATAATAATAATTTAAAAAAAAAAGTTAATGAAACTGGACAAAATTCATGGCACCCGTTAACTTAATATTTTGTTGCAATCAAGCAATTTCTGTAACTCTCAATGAGACTTCTGCACCTGTCCACCGGTATTTTGACCCACTCCTTGTGAGCAAACTACTCCAGCTGTCTCAGGTTTAAAGGGTGCCTTCTACAGACTGCATATTTCAGCTCTTTCCACAGATGTTCAATAGGATTTAGATCAGGGCTCTTAGAAGGCCACTTCAGAATAGCCAAAAAGCTCCAATTTTATGTCATCTGTCCAAAGAGAATTCTCAAAGAAGCTTTGTGGCTTGTCAATGTGCATTTTTGCATTTTCCAGTCTCACGTTTTTATGATATGTTTCAACTCTTTTCTCCTTAGTCGTCTACCATTAAGACCATTTTAGCTAAGACAGCTCGGATGGTATAAAATGACACTGATGTACCTGGAACTTGTAGTTCATCTCTAAACTCTTTGGAAGTTGTTCTGGGCACTTTGGCTACCATTCTTATTATCCTTCTCTTCCATTTGTTATCAATGTTGCTCTTGCGGCCACTTCAATGGCTACAGTCCCATAGACCTTAAACTTCTGAATAATGTAGTAACAAGAACATCAAGTTGTTTGGAGATGGTCTTATAACTTTTACCTTTAACATGTTTGTCTATAATTTTCTTATATCCTGAGATAACTATCTACTTAGCTTTCTTTGGTCTATGTTCAGTGTGGTACAAACCAAGATATTAAATAAAACGTAGTGACTACAAGACACACCTTAGTTGAATATGCCCCTATGGTCAAATTATTTTCAATCTTTTCTAGGGGTACCATCATTTTTGTCCAGGCCAGTTTCATTACTTAGTTTTTTTTTAATTATACTGTTGAACTACAATTCAAAAGCAATGTCTGATTTTCATTAGCTGATTTTCAGCAAATTTCTATTTATTATTATTTTTGTCAGTTTTGAGTTATTTCAGTGACCATTATGGGTTTTTCTTTCTTTAACGGAAGGGTATCAACAATTGTGTCCACATGTGTATGTGATGAGTGGAGACAAGATAGGGTAGAACAGTTTGTTGTTTCAGCAGGGACCAGACCACTAAAGAATTCTGCAGCACCTACAGACACCATACCATCAAAGGATTGAGTTTTCAGGGACACTGTGAGTGTGAAGGTATAAGGACTGATTCTAACTCATGTTAAAATGGAGTGAAATGTGTCTTTAGGAGCATTCTTTAGATTCTTTCGGGGCATGTATAAGCATTCTTTTTTTAGGCACAGGGAGGTTGTATAAATCCTAAATAAATCTTTCCTATAACTGAAGTATTTTACTATTAGGAATGTGTCTGTTATTTTTGGCTATATCCATCTGTGTGAATCAATTCATACCACATTTCTAGAGTTTACCTGGTGTACTTCTGTGATATCGTTCCATAATAACAATGAAGAGAATGTGTATGTATATACATATATCTTTAGAGTAGCCTAATGGAATTCCCTATGGTGTTCTTTCAGAAAACGAAATGCTCCCTTATTTGTATGAAACATAAAGCAAAATAGTTTAGGTTGTGCTGCTCCCAGCTGATGTTGACATCCTGGTAAGATGGATAGATAATAGATACACAGACAGACACACACACACATACAGACAATAAAGAACAGGGCCTTGTTCACTGTGCACAGTTTGATCCATTTTGTTAAATCCAAACATCTGAATAAATAATAATGATAATAATGATACTGATTAGAAATTAGCGAATTTCTCAAAAATTAAATTTGGTCGGTTCTTTTCCAAAAAGATTTGATTCGATCTAAATTAATTTGTGGCGAATGGTGTTAAAAAACAGGCTCCAGAGAGCCTGTATAGGGGTGTAGAACACTGTGCCTTGCATCAACACACATAGTGAGTCTGCTCTGGTAATGAAAAAATACTGTGAGTCAGTATGACACACAGATGTAGCGTCAGGTATAAAGAACTGTGCAGAGGCCCTACTATAGCATGAAAGAGCGCACTTCTATTACACCGTCGTCAGCTGATTCCACATAGATGTCTACAGAACCTGTTCTATTAAACGCTTATACAAATAGAGTTCCCCTGACAGAGTGGAGAGGGTGTCAGCAGTAAATTTGTGCTGAAGTCACAGATTATTTTGCCCTTCCTCTGATCTGCCAGCGCAATAACCCCTCAAAAAACGGATCCTGTCTGTTGAGCATCCGCCTTCACTCAGTCAGCATTTGGTCAGTAATCTATTAATATTGCTAATGCAAAAAAAAAAAAAACTTGAGTGGATCCAAAGCAGAAATGACACGTGAATGGAATATTTGCATGCCTTCTGTATTTTGTACTCACTCCTGCTTTTGGCTACCAAGTCATAAGCCAATTCTGATGGGACCATACAGGCCTTACAGCTGCTACACAGAAAGGATCCGTTGTGTGTCTCATTTTTACTTCCTTTTGACAGATCAGAAGAAGGGTCAAATAAATGATGAAGTCAACCAGGCCACAAAGGCAAAATAGTGGCCCAGTCATGAAGTGGAGAGGGTGGGAACAGAGTGAGAAGTCCACAGAGTGGCCCAATGACATAGTGTGGAGGTGGCAGCAGCATCAGGAGATAACAGAGTGGCAAGGTGACATAGTGTGGAGGTAGCATCAGCATCAGGAGACCACAGAGTGGCACAATGACAAAGTGTTGAGGTGGCAGAGCAGCATAAGAAGGCCATAGACTGGCAAGGTGACATAGTGTTGAGGAAGCAGCAGCATCAGGAGACCACAGAGTAGCAAGATGACATAGTGTGGAGGTGACAGCAACAGCATCAGGAGACCACATAGTGGCAAGATGACATAATAAGGAGGTGGCAGCAGCATCAGAAGACCACAGAGTGAAAAGGTGACGTAGTGTGGAGGTGGCAGCAGCAGCCACATGAGGAGGCCACAATGTAGCACAATGACATAGTGTGGAGGTGGCAGCAGCATGAGGAGGCCACAGACTGGTAAGTGACATAGTGTGGAGGTAGCAGCAGCATCAGGAGACCATAGAGCGGCAAGGTGACATAGTGTGGAGGTGGCAGAAGCATCAGGAGACCACAGAGTGGCAAGGTGACTTAGTGTGGAGGTAGCAGCAGCATAAGGGGACCACATAGTGGCACAATGACAGAGTGTGGAGGTGGCAGCAGCAGCATAAGGAGGCCACAGAGTGGCAAGGTGACATAATGTTGAGGTAGCAGCAGCAGCATCAGGAGGCCACAGAGTGCAAAGGTGACATAGTGTGGAGATGGCAGCAGCATCAGGAGACCACTGAGTGTCAAGGTGACATAGTGTGGAGGTGGAAGCAGCATGAGGAGACCATAGAATGGCAAGGTGACATAGTGTGGAGGTGGTAGCATCATGAAAACCACAGAGTGGCAAGGAGACATAGTGTGGAGGTGGCAGCAGCATCATAAAGAAGCCACAGAGTGGAACAATGACAGAGTTTGGAGGTGGCAGCAGCAGCATGAGGAGGCCATAGACTAGCAAGGTGACATAGTGTGGAAGGTAGCAGCAGCATCAGAAGACCACAGAGATGTGATATAATGTGGAGGTGGCAGCAGCATCAGGATACCACAGAGTAGCAAGGTGACATAGTGTGGAGGTTGCAGCAGCAGCATGAGTAGGGCAGAAACTGGTAAGTGACATAGTGGTGAAGTAGCAGCATCATCAGGAGACCACAGAGTGGCAAGGTGACATTGTGGTCTCCTGATGCTGCTGCCACCTCCACACTATGTCACCTTGCCACTCTGTGGTCTCCTGATGCTGCTGCTACCTCAACACTATGTCACTTACCAGTCTCTGGCCTCCTCATGCTGCTGCTGCCACCTCCACCCTATGTCACCTTGTCACTCTGTGGTCTCCTGATGCTGCTGCCACCTCCACACTGAGTGGCAAAGTGACAGTGGAAAGATGCAATAGTGTGGAGGTATATGAAAGATATAATAAAACAAAAAGGAGTCGGGTGAACAGGGATGTAGGACGGAAAAGGAGGGAAAAGGATATGAGGCGCCAATGGATATTTTCAATAAATGGTAGTGAAAGGTCTAGATGTGATGACTCAAAGGGAATAAGGCAGCTCCCCAAACCATGAAAATCAGTGCATATTAGTGAACTGCTGGAATGATAAGAGATAAGAAAGAAAGGCGGTTATACAGTGCTGTTCCAGGTATATCCTGGGAGCACAGTGGTGGCGCCAGAGAGCCAGACACTGGTCTGCAGTATTCAATTATCGTTCAATGCCAGAGTGGTGAACGAAATTAACTCTTAATAGAGTGGTAAGGTAAAAGTGTACCAGGAAGTGAATAAAAAGTCTCTTAGTGACAAACAAATAGACGGTAGAACATTTGTATTTGTGGTATAAAATCATATATAACAGAGTGTGGAGGTGGCAGGAGCAGTAGCATGAGGAAGCCACAGAGTATCACAATGAGAGAGCGTGGAGGTGGCAGCAGCAGCATGAGGAAGCCTTAAACTAGCAAGGTGACATAGTATCGAGGTAGCAGCAGCATCAGGAGACCACAGAGCGGCAAGTTGACATAGTGTGGAGGTGACAGGAGCATCAGGAGACCACAGAGTAGTAAGGTGACATAGTGTGGAGGTAGCAGCAGCACCAGGAGACCACAGAGTGGCAAGTTGACAGTGTGGAGGTGGCAGCAGCATAAGGAGACCACAGAGTGGCACAATGGCAAAGTGTGGAGGTGGTATCAGCAGCACGAGGAGGCCACAAAGTGGCAAGGTGACATAGTGCTGAGGGAGCAGCAGCATCAGAAGACCACAGAGTGGTAAGGTGACATAGTGTTGAGGTGGCAGCAGAATAAGGAGACCGCAGAGTGGCAAGGTGACATAGTGTGGAGGTGGCAGCAGCATAAGGAGACAACAGAGTGGCACAATGACATAGTTTGGAGGTGGTATCAGCAGCATGAGGAGGCCACAGAGTGGCAAGGTGTCATAGTGTTGTAGTAGAAGCATCAGGAGACCACAGAGTGGTAAGGTGACATAGTGTGGAGTGGCAGCAGAATAAGGAGACCACAGAGTGGCAAGGTGACATAGTGTGGAGGTGGCAGCAGGAGCAGCATGAGGAGACCACAAAATGGCACAATGACAGAGTGTGGAGGTGGCAGCAGCAACATACAGAGACCACAGAGTGGCAAGGTGACATAGTGTGGAGGTGGAAGCAGCAACAGGAGATCAATAAGTGACAAAGTGACATAGTGTGGATGTGGCAGCAACAGCATAAGGAGGCAACAGAAAAGCACAATGACAGAGTGTAGAGTTGGCAGCAGCAGCATGAGGAGGCCACAGACTGCCAGGGTGACATAGTGTGGAGGTGGCAGCAGCATGAGGAGACCACAGAGTGGCAAGGTGACATAGTGTGGAGGTGGCAGTAGCATCAGCAGACCACAGAGTGTCAGGCTTACATAGTATGGGGGTGGCAGCAGCATAAAGAGGCCATAGAGTGGCACAATGACAGAGTGTGGAGGTGGCAGCAGCATGAGGAGGCCACAGACTGGCAAAAAGACAGAGTGTGGAGGTAGCAGCAGCAGCATCATGAGGAGGCCACAGAGTGGCAAGGTGACATAGTGTTTAGGTGGCAGGAGCATCGGGAGAACACAAAGTGGCAAGGTGGCATAGTGTGGAGATGGCAGAAACTACAGGATAACAAGGCCACAGAGTGGCACAATTACAGAGTGTGGAGATAGCAGCAGAAGCATGAGAGGGCCACAGAGTGGCAAGGTAACATACTGTTGAGGTAGCAGCATCAGGAGACCACAGAGTGGCAAGGTTATATAGTGTAGAGGTGGCAGCAGCATCAGGAGACCACAAATTGGCAGGGCGACATAGTGTGGAGGTGGCAGCAGCAGCTGCATAAGGAGGCCACAGAGTGGCACAATGACAGAGTGTGGAAGTGGCAGCAGCAGCATGAGAAGCCCATAGACTGCCAGGGTGACATAGTGTTGAGGTAGCAGCAGCATCAGGAGACCAAAGAGAGTTGTCATATTGTGGAGGTAGCAGCAACAGCAGTATGAGGAGGCCACAGAGTTGCACAATGACACAGTGTGGAAGTGGCATCAGCAACATGAGGTGGCTGCAAAGTGACATAGTGTTGTTGAAGCAGCAGCATTATGAGACCCCAAAGCGGCAAGGTGACATAGTGTGGGGGTGGACAGCAGCATCAGGAGACTATAGAGTGGCAAGGTGACATAGTGTGAAGCTGGCAGCATCAGGAGACCACAGAGTGGCAAGGTGACGTAGTGTGGAGGAGGCAAGAGCATCAGGAGACCACAAAGCGGCAAGGTGACATAGTGTGGAGGTGGCAGTAGAATCAAGAGACAACAGAGTAGAAAGGTGACATAGTGTGGAGGTAGCAGCAGCAGCAGCATCATGAGGAAGCCACAGAGTGAAACAATGACAGAGCGTGGAGGTGGCATCAGCAGCATGAGGAGGCCACAATCTGGCAAAGTGACATAGTGTGGAGGTAGCAGCAGCATAAAGAGACCACAGAGTGGCAAGGTCACATAGTATGGAGGTGGCAGCAGCATCAGGAGACCATAGAGTGGCAAGGTGACATTGTATGGAGGTGGCAGCATCAGGAGACCACAGAGTGGCAAGATGATATAGTGTGGAGGAGGCAGGAGCATCAGGAGACCACAAAGTGGCAAGGTGACATAGTGTGGTGGTGGTAGCAACCGCAGCATTAGGAGACCAGAGAGTGGCACAATAAAAAAGCGTGGAGGTGGCAGCAGCAGCATGAGAAGTCCACAAAGTGGCAAGGTAACATAGTGTAATGTTGAGGTAGCAGCAGCATTAGGAGACCACAGAGTGGCAAAATAACATAGGGTGGAGGTGGCAGCAGCAGCTACATAAGGTGGCCACACAGTGGTACAATGACAGAGTGTGGAGGTGGCAGCAGCAGCATGAGGAAGCCTTAAAACTAGCAGGGTGACATAGTATTGAGGTAGCAACAGCATCAGGAGACCACAGAGAGGTGACATAGTGTGGAGGTTTCAGCAGCATAAGGAGACCACAGAATGGCAAGGTGACAAAGTGTAGAGGTGGTGGCAGCAGCATTTGGAGGCCACAGATTGGCAAGGTGAAATAGTGTTGAGGTAGCAGCAGCATCAGGAGACCCCAGACTGGCAAGGTGACATAGTGTGGAGGTGGCAGCAACATGAGGAGACTAGTGTTGAGGTAGCAGCAGCATCAGGAGACCACAAAGTGGCAAGGTGACATAGTGTGGAGGTGGCAGGAGCATCAGGAGACCACAAAATGGCAAGGTGGCATAGTGTGTAGGTGGCAGCAACTACAGGATGAAGAGGCAACAGCTTGGCACAATTACAGAGTGTGGAGGTGGCAGCAGCAGCATGAGAAGGCCACAGAGTGGCAAGGTAATATACTGTTGAAGTAGCAGCAGCATCAGGAAACCACAAAGTGGCAAGGTGACATAGTGCGGAGGTAGCAGCAGCATCAGGAGACCAAAGAGAGGTGACATAGTGTGGAGGTGGCATCAGCATTAGGAGACCACAGAGTGGGACAATGACATGGTATGAAGGTGGCAGCAGCAGCATGAGGAAGTCACAGACTGCCAGGGTGACATAGTGAGGAGGTGGCAGCAGCATCAGGAGATCACACAGTGGCAAGCTGACATAGTGCGTAGTTGGCAGCAACAGCAAAATGAGGAGGCCACAGAGTGGCACAATGACATGGTATGAAGGTGGCAGCAGCAGCATGAAAAGGACAGAGACTGGCAAGGTGACATAGTGTGGAGGTAGCAGTAATATGAGTAGACCACAGAGTGGCAGGGTGACATGGTGTGGAAGTGGCAGCAGCATCAGGAGATTACAGAGTGGCATGGTGAAATAGTATGGAAGTGGCAGCAGCATAAGGAGACCACAGAGTGGCAAGGTGACATAGTATGGAGGAGGCAGCAGCAGTAGCAGCATGAGGGGGCCACAGAGTGGCACAATGACAGAGTGTGGAGGTGGAAGCAGCAGCGTGAGGAGGCTATAGAGTGGCAATGTGACATAGTGTTGAGGTAGCAGCAGCATCAAGATACCACAGAGTGGCAAGGTGATATAGTGTGGAGGTGGCAGTAGCAGCAGCATGAGGAGGTTACAGAGAAGCAAGGTGAAATAGTGTGGAGGTGGCTGTGACATCAGTAGACGACAGAGTGGCAAAGTGACATTGTGTAGAAGTGGAAACAGCAGCAGCATGAGGAGTCCACAGAGTGGCAAGGTGACATAGTGTGGAGGAGGCAGCAGCAGTAGCAGCATGAGGAGGCCACAGAGTGGCACAATGACAGAGTGTGGAGGTGGCAGCAGCAGCATGAGAAGGCCACAGACTGGCAAGGTGACATAGTGTGGAGGTAGCAGTAGCATCAGGAGACCACAAAGTGGCAAGGTAACATAGTGTGGAGGTGGCAGCAACATCAGGAGAGCACAGACGGTGAGGTGACATAGTGTGGCGTTGGCAGCAGCATGAAGAGGCCACATCGTGGCACAATGACAGTGTGAAGATGGCAGCAGCATGAGTAGGCCACAAAGAGGCAAGGTGACAATGTTTTGAGGTAGCAGCAGCATCATGAGACCACAGAGGGGTAAGATGACTAAGTGTGGAGGGGACGGCAGCAGCATGAGGAAACCACAGAGTGGCAAAATGACAGAGTGTGGAGGTGGCAGCAGCAGCATAAGGAGGCCACAGACTGGCAAGGTGACATAGTGTAGAGGTAGCTGTAGCATCAGGAGATCACAGAGTGCAAGGTGACATAGTCTGGAGGTGGCACCATTAACATGGGGAGGCCGCAAAGTGGCAAGCTGACATAGTGTGGAGGTAGCAGCAGCAGCAGCAGGAAATGACAGAATAGCAAGGTGACATACTGTGGAGGTGTCATCAGCATCAGAAGACCACAGAGTGGCAAGGTAACTTAGTGTGGAGGTGGCAGCAGCAGCATGAAGAGGCCACAGAGTGTCACAATGATATATTGTGGAGGTGGCAGCATGAGGAGGCCACAGACTGGCACAACCACAGAGTGTGGATGTGACAGCAGAGGCATAAGGAGGCCACAGAGTGGCAAGGTGACATAGTGTTGAGGTAGCAGCAGCAGCGTCAGGAGACCACAAAGTGGCAAGGTGACATAGTGTGGAGGTGCCAGGAGCATTGGGAGACCACAAAGTGGCAAGATGGCATAGTGTGGAGGTGGCAGCAACTACAGGATGAGGAGGCCACAGATTGCACAATTACAGAGTGTGGAGATGGCAGCAGCATGAGAAGGCCACAGAGTGGCAAGATAACATACTGTTGAGGTAGTAGCAGCATCAGGAGACCACAAAGTGGCAAGGTGACATAGTGTAGAGGTGGCAGCAGCATGAGGAGACCACAAGTTAGCATGGTGACATAGTGTGGAGGTTGCAGCAGCATAAGGAAGCCACAGAAATATGATGTGGAGGTGGCAGCAGCAGCATGAGGAGGCCACAGACTGGCAAGGTGACATAGTGTGGAGGTAGCTGCAGCATTAGGGGATCACAGAGTGCAAGGTGACATAGTCTGGAAGTGGAACCATCAACATAGGGAGGCCGCAAAGGTGCAAGGTGACATAGTGTGAAGGTAGCAGCAGCATCAGCAGACCACAAAGTGGCAATGTGTCATACTGTGGCGTCAGCAGCATGAGGAGACCAGAGATGGGAAAGGTGACAAAGTGTGGAGTTGGAAGCAGCAGCATGAAAAGGCTACAGACTGGCAAGGTGACACAGTGTGGAGGTAGCAGCAGTATAAGGAGACCACAGAGTGGCAAGGTGACATAGTGTGAAGATGGCAGCATCAGCATGAGGAGGCCACAGGGTCACAAGGTGACATAGTGTTGAGGTAGCAGCAGCATCAAGGGATCACAGACTGGCAAGGTGACATAGTGTGGAGTTAGCAGCAGCAGGAAATGACAGAGTAGCAAGGTGACATACTGTGGGGGTGTTATCAGCATCAGAAGACCACAGAGTGGCAAGGTGACTTAGTGTGGAGGTGGCAGCAGCAGCATGAAGAGGCCACAGAGTGGCACAATGACATATTGTGGAGGTGGCAGCATGAGGAGGCCACAGATTGGCATAATGACAGTGTGGAGGTGGCAGCAGCAGCATGAGGAGACCACAGACTGGCACAACCACAGAGTGTGGAGGTGACAGCAGCAACATAAAGAGGCCATAAATTGGCAAGGTGACATAGTGTGGAGGTGGCAGGAGCATTGGGAGACCACAAAGTAGCAAGATGGCATAGTGTGGAGGTGGCAGCAACTACAGGATGAGGAGGCCAAAGATTGCACAATTACAGAGTGTGGAGATGGCAGCAGCATGAGAATGCCACAGAGTGGCAAGATAACATACTATTGAGGTAGCAGCAGCATCAGGAGACCACAAAGTGGCAAGGTGACAGTGTAGATGTGGCAGCAGCATCAGGAGACCACAAACTAGCATGGCGACATAGTGTGGAGGTGGCAGCAGCATGAGGAAGCCGCAGAGACATGGTGTGGAGGTGGCAGCAGCATGAGGAGGCCACAGACTGGCAAGGTGACATCATGTGGAGGTAGCTGCAGCATTAGGAGATCACAGAGTGCAAGGTGACATAGTCTGGAAATGGAACCATCAACATGGGGAGGCCGCAAAGGTGCAAGGTGACATAGTGTGAAGGTAGCAGCAGCATTAGCAGACCACAGAGTGGCAATGTGTCATACTGTGGTGTCAGCAGCATGAGGAGACAAGAGAGTGGAAAGGTGACAAAGTGTGGAGTTGGAAGCAGCAGCATGAAAAGGCTACAGACTGGCAAGGTGACACAGTGTGGAGGTAGCAGCAGTATAAGGAGGCCACAGAGTCGCAAGGTGACATAGTGTTGAGGTAGCAGCAGCATCAAGGGACCACAGACTGGCAAGGTGACATAGTGTGGAGTTAGCAGCAGCATCAGGAGACCCCAGACTGGCAAGGCGACATAGTATGGAGGTAGGAGCAGCATCAGGAGACCACAGACTGGCAAGGTGACATAGTGTGGAAGTAGCATTAGCATCAGGAGACCACAGAGTGGCAAAATGACATAGTGTGGAGGTGGCAGCAGCATCAGGAGACCACAGAGTGGCAAGGTGACATAGTGTGGAGGTGGCAACAGCATTAGGAGACCACAGATTGGCAAGGAAACATAATGTGGAGGTGGCAGGAGCATGAGTAGGCCACAGAGTGCTAGAATGAAAAAGTGTTGAGGTGGCAGCAGCAGCAGCATGAGAAGTAGCAAGGTGACATAGTGTGGAGGTGGCAGCAGCATGAGTAGGCCACAGAGTGACACAATGACAGTATTTTAAGGTGGCAGCAGCAGCATGAGGAGGCCACAGAGTGGCAAGGTGACATAGTGTTGAGGTAGCAGCAGCATCAAGGGACCACAGACTGGCAAGGTGACATAGTGTGGAGTTAGCAGCAGCAGGAAATGACAGAGTAGCAAGGTGACATACTGTGGAGGTGTTATCAGCATCAGAAGACCACGGAGTGGCAAGGTGACTTAGTGTGGAGGTGGCAGCAGCATCATGAAGAGGCCACAGAGTGGCACAATGACATATTGTGGAGGTGGCAGCATGAGGAGGCCACAGATTGGCATAATGACAGTGTGGAGGTGGCAGCAGCAGCATGAGGAGGCCACAGACTGGCACAACCACAGAGTGTGGAGGTGACAGCAGAAACATAAAGAGGCCTTAAAGTGGCAAGGTGACATAGTGTGGAGGTGGCAGGAGCATTGGGAGACCACAAAGTAGCAAGATGGCATAGTGTGGAGGTGGCAGCAGCATCAGGAGACCACAGAGTGGCAAGGTGACACAGTGTGGAGGTGGCAGCAGCAGCAGCATGAGGAGGCCACAGAATGACACAATGACAGCATTTTAAGGTGGCAGCAGCAGCAGCATGGGAAGGCCACAGAATGTCAAGGTGACATAGTGTTGAGGTAGCAGCAGCATCAGGAGATCACACAGTGACAATGTCACATATTGTGGAGGTGGCAGCAGCATCAGGAGACCACAGAGTGGCAATGCGACTTAGTGTGCAGGTGGAAGCAGCATCAAGAGACCACAGAGTGGCAAGGTGACATAATGTGGGGGTGGAAGCAGCATTAGATGGCCACATGAGTGTGGAGGTGGCAGCAGCATGAAAAGGCCATAAAGTGGCAAGGTGACATAGTGTTGAGGTAGCAGCAGCATCAGGATACCACAGAGTGGCAAGGTGACATAGTGTTGAGGTGGCAGCAGCATGAGGAGACCACAGAGTGGTAATGTGACATAGTGTGGAGTTGACAGCAGCAGCATAATTAGGCCACAGAGTGGCACAATAACAGAGTGTGGAGGTGTAAGCAGCAGCATGAGGAGTCCTCAGACTGGCAAGTTGACATAGTGTGGAGGTAGTAGCAGCATCAGGAGATCACTGAGAAGTGACATGGCAGCAGCAGCATGAGGAGGCCACAGAGTGGCAAGGTGACTAAGTGTTGAGGTAGCAGCAGCATGAGGAGGCCACAGAGTGGCACAATAACAGAGTATGGACGTGGCAGCAGCAGCATGCGTCGGCCACAGACTGGCAAGGTGATATACTGTGGAGGTAGCAGCAGCATCATGAGACCACAAAGTGGCAAGATGACATAGTGTGGAGGTGGCAGCAGCAGCATGAGGAGTCCACAGAGTGGCAAGGTGACATAGTGTTGAGGTAGCATCAGCATGAGGAGGCCACAGAGTGGCACAATTGCAGAGTGTGGAGGTGGCAGCCGCAGCATGAGGAGGCCGCAGACTGTCAAGGTGACAGTGTGGAGGTAGTAGCAGCATCAAGAGACCACGGAGTGGCAAGGGGACACAGTGTAGAGGTGGCGGCAGCAGCATGAGGAGTCCACAGAGTGGCATAATGACAGAGTGTGGAGGTGGCATCAGCAGCAAGAGAAAGCCACAGACTGGCAAGGTGACATAGTATTGAGGTAGCAGCAACATCAGGAGACCACAGAGTAGCAAGATGATATAGTGTGGGAATGGCAGCAGCATCAGGAGACCACAGAGTGGCAAGGTGACATTGTATTGAGGTGGCAGAAGCATCAGGAGATCATATTGTGGCAAGGTGACATAGTGTGGAGGTGGCAGCATCTTTAGGAGACCATAAAGTGGCAAAGTGACATAGTGTTGAGGTAGCAGCAGCATCAGGAGACCACAGAGTGGCAAGATGACATAGTCTGGAGATGGCAGCAGCATCAAGAGACCATAGAGTGGCAAGGTGACTTAGTGTGGAGGTGGCAGCAGCATCAGGAGACCACAGAGTGGCAAGGTGACATAGTGTGGAGGTGGCAGCAGCATCAGGAGACCACAGAGTGACCCAGTGACAGAGGTGGGAGCTGGGTCGCACTAACAGTGCCTGCTGACGATGGTGGGTGTAAGAAGGAGCACTTGGCATTAGATGTGTGGCATCAGGAAGGTGGCAGCATCAGAAAAGTAGCTGAGGCAAGTTGCCAGAAGAAACCGGTCTCTTTTGTCAAGGTTTGGGTGAGGCAGCATGGATGATTTAATCTGATGCATCAGGCATTGGTGGGTGGAAATCATGGCTGATCCACGCCTGATTTATCTTGACAAAGGTCAGTCTCTCCACATTTTGGGTGGACAGGCGAGTTCTCCTTGGGGTAACTATGGCCCCCACCACACTAAACACCCTCTCTGATGCCACGCTACTGGCCTGGCAGGACAGCTTTTCTAGGGCAAACTCGGCTAGTTGTTTGGCTGCCCAGTAGTTTGGCTGCCCAGTAGTCCAGCGGGTCTTCAATGACTGCTGGCAGGGTGCACTCCAAGTATGCCACCGCCTGCTGGTTCAGGTTCTTGGAATACAGAAAATATAGTGGCTCACCTATTCTGTGATTAGGACTAGGTGCTCTGAGTCGTGACTGACACACCCAGTCAGAAAAAGTACATAAAAGATTGATATGAAGACCGGCACTCTAGATCTGAGGTCACGCAGAGAGTTGCATATATACTATATATAATTTAATGTAAGTAGTAAAATAACACACAAATAAATCGAATAAAATAGGATAAAATAAATGCAAAGGTATTTATTATGGGACAAAATACAATGTGATCACCTGAAAAAGAAATGTATAAAATGAAATATATTAAATGAAATAAAATAAAGAGCAATATCTCATACTATTTTGCTGGCACTATGGATCAGATGTCGGTCCGCATTAGATCTATCTGCAAACACCTCCATCTTGTATGGCCAACATGTGGCAATATAGTATTACCATAAGTTCAATATTCATTAATTCACAACAATGTGAAGTAAGTTATTATTATTGCTTTCAGAACAAGTTCGATATCACCACAGGATGGTAACAAGGACCAGAAAGGGACACACGGTGCGCACTGTATCCCAAATTGCTCCTGGTATGTTCATAAAACATGAAATTTGAAATTGTAGCCGCAAGATTGTATCAACAAGTTCCATCAATTGTCTCCATGCTCTTAATATGCTTGATATTAGTGGGTAGTAAGATGCCACCACTTTTGTTAATGTAGTTAATCAAAAGTTGACAGATACAGTCAGGGATTGTTTTTCTATATTTATGCTAATATGTTCATTTAGCAGTTAGAAGAGTCGTGGACCAGTATTTACTGATGTCCCACTGTGCACGGGTGTACTGGCCGCTTATTACCTGTCCCAACGTCTGCGCGGAGCTCTCGCTATTGATATAAGGCCAGGTATTTGCCTGCAGTTTGCGTCCCACGTTTTCCCTACAACTCGGCATCCCACGTGTCTATATCGGCTCTGATGTATATGTTTGGCCTAAGCGGACGAAATGTTCCTTAAAGTTATTAATGGAAGCACTTCCACATTAAGTGCCCGGTATATTTCTTCTCAGAACAGGGTGTACGGGTATTATGTCATATCATTTACACCAGACACATTTCAAAGTCTATTCCTGACTTCTTCCTCAGTGGCTACCCGCTACTTCCTATTGCAGGCTTTTAATACCCTCCCCAAGTTAAATAGAAAAACTGAAAAGGTGGAATGGATCTCATGATCAGATGTTAGGTGATATTGTAGAGTTACTGTTGTAGTGACATTGTGTTATTGTCATTCATATTCTTTCATTAGAAGAAGTGTGGATATAATAGGTTCCCATGTAGAATCATTCCTTTGTGGAATGAAAATGTGCATAAATATGGCGTATTAATCCAAAGTGGTTTTAATAGTATAGTGGAGTTCCTGGTGCGATTAGGTTGTGTTTTTCTTCTTCTATACTCCTTATTTGGAATAGATCTATACAAAATATTATGCATTATATGGGCTATGATAAAATAGGTTATAAATTAAATTAATTGATCCATACCTATGTGCATACAGTTGTGTTCAAAGTTATTCAACCCCCAATGCTGTAAAGGGTTTTAGGGAATTTAGTGTACATTTGTAATTGTGTTCAGAATGAAATCTTATAAGGACTTTTTAAAGATGTTTAAATGCTTTTTTTTGTGATTTCTTCATTGACACAATTATTCAACCCCTTAAAGACTACCACTCTTAAGAACAGAGGTTCATTCAAGTGTTTTCGATCAGGTATTGAAAACACCTGTGGATGTCAAGGATCAGCAATCAAGCATAATAAGCACCAATTAGGCAGATTTAAAAGGACTGTGATACTCAGCTCCTTCTAGACATTTACTAGTGTGTTTACAAACATGGTGAAGTCATGGAAGGGCAATGGCTATAAGAAGATTGCAAAGATGTTAAACATACCAAGAGACACCATAGGAAGCATCATTCGCAAATTCAAGGCAAAGGGCACTGTTGAAACGCTACCTGGTCGTGGCTGAAAGAAGATGCTGACTTTGACTGCTGTGCGCTTTGTCATGTGGACAAACCACAAAAGTTTTGGGAGGGTGTTCTGTGGACTGATGAAACATAATTAGAACTGTTTGGGCCCATGGGCCCATGGATCAACGCTATGTTTGGAGGAGAAAGAACAAGGCCTATGAAGAAAAGAACACCTTGCCTACTGTGAAGCATGGCAGGGGGTCAATCATGCTTTGGGGCTGTTTTGCTTCTACAGGTACAGGGAAGCTTCAGCGTGTGCAAGGTACCATGAATTCTCTTCAGTACCAGGAGATTTGGATGAAAATGTGATGCAGTCCGTCACAAACCTGAGGCTTGGGAGACGTTGGACCTTTCAACAGGACAATGATCCCAAGCATACCTCCAAGTCCACTAGAGCATGGTTGCAGATTAAAGGCTGGAACATTTTGAAGTGGCCATCACAGTCACCAGACTTAAATCCAATTGAGAACCTCTGGTGGGACTTAAAGAAAGCAGTTGCAGGGCGCAAGCCTAAGAATGTGACTGAACTGGAGGCTTTTGCCCATGAAGAATGGGCGAAGATACCCGTAGATCGCTGCAAGACAGTTGTGTCAAGCTATGCTTCACGTTTAAAAGCTGTTATAACTGGAAAAGGATGTTGTACTAAGTACTAAGATTGAATGTGACTTGGGGGTTGAATAAAACTGATAATGATGTGAGCACAGAAAATACATTTGTGGTTATTTCATTATAAATGTTATGTTATATTTGTCGGACTTACAAGTGCCTCTTTGATTTAATTGTAAACAAGATGACTGAAATGATCAAAATCAGTGTCAAACTGGCCAAAACACTCAATTTCAGTGGGGGTTGAATAATTTTGAACACAACTGTATACTATGCAATAAAAATAAAGATAAAAATAAAAATGAAAATATACAACAGTTCCAGAAATTGTAGTAAATTTATGACAAATAATACATAATCAATATTAGCAATACAGAATCCCAAAGAAGGGGATATGCATATAGAAAATGTCAAATATCTTAGTTTTTCTTCTTCTTTATTGATGGAGTGTTGGCATGTAATCAACTTACATGCTAGAATACTGTATAATGTAACTGATGGAAATATAGGGACGAGGGCCTCGCTCCAAGGGAGGATCAGGGTGCTAGTAAGACAGCCTGACACCCGATCCTCTGTCGGTTCAAGGCACCCGCCCCAAGTATCCACAGAAAGCCGAAAAGTTCAAGTTCAGCAATAAGGCCTTCCGGTAGGAGAGTGTTAAACTCAAATATGTACAGTGCCTTGCAAAGGTATTCACCCCCATTGACTTTTTTTGTACTATGGTACATTACAGCCTTAAAGGAAACCTGTCACCAGGATTTTGTGTATAGAGCTGAGGACATGGGTTGCTAGGTGGCTGCTAGCACATCCGCAATACCCAGTCCCCATAGCTCTGTGTGCTTTTATTGTGTAAAAAAAAATAATGATTTGATACATATGTAAATTAACCTGAGATGAGTCCTGCCCCTGACTCATCTCACATACAGGACTCATCTCAGGTTAATTTGCATATGCATCAAATTGGGTATTGTGGATGTGCTAGAGGCCATCTAGCAACCCATGTCCTCAGCTCTATACACAAAATCCAGGTGACAGGTTCCCTTTAAGTTCAATGTTTGTTAATCTGAATTTTATGTAATGTATCAGAACACAATAGTCTAAGTTGGTGAAGTGAAATGAGAAAAATATATAAATAAAACAATTGTTTAGAAATAGAAAACAGAAAATTGGCATGTGCGTATGTATTTGTTAGGAAGCCCATAAAAAGCTCTGGTGCAACCAAGTACCTTCAGAAGTCACATAATTAGTGAAATGATGTACACTCGTGTGCAATCTAAGTGTCACATGATCTTTTATTACATATACACACCTTTTTTGAAAGGCCCCGTGAGACATACTCAAGCGTGCCTCATCTGCACAGAGTGTAATCCAGGTAGAACCGAGCCCACGCCCCGGAAATGTCTCCCAAAAGCCTTATATCCCTTTCAGAGGATACAAATCAATCACATCCAGATGCCAATGTGCCAAGGGTTTCAATATGTTCTGGTAGTGATAGACTTGTTCTCTGGGTGGCCAGAAGCCTACCCTGTCCGAAATCAGACAGCAACTACTACTGCTGAAAAACTGATGCAGGAGCTTGTATGTAGTTTTGGAGTACCTGAGGTCATTGAGAGTGATCAGGGCCCAGCATTCACTTCCAGATTAACCCAAGAAGTCTGGGAAATGGTAGGGTCGCACCTGGCGTATCACACCAAGTACAGGCCCCAAAGCAGCGGCAAAGTTGAAAGATTGAACAGGCTGTTGAAGTAAAAAATGTTGAAGCTGACCAGGGTAACAGGGCTCAATTTGGTTCAGTGCTTGCCTATAGCACTCTTTTCAAGTTAGGCACACACCAAGGTCTCCACACAAACTGACACCATACGAGATCCTATTTGGGACAGGGCCAAGAATGGGACAGTATTTCCTGCAACAGTTGCAAATGTATTATTAATCTGTTGCCAAATATGTGATAGCTCTGAGTAAACAATTGTCTAACATACATGCACAAGTTTTCTCTTCCATTCCAGATCCTACCTCCCTAGAAGGAAGCCACACCCTGAAACCTGGAGAATGGGTGGTGGTCAAGAAGCATATCAAAAGCACCTTCGAACCACGATACAAGGGACCTTACCAGGTGTTGCTGACCACACCAACTTCTGTAAAACTCGAGGGGAGATCTAACTGGATCCACGCATCACCCTGCAAAAGAATACGAATGCCAGCTCCAGATATCGAGGGAACCACCGCTGAATCTGCATGATGCCTTTTGCAACAGTTATCGCTCTGCTACTTTTTGTCTACATCTACACGGTTACATATACACAGAATCTTCCAAAGACAGGAGGACAAGTGGCCGTCACCCAACAAAAAGAGAAAGATGTCTACAAATTGACCACTTTCTTGTTTAATTCCTGCAGCACTCACATGGCTACCTTCAAATTCGATTACTCCAGTCTAGTATTGTGCCCAATGCCAGCATGGCAATGTAGCATGTACCAAACGGGCAGCCATAGATCCTCATACATCTGAGTCACTGATAACCAGTATGGGGAACAGTGTAACTCGTGGGGAGTAGTTGGGTGGAACACAGGTGACCCATGGGGATACAGACCTCAGAGTGCCCGAGACAAAAAAGACAAAATGGGTAAATCCTTGCTTACCCACATGACACTGTACAGACAGGCTCCAACATGCCACTTACCCTCACAATAGAAAACCCCAGCCCCAATGACACAGGGACATACCTTATAGGCACCTGGATGGGGGTAACTGCTGGGGACATGGGCATGTTCCACCTAAAAGACCTACATAATCTCACAAAGATAGAGAAGGGTCCGTCCAAACCCTACACTACCTCTCTTAGGCAAATGACAGCCATAGCAGACCGCACCTTTGACGATACTATGGCCGACGAGACAGGATTTTCTGACACCAACCTGTGGTTAGAATGGATGAAATACAATGCTGACGCACACACAATAAGACGATACTGTTACATATGCGGGGGGGGAAAGGGGGGCACGCCCACACCTAGGCACAGTGCCCTTGCATCTGCTCCCTGAGACGGAAAGCTGCTCCCTCAATTTGGGATACAGTGCGCACCAGGTGTCCCTTTCTGGTCCTTATTACCATTCTGTGGTGATATCTAACTTGTTCTGAAAACAATAATAATAACTCACTTCACACTGTTGCGAATTAATGAATATTTAACTAATGGTAATACTATATTGCCACATGTTGGCCATAAGAGATGGAGGTGATTGCAGATAGATCTGATGCGGACCGACATCTGATCCATAGTGCCAGCAAAATAGTATAAGGTATTGCTCTATATATTTCATTTTATACATTTCCTTTTCAAGTGATCACATTGTATTTTGTCCCATAATCAATACCTTTGCACTTATTTTATCCTATTTTATTTGATTTATTTGTCTATTTTTGGACTGTCTGCAGGATTTTTTTCTACGTTCAAAAAAGCGGATTCATGATGGAGCATCCCTTCACGTTTATTGTAGTCAATAAGAGACGGATTTAAAAATATTGCCTTTTCGTGCATAACGTTTATATCGTACGTTTTTGGGGTTATGAACATGCGCAGAACAAAACTGAACTTCCAAACGAAGACAGGAAAACAGGGAGTGTCATGTGACAGTTACATGAGCGCTACTCCTTGCCATTTCTGGATGCAGATGGTCAAGTTTCAGAAAGTGACAAGAAAAGGGTATGGAAAGAAAAGGTTTACTTTGATCAGTTCCACAGAACATTATTTTTGGCTGCTATGAGGGTACTGGGGGATGCTATTAGGCTACTGGCGGCTACTATTAGGCTACTGGGGGGTGCTATTTGGCTACTGGGGGATACTATTTGGCTACTGTGGGAATCTTGGCTACTGGGGGCTACTATTTGGAAACTGTGTGGATGCTATTAGGCTACTGGGGACTACTATTTGGAAACTGTGTGGATGCTATTAGGCTACTGGGGACTACTATTAGGCTACTGGGGGATGCTATTAAGCTACTGGGGCTACTATGGGATGCTATTAAGCTACTGGGGGATGCTATTTGACTACTGAGGGCTACTATTAGGCTACTGGGGGATGCTATTAGACTACTGTGGGCTGGATGCAGGGCCGGCGCTTCCATAGAGGCAAGGGGGGCAATTGCCCCGGGCCCCCAACTCCTTAGGGGCCCCCAGCGCCAGCCCGCAACTACTGTTCCATAATTCTATTCTGTGTGGGACGGACAGGACAGTGTGTCGGCGCTGCAGACAGTGCTAATAATAACCCCGCAGGAGTCCTGGGCGGTCTGGAGACTGAAATAATGTAATTAAACTGGAGGGGCCCCCTGCCGGGCGCCAGCGGCCGCTCTGCCTGCACTACGCTGCCTGTCTCTTTAAGAGATTCGACACTGGAGCGGCATGCACAGCACAGGCAGGAACATCTCGGGTCTGGCTGACGTTGCCACAGGCTCCACCCCCCAGAGCAGAGAACTTGAAGAAGGAGCTTGAACAGTCTGACCCTGCCAGTGCCAGGGAAGCCCCGCGGCCCGCTGCCCACAGAAGACAGGCAGCCAGCCAAGTTCCACTTCCAAATACAGTCTACAGAACAGACCAGTTACTGTCTGGTAGGTTGGTTATTGTTAATTAAATTGGATCGGATCTATCCATTCCCAGTTTCCCACTCACTTAGTCCCAGGCACCATCCCACCCATCCCAGTGTACTAGCCCGCCCTGCGGCCCTGGTTCTGTTTGGAGTCAGTTGGACTGGAGAAATGTGCATGGGGGGGGCAGTAACTGCCCCCCCCCCCCCAAATGCACATTTCTCCAGTCCAACTGTCAAAACCGGGGCGGGCTAGTAGTAAACTGGCACTGGGACCGGTGAGATGGTGCCTTGGATGGATCCCAATCCAGTTTAATCAACCAACCTACCAGTCTGGTAGATTGGTTGATTAAACTGGATCGGTATCCATCCCAGTCTGGTAGGTTGGTTGATTAAACTGGATTGGGATCCATCCAAGGCACCATCTGACCCGTCCCAGTGCCAGTGTACTAGCCCGCCCTGGTTCTGTTTGGAGTCAGTTGGACTGGAGAAATGTGCATTTGTGGGGGGAGGGGCCCCTTATTGTTTTTTGCCCCAGGGCCCCATTTCACCTAGAACCGGACCCCTGCTGGATGAGAGGCATGGGGCTCTTATCTGCGGTCTTATTGTGGATCATTTACA
Source organism: Bufo gargarizans (assembly GCF_014858855.1). Taxonomy (NCBI): domain Eukaryota; kingdom Metazoa; phylum Chordata; class Amphibia; order Anura; family Bufonidae; genus Bufo; species Bufo gargarizans. Next base: position 311,757,678 of record NC_058081.1, read on the forward strand.
TTGTTGACTGATCTGGGGTGTGGTCTGGTCTGTTGTTGTCAGCTAAAGTCAAATTACATCAGGGTTCTTATTGTTGTACTGACCTGTAGAACAATGTTAAAAATATTTTGTTTTTTTTGCATAGTCCCCCTCAAAACACTTGTTGAATCTTGGGCCAATGTGTCTATTGAAATATGTCAATGGAAGCGCTTGTATCAAAACAGTTCATTAACTTTTTATTTTAGATGTCTTCGCCGTCGAAGTACTCCATCCTTTCAGATGCCAGTAATAAATCAATATGTAAATAAAAATAATATATATATGACCCACGATACATATTTACAGATTTTTCTCTGGAGCCAATGGAGTCAGTAAGTCTGAAATGTTTTATTAACATTTTTATAGAAATGTATATTAGGGTTTCAAGGGTTCAAATTTTTGTACAATGGATACAGACTCCTAAATAAATGGTCAATGATCGGCCAGCAACGCCAAAGAATAGAGACAACAATGTATTGGAACCACTCGTTATTAAATTACTTTACAGAAAAGAGTGTATATGGGTGATGCCCTTATGTTGCAGCATGTCAGGCACACGGCGATGTGAGCGAGTACTAAACTCTCTTTGTTTTTCATACACAGGAGGGTACACATTCCTTTGAAACTCCACGCAGTAGGCGTCAACAAAACGACGATGTGAGTATATAGTCTTAGGTTCTCTAAAGTAGCCAATTGTCTTTTGTAGTAAACTATAATATTATTTATTAGGAAACAAACCGGCAAAGTGACACTCCATCACCTGTTCGATCTAGAATTTCAAGGCGTGGTAGTAGTGGACAGAGTGGGCGTGGGGGTCGTGGTGGACGTGGAGGCTGTGTGAGTAGGAACATGTGCTTTGATGTGAGCTATCCACACTGCCCCCATCATACAGTATCGCATATCGCCTATTAGATACCGTGTCCATTATACATAAAAACATCCCAAAAAAATATAATAATTACACTGACGGTGAGGATTGGTAATGTTGCCCTATTGTGCGTTGACCCAATCAAAAAATTGTCTTGCTTCTAAATGGCAGAAACCATCCCCTGATGGACGTACCAGGAAGTGACTGACAGGGTCCACTCATAAATTTTTAGACATGCAACGGCCCTTTCCCCCTGTCTATATATTTATACCCACACACACAGAAAGACCTAAAAATACAAAATAATAGGAAGGAAATGAAGTATTTTCTTATATTTTTTATTTTTCAATAACAAGATGCTGTGGCCAGTGCTGGCACAATAAACATGTTCCGTATACATTATTCAACAAAACCAGTTATGTGAAGTTGGCATTGCAGGCAGATTCAACATGTTCTATATACATTTTTAAAGTATTGATAACATTTGTTTTAAACCAAATAGGGTAATAGACAGCAAGACGTGGACGAGGAAGATAGCCTATTTGTCCCAATCATAAACTGTGAGCTGCTAATACAGCTAGTAGAAGACAGGCCAGCTTTATGGGACCATTTAGACCCCAAGCACTCGGACCACAACACCACTTGTCGCCAATGGCAAGAGGTTTATGAGGATGTGGTACCCACATGGAATGATTTGAGCCATCAGGCTCAAAAGAATTGTGGTACATTAATTTTCTTCTATTTTTTAGTTTCATTTGGATATAGAAATAAGATTTATTAGTGATGTTTCACGTTGGAAGAATATTGAAATGCCAATGTCTTTTCGGTTAGGAAATCTTGGTTTCAACAGATACTGTTACTTCAACCTAAAGTACCCTGGCAAAATAACAGTTAAATACAGTGATCTACAGTGCAGACTTTTAGACAAGCAGGGGAAGCACTTTCTATGCAATCCTATGTCGACAGAAAAGAATACATACAGAAGTTATTACAGGTATTATAATATATTGAATTTAAAATTATGATTCTTTCTTTTTAGCTGAAATCATATCAACACGCTGGAGGTCAATCCGTGATCGGTTTATGCGTAACCTCAATCATGAACAAACAGCGCCAAGTGGTTCTAGGGCTTCTAGGAGAAAAACATACCAATATGCACCCCATCTTCAATTTCTTCAATGTTGTTTTCAGCCGCGCCCGTGAGTGAAATATCCTAAATGGAAGATATATTCAATAATTACTATAGAGATGATAGATTTTTCAAATATATTTTAGGACTCATTCAAGCACACTCCCTTCTGAAGCAGAACCTCTTGAACATGGTGTTTCAACCGAACAACTGTCTGGACCATCTACCGATCAAACTTCTGTACCGTCTCAGTCACAGGATTCTGCTCTGGAGTCTCACAGTCGCCAAACTGAAACATGTGCTCAGATTGATGATACTTGACAGTTCGTTTCTTCTTCCTTTGATAGAGTTTTAAGTAGGCCGAGACCAGTTCAGAGACAACATAGAGTCTTTTAGGATCTCTTTCACAAATCTTTAGAGATTGTTTATTGAAAGTAGAGGAACAGCAAACTCTGTATAAGCAAGAGTTAACTACCATAATCCGGCACATCGGGGTAGTTAGTCGTCCTGAACCCCTTAACCCAAATCAGCAGTTTCTCTTAACATTAAGTCATTGGATGGACGACATGACTCCAGAGCAGAATTGTGATTGTAGAGTGACATTGATCAAAGTTTCTGGAATATTAGACACCCACCCCCCTCTCAGTCCTGTCCTCCATCAAAGTCGTATTCCCCAGCCACCTCGTACTCAACATCCATGACTTCTCCACCTGCTCACTCCTACTCTGTGGAACATATCTTTCCACCCTCCCACAACTTTTCAGAATCCTAAATTTTTCCTTAGTCCCAAAACTTTTTCCAGCCAACACCTTTCCCCCGTCCCACAACTTTCCCCAGTCCCACACCTTTCGCCATTCTCAAAACTTTCCCACGTCACAAAACTTTCCCCGTCCTACAACTTTCAACCATCCCACACCTTTCCCTGTCCCAAAGACAACCTACACCCCACCAATACCCAACATCTCACACATTTCCACCATCTCAAACCCATAGCACATCCCACAGCTATCAACCTGCATCAACCTTAAGATTTCATCAGTTTTTAAGCCAATCACAATCCCAGGTACCTTCCTATGTCTCTTCACAAACACATTCACAATCCCAAACCAGTGGTGGTTCTTATACTCGACTAGAGACACCTAGTCCTGATATGACTTCTAGGTTGACTACATCTAGAATCTCCAAAAACAAAGGTGTTTCTCCATCCATTTTTTCCAACTCCCACCGCTTTTAATAACCCTTTCTCAAACCAATCTATTCCATACCAATCAGGTTCAGAATCCTATCCCCTTCATACTCCACAACACCACCAGCAGTGTGAATATCTCAGACCTCAAGAGTTGTTCATGCAATCACTCCTAGACCAAAGTGAAGATGTTGGGACAACAACTAATGCTCCAGGAAAGGCTCCATTGGCTCAACCACCACCATAGTGAACATAATTTATAATTTTTGTAGCAGTTATAACTGAATACCTCATCAGGTCCTTTTGACCACTGTGTCAATTTTTGCATTTTTATTGATTATTAATGATCAATTTTTTTTTTAATTAGTGTTCAACTTTTAAAGTTTTAAATTACTTTTAAGGAACTTATTGGGTTGTGTATACTTACCTCATTATTACAGGGAACCTGTCATCAACTTTATGAAGCCCATACTAACTGCATAATAAACTAAAGACAGGTGGTTTGATTTCAGCGGTCAGTCATTGAAGTGATTGTCGAGAACTAACATCATAATCATAGCAGATTGGGCCTTGAAAAGAATGACTGTAACCTGAAAATGGGCTTGGTTATTCATGAATACTTTCTCTCCATGCCCACCTGCTGATGACTGACAATATTCTACCTAGTTTTCTCCCTTTCTATTAAGGAGAGAACTGCCAATCATCTGCAGATAGATGAGAGATTAGCAATAACCTTGACTATTCTCAAGTAGATTCCACTCTTTTTAAGTACTGGGCTGCAATGATTATGATGCTGGTTCATTGCAATAGTCTCGCTCTCTATCATGATCCTCCATTGTACAATTGCTGGAGAACGTAGCATTAAAAAGACTAGGAATGGCATATGTCATTACTAGGTCCTTTAATATAATAAAGGCTCATGCACAAGACCATATGACCTCAGAGACATGCGATTTGTCAGCCAACAATGTGACCTATTGCTTTAATTTTCATGGGCACAATGATTCTGTGCATGTTGTGCCACCCGCATGGCTATAGTCAAGCACTCATATGATCATATTAGTCAGGAACAATAGCCCAGCGGTTGGAAAGATGTGCATAGAATCACAGAAATCTATGATGCTGTGCACTACCGTTTGCACATTCTATGCCGCCACGGAACATATGGCCCACTCAAGGAACACATGTCTCACAGTGTATGCTGTAGTGTGATAATTCTGAACTCGGTATGATGAAGCTACTACATAGCAGGAGCAATCATGATAATGGTGTGCACTCACATTATGTAGAAAGGAGGATCAGTCACAGATAGAGTAAGATTTTCACAATGGACTGTTTTGTGTTAAAGAACCCTATTAGTTCTATCAGGTAAGGCATATTGTCACATACCATAGATACTATTTATAAAAAATAAAAAAAATCATATTTATTTTCCATTTTATTATCTATCTACCAAATGTGATATCTAGTCCCATTGCGGTGTGCATTTATAGAAGTTTTTAAGATTTGTAAACTTAAATTTTTTGAACAAGAATGTAAAAGTATAAAAATATATTTATAAAAAAGTATTCCTTTAATAAATACTTTTTGTTTTTCAAAGATACTTTCTCTGTATCCATTATGTTCAATAATTTTTTGTTTTTGGTCGGCAAGTCTGAATAAAAATATGAATACAGTCATAACACAAAAAAGGGGACAAACATATACATGATGGTCGGGGACACATTGCTTACCTTTTGGTGAATTTTATAGAGAAACAAAGGCAATAAATGTAGGTAGACCGATGCACACTGGTCGACTCTATGCTAAATTTAGAAACAAGGTACAATATAGAAACATCAAACAAATGAATGACAGTAGTAAAATATAATTTGTATGTATTATAACCTATTAACAACTTGCTTTTATGTGCAACTGTGGCTATCAAAAAACATACAGAAAGTTTATTTAAAAAAATCTGACATAACATTAAAAGTGCACAGCATGGATTGTTTTCCAAGTTCAAATATGCTCATCCTGCCAAGGCACTGATCCAGCAGAAGAGATTAAATATTCTGCAAATTGATCATGCATGCGACTCACAGCAACTGTTGATCTTGGCCCAGTTTGAACGTGATCTCCAGGTGTATTTACTGACAGGTGGTCTAAAAGCAAAAGCTCTTTAGTCAGTACATAATTGTACAACACAACACATGCTTTTATTACGTCATCCACCGTATCTATTTTTAATTGTATTCCCCGGGTGAATATTCGCCATTTTGCAGTCAATATGCCAAAAGCACACTCTACCATTCTTCTGGCACGAGTCAATCTGTAAATAAATACTCTTTTTCGATAGTCTAGACCACGGCTAGCATATGGCTTCAGTAAATTTCCACACATTCGGAAAGCTTAATTTCCAACAAGAACAAATGGAAGAGCAGGGTTTGTAGTAGCAGGTAAAGGCCTGGGCTCAGGTATATCAAAGTTTCCTGAGTACAGTCTTCTTCCCATATTAGAATTTTTAAAAACACAGGAATCATTTGTTCATCCAAAAGCTCCTATATCGACAGCCACAAATTTTTATTGTGCATCCACAATTGCCATTAATATCACAGAAAAATACTTTTTATAGCTAAAAAAAGAGGATCCACTACCTGGGAGCTTCAAGACTCTTACATGCTTTCTGTCCACTGCACCAATGCAATTGGGAAACTAGATGACCTCCAAAAACTTGTCGGCTATGCTGACCCACTGCTGGCAAGTAGGAGGGGGAATATATTCTTCACGCAGAAGATTCCATATTGCCCGGCAGGTATCTTTAACTATGTAAGAAATTTTAGATTTTCCAAGTCGAAATTGAAAATGAAGACTGGAAAAACTTTCACCAGTGGCCAGAAACCTAAGAAGAAAAAAAAATATAAACATAAGTACCACATACTATTCATAATGTAACAATACAGACAGTCTTCATACAGCATAACAAGTTTTGGGAGTGTTCCACAAGCGGCCTTCAAGATAAAAATAGATGGATAAAACAGATAGATAAAAATTATCATACAGTACCTAGCTGTTGAAAAACTATGTATTTTAACAAAAAGTCTTTAAAAGGAAATTTACAAATTTTTGGAAATATATCAATACAAGAAAGAAATATTGTCTCTTGAGATTAAAATCCTATATGCTCAATATATTAGAAAATTTAAATTGGGCTTACAAAAGGCAATAAAACACAATAGCAGCAAAAATTTGAAAGTTGGTGATTAGTACAATACATACCTCAGAGTGACCATCAGTCGTTCTTCTGGAGTAACACTTTGACGAAATTTCGTATCCTTGCGTCTCAATCGTCTACGTAAACGTTGGACAAGGTCATCAAAGCTTGAGACACTGACACGGAGATACTCATAAAATGGGAGGATTATCATATCCAACCGAGGCTGGGGATGGACCTGGTACTATGGCATCGATACATTGATCACATTGTCTTTATCTGGAGGAAAAGTGATGTAGAACTCCAATCATTCCTGGAAGAGATTAATAATAACCCTATCAACTTACGCTTTACCTCCAATGTAGACAAATCCCAGATTGAATTCTTGGATATATTGATTAAAGTAGTGAACAATAAATTAACATGCTGCACTTTCCAAAATCCTATGGCAAGAAATAATATCTTTTTTTTCAAGTTGTTATTTAACCACATGGCTTCTTAAAATCCCAGCAGGCCAGTTCTGACGCGTAAAGCGTAATTGCACAGACAATGTACAATTTGAACAAAAATTATCCTATAGAGAACGTAGAGACCTCTTTAGTGAAGATAAAGAACTTAAATAGACAATCATTTTTCAATACAGAAAACACCAAAACTAAGATAAATGCAGAAAAGGAAGATAGTATCTGCATAATTCTACTATTCAATGCTCAGTATAAAAGAATTGAACAAATTATAAGAAGGTACTGGCATCATATATTAAAAGATAAACTATTAAATCCATACATCCCTTCTGACCCTGACATAGCATATACAAAGGCCTTAAATTTGGGAATAAAAATTGCTCCCTCCATCAAACCATATAGAAAAAAAATTAACTCTATGAATGGTTGGTTAAAATTAAAAGGGTTCTATAGATGTGATAAATGCAGTAATCTGCTCGACAAATAATCCCTACAAACCTGAAAGAAAGTATTTTCTCACATGTAGTAGCACTAATGTTATCTATATTATACAGTGTCGTTGTAAAAGACAGTATGTGGGCAGGAGAAAGAGAACATTAAAAAAGAGAATATCAGAAACAACTATGAAAAACACTCAATTTTGAAACATTTTAAAATACATCACAATCAAGACCCAAAGGGCTTAATTTTCACAGCACTAGAAAAAGTGCATGGAGGTAACCACATTATGAGAATGTCTCGCTTAGAGTCAAGGTACATATTTGAGTTTAACACTCTCTTGCTAGAAGGCCTTAACGCTGAACTTGAACTTTTCGGCTTTCTGTAGATACTTGGGGCGGGTGCCTTGAACCAACGGAAGATCGGGTGTCAGGCTGCATTACCAGCATCCCCCTTGGAGCGAGGCCTTCATCCTTATACTTCCACCAGTTACATTATACAGTATAATGAAATAATATGAATGACAATAACGCAATGTCACCGCAACAGTAACTCTACAATATCATCTAACATCCAATCATGAGATCCATTCCACCTTTTCTGTTTAACTCGGGGAAGGTATTAAAAGCCTGCAATAGGGAGCAACGGGTAACCACTGAGGAAGAAGTCGGGAATAGACTTCGAAATGCGTCTGTTGTAAATGATATGACATAATACCCGTGCACCCTGTTCTGAGAAGAAATATACCGGGCAGTTAATGTGGAAGTGCTTCCATTAATGACTTCAAGGAACATTTTGTCCGCTTAAGCTAAACATATACATCAGAGCTGATATATAGACACGTGGGACGCCGACTTGGAGGCAACACGTGGGATGCGAACTGCAGGCAAATACCTGGCCTTATATCAACAGTGAGAGCTCTGCTCAGACGTCGGGACAGGTAATAAGCGGCCAGTACACCCGTGCACAGTGGGACGCCACTGTTGGACATCGGTAAGTACTCGTCCGCAACTATTCTAACTGCTAAATGAACATAACAGCAGAAATATTGAAAAACAATTCCTGAATGTTCCTGTCAACCTTTGATTAACTACATTAACAAAAATGGTGGCATCTTACTACCCACTAATATCAATCATATTAAGTGCATGGGGACAATTGATGGAACTTGTTGATACAATCTTTCTGCTACAGTTTCAAATTTCATATTTTATGAATATACCTGGAGCAATTTGGAATACAGTGCACACCGGGTGTCCCTTTCTGGTCCTTGTTACCATCCTGTGGTGATATCGAACTTGTGCTGAAAACAATAATAAAAACTCACTTGACATTGTTGCGAATTAATGAATATTGAACTTATGGTAATACTATATTGCCACATGTTTGCCATGCCGTGATTGCAGATAGATCTGATGCGGACCAACATCTGATCCATAGTGCCAGCAAAATAGTATAAAATATTGCTCTTTATTTTATTTAATTTTATATATTTAATTTTATACATTTCTTTTTCAGGTGATCACATTGTATTTTGTCTTATGATCAATATCTTTGCATTTATTTTATCCTATTTTATTAGATTTATTTGTGTTTTTATATTTATTATTAGATATATATGCAACTCTCTGTGTGACCTCAGATTTAGAGTGCTGGTCTTCATATCAATCTTAAATTGAAACTTACCTTTAATGACACTTGCCAGATTGAAGAACCACATAAGGTATAACAAATACAATTAATGTTAAGTGTGCACAGCAATAATGATACAGTTATGACCTGTAAAAAATAATCATTGAGTTCCCTGCATATATCTATTAAATTAAGTACTATGAAGCTATTTAGTTGTTTGCCATCACCAACAGCATTATTGTCCTGGGGGGACTGAGTCCAGCACTTAAAGGCAGGCATACTCACACATTCAATAGCTGCCGGCTATTTCAGCTATCTCTCCCGACTCCCTCAAAACTCTCTCATACACATATACATTTGGCTCGGCCAAAAGTGTATATATATTTAATGGGGAGAGGGAAAAAAGCTGCCGCCAGACACAAATGGAACAAATGAGTACATTCACTTTGCCCTGTCCTCTTTGATGACATCACCTCCCAATATACATTAAACTGCTAGCCAAACCTGCCATTCTCCTAACATATTCAGACAGAAGCCATGGTGCTGTGAAGGCTACCTTCTGTGGTAGAAATATTAATATTAGAAATCCGCTCTCAAATGTCTTTGTATAAGGACAGGGAAATCTCTTAACTGCAGTCAAAGGTGTTTTCATGTTTAGTTCTGCTGAGCAACTGCCCCTCCTCCACAGTGGGCTCACCTTTTATTTAGTCACAGTAACAATAGAAAAGAGGGTGGCCCATCACCTGACCACTTACTTCATGTAACAAGGATACAGGAAGTTATGACACAGGAAGATGAGATAGTTCAGGTACTTGTCAAAGGACAGGGGGGGGGGCATCAACGTAGCTGGACAGTGCAATGCACACACCCCATCTAGAAACATAGAAACATAGAATGTGTCGGCAGATAAGAACCATTTGGCCCATCTAGTCTGCCCAATATACTGAATACTATGAATAGCCCTTGGCCCTATCTTATATGAAGGATGGCCTTATGCCTATCCCATGCATGCTTAAACTCCTTCACTGTATTTGCAGCTACCACTTCTGCAGGAAGGCTATTCCATGCATCCACTACTCTCTCAGAAAAGTAATACTTCCGGATATTACTTTTAAACCTTTGCCCATCTAATTTAAAGCTATATCCTCTTGTAGCAGTTTTTCTTCTTTTAAATATTCTCTCCTCTTTTACCTTGTTAATTCCCTTTATGTATTTAAATTTTTCTATCATATCCCCTCTGTCTCGTTTTTCTTTCAAGCTATACATGTTAAGGTCCTTTAATCTTTCCTGGTAAGTTTTATCTTGCAATCCATGCACTAGTTTAGTAGCTCTTCTCTGAACTTTCTCCAAAGTATCAATATCCTTCTGGAGATATGGTCTCCAGTACTGCACACAATACTCCAAATGAAGTCTCACTAGTGCTCTGTAGAGCGGCATGAGAACCTCCCTCTTTCTACTGGTAATACCTCTCCTTATACACCCAAGCATTCTGCTAGCATTTCCTGCTGCTCTATGACATTGTCTGCCTACCTTTAAGTCTTCTGAAATAATGACTCCCTAAATCCCTTTCCTCAGATACCGAGGTTAGGACTGTATCACTGATTTTATATTCTGCTCTTGGGTTTTTATGCCCAGGTGCATTATCTTGCACTTATCAACATTACATTTTAGTTGCCAGATTTTTGACCCTTCCTTTAGTTTTCCTAAATCCCTTTCCATTTGGTGTATCCCTCCAGGAACATCAACCCTGTTAAAAATCTTTGTGTCATCGGCAAAAAGACACACCTTACAATCGAGGCCTTCTGCAATTTCGCTGATAAAGATATTAAACAATATCGGTCCCAGAACAGATCCCTGAGGTACCCCACTGGTAACAAGACCATGGTCTGAATATACTCCATTGACTACAACCCTCTGTTGTCTGTCCCTCAGCCACTGCCTAATCCATTCAACAATATGGGAGTCCAAGCCCAAAGACTCTAATTTATTGATAAGTCTTCTATGTGGGACAGTATCAAAAGCCTTACTAAAGTCTAGATAAGCGATGTCTACTGCACCTCCGCCATCTATTATTTTAGTCACCCAATCAAAAAAATCAATAAGATTAGTTTGACATGATCTCCCTGAAGTAAACCCATGCTGTTTTTCATCTTTTAATCCATGGGATTTTAGATGTTTCACAATCCTCTCCTTGAGTATGGTTTCCATTAATTTCCCCTCTATTGATGTCAGGCTTACTGGCCTATAGTTGCTCGATTTCTCCCTACTACCTTTCTTGTGAATGGGCACAACATTTGCTAATTTCCAATCTTCTGGGACGACTCCTGTTACCAGTGATTGGTTAAATAAATTTGTTAATGGTTTTGCTAGTTCACCGCTGAGCTCTTTTAATAGCTTTGGGTGTATCCCATCAGGCCCCTGTGACTTATTTGCATTAATTTTAGACAGCTGACTTAGAACCTCTTCCTATGTAAAGACACATGCATCAACAGATTCATTAGTCTTCCTTCCTAACTGAGGTCCTTTTCCTTCATTTTCCTTTGTAAAAACTGAACAGAAGTATTCATTGAGGCAGTCAGCTAGTTCTTTATCTTCTTCCATATACCTTCCTTCTTTTGTTTTAAATTTGGTAATTTCTTGTTTTCGTTTCCTTTTTTCATTTATGTATCTGAAGACTGTCTTATCGCCTCTATGCCATCAATGACTATCATCATTTGGTTCTTGTCATCTATCGGTAAGTTCAGTACATCGCCTGTCAGTGTTGATATGTACTTCATATACCTGTATATGTCTTGCAACCATTCTGTTTTTGTGAAGTTCAGCTCTGCTGTGAGCCCTGGGTGTATCTGAGTACCAAGAGACACTGTAGGTACATGAGAACGGTGACTGCTACAGGTGAAGTCCAGTTCTATGACCTTGTGAATAACCAGCATCGTTACACCAAATGGAAGGACAAATTGGCTGTGGAATTAATCGGGTAACTGTAGTCATTTTGTGCTCATTCACTTCCTCTGACATAGACCTTTCTGAGACTGTACAGCCACCACATCATTTCTTTTACATCAGAGTGCATTAGTCCACAGGTCTAGTGGACCCACATATCCCATCCTTGGATCCCTTTATCATAAATGGCCAGCTTTAATCACTGCGAAAATCACTCCGTAGGTAGTTTAGTGGCAGGAACCCTTGCCACGTTGAGATACCTTGACAGTGGTGCAAAAGGGCTCTGATGTGTTCCTGACTGGAATATATTGACTAAAGTCTCATTTCTTGACATCAGCTTGAGGGATTAGCCAGTGTTGTCAGTTGCATATCATTGTGGTGCAACTTTCGCAGTGATTTATGTATTTTTATATTTGCATCCACACATTATCCCATCTTGTGTAGGATGCCATTGTGGTGCATGTGGTCTGCTGCCGACATCCTCCATTGTATGCATTTTTGTTGAGGATTGCCGCTAGCAATGGATCACATGTGGAGGAATTGCTCCCCCGGTTATAAACACACCACAGTGTTTGGAGTTTTTGAGCATTTCCTCCCATTTAGGCCACTTTATTTCAGTTATTTTTCAGCTTTTACTTTATCAACCTCATCTAGGCTACCTCATCTCCACCACGTTCCTAATGTAGTTCTACAGACACAGAATATGGTCACATAGTTGTTGCTGTAACATCCATCTGACCCTGATATCTGTACCCACAAATGTAACCATTTCTACTTGTATTCTACTCTATCTACTCTATTTTGCAATAGGATCTTATTATCCCACATTAGGCACTAAACCTAGGGACTCTGGCTTAAAGGTCATCTGTCAGCAGATTTGTACCTATGAAAGTGGCTGACCTGTTGCATGTGCACTTGTCAGCTTACGGAATCAGTGTTGGTCCCATGTTCTCGTGTGCCTGCAATTTTTTTATATATATGCAATTGAGCTTCTAGGAGCAACAGGGACATTACCATTGCACCTAATGCTCCACTTTATTTGCAAACTGTGCTCCCTCTCTACTTTGACAGGGCTAGACATCATCACGGAAAGGTTATTTTGCAAGAGTAAGTATGACGTCTCTCCCACTTGCTCCAAATGAACTTTATTCCTAAGACCCAGAATGGTGTTAGAGGGACCCTTTTAAAACCTAGTGTTTTATTCAAATATTAAAGGGCATATGTCAGCAGATGTGTACCTATGAAACCTATGGTTGACCTGTTACATGTGCGCTTGTCAGCGGAAGGCACCTATGTTGGTCCCATGTTCATATGTGCCGACATTACTGAGAAAAATGATACTTTGAAGGGCATCTGTCAGCAGATTTTTATCTGTGAAACTGGTTGACCTGTTACATGTGCACTTGGCAGCTGAAGGCATCTGTGTTGGTCCCATATTCATATGTGCCCACATTGCTGAGAAAATGAAGTTCTAGGAGCAAAAGGGGCATTGCCATTACACCTAGAGGTTCTGCTCTCTCTGCAACTGCTACGTCCTCTGCACTGTGATTGACATGAACATGCATGATGATCTTTTCTATGCCTGTCCCTGAAAAATCTAAGTTGAGAGGGCACAGCAGTTGCAGGGAGAGCAGAGCCTCTAGGTGTAAGATCAATGCCCCCTTTGCTTCCAGAGGCTGATTTGCATGCCATGTTGTCATCCTTTAATCCCAGGGATCAAATGCTAGAACCACAATTTATGATAGATCAAAATCACATTCTCTCTGCAGTGCCAGCATTACTCAAAAATATCCCTCTAGGTAAGGTCTTTGTTCCTAAACACTTGAGAAGATGGATATCATTCTGGAGGATGGAAAACTGTGGATTTAATTTAAGGCACTTATTGGTGGCCTTTCCTGACTCAGGATATAAAGGACTATATGGCAGCTTGTTTTCTCTGTGCCTGGAACAAAAGCTGGTACCAGTGGTCTCCAGGATTGCTTTGTTATCCTTGTTCTTTAAATACATCTTCTGCCTTTACAGTCTTCCAAAACACATTGGCCCTGATTTATCATTAGGGGACAATCTGATATTTGTCTTCAAATGTGTCTATTTATGAGGGTTGTTCAATAAGTTATTTACCTGAACATGAAAACACAATTTTCATAAAATTGAACGTACTACTTACAATGTAATCCCCCTTGACTTCAACACATTTGATTCACTTCACCTCCAGTGATCAGACACTTCTTACTGCTGCAGGAACCCTGTTACTGCCTCTTTGCCTGCATTATCATCAGAAAATCATTGCCTACAAAGAAATTTCTGCAGGTTCTGAAACAGGAAGTAATCACTGGAAGCCAGGTTTGGACTGTAGGGTGGATGGTAAAGCTCAATGAAGCTGCATTCCCTGATAGCAGCTTGGGCTTTACGAGATTTATGCTGGCACATTATCGTGAAGCAGCAACACACCTGCCGTCAGCTTCCCAGGGAGTTTCTCTTTGATTGCCTCACGTAACGCCTTCATTGTTGAAACATAGATGTCTCTAGTAATTGTTGCCTTGTGTGGCATTAATTCTAGTAATAAAACACCTTCTGTATCCCAAAAAACTGTTTTATCTTTCCAGCTAACTGCAGCACACACAATTTCTTTGGAGTAAGTGACCTCTTGTGCTTCCATTGCATGGTCTCTTGTTTTGTCTCAGGATCATGGTGGTGGACCCATGTTTCATCACTCATAATAAATTGAGAATAGAAGTCTCCTGGATTTTTTCTTAGCATGTCTAAATTCTCATCGCTAAATTGCTGGCAACAAGTTTTTTGATCAAGCGCCAACATTTCCCCCTGGGAACTGACCTTTAACCTGAACTAAACATCATGATTGATACTGGAAACTGCGCCTACTCAAATGCCTAATTCACGATCTATAACACTGATATTCACCCGTCAATCTTCCAAAATCATGGTTTTCACTTTACGGCCCATTTCCTCTGAAGATGCTTCGACAGCTCGCCCTGAATGGAATTCACCTTCAATTGATTCCCTTATCCCATTTAAACAGTTTGGCCCAAATCTTTACTTGGTAGGTAGTAGGAAGGTGCATAAACACCAGCATTCATCCTTTCATGGATTTCTTTAGGCTTCTTTTCTTCCTTTGTAAGGAATTTTATCACGGAACAAAGCTTCAAATCCCTCACTTTCTTTGTAGACTCACACTGTACTGCACTTGAAATCCTGTCACTTCCAGTGTTTTCACCAGACTGAACTGCTACTGTGTGTATTGCATGTCCAGACATGTCTCAACCTGCACAGACAAGCTCAGATCTGTAACACTGACTGAACATGCTGGGGTAGATAACTTATTGAACACCCCTCGTATGTAAAGGTCTGTGAGCCAAATTTATGAAAGTTGCGCACAGCGCTTGTTAAATTTAGCACAGGCAAACTATTACATTCTAACTGACTTATTTTTACCTGCTACAGTTAAAGCAGGTCAGGAGTGGAAAGCAGTTGAGATATTTTTTTAGACAATCCCTATGATAAATAAGGCAAAAAGCGCAAGCGAACTTCACAGGAACTCTGACTAACAGCTGGATTTCTGAAGTTGACTTCAGAAGCAAAAAATAACTTTGACCTGTCGCAGATTATTGATTTATTTATCTTACAAGCAAAATGAGAGAAGAGTCACAATTTACTCCAAAATAAAGACAAAACCAGTTTGAAAAATTGTTAGATTTTTTTCTTAGCATGTTATTCTCTATCCTAGTTTAGTGGCCTTATTAAGAGAAACAAAATAAGAGTTTTGCAGGTTTGATACCTTTTAATGGCTAACAAAAATAGAAGTAATGATGTTACATAGCGAGCTTTCGAGACATCACCAGACCTGTCATCAGGCTTACTACATTAAAAGGTATTTGGTCTTTATTAGGAGCTTTCCCAGACCACTGTGGGTTTAAGCATGAGAAATAAAGCCCATTCAGCTCGTAAGAGTCTTTTTACACTGGCTCAATCTCTGCCCAGCTGCTGGTTGACAATAAGAAAGTCTAATGGCGTTTGCTATTACTTTTCTATCTTTATTACTATATTTCACTGTTAACTTATTGTGAGAGAAGTGAACTGCTAACTGCTCATAGCCAAGGGCATAACTATAGCCTAGGCACTTGCAATGGAACCCAGAGCTTGAGGGGACCCAGTTAGGAGCAAGAATATTGTACTTCTTTGTGGGGAATAACAATATGGAGTTTTTTTATATAATGTGGGTTTTCTGATATATTGTGCTATTTGACATACCTGTAATAATTGCTACTTATACTGCTGTTTTAATTTTCTTACACTAGGTGGTGCGGGGCCCATCTTATTTTTCTATGGGGACCTATGAATTGTACCTACGTCTATGCTCATAGCTGCCTGGGAAAGTCCATACCTCCTGGTGAGAGTATGAGGGTGAAGAACTGCCAGTCCCTTTACCTCACTCTGGTGTAGCCATTAATGAAATCCATTAGTGAGCTAGTGCTCCACATCTCCAGTAGGCTGTTGTTGGATGTCAAAGAGGTGGTTCCCCACTCTGGACCCAACACTATGAGCCACAATGTAAAGTTTTTCTGTAAGAGAAACTCCCTCTTTTGCTAACTTGAGCATGCACTCATCTAATTGGCCATTGACCATGTAATATTTCATTTCTGTGATTACTGTGAACCAGACCATGGTGGTTCCAGTCTAAAAGAAAGTGGTCTGTGATAAGACAAACCCTTTTTATATCTCTGCTAAAAGGGTTGTCTCACTTCAGCAAGTGGCATTTATCATGTAGAGAAAGTTAATACAAGGCATTTACTAATGTATTGTGATTGTCCATATTGCCTCCTTTGCTGGCTAGATTCATTTTTCCATCACATTATACACTGCTTGTATCCAGTGGTTATGAATACCCTGCAATCCTGCAGCGGTGGCCAAGCCGCTGGATTGCAGGGTGGCCGTAACCATGGAAACGAGCCGTATATAATGTGATGGAAAAATTAATCCAGCCAGCAAAGGAAGCAATATGGATAATAACAATACATTAGTAAGTGCCTTGTATTATTTTTTTTCTGCATGATAAATGCTATTTGCTGAAATTATACAACCTTTATCATTTTGTTCATCTTGTGATAAACAAAAAAAAAAAATATGTCTAAATTCCATCTACTTTCACATAACATTTGGCCAGTGCTGTCATATGCTGCAGTGGTCATAAGACTCACAAATAGAGTATGTGCATACCTCCACAGCCACCTGTTCCATTGATAAAGGAAGACAATAAGAACAGATAAGAAGAAGATAACATAACGACCAGATCCACTCTTATTTTTGCTTTTTATCACAAAGCAATATAGTGCAATCCTACTGAAGTGCAAGAATCTTTAATATTTGTCAGACCCCTTTCACATGCCTTCAGGCAACAGTTTTAAAATGTTCTAGAATACCTTCTTACATATGTCTAACATTTCATTTCATTCATAACATGTTGTAGTCTGCAATTTTTATGAAACATTCTGCGAGTTTGTAATCATGAATGAAGACTATTGTTAACGTTCCACAGGAATTTCTGAATTTCACTGAAATGGAAAGAAAACCCTTTCAACTGGACTTTTAACCACCAAGAAATAACAGTAATATCTTTGAACTTAATATAAACATTTCTGGGAAAATACTATTGCAATAAAAAGACTGTAGTGTGGATTTGTGCAGTGCGTAATCTGACCCAAGGTTTGAGGTCCTACTAACAATTGCATATTCGTACTATGAAATTCTTCTCAACATAGCTATCTTAGAATAATCATTTTTGTATTTTTCTTATGTGTCTGATAAGTGTAATAGGGATCATAATATCATAGTTTACACACATTTACATGATTGACATCAATCAGTTGTCACCAGAAGAATTGATTCAAGGGGGCCCGCTCTATAGCTACATGGAAATATTAGGGTAGGCACATGGGAAATAAATGCATGCAAATCTGTGGAAGAAAGTCCACAGTGTTTACATACCAGCAAAGTGGACACAATTTTAAGAAATCTAATTCACATGCTTTGAATAAACTTCACAGCATATATTGGACTGCAATGCACATTTTTAATAAAGCAGCATGATTTGGGATGGATTTGCTGCTGCAGATTCAGAGCTTGTTCACACGACCGTGCCGTTTTTTGCGGTTCGCAAATTGCGTATCCGCAAAAAACGGATGTCGCCCGTGTGCCTTCCGCAATTTGCGGAACGGAACAGGAGGCCCATTATAGAAATACCTATTCTTGTCCGCAAAATGGACAAGAATAGGACAGGACTCATAATTTTTGCGGGGCCATGGAACAGAGCAACGGAAATTAATTAACGGTTCCATATACGGACCGTATGCGGAACGCTGAAAACGGCCCGTATACGGAACGCAAAATACGTTCGTGTGAACGAGCCCTTAAACGTAGACGTAGCCTCCCTGTTCTTTATTTAGGGCTTAATACACATGAATATTGCACCAACTATATTGTGCACTGGCATATACCAATATCATAAGCCATCAATAGAGATCATGGGGGCCTGGTTCCAGGTTCCACACTAATTATCACAGTGAAAGGAGCTCCATGTTCCTGCAAGTCATGCACCCCAATTTTTGTTTACACAGACACAATGGCTCCTCCATATGATGGTTGTGCTGAATGCTGCATCTTGTCCTGTTTAAGTGAAAAAGCACAGATACAACCATATGTACATGGCTGAAGGAGGTGAAGAACTCACAGGAACACCATTTTCCCTTCAGTATGATGATTGGCAGGGCCACTGGACCCCACCTAATCAGACATTTATGGCCTAAATTCCATCAAGAATTGACATGTTGCGCAGGCATCAAGATGAGTTGAGGGACACAGCAATGTAGAGGAGCCAGGGAAAGGGTAAGATGATTTTCCATAGTGTAGATTTCCATCCCATGTATCTTACCCGAATCCATGTAACATGTGATAAGAAAAACACCTTTTTACTT
Source organism: Bufo gargarizans (assembly GCF_014858855.1). Taxonomy (NCBI): domain Eukaryota; kingdom Metazoa; phylum Chordata; class Amphibia; order Anura; family Bufonidae; genus Bufo; species Bufo gargarizans. The sequence continues at coordinate 311,776,538 of NC_058081.1, forward strand.
AAAGGGTTTCTACCACCAGAAATAATGTTATGTAGCTGACTGACATTAGCACATCGCTAATGTCAGCACTATATAACAGTATGTTTTTGACATTTCTCCCTGCAGCCGTTTTGGTAAAATAAGCACTTTTATAATATGCTAATGAGCCTATAGGTCAGCGGTTCTCAACCAAGGGGTCGCGACTCGCGACCCCTTTGGGGGTCGATCGGCCTTTTCCAGGGGGTCGCCTGAGGCTTCCTATTGTGGTTCGCCCGCACAACGGCAGCGGCCCCTTATCCTCGCGCACAGGAAGTGATGTCCTATCACTGCCTGTGCTTGAAGGAGCCTGACGTCTGGACGGGTAAGTCGGGCCGCCTGTCTGCTGAGGTCCGAGTTTTTTCGTTAATGACACCGCCGCTGAGCACCACTGCCACCAATTTTATTTTAATTATTTGGCTGAGCAAGGCTTAATTTATTTGGGGGGGACATGAAGCACCGCTGATTTATTTATTTGGGGGACCCTGAGCACTTCTGATTTATTTATTTAAGCAGACCTGAAGCACCGCTGATTTATTTATTTGGGGGACCCTGAGCACTTCTGATTTATTTATTTGGGGGACCCTGAGCACCATTGATTTATTTATTTGGGGGGGGACCTGAAGCACCGCTGATTTATTTATTTGGGGGACCCTGAGCACTTCTGATTTATTTATTTGGTGGGGGACTTGAAGCACCACTGATTTATTTATTTGGGGGTACCCTGAGCACCGCTGATTTATTTATTTGGGGGAGACCTGAAGCCCTGCTGATTTATTTATTTGGGGGACCCTGAGCACTTCTGATTTATTTATTTGAGGGGTACTGTGCGCACCACAGATTTATTTTTTAAGGGGTATTTGTTGTTTATTATTTATTTTAAAGTTATTTATTTGGTTTATAAAAATACATCCTACATATCAGATATTTACATTACAATTCATAACAGTAGCAAAATTAGTTATGACGTAGCAAGGAAAAAAATGTAATGTTTGGGGGTCACCACAACATGAGGAACTGTATTAAGGGGTCACGGCTTTAGAAAGGTTGAGAACCACTGCTCTAGGTGCTATGTGGGCGTAAAATCAGCACCTAGAGGCTCCGTCTACTCACCCCCCAGGTCCCCTTTTCTGCCCGCCCTGCTCCTCTTGATTGATGTGACGGTTCGCAGCATCGTTGATGAAATCCTGCGCCTGCGACGTTCACTTCTGTCTTGGGCGCAGGCGCAATGAGTGAAGGCCGCTCTCCTAGTGCCGGATTCCTCACTGTGACGTAGTCGGCGCAGGCGCAGTGAGGAATCTGGCACCAGGAGCACATCATTTATTGCGCCGTTCACTTCTGTATTCAGTGCAGGCGCAGTGAGTGAATGATGCGCTCCTGGTGCCGGATTCCTCACTACATCACAGTGAGGAAGCCGGCACCAGGAGAGCGGCCTTCACTCACTGCGCCTGCGCCGAAGACAGAAGTGAACGGCGCAGGCACAGGATTTCATCAACGATGCTGCGAACTGTCACATCAATCAAGAGGAGCGGGGCAGGCAGAACAGGGGACCTGGGCGGGATAAAGGGTGAGTAGACGGAGCCTCTAGGTACTGATTTTACGCCCACATTGCACCTAGAGACTCATTAGCATATTATAAAAGTGCTTATTTTACCAAAACGGCTGCAGGGAGAAATGTCAAAAACATACTGTTATGTAGTGCTGACTATAGCCCATCGTTAATGTCAGTCAGCTACATAACAGTATTTCTGGTGGTAGAAACCCTTTAAATGAGGCTAAGTAAATAGAAGAGGGATCGTCAATCTAGGACCCTCACCTTTATACAGAGTGGTGATTGGTTACAAAGAATGTCTCTCACTCTGGAGGACCTGGCATGTTAGTGCATTACATGGACAGCCCTGGCGCTGCAGATCAAATGAAAACTTGCTTTCCCACAAAATAGAACTTATCAGTACATGTTCCAGAAGCAGGACCCCTAAGGTCAGCTTTATTTTCAGAACACTTTTTGAGCAAAAATACATTTTTGAAATAACTTAAAAGAGTTTTAGTGTGCGAAGTGAGGAACATACCGGACATGAAGGCAAACAATAAGTAGCATTATTTACTTGGTTGAATTATTTTCTAATAGGTAAATTGATAAATACATGAAGAATACATGTGAGTCTACAATTTCAATGTTTTTCTTAATGAACATTATCTTTAAAAGAAAAAAAAAACTGCCATGTAAAGTATCAGCATTGTGGTGGGATTCAGTATGTTTCATTTAGAAATGGATTACGGTGTAAACTCAAGAGATACTAGGTCCCAGTGCAGCTGGTAGCTGCTGTAAGCTGGCTTTCCTTCAATCTTTTTTCCCACCGGCTAATGTACTCTATGGGAAAATGCATGCCGCTAATATTTTAGGTTTCAAAGCTTTTGCTGTATAAATTGTATTTCACAGTTGCAGGCCACTAAAATGAAATCTAATATCTATATGGATTTCTGATGCTTCCTTACATTATCCCAAATCTGTTGATTTAGAAAAATGATATTGAAAATGTTTTATTACATTTATTGGTGTTTTTAAGGCTCTATATAGTAATGTACATTGTACAGCAGAGACAAGAATACAGTGCCAGCTGGAATCATTTGACAGTTAAATAAAGGACAAATCTGATGGAGAATGTTAGTTCTTCAGCAGACTTAAAGGGAATCTGTCACCTCTGGCAAGCCTTAACTAATACAGTAATACATGTAAAGAACACCTGCTTCTAAGTAAATCAGTAACTTGTATGACAATACGCACCCCAATTCTCTCGCTGTGAGGAAACCAGGCATGGAATACAAGAGGACTCATGGGCATGCGCACATAATGGAGAGGACTCCAGAAGAAGTACTCTCCATGCATTCCATGGCTGGTTTGTGGGCGCTTAGCAGGGGAATGGGAGTAGGTATCGATATACAAATGACTTACCTGGAGTCAGCGGAAATTGCTATATACATTAATTATTGTACTTAATAGTGGTCTCTAAAAATGACAGATCCCCTGTTTTCTGGTTTCTGGTGACATAACAGGTAGGTCATCAATAGAGATGAGCGAATAGAAGTTGATGAAGTGGAATTCGATCCGAATTTCAGAAAAAAATTGCTTTGTGGGTGCACTATCTGAGGACGAGCTACTAGAAGACAGTCTACTGGCAAGCCAAGATGTGGAGGAGACATCTGCCGCTTCCTCAACTAGGCAGGCAAGTAGTGATGTGGAGAGTGGCATGGGAGCTGCTGTTGCAAGCAGTCAGGCTCCTGACCCAGAGACGGTTGAGGAGGACATCAGTGACGTGCAGACAGTACTCAATGATGATGTAGGTGATTGCACTTGGGAGCCGGGTGAAGAAGGGGCTTCATCATCATCGGGATAAGAGGGTGGCAGCTTGCCTGTGAGGCAGCAGTGGAGCCAGCAAGTCGGTAGTGTGGCTAGGAGTCAGCAGTGGGAGGTCAGGAGCCAAACGGGCCTGGGGTAGACCACCCGCTTTGCAGGAGCCTACCTGCCCGGTAAGTAGCGGTGCATGGGTTCATGGAGACAGCGCCAGTAGCAGTCAGTGCATAGTGTTGGGGGTAAAATCACCTACTCTGCAGTGTGGCAGTTTTTTGTTAAGCCGCTGGAGATGGTGAACATGGCCATATGTAGAATCTGTTGGCAGAAGGTGAAGCGTGGAAAGGGTGTCAATGTTGGCACCACGGCCCTGCGTCAACATATGCAGCATAACCATAAAGTGGCCTGGGAGAACTGTGGCTCTGATGTGGTGGTCCAGCCTCCCACAGCAACCACTGCATCACCCAGTGGCACGCACCCGATTTCAGGCACTCAAGGCTCCACCACCACAGCCGAAAGGAGCTGTCTGTCATTCCTATCATCTGCTGGTCCTGATGCTCCTGCTCCTCACCCTACTACTCCTCATCAGTCATTCCATCAGCAATCGATCACTGAGCCGATTGCCAAGAGACAACAGTATGTGTGCACTCATCCAATGGTGCAGAATCTGAACGTGCTCCTGTCCAAGTTGCTGGTGCTGCAGTCCCTCCCTTTCCAAGTAGTGGACTCTGCACCTTTCAGAGAACTGATAGCTTGTGCCAAGCCGAGGTGGAGAGTCCCAAGTCATAATTTCTTTGCCGAAAAGGCAGTACCAGCCCTGCACACACAAGTAGAACAGAAAGTGGGCCAGTCCTTGAGCCTGTCAGTGTCTGCCAAAGTGCATGGCAGCGCCAACGTGTGAAGCTGTAACTATGATCAGGGACAATACATGTCCTTTATGGCCCACTGGGTGAATGTGGTTTCTGCACAGCCACACCGCCTCCATGTTCTCACACTGTTGGGCCTGCAAAAATGTCCGCTTCTGCCTCCTTATCCTCCACCATTGAAGGGTTAAATAGAATAAGCTATATGATCTGTATGAAGAACAGGAGGTTGGGTGACATCATACTAGAGGAAGAATATATATTTACATTGACCTTCTGTCTGTATAAGGAACTGTTCCTAGTCAGCATTATTGTAATGAGAGCTGTAGCTGTTCTTGTATGTATGGATGGATGTATATAAAAGCCTGTATGGTCAAGAATAAACAGAGCTGTTACTGACATCATACTGCATGTGTCACTGATAGTTCTCCGGGCCTGTCTTTGGGGACAAAGAAAGGAATCAAGGTGCATTGAGAAGAAAAGGATACTTTCAGCTGGGGGTTCGTCCGAGAGTATACAGGAATTCGGTAAGTAACGGAACATTCCTGTCTAACGACTGGGGACATTCCGATGCTTTCCGTAACATTTTCTGTTGCTTCTATTTTGAATCCGCTTTAGACACACTGAAAGGAATACTATCTATCTTTAGGCAAGATAGACTATAAATAAACTACTGGCCAAGTCTAACAGATAAATTCTTTAAGGAAGGATTTAACAGATAAATTCTTTAGGGAAGGATTTAACAGATAAATTCTTTAGGGAAGGATTTAACAGAGGAATTCTTTTGGGAAGAATTCAAATAGAGTCTGCACCTTGATTTCTCTTGTCACCCAATTTCTATCACTTCTTTTCTGTCGCTTTCTTAGGGTACTTTCACACTTGCGGCAGGACGGATTCGACAGGCTGTTCACCATGTCGGATCCGTCCTGCGGCTATTTCGCCGTGCCGCCGGACCGACGCTCCGTCCCCATTGACTATAAAGGGGACAGGGCGGAGCTCCAGCGCAGCACGGCGGTGCACAGCGAAAGCCGCCGGACTAAAAAGCCTGACATGCAGTAATTTTAGTCCGGCGGCCTTTCACCGTGCACAGCCGTGCTGCGCCGGAGCTCCGCCCCGTCCTCATTATAGTCAATGGGGACGGAGCGGCGGTCCGGTGGCACGGCGAAATAGGCGCAGGACGGACCCGACAGGGTGAACAGCCTGTCGGATCCGTCCTGCCGCAAGTGTGAAAGTAGCCTAATGCTTTCTGTTATGTTATGATGTTATGAAGCATTAAGTATTTTTTATGCTGAAGATAAGCAGCAAATGATACTGTGAAAAATGTACTAACTTTACTGTATGTGTCCTGGATAAACCCGCTAACCCAGAAACTGGTGAACGCAAGTAACTGTTTTAAGGGATAATACTAACAGACCGTTGAGAAGGAAGTTGTGCATAGACATAAGTCCTTCACGGTTCAGTACAGCCAGTCCTGGGTAGAGTTCTGCTCTGCCTCCGTCTGAATTAAGTTATAAGAAATGGGTGCAAAGCAAGGAAAGGTCTCTCCACCCCCTCCGACTGTAGGAGAAACATGTAAGGATTATATAGCCCGGGTCTGTGGGACTGATTATTATTCAGTTACTCCCTGGGTGGATAATATTCTGAGACAAGCCACTAATACTGATATGCCTGACTTCATTAAATGGTCTGATAAAATGTTACAAGCTTTTAGTCATTTGAAATGTGCAATGGTTTCAAGTCCTGGTTTGGGCCTACCCAACTATGGTGTGATGTTTCACTTATTTTCCAGGGACAATTGTAAAACCATGGCAGGAGTCCTGGCGCAAGATCATGGAAGTAAATTCTGCCCTGTTGCTTTTTTCTCAAAAGTGGTTCCCGTACAGGTTCAGGGCATGCCTGCGTGTCTCAAGAGTTTGGCAGCCTGTGCTATGGTCGCTGAGATGGCCACGCCTATAACCCTAGGTCATCCCACCACTCTGCATACCTCACACAATGTTCAGGCCCTATTGAAGAACATACATACACACCATATGTCAGCACAAAGACTGAGTGGATATTAAGTTTTGTTGCTATCTAATCCTCAACTTCATATCAAATACTCAGCACCCACATTCGGTCCAATGGCTATACTGAATGTCCTACTTGGCTACAAGGGAGAGCAGGATGATTTGCCTCCTCCCCATGCATGTACTGAACTTATACATGAACATACCTCACCTAGGCCTGACTTACAGTCCACGCCCATTAAAGGAGCACCTGATGTTTTTGTGGATGGATCTTGTTCTCACCCTAATGACAACACTTATCATGCAGGATACGCTGTGGTTCAGCTCCCTGATGTTATACTGGAATCTTTTCAGTCAGCCCAAGCAGCTGAACTGATTGCCCTCACTAGAGCTTGTTGTCTTTTTGAGGGGAAAGATGTAAATGTATACACCGATTCCAAGTATGCCTTTGGGGTTGTACATGATCATGGGGTAATCTGGCAGAGGAGAGGCTTCATAGCTGCAGATGGGAGACAAATCTCACATTCCACCCCAGTACATGATCTCCTGGCCACCATCCAATTACCAAGCAAAGTTGCTACAAGTGCACATAGCTAAAGGCTATTAGAGCGGCAGCAACAGTTCAAATGCCCTACCTAGTTCCAGACATTACCCTTACTGACAATCTATTGCTCAGCCTCCAGGATTTGGCTACCAGTAGTGACAAAATAGAATGGCAGTCGGTAGGTGCAGTACAAGACCCTAATACAGGTCTTATGTGCAAAGGGGGGAAGCTATGTATCCCAGTTGCAAGCGTCCCAATTTTAATTGCACAATATCATAGTCTTGGCCATAAGGGAGCACAGGCAACCACTGACCTCATTCGGAGAGATTTATTTTATACCAGATCTTAGATCAATTTGAACAAGATATTGCTTGTGCCTCTCCTTTCTCTCCACAGGAACCTACACATCCTTTCCAACCAGGAGACATAGTGATAGTCCAGCACCTGGCAAAAGGACGAAAACAGACTGAGTTCCTATTTGGACCACCCACCCGAGTGGTAGCAGTCACCAGAACAGCGATCCTCACAGAAGAGGCTCCAATCTGGATTCACACTAGGAGAGTGAAAAGGGTCCCTGAGGCTTTTTCTCCGGTGACGGACAAAGACAAAGAGGGTGAAGCAGGTGTGAATTCCTGAACAAAGAGGGGAACTCAGAAGAAGTTTCCCTGAAAAGTGCCTTGCCACAGGATGAAGATGATGACCCCACAATATTCTGCGAGATTTGTTTGTCTGCTGATAATTATTAATCTTTGTGTTTTCTTGTCAGTCTGGCTTATTACTACATGTATTTATCACCCAGATGAGATGAGTTTCTTCTGTGGTGCACCAAATAATCTGCCAGTATATAAAAGAGCTCAGGAGCAAGATCCCTTTGCTCCCGTCCCCTTTTATTCTGAACAGAATAGTATAGTCAGGATGGCAAATGCCCTAAATGTTAGTTCATTGTGCCTTAAAGACTTACAGAGCCCACGGGATCTTATACAAACATGTGTTATTGCTGTGCCTACACTCGATGAATCCCAACTTGAAGTCTGGGCGATGGCTAACAATACACAATCTTTTATTCACTTGTATGACTTCTGTGGGGAGTGTCAGAAATTAGGAAATAGCAGGGATAATATTAGAATAACTACTATTAACGTGACTACAGCAGACTTGTTTTACATTTTCCCAGGATATGACTTTATATTGTGATAATAGAGACATAAAAAGTGGATTACCTAAGAATAGTGTATATGATTATATTGACGACACTTGTAAAAAGAATAGTAGGCTTGCTAGCTCCCTGGATAATTCCATGAGTTGTAATAAGACCATTGTGACTCCCAGTTTTATCTAGAATATAATGCTCCCTAAGGGATGGTTTTTGTCTTGTGGTAACAGCACTTACAATTACATTCCTGCTAATGTTATTGGAGGTCCCTGTGCGTTACCCAGGCTGACTTTGGCTCTTCCCAGTTAACCCCCTATCAGGAGAGCTTACAGATCAGTTACCAAGACTTTATCAGAAGACTGTGACTCTACTTTACCCCTTCTCAGCTGTACAGAATATACAAGTTTGGGCGCCTCTATATTAGGAGTGCCTGGACTGGCTATATATAATACTCATACTATAAATTCTATTACATGTGACTTAGCTAAATCTCTGAATCATACCTCTATCGCCTTATCAGACATGCTTTTAGATATACAAGGCGTAAAAGGAGCAGTGCTAAAAAATAGATTTGCTGTGGATTATCTGTTACTTAAACATAATATAGGATGTCAAGATTTTAAAGGAATGTGTTGCTTTAATTTATCTGATCATTCCTGATCAATCCAGTCCCATATTCAAGCGTTACATGAAATTGCTAATAATATCAAGAAAGATGTTGATTCATTCTCTTGGTGGGACTGGTTATTGAGCTGGCTGCCAGATTTGAGTTGGTTAAGAACATTATTGATCAGTATTATAATTCTAATTGCTTCCTTGATTGTCATAAGTTGTTGTATCCAATGTATCCCTTCCCTCATACAGATGTTTTGTGTAATGTGTCCAAAACCCACAGATCCTGGACAATCATATGCTACTTACCTCTCTATGAGAGAAAAAAGATAAGTCATATTCATGACTTAAGAGGGGATTAAAGGGTTAAATAGAATAAGCTATATGATCTGTATGAAGGACAGGAGGTTGGGTGACATCATACTAGAGGGAGAATATATATTTACATTGACCTTCTGTCTGTATAAGGAACTGTTCCTAGTCAGCATTATTGTAATGAGAGCTGTAGCTGTTCTTGTATGTATGTATGGATGTATATAAAGGCCTGTATGGTCAATAATAAACAGAGCTGTTACTGACATCATACTGCATGTGTCACTGATAGTTCTCCGGGCCTGTCTTCGGGGACAAAGAAAGGAATCAAGGTGCATTGAGAAGGAAAGAATACTTTCAACCGTGTCCACAGCCTTTACTGCAGGGACAATTCACAGTGCCCCTCCAGCATACCACATGTGCAGGGAATGGCTGTGTCACTCTGTTCTGCATCTCATTTGCCTGGGTGAACGGAGTCACACAGGGGAGGAACTTCTCCGTGTCCTTCATCAAGAAATTGAATCCTCGCTTTCTCCGCGACAACTGAAAACTGAAACCATGGTGACCAACAACCAGAAGAACATGGTGTCTGCGTTGTGACAAGGAGGGCTGAGCCATGTGCCATGCATTGCACACGTGTTCAATCTGGTTGTAAAGCGGTTCCTGAAGTCTTCCACCCATCGGCAAGACATCCTAAAAATGGGCAGGACACTTTGCATGCACTTCAGCTACTCCTACACCGCAAAGCAGACCCTCCTTGAGCTGAAGCGGCATAACTGCATCCCCCAACATAGGCTCATATCCGACGCTTCCACCCGTTGGAATTCAACCCTCCATATGTTGGACCGACTATTCGAACAGAGAAAGGCCATAAACGATTTCTTGATGATCCAAGCAGACAGGAGTACTCCCCTGTGTAACTTCGATGTCAGCTATTGGCAGCTCATGCCTGCCGTTTGCTCAGGCCCTTTCAGGAGGCCACGTTATTTGTCAGTCGCCAGGACTGCGGAATGAACAATGTCATTCCACTGCTTCATGTTCTGGAACAGATGCTGGTAAATCTGGCTGGTCTGGAGATGTGGCGCCTAGATCTCACGGCCACATGAGCCCTGTGGGGGCTGAACTGGAGGAGGAGGAGGAGGACATTGGAGCACAAGCAATGTGTAGCAAAATGGGTTGTTTTTCTACACAGGAGACAGTAGAGGAGGAGCAGGAGCAGCTAGAGGAGCTACAGGGCGATGAGGAAAATAAGGACCCAGACACACCGTGGCAGTATGCAGTGGATGGAGGCAGGGAGTCCCTCCGAGCCACTTGCACAAATGGCCTGATGCATGCTCACTTGCTTTTGTAGTGACAGCCAAATTGTCACCATTCGGCAGAGGGATGACTTCTGGCTCTCCATCTTGTTGGACCCTCGCTACCGATCCAAAATGGGGGCCTTTTTTACACCCGCTGAGAGGGGGACAAACTAAACTACTATAGAGACATCCTATGTAGTCAGTTAGCTGCTGCCTATCTGCGCCATAGTCCATCCTCTCGCAGGTCTGACCGGGGGGCCCTCTGGGCTCACATTCTACTACCATAGCTGCTGGGGAGGGGTGGGGTGGCAGGAGCAGTACCAGCTCCATCAGCAGAAGCCTGAGTCTAGAGTAGCTGATGAGCAGCTTTCTTCACCCACATAGTGAAGAAACTACTCGCCAGCAGCTAGACATAGAGCAGGAACTGCAGGTGGTGGCATACTTGAACATCACCCTGCCACCCCACATTGAAGATCCGCTGGACTACTAGGCAGCCAAACTGGATTTGTGGCCACAACTGGCAGAGTTTGCCCTGGAAAAGCTGTCCTGCCCGGCCAGTGGTGTGGCATCAGAGCTGGTGTTTAGTGCGGCAGGGGCCATAGTTACCCCAAGAAGAACTCGCCTGTCCACCCAAAATGTGGAGAGACTGACCTCTGTCAAGAGGAATCAGGCGTGGATCAGCCAGGATTTCCACCCACCAATGCCTGATGCATCAGACTAGATCATTCATACGTCAGTTATTTGGTCAGTTTTGGCCCCGTGACTGCCCAAATAAGTGAAGTGTGCAGTGATTCTAAGAGCGACGCCTGTCATCTGCATGTCATGCTGACTCACAGTATTATTTCACTACCACAGCAGACTCCCTATGCGTGTTACTGCAAGGCACAGTGTTCATCACCACTATAAAGGCTCTCTGCAGTCAGGAAATAGCAGTTTTTAATGAGATTTGCCTCAAATAAATTTGTATGGAACAATTTTTTCAGAAAATTTGACGAACCGGCCAAATCGAATTTTCATCTCTAGTCATCATTATCAGATCATCGGGCATCCCAGTGCCCCTGCTGATCAACTGTTTGAAGAGACCGTAGCACTCGTAAGAGTTCTGCATATTCTTCAATATTCATATTTTCACTGTTGACATTGCAGCAGGAAGCATTATAATTACAAATCCTACATCCCATTCACTTGAATGGCAAGGAGCAGTTGTAATGACACTCCGGCCCATTAAAGTGAATGGGAATGCGGAGCTGTAATTACACATGTCGATACTGCAATGCTGATGGTGAGTAGATAAACAGTGAAGAGAATGCAGCACGAGTGCTGCGGTCTCTTCAAACAGTTGATAGGCAGTGGTGCCAGGAGTCGGGTTCCCGCCAATGAGATATTGATAACCTATTCTGAGGATAGTGTACAAGTAGCAATGGTGGCGCACACATTTAAGTTTTGAAGATGCTCGCAGAAGATCTCTTCATCTCAATTGCAGGTTAACAAATTTTACGGGATTCTCAAACTGAATAATATGAGCTTTTCACTCGGATTAATCTTTTGTTATCCAATAAATGTGATTCAAATAGCATCTTTGAGAAGTGTGCCGCAAATCTGTTAACCTATTCTGAGGATCGGTCATCAATATCGAAAACTACACAACCCCTATAAGCTGAGGAGCATCTCACAAAGAGTAAAATTTCATGAAATCAAAGCTTGGGGTGACATAACTGGATAGAGTGGATGGAACTTGTCACCAGGGTAATACTAGAATATCTGGTGTAATGGTAGGGGTACATTCAGATGTGGCAGAATTGATCCTGAACGATAAAATATCTGACATTGACCAAAGGCAGAAATATATGACACACATCCTGTGAAATGAAGACTAGACCAGGCCACATTTATTGTTTAAAGGGAACCTGTCATCAACGTTATGCTGCCCATACTAACGGCAGAATAAAGTAGAGACAGGTGAGTTGATTTCAGCGGTCAGTCATTTATAAGTTAAAAGTAAGTGGTTGCCAAGAACCAACATCACATTAATTGCAGACTGGGCCTGGAAAAGAGTCCCGGCCACCTGAGAAGAGTCCTGGTTATTCATGAATTCCTGCTCTCCCTGCCCACCTGCTAATGACTGACAGGCTTCTAACCTAGTTTTCTCCCTTTCTCTCTAGGAGAGAACTGCCAGTCATCAGCAGATGGGTAGGGAGAGGGCAGGAGATATGAATAACCTTGACTCTTCTCCGGTAGATTTGACTATTCCCAAGGCCTGTGCTGCAATGATTATGATGCTGGTTGTCGGCAACCACTTACATTTAGCTCATGAGTGGCACACCGCTGAAATCAGCATTTCTGTCACTATTTTATGCTGCCCTCAGTGACATCAGCATAAAGTTGATGACAGGATCCCTTTAATCTTATGGCGTTGTTCAGAGCCACAACCTTCATCGAACAAGTGGTATAGAAAACAATATATGGTCAAATTTAGTTATTCAACAAAAGGGTTACAAAGTGAGATGGAGATTAAAAAGTAAAGGAGCATCCCCAGTTGAGAAATATATGACATACAATATTCACATTATAAATGTCAAATAGATAAGCTGTGCATATGTGCAGCCACTTCTCCATTCAGCCTGCAGTTGGATGCATGGGGTCTGTTGGGATTATTAATCCTATGTAAGAAAATGTGAATAAAATCAAATTGGAATTATTGGCATACCAGTACTTTGCAGAAGATCACTGGTAAAAAGTCCAATTTACTGATGATTTCAAGTTTTCAATGTATTGTAGCAACAAAATCAGTTACTGCAGGTGAAATGTAGGGATGAACTGTTGTTACCAGGATGATAAGATGATTGTTTGACTAGCTATTCCAAAATGCATCCAGGTTTTGGTGTTTGGTTTAACAGATAAAAGATGTTAAAAAAACAACAACAACATGTTTAAGGCCTTTTTCACACTTCAGTTATTTCCATCAGTGATTGTGAGCCAAAACCAGTAGAAAAGCCTACACAGTGGTAAGGTATAATGTAAAGCTTTTTGACCCCCACCTGGTTTTGGCTCACAATAATGCCTCATTCACATGTCAGTGTTTGGTCAGTGATTTCCATCAGTGATTGTGAGCCAAAACCAGGTGAAGCTCTACACACAAAATTGTTACAGATCTTTCCATTATACCTCAAGTTTGTGGAGGCTCCAGTCCTGGTTTTGGCTCATAATCACTGATGGAAATCACTGACCAAAACGCTGATGTGTGAATGAGGATTAACTGATGGAACAAAAACTGACCAAATGGTCCAACGGACCAACTAGGTGTGAACTAGCCTTGGCCAAAGGGCCTCAAATTAATATAAAACCAGAAATGCCAGAAATCTGATATTTTTTAAAACAGGATCAGCGTCACAAACTTGCTGTCAGTTAAATAGCGAGTGGCGACAATAATATTAACAATTTCATTATTTTACTTTTCAATAATGTATAGATATAATCTATGTAAATGCACAAAATGTAAATTGTAAACTTTTGTAACAGCTGGGATTTCTACTGAACACCATCATAGATTTCCTTCTAATTTCCCATTAAATATCAAGCGTATCAAGCGTGTGATGTAATATGTTTGAGTAATGACAGAAAATGTATCAATGTTTGACTTTAATGGGTGCATTGTAAACTGTTATTGCTGGTCTTACTCCAAATTCTAATGTAGTCTTCCTGCCATTTTATATTGTGGTAAAAAAGCACCCCTCCTTACTTTAAATCAGATTTTATTGCCCCTAGAATATGACATGAATAATGTACCTCCTTCACATACAGAGCATGGGAATAGTACATAAAAACAGAACAGAGATTTGTTGATAAGGGGGAATAAAAAGCAAAGGATTAGGAGAGCAGGAATGCTTGTCTACTTCTACTCCGCTATTAATGTTATCCTCACACTGACAGGTCTCATCAACATACAGGATATGGTCTACAACACTCCCTGACTCCCATATTCATTCGGCATCTACATGTTTAATGAACTATTTATAATAGTTGATATTGGATATGATCCTTTGATCGTACACTTAGTCTCAGGATTATTTTCTATGTTTTCATTTCTGTCAAATCTGAGATGTATTTATTTTACACTAATCAACGTATGCAGAAAGGAGACAATCGGGTTTCCTAATGAATAATGAGTTTTCACCTTTCTTCCTTTAATTGCCTTATTAGTATAAATCCTATATTCTGTTGAATGTTAAGCTTATAGGTTATGTGAACTTTTGCAAACATCTTGCTTTGTTACAGTTAGTGTTGAGTAAACTTGTGTTTTCAAGTTCGGCGTACAAGGTTCAGGTTATCTAAGAATTCCGTTATGGATTCTGCTAACATGGACTATAACTCATGGTCCGTGGTGGCGGAATCCATAACGGAATTCTTAGATAACCTGAACCTGAACCTTGTACGCTGAACTTAAAAACAGAAGTTCGCTCATCCCTAGTTACAGTGCAACTAAAATAAAAAGTTAAACAATGGAACTTCATTAAAAATATTTTATTTTGTGTATACAGCTCCTATGCAGACTTATATGCATATACAAACTCTCTGTGTAGTCTAACCCTGCAGTTTTGTACAAACCGGATTCCCAAAAAGTTGGGACACTAAACAAATTGTGAATAAAAACTGAATGCAATGATGTGGAGATGGCAAATGTCAATATTTTATTTGTAATAGAACGTAGATGACAGATCAAATGTTTAATCCGAGTAAATGTATCATTTTAAAGGAAAAATACATTGATTCAAATTTTCACAGTGTCAACAAATCCCAAAAAAGTTAGGACAATTAGCAATAAGAGGCTGGAAAAAGTAAATTTGAGCATAACGAAGAGCTGGAAGACCAATTAACACTAATTAGGTCAATTGGCAACATGATTGGGTATAAAAAGAGCTTCTCAGAGTGGCAGTGTCTCTCAGAAGCCAAGATGGGTAGAGGATCACCAATTCCCACAATGTTGCGCAGAAAGATAATGGAGTAATATCAGAAAGGTGTTACCCAGCGAAAAATTGCAAAGACTTTGCATCTATCATCATCAACTGTGCATAACATCATCCGAAGATTCTGAGAATCTGGAACAATCTCTGTGCGTAAGGGTCAAGGCCGTAAAACCATACTGAATGCCCGTGATCTCCGGGCCCTTAAACGACACTGCACCACAAACAGGAATGCTACTGTAAAGGAAATCACAGAATGGGCTCAGGAATACTTCCAGAAACCATTGTCAGTGAACACAATCCACCGTGCCATCCGCCATTGCCAGCTGAAACTCTACAGTGCAAAGAAGAAGCCATTTCTAAGCAAGATCCACAAGCTCAGGCGTTTTCACTGGGCCAGGGATCATTTAAAATGGAGTGTGGCAAAATGGAAGACTGTTCTGTGGTCAGACGAGTCACGATTCGAAGTTCTTTTTGGAAATCTAGGACGCCATGTCATCCAGACCAAAGAGGACAAGGACAACCCAAGTTGTTATCAACGCTCAGTTCAGAAGCCTGCATCTCTGATGGTATGGGGTTGCATGAGTGCGTGTGGCATGGGCAGCTTGCATGTCTGGAAAGGCACCATCAATGCAGAAAAATATATTCAGATATGCTCCCATCCAGACTTCATCTCTTTCAGGGAGGACACTGCATTTTTCAACAAGATAATGCCAGACCACATTCTGCATCAATCACAACATTATGGCTGCGTAGGAGAAGGATCCGGGTACTGAAATGGCCAGTCTGCAGTCCAGATCTTTCACCTATAGAGAACATTTGGCGCATCATAAAGAGGAAGGTGCAACAAAGAAGGCCCAAGACGATTGAACAGTTAAAGGCCTGTATTAGACAAGAATGGGGGAGCATTCCTATTTCTAAACTTGAGAAACTGGTCTCCTTTGTCCTCAGATGTCTGTTGAGTGTTGTAAGAAGAAGGGGAGATGCTACACAGTGGTGAAAATGGCCTTGTCCCAACTTTTTGGGGATTTGTTGACACCATGAAATTCTGATTCAACATATTTTTCCCTTAAAATGGTACATTTTCTCAGTTTAAACTTTTGTTCAGTGATTTATGTTCTATTCTGAATAGAATATTAGAAGTTGGCACCTCCACATCATTGCATTCAGTTTTTATTCACGATTTGTATAGTGTCCCAACTTTTTTGGAATCCGGTTTGTATTACTCTCCATATCTTTGCTAACCTACAACTCAGCACTTTGGAAGTATCTGTAGCCAGCACAAATAAGACTTCTTAAAAGCATTTTCTCAGTCCATTCACCTCTATATGATTGCTGAGTACAATGCATGTCACTACAGTAGAAGTTCCATGAAAGTGAATGGAGTGGTGTTCACACATGCGCACCACAGTGACAAACTCATGAGATCCTATGTTTTTTATTGCTGGGGATCCCAGCAGTTAAGTAACCAGTGATTAGACGTGTTCCCCATCCTGTGGATATGTGTGGTTAGTGGAAAAACTCCTCCTCTATAATACAGTTAAAGAGGTATACCAGTTTTAATGATTACAATTATTTATTTAGAGAGTAGGATGTCAAACAATTTTTTATTATACATTTATTTAAAACTTTGCTTGCAGAACTTTATTATATCCATACAGTAGCCTCTCCCCCCAAAAAAAGAAATTGGCACGACCCATTTTAGTCCCGTAACATGCATCCATTTGAGAGTTGCATAGGACTAAACATGGCATCAGTCATGTGAGCCGTCATGTGACCTGGCTTTCAGTGTCTCTGTTGTGTTTTTTTACATTAAACTTTATTAATAACATGACATCACCTAGAGACAGGCAGCCATTTTACAACATCACCTAGAGACAGGTGGCCATTTTTACAAATGTCAATCAATCAAAAAGCAGCTCACCAACTTTACTAAAATATGTGAGGGATTTATGGGTGCACAGTTGGCTGATTACCCTTGATTAGCAGTAATAAGACAATAAATGAAATTTAAAGTTACTGGCTTAGCTTTGCACAGTAGCAGTATCATAGCCCATGAGGTTTATCTGAGGCAGGATTATTGCTAATTGAAAACTTCCCCCAATACCAAGCGATGATGACTTGAAATACAGCTAACTTTGGCAATATTTGATAGCTTCTGAGGATAACAGAGAAAAAAAATACTGGCTCACCAAAAAATCACTTTAATTTTAATAATGTATATATTCGTATATACTTTTTCAAAACATAAACAATAATTCATATACCAAATTAAAAGGGTTTTTCCATCTCAGACAATGGAGGCATATTGCTAGGATATGTCCCCATTGTATGATAGGTGTGGGTCCCACCTCTGGGACCTGCACCTATCTCATAAACACAGCCGGCAAAGTGAAGGAGGGCTCATGCGTGATTGCCCTCCATTAATCTCTATGGGGCCACCAAAAATAGCTGAGCGCTGGCTTGGCTATTACCGTTGACTCCATAGAAGTGAATGGATGCAGTGGCTGAACAAGTGCGGAACGCTCCCATTAATTTCTATGGCGATTCGATTCCGAAAATAGCCGAGCATGCCGCTGGGTTACTTTTATCGGGCCAATAGGAAAGCTTCGTAGTGGCCGGACCTGATACAGCAGGCCACCACTTTGCTGGCTTTGTATTCTGCCGCATTTATGAGCACCTCTGGGAACTGCGCCTATCAGACAATGGGGACATATCCTAGTAATATATATTATATTTAAATACCTCTTTAATTTAAATCTGCTACGAATATAACATATGAAATATGAATGTATTATATGAAAATATTCCACTGGAGTTATTTATGAATCAATGGAAGTAGATTTTCACAGATCTTCCAATGACATAAATTACTAATAAGTATGGTTTGAATAGTTAGTGACCAAAAAATAATATGGTGCTAGTCACACATTTTGCATTATTTCATATAAGCATTCAAACTGCTGATTAGTATTGAGTCCTGTACAGACACTTTGTATTATTTTTTGAACAAAATTCATGTGTTGGATCTCCGGCTGTAGGTATTCAGGTAATTGGTAGCCAGAATGTGATATAGAGTCCTGTTAAGGCCTCTTCACACAACTGTTTTTTTTTTTCGTTTACGGGTCGTTTTTTGCGTTCCGTATACGGTCTATATACAATCCGTATACAGAACCATTAATTTCAATGGTTCCGCAAGAAAAACAGAATGTACTCCGTATGCATTCCATTTCCGTATTTCCGTTTTTCCATTCCATTGAAAGATAGAACATGTCCTATTATTGCCCGTTCCGTGTCTTCCGTAAACATTTTTGTGCCTCTCAGATAATGTCATACATTACCCTTTGTATTGGTGTAGTAAACACATACATACTGTATACTGGTTAATTAAAATGAATTAACGGAAGCGAACGACTTGGAGTTTTCATGCTCAATTTCACGTGAATACACACAGGTAGATTGCTGCCACACCTTGGGTATTGATGTAGTAATCATGAAAATATATGCTTCTTAATTAACCCCTTCAGGACACAGCCATTTTTCATCTTTCAGGCCACATTTTGGAAATCTGATGTGTCACTTTATGTGGTAATACCTTTGGAACACTTTTACTTATCCTAGCCATTCTGAGATTGTTTTCTTGTGACACAATGGTACATTTGAGTGAATATATTCCACCTTTATTTATAATTAAAAAAAATACCAAATTTAGCAAACATTTTGAAAAATTCACAGTTTTCTAAATTTCTGTTTCTCTGCTTTTAAGAGATATTGATACCTCAGGAAATAGTTATTACTTTACCTTTCCCATATGTCTACTTTATGTTGGCATCATTTTGTAATGTGATTTTATCTTTTATGGATGTTAGATGGACATGTCGTACTTTTATTCCGGCCGCCTCGCGGCATGCACAGATCCGACAGGCTGTTCACCCGCCAGAACAGCCTGCCGTAGTCCCTTGCAGCTAGTGTGAAACTAGCCTAAGAAAATTTCCAAAACCCGCTTTTTAAGGGTTTAATTCAGTTATGAAGTCACTTTGTGGGGCAACCACCTATAAATGACCCTATTTTAAAAATACACCCCTCAAGTTATTCAAATAAGATTTTACAAACTTTTTTTGTTTTTCCAAGCCGTTCACTTGAGAGGACAGATCATGTGTTATTTTTAAAGAGCAGGCTGTTATGGACTCGACAATACTGAATATGTCTATTTTGTTTTTGTGTGTCCATTTTCTGAAAGCCAAATTTTTATAAATTTTTCTGCTGATGATCTTATGTAGGAGAAGAGTTGATGTTTTTATTGGTACTATTTCTGGTTACATAAGATTTTTTGATAGCTCAGAATTATACTTTTTTGGGCAAGGTGACCAAAAATTGGCTGTTTTGGCACAGTTTTTATAATCATGTGATACAGATGGTCGTTATGGACGCAGAAATACCTAATATGTCTATTTTTAATTTTATTTCAGATTTACACAATAAAAAGCACTTTTTTTAAATAAATCATGTTTTTGTGTCTCCATTTTCTGAAACCCATAAATATATGTCTTTATATTTTTCTGCCAATTGTCTTATGTAGGGGCTTGTTTTTGCTGGAAGAGTGGACATTTTTATTGGTACAATATTTGGGAACATAAGATTTTTTGATAGTTCGATATTACACTATATTTTTTTGGAGGCAAGGTGACCAAGAAAGGTCTGCTTTGGCACAGTTTTTATTTTATTTTTTTCATGCCATTAACCGGAGGGGGTAGGTCATGTGATATTTTTATAGAGCCCCTTGTTACGGATGCAGGAATTTAATATTTTTTCCTTACTTTTTTACATTTATTTTTTATAAAAAAAATAGCTTGATGAGGGGAAAGGGGCACTTTATTAATGTAAAGGCTGGAAACAGGCGAAAATATTGGTGAATTTGTAGAGGTGGATTACCTCATCTCCACCACAGCACCCTACCCCAGTGGTAATTATGGTGTAAAAATGCTGCATTTGCATACATTTAGGTACATGGATGTTCAAAAAGTTGCAAAACAGACCAGTACAAAAAAAATTTAAACCAGTTTCTGGTGTAGTGCACTTTGATAAATGTTCCTAATGTGTTCCTAGTGTTGAAGTTGGCTTAAAAATGAACGTGCATGCACCTTGAGGATTTTGAGGCTTCATTTTTTAGGATGTCTTCCAGGAATTTCAGGTTTGCAGAGGCACTGAGGTGCCAAAACATAAATAACTTTCAAAAAAGGCCCCCATTTTGGAAAATACAACGATCTAGGGTTACAATCCCACAAGTATTTCAAAGAACTTATAATTGGGCAGAGAAAATTAAAAATTACATCTTACCAATAATATGTAGCTTTAGTTACATTTTTGCTCTTTTCACAACAGTTAAGAGTTATGTGAATAAGCATTTTACTGATTGTTATGCAATTTCTCCCAAGTACACTAATATCCTATTTGTGGTCACTAACAGCTGATTGAGCATACAACACTGCTCAGAAAGAATAGAGCGTTATTTGGAGAATGGATTTTGTTGAAATTATTTCCTAGGAGCCATAACGGTTTTATCTTTTGGAATGAGCTGTGTAAGTTGTATTTTTCTAATAATATCAAGTTTTAGAAAAAAAATATTTTCACAAGGGTTAACATGAGAAAATATACCCCACAGATTGTTACACCATTTCTGCCGAGTACAATAATACTCCTTATGTGGTCATATACTGCTGTTTGGGTACATGGCACAGCTCAGAAGCAAAGAACTACCATTTACCTTTTCGAGAATGGCTTTTTCTGAAATGATTTTTAATGGAAAAGTGATTTTATGATGCAAAAGTAGTAAAACATCATAACATCCTGACTTGCTTGTTTTAGTAAATAGTTGTATTCCCCATGAAAAAAAAATTCTGAAGAATATTTTCTCATAACTCTATGTTGTGCCATTCTTATGTTATTTCTATTAGAAATATACACATTAATTGACAGCTGGGTGTTACCATTCCCAAAGGGGTGTGTCCTTACACATTCAAAAACTGTTAGTTTATTCATAAAGTTCTAAGAAAAGATGCCCCAGAATTGTTATTTCATGGGGACTGCAAGAAAGCAGATATGTCAGGAGAGGTGACAACGCCTCTTTAACATAATTTCATAATTGCTCCATTTTTATTTCAAGAACATTGGTACAATACAAATTAAGATTGAAAAGAAAAAAAAAACGTACATCTAGGGACTCAATAACTGATCCATCATTTACTTTAGTTTACATTTTTTTTTATTTATTAAATCACATTTTGAATGTAAAAACAAACCTTTACTTACATGCAGTGTTTTTAATTTGTCTTCTCTCCTGTTTGCCGATTACTCTACAGCTGCCATATTTACAGTCTACGTTAGCTCTATATATATTCAGGAAAGCAGAAAAACTTTACATTTCTGGCAAGAAGTATATGTACTCCACATAGATAACAAATATGGCTCTTCTGTGACAGGCAAAATAACAAAATGTATATTTTCATACTTTCATGATGCGTGATATAAACATATCAGAGCTTCACTTCAAACTTGAAATTTTGATTTACATGTAAAATAAATGTTTTATACTTTTTACACATTGTAAAAAAAAAATCATAACATAATTATTGGGCAACAATTTGCCACAGCCTTTGATAAATTGTGCATTGTAAGTATCCCTCATAAAAAAAAGGAATCACAGGTCACATGTTGCCCCTGATCTACAGGTTGTGCAAGTATGATATACACAAAAACATGGAATTCTAGTCAAAGAGGCTGAAGGAATTATTCACATCTTATGACAGCAAAGCTTTTTGTTAACCATACTGTATATCAGGCAGATCAGACTGGTCCTTTTGCATATAATGCAGCCTTGAAAATGCCTCTAATCTGCCATCATATTTGGTAGATGAAAGACTAGCGCCAATAACCAGTCGTTCAGGACTTAGGCAAACAGTGTTATGTTCAGTTACATAGTTATAAAGGAAATAGACCCCTGAAAAGTAGTTATGTTTTGTGAATCATGCTAATCATTTTTTTTAAGGGTCACCAAGAATGTCTTTAAAATGCTTCCCTAGCTATACAGTTGTAAGGGTCTGAAGACTTGCCTTTGATCATGTACTGGACTTTTTCTGCAGAGATTGAATTTGAAAAATGTTCTTTTTATTCCTCTGTAACAGGTTAAAGACTATGCATGTGTTTTTTTAGATCTTTGTTAAAAGAATATGTCGGCAGAAAGGTTTGTGCTTGTTAGGATTATGAGGCAATTCCTGAATTATGCCATAAGGCTTAAAGGGAACCTGTCATCAACTTTATGCTGCCCATGCTAACGGCAGAATAAAGTAGAGACAGGTGAGTGGATTTCAGCGGTCTGTCATTTAAAAGTTAAAAGTAAGTGGTTGCCGAGAACCAAATAAAAATTTCCACCCTTTGTGATACCTCCTGCCCAGAAGCGGACGCCGCAACAGGTTGCATACCCCTCCTTAACCCACTCTACCTGAATGGCCCAGGATAACATCCGCACCTGGCCCTCTCTCTTGCATTAGTCCCTCCCGACCAAGCCCCAGCCCCATTTCCTCAAATTTTTATCTTTTCTTTAATCAATTCTTGCGCTACTTCAACTGTGTCAAAAAAACAAGTTTTATTTTCCCATTCAACTCTCAGCCTAGCCGGAAACATCATTGAATACTTTACATTTTTTGAGCGCAGCGGTTTTTTAATATCAATAAAATGACTTCTTTTTCTTGCTGTTTCTTGTGCATAATCAGAAAACGACATTATTGCCGTACCCACATGTTCTAATTTACCCTCGATTCTTGACCTACGTATTACCTTCTCCTTATCTCTAACCGACATAAAATTAATTATGATTGGTCGGGGTCTCGTTCCCAGAGGGGGGATCCTTGCTGACAATCTATGAAGACGCTCTATGGAATTTTTATGATCTGAAATATCCTGGCCCAGTTGCTCTCTTAGCCAGGTTTGTATAAAGCCGCAAAGATCCCGTCCTTCCACACCCTCCGGAAACCCCAAACATCTCAGGTTGGACCTCCTGGATCTATTTTCAAAATCCAATAGTTTGTTTTTAAGTTCTCTGTTTTCTTCCTTTAATACACTTTTTTCCTTTGCTATTGTCTGTAACAGGTTCTCTACCTCAGATGTTCTCTTTTCTACTTCTACTAACCTGTCTTTATATTTTTGTAAGCCTGTCCTCAGGAGTCCCACCGTTTCCTTGATATTTCCAGTCTGGAGAGAGAGATCCTGTATTGCCAGGTTACTTTTTTTATTTCTTGAAATATATCCTGCAAACTTGGCCCCTGCTCCTCATGGGCAGAGGTAGTTCTCTCCTCCTCTTTTAACTGGTTATTACTACTCCCTCCAGACTGGAATTCGCCCACCAGTGGTATCACCTTAGATTTCTCTATTGAACAGGTGGGTTCCCCCTCAGGAATTTGTGCTATATTATCCTTCTTCCTCCTAGGGGGACTAATCAACATTTGTTTAGGTCTATCTGCTCTCTTGAGCGTAGGAGAGATTGAAGTATTTAACTCTAGTTGGGTTCTCCCCTTTTTACCCACCCCCTGTCTAGACATTTTCCTTTTTTCTTTTCTTTTTTCCCCCTTCCCCTTTCTTCCCTTTTTTTTATTTCCTTCCCTCCCCTTCTTTCTCTTTTTCTACTCTCTTCTTTTTTCTCTTTTCCCTTCCCCTCTCTTTTTCTTTTCTCTTCCCCTTTTCCTCCTTCCCTTCTCTCCTTCCCCTTTTTCTTTTTGATGTCAGTAATTAATGTCTAAACGTCCTTCCTACCCAAGAACTCCAACAATTATCTCAATTTTATTCAATATCAGGCTAATGTCTGGCCTGATTGTTCAGGCCCAATGTGACAGGGCGTCCACAAGCATTAAAAATATAGAAATTAATTAGTAAAAAAATAATACTCCTTTTGCTTATAGGGCAGCCGGTCACAAAGAAGCCAGTAGTTTACCAACACAAACTATTGGGAAGTTCTATCCATACATATATGCACAGTCCCAAAAAAAAACAAAAAAAAAACTCTTGCAGTAGTATAGAATATGACAGCTTTGCAGTTTCTTAAGCAGTCCGTTAGTAAATTACTCCATGCCGCCCCGTTAATGTAATTAATACAAGTAGAGTCGCAGTCTTGTTAGTTTAATCAGTACAAATAAAGACCCCCTCCAATTAATAGAGACGCATAATTAAACCATCCCAAATACTCTCGGGTGATAGAACATAGCAGCTTTCATGTTGAATAGCAGACAAACAATAGGTTGTACAGGGAGTGCAGAATTATTAGGCAAGTTGTATTTTTGAGGATTAATTTTATTATTGAACAACAACCATGTTCTCAATGAACCCAAAAAACTCATTAATATCAAAGCTGAATATTTTTGGAAGTAGTTTTTAGTTTGTTTTTAGTTTTAGCTATTTTAGGGGGATATCTGTGTGTGCAGGTGACTATTACTGTGCATAATTATTAGGCAACTTAACAAAAAACAAATATATACCCATTTCAATTATTTATTTTTACCAGTGAAACCAATATAACATCTCAACATTCACAAATATACATTTCTGACATTCAAAAACAAAACAAAAACAATCAGTGACCAATATAGCCACCTTTCTTTGCAAGGACACTCAAAAGCCTGCCATCCATGGATTCTGTCAGTGTTTTGATCTGTTCACCATCAACATTGCGTGCAGCAGCAACCACAGGCTCCCAGACACTGTTCAGAGAGGTGTACCGTTTTCCCTCCTTGTAAATCTCACATTTGATGATGGACCACAGGTTCTCAATGGGGTTCAGATCAGGTGAACAAGGAGGCCATGTCATTAGATTTTCTTCTTTTATACCCTTTCTTGCCAGCCACGCTGTGGAGTACTTGGACGCGTGTGATGGAGCATTGTCCTGCATGAAAATCATGTTTTTCTTGAAGGATGCAGACTTCTTCCTGTACCACTGCTTGAAGAAGGTGTCTTCCAGAAACTGGCAGTAGGACTGGGAGTTGAGCTTGACTCCATCCTCAACCCGAAAAGGCCCCACAAGCTTATCTTTGATGATACCAGCCCAAACCAGTACTCCACCTCCACCTTGCTGGCATCTGAGTCGGACTGGAGCTCTCTGCCCTTTACCAATCCAGCCACGGGCCCATCCATCTGGCCCATCAAGACTCACTCTCATTTCATCAGTCCATAAAACCTTAGAAAAATCAGTCTTGAGATATTTCTTGGCCTAGTCTTGACGTTTCAGCTTGTGTGTCTTGTTCAGTGGTGGTCGTCTTTCAGCCTTTCTTACCTTGGCCATGTCTCTGAGTATTGCACACCTTGTGCTTTTGGGCACTCCAGTGATGTTGCAGCTCTGAATTATGCACATAACAACCGCAGGAGCACATTGCTGGGGCAAGGAAATAACATGAAAGACAGACATGCAATGTGACAATGCACTGCAATATAAAGTACAAAAATTGCATGGAAATAACAAGTGCTACACTATAAGTGCGAGATACTTGGCAAATTATTTTGTACAAAATTATTTGAGCCCGTCTGCCAAGCGTCAAGGCGTTCTCTGTTAGACGGGTTCCTACGCTAAATTCTACCTGTTAGGTGCCATAACGGCTACCGTACACTTCAGGGAGTGTAGGTTCCACGTACCTGCATTGTAACCTACCTGTTGGGTGCCATGACGGCTACCATCCACTCAGGGAATGCAGGCTACACAGCAGGCCCACTCCACAACACCACCGGCGCCTACAAGCCACCAAGGACCGCAGTGGGAGTCCTGGTGCTGTGGCTTCAGTGAATGAAGTGGAGCAGGCCTGACTATGCACTGACACTAATTAAAATCAGCCAATGGGGCAGACAGGGTGGTCAGAAATGTGAGACTGAGGAGGCAGCCACACCTCAATTACAAACTACAAGGGAAACCAAAAAAGGGGCTCAGTCACATAACAACCGCAGGAGCACATTGCTGGGGCAAGGAAATAACATGAAAGACAGACATGCAATGTGACAATGCACTGCAATATAAAGTACAAAAATTGCATGGAAATAACAAGTGCTACACTATAAGTGCGAGATACTTGGCAAATTATTTTGTACAAAATTATTTGAGCCCGTCTGCCAAGCGTCAAGGCGTTCTCTGTTAGACGGGTTCCTACGCTAAATTCTACCTGTTAGGTGCCATAACGGCTACCGTACACTTCAGGGAGTGTAGGTTCCACGTACCTGCATTGTAACCTACCTGTTGGGTGCCATGACGGCTACCATCCACTCAGGGAATGCAGGCTACACAGCAGGCCCACTCCACAACACCACCGGCGCCTACAAGCCACCAAGGACCGCAGTGGGAGTCCTGGTGCTGTGGCTTCAGTGAATGAAGTGGAGCAGGCCTGACTATGCACTGACACTAATTAAAATCAGCCAATGGGGCAGACAGGGTGGTCAGAAATGTGAGACTGAGGAGGCAGCCACACCTCAATTACAAACTACAAGGGAAACCAAAAAAGGGGCTCAGTCACATAACAACCGCAGGAGCACATTGCTGGGGCAAGGAAATAACATGAAAGACAGACATGCAATGTGACAATGCACTGCAATATAAAGTACAAAAATTGCATGGAAATAACAAGTGCTACACTATAAGTGCGAGATACTTGGCAAATTATTTTGTACAAAATTATTTGAGCCCGTCTGCCAAGCGTCAAGGCGTTCTCTGTTAGACGGGTTCCTACGCTAAATTCTACCTGTTAGGTGCCATAACGGCTACCGTACACTTCAGGGAGTGTAGGTTCATGGCCGTCATGGCACCCAACAGGTAGGTTACAATGCAGGTACGTGGAACCTACACTCCCTGAAGTGTACGGTAGCCGTTATGGCACCTAACAGGTAGAATTTAGCGTAGGAACCCGTCTAACAGAGAACGCCTTGACGCTTGGCAGACGGGCTCAAATAATTTTGTACAAAATAATTTGCCAAGTATCTCGCACTTATAGTGTAGCACTTGTTATTTCCATGCAATTTTTGTACTTTATATTGCAGTGCATTGTCACATTGCATGTCTGTCTTTCATGTTATTTCCTTGCCCCAGCAATGTGCTCCTGCGGTTGTTATGTGACTGAGCCCCTTTTTTGGTTTCCCTTGTAGTTTGTAATTGAGGTGTGGCTGCCTCCTCAGTCTCACATTTCTGACCACCCTGTCTACCCCATTGGCTGATTTTAATTAGTGTCAGTGCATAGTCAGGCCTGCTCCACTTCATTCACTGAAGCCACAGCACCAGGACTCCCACTGCGGTCCTTGGTGGCTTGTAGGCGCCGGTGGTGTTGTGGAGTGGGCCTGCTGTGTAGCCTGCATTCCCTGAGTGGATGGTAGCCGTCATGGCACCCAACAGGTAGGTTACAATGCAGGTACGTGGAACCTACACTCCCTGAAGTGTACGGTAGCCGTTATGGCACCTAACAGGTAGAATTTAGCGTAGGAACCCGTCTAACAGAGAACGCCTTGACGCTTGGCAGACGGGCTCAAATAATTTTGTACAAAATAATTTGCCAAGTATCTCGCACTTATAGTGTAGCACTTGTTATTTCCATGCAATTTTTGTACTTTATATTGCAGTGCATTGTCACATTGCATGTCTGTCTTTCATGTTATTTCCTTGCCCCAGCAATGTGCTCCTGCGGTTGTTATGTGACTGAGCCCCTTTTTTGGTTTCCCTTGTAGTTTGTAATTGAGGTGTGGCTGCCTCCTCAGTCTCACATTTCTGACCACCCTGTCTGCCCCATTGGCTGATTTTAATTAGTGTCAGTGCATAGTCAGGCCTGCTCCACTTCATTCACTGAAGCCACAGCACCAGGACTCCCACTGCGGTCCTTGGTGGCTTGTAGGCGCCGGTGGTGTTGTGGAGTGGGCCTGCTGTGTAGCCTGCATTCCCTGAGTGGATGGTAGCCGTCATGGCACCCAACAGGTAGGTTACAATGCAGGTACGTGGAACCTACACTCCCTGAAGTGTACGGTAGCCGTTATGGCACCTAACAGGTAGAATTTAGCGTAGGAACCCGTCTAACAGAGAACGCCTTGACGCTTGGCAGACGGGCTCAAATAATTTTGTACAAAATAATTTGCCAAGTATCTCGCACTTATAGTGTAGCACTTGTTATTTCCATGCAATTTTTGTACTTTA
This sequence comes from Bufo gargarizans, assembly GCF_014858855.1. Lineage (NCBI taxonomy): Eukaryota > Metazoa > Chordata > Amphibia > Anura > Bufonidae > Bufo > Bufo gargarizans. The sequence continues at coordinate 311,804,846 of NC_058081.1, forward strand.
TATTGCAGTGCATTGTCACATTGCATGTCTGTCTTTCATGTTATTTCCTTGCCCCAGCAATGTGCTCCTGCGGTTGTTATGTGACTGAGCCCCTTTTTTGGTTTCCCTTGTAGTTTGTAATTGAGGTGTGGCTGCCTCCTCAGTCTCACATTTCTGACCACCCTGTCTGCCCCATTGGCTGATTTTAATTAGTGTCAGTGCATAGTCAGGCCTGCTCCACTTCATTCACTGAAGCCACAGCACCAGGACTCCCACTGCGGTCCTTGGTGGCTTGTAGGCGCCGGTGGTGTTGTGGAGTGGGCCTGCTGTGTAGCCTGCATTCCCTGAGTGGATGGTAGCCGTCATGGCACCCAACAGGTAGGTTACAATGCAGGTACGTGGAACCTACACTCCCTGAAGTGTACGGTAGCCGTTATGGCACCTAACAGGTAGAATTTAGCGTAGGAACCCGTCTAACAGAGAACGCCTTGACGCTTGGCAGACGGGCTCAAATAATTTTGTACAAAATAATTTGCCAAGTATCTCGCACTTATAGTGTAGCACTTGTTATTTCCATGCAATTTTTGTACTTTATATTGCAGTGCATTGTCACATTGCATGTCTGTCTTTCATGTTATTTCCTTGCCCCAGCAATGTGCTCCTGCGGTTGTTATGTGACTGAGCCCCTTTTTTGGTTTCCCTTGTAGTTTGTAATTGAGGTGTGGCTGCCTCCTCAGTCTCACATTTCTGACCACCCTGTCTGCCCCATTGGCTGATTTTAATTAGTGTCAGTGCATAGTCAGGCCTGCTCCACTTCATTCACTGAAGCCACAGCACCAGGACTCCCACTGCGGTCCTTGGTGGCTTGTAGGCGCCGGTGGTGTTGTGGAGTGGGCCTGCTGTGTAGCCTGCATTCCCTGAGTGGATGGTAGCCGTCATGGCACCCAACAGGTAGGTTACAATGCAGGTACGTGGAACCTACACTCCCTGAAGTGTACGGTAGCCGTTATGGCACCTAACAGGTAGAATTTAGCGTAGGAACCCGTCTAACAGAGAACGCCTTGACGCTTGGCAGACGGGCTCAAATAATTTTGTACAAAATAATTTGCCAAGTATCTCGCACTTATAGTGTAGCACTTGTTATTTCCATGCAATTTTTGTACTTTATATTGCAGTGCATTGTCACATTGCATGTCTGTCTTTCAAGCTCTGAATTATGGCCAAACTGGTGGCAAGTGGCATCTTGGCAGCTGCACGCTTGACTTTTCTCAGTTCATGGGCAGTTATTTTGCGCCTTGGTTTTTCCACACGCTTCTTGCGACCCTGTTGACTATTTGGAATGAAACGCTTGATTGTTCGATGATCACGCTTCAGAAGCTTTGCAATTTTAAGAGTGCTGCATCCCTCTGCAAGATATCTCACTATTTTTGACTTTTCTGAGCCTGTCAAGTCCTTCTTTTGACCCATTTTGCCAAAGGAAAGGAAGTTGCCTAATAATTATGCACACCTGACATAGGGTGTTGATGTCATTAGACCACACCTCTTCTCATTACAGAGATGCACATCACCTAATATGCTTAATTGGTAGTAGGCTTTCGAGCCTATACAGCTTGGAGTAAGACAACATGCATAAAGAGGATGATGTGGTCAAAATACTCATTTGCCTAATAATTCTGCACTCCCTGTATAGCCGACAAACAGTTATTTAGGTTAGTACATATCATGCCATTGATATAATTAGCACAGTTGAACTCTCACGTCGATTAGAGTGGCCAATACCACTACGCCACCAACCAGTTAATATGGTTGGCTCCGTTAGACAATCCCTGATGTCTCCATAATCATAAAATATGACACAAAAACGTGGTTAGTCAGGTTAATTCATGCTACAATTTTTTCTTCTTCCGTCCTCCATCTCTGAGTATTTCATTACCAAACCGGTTGTAGTATACCACTTTTCCAGATATCAATATAGCTCCCCTTCAGACACTCAAACTCCCCTCCAAACAGAGACCATCTGCACCATGAATGAGTCTCCTACTTACGCACAGTTAATAGGAGGAAAGGAGTAGTTCTTCTAGTTGTACAACCACCAGCAGGCGTCCAGGGTTACTGAATAGCAGCCCAAATAATCAAAGCAAATAGGAGAGGATTCAGGGAACTCAAAGGAGGGATTTACCTCGCACCCTCAGGTTCCTACTGGAAAACCAGCCTGTGCTTCTGGACAAGGGTAGCAAATATATCCCTTGCCTACTGCTGTCAGTTCTTCACGCTCCGGTTGCCCGCTGAGCTGGGAGGAGGGAGGGGGGCCGCCCAATGCTCTCACCTTAGGGCAATTGCCTCACCATCCCATCCCCAGTCCCCCACTCTTGATTGCTGGGTCGCTCCTGGCACAACAACCACGGCTCCGATCGGGCTCCAGCAGAAACCCGGCCCCCATACGTTTCACCTCTGCACCAGCTCCCAGCTCCAGTTCACAGCAACGCCAGCCAGCTCAAAATCCGGAAAAACAGCACCAACCCCACAACATAAAGGCATCAGAGGGACCAGACAACAAGGCAGCAGGATGGCAGGGTGCAGGCAGCAATCCAACAGAGTGGGGAGGCGATGAGCCGTAGCTAGAGCTGCATTGGCGGCGTCATTACCAACACAGTGCGGGCTGGAGCTCACAGTCTGGAGGGAGGTGTGCACACTACCTACGTGCGTCTGCACGCATGCTGCCTGGGTTAAATCGAAAAAAAGGAGAATTTGCCAAAAAATGTAAATTCTTAAATTTCATCTCCACTTGCCATTAACTCTTATGGAGCACCTAAAGGGTTAACAAAGTTTGTAAAATCAGTTTTGAATACCTTGAGGGGTGTAGTTTCTTAGATGGGGCCACTTTTATGGAGTTTCTACTTTAGGGGTGCATCAGGGGGGCTTCAAATGGGACATGGTGTAAATAAACCAGTCCAGTAAAATCTGCCTTCCAAAAACCACACTGCGCTCCGTGTGCCTGTACAGTAGTTTACAACCACATATGGGGTGTTTCTGCAAACTACAGAGTCACGGCAATAAATATTGAGTTTTGTTTGGCTGTTAACCCTTGCTTTGTTACTGAGAAAGATTGATTAAAATGGAAAATTTGCCCAAAAATTTAAATTCTGAAATTTTATCTCCATTTGCCATTAACTCTTGTGGAACACCTAAAGGGTTAATTACGTTTTTATATATAATTTCTATGTTAGAAAGTATATTATAAGTATATCACGCCCCTCTATATCACACCTATCGGTAGCACATCTATATCAGTCCTTAAAAGGACTTTTGTGGCCCTATTAGCTAGCGTCTGTGAAGGTTCTCATTTAGCCAGGTCATGGTATATCTGTAAAGAATAAATCAAGGCAACTGGACTTACTGTAGATTTCTTGTAAACGTTTCTCAAGAAAGAAGGAGTGAAACGTTTTCAAGAAATCTACAGTAAGTCCAGTTGCCTTGATTTATTCTTTACAGACCTATTAGCTAGCGTTTGGTGTCCCTAACTGACCCTGCTCCAAAATGCAACCTCTCCCTACACTGGCAAAACACATAATGTAAAATGGCTGCCAGACGGGGTTCTGTTATGGAGGTGTGTCCATGTGCTGAAACATCTCAATTGGCTGTCCTGTCCCACCTGATGGATGTGTCATGGGTCAAAGTACAGCACTGAGTTCTCTGCCGAATCCAATTTGAGACCAAGATAGAGTGTCAAATCACAGAAGGATCAAATTACAGCTCTGCCCCACAGGGGGGAGTGGGAGAAGTAATGAGTAATGGGCTGCAGTGAGAGAGTCACAAAGAGGCCAGAGCAACTAATACTAGTATTATATATATATCACCCAAGTGCTTTATTCACATCAATACCGTTCAATGCTTTTCTATAATATCCTATATGATGCTCTGAGTCAGTCAGAGGGAGAAGAATTTCCCAGTGTCATATGGGAAACATCATAATAGCTGGACTCTATTTACTAAACCAGGGACAACTAAGAATTATGGATGGAGTCTGCAGTGTCAAAAAACTGCTAAAAATGCCAGGTAGAGGTCATATAATGGCACACACATGTACACACACACATGGAAGCTTCTGAAAAGTACTCTGAAAGGTGTAGGTATGCTTCACATTACAAAATCTGCTGTACAAATGTTTTGGTTTTTTTAAACTCTAAAATATAGCATACTGCAGAGAGTATATCCACAATATTAGCTGAAAGCCACATGGAATGAATATTCATATTAAGTCAAGATTCCATGGCATGAGGAAAATATCACTTTAAAAGGTTTAAAGACCCAACATCAGTATCACAAGAAAAAAGAGAAACAAGATTACAGAACACATACTAACTATATGTTTAAACATTTGTGAAATGTAATATACTGGGAGAGACTGGTGTTACAAATGACGTCGATGTAGTGTCAAGGCGGTGTCTCGGTTGTTGTGGTTCACATGTCTGCCGTGCATACGGTTGCCTGGGGCAATGTGTGGTTCTGCATGTTTGTGCATTGCTCCCTTTATCTTTGTTCCTTCCCAGTCTGATGTGTGTGGGGTTAAGGTGTGGATCTAGGTGTGTTCTGGGTGTGGCCTCACAGCTCTACTTATTCTGCTGCTGTGAGTGTAAGGTCAGTGGTTTTCCTGCCTTGGTTAGTGATGGAGCTTTGCTCCTGTTTGGATATTCCAGTTGCCCAGTTTGAGGGCCACCTAGTTTGACATACTGTCACGATGTGGGGTGGGGGGAAACTCCACACTGAACACTGATGGGAACCGGGAGTTGAAACTAGGCCTGGATGCCAGTATAAGGGAGCAAGGAACCTCCTAATGCATCCCTAAACCTCGCCCTGACTCCTAACCGTATGAGCGGACCCAGATGGTAGGACGGCTCATACACAGGAACCTCGGACCCTGAGTCGCCCTGTTCCTCCACAACATGGACAAACAGGAGTCTCCACAGGCCTAGCAGCAAAGATAGGGGAAGACAGTGAACATCAACAGTATCAGCAGGTAGGAACCCAGTGATACAACAACACACCGTAACGACAATCAATTACCTGCCGCAGCAACAGGGTGGCACACCAACACCAATAACTACCTGGACCCCCATGCGGACAGGCATGGCGGCACCAAGCAGAGCTGATCACTGACCAGAAGCCCTCTCACAGAAGGCACAGACAGACATGGGAAATGTCTAGTAACCATGCTGGACTACAAACACATAACAGACCAGACATGGAACACCAAGCTAGACATAACAACACACCCTAAACATAAACCACACTAAACAAAACAACAGGTGTGGATGGGTAAAGGACATAGAAACAAGGGGTAAAAATACTACATTGGTGTCTAACTAGGAGGCCCTCACACTGGACAGATGGAATAACCAGACAGGAGCAAAGCTCCATCACCAACCAAGGCAGGAAAACCACTCACAGTACCAGAATAAGTAGAGCCATGAGGCCACACCCAGAACACACCTAGATCCACACCTTAACCCCACACACACCAGACTGGGAAGCAACAAAGATAAAGGGATAAGTGCACAAACATGCAGAACCACACATTGCCCCAGGCAACCGCATGCATGGCAGATGTGTCACGAACTACAACAACTGAGACACCGCCGTGACACGTAGGCACAAGCCTCTTAATCCATTCAAGACCTGGACAGTTTTCACCCTACGGACCAGGCCATTTTTGTAAATCTGACATGTGTCACTTTATGTAGTAATACATTTGGAATGCTTTTACTTATCCAAATGATTCTGAGACTGTTTTCTCATGACATATGCAATTGTTACTCATTTTCTCCTGAATACGGCAGCACCCCATATATGATCGTAAACTGCTGTTTGGGCACTCTGCAGGGTTGAGAAGAGAAAGAGCACCATGTGCCATGTGCACGAGGCCTAGTTTCATGATTTATACAACACTGGCCGTCAGGACCCCGCAGGAAGTGACCCAATTTTAGAAACTATTCCCCTCACACTATTTACCAAGACATGTAGTGAGCATTTTGACCCAACAGGTGTTTTACAAAAATGAATACACAGCAGATGGAACGAAGGGAAAATTCTAATTTTTACACAGATATCCAATTCCGTGCCCAATATGTTGTGCCTCTCGTGTGTCAGTGTGAAAAGCAAGCCCTCTTATTATTAAGCTGCACCTGGTTTTCTAAATACCCTTCTTGTGTCCCTAAACTTTTGCCTGGATATACCACAGGGCTCAGGAATATAAGAGCACAATGCGCATTTGAGGCTCAATGTGGTGATTTATGCATCTTGTACTGACAACTGTAGTAGCTCTGGGGAGAAATAAAACCCCTGAGAAGTAACCCCATTTTGGAAACTACACCCCTCAAAGTATTTATTAAAGGGTGGACTGAGCATTTTGACTCCACAGGTGTTTAACAGAAATGAATAAGCAGGGGACTGTGCAAAATAAAAGCTACACATTTAAGTGCCCAATATGTTGTGCCTAGCTGGTGCCATCTGAAACACATCACGCCTTTTAAAACATTAGGTGGGTTCTACTGGGTACTGAAATGCCATAAATGTGGACGCAAAATTGTGGGGTCTGATCCCTTTTACAATGTGCCTTGTAGGCGTATGTAGCTGGCAGGCCCCAAGGCCTGTCTTATATCTTGAGTGCCTTGGCAGCCACTGACACCCTGCAATCGCATGCTGAGGAGCCCATGGGGTCAGAGAGGGTGCTCCCTCCCTCTGTAAACCCCTTAGGCCTCTTTCACATGGGCGTCATGGATTTGGGCCGGATAAGATGCGGGTGCATAGCGGGAAAATTAGCGTGAGAAAAATCGGCATGTTTGGTACCCAAACCCGCCGATTTTTCTCACGCTAATTTTCCCGCTATGCACCCGCATCTTATCCGGCCCAAATCTATGACGCCCATGTGAAAGAGGCCTAAGGGGTTTACAGAGGGAGGGAGCACCCTCTCTGACCCCATGGGCTCCTCAGCATGCGATTGCAGGGTGTCAGTGGCTGCCAAGGCACCCAAGATATAAGACAGGCCTTGGGGCCTGCCAGCTACATACGGGTTAGGTTGGGTTAGGTGTTGTGTATATTTTATTATTTTCCCTTATAACATAGTTATAAGGGAAAATAATAGCATTCTTAATACAGAATGCTTAGTAAAATAGGGCTGAAGGGGTTAAAAAAAATATATAATTTAACTCACCTTAATCCACTTGTTCGTGCAGCCCGGCTTCTCTTCTTTCTTTTTTTTGAGGAAAAGGACCTGTGGTAACGTCACTGCGCTCATCACATGGTCCGTCACATGATCCATCACCAAGCATTCTGTATTAAGAATGCTATTATTTTCCCTTATAACCATGTTATAAGGGAACATAATAATGATCGGGTCCCCATCCCGATCATCTCCTAGCAACCATGCATGAAAGTCGCACCGCATCTGCACTTGCTTGCGGATACTTGAGATTTTCACGCAGCCCCATTCACTTTTACGGGGCCTGCATTGCGTGAAAAACGCACAAAATAGAGCATGCTGCGTTTTTTACGCAACGCACAAGTAATGCGTGAAAATCACCGCTCATGTGCATAGCCCCATAGAAATGAATGGGTCCGGATTCAGTGCAGGTACCCAGTTATTTCTATGGGGCTGTGCACATGAGTGGTGATTTTCATGCATCACTTGTGCGTTGCGTGAAAATCGCAGCATGCTCTATTTTGCTCACCTCACGCATTGCACCCGCGTGTGAAAGAGGCCTTAGGTGCGGCAGTTAGCATTGATCTCAGCATATAAAGGGTTAATCCGGCAGCCCTGCTGAAGATCAAGTGAGCGCAGCTTCTGTACCCGCCCGATTAGCATGTCATATTTGTACGGCACTGTGCGTTAAGTCACTGCCCGCAGTGCAATGTACAGCGCTGGGCACCTAGGGGTTTCTAAATTTGCTGAATCGTCAGCCAGTTCCAGTGCCAGACTTTAAAATCTATACCATCAATGAGCTGGGGTACATTTTAACTATCATTTATGCCAGAAACTGGTGAATCTGTCAGGCCATGGGAGGTTCACCTCCTTTAAGCAGCACCCACTTTCCTCACCACTCCAAATAAGAAGCAAATAAGTTGTAAACGGTTTCATAAATGCCTCTTACTGCTCAAAACCCTGACAAACATCTTGCACTAGCTTCATCAGGGGTGCATATGGTAATGATAATAGTTACCACTCATAAAAGATGACTACTGACAATTATATGATTTGTTTATGGGATTAAAATGATAGTCACAGATTGATGGAAATATTCCACTAGTTGCATGACACATGTTGAGGCCAAACATGTACGCCAAATCTCAGAGGTTAGAATATTGTAAAGTCTGTTATCTTTATACATGGGGCAGCTTTATGAGATTTTTTTTAGGAAATGTACCTACTCTCACACAAACCTGTTAATCAGATTCACACATTGCAAACTCAGTCAGTATTTTGCATTCGTTTTTGTAAGCCAAACAAAGGGGTGGAACCTAAATATAAGGAAAATATAGTGGAAATATTTGCATGTCCACACTCTGGATTATATGTCTACCACAAAAAATTTGAATTGTTCATTATATTTTAATAAAAGAGATTCATTTAAAAAAGTACATTATCCAAAAGTAAAAAAAACAAAAAACAGCAAGTTGTTTTACAGGGTGAAAAAAACTGTAAGATGAAATGTGTTTTTTTTTCCGAAGTCACATACTGTGCTGCAGGTCATTACTTCTATCAGTTTCTTCAATTTACAAATCGTAAATTATTATTGACCAACAAGTTGACTAATAGTTTAATTAGTGAAAGTGACTTTCCGTAATTTCACATAGGCATGTTACAGATTCTCCAGTGTACAGCTATCTGTCTGCTTTCAGGAGTTTAAATTCCGGAGGTCAGAATCAGCTTGGCACAATTCTCATGAGCTTTTAGATGTGCTTTTCATCCTGGGCCTAAGGGGCAAACAGCAGAACAATTATGAGCTATTCCAGATGAGCCTAAAAGTTTTCTTTAAATAAGTTGAATTTTCTCCAACAGAACTGATTCAAGCTATAATTAGATCCAGAAAGTAAGGGCCCTACAGCTTTTAGTGAATTCAGGTGACATTTTAAAAAGATCTGAACAAATATTAGCATAGAATAGAGAAACCCTGGTGTTCACTTAGAAGTAAAAAATGCCAGAGCCCCTGTGCCTACATAACATTTTTTTGTAAATATATAAAGAATGTTCTCCTACATTTAAGTCTTGAGTCTGGTATTACATACGTGAATCATGTTACTACGGGAGGAATTTAGAAAGAATTCCATAGGAAGGATGTCCTTTGGCCTACCATTGACCTTTTTGAAAATAAGTAAAATTTGACCATATTCAAACTATGGCTTTGGAATGGATTTTTAGAAGGCATTTTCATCAATTTTCAAACTTTCATGTGAATATTATTATTTTAGGCCATGATTTTGTATACTTTGATAACATATTATTATTATAAAACATGTTTATTTAATTAAACATTTTACATAGAAAATGTGTGTGCTCAGAAGAAACTACCAGCAATGAAGTGAAGTTTAATGGGGATGTTTGGGTGTTTAATACTGATGATCTATCTTCAACATACATCATTGATATCTGATCGGTAGGAGTCTGACTCCCAGCAGCCCTGCCAATCAGCAGTTTGAGGAGGCCGTGGAACTTCAGTGAGCACTGTGGCCTATTCCTAGGCCAGTGATGTCACGTTCATTGTCACATGGCATTAGCGCAGCTCAGACCCAAGTGAATGAGGGTGAGCAGAAATACTCAGCACAGCCACTATACATTGTACAGCGCTGTGCTTGGTGAGCTAGGAGGAAGCTGCAGTGCTCACCAAAGCATAGCGGCCTCTTCAAACAGCTGATCAGCATGGGTGCCGGGGGTGTTGGACCCCTACCGATCAGATATTGTTGGCTTATCCTAAGAATAGGTTATCAATATTGAACTCCCAGAAAACCTTTTGTGGAGCGCTGGAAAATTTTAAACATCTGGTGGGTTTGCAAGTAACTCTGCAAGGATGTTTCTGAATCTCTTTGCACAGTTTCCAACTACAGGGAAATTGTCTAGATGCAGGAGTATTAAAAAGAAGAGCTGGGTATGGGCGCTGACTGGCTGTCTTATTTTCGTGCCATTAGAGGTGGTAAAAAGGTGATCCTGAATTATTTTGTAATCCTCTTTAGAGCATCAATAAGTGTGTACATTATGGCCATAATAAGCATGTATATGATGTACATAAGTGTGTGCATAGTAAGTGTGTCCGTTAGTATATGCATAAGGCATATAATAAATGTGCATAGGTGTATGTATAAGGTACATAATAAATGTGTGTATAATGTATATAATAAGCTTGTGTATAATGTATATAAGTGGGTATGTAAGGTACATAAGTGTGTATATAGTGTTGATAAGTAAGTTTATAATATACATAAATAAGTGTATAAGGTACACAAGTGCATATATAATTTGCATAATAGGTATGAATTAATGTACATAATAAGTGTGCATATAATGTACATAATATGATTTTGCCTTTTGTAGTTACCTTGTGAAATGCCTTTCTTCATTTAGGGTCCCCCACACATAAATTAGGCTGTAGCATTTTTTTAACCAGTAAAAATTCAGAAGAAAAAAAGTGACATTTTCTTCATGGCATTTTTATAAGCACCATTTTTGAAAAGAAGCCAGAAAGACAAAAACATTGCCTATTTAAAAATATGTTTGTGTGTCCTCTATTTCATATTTCTCATAGAGGAAAAAAAAGGTGCAGAAAAAACACTACAAAACACCTATGTATAAAAGCACCCTTCTTATACCTACTGCCAATATGTAGTCCCAACAAGGCAAAGTGGGGCTTAAAGGCTAAAGGACACCTTTGGTTGTAAAAAAATAAATAAAAATATTATTGCATTTTACTCATTTTGGGCTAAAAATAATATTTTCAGTTGGTCTGTATTAAAAATTTGCTTCACTCAATCTGTATCTTTTATCTCTAAACTCCTGAGAGCTCATAAACACTAACCTTTTCAAACTCCCACCTGATCCAGCACCACCATTATATCCACAAGGCTGTGGTCATGAGATGTTTTGCCTGCAGACATGATGTGACCACTGCAGCCAGTCCCATTCGTTGGCAGTATAGTGCTGTACACTGCTAAGGCCAGAGATTGGCTGCAGCAGTCACGTGTAGTGGGCACATCATCGCTGAAAAACATTTTGGGGATGATTTATCAAAACTAGTCCAAAGGAAAACTGATTTGGTTGGCCATAGCAACCAATTAGTTTGCCCCTTTCATTTTCCAAAGGAGTTCAGAAAAATGAAAAGTGGAATCTGAACCGTTTTCCAGGCACCTTATATTGGTGATTAATGTATATAGTGGCTCACCCCTCCTGTTATCACAGACTGGTGCTCTCACTAAGTTGTGGTTCACCCTAACCACAATAATAAATGGCAATAAACAGATGTGTATAGTGGGCACTCAATATCTGGCACTACACATTGGGTACAACATATTTAATAAAATAAGTACTATCAATCAATTACATACATTTAAAAACATTAATCCCAATTATATACGACAATATACCTCAATATTACTAAAAATAAATTACTAAAATGTTCAAATAAAGTTCCTGGAGGTTTTGAAAAAAATGATATTCACATAAATTTCATAAAAATCCCTTTAAAATCTTCCACGTTTTAGAAAGTGCAATTGATAAAGTATAGTTGATAAAGTGCAATTTAAACAGTGCACTTATTCGATGTTCATCAACCTTAAAATGTCTAATTAGGTAAGTAGGTCTCGCTTGTATAGTGGATTATATCGGGTGTTATTTAGGGGTTGGTTGCATGCAGTATAATAATGTTCACTTACTGCTTGATGTTCTGCTTGTTTCTATACCTGACTGTAGTGGCGTCCCACTACTGGTCAGTTCACTCACCCCTCTTCTTATACACCGTAAGATATTTGCGCTTCCACTCGGGAATGTTGTTGCGTTATCCTTCAGGTTTCCTGTCGGTCTCTGTTCAGCGTCCCACGTGTAGATGGCGTGTCACGTGATCGGAGCGTCAGAGCGTCAAGGCGTTCCACGTAACCTGAGTTTGGTGTAATTGAATTAGTTCAAGTTCCGGAGGCGGTACCAAACTCCGTTTATACGATTTGTCTAGCAATATTACTGTTGGTTTTTCGCAATAGTTTGTTGCTGATTGCAATGCTGTGAGATGTCTTGTCGGTATAAGGATCTCATCCACTCCTGCTATACGCGTTTCGAGGTTGCGTACCTCTTCCTCAGTAGCTGGTTTTTGAGATCCTCAATTCCTCCTTATATATCCTTAAAAAGTCCCACCCTTTCTTCTAATTGAAGTTCCTCCCAAAATCTGGTCACGAGCTCCAAAAATGTGGATAATTTATCCTCCTTTAGCTGTGTCTTTTTCTTATGCTGTGTTTCTTCTTATATTTCAGTGCACTATTTATGCAAAAATTCTTATGCGAATAATCTTATGTATATAGCTATATCATACAAAAATTACGGACCCCTAAAAATATATCATATGAATTTCCTAAAATTATCGTACGAATTAAATTTTCATACGAATTTCATTAAATAGATCATTGGTTATATGTCATGTTTATTAAATATATATATAAAATTTGCAATAACTATATTAAAATTATATTAAAATTATAATTTATGACTCAGTCTCAAATTTTTCTACCACTTTGATTATTTTCTATTTCCATTTTTTTCTGTTTTTGTGTTTTCTGTTTTCTCCTCTGTTTTTCTCAGCAATATATTCTTAACATTATATTCATAGTTCTTAGTGAGTGGGGGTGGGGGCCCTCCGTCGAGAGGAAATCGGAGTGCTGATATAACAGCCAAACTTCGATGTCCCATCAACAAAGGGCACCCACCCCTTCTTTGTTACAGAAAACCAAATATCTCAAAATCCGAATTGTGACCTCCAGGTAGTAATGTGTTAAAATCAAATATCCGTCTTGCTTCCTGTCGTGACATGTTAGAGATATGGTCACCTCCCCTCCAATTTATATCTACTTTTTCAAATGCCATAAATCTTAGCTGCGAGGGGTCCTGGTTGTGGCAATACTTAAAATGTTTCGACAGTGAATGTTTCTCATATCCTGTCCTGATTTTTGTCATATGCTCTGCAATCCTCGTTTTTAATAGTCTCTTAGTTCGTCCTATATACTGTTTCTTGCAAGGGCATTCAATCAGATATAAAACATTTGAAGTGTTACAGGATAAGAATGTATCTATTTCATAGGAGAAAGCATTCGTGGTGGAAGAGACATTACTAGTCTTATTCGGGAACTTAGTATTCTTACAGTTACTGCACGTGTTGCATCTATAAAATCCTTTAAAATGAAATGCATTATGATTTATTCTTTTCTTATTTTTTATAGTAGGTGCCACTTTTAAAGCTAAACTGGGTGCTTTCGTATATACCAATTGTGGGCCATTGGATAGATATGGTCCTATTATTTTATCTTTCATAACATGATGCCAATGGTTTTTAATAATGGCTTCAATTTTCTTATACTGTGCACTATACGGTAGGATAATTCTAATTAGATCGTCAGTTTTTTCGTCAGTTTTTTGATCATCCCTTTTTTGACCTATATTCGATTTAATTTCTTTTTCTATAAAGAATTTTGTTCTATCCATTTTTTGTATTTCTCTTAATGATTCATCCACTTGTTTAAGAGGATATTTTTTAACAAGAAATTGTTCTTTCATAATAGTGGCTTCCCTCATATAGTCATCTTCCTTCGTGCAATTCCGTCTCAGTCTTCTAAACTGTCCCTTAGGAATATTCAGCAGCCATCTTGGTAGATGGCAGCTCGTATATAGAATATAACTATTACGGGCTACTTCTTTCTGATATGTATGACATATCAATTGGTCTCCTTCTACTTTAATAGTCAAATCTAGGAATTCTATCTGTTGTTTACTAACATTTGAGCTAAATTTTATATTATTATCATTTAAATTAATATCTGCTAGAAACAATGTGAGCTCTTCCTCTGTCCCCTGCCATATAAAGATCACATCATCTATAAACCTTCTCCAGAGCACCAGGTTCGTCCCCATCCTTGTTGCTATATGCTGATCCTTCCACTGCACCATAAATAGGTTAGCATAGCTGGGGGCGAACCTGGTGCCCATAGCTGTCCCTCTTATTTGAAGGAAAAATTCGGAATCATAAGAAAAATAGTTATGGGTTAAAATATGTTCCACCCCGTCCGCTATATATTTTACATGTTCCGGTAAGTATTCTCCATATCGTGTTAGCTGTTGTGTCAAGGCACTTTTTCCCTGATCGTGTCTTATTATCGTGTACAGAGAATTAACATCGAGAGTACCCAAAATCCAATTGGGATCATATTTTAAACTCTCGATGCTCTGTACAATTTGAGTAGTATCCCTGATATAGGAGGATGTTTTCCTTACTATCGGCTGTAATAATCTGTCCAAATATTGGGACAGATTTGAATTGTAGGATCCTATACCAGAAATAATAGGCCTTCCTGGGGGGTTCAATGGGTCTTTATGAACCTTTGGTATAGTGTAGAAGACGGGCATACGTTTCTGCGTTCCCATAATAAATTTAGATTCTTGTTCATTTAGCAATCCTTTTTTACATCCCTCCTCTACATATATTCCCAGTGATTGACTACATTCCTTTATTGGATCTTTTACTAATTTCCTATACGTTCCCTTATCTCCCAGTTGTCTCTTACATTCATTGTCATATTTACATGTGTCTAAGATTACTATGGCTCCTCCTTTGTCAGCAGGACGGATAGTTATATTGTCATTCTGTTGCAATTGTTTGATAGCCTGTATCTCGTGTGGTTTCAGATTATTAAATCTTCTAGATTCTCCTTTGATCTTCCTTATGTCAGCTTCCACGTTTTTTTTTTAAATGTAATTATATCCAGTCCCATTTCATGTCTTGGGTACATTTTACTTTTTAATTTAAGATCCGTATGTACATACAGACGTGGACAAAATTGTTGGTACCCTTTGGTCAATGAAAGAAAAAGTCACAATGGTCACAGAAATAACTTTAATCTGACAAAAGTAATAATAAATTAAAATTCTATAAATGTTAACCAATGAAAGTCAGACATTGTTTTTCAACCATGCTTCAACAGAATTATGTAAAAAAATAAACTCATGAAACAGGCATGGACAAAAATGATGGTACCCCTAACTTAATATTTTGTTGCGCAACCTTTTGAGGCAATCACTGCAATCAAACGCTTCCTGTAACTGTCAATGAGACATCTGCACCTCTCAGCAGGTATTTTGGCCCACTCCTCATGAGCAAACTGCTCCAGTTGTGTCCGGTTTGAAGGGTGCCTTTTCCAGACTGCATGTTTCAGCTCCTTCCAAAGATGCTCAATAGGATTGAGGTCAGGGCTCATAGAAGGCCACTTTAGAATAGTCCAATTTTTTCCTCTTAGCCATTCTTGGGTGTTTTTAGCGGTGTGTTTTGGGTCATTGTCCTGTTGCAAGACCCATGACCTGCGACTGAGACCAAGCTTTCTGACACTGGCTAGTACATTTCTCTCTAGAATTCCTTGATAGTCTTGAGATTTCATTGTACCCTGCACAGATTCAAGACACCCTGTGCCAGACGCAGCAAAGCAGCCCCAGAACATAACAGAGCCTCCTCCATGTTTCACAGTAGGGACAGTGTTCTTTTCTTGATATGCTTCATTTTTTCGTCTGTGAACATACAGCTGATGTGCCTTGGCAAAAACTTCGATTTTTGTCTCATCTGTCCACAGGACATTCTCCCAGAAGCTTTGTGGCTTGTCAACATGTAGTTTGGCATATTCCAGTCTTGCTTTTTTATGATTCGTTTTCAACAATGGTGTCCTCCTTGGTCGTCTCCCATGTAGTCCACTTTGGCTCAAACAACGACGGATGGTGCGATCTGACACTGATGTTCCTTGAGCATGAAGTTCACCTTGAATCTCTTTAGAAGTCTTTCTAGGCTCTTTTGTTACCATTCGGATTATCCGTCTCTTAGATTTGTCATCAATTTTCCTCCTGCGGCCACGTCCAGGGAGGTTGGCTACAGTCCCATGGATCTTAAACTTATGAATAATATGTGCAACTGTACTCACAGGAACATCTAGTTGCTTGGAGATGGTCTTATAGCCTTTACCTTTAACATGCTTGTCTATAATTTTCTTTCTGATCTCTTGAGACAGCTCTTTCCTTTGCTTCCTCTGGTCCATGTCGAGTGTGGTACACACCATATCACCAAACAACACAGTGATTACCTGGAGCCATATATATAGGCCCAATGGCTGATTACAAGGTTGTAGACACCTGTGATGCTAATTAGTGGACACACCTTGAATTAACATGTCCCTTTGGTCACATTATGTTCTGTGTTTTCTAGGGGTACCATCATTTTTGTCCATGCCTGTTTCATGAGTTTATTTTTTTACATAATTCTGTTGAAGCATGGTTGAAAAACAATGTCTGACTTTCATTGGTTAACATTTATAGAATTTTAATTTATTATTACTTTTGTCAGATTAAAGTTATTTCTGTGACCATTGTGACTTTTTCTTTCATTGACCAAAGGGTACCAACAATTTTGTCCACGTCTGTATATCCCCTGTTCCTCCCCTTTTGATATCATGGGGTTCTTAAGAAAGTATTTTTTTAAACATAATTTTCGTACAAATTTTTCAATACCTATATACGTGTCAAATTTACTTAGATGTGCTGTAGGTGCAAATTTTAAACCTTTATTTAATAGTGCATATTGTGCTGTTGTGAATGTGTTAGAACTTAAATTAATTACAGAGTTATTTTCCTCTGTTAGTGTCTCCTGTGAT
Source organism: Bufo gargarizans (assembly GCF_014858855.1). Lineage (NCBI taxonomy): Eukaryota > Metazoa > Chordata > Amphibia > Anura > Bufonidae > Bufo > Bufo gargarizans. The sequence goes on from NC_058081.1 coordinate 311,821,751, forward strand.
TTACTCTTTCCCTTCCTTCCCCTTCCTCGTCGTGTCGTCTTTTTTCTACATTCTGATTGTACTGTCGCTTGTGATGATTTCCTACATATGTCCTCCTTGTTGGTGTAGGATGAATACTGATTCCTTGTTTGAAATTTTTTCTGAAAGTGTTGATCCTGATTCTTTTTCTGTGTCTCCTCTTTGTATCTCAAATTGTAGTGATGACCCGTGATTGGTGTTATGTGATATTGATCCTGTGGTGATTGTCGGGAGGATTGCGTGCGTATCCTGTGATGTGGGGGTGTCCGGTCTAAAAAAAGAGGATTACTTAATGTTTCGTATCTATTTGTGGTTTGAATATTATATTGTGTTGGTCTTTCATAATTTGTTTCTTTTTCTTTTTCTCTTAACTTGACATATAACCAATGATCTATTTAATGAAATTCGTATGAAAATTTAATTCGTACGATAATTTTAGGAAATTCATATGATATATTTTTAGGGGTCCGTAATTTTTGTATGATATAGCTATATACATAAGATTATTCGCATAAGAATTTTTGCATAAATAGTGCACTGAAATATAAGAAGAAACACAGCATAAGAAAAAGACACAGCTAAAGGAGGATAAATTATCCACATTTTTGGAGCTCTTGACCAGATTTTGGGAGGAACTTCAATTAGAAGAAAGGGTGGGACTTATAATGATATATAAGGAGGAATTGAGGATCTCAAAAACCAGCTACTGAGGAAGAGGTACGCAACCTCGAAACGCGTATAGCAGGAGTGGATGAGATCCTTATACTGACAAGACATCTCACAGCATTGCAATCAGCAACAAACTATTGCGAAAAACCAACAGGAATATTGCTCGAAAAATCGTATAAACGGAGGTTGGTACCGCCTCCGGAACTTGAACTAATTCAATTACACCAAACTCAGGTTACGTGGAACGCCTTGACGCTCTGACGCTCCGATCACGTGACACGCCATCTACACGTGGGACGCTGAACAGAGACCGACAGGAAACCTGAAGGATAACGCAACAACATTCCCGAGTGGAAGCGCAAATATCTTACGGTGTATAAGAAGAGGGGTGAGTGAACTGACCAGTAGTGGGACGCCACTACAGTCAGATATAGAAACAAGCAGAACATCAAGCAGTAAGTGAACATTATTATACTGCATGCAACCAACCCCTAAATAACACCCGATATAATCCACTATACAAGCGAGACCTACTTACCTAATTAGACATTTTAAGGTTGATGAACATCGAATAAGTGCACTGTTTAAATTGCACTTTATCAACTATACTTTATCAATTGCACTTTCTAAAACGTGGAAGATTTTAAAGGGATTTTTATGAAATTTATGTGAATATCATTTTTTTCAAAACTTTATTTGAACATTTTTGTAATTTATTTTTTGTAATATTGAGATATATTGTCGTATATAATTGGGATTAATGTTTTTAAATGTATGTAATTGATTGATAGTACTTATTTTATTAAATATGTTGTATCCAATGTGTAGTGCCAGATATTGAGTGCCCACCTTATATTGGTGACCTATCCTCAGTTCGACACTCTGCATCACCACTGATCAGCTGTTCCTTGTAGCCGCCAGCACAGGAACCTCAACTTGAATGAACAGGAAGCATTGAAGAGAATGAAAGCTGAGCTGCAGTAGCCCAGCATGGCAACTACTCTTTGAATGGAGCTCAGCTTCCTACTCCATTCAAAGTGCTGAGTGTACCAGAGGCTGCAAGAAATGACTTGCTGATGGAAGTGCATGGAGTCAGACCCTCACCAATTGTATATTAGTGCCCTACCTGAGGACAGGTCATCAATATCAGGAGCCTGAAAAACCTCTTAAAGCTCAACTCTTATTAATCCGTGATATGGTACGCACACAGCCGATCCCCGTATATTGCGGACCTCGTGTTTGCGGGCTGCAATACGGACACTGACCTGTTATGGTTGTGTGCATGAGCCTTAACAGAAATTATTTTGACACAGGAATTACAAACAACAAGAAGCACAGCATTGGAACACCAAGTATGATCACATCCAGGACCAATTAAAGAACAGGTACATGGCATATGAGCATCTGGTGGGACATTACAGATACCTAATCAACTGATTAAACTGATAACAATTTAGCTATAAGTGTTTATGGGCTGTCAGGAGTTCAGAAATTAGGGCTAGAGATCCAAGCCATCAGACAAAGTCTGTGGAGGATTCAGTGTAAAACAGAAAACCTGCTAGTCTGCAAATACACTTAAAGTGAGAGCTGTGCTTTGTTACTCGCCTAGGAACAGCTGATCGTCAAGAGTCTTGGGATTCAGACCCCCGCCAATCTGATATTGATAACCTATCCTGAGGATAGGCCATGAATAGCAAATTCCCGGATAACCCCTTTCATTTTAAGAGTGAGTTTGCAGTACCCAACATTAGTAGAAAATGTCCAACGCAAAACTAATTTTATATTTGTACAAACTGAGGTCCTCTAATCTGAGATAACAGTATTTGATTTACAGTTTCAGTTAGAAAAAATAGCAGCCCTATGATATCTCGCTGATATTAAAATGTAACAACAACTGTCCTACAAAAACTATTTTGCTCATATAATTTTTACTTCTCTGGAAAGATCCTCTACATAATTTTTTCTCTGAGCTTTAAAATGTAACCAAGTTTATAGAATTCATAGATTAGACTAATGATTTTTACAGAGAATGTTCTTCTATTTAATTTAATTATCAAAATTATCAAAAATAATTAGTTAAATTTGAAAAATGATTGTAAAATAATATTGAGATAAAAAACAGACCTATATATAATGTGCTTATTTTTAAGAGATAATACAGTAGGAGCCAGCAATGTTTAAAACATTATTACAAACAAATTAGTGAAGAATTTGCAGTTACTATCTTGAAATTATATAATTAAGATGTTTCTTTGTACGTACGGGGAAATCTCCAAATTATCTTATTGGTTCAGTGATATGAAAAAATATAGAGAAGACATAAACAGAACTCTTTCCAGGAATGGTTAGCCTGCAATAATTACAGCCACAAGAATATCCAAATAGCTTTAGGCCTCCCTAGCCTTAAAGGGGTTGTCCAGATTTTTTTATATATATTTTACCTTACCCAACCATACCTGTAAAGATATCTGCACTTACCTGTTCCCCACACATCTGGCTCTGTGTTTCTTGGGCTGTCTTCACTTGACTTCCAGTCCCCACTTGTCAACTTCATGTGGATGGGGTCACATGCACTGCTGCAGCCAATGACTGTCCTTAGTGGTGGCATCTTACCAAGCAGGATGTCACTGATGGGTCATGTGCTGCTTGAGAAGACATCACCACGGAGGCCAATCATTGCCCGAGCAGTACAAGTGATTGGCAGAAACTGGAATTCCAGCACAAACAGCCACCGAGACATGGAACCAGAACATGGGAAGTATAGATTTCATTAAGGTACTGCTGGGTGGGGGGAGATATAAAAAAAATCCTGGACAACCCCTTTAAGCTCATAATTAATGACTATACAAACAAATGTAAGATACAAGTGTAAATGATAAATAATAGAAGCATATTGGCTTGCAGCATCTGCAGGATATAGTGCTGTTTCGGTGAGAAAAATATTGGGACACACCTCTTAGTTGTTGTATTCAGTGTTTCATTCTGTCCTATTGCCACAGGTGTATAAAATCCAGCCCAACTAGCCATGTAATCTGCCTTTGCAAACATTTGTGAAAGAACAGCTCGTTCTAAAGAGTGTATGCCACTGTGGTACTGTAATAAACTGCCACTGTTGCAAGAACTTAGAACTGTTTCAGAAGCGTGTGTGTAGTCCAGAAATCACACTCCATTGTTTCTGCATGATCCTCCGTTCTGGACACTGCTCGACTTGATTTATAATGCCATGCACATTTCGGACTGCACACGGTCGTGTGAAACAGTCCTTAGTTTGTGAAATTTCTTTCCTATTCTACAATCAACTGAGAGTTAATCTAAAGTGGAATTTTTTAGGAACAAAAGCAACTCAACCATAAATTGCCAGACCACGTAAAGTTACAGAGCAAGATCACCGAGTCCTGAGGGCAATACTGTATAAAAGTAACCAACTTACTCAATAACTACAGAGTGTGAAACCACCATTGACATTAACATCAACATGAAAATTATGTGCCAAGAGCATTATGGTACAGGTCTCCATGGCCAAACAGCTTTATGCAGGTCTTACATCACCAAGCATTAGATGGATTACATGCCACCACTGGACTCTGGAGCAGTGGAAATGGAGTGATGAATCACACTTCTCTATCTGGCAGTCTGATGTGCAAGTCTTGGCTTGGAAAATGCCAGAAGAACGTTACCTGCCTAACTGCATTGTGACTACTGTAGAATGTCAAGGTTTGGTACCTTAGTTCCAAGAAGGGAAATCTTAAAGGGTTTTTGTGGGTATTTAATATTGGTGACCTTTCCTTAGGATAGGTCATCATTATCTCACTGGTGGGGGTCAGTCCCCCGGCACCCCTGCGGATCAGTTGTTTGAAGTGACCTTTTCCTAGGCAAGTGATGTCACGTTTATCAGACACATAGCCTAGGAGAAGATCAGACCCATTCAAGCGATTGAGCCTGAGCTGCAATACAAAGCAAAGCCACTATGCTGGATGGCACTGTGATGGGTAAGCTGTGACCTGACAGCTGATTGGTGGGGGTGCCGGGTGTTAGACCTCTGTCAATCTGATATTGATGACCAACTCTGAAGATAACTGTTCAATAATAAAAACCTTGAAAACCCCTTTATTAGTTTAGCATACCAAGACATTTTGGAAAACTATATGCTTCAAACAGTTGGTAGAAAGTCCTTTTCTATTCCAGCATGACTGTGCACCAGTGCATAAACCAAGTTCAATAAAGGCATGGTTAAGTGAGTTTGGTGTGGAAGAACTTGACTAGCCCTCACAGAGCCCTGACCTCAATCCCATTGAACACCTTTGGGATGAACTAGAACAGAGATTGCAAGCCAAGCCCTCTTGTCCAACATCGGTGTCTGACCTCACAAATGTTCTTTAGGAAAACATTCTCACAGACACACTGCTAACTTTTGCAGAAAGTATTCCCAGAAGAGTGGAAGTTGGGCAGGGGGGAGAAGGCAACTCCATATTAATACCTATGGATTAAGAAAGGGATATAATAAAGGCTCCTGTAGGTGTAATGTGTAGGTGTCCCAATACTTTTGTCCATATAGTGTAAGTCTTCAATGTATCCTTAAGGTTTTTAAGTACGTATATATTCTTGGACCACATGTCCATGGATTATAGATATAAAAAAAAATATCCGCAATCTCCTCCCCTCCTTGATATTTTGCCAAAAATTGCCATCTAATCTAAGAAATACATAAAGAATTTTACCATATACAACGGCCCACATTTGCTAATAATGTCTAAAAGTAAGACGGTGTAAACTTAGACGTGAACTTAGTTTCAAACAGCATCAGTGGCTGATGCTGGATGATAAACCTGGAGCACCTATAGACTGCTTAGTCTAACGTTACTCCACCTATTATCTTACTTTGTTACAGAATTTTGTAGAAATAGCACATTTTAAATCATGCCTACTAGTTTTCGTTAAGCCCATTATTGGGCAAGTCATAAAAAGGGTAGAAAAGTTGTAAAACAGGTTAATAAATGTGGTGCATAACATTTTTTGGTGCAAACACCACCATTTTGTCATATCTTGATTAGTAAATGTCCTCTGGTAAAGTTTCCTCAACTCCAGTCCTCAGGGCCCACCTGCCGGTCATGATTTGAGAATATCCCACAGAATGAATACCTGTGGCAAGTACTGATGCCTGGACACTAATTATATCACCTACTCAAAACTAAGGAAATACTGGAAACCTGATTGGCAGGAGTTGGGCCTGAATGACTGGAGTTGATGAATCCTGCTCTAGTATGTCTTGGGACAATCCTGTGCTTGGCTGTGAGACAACTGGCTGAAGAAGGGTTCTTTCCCCAATGCTCTGTCTGCTATAAGAGAAAAGGAACATTAGCCTCTTAGATTAGCCTGTCTCCTGTACCAGCTGCCAGCCAAAATGAGAGATATCAGGATGAATTCAACACCTGTGTTTCCTGCAAGGCCACTTAAAAAAAACTTGAAAATCCAGGTTCCAGCTACAATTATAAAGAATGTCTGTCCATTTCCTCAGTGCTAACACTTTTACACTGACGCTACAGTAGTGTCCCACTACGTAAAGGTAGGTACTACTAAAGGTCAATTGGGTCATGTTGTTCCCCCCCCCCCCACCTCCTGTGGGAGATTGCTATTGTATTTTGTATTGTATGACTGCATAATTCCATGTTAATTCCTGTTTACCAGGCCTGCTAGGGGTGTAGTTTATCCTCCTAAGCTGTAGAGGGAGCTAGGGAACCCCCTAGTATATATAGTTAGGTCCAGACAGGAGAGGGGGAGTTAAGTCTAGTCCAGGAGGCTAAGTAGTTCAGTCTAGCCTGCCTGAAGTCCTAAGCAAGTGAAGCTCAGAGGTTAGTCCAGGAGAAGAAGTTTCCTCCTGAAGTTATCCTGCATCTTGCAAAGTACAGAGCAGTGCTAATCCTATCCAGCCAAGTAGAAAGCTGAGGGGCAGAAGTTTATTGTCAGCAAAAGGATTTATACCAGAGGAGGTTTCCCTACCCAAGGATAAAGCCAGCTATTAGGCATACGGGCCTTGGAGAAAGCCAGACAGGATTCTGCAGAAAATACAGCCTGATCTGTGAGTTTTATTTCCCTCTGAGTCACCTTGCTAGGATTTTACCTGCCATCTTTGTAAAGCCTGCCTGTTACCAAATAGTCTTCATATGGAACTGTCTGGAGTTTGTACATAGTTGAACTGTTCAGTAAAGAAGAATTCTAGTTCACTACAATCGTGTGTATCTCCATTATTCCTCCTAACAATCGGTGTGCCACCGTTACTGGCACTGGCGTCACAAACTGTAAGGGATCTTGCCACAGGCACGCTAAACCTACAACACCCAGGGCACCTCACCAATCACCCGGCCTGGTCCCTATATCTAGAGAGTGCCCCAGAGGATCTACGTACCAGCCTCTTCATCACTGCTGTACGCCTGCCCAGGGTATACTACAAACTATGAGTACTAAGAGCAACCCTTGGTCTGTTAACTGACCCCTGTGACCTCACATTCGCTCACCCTGAAGGACTGGCGTACTGCATATTTTGGCATCACGAACAGGATGTGAATATTTCTACGCCATTGTGGAATCTAAACTGTGTGCCATAATTGCCTACTAAGTGATTGATGCCCTATCTGTTTATCAGAAAATTTTGGGGCCAAAGAACTGTGGAAAATTGCGGTGTGAAAGTGTGCATTGCGGACTGTTTGCTGGTTTCTGTGCCACCGCTTGCTGTCACTGAATCGACAGCGTTATGTTTCAAGATGGCCGCCTAAGCTGTCTGGAATTATCGTTGCGCCATCGTTGTCTCCGCCTGGCGCGAAAAAGAAGAGAAGGCACCGCCCTGCCTGCAAAGAAGGTACAGCCTACCTCGAGTCTTGAAGCTTAGAGAGGCTGCGCCTACCTCCTGACGCTGCGCGTGGGACCTCTGCACGTCGTAATCACGTACCTCGCGAGACTTGGGCTGCGCATCACCAGAGTAATTAAAACTTCTGTATTAACCGGCCCCTTTGTGTTCAAGTGCCGGGAAGATTCCGATCCTTGCTGGGAGTCTGGGGGGAGATCCCTCATTAGTAATAAAGGACTCGATTCGGGGGAAGCACGTCCAATTTGGATTTTGGCCTGCTCTGCCGCCCCTTAAAGGGCCATACCCTCCCCATGGTCACCCTTAGCAACGGCCTGTGAGAGCGAAGTCCAGCGTGAGTCTGCCTACAGAACTTGCATCTATAGACCACGCCATGTCCGAATCTGAGGAAACAGGGCAGGTGGCCCCCAACGAGTATTCTGTAACTAACGCAGCTGAGAACAGGGCGCCCGCCGCTGCGGCAGCATCTAGTCTGATGCCGCTGACCATGCCATATTATTTTGGGGCCCTCTGGTTACCGTGGTATTCCGGGGAAGCCCACAAATTTAAAGACTTTAAAGACCAGATCCTGGCCTTATTCCGGCTCTATCCTATCTCCGCTGAGCAACAGATGGAGATTCTCTTAGCGCAGTTAGAAGGGGCAGCCTGCAGGGAGGTCATGTCATGGCCCAGCTCTGATAAAAATAACATGGAACAGATCTTTGATCGCCTCGGCACCACGTTTGAAGCCAGGACGGTGTCAGAAGTTAAGATGCGGTTTTTCAGCAAGAAGCAACAGCCCGGTGAGTCACTCCATGATTTTGCTTTGTCCCTGCAAGAGACTCTGAGGGCCGTGGTCCAGGTGGACCCCGGGAGGCTGAGAACCAGGACCAGACCCCGAGAGAACAGTTCATTGCGGGTGTAAATGCTGAGCACTTAAAAGGACAGCTAGCTCCTTGTATTGTGAGGTATTATTTTTCTTCATGTCTCTTTGACTTGTTGACAAAAAATCTATAAAAAATGTTAAATATAAAAAAAAAAAGGACAGCTAATTGTACGTTTTCGGACTTTAAAGTGCTGGCCATCAGTATCCTGGGTCAAAATCCACCTGTGGCCTCCCTTGAACCACAGGTCTGCCAGCCAAAAATTATTGATGTGAAACCGTCCGGAGCCAGTCAAGCCACCCAGGCTCCAGTAATGGATGTGGTGGCGGCGTTAATGGAGCAAGTTAACCATCTCACTAAGAGCCTGGAGAAGGTGTGCAGGAAAATAGAGGAATGGGAGAGACCATTGTTATTGGAAGACGAAGGCCCCCTACCTCAAAGGCTCCTCCCGCCTGCATATAAAGAAGTCTACCCCAAAGATCCCGATGGACGACCGAATTACCAGTCTAAGAACCGCAAGCAGCCTGTCTGCACCTATTGTAAAAAATATAACCATACCGAGACAACGTGTTGGCAGTTAAACGGGCCACCCTCGAGGCTGAGGACCGCCCCTCGGGAGGTAGAACAGTAGGTCCAAAGGATCCAAATTGGATGCCCAGATACGTAGGATCTCGTCCAAAAATTAACATATGCATTAACGGGATACCTTTTGAAGCCCTGCTGGATACTGGGTCTCAGGTCACCACCATCCAACGACCCACCTTTGACAAATTCTGGAATTCAAGTCTCCTCACCCAGCCACCAGAATCCTGGCTGGATATCATTGCTAGCAACTGCAAGCCGTTGAAAGTTCATGGGTACTGGGAACCTACCCTTTAGGTGGGAGAAGCCACCTTACCACAGCAAGGTGTGATTGTGGTGCAAGCCGGGGATAAAGGGGGACACCCAGTGATCTTAGGGACTAATGTCTTCAAAAATTGTTACTCCGAGATGCTTGAGGCACTGAACCAATCCATACCTTCAGCTTTACCTGCTTCTAAAAGAGTCATTCAAAAGACTATCAGTGTGCTGTGTGCTCAGCAAAAATTTGCGAATGGAAAAGGAGAAATCTGTACCGCCCGGATCCAGGATAACCGGCCGGTAATCCTGCAAGCCAAGCCCTCTTGTCCAACATCGGTGTCTGAAAAGTCTGCAGAAAGTCTTCCCAGAAGAGTGGAAGTTGGGCAGGGGGGAGAAGGCAACTCCATATTAATACCTATGGGTTAAGAAAGGGATATAATAAAGGCTCCTGTAGGTGTAATGTGTAGGTGTCCCAATACTTTTGTCCATATAGTGTAAGTCTTCAATGTATCCTTAAGGTTTTTAAGTACGTATATATTCTTGGACCACATGTCCATGGATTATAGATATAAAAAAAAATATCCGCAATCTCCTCCCCTCCTTGATATTTTGCCAAAAATTGCCATCTAATCTATGAAATACATAAAGATTTTTACCATATACAATGGCCCACATTTGCTAATAATGTCTAAAAGTAAGACGGTGTAAACTTAGACGTGAACTTAGTTTCAAACAGCATCAGTGGCTGATGCTGGATGATAAACCTGGAGCACCTACAGACTGCTAAGTCTAACGTTACTCCACCTATTATCTTACTTTGTTACCGAATTTTGTAGAAATAGCACATTTTAAATCATGCCTACTAGTTTTCGTTAAGCCCATTATTGGGCAAATCATAAAAAGGGTAGAAAAGTTGTAAAACAGGTTAATAAATGTGGTACATAACATTTTCTGGTGCAAACACCACCATTTTGTCATATCTCGATTAGTAATTGTCCTCTAGTAAAGTTTCCTCAACTCCAGTCCTCAGGGCCCACCTGCCGGTCATGATTTGAGAATATCCCACAGAATGAATACCTGTGGCAAGTACTGATGCCTGGACACTAATTATATCACCTGCTCAAAACTAAGGAAATCCTGGAAACCTGATTGGCAGGAGTTGAACCTGAATGACTGGAGTTGATGAATCCTGCTCTAGTATGTCTTGGGACAAACCTCTGCTTGGCTGTGAGACAACTGGCTGATGAAGGGTTCTTTCCCCTATGCTCTGTCTGCAATAAGAGAAAAGGAACATTAGCCTCTTAGATTAGCCTGTCTCCTGTACCAGCTGCCAGCCAAAATGAGAGATATCAGGATGAATTCAACACCTGTGTTTCCTGCAAGGCCACTTAAAAAAAAAATGAAAATCCAGGTTCCAGCTACAATTATAAAGAATGTCTGTCCATTTCCTCAGTGCACTTTTACACTGACGCTACTGTAGTGTCCCACTACGTAAAGGTGGGCACTACTAAGGGTCAATTGGGTCATGTTGTCCCCCCACCTCCTGTGGGAGATTGCTATTGTATTTTGTATTGTATGACTGCATAATTCCATGTTAATTCCTGTGTACCAGGCCTGCTAGGGGTGTAGTTTCTCCTCCTAAGCTGTAGAGGGAGCTAGGGAACCCCCTAGTATATATAGTTAGGCCCAGACAGGAGAGGGGGAGTTCAGTCTAGTCCAGGAGGCTAAGTAGTTCAGTCTAGCCTGCCTGAAGTCCTGAGCAAGTGAAGCTCAGAGGTTAGCCCAGGAGAAGAAGTTTCCTCCTGAAGTTATCCTACATCTTGCAAAGTACAGAGCAGTGCTAATCCTGTCCAGCCAAGTAGAAAGCTGAAGGGCAGAAGTTTATTGTCAGCAAAAGGATTTATACCAGAGGAGGTTTCCCTACCCAAGGATAAAGCCAGCTATTAGGCATACGGGCCTTGGAAAAAGCCAGACAGGATTCTGCAGAGAATACAGCCTGATCTGTGAGTTTTATTTCCCTCTGAGTCACCTTGCTAGGATTTTACCTGCCATCTTTGTAAAGCCTGCCTGTTACCAAATAGTCTTCATATGGAACTGTCTGGAGTTTGTACATAGTTGAACTGTTCAGTAAAGAAGAATTCTAGTTCACTACAATCGTGTGTACCTCCATTATTCCTCCTAACAATCGGTGTGCCACCGTTACTGGCACTGGCGTCACAAACAGTAAGGGATCTTGCCACAGGCACGCTAAACCTTCAACACCCAGGGCACTTCACCAATCACCCGGCCTGGTCCCTATATTTAGAGAGTGCCCCAGAGGATCTACGTGCCAGCCTCTTCATCACTGCTGTACGCCTGCCCAGGGTATACTACAAACTGTGAGTACTAAGAGCAACCCTCGGTCTGTTAACTGACCCCCGTGACCTCACATTCGCTCACCCTGAAGGACTAGTGTACTGCACTACTATTGTCTTTCAATCTACACTCAGAAGCAATGTCCAGAGCCGTGCCCTTTAGTAGTTATCACTAAAAACTGAACACTAAGGCTAAGTTCACATGTCGCTAATTTTTATGTGGATAAAATGTGTAAAAATCGGCACATAAATCTGCAATCAAATGTTATGCATTGGTGTGGATTTAGAGGCAGATTTCACTGCGGATTTTCAATGCAGATTTTGGAGCTGATTTTAACTCCTTTGACTTGCACTGTGCATTCATTTCATGTGGATTTGCAATGCAAATTACTATTTTCTAATATTCATGAGATCCATGACATCTATGTGTCCATAAAGGCAAAGGACTCCTTTAGGGGCATTTTTGCATTTTGCTCGTTTTGGTCCTATTTTCCTCTACAGCTTTCAGTTTCAGTGCACCTAGAGACTACTGCTCTCTGCTTCACACTGAATCTGTCAGGGAGCTGCTCTGATGACTCGATCTGTAGCCCTTATCTCTAAACTCTTGACAGCTCATAAACATTCATTATAGTTAACTTCTTATCAGTTTGATCAGTTGATCAGGTATCTGTAATATCCCACCAGATGCAGATATGCCATGTACCAGTTCTTTAATTAGTAGTGAGAAGTGATCATACTTGGTGTTCCAATGCTCTGCTTCTTGTTTGTAATACCTGTGTCAAAATAATTTCGATTAGGGCTCATGCACACAACCCTTTCACTTAAATGGGTCTTCAATCCGGAAGATACAGTGCGGTGCGGAACAGATGCACGGATCAGAAGACCATGGAAGCACTAGAGAGTGCTTACGTGGGATTTCTGTCCGTGCCTCCACATTGCAAAACAGTAGTGCATTCATAACTTTTTTGCGGTGCGGACCGTTGGATGCAGATTGTGGCCCTGTTCAAGTGAATGAGTCTGTGTCTGCAGATGGTGGGCAAACGACCGATGACTGTGCATTGCAGACCACAATTTGCAGTCCACAGAACAGATTCCCCAATCCACGGCTGTCACTCCTTGATGCAGATACTATTAAACTCTGCCGGTCATGTATTATGTCAAACTCTTGATTTGACGGCTAGAAGTGTAGTCTCTAAAGAGGTAATGCATATAATACAATTAAAACAATCTGAGTTATCTAAAACATATAGGAGCAAATTTATCATAAAGATACCAAAATATAAAATGCAGTTTCTCCACCAACCGTGCCACGCCATTTTTCTGGGGTAGATTTCAATTCAGGTGCATAATCTGCCAGATGCTGCACCTCATCATAAATCAGGCTCGGCATCCTCCAGCGCGCCTGGTTATTATAGTCCAGTTAGAGTATCACGAGTTAACCCCTTAGTGACCAAGCCTGTTTGGGCCTTAATGACCAAGCCAGATTTTGGAAATCTGACATGTATCACTTTAGCAGAGGTATTTTTATCAGAAATATATTTCCACATCTTTACTTTATTTTGGCTGCACTTACAAAAGACTTTAACTTTTTTATTTATTTAGGAGACTTACCATTTTAACATAAATGTAAAAAAAATGTATGTACAGATTTTTTTCCTGCAACAAGCCAAGTTTGCAGAGGCTTATAAGTGTCAGAATAATAGAACCCCCCCAAAAGTGACCCCATTTTGAAAACTAGACCCCTTACGTATTCATCTATGGGTGTAATGAGGTTTTTTTACCCCTAGTCTTTTAAAGAAATTAATGCTAAGGTGAAAAGAAATTCGATTTTCATTTTTTACACAAAAGTATCAATTTAAAGACAGTTTTTTTTTCCTACGAAGCACATGAAAATGAAAATGTACACCCCAAAATGTATCACCCCATTTCTCCTGTCTTCAGAAATACCCCCATTGTGGCCCTAATCTTATGTCTTGACAAATGGCAGGGCCCAAACATAAAGGAGCACCCAGTGGCTTTCAGAACACAAAATTTGTTTGAAAATGTTTTAAGCCCCATTGCACTCTTGTAATAGTGTTGAGCTGCCAAAACAATAGAAAACATCCATAAATGACCCCATTTTGAAAACTAGACTCCCTAAATTATTCATCTAGGGGTTTAGTGATCTTTTAGAACCCCTACTTTTTTGCAGAAATTAATGCTAAGCAGACGAAAACATTTTTTTTAATTTTTTACACAAAAGTGTAATTTGGTTTTCAGAACACAAAAATGTTTTAGGTCCCATTGCACATTTGTAATGGCGTTGAGCTGCCAAAATGATAGAAACCCCCATAAATGAGCCTATTTTGAAAACTACACCCCTAAAGTATTCATCTAGGGGTTTAGTGATCTTTTAGACCAGCGGTTCTCAACCTAGGGGTCGCGACCCCTTTGGGGGTCGATCGGCCCTTTCCGGGGGGTCGCCTGAGGCCTCCTATTGTGGGTCGCCCGCACAACGGCAGCGGCCCCTTATCCTCGCGCACAGGAAGTGATGTCCTATCACTGCCTGTGCTTGAAGGAGCCTGACGTCTGGACGGGTAAGTCGGGCCGCCTGTCTGCTGAGGTCCGAGTTTTTTCGTTAATGACACCGCCACTGAGCACCACTGCCACCAATGATTTAATTGAGCCTGGCTGAGCCTGGCTAATTTTATTTTAATTATTTGGCTGAGCAAGGCTTAATTTATTTGGGGAGACATGAAGCACCGCTGATTTATTTATTTGGGGGACCCTGAGCACTTCTGATTTATTTATTTAAGCAGACCTGAAGCACCGCTGATTTATTTATTTGGGGGACCCTGAGCACTTCTGATTTATTTATTTGGGGGACCCTGAGCACCATTGATTTATTTATTTGGGGGAGGGGGGACCTGAAGCACCGCTGATTTATTTATTTGGGGTACCCTGAGCACCGCTGATTTATTTATTTGGGGGAGACCTGAAGCCCCGCTGATTTATTTATTTGGGGGACCCTGAGCACTTCTGATTTATTTATTTGGGGGGACTTGAAGCACCACTGATTTATTTATTTGAGGGGTACCCTGAGCACCACTGATTTTTTCTTTTTTTTGGGGGGGGGGGGGGGTACTGTGAGCACCACTGAGTTATTTATTCGAGGGGTACTGTGCGCACCACTGATTTATTTTTTAGGGGGTATTTGTTGTTTATTATTTATTTTAAAGTTATTTATTTGGTTTACAAATATTTTGTATTTATGCTAAAGTTCTGTGGTTATGAATGAATACTTGTGTATTTGAATTAACATTTGGTGTATTGGTGTCTGTGCGTGTTTTTGGTGGGTCATCAGACCCAATTCTCCAGGTGGGCCACGGGAGTTCCAGTCCGACACTGGGGTTGGCGCCATTGCATTTATGCAGACTGGTCACACATCTGCAGAGAGCAGGTATTGTAGAAAACAGCTGCTGTGTTAAAGGCATTGGAGGTAAGACAGGGCAACACTTGAATTATTGTTCATCAGCTATTGTCATATATTATTTTCATTTAGATAACAAACCATCCCATGACAATGGATCGTGTAGAGAAGAACCCTAAAATAAGAAAATATAGTGAGGATTTTTTACAGTATGGTTTTACCTCAATAATTACAGTAGGGATTGAGAAACCACAATGTGTTATTTGTTGTGAAGTTCTATCAGCTGAATCTATGAAGCCAAACAAACTAAAACGCCATTTTGATAGCAAGCATCCGAGCTTTGCCAGCAGGGATACCAACTATTTTAGAAGCAAAGCTGATGCACTCAAAAAAGCCAGACTTGACACTGGTGGCAAGTATTACAAACAATTGTAGCAGCCGTTGAAGCTTCATATTTGGTGGCACGTAGAATTGCCAGAGCTATGAAACCTCACACCATCAGTGAGGATTTACTGTTGCCAGCGGCCAAAGACATTGTTCGAGTTATGATCGGAGACGAATATGTTACGAAATTGAATGCAATTTCCTTATCTAACGATACTGTTCGCAGACAATTAGATGACATGTCGGCTGATATTCTTAGTCAGGTAGTACAGGAAATTAAATCTGCTCCACTTCCAATATTTAGTATCCAGCTTGATGAATCTACAGACGTGGCAAACTGTTCACAGTTACTGGTTTTTGTGAGGTATATTAATGACGGCGACTTTAAAGATGAGTTTCTTTTTTGCAAACCTCTTGAAACGACAACTACTGCACATGATGATTTTGACAAAGTTGGATCATTTCTGAAAGAGCATCAGATCTCTTGGGAAAAGGTTTGTGGTGTTTGTACTGATGGTGCTCCAGCTATGCTAGGATGTCGATCTGGATTTCAATGTTTGGTACTGAATGAGTCACCAAAAGTCATTGGAACTCACTGTATGATTCATAGGCAAATATTAGCAACGAAGACGCTGCCACAAAATTTACAGGAAGTTATGAAAAGCGTCATAATTTGTGTCAATTTTGTAAAGACGAGGAGTTTAAACAGTCGACTGTTTTCGCAACTCTGCAACGAGTTGGATGCGACACACAATGCTTTGTTATTTCATACTGAAGTGAGATGGTTATCAAGAGGAAAAGTTTTAAAACATGTTTTTGATCTTCGTGATGAACTCAGAATGTTTTTTAATCAGAAGGCAAAACCACAGTTTGAGGCACTTTTCAGCGATAAAAGTGAACTGCAGAAAATAGCTTACTTGGTTGACATCTTTGTCATCTTGAATGAGTTAAATTTATCACTGCAAGGACCAAATGCAACGTGCCTTGATTTGTCTGAAAAGGTTCGATCATTCCAAATGAAACTTCAGCTTTGGCAAAAAAAAAATGGATAACAATAATATTTACATGTTGCCTACCTTAGCTTCTTTCTTTGAGGAACATGGCATTGAACCAGACAAAAGAATTACAATGATAATTTCTGTGAAAGAACACTTGCATATGCTTGAAGATGAAATTTCATTGTACTTTCCAAATCTACCGGACACCCCATTTGCTCTGGCCAGAAGCCCATTCACAGTCAAAGTTGAAGCTGTTCCTGAGACAGCACAAGAGGAGTTCATTGAACTTATTAACAACGATGCAGCGAGAACTGATTTCTCTACAATGCCAGTTACAAAATTCTGGATCAAGCATTTGCAGTCATATCCTGTTCTGTCTGAGACTGTGTTGCGCCTTCTTCTTCCATTTCCAACAACTTATCTATGTGAAACAGGGTTTTCCAGCTTGTTGGTTATCAAGTCTAAATACAGAAGTAGACTTGTTGTAGAAGATGATCTTCGGTGTGCTCTTGCAAAGACTGCCCCAAGAATTTCTGATCGGGTGAGAAGGAAGCAATCTCAACCTTCGCACTAACTTTGGCTGTTTTATGCATACTGTTGCAAAATGTAGCGATGTTGTTTACTGTTGTTATATTAAGTATGTTACCCATGCTACACCATGCGTCAATACAAAATTTCATTTATTTGTAATTAGAAATGAATATTTGACAATATATAACATTTTGTCTTTGTGATTAATTACTCTGCTTTAATTATGTTCAATTTGTAGCAATAAAAATACATCCTGCATATCAGATATTTACATTACAATTCATAACAGTAGCAAAATTAGTTATGACGTAGCAAGGAAAGAAATGTAATGGTTGGGGGTCACCACAACATGAGAAACTGTATTAAGGGGTCACGGCTTTAGAAAGGTTGAGAACCACTGTTTTAGACCACCTAGTTTTTTGCAGAAATTAATGCTAAGCAAGCAGGCAAAAAATAAATAAATTTAAAGACAGATTTTTTTCTACAGAGCTCATGAAAATGAAGAAGTACACTCCAAAATGTATCACCCCATTTCTCCTGTCTTTAGAAATATCTCCACCGTTGCCCTAATCTTATGTCTTGACACACGGCAGGGCCCAAACATAAAGGAGCACCTGGGACCTTTCAGATAATAAACTGAAAATGGTCTAGGCCCCATTGCACACATGTAATGGCATTGAGCTGCAAAATGATAGAAAACCCTTATACCGTAAATGACCCCATTTAAAAACTAGATCCCTTAAAGCATGCATCTAGTGGTGTAGTAAGCATGCTGAGTGCAAAATTATTATAAGATGAAATAATGAGTATATATATTTTTTTTTTTTTCAAATTGTTAATAAAATTTTCACAGGAAATTGGAGAAAAGATATTTTTAGATAGGTAACCCTGTTACTGTCTTAGAAATCTGCCACATTCTTATCTTTGTGGCGCATACAGATGAGAAGTGAAGCTATGCACTTATAAGGGAGGCAAATTTCTAAAAAGGCATTTGTCTGTACAGTCATAGTAACATAGTAACATAGTACATAAGGCCGAAAAAAGACATCTGTCCATCCAGTTCGGCCTGTTATCCTGCAAGTTGATCCAGAGGAAGGGAAAAAAAAAAAAACCTGTGAGGTAGAAGCCAATTTTTCCCACTTTAGGGGAATAAAAAATTCCTTCCCGACTCCAATCAGGCAATCAGAACAACTCCCTGGATCAACGATCTCTCTCTAGTAGCTATAGCCTGTAATATTATTACGCTCCAGAAATACATCCAGGCCCCTCTTGAATTCCGTTATTGTACTCACCATCACCACCTCCTCCGGCAGAGAGTTCCATAGTCTCACTGCTCTTACCGTAAAGAATCCTTTTCTATGTTTTTGTACAAACCTTCTTTCCTCCAGATGCAGAGGATGTCCCCTCGTCACAGTCACAGTCCTGGGGATAAATAGCTGATGGGATAGATCTCTGTACTGACCCCTGATATATTTATACATATTAATTAGATCTCCCCTCAGTCGTCTTTTTTCTAAAGTGAATAGCCCTAATTTTGATAATCTTTCAGGATACTATAGTTGCCCCATTCCAGTTATTACTTTAGATGCCCTCCTCTGGACCTTCTCCAGCTCTGCTATGTCTGCCTTGTTTACAGGAGCCCAGAACTGTACACAGTACTCCATGTGTGGTCTGACTAGTGATTTGTAAAGTGGTAGGACTGTGTTCTTATCACGGGAATCTATACCCTTCTGATGCAACCCATTATCTTATTGGCCTTGGCAGCAGCTGGCTGACACTGGTTTTTGCAGCTTAGTTTGCTGTTTATTAAAATTCCTAGATCCTTTTCCATGTCAGTGTTACCGAGTGTTTTACCATTTAGTATGTACTGGTGACTTGCATTTTTCCTTCCCATGTGCATAACTTTACATTTATCAGTGTTAAACCTCATCTGCCACTTATCTGCCCAAGCCTCCAATCTGTCCAGATCCCTCTGTAGTGATATACTGTCCTCATCAGTGTAATTTACTTTACACAGTTTAGTGTCATCTGGAATTACTTTACTATGCAAGCCTTCTACAAGATCATTAATAAATATATTGAAGAGAATAGGGCCCAATACTGACCCCTGAGGTACCCCACTAGTGACAGTGACCCAATCTCAGTGTGTACCGTTAATAACCACCCTCTGTTTTCTATCACTGAGCCAGTTACTTACCCACTTACAGACGTTTTCTCCCAGTCCGAGCATTCTCATTTTATATACTAACCTTTTATGTGGTACAGTGTCAAATGCTTTGGAGAAGTCCAGATATACAACATCCATTGATTCGCCGCTGTCAAGTCTAGAACTTACCTCCTCATAGAAACTGATTAAACTAGTTTGACATGACCGATCCCTCACGAAGCCATGCTGATATGGCGTTATTTTCTTATTTCCGTTGAGATGCTCTAATATAGCATCCCTCAGAAAACCTTCAAACAGTTTACCCACAACTGATGTTAAACTTACCGGCCTACAGTTTCCAGGCTCTGTTTTTGGACCCTTTTTGAATATTGGCACCACATTTGCCATGCGCCAATCCTGTGGGACATTCCCTGTCAGTATAGAGTCTGCAAATATCAGAAATAAGGGTCTGGCTATGACATTACTTAATTCCTTTAGGATACGGGGGTGTATGCCATCCGGTCCTGGCGATTTGTCTATTTTAATCTTTTTAAGTCGCTGATGTACTTCTTCCTGGGTCAGACAGGACACTTTTAATGGGGAATTTATTTTTGCATTCTGCATGTCATCTGACAGTTTATTTCCCTCAGTGAATACATTGGAGAAAAAAATATTTAACAGCTTTGCTTTCTCCTCATCGCTCTCTGCGACTTCCCCATTACTCTTTAAAGGGCCGACACCTTCAGATTTATACTTTTTAACATTTATATAATTGAAGAACATTTTAGGGTTAGTTTTACTCTCTTTGGCAATTAATTTCTCGGTCTCTAGTTTGGCCGCTTTTATTTGTTTTTTACATGTTCTATTTTTTTCTTTATAGTTTTTCAGTGCTTCCGTGCTACCCTCCTCGTGGCCAAAAGTTTTGAGAATGACACAAATATTAGTTTTCACAAAGTTTGCTGCTAAACTGCTTTTAGATCTTTGTTTCAGTTGTTTCTGTGATATAGTGAAATATAATTACACGCACTTCATACGTTTCAAAGGCTTTTATCGACAATTACATGACATTTATGCAAAGAGTCAGTATTTGCAGTGTTGGCCCTTCTTTTTCAGGACCTCTGCAATTCGACTGGGCATGCTCTCAATCAACTTCTGGGCCAATTCCTGACTGATAGCAACCCATTCTTTCATAATCACTTCTTGGAGTTTGTCAGAATTAGTGGGTTTTTGTTTGTCCATCCGCCTCTTGAGGATTGACCACAAGTTCTCAATGGGATTAAGATCTGGGGAGTTTCCAGGCCATGGACCCAAAATGTCAACGTTTTGGTCCCTGAGCCACTTAGTTAGCACTTTTGCCTCATGGAACGGTGCTCCATCGTGCTGGAAAATGCATTGTTCTTCACCAAACTGTTGTTGGATTGTTGGAAGAAGTTGCTGTTGGAGGGTGTTTTGGTACAATTCTTTATTCATAGCTGTGTTTTTGGGCAAAATTGTGAGTGAGCCCACTCCCTTGGATGAGAAGCAACCCCACACATGAATGGTCTCAAGATGCTTTACTGTTGGCATGACACAGGACTGATGGTAGCACTCACCTTTTCTTCTCCGGACAAGCCTTTTTCCTGATGCCCCAAACAATCGGAAAGAGGCTTCATCGGAGAATATGACTTTGCCCCAGTCCTCAGCAGTCCATTCACCATATTTTCTGCAGAAGATCAATCTGTCCCTGATTTTTTTTTGGAGAGAAGTGGGTTCTTTGCTGCCCTTCTTGACACCAGGCCATCTTCCAAAAGTCTTCGCCTCACTGTGCGTGCAGTTGCGCTCACACCTGCCTGCTGCCATTCCTGAGCAAGCTCTGCACTGGTGGCACTCTGATCTCGCAGCTGAATCCTCTTTAGGAAACGATCCTGGCGCTTGCTGGACTTTCTTGGACGCCCTGAAGCCTTCTTAACAAGAATTGAACCTCTTTCCTTAAAGTTCTTGATGATACTATAAATTGTTGATTGAGGTACAATCTTAGTAGCCACAATATCCTTGCCTGTGAAGCCATTTTTATGCAACGCAATGATGGCTGCACGCGTTTCTTTGCAGGTCACCATGGTTAACAATGGAAGAACAATGATTTCATGCATCACCCTCCTTTTAACAGGTCAAGTCTGCCATTTAAACCCAATCAGCCTGACATAATGATCTCCAGCCTTGTGCTCGTCAACATTCTCACCTGAGTTAACAAGACGATTACTGAAATGATCTCAGCAGGTCCTTTAATGACAGCAATGAAATGCAGTGGAAAGGTTTTTTGGGGATTAAGTTAATTTACATGGCAAAGAAGGACTATGCAATTCATCTGATCACTCTTCATAACATTCTGGAGTATATGCAAATTGCTATTATAAAAACTTAAGCAGCAACTTTTCCAATTTCCAATATTTATGTAATTCTCAAAACATTTGGCCACGACTGTATATAACAAACAATACATAGTGATATGTGTTAAAATAAAAATAAATATAAAAATAAATATAAAAAACTGATAAAAAAAACCATCATGATGCATAGTAGGATTAGTCCCATGAGACTTCTCTATTTAGTCCCACCTATCATAATATATTGTATATATAACAAACATGTGGAAGAAGGTGCTCTGGTCAGATGAGTTCAATGCCATGTGTGGCAGAAAACTAACACCACACATCACCCTGAACATACCATCTTCACTGTGAAAAATCGTGGTGGCAGCATCATGCTATGGGGATGCCTTTCTTCAGCTAGGACAGGGAAGTTGATCAGAGTTGATGGGACGATGGATGGGGCTAATGCAGTGCAATCCTGGAGTAAAACCTGGTAGAGGCTGCTAAAGACTTGAGACTGGGGTGGAGGTTCACCTTCCAGCAGGTCAACTACCCTAAACATACAGTCAGACCTGCAATGGAATGGTTTAGACCAAAGCATATTCATGTGTCAGATTGGCCCAGTCAAAGTCCAGGCCTAAATCACATTGAGAATCTGTGGCAAGACTAGAAAATTGCTATTCACAGACACTCTCCATCCAATCTGACGGAGCTTGAGATGGGCAAAGCTAGTACAGACATACTTCAAACGACTGCATAGCAAAAGGTGGTCCTACAAAGTATTGTTTCAGGGGTCTGATTACAAATACATGCCACACTTTCCAGATTTGTATTTATAAAAATTTTTGAAAACCATGTATCATTTTCACTTCACACATACTTTCTATTTTTTGATGGCATATCTCATAAAATCTCATTAAAAAACATTTAAATTTGTGGGTGTAAAGTGAAGAAAACAGTAAAGGGGTATGAAGGGGCGTTTCTGCTATCAGACGAGATGAGAATCTTGCCTCAGGTGGTTTTCAATATTTTTGAGAGGTCGGCATGCACATAGCAATTAAACACTGTTAGATGCCGCCAGTGTTCCCTTTAAGCTGTGCGCCCCCCAAACCATCAATACCGAAACCGACTGCAGGTAACACTACCACATTATCAGCACTAGTGTTATCTGTGGTTTTACACAGGACTGCAGGTAACACTACTCAATTTTCTGTACTCAGATAGCCATCACTGTGTGCTGTTAAATAGAACTACAGGTAAAATCTACTATAGTATCTGTACTTAGAGTTTTATCACTGTGTTACCTGTGGCGTTACATTGTACTGTGGGTGATATCAACAACATTATCTGTACTTGTACCGCCCCAGATTTGGCAGAACAGTCTAGGAGTTTGGTGGCTACTTGGCTTTCATACAATTTTTTAATAGGTGGGGCGCCATTAAAATTTTTGCCTCATACATAAGAAAAGCTAGAATCGGCCCTCGGGGTATGAATACTTTTCCAAGGCACTGCATTCATTGCATGACATAGAAAATGTGATCATTGTATTGTCCAGATCATTATAGATGTGACAATTCCAATTATGTATGGTCTTATTATTTTTAGTCTTTTTTTACATAAATAAAGGCATTTGTAAGAGAAAAGGGTGATTTTTGTGGTATTTAATAGAATTTTTTAGTTTTCCATTTTTTATACTTTTTTCAAATTACCAGCCCTGCGATTCTGTGATCATCCATATTGTAACCGTCGCATACACACACACGGGGCGGCGCCCTGTGACACATATATTACAGTTCAATACTTCTGAATAGCAGTGTATTGTGTCATTTACCGTAAAACTGACATAATAGGACAGACTTCACAATGTGCCAATTTCTGTGCAATTTGTGACAAAAACTGGCATACAGTACATGGTTTATTGTGCATTTATCAAGTATTTCAAACACTAAGAAACCTTTTGTACCTACTATAGTTAAGTAGAAAGGAACATGGCTTCACGTAGAGTGGGGCACTTTTTGATGCATGTTGCTACATTCAAGCCATGTCTTTTTCCAATTAAAACACACCTCTTGTCGATAAGTCACAAAAAGTGTCTGAAAGTGTCTAAAACGGTTGATAAATGTATTACATAGCATATACGTCAGTCTGGGGCAAATTGCACCAGAATTCTGGCACATTTTTATTAGCATATCTCCCCCTCTAAGTTAATTCTGTCTTACTATTAGACAATATACGGAAATCTGCCCCAATACCAGTTAGATCCTGCCAAAGGCCTCTGTCTGCAATTGCAACCCCATGGTACCCTGTCATTGGATGCCATGGTCAGCATTTACCACTGTATCTAAAGAGTTAAAATGCTGGGATTGGAGATAACTCCAACCCAGCAGTGCCAGCTGTATAATACAGCCAGAAATCTCAAGTGATGGTGCTGGCACAGCTCCTGAGCCCGAACCATGAATGTGTCGTAATACTACGTCAGCAGTATCCGAAGTGGACATCGATCCGAATTTCAGGGGAAAGTATATCTTTTTTTAACTGATTAACCCCTGAAAGGCCTAATTCTTTATCTCAGATGCCGTGATCAGTGATGAACATGGCATCTGAGGGATTCAATGACGGGCCGTTCCCCATCATTGTGCCCGCTACTTACAAAGTAATGCACTTCGCGATGAAGTAATTAATTGCAAAGTGAATTTCTTTGGGAAATTCGTCGAAGCAGCTGAATCAAAGTTTTGTACATTTTGCTTATCTCTAATAGTGTTATATATTGCAACTATATGGAACAAACCTTACTGAATTCAATACAATGTTGCGGGCCATAAGTAAAGTGTGGATGAGGCCTTATGGTCCTTTTCCATGGAGTAACAAAGTGGACAACATTTGTAGAGCTGCTTCTTCCCAATAACTGAACTGTGCAAAATTTGCCAGTGATCTCTTGATTAAGAAGCCTTCACACGACCGTGTGACAGCCCTTGCTCATTTTGCAGACCTCAAACCGCACATTCAATCTTTTTTGACATCTTCTATCTTTTGCGGCACAGAAGCATTGACTAGGAAGCACACGGATGTCAATGGGTCCACAATGTGGGGTGCACACAGAGAGTGCCAGTGCTTTGCAGATGCGCAGTTTGTGATCCACAAATGGACCCAGCCATCACATGGTCATGTGAATGCGCCCTAATAGGCAAACTTTGGTTCTTTGGGTGATGGTGTATTTTAGGCCGGCACCTAAAATCATAATTTCTGTGCAGTAATATCGGCCCATATAAACAGGGATCTGCTACTTAGAAACAAGGAATCAGTATAGGGACAAGGAATTACTTTAGCGATTGCTGATCTCCATACAGAGGCGAAGATTGCTGCAGATCAGGCAATTACAGGAAACGTTTTGTGCGTTTACGATAATTACCTGCTGTGTAAAATTACCTTTAGTCCAGTTTCGTATGTGAGTAGCTCCATGAAGAATTCTATGCTTAAAACCAATGACGTAATCAGATACCATCCTGTAAAACTGGTAAAGGACTTCATAATCTCATGGGACAGGATATACCCTAATCTCTTCCTTGTTTAATTTATGTCTCTGCTAGATCTGCATGGTAACACGCATTTGAAAGTTACTATGGCATGACAGAATGCTTTAGAGATTACAAGCGTATTCCCAACACATACGTTTATGGCACCTGGTCCAGGTGGGATCAGCACCTGTGTGAAGAATGGAGGTACACTGAATATGCCATAAATGTCAAGTTAGGAATACCCCTTTAAAAACTGCACTTCTAACACTACTAGAAAACAGCTAATTACACTATTTGGTAATAAATTATTTAAAACAACTGCAGGGTTTAGTCAAGAGGCAGATACTCTGCAGATTTCATAGCCTTGGGAGTGCTGGCTGAATACCTGCAGTGTATAAAAGTACCAGCACCTAAATGTGCAGCAGAAATCGACCTGCAGTCAAGTTAGGCCTCATGTACACAAACATTGTTTGGGTCTGCATCCGAGCAGCATTTTTTGCAGCTCAGATGCAGACCCATTCACTTCAA
Organism: Bufo gargarizans; assembly: GCF_014858855.1. Classification (NCBI taxonomy): domain Eukaryota; kingdom Metazoa; phylum Chordata; class Amphibia; order Anura; family Bufonidae; genus Bufo; species Bufo gargarizans. Next base: position 311,847,213 of record NC_058081.1, read on the forward strand.
TGGGGCCGCAAAAGATGCGGACAGCACAGACAAGAACAGACATTTCTATTATGGGCGGCCATTTTATAAATTGCAGACCGCAAAACACAGCGTGGTTGTGTGAATGTACCCTTAGGCCTCATGCATATGACCGTTCCGTTTTTTGCGGTCCGCAATCCGCGGATCCGCAAAAAACAGAAGCCGCCCGTGTTGCCTTCCGCAATTTGCGGAATGGGCGCCAGCAATATAAATGCCTATTCTTGTCCGCAAAGCGCGGACAAGAATAGGACATGTTATATTTTTTTAGCAGGGCCGTGGAATGGAGCCACGGATGCGGACAGCACGCGGAGTGCTGTCTGCATCTTTTGCGGCCCCGTTGAAGTGAATGGGTCCGCATCCGAGTCGCCAAAACGGCGGCTCGGATGCGGACCCAAACAACGATCGTGTGCATGAAGCCTTATACTGCTGGTTTCAACTGCAACTTTTACAATATGCAAGGTGGATTAGTTGCTGGTTTTAAGGTGAGGGAAAATCCTCCTGGTGCAGCCATACCTTACATGTGATTGTTTAATTTAACAACCTCATGCATATGGCTATATTATGGATCTGTAATATGGTACCAACAGGAATGTAACAGCCTATATGGAGAAATGAAAGGAGTCTCTTAAAAGGATATTCCCATCTAGAACATGATACATACACAAGAAATGCCATTGACTAGAGATGAGCGAATTTCTCAAGAATTCGATTCGGTCAGTTCGCCGAATTTTCCAAAAAGATTTGATCCGAATTTATTTGTGGCGAATCGCATAAAAAACAGCTATTTCCTGGCTGCAGAGAGCCTGTAAAGTGGTGTAGAACACTGTGTCTTGGAGTAACACGCATAGGGAGTCTGTTGTGGTAGTGAAACAATACTGTGAGTCAGTATGACATGCAGATGACAGGCGTCACTCTTAAATTCACTTCACAGTTCACTCATTTGGTCAATTACGGGGCCAAAACTGACCAAAAGTGTGATCTCAAGATCCTACTATAGTGTGAAACAGCGCACTCCTTTTACACCGTTGTCAGCTGATTCCACATAGATGTCTACAGAACCTGTTCCATTAAACGCTTAGAAAAGTAGAGCCCCCCTGACAGGTGTCAGCAGTAAGGTTGTGTTGACGTCACTGATTATTTTGCCCTTCCTCTGATACATCAGAACAATAACCCCAAAAAAAACTGATCCTGTCTGTCGAGCATTCGCCTTCACTCCGTCAGCATTTGGTCAGTAATCCATCAGTATTGCTAAAGCCCAAAAAAAACAGGGGTGGACCCAAAACAGAGAAGACAGGTGAATGGAATCTTTGCATGTCTTCTGTGTTTTGTACCCACTACTGCTTTTGGCTACCAAATCATAAGCCAATTCTGATGCAAAATAGGGACTATGTCATACAGACAGACCTTACAGCTGCTACACAGACAGGATCTGATCCATTGTGCGTCGCATTTTTCCTTCCTTCTGACAGATCAGAAAAAGGGTCAAATAAATGATGATGTCAACAAGGCAAAAAAGGCAAAATAGTGGCCCATTCATGGAGTGGGGAGAGTGGGAACAGCATAGGAAGTTCACAGAGTGGCCCAGTGACAGAGTGGTGAGGTGGCAGCAGCATGAGACCACGGAGTGGCCCAGTGACAGAGTTGAGGTGGCAGCAGCATGAGGAGACCACAGAGTGGCCCAGTGACATAGTGTTGAGGTGGCAGCAGCATGAGGAGACCACAGAGTGGCCCGGTGACATAGTGGTGAGGTGGCAGCAGCATGAGGAGACCACAGAGTGTCCCAGTGACATAGTGGTGAGGTGGCAGCAGCATGAGGAGACCACAGATTGGCCAAGTGACATAGTGTTGAGGTGGCAGCAGTATGAGGAGACCATAGATTGGCCAAGTGGCATAGTGTTGAGGTGGCAGCAGCATGAGGAGACCACAGAGTGTCCCGGTGACATAGTGGTGAGGTGGCAGCAGCATGAGGAAACCACAGAGTAGCCCAGTGACATAATGGTGAGATGGCAGCAGCATGAGGAGACCACAGAGTGACCCAGTGACATAGTGCTGAGGTGGCAGCAGCATGTGGAGACCACAGAGTGGCCCAGTGACATAGTGTTGCAGTGGCAGCAGCATGAGGAGACCACAGAGTGGCCAAGTGACATAGTGGTGAGGTGGCAGCAGCATGTGGAGACCACACAGTGGACCTGTGACATAGTGGTGAGCTGGCAGCAGTATGAGGAGGCCACATAGTGGTGATGTGGCAGCAGCATGAGGAGACCACAGAGTGGCCCAGTGACATAGTAGTGAGGTGGTAGCAGCATGAGGAGACCACAGAGTAACCCAGTGAAGTAGTGGGGAGGTGGGGGTCAATACCAGTACCAGCTGAAGATGGTGGGTGGCTGTAGGAGCACCTGGCAGCAGGTGTGGCATCAGGAGGGTGGCAGCATCAGAATAGTAGCTGAAGCAGGTAGTCAGAAGAAACAGGTGTTTTTTGTCAAAGTGTAGATGAGGCACCATGGATGATCTAGTCTGATGCATCAGGCACTGGTGTTTGAAAATCCTGGCTGATCCACACCTGATTCATCTTCACAAATGTTAGTTTCTCCATATTTTGGGTTGACAGGCGAGTTCTCCTTGGGGTAACTATGGCCCCCACCACACTAAACAACCGCTTTTATGCCACACTGCTGGCCAGTCAGGAAAGCTTGTCGAGGGCAAACTTGGCCAGTTGCGGACACAAATCGAGTTTGGCTGCCCAGTACTTCAGGGGATCTTCGATGTGGGGTGGAAGGGTGCACTCTAAGTATGCCACAACCTGCTGGTTCAGGTTCTGCTCTATGTCTAGCTGCTGTTGGTTTCTTCAGTAGTCGGGTGAAGAAATTTGCACATCAGTGAATCTAGACTTAAATTGCTGCTGATGGATCTGGTACTGCTCCTGCCCCCCCTCCCAGGCCACTTTATGGTGACACTGCATGTGTTGACGCAGGGCGGTGACGTGCCCACGCTTCACCTTCTGCCCACAAATTCTGCAAATGGCCATGTACACTTTCTCCGGCGGCCTAACAAAAAATTGCCACTCAGGCCTCTTGCTGTGACTCCTGCTGCCACCCCCCCTTCTTGTGCTGCCTGGAACAGAAACATTTTGGCCACTGCCCGTTCCCTTTGAAGGGCCTGTCACCTGTCTGTCTGACATACTGTATAATAAAAGAATAAAATTTAAATAACAACCCCCCAAAAAGGCTGTAGCACAATGTTACTTCACCGCTGAACGGCAATTAAGACATATATTTTTTTTTCCTGATTAATGAACTACGCCCCCCCCCCCACAAAAAAAAACAACAATCACAATTCACCACAGAAGGTCAATTAAGATGTATTCTTTTTCCTATAACTACACCCCCAAAAAATAAATATACCAATCACAATTCACCGCAGAACAGCTAATGGGACATACATATATTTCCTTTTAATACACCACATAAATGGCTATGGTACAATGTAACTTCACCGCTGAACGGTAATTAAGACATATTTTTTTTTCTGATTAATAAACTCCCCCCCTAAAAAAAAAAATTACAATAACAATTCACCGCAGAACAGATAATAGGAAGTAGGTTTATTTCCCTTCTATACATAAATAGATAAATAAATGGCTGTAGTACAATGTAACTTCACCACAGAAGGGCAATTAAGACGTATTCTTTTTCCTATTTCTACACCACAAAAAAGAAATATAACAATCACAATTCACCGCAGAACGGCTAATGGGAAGTACGTATATTTTCTTTTAATATACCACGTAAATGGCTGTAGTACAATGTAACCTCACTGCTGATTAGCAATTATGACATATTTTTTCCTTTATTTTTTCCCTATTAATACACCCCGCAAAAAAAGTAAAACAATGTCAAATCCATGCAGAACAGCTAATAGGACATACGTATCTTTCCTATTAATACATTGCTGTATCGCACAGAACTTGTACCCCAATCACAAGCAAGGTTTGCTGGTATTAGTGATGTATCATATAGTGTAAACAACCTAGAAGCAGCAGTATAACACCAAGTTGGATCCCCAATTAGTGCAGCAAGGTGTAAAAGAATTGCTCCTATTACCCAGGCTGTACACTCTCCTATTTAACCCTGTTCTCCTTTTATAGTGTAGATGATGCCTCCCTATCCTTTCCCTACACCTTGACTAATCTTTCACTGAACTTGTAAATCGTTTTTTCAGCACAATAAAGTCTTTCCTACCACTGTCTCTAGTGCCTGCTGACGTCTCTCCCTGCACTAAGCACACTGGAAAATGGCAGAATCCAAAATGGCTGAGGGTATTTACAGGGCTGTGACATCACAGGGGCTGGCTGCTGATTGGCTGCATGCATGGCATTGTGGGAGATCCCTAGTTCCCAGAGTTTTTTGCTCCATGTCCTAACACGTGCAGCAGCCATTTTAGGAAAAAATGTGGTTCGTTACCACTTTGTCAACTTCGATTCGCTCATCTCTACCATTAACGCCTCCTGACATTTGCCACACATGTACAGTGGATGTTGGGTTTTTAACCCCTTAAGGACACGGTCCTATTTCACCTTCTGGACGTGGCCATTTTTTGCAAATCTGACAAGTGTCACCTTAAGTGCTGATAACTTTAAAACGCTTTGACTTATCCAGGCCATTCTGAGATAGTTTTCTTTGTCACATATTGCACTTCATGACACTGGTAAAATGAAGTAAAAAAATATTCATTTTTATTTATAAAAAAATACCAAATTTACCCAAAATTTGTAAAAAATTGCAAATTTCCAAGTTTCAATTTCTCTACTTCTATAATACATAGTAATACCTCAAAAAATAGTTATTACTTTACATTCCCCATATGTCTACTTCATGTTTGGATCATTTTGGGAATGATATTTTATTTTTTGGGGATGTTACAAGGCTTTGAAGTTTAGAAGTAAATCTTGAAATTTTCAAAAACCCAATTTTTAGGGACCAGTTCAGGTCTGAAGTCACTTTGCAAGGCTTACATAATAGAAACCACCCAAAAATGACCCCATTCTATAAACTACACACCTCAAGGTATTCAAAACTGATTTTACAAACTTTGTTAACCCTTTAGGTGTTCCACAAGAATTAATGGAAAATAGAGATACAATTTCAAAATTTCCCTTTTTGGCAGATTTCCCATTTTAATAATTTTTTTCCAGTTACAAAGCAAGGGTTAACAGCCAAACCAAACTCAATATTTATGGCCCTGATTCTGTAGTTTACAGAAACACCCCATATGTGGTTGTAAACTACTGTACGGCCACACGGCAGGGTGCAGAAGGAAAGGAATGCCATACGGTTTTTGGAAGGCAGATTTTGCTGGACTGGTTTTTTTGACACCATGTCCCATTTGAAGCCCCCCTGATGCACCCCTAGAGTAGAAACTTCATAAAAAGTAACCCAATCTAAGAAACTACACCCCTCAAGGTATTCAAAACAGATTTTACAAATGTCGTTAACACTTTTACACTTTTTGTGAGGCAAGATAACAAGAAATAGCTGTTTCGGCACCGTTTTTATTTTTTGTCATTTACAACATTCATCTGACAGGTTAGATCATATGATATTTTATAGACCAGGTCAGGGCTGGCCAACCTTCGAACCTGCGGCTCTCCAGTTGTTGCAAAACTACAACTCCCAGCATGCCCAGTCTGCTTACAGCTATCAGCCTACAGCAGGGAATGGTGGGAGCTGTAGCTTTACAACAGCTGGAGAGCCACAGGTTGGCCCGCCCTGGACCAGGTTGTCACGGATGTGGCAATACCTAATATGTATACTTTTTTTTATTTATATTTATAAGTTTTACACAATGACTTCATTTTTGAAGCAAAAAAAAAATCAGGTTTTAGTGTTTCCATAGTTTGATAATTTTTTCAGTTATTGGGCGATTACCTTGGGTAGGGTATGATTTTTGCGGGATGAGATGATGGTTTTATTGGCACTATTTTGGGGTGCATGTGACTTTTTGATCGCTTGCTATTACACTTTTTGTGATGTAAGGTGACAAAAAATGGTTTAGCACGGTTTTTATTTTACATTTTTTACGGTGTTTATCTGAGGGGTTAGGTAATGTGATATTTTTATAGAGCCGGTCGATACGGACGCGGCGATACCTAATATGTATACTTTTTTTTATTTATGTAAGTTTTACACGATAATATGATTTATTCAAAACAGATTTTACAAATGTCGTTAACCCTTTAGGTGTTCCACAAGAGTTATTGGCATTTTAATCAATTTTTCCCAGTAACAAAGCAAGGGTTAACAGCCAAACAGAACTCAATATTTATGGCCATGATTCTGTAGTTTACAGAAACACCCCATATGTGGTCGTAAACCGCTGTACGGGCACACGGCAGGGCGCAGAAGGAAAGGAATGCCATACGTTTTTTGGAAAGCAGATTTTGCTGGACAGTTTTTTTAGACACCATGTCCCATTTGAAGCTCCCCTGATGCACCCCTAGAGTAGAAATTCCAAAAAAGTGGCCCCATTTTAGAAACTACGGGATATGGTGGCAGTATTGTTGGTACTAGTTTAGGGTACATATGATTTTTGGTTGCTCTATATTACACTTTTTGTGAGGCAAGATAACAAGAAATAGCAGTTTCAGCACCGTTTTTATTTTTTGTCATTTACAACATTCATCTGACAGGTTAGATCATGTGATATTTTATACGAGACCCCCCCCCCCCCCCCCCCCGCGCATTTAGCCTAGGTGCCTGCTCAATGATTTGAGCAGGCACCTTGTTCTGATCACCGCCCGCCGGGCAGCGGTGATCGGAACAACACATGACGTACTGGTACGTCATGGGTCCTTAAGGACTCGGGAACCATGCCATACTGATATGTCATGGGTCCCTAAGAGGTTAAAGAGGGCATCTGCTCAGAAGCTGAGCAGGTGCTATAGTCAGTGGGTGCCTTCTGTTTTACACAGCAGACACTGAATGGCACATTCCCATCAGATGCCAGTCAATTGAAACCATAGCATCTGAGCGCTTATTTATTTGGAAGGAGACTCCCCTGCAACAAGATTGCAGGGGCTTTTCAGTTGCTATGGGAGCATGGGCCCTTCTGAAGGCTCAGAGGCCTGCCATAGTACATCTCCAATTGCAGGTCTTAAAGGGAACGCAGTGATTTTCACATCAACTGAAATGGTAAGATATTGCAGTCAACATTACAAGCGATACAATGATCGTATGTTGAAGTCCCTTAGGACAACTAAAAACAAAAGGTTAAAAAAAAAGGTAAAAATTTTTTTTTTTATAAATATAAAAAAATAATTCTATTTCTTCCCCCTTTTCCAATTTACAAATCAAAATTATCTAGTCTATTAAAATGTGAAAATATTTATCCTGTATGGTTAATAGTGTGACAGATAAAAAAAAAATGTAAATGGCCAATTCACCAGTTTATGCTCATTTCACTTCCCCAAATTTTTTTATAAAAAGTGATCAAAAGACATGCAAGAAATACAATTTTTTTTTTTTAGCACAGTTAAAAAAAAATTTAAGTATTGAAACATAAGAAAAACTATAAAGATGTGGTATTGCTGATGTTAAAATGTCAGTGTTTCCACACAAGGAACTTCTTAAAGAGGTTGTCCAGGTTCAGAGCTGAACCCGGACAGCCCCCCTGACTTGAGCATCGGAGCAGTTCATGCTCCGATGCTCTCCTTTGCCCTGCGCTAAATCGTGCAGGGAAAGGCCTCTTTTGTTTACAATCACACACTGCCGGGCGGAAGCTTCCGCCCAGCAGTGTTTTTGGTGACGTCACCGGCTCTGATGGGCATGCTTTAGGCTAGGGCAGCGCTAAAGCCCGCACATCAGTGCCGGTGACGTCACCGGACTTCCTGGTAGCCCCATGGAGAGCCCAGGACGTCACCGGATCTCCAAAAAATGCCTTTGCCCTGCACGATTTTGCAGGGGGGCTGCCTGGGTGAAAATGGAGGTATGTCCAGGTTCAGCCCTGAACCTGGACAACCCCTTTAAAGGGGTTTTCTGAGATGTTAATACTGATAACCTATCCTCTGGCTAGGCCATCAGTATCTGATCAGTGGGGGTCTGACACCCCTGACTCCCTTTGATCAGCCGCTTGTGAAGGCCACAGAGCTCGCAGTAGTTCTGCTGACTTCCCTCTGCTTTCCCTAGGCCAGTGATGACACACCTAGGAGCAGCTCAGCTTCATAGAAGTGAATGGTGCTGAGCTGTGATACCAAGCACAGCCGCTATACAATGTACAGCGCTATGCTTGGTAAGCTGCGAGAAGGCTGCGGCGCTCACAGGAGATCTGAGGAGATAACTGTGTGTGGGACCGCCACCAAACAGATCCTGAGGTCATCAGTATAAAAAGCTCAGAAAGCCCTTTTAGAAATGAAACCATTGAATGGTTACACCATTTCTACCCCTCAGTCTCGCCCTTCTGTTTCCGAGGATGCAATTCTATAGGCTTAATATTTCATATATGGTGGGTGTGTCCTATTGTCAGCATATTCTGGACCAGTATATGTTCTGTCACAATGGATGTACTGGATGCATCGTTTTACAAAATACCATCTACATGCCTTCTTGGAGACAGACTCGTATTCACATAGCAGCCAAATGGCGTACTAATACGCTTAATGTCTCCGAGGTCTTGTAATGAATGGATAGAATGGCCATCTATTAGAAAATTGCCGCAATCCAAAATGTACCAGTCAGAACCAAAGCAGAGTTAGTCCTCATGCCCACGACCGTTGTTTTGTTCCGCATCCGAGCCGCATTTTTTGTGGCTTAGATGATGACCCATTCACTTCAATGGGGCCGTAAAAGATGCGGACAGCACTCAGTATGCTGTCCGCATCCGTTGCTCTGTTCCGTTCCCTTTTATATACATGACACAAATTTCAGAACTTGGTTAGCTCCTAAACGGGTCAACGGGTTTTCGTGTTGGACAGCTCCAAACACCCCGCTACCTCCAAAATGTTCCGTTGCTGTTTGCACACTGTCCTAATCAACAGTCCTACAATTGTGGTTTTCTATAATGTTTCCACAAAGGTTTTATTGCAAAAGTTTCCTATTTACAACCCTTGTGCGATCTGTGCATGCTCACCTTATTGTGGACTTGCAGCACTATGTTTGCCATACTAGGATTATATATTTTTTATAAATGTTTTTTGAAAAGTCTAAGATGTATTTTCATATGTTTTCTACCTACAGTACTGTGGACAGTCTTGATAATCCAGACATTGAGGAATCACAGCAGTCCGATGGTGAAGGCGCAGAGACATCAGCTGTGTTTTCCCCAGAACCCAGTCCTACACATCCACCCGCAGAAAAACATGAGCAGCAGCCTGGGGAACCTGCAAGGCCTGCAGAAGTGTTCCCGGAAGAAAGCCAAAGGCCACAGAATCGGCGTAGGAGGGCTGCCCCTGAGGCTTCTTCTGGGCTAGTTACAAAAGGACTTATTGACTCACAAGTCATTCAGTACCTAGCCCAGAAGAGGACTGAAGGCCGGGAGGAAATTCTGATGAGGGGCCTGGCTCCTTTATTGCAGCTGGTCCCAGTTGAGAACCAGGCAACATGCATGGCGTCCCTGACTCTGGTGTTAAAGATGTATGGCCACCCATACATCTTGGGGGCTGGGAGTATATTTCAAAGAAGTATTTGAAAACTCACTTGTCTTGTATTATTGATTATCCTCCAAAATATGTTAGCAGTTCTACACATTTTTATCAAAAAACAAACACACACAATTTATCTTTCAAGCACTATAATTTTAATATAAACATACTTTTCAAAGTAGCAATTTGCTAATGAGGTATTAGAAGGTTTTGGAGTCCATAGTGCAAATTGATAAATTATGTTTTTCAAAAACACACAGCAAAGTCTGTTTATTAATTCTCTGAACATTCAATTTGTAAATGGGCCAAAACCTCAGCCCGCAAGCCCACGTCAAGGGTCCTTATTATCTTGCGAGTCCCTACACTCAACTACACCATAATAAATTGACAAGTCTATCTGTGAAAAAAAACAAAAAACCTAACAAGCCCAGAATAAATCAAATTCCGCCACGAATAGCATCCATCTGCAATGGCACGGACCCCTCTGGGCTGGAAAATAAATCTGCATATAGTTCCCGAACTGCAATGCCTGCAGTCGCAGGTCGTCTATGCAGGGTCAGATCCAAACCCAAACCTGATGACGCTGGAAATTCATCCAGGTCAACAGAAGAGAAAGTCTCGTGAATCCTGGTGAAGTTGTGTAAAACACAAGCTTGAATCACCAGGGTAGCATTCTCCAGATCCATCTGTATGGGTGACAAAAACACCCTCTATTTGCCAGAGAGTATTCCAAAGGCGCACTTAACATACTGGCGGGCACGAGTCAACCGGTATTTGAAAATACGCCTCCTGACATCCAAACCACGTTTTGGGAAGGGCCGCATAACATGGGGAGTTAATGCAAACCCTTCATCCGCCATGATGACAAATGGAGCCGGCGGACCTGCATATCCGGGCAGTCTTCTGGGTTCGGGCAGGGCAAGCTGGTTGGCTCAAAGCCGCCCACCCATTCTAGAAGCTCTAAAGATGCGAGCATCCAAAGTGCTTCCATAGGCCCCGATATCAACCATTATAAACCAGTGGTTACAGTCAGCAACAGACATAAGCACTACCAAAAAATATTGCTTATAATTGAAGAATCGGGTCCCTGAAGTGAGGAGGCTTCTTCACATGAATGTGCTGCGCAGAAATCGTTGAGGTTCCCAAAAGAAACTCAAAATGCAGGGATGCAAATAGGTTACCAGTAGAAAGGAATCTGTGGAAAAAGTTAAAAAACAAAAATGAATATATTTTAACATAATTATGTAATCATGAATATGTCTCCTATAATGGTTTTTACATAAACTGGGTTAAAAAAATTACATGTCCCTTTTTAAAAACACAACTTTGCTCCTTAAAAAAGTTTCACTTCTGACTAACAAACTTTACAAAAATGGGTGTGTGGCCAGTAGTACTACAAGCACTGTTACGACTACTGTGGTCATGCCATTTCCATGCACAATGTATGAACAACGCAGGAGGATGTGAGTACTCTATCAGCATGATGATGATGTGGCAAACACAACACTACGTTTCATCTTTGCATGTTATTTGGCTGGAAAAAAATGGTAACTTCAGCTTACATCAGCACATTGTCTAACATCACCCACTTTAAACAACATTTTACTAATGACAGAAGCACTGGACATTAATGTTAGCAATAAATAACACATTGCTTACCTCAGCGTGACAATGATCCTTTCCTCAGGAGAAATGCTGCTCCTCATATTGGTTTCCATGAAGGTAAGGACAGTACGTAGAGACGACAGCAGACAATTAAAGGTAGACACTCACATCCGACAGAACGCAAAGAACTTCTCAGGATACGGACGAAGATCAGTGTACAGTGTATGGAAGTGTCCTTTCCTGTACCTTTCCTGTTGCACTCTTCGGAGGTTTGGATGCTGTCTGATCTGTAGACAGCTCTCCATAATGCAGCAGGAAATTGCATTTTTGAAATCTGAGATTTGCAAATTAACTGTTAAACAAACTCAGGATGGGAATGTTGCAATGCCACTGCCCCAGAGGCCCCCTAGAAATTGAAGATGGGTTACTGCAGGCTCTGGTAGACTGAGAGTTGTTGATAGAAGACATGTCCCACAGTCTGTGGCTCTCCATAATTAATTTGCAGCACTTTCAGAGCGCAAGAGCAACATGGAGGATGGCTCAGGCATAGTGGGTGAGGAACAATCATCTCCCATGCCTAAAGTATGCAAGACTGCAGCCAAAGACAAAAAGGATAAGGTGAGGCCTGATAGAAAGCAGCTGTTGGTGGGTGATTCTATCATAAGTGGTGTGAAGTTTGAGGAAAATGGTTTTGTGAGATGTCTCCCTGGGGCTACCGTTAGTAGGGATAGACGACGTATCCTTAATATTGTTAGGCAAGCAAAGCAGGAAAGGGAGGTTGATGTTATTGTCCATCTTGGGACAAATGATCTGGCTTGCAATGAGGTTTCAAAGGTGAAGGAAGCTTTTTACACACTTGGAAATAATATACAGGAGGTTGCATCAACTGCTTCATTCTCTGCAGTTTTGCCTGTGCATAACCTTCAGCATGACAGGAAGATGCGCATTAAGGAATTCAATGTATGCCTTGGTGAATGGTGTCTGAAACAAGGGTTTGGCTTTGTGTCTCATCCAACAGACTCATATTTAGTTGAACTTCTTGAGATTTTGCAGGATGCCAAAACTAAGAAACTTATTTCTGCGGAAGAACTTGAGTTTCTGTACCCTAAACATCCGGTTATTGCAACCTTTTATAGCCTACCTAAGGTGCACAAGGGGACAACCCCCCTCAAAGGTAGGCCAATTGTGTCAGGAGTTGGCTGCATCAGCCAAAACCTGGGCATCTATATTGACAAAATCCTTATGCCCTTCGCGGTGTCCCTGCCTTCTTACGTCAGGGACACCATGGACCTGCTGAGGAGACTTGATGGGGTGAGTATTGAACCACAGGCCATTCTGGGTAGCATCGATGTCGAGGCATTGTACTCGTCGATCCCCCATCAAGTCGGTCTCCAGGCAGTAGGACACTATCTGAGTATGAGGGGCTGTCAATTTTCTGAGCATAACATCTTTGTCCTGAAACTCCTGGAGTATCTGCTGACGCATAATTTTTTCTATTTCGGACCGAAACTTTACCACCAGCTCAGGGGCACGGCGATGGGTTGCTCTTGTGCGCCGACATATGCCAACCTGCTCCTGGGTTGGTGGGAGTCCACCAGTGTGTTCTCTGAGGAGATATCGTCAAGTACCGGGCCCATAGGTTTGTGGGCCCATTACATTGACGACGTCTTCCTCATTTGGAATGATTCCAAACCGTCTTTCTGTGACTTTGTCGAGAAACTCAATCGCAACGACATAGGCCTGAGGTTCACACACGAATCGGACCCAGTTAGCCTCCCGTTCCTTGATATATCCATATTTAGGAAGGACGGCGAGGAGCTTTTCACAACCATTTTTAGGAAGCCTACTTCCACCAATTCGGTTCTTCACTGGAGCAGCAGCCATCCCAACCCCCTTAAGAGGGGCATTCCGTGTGGCCAGTATCTGCGCCTTAGGCGCAACTGCTCTGAGGGATCCGAATTCAAGTTAAAGGTTAACGAATTAAGGACCAGATTTCTTAATAGGGGGTACCCTGACAAGGTACTCAGGCAGGCCTATCAGAGGGCGGTCGACACGGCCCGTTTGGACCTCCTGGTGCCCAGGGTAAGATTGCCTCAAGACCAGAAGATCCGACTACTAGGCACCTTTGATGGCTGTGCTGATAGAATACGAGGGATCCTTAATAAGCACTGGCCCATTTTGCTGATGGACCCTGATATTAAGGAAGCCGTGCACGACTACCCCCAGATAACATTTAGAAGGGGTAGTAATTTGAAGGACCTTCTCGTACACAGCCATTTCACACCAGTCCCTAGGCAAGGCACCTGGCTCGATCGCAGGCCCACGGGCTGTTTCAGGTGTAGTGGTTGTGTGGCCTGTGGTTTCATCCAACCTGGCAAAACTTTTTTCAGCTCAAATTTGTCAAAAACCTTCCCCATCAGGGATTTCATCAATTGCAAGACGCAGGGCGTTATATATAAGATCACCTGCGAATGCGGTTTGGAGTATGTGGGGAAAACGAAACGTGAGCTGCGCAGGCGCCTTGGCGAGCATCTTGGCGACATTGCCAATAACAGGGACACAACAGTATCTAAGCACGTACATGATTACCACCAGGGGAACGCAAACTGCCTTCGGGCTATTGGAATTGAGAAAGTAGCGCGTTCAGTCCGTGGTGGAGACTGGGACCGTGTGTTATTACAGAGAGAATCCCGCTGGATATACACTCTGTCCACAGTCTCACCCACGGGTCTAAATGAACAGCTTAATTACAGCTGTTTTATTTAACACACTGGTGATTTTCGTAATTACATTGCTATTTTTATGACATTATATGATTATCCCTTTCCCCTTTTCCTGTCCACCTACCGCTTCCCTGTCCCTTCCTTTATTTCCAATTCTCCCTATGCCCCCTATTTGTGTCCGCTTGAGACCTCTACAGTCTTGATTCTTATATTTATTTTTGTGCCATTAAATACCAATTCTAAACTATGCGCAGCTACACATCAGGAGCTGCGATGCTGAACGGTGCCTGGGAATGCGTCCCGTTTGCCAGGCAACCGTCATGCGATCACACCTGTATCAGCGTGATAGGACGCGGTGACGTCATCGCTGTCATGTCACGTCCGCCTCTTTGCCTTCCTCCTCCTATGCGATGCATCGCTCCACGCATGCGCGGGCGTGCACCGCTCACTACGGATGTGGGAGGCGTGTCTTAGCCAAGCCTCATTCTGAGGCTGGCTCGCTTTTTAAAAGGTAGCGATCTACAGATACCCCTTAGGCTACATCAGCCCAGGCGTCTAGATAGCTAGTTGAAGAGGGGCTCTATATCTTGACCCCCCTCTTCCCTCATAGCTAACCAGCCCACTTTGATCTATATCTGGATCGTGGTGCTACTTAATCTCCATGCAGAGTGCACTATTGACACCTCCGTCAGTGCACCCTGCACAGGTTTAGCCCAAGCCAACCGTTTTCCCCTGATGAGCTTGTCACTCATCTTTTTTCAGCGAAACGTGCATGTAGGGAGCAGGTAAGCGAGGGCCTTCTAGGGCGCACGAATTCCAGGGTGAGGTTCCTGTAGGTGACTGGTGGCGGTTTACCGCCATCCGGTCACATAGGCCAGTGTAGGGCTCCAGGGTATTACTAGGGCCAGCCAGCACTACAGACCACCCTGTACTACGCAATTACCAGAGCAACGGTGTGCACATCCATCAACACCAGCCGGTCAATTGTGGATCCAGAAGCCTGTCATCTGAGTGGTAGGACCATACGGTTACTATTTTGGTGCCGCCGAGCATCTCCTTTCAGTGTTTGGTTTAGTATATGGTACCAGTCTTTCCGTGTGGCAACCCGCCGCGTTGCTTCTGATTTATATTCAAGTTTATGTATCGTTATATTTTGGGATCAATTTTCTAAATATACTCATTAAATGTTAAGTTTTAATTTTGACCACTTATTACATTATTTTTGTGTCTCATTTTAACTCTCGTTGGAATGGAAAAGAACTGTACAAGAAAGATGGTTTGCATCTTTCTCTCAAGGGAATGAATGTCCTCAGTGAACAGTTCAAAGTATTTGCTAAGGAGCATTTAAACTAAGAAAAGGGGGGCAAGAGAGTGATAATCCAGCACTCCGAATGCCCCCTGAAACAATGCCAGAAGATGCCAGTAGCACATAGGTTAAGAAATGACAAGCTTAGAGTCTGGCCTACAAATGCTTGCAGTTTAGGGAATAAGATCAATGAACTTGAGTCTATAATGGCATCTGAGAATATAGATTTAGTGGTTCAATGGGAGTAATGACTGGGATATAACAATACCAGGGTTCTCTCTATATAGAAAATACAGAGAAGGCAAGAAAGGGGGAGGGGTGGCCCTGTATGTGAAAGATAGCAGAAAAACAAATTTAATACAAGTTAGCAAGACCAATTTAGAGTCAGTTTGGGTTACCTTGCAGCTTGATAATCATAAGGTAACTCGTGTAGGTGTGATATGTAGACCACCTAGCCAAGTCAAATAATTAGATGATCTACTAGTTGAGGAAATAGCTAAAATGACATTGAAAGGGGAAGTTATCATTATGGGAGACTTTAATCTTCCTGATGTAAACTGGAAAACCAAAATAGCTAGTTCTGCCAGGAGTACAGATATTCTAAATTCCCTACTGGGATTATCTCTACAACAAGTAGTTGAGGAGCCAACCCAGAAGGAGGCCATTTTAGATTTAGCATTCACAAATGGGAATTTGGTATGTGATATTACTGTAGGGGAAAGCTTGGGGTCTAGTGATCACCAGTCAGTGTGGTTTACTGTAAGTACACTGTTCACTGAGTCACACCACACAAAAACAAAAGTTTTAGATTTTAGAAAAACTGACTTTTCTAAAATGAGATTAGTGGTATACGAGTCCCTATCAGATTGGAACAATTTCAATGGAGTCCAGGAGAAATTAGACTACTTAAAAGTGGCACTATTAAAGGATACAGATAATTGCATTAGACTTGTCAGTAAAGGCAAAAAAGGAAGTGACCACTGTGGTACTCAGCAGAAGTGGCCAAAATCATAAAAAAAAAAAAGATAGCATTTAGTAATTATTTTTAAAAAAACCCGAAGATGACAGGCAAATTTATAAGTTTAGACAGAGAGAGGCCAAACAAGTTATAAGAGCTTCTAAAGCACAGGCTGAAGAGAAATTAGCTCAGTCAGTGAAAAAAGGAGATAAGACATTCTTCAGATACATAAATGAAAAAAGGAAACTAAAACAAGGAATTACCAAATTAAAAACAAAAGAAGGAAGGTATATGGAAGAAGATAAAGAACTAGCTGATTGCCTCAATGAATACTTATGTTCAGTTTTTACAAAGGAAAATGAAGGAAAAGGACCTCAGTTAGGAAGGAAGACTAATGAATCTTTTGATGCATGTGTCTTTACAGAGGAAGATATAAACTACAAATTGGCGTGGTATTAAAAAGCAGGAAGTGCTGTTGCGATCACTATTGCGCTAGAAGACTGCTGGACCCCCTTGTTCGCTTTATGAAATGTTGCGATCAAAGATCGCGTAAGCCCGCTCCGTACTGTATGGGAGTATTAGTTGATTGGTCACCTGAGTGTCGGTCCTGCCGGTTGTGCTCGCCCGTGTTTGGGGGAGGGCGCGCGGGGTACGCGCTTGCTGCCTGGTGGCCGTCTGGGCTGGGGGCCCTTGAACTCTGCCCTTTACTTATAGATAATACTATGTTCATTGAGATGCTTTGGGTGTCCACTTTATCAGGTTGTGGATGCTGGGCGATTCCCGCTTTTTCCCCAGTAAGTGAGATCTCCACCGGCTTTTTTACCTTTACAATCATGGATAATTACATGAAATTATTGTCAACTACTCTTACGAATTAGAAATCGACGGACTTATGGATTTTATAATATTATAAATGTAATATGGATATGAATCTTTTGTATTATAATTAATAAAATATATATAAAAAAAAAAGCAGGAAGTGCTCAACCCCATATGCAGCGGCGCATCTATACCGGGGGGGGGGGGGGGGGGGGGGGGCGATCCTGCACTTGTGGTCGGCTGCTAATGGCAATCCCCAGCAAAAGTGCATACAATGGAGGATGCCTGCAGCGGACTACAAGTACCACGATGGACATCCTACACAGGATAGCAAATGTGTGGATGTGATGAACAGTATAAATAATATAACACAAACAAATACAGGTGCACTCTGTGGTCTTACTGAGCCCTCAAACTGGTGTTAAAATTGAGAGTTTAGCCAACATGTCCTACGTGAGGACAAGTCAGAGCCCGAGCACCACACCAAGGTTTCTCAAGTAGCTCGGGACCTAATGCTAAACCTACCTGGGCCGTGTGGGCAATACCAGGAGCCAGTGGGCGAATTACAGGAGCGCAAGGTCCGACTCACTGGTTACTGGGAGATTTCTTATACAGACCTTGCGCTCCTGTAATTCCTGAGCTACTTGAGAAACGCCCCCCCCCCCCCCGGTTGTGGTACTTGTAGTCCGCTGCAGGCATCCTCCATTGTATGCACTTTTGCTGGGGATTGCCATTAGCAGCGAACCACAAGTGCAGGATCTGCCCCCCCCCCCCCCCCCCCCGGTATAGATGCAACACTGCATATGGGGTTGAGCACTTCCTGCTTTTAAATACCATGCCAATTTGTAGTTTGTATTTTGAATTTTTGGGAGTTGTAGAAACTCCTAGTCTGAATATGCCTTTATTTCATCTACAGGCAGCATTCTGGTGCACATGTGAGGCCCGGGCTATATCAGCCTGTCTTGGGTGGGGCTCAGAGCTCTCTGCCTCCTCCCATTGTATGCATGGTTACATGCTGGAGGTTACTGGGAGATTGCTTTGAGTTGGACCTTGCACTCCTGTAATTCGCCCACTGGCTCCTGGTATTGCCCACATGGCCCAGGTAGGTTTAGCGTTAGGTCCCGAGCTACTTGAGAAACCGTGGCACAGTGCTCGGGCTCAGACATGTCCTTGTTTGTGTTATATTATTTTTACAGAGGAAGAGGTTCTAAGTCAGCTGTCTAAAATTAATACAAATAAGTCACAGGGGCCTGATGGGATACACCCAATGCTATTAAAAGAGCTTAGCGGTGAACTAGCAAAACCATTAACAGATTTATTTAAAAAATTACTGGTAAAAGGAGTCGTCCCAGAAGATTGGAAATTAGCAAATGTTGTGCCCATTCACAAGAAAGGTAGTAGGGAGGAATCGGGCAACTATAGGCCAGTAAGCCTGACATCAATAGTGGGGAAATTAATGGAAACCATACTTAAGGAGAAGATTGTGGAACATCTAAAATCTCATGGATTGAAAGATGAAAAACAGCATGGGTTTACTTCAGGGAGATCATGTCAAACTAATCTTATTGATTTTTTTTTTATTGGGTGACTAAAATAATAGATGGAGGAGGTGCAGTAGGCATAGCTTATCTAGACTTTAGTAAGGCTTTTGATACTGTCCCACATAGACAGCTTACCAATAAATTGCCGTCTTTGTGCTTGGACTCCCATATTGTTAAATGGATTAGGCAGTGGCTGAGGGACAGACAACAGAGGGTTGTAGTCAATGGAGTATATTCAGACCATGGTCTTGTTACCAATGGGGTACCTCAGGGATCTGTTTTGGGACCCATATTGTTTAATATTTTTATTAGCGAAATTGCAGAAGGCCTCGATAGTAAGGTGTGTCTTTTTGCTGATGACACAAAGATTTGTAACAGGGTTGGTGTTCCTGGAGGGATACACCAAATGGAAAAGGATTTAGGAAAACTAGAGGAATGGTCAAAAATCTGGCAACTAAAATTTTAAGAGGAGCTTTCATTACAATACAAAAACTAAACTAAGTATGCTGACATGGAGAGCGGCGCCCAGGGATGTCCCTGCACTTACTATTATCCCTGGGCGCCGCTCCGTTCTCCCGGTATAGGCTCCGGTATCTTCAGATTTTTGGCTCAACTGGGAGGAGCCTGCTCTGGTTCTCCTTGGTGTCTCCTTCTCCCAATCGCAGCGCTCAGCTCATAGCCTGGGAGAAAAAAACCTCTCAGGTTAGTAGCTGGCCAGCGCTACAGCCTGGGAGAAGGAGACGCCCAGGAGAACTAGAGCTGGTTCCTCCCAGTTGAGCCGAAAATCTGAAGATACCGGAGCCTATACCGGGAGAACAGAGCAGCGCCCAGGGATAATAGTAAGTGCAGCGAGATCCCTGGGCGCCGCTCTCTATGTTAGCATACTTAGTTTAGATTTTTTATTGTAATGAAAGGTCCTCTTTAATGTTGATAAGTGCAAGATAATGCACCTGGGGCGTAAAAACCCAAGAGCAGAATATAAAATCAGTGATACAGTCCTAACCTCAGTATCTGAGGAAAGAGATTTAGGGGTCATTATTTCAGAAGACTTAAAAGGTAGGCAGACAATGTCACAGAGCAGCAGGAAATGCTAGCAGAATGCTTTGGTGTATAAGGAGAGGTATTACCAGTAGAAAGAGGGAAGTGCTCATGCCGCTTTACAGTGCACTAGTGAGACCTCATTTGGAGTATTGTGCTCAGTACTGGAGACCATATCTCCAGAAGGATATTGATACTTTGGAGAGAGTTCAGAGAAGAGCTACTAAACTGGTACATGGATTGCAGGATAAAACTTACCAGGAAAGATTAAAGGACCTTAACATGTATAGCTTGAAAGAAAGACGAGACAGAGGGGATATGATAGAAACTTTTAAATACATAAAGGGAATCAACAAGGTAAAAGAGGAGAGAATATTTAAAAGAAGAAAAACTGCTACAAGAGGACATAGCTTTAAATTAGAGGGGCAAAGGTTTAAAAGAGGAGAACATACAAACTCCATGCAGTTGTTGTCCATGGTCAGATTCAAACCTAGAACCCCAGTGCTGCAAGGCACCAGTGCTAACCACTGAGCCACAGTGCTGCCCATTAAAGTGATTTGTAATTGCGCTGCTCGCTGCTGCAATTGTCATAGCAAGCGAGTTACCAGTGAAGAGAAGGTAGCTCAAACTGAACTCCCAGCACCCTGAGGATAGGTCATCAATATAAAAAAAAAGGCGGACACCCCCTTTAATCTCTTCCTGACGCAGACATTTATTGTTTTTTATTCCCTGCATTTAGGCTACCCGCACACGTGTGTCAGCTGAACACACAAAGAAGCCACACGAATTTCTGTGCAGATTAGCGTGTGTTTCTGCAGCATATCCGCACTAAAATCCGCAATGACTAATTTCCGTTTTTGGTGCGGATTTGATGCAGTTTTACCACAGATCTCACCATTCCATTGAAAAGAGTGAAATCCACAGCTAAGGCTAGGGCTGACGGACACATAGGGCACACCAATGTCGCGCAACAAATGATAGTCTATGGTGTCACACTGCGACATGCAACAGTCTCAGGCCTCATGCACACGACCGTTGTTCGGGTCCGCATCCAAGCTGCAGTTTTTGCAGCTCGGATGCGGACCCATTCACTTCAATGGGGCCGCAAAAGATGTGGACAGAACTCAGTGTGTTGTCCGCATCCGTTGCTCTGTTCCGTGGCCCCGCAAAAAAAAATAGAACATGTCCTATTCTTGTCCATTTTGCGGATAAGAATAGGCATTTCTACAATGGGCCTTCCGTTCTGCAAATTGCGGAAGGCACATGGGCAGCTTCCGATTTTTGCGGACAGCAAAAAACGGAACGGTCGTGTGCATGAGGCCTCAGAAAAATCCATCATGGATAGATTTTTTGCTACTATCGTGTCACAGTCACAGCATGTCGCAGTGCGACACCATAGACTATCATTATAAAAACTGTCGCACAAAACATGTCGTCGTGTAGCCCTAGCCTAAAACTGCAAACATTATTGACATGCTATTTAATTTGAAAACCACAATGCAGGTCAATTTCCTCACAGAAAAAATCTGCAAAGTGTACATGAGATTAGTGTAATCTCTTACACTTTGTTGGTACTGTAATACGCTGCTGTTTTTCCGCATGGAAAAATCACACGTTTTCCGCAACATGTGCAGGGGTCTTAATGTCTGATAGGGAGTGTAGAGGTGGCTGTGCATGCCCAACTCTTTTACGTCATTGCGCCACCAAGACGTTCATGTGAGTGCAAGTCTCACCAGAAAAGGCCAGGTCTGCATGACTTCATGGCACCAGGGAAAGGAGAAAATTATACACTGAGGGGCATTTACAAAAGAATTAACCCAACAAATGTGCACCACAATTTGCGACTTTTCCAAAGTGGTGAGAAAAGGGTGCAGGGCTTAGTGGAAGGGACAGGGCTTCACACAGCTCACCAGAAACTGGCGGAAGTTATAGCTGAAGTCTGCGTCATCCCCTGGCTGGTGTAGACTTCGGTTTCTGGCGCACAGCAGGGCAGAGAGAGATGCGCCTAATGTATTCAGAGGCATCTTATGCCAGCACAGGGAGATCAAGACTGGTGTATTGATATGCCAGTCTTTATAAACGTCCCTCACTGTGTGCACTGTATACAGCTCATTGGGTATAATCATAAATAAAAACTCGGTCTTAGGCTACTTTCACACTTGCGGCAGAGTGATCCAGCAAGCAGTTCCGTTGCCGGAACCGCCTGCCGGATCCGGCAAAACGTATGCCAATTGATGGCATTTGTATGACTGATCAGGGTCCTCCTGATCAGTCTTAAAAATGCCTGATCAGTCAGAAAAATGCATTGAAATGCCGGATCCGTCTTTCCGGGGTCATCTGGCAATACGGATCCAGCATTTTTATTTTTTTTCGGTCTGCACATTCGTCCTATCGGTATTTTGAACTGCACTAATACATTCCTATGGGAAAAAATGCCAGCATTCAGGCAAGTCTTTGGGGGGAGGCCGGAGAAAAAACCATAGCATGCTGCGGTTTTATCTTTTGCCTGATCAGTCAAAAAGACTGAACAGAAGACATCCTGAGCAGATTGCTCTCCATTCAGAATGCATGGGGATATACCTGATCAGTTCTTTTCCGGCATTGAGCTCTTTTGACTGAACTCAGTGCCCGAAAAGAAAAACGCTAGTGTGAAAGTACCTTTATTTCTCTTGTGGCAGACTTCTGGAGGGAGAAAGTCGCACATTTTGAAGTATGCCAAGACTACACAAAATGTATCAACCAAGGTACAATGTTTGATGTAAATTTCAGCAAAGCATCAGACATCCCTTCATTGTGGAACTTCAAGTAAATACCCACTAGATGGCGCCAAAATATACAACTTGTGAGCGACACCAGCGTATTACAACAAAGTACACATGTGGTGGGAGCGCAGTGTATAACATACACCGCAGGACAATGTGAAATACTAGGCAGTGCACAGGCGCCATAACGCCACACACAGCACCATGCATGGATTGCATGAGGAGGCGCACAGCTCCCCGACCTTCACATGTGACAGGAGGCGAGACATAAAGGGTGGCTTCACTGAACATGGAAGTGTGCTGGGTGTTTAAGCTGAGGGCTGCGGGCGGGAAACCCCTTCCCAGCAATGCGCCCTTTCTGGTGTCAAAGGAATGGATGTGTCTTTGGTTGCCGCAGCCGCACTAGTAACACTTCCTGCAGTCATCTGCGGCCAATGCTATTGATTGTATCCATCTCCAGTCGTTCACAGACCCTGACGCCGCTCAGTCTGGCAGGGAGGAGTCTCGCCGTGAAAGGGAGACTGGGGTGGGGGGATGTTAATAAACAAAACGCTGAGAAAGAGGGAAAGTTGAAAAAAAAGAGGAGGGGGAATCCCCCAGGCTGCCACCTTCTTTGGGGGGTCTAGGTGCTATTTTTTATGAATGAACTGCATGCCAGTGACAAGTTATTAAGCGTTGTTAGTGTTGTGGCGCTGGGGAAGGGAGAGGCCAAAAGCCGTCTGAGGTAAAAAAAAAAAGCCCTTTTATGTCAGACACAGCCAGGATACACTAGGCTGTACTTGTGTGCACCGAGGTAATAGTGTAAACTGTGCAGCCAGCGCCTTTTAACCCTGTGGTGGCCAGGGTGGAAGTCTGTTCCTTATTTATCAACTTACTAATTCACAGAAGTTTGGTAAGGTGAACCTACCTTCATTAATACATGACGTTGGAGCAAGGTGCCTGGAAACAAAGCATTGTCACAAAAAAGAGCACCCAAGT
Source organism: Bufo gargarizans (assembly GCF_014858855.1). Classification (NCBI taxonomy): domain Eukaryota; kingdom Metazoa; phylum Chordata; class Amphibia; order Anura; family Bufonidae; genus Bufo; species Bufo gargarizans. Next base: position 311,870,592 of record NC_058081.1, read on the forward strand.
GTGATTTTAAGGGTAAAATTACTTTTTATAGATCTAAAATACATTATAAAAGTCCGCTGTGGATTTTACCAGAAATCCACTACAAAATCCACCAGAACTCATGATTTAGGGGGCATTCAAACGACCGTATACATTTAGCGAGTGGCAAAACAGGGTACCAGCCATGTGCGTTCCCCATTTTGCGAATCAGCAGGTCCCGTGCTTTGTTAGAAATGCCTATTCTTCTCTATTTTGCAACATGTCCTATTTTTCAGAGGCTGTGGAAAGGACATATGGATGCGGACAGCACACGGTGTGCTGTCTGCATCTTTTGCTGCCCATTGAAATGAATGGGTCCGCATGCAACCTTCAAAAAATGCGAACTGGATGCAGACCGAAAATACCCTTAGGGCTCATTCGCACGACCGCTGTTCGGCCGTGTCCATATTGCAGGTCCGCAATCCGGAAGGTAGGTGTGAAATGGATGCACGGAAGCACTACGGAGTGTAGGGCTGAAACGATTACTCGATTGAATGGAGTAACTCGACACTTGCATCGAGGATTCATTTGTGTCATGTGCCCACGGAGCGTGAGTATAGCTAATATTTGATAATATTAATTGATAATTGCTATTACTCACCGCTCTGTGGTCAACCGCCGGCCCGCACCGCGCTGTACTGTATCCTGACACATTGTCAGGACATAGTGAACGTAAGCACGCACTATGACCTGACGCTGTGTGACGTCAGGACGACAGTGCAGCGCGCAGAGAAGAAGATGGACGAGCTGTGGAATGGCGCCCCTATAGGAGAGGTAAGTATTTTATATCACTGGCGCTGGGGACATGGTTACGAGTGGGAGATGGTGGCATTTGAGGGGAAGCTGATGGCACTGGAGGGGGCTAGTGATGGCACTTAGGAGGAGCATGATGGCACTGGGGGCTAGCTGATGGAACTGGGGGGAAGCTGATGGCATGCGGGAACCTGATATGAGACAGGGGGCTGATGAGTTTGTCTAAAGGAAAAACTTTCTTTTAATTAGTTTTTGTTATTAGAATGCTTGCTTAATCATTGGATTAATTAATAGAATACTTGATTACAGAAATAAATAAAAATACGGTCATGTGAATGGGGCTTAGGCTTGGAGTCTCACATGAATGATTAGCTGCAGATTTTTTGCAGCAGAAAATCTGCAGCATTTCTGCTTCTAATCTAAAGACGCACCAAAGGCGGCGTACACACGCTGATGATTATGTTGAAGAAATGCTGCAGATTAAACAGAGTTGCATTTTTTGCATTGGAAAGAGTGAAATCCACAGATGACATGCAGCTTTTCTCCTGGGTTTTATTTATGCAGCATGTGGATGAGGCTACATGCACACGACCGTATGTGTTTTGCTGTCTGCAAATTGCAGATCCGCAAAAAAAAATTGATGACGTTCCGTATGGCATCCGTTTTTTTTTTTTGCAGATCCGTTTTTTTTTGCGGATCCATTAAAATAATGCCTATCCTTCTCCGCAAATTAGAAAAAAATAGGACATGCACTTTTTTTTGCAACGGAACGGACATACTGATGCAGACAGCACACGGTGTGCTGTCCGCGTTTTTTGCGGACCCATTGAAATGAATGCGTCTGCATCCTATCTGCAATAAAAATGGAACGGACACGGAAACAAAATACGGTCATGTGCATGAGGCTTGACAATTCAGAAATTCTCGTCCACTTTGCTGGTACTGTAGATTTGCCGCACCAAAATACCCAATGCCAAATCCGCAGCTAATCTGTCATGTGTGAACTCAGCCTTAGGCCTCTTGCACACGACCGTATGGCTTTTTCAGTATTTTGCGGTTTGCAAAAAAAATCCGCAAAACATACGGATGACGTCCGCGTGCATTCCATTTTTTGCGGAACGTTACAGCTGGCCCCTGATAGAACAGTACTATCCTTGTCCGTTATGCGGACAATAATAGGACATGTTCTATCTTTGAACAGAACGGAAACTGAAGACATATGGAGTTCCTTCCTTTTTTTTTGCGGATCCATTGAAATGAATAGTTCCGTATACGGTCCGTATAGGGAACGCAAAAAACGGGAAAAAAAAAAGGTTGTGTGCAAGAGGCCACGACGGATTAGGTCCGGATGCGTTCAGTGAAACCCGCGCGAGTAGGTACGCAGTTGCAGTCAGTTTTGACTGCAATTGCGTTCCGTTGTTCGGTTTTTATTGCGCGGGTGCAATGCGTTTTGCACGCGCGTGAGAAAAAAACGAATGTGGTACCCAGACCCGAACTTCTTCACAGAAGTTCAGGTTTGGGTTCAAGGTTGTGTAAATTGCATTCTGAATACATAGTACAATAGGGCTGGAGGTGTTAAAAAAATAATAATAATTTAACTCGCCTTAATCCAGTTGTTCGCGCAGCCCGGCTTCTCTTCTGTCTTCTTTCTTCAGGACCTGGGTAAAGGACCTGTGGTGACGTCACTGCGCTCATCACACGGTCCATCACATGATCCATCACCATGGTGATGGATCATGTGACGGACCATGTGATGAACGTAGTGACGTCATCAAAGGTCCTATTCCTCAAAGAAGAAGACAGAAGAGATGCCGGCTGCGCGAACAAGTGGATTAAGGTAAGTTTAATTTAAAAAAATAAATAAATTTTAAACCCCTCCAGCCCTATTGTACCATGCATTTTGTATTCAGAATGCTATTATTTTCCCTTATAACCATGTTATAAGGGAAAATAATAAAGATCAGGTCCCCATCCTGATTGTCTCCTAGCAACCGTGCGTGAAAATCGCACCGCATCCGCACTTGCTTGCGGATGCTTGCGATTTTCACGCAGCCCCATTCACTTCTATGGGGCCTGTGTTGCGTGAAAAATGCACAAAATAGAGCTTGCTGTGATTTTCATGCAACGCACAAGTGATGCCTGAAAATTACCGCTCATGTGCACAGCCCCATAGCAATGAATGGGTCCGGATTCAGTGCGGGTGAATCCGCGGTTTGCAGACCGCAAAAAAACGGCACAGTCATGTGCATGAGGCCTAATAAGGTAAGAGCAAAATCTATGAGATTAGAGAAATCTCATGCACACTTTTTCAGAGGTGCGGAAATTTACCTGGTGTGCGGATTTTGAAATCTGCAGCTTGTTAATTGTTGCATTTTTTGTGTGCAGATTTCACCCTTCTCAATGTAAGGGCTTTTGCACACGACCATAGCCACAAATTGCGGATCTGCAAAACATGGATACCGGCTGTTCCACATTCTCCTGAACGGAACATCCTAGCCTCCAAAGAACAGTCCTATCCTTGTCCATAAGGCCTCTTTCACAGTGGCGTGTGCGCCCAGTTGCCGTATTGTGGACCGCATTTGCGGATCCGCAATACACAGGTGCTGTTCCATGTGCATTCCGCATCACAGATGCGGACCCATTCACTTGAATGGGTCCGCAAATCCGGAGATGCGGAACAGAATCCTACGGAAGCACTACGGAGTGCTTCCGTGGGGTTTCGTCCCGTACTTCCGTTCCGCAAAAAGATAGAACATGTCCTATCTTTTTGCGGAACGCGAATAGGTCCGCGATCAGCTGCGGCTGCCCCATGGACTGTGCTCGTGTATTGCGGCCCGCATTTTGCGTGACACAATACGGCAACGGGGCGCACACGCCAGTGTTAAAGAGGCCTAAAACAGACAAGAATATGGCATGTTCAAATTTTTTGTGGATGCCACAGAACGGACATATGAGTGCGAACAGCGGACACCCAAACACAGAAGTTCGGGTTTGGGTTAGGTGTTGTGTAGATTGTATTATTTTCCCTTATAACATGGTTATAAGGGAAAATAATAGCATTCTTAATACAGAATGCATAGTACATAAGGGCTGGAGGGGTTAAAAAAACTCCGCTTAATCCACTTCTTCGCGCAGCCCGACTTCTCTTCTACCTTCATCTGTGAGGAAAAGGAGCTGTGGTGAAGTCACTGCGCTCATCACATGGTCCATCACCATGGTGATGGATCATGTGATGGACCATGCGATGAGCGCAGTGACGTCACCACAGGTCCTTTTCCTCACAGATGAAGTCAGAAGAGAAGCCGGGCTGCACGAACAAGTGGATTAAGGTGAGTTAATCTTTTATTTTTTAACCCCTCCAGCCCTATTGTACTATGCATTCTGTATTAAGAATGCTATTATTTTCCCTTATAACCATGTTATAAGGGAAAATAATACAATCTACACAACACCTAACCCGAACTTCTGATCGGGTCCCCATCCCGATCGTCTCCTAGCGTGAAAATCACACCGCATCCGCACTTGCTTGCAGATGCTTGCGATTTTCACACAGCCCCATTCACTTCTATGGGGCCTGCGTTGCGTGAAAAACGCACAAAATAGAGCATGCTGCGATTTTCACGCAATGCACAAGTGATGCGTGAAAATCACCGCTCATGTGCACAGCCCCCACGCATTGCACCCGTGCGGAAATCTCGCCCGTGTGAAAGGGGCCTTAGTGGCGTTTTATGCAGCTGTGGGTTTTTGGTGCAATTTTAACAGCCCTAGATGTTAGCTGAAAGTCTATGGGAATTATGAAATGCAAAAAATGCAAAACACAGAAGTGTTTTTGTCAATTAGGTAGAATTTTTGGGGTCTTTGGCATTTAAAAAAAAGCATCATGTTGTAGCGTTTTGTAATTTTTCAGGTGTTTGGAAATCTCATTCTCTACAGGTAAAAAAACATAGAAAAATGCTAGACAAAATTGACATGTGTATGGACCCTTAGGCCCCTTGCAGTTGAGTGTGTCCGGATGCGTTCAGTGAAAACTGTGCGATTTTGCAAACAAAGCCATTCAGTTTTGTTTGCGATCGCATTCAGTTGTTCAGTTTTTATTGCATGGGTGCAATGCGATTTACTTCTTTTTTGCACGCGCTTGATAAAAAACGGAATGTTTACAAACACCTCTTAGCAACCATCCGTGAAAATCGCATCCGCACTTGCTTGTGGATGCGATGCGATTTTCAAGCAGCCACGCTTCACTTCTATGGCGCCAGCTTTGCGTGAAAATTGCATAATATAGAACATGCTGCGATTTTCACGCAATGCAAAACTGATGCATGAAAACCACCGCTCATGTAAACAGACCCATTTAAATTAATGGGTCTGGATTCCGTGCGGGCGCAATGTGTAACGCATTGCACCCGCGCGGAAAACTCACTTGTGTGAAAGGGGCCTAAGAGTAAGACCTGGCTGCATGTGGCCAAGCCACTACCACTTCTGACAGCCAATAGCAGCTGCTGCTGGAGGTCGGTGTGGCTTGGGTGCACTGTCAGGTCATATTCTTGTGCTGTGTATAGACTTGGGGGGAATTAATTATTTGTATTTTTTTGGTGTCAGTTTTTAATCTGTCTGTGCTTTGTGAGGTTGCACCAAATTTATGAAATGGTGAACAGTAATAATATATTTGGTGCAATTGCAATGTGGTGTATATCTATGTCTATAAAAGTACAGGTTACCTGTGTGGAGATGCGACTTTTTAAAAAGTCGCACATCATAAATAAGACTTAAAGGTGCTCTAATCTTAAATCCTGACCTACTTTTCACTCCACATCTAAAAGTGCCCAGGCTCACTAAATCTTGCACGCGGGCATCACTTGCTACTTTTATACGCCACAAAACTTGGCAGATTTGATAAATGATCCCCGACTTTTTTTTAGCTCAGCAGTTAAAATCAAGTCTATGGGGGTAATTTATCCAATATAAATGACAGGGGGCAGAACATTGGCCCCAGCAAATTTATTAACATTTATGCCTGAAAATAGCCGTAAATGTTGGCGAAAAAATACTCCACTCAGGGAGTGGAGTAGTTTTTCACTCCAGGCACACAGACTGTCGTAGATGCGCAGCGCAGAGGGGAACCGAAGAGCGGTGTAAAACGCTGTAAACGACTCCCAGGCTTTACCTGAAACGGCAGGTGCAATCATGAGCGTAACTATAGCCATAGAACTTGCTATGGGGCCAGATCATGTGCACGAAAATTGTACCTTTTTGTGGGGAATAATAATATGGGGACTTTTTTGCTATAATGTGGGTTTTCTGATATATTGTCCTATTATACATTCTTTTAATTATTATTTTTGCTGCTGCTTTAATTTTCCAAGCTGGAGGGGGGCCTGATCTTATTTTGCTATGGGGCCCTATGAATTATATTTATGCCCCTGGAAGCAATAGCAAAATTCAAAATATCTGTATCCGTATCTGTCCAGGTTTTGGCTGGACAGATACGGTTGCATGCAACAGTTTTTGTCTGTCTGACAGCCGTCATTTACGGTGGATCAGGCAGCCGGATCATCTCTGAAGGAGATGTGAAGGCAGCCTTACTGATGTAAGTAAGGAGCAGGTGTTTTCAAATAGTCAAAAGGCTTTTGAGCTGCTCTTCTACCACTGCCAACACAGGTAGGGATGCCACACATCAATTTCAGGCTGGATCAAAGTAGCTTTTGTCCATAAATAGTATTTTCAAAAGGTTACCAACTGTGTGGGCCACTGATATCAGATTGCCAGTACAAATCTAGACATGCCTCACTAGAAAATCCTTCAAGTCCGTGCGCCACCCATTGTCATTCAACCCTTTGAAAACACTCATTAGGGTGCAGCCACACCATGCTTTTTTTCTTGCGTATTTTTAGCTTGTAAGAAATGCCATGTATATCATGCATCTTTTACCATAATTTTTTTTTGAAGGGGGGGGCTGTTTTGGACTAAAGCTTAAAGGGGTTGTGCAGCCTGTACATATTGATGACCAGGGGTGTACATAAAAATTACTGGGCCCCATAGCAAGAATCTAATTTGGGCCCCCATGCCCCATATATAGCACATCCCAATACCTGTTCCTGGCCTCTCCCTTTACTCCATGAACTGTGCTTGCTGATGCGTGTTATATTGTCAGGGCCGGACTGGGATTCCAAAACAGCCCTGGCACACAAAAGACGTATAACAGATGCAGTGTGTACAGGTATATAGTATTTTCAGCAGTGAACTAATATGTGAGGTATGAGGTATAAATTACAGTGCAGTGTACTGATATGGTATAACATATGCAGTGTGTAAAGAAATATGTGGTCAGTTATACATTATGATCAGTGTCTGAGGTAAATGAGGTAGTGGTTACCGTGACTGCCTGCAGTACTATTTATGGGTGAGTAATGAGTAAAAACAGGAAGGGGGGGCAAATGAAGAGAAAAACGGAGGACCCCTTCTTACCCCTCCATTCCAGTCTCAATGGATCAATGCAGAGCACATAGTGCACTTCTAATACTTGCTGTTAGGGTTTGAAGGACCTGTGATAATGTTATCACAGATCCTTATAGATGCACAAACCTGGGAACTACACCATTCTTGGTGCAGTTCCTTTGCTAGATCGTGCAGGATCCTGAAGATGATGTCATTACAGGTCCTGGCAGATGCACTGTTGTAACCTGGGAACTACACTATTCTGTGTGCAGTTCCCTTTACAGGATCTGTAATGACATCATCAAAGGTCCTTTAGCTTTCTCCATTGACAATAGGAATTTTAGACTGAAGATGGACGGAGCCAGTATTGAAGGTAATTAGGGGGCAGGGCCTATCCTCTACTGCGGGCCCTTCTTCCCCATGGGCCCCATAGCAGCTGCGTGATCTGCCACTATGAGAAGTATGGGAGCGTAAAAAAGAAAACAAGGTTATCCCAACTCTATAAGGGGATCAACTGAATACCCCTGAAGAGAAGGAGAAACGGGCGCCAACAGGACTGTGATTATATAAAGAAGTGGGTCACTAAAAGGAAGTAGGCAGCTCAAATCAGTGTAAACAGAGTTTAAACACTAAATCATAATACAGAAAAAGCAAAATCCGTAACCCGTGAGGTGAAGAAAACGACACCGGGAAGGAGAAGGATGAGCGCCAAATTTCCAATCTGTGATATTGAATGCGAATAGATATATATATATATATATATATATATATAGAGGTAATCAAGGGATAAAAACAAATGATAAATAAAAAAAGCTTTAGAGCTTTTCCACTCACTTCACAAGGGGGGTCACCTCCAGGATAAACTCAAGACACCTGGGGTGATGCCCCCCTGATCCGAGGTCGTTCATAGAATGGTAGAGATCCAGGTAAGTGGACCAAATCTGCGGTGAAGATGGAAACAGCAGGCGGATCCTTCTCCTTCCCGGTGTCGTTTTCTTCACCTCACGGGTTACGGATTTTGCTTTTTCTGTACTATGAGAAGTACGCCACTGTTGATGACCTATCATCAGGATTCAATTCCTGGCATCCCAACCAATCAGCTGTTTGAGCGCTGCTTCCTCTTCAAAATTACGTGCACATCATCTCAGAAGTGTTGGATTTTTTGCAATTCACATAGTGAATTGCAAAAAATCTTGCAGTCGCAGAAAACGTATCATGCCGCAACCCCATTCATTCCTTTGGCAGCCCTGCTACACCGCTATCATTGGTCACGTTAACCTTTTATAAACACCTGTTAGCTCTTTATAAACACCTGTTACTTATTCAAATCAATTAAGTCTCTATCTACCCACTTGGATGCCCTCACCCACTTTGGGCCAGGTTACAGCTAACTGAATTTTGTCAATTATACTCTTGAGGTCCTTTTACACGGGATGATATTACAGCTGATAGTTGGGAAGGAATCATTCCTTCCCAACAATATGCTGATCACTGGTGGATGAGACTGGTGCATTTACATGTACTGATCTCCTCCAGAGTATGGGGAAGAATGATCGTTAATGCCATCTTTCTTCCCCATACTGACTTGTTGTTTCCCGGCAGGAGATTGTGTTTACACAGCATGATCTGTTGCCAGTAAACAATTATTTTTGCATGCGCATTGGGTAATCAGCAGTGCATTTACACTGCCTAATCATCACTAAAGAGCGTTACTATGAATGCTTGTAAGTGATTCTGTGTGATTCTCGGACCGTGTAAAGAGCCCTTAAGGGCTGTATTGCACCAACAGATTTTCTGACCAATTTCTGTCCAATCAGACCAATAGTTAGATCTGTTTATGTAATTGGCCATCTGACCAATGATTGGTCAGAAAATCTGTCAGATAATCTGTTAGTGTAATACAGCCAGGCTAGTATTACACTAGCAGATCAGCCAGGCGATTGGTAGGGAAGCGTTCCTTCCTGGCAATAGTCTGCTCATTAGTGAAGGAGACAGCTGCTATTACATGCAGCTATCTCCTCTACAGTATGGGGAGGAGCGATCGCTAATGCCATCGATCATCTCCATAACCAATCATTGTTTGCCAGCATCAGATCGTGATTAGATAGCACAATCTGCCACTGGAAAACGATGATGCTTTAACCTGCTTAAAGATTCCAATTGGCCGATAAATGAGCGTTTGCCCGTTCATCAGGTATTCGGCATCAGTATTACACAGGCAGCACATCACTCAGGCAGTAACATCACACAGGCAGTAACGCTTGTTAGCGATAATCTGCACGATTATCTGCTAGTGTAATATAACCCTTAGACCTCTTTCACATGAGCAATATAGCTTGTGTCGGGATCTGTTAAGGGAAAAACTGATGGTTTTACTCGCAAGTTCAATCAGTTTTGTCCCCGGTGCGTTCAGCGTTTCAGTTTTTTCAATCCAGATTGAATCCGGATTGCATTCACGTGAAGAAATAATGACTAATAACAATCTACATTTCAACCATCAGTGAAAAATGTATTGCATCCAGATGGCTTCTATTTTTCACACAAGCCCCATTCACTTCTATGGAGCCAGGGCTGTGTGAAAAATGTCCAATATAATAAAACAATTATTTATTTATATAGCTCCACCATATTCCGCCGTGCTTTACAAATTCAGAGGGTTCACGTGCAAAACAAAAAACATCACAACATAACTGGCTAATATACAAACTAAAACACTAGGAGTGAGGGCCTTGCTTGGAAGAGCTTACAATTTATGAAAGAAGACGCTGCAATTTTTCCTGTATGCAGAGATGATGCGTGAAAAAAGCAATGCTCATGTGCACAGACCCAATGGAATGAATAGGCCAGAATTCAGTCCGGATGCTTTGCGTTCACTACATACATCGCATTTGTATGGAAAACTTGCTTTTCCATACAAAACTTGCTCATTAGGGCTGATTCACACGACTGTGATCGGCCTGGGAAACACAGTCCATGTATTGGCTGCATGTCCTGAGTCAATCGCAGCTCCCCTGACCCAAACTGATTGTATCATAGGGCCATAATTATCATTACACTTACATCTTACTCCACTTTTACATATGTCCAAAGTCACTTTTGGCTAAGTCAGATTTATTAATGGTCCTTTAATACTGTGATAAATGTGGTTTGACAGTAGCAATTTATCCTTCAGTAAGCTGCTTTACAAAAGTCGCACGTCTTTACGAAATAGTCGCATGTTCTATTAAAAAGTTGCATAAGATAAGCATGGACCTCACTGGAGTGAAATTGCGCAATTTTTTGCGACTTTTTAAATTGTCGCAATAGTAAATCTGTCTAGAGATTCATTTACATAAGAAAATATGGCCACTTTCAGAAAACTGGCAAGCAGAGGCAATAAAAGTCGCAAATTTTTGCGCACTTTTGCGATTACGCAAAAATTTGCAACTTTTTCACTCCATTATTTTGGCTTGAGCTAATGATAAATCTGGCCCATAGTGTTTTATGATACAGTCAGTTCATATTTGATCACATCATCATGTGAGTACGGTACAATAGACCTATGATACCGCCAGGAGAGCTGCAGTCGGCCCGGGAGATGCGGCCGACACACGGACTGTGTTTTTTCCAGGCCGAACACGGTCATGTGAATCAACCCTTATTCTTAAAATAATTTGTTTCCAGTCTGCTTTTAACTGTAGGGTACCTCCAAATACAACAATACGGTTCTGATCAGTTAATATCAGCCCAGTGCGGCTTACGTGACGACCATATTGGATGGCCGTAGCCTTATTCACCTCAGGGCACCTGATTAATGTAATTTATCAATGATAACAAATTCAGCTTTTTACTGAACCAGTAAAAAAAAATCTTGTGAATAAGAAACTGGACAAATAAGAAACCAACTTCAGCCCTGAATAAGAAACTAGATGAACAAGGAACCAACTTCAGCATCGTCTGTTGTATTGAGCAGCCTCCAGCGGCGCCGTGCACAGCCCCCTCCTTCCCCACCACTGAGGTTAAATTAGGTAATGCAATTATATCCGCCTTCCTTTCACTCTTCGACCTCTCTGTGCTTCCCGACATGCTAGAGACCAGGCGTCTATCACACTCAAGCAAGAATGTACATGAAACACGTGTAACATGGAGCCGTGCATTCTCTATTAACACATAGATATTTTACATTACTTAACCATCAAACATAACGTTTTATTGAAGGAGCACACTCAATATCTATTGCAGCAATTTAAATTGCTCATCTCAATGCATCCCATCAGTGAATTCAAAAAAGATAAGTTGTATCTCTCCTTTATACTTTCTCTCCTTTTATGATCCACTACTGAATTTGGTTTCCAAAACTGCATCAGGAAACCTGACTGTGTAGCTGTACCCTAAGGGCTCATGCACACAAACGTGTGTGCCCCGTGCCCGTATTGCAACCCGCAAACAGTGGGTCCGCAATATACAGGCACCGGCTATGTGCGCTCCGTATCACGGATGCAGACGCATTCACTGGAATGGGTCCGCAATACGCAAGATGTGGAACGGAGGTACAGAGCAGAAGGCCATAGAAGCACTATGGAGCGCTACTATGGGATTTCGCTCTGTGCTTCCACATTGCAAAAAAAAATAGAACATGTATTTTTTGCGATGCGGACAGATTCTTGCAAATTGTGTACCCATTCAAGTAAATGGGTCCGCAAATGGTAGGCACACGACTGGTGTCATAATTTGTGTGCATGAGCCCTAGCACCCAACATCTCCTAGCAACCATCAGTTAAAATGCATCTCATACGGTTTGCATTCAGATACCTTCCGTTTTTCACACAAGCCCAATACACTTCTATGGAGCCAGGTCTGTGTGAAAAACACACAGTATAGAACATGTTGTGATGCAAAGATGAGGCATGAAAGATTTACTGATTGCATGCTTTTAGATACGTGTGATTTAAAATTGAAGAATAACAATCTACATCTCCTGGTAACTATCAGTGAAAAACATACTGCATCCAGATGACTTCCTTTTTTCACTCAAGCCCCATTCACTTGTATGGAGTCAGGGCTGCATGAAAAACGCACAGTATAGAACATGCTGCGCTTTTTCCTGAATGCAGAGGATGCATGATAAACGCTGCTCATGTGCACAGACTCATTAAAATGAATGGGTCAGGATTCATTCCGAATGCTATGGGTTTGCTACACGCATCCTGACAGAAAACTTGATCGCGTGAAAGACCCCTAACTCTACATGTCTCCTGTACCCCAATTTTACATTTAAGCTGAGCTATACTATTTGGCAGAATTATTATTTCTCTATTCATGACTGGTTTGGTGCCTTATAAAATCTGTTTCCTAAGCACTATTTGCAGAACTTTTTTTGTCATGTGACTGTTGATGAAAGTCTCTAATATTAGAGGCTGTGTGCCACCTTTGACCTTGGCTTAACTCTTGTAGAGCAAAACTGTCTTTAAGCATTGATAAATACGTCCCACAGCTGTGAGTGACAAAATGTAAAAGTGTTGGCAGTCTGAAAAAAATGTTGCAGCTGTTTTTATCAATATGGCACAATTCACCCGAGCCAATTTCCAGACCGCTGTTTTGCCAGTTTGTAAGTTATGATACATTGATAAACTCACTTCTGTTATGACAGTGCTCCACAGCAACATGTTGCACATGATTGGGGTCATTTACAAAGACCAGCTTTTTACGCTGGTCTTTACTCCCCTTTTGCACTGGCTTTGCCGGCGGAAGATACGCCTCATCATAAGTTAGGTGCACCTTCAGCAGTCTGTGTGCCTGGCAGAAAAAGTAGACCAGCCCCTGGCTGGAGTATGGTTTTTCTCCAATATTAATTCCTGTCTGTTGGGGCCAAAGGCTCACATGGGCATTCAAAAAGCGGGTTTTGCGACATTTTTACACCAAATCTACTGTAAAAATGTATTGCAAACTCACAAATGATGTGATATTTTCAGTATTAGTAAGAGATATTTAATAGTTGCTTTTTTTTCTAATGTTCATGCGAAATCCAACATGGCTGAATTTCTTCATGTGCTCGATTGTAATTGAAATGAATGGAGAAATTCAGCTACAGGAAATCCGCAACAAATTGTTATTTGTGTTTTGTTCTGCTGTGGAATTGATATTCCACAGCAGAACAGACAGGTATTGACACTTTTCATTCCCATAGACTAAGGCCTCTTGCACACGGCCGTTGTGTGCTCGTGGCTGTATTGCGGCTCCCCCATACGGCGGGTCCGCAATACACGGGCATCGGCCCCTGTTCACTCCGCTCACTTGAATGGGTCCGCAATCACGGAGATGTGGAACGGAAGCACTACGGAGTGCTTCAGTGGTGTTTCTGTCCGTGCCTCCGCACCGCAAAAGAATAGAACTTGTTCTATTTTTTTTACGGTGCAGACAGATCACGGACCCATTCAAGTTAAATGGATCTCGATCCGTCCCGGACGCCGCGCGGACGTTTCCCGTGCATTGGGGACTGCAAATTGCATGGTGATGGATTATGTGACGGACCATGTGATGAGCACAGTGACGTCACCACAGGTCCTTTTCCTGTGACAGAAGAGAAGCCGCGCTGCGCAAACAAGTGGATGAGGTGAGTTAAATTATTATAATTTTTTTTTTAACCCATCCGTCCCTATTTTACTAAGCATTCTGTAATAAGAATGCTATTATTTTCCCTTATAACCATGTTATAAGGGAAAGTAATAATGATCGGGTCCCCATCCCGATCGTCTCCTAGCAACCATGCGTGAAAATCGCACCGTATCAGCACTTGCTTGCGGATGCTTGCGATTTTCACGCAGCCCTATTCACTTCTATGGGGCTTGCGTTGCGTTAAAAATGCACAATATAGAGCATGCTGCGATTTTCACGCAACGCACAAGTGATGCGTGAAAATCAGCGCTCATGTGCACAGCCCCATAGAAATTAATGGGTCCGGGTTCAGTGCGAGTGCAAAACGTTCACCTCACGCATTGCACCCGCGCGGAAATCTCGCCCGTGTGAAAGAGGCCTCAGGCCTCTTTCACTCTGATATGCCAGATGTTACAGCAATGCCCACTGGCCCCATTGACTATAATGGGGTCCAGTGGAGATCCGGACGCTACCCAGCAAATGTGTCTTGGGAGGCGGCACTACAAAAACGCTTTCTTTTTTAAATGGGTTTTATTCTGCAAAAGTAGGATAACGTAAAACAAACAAAGTATTTGGTATCTCTGTAATCATACTGACCCAGAGAATAAAGGTATAGTATTATTTATGCAGAAAAATGAATGCCCAAAAACTTGTAATGTAAAAACACAGTGGCAGTATTGCTGTTTTTTCCCATCCACCCCCAAAAAGTTAATAAAATGTAATTAGTAAGTTGTGTGTACCCTAAAATAGTGCAAATAAAAAACACAATTTGTCCCGCAAAAAACAAGCCCTCATATGGCAGCATTCACACAAAAATAGAAAAAAAAGTTACAGCTCTTAGAATGTGACAATAAAAAAATATAAAAATACTTGGCCACTAAGGTGTTAATCATCTGCTGTGGTATATTCCTGTGGAAGTGTAGCACAGCCATTCAGGACTATCATGAAATGTCTACCTTTTCTTTGGAAACAAAATATGCAATCTTGCAGTATTATTACTCCTTTATGACACCTATTAGTAGCTTGTTTATCCTCACAGTGACCTTTTTCCTCTCATGGTGACAAACACATAAAGTGCACTCTCCTTTCCTTATTTGTGTCTTTGTTTTTCCTTGGTGTTTTTTATTTAGTCACATCCCCTGCACTTGCCCCCCTTGGTGTTTAGCTGTCAGAGAAGGAAGGTGAGAGGAATGTGGCTGTGTCTATCTACACTGGTGTCTTACTGGTGCTGAGTTGACTGCCCTGATCGTGGGAAAGTGCCTTCACGTAAAGCACAATTTCTTTGTCCCTGTTGTTCTTCTGTAATCGATCTCATTTCAACTCGAAGGGCGGAAAACTTCAAAGGAAAGCAAGACTGTTGGAGGTCGGAGCAGAAGCACAATCAGCTCACAAATGCACCCACTTTAACCCCCCACCCCATCCCATCCCCTCTTCTACAGAGGAAGAAAATAAAGAACCTTCCTTAACCTCACTTTAAAACACACACACACCCAATCAATAAATAAAATGCAGACTTTGTGAAGGAGAGTGGGGGTGGAAGCTAGTACAAAGGTAATCAAGCGCACAGGAAAACGCTGGTTACAAACCTGCTATTTCTGCAGACTGCTGTGAAATAATTTTAGCTAAAATGTTCGTATAGAAGTAAGACTTCTTTTTTTTAAGATTTTTTTTTATATCTGTTTAGGAATCGCACACAGTGCTTGCTTTTCCCAACTCTAGTATGTATTTTTTTAAGGAAAGAAACATTCTGGCAGATAGACAGCACACTTTATTTGTGTTGCATTAATGCATATTGTTATTACATCATGCAGTTGACAAATAATTTTTAGGCTGGATTCAGACTCAGGGGCACGTTTATGATGCTTGTACAATTTTACACCTATTTTTGCACCTGTTTTTCTGTGGGTTGAAAGTCAGTTTTTTCCTATTTATCATGTGTTTCTATTTGAGCTGATAAATCCATTTTTTGCCATTCTTTTTAATAGTTTTAAGGTGTGTCATATTTTCTAGGTGTTATTGATGTCTGGTGTGACTTTTGAAAGTCGCTGATCTAATGGTTTAAAAAGTCGCATTCTTCCCAGAAAAGTAGGAAATTTAGACATTAAGGTCCGATTCACATGTCCGCAATTTCGTTCTGCATTTTGCAGAACGGTATTGCGGACCCATTCATTTCCGGGTCTGCATTTCCGTTCCTGAAAAATTAGAACATGTCCTATTCTTGTCCGCAATTGCGGACAAAAATAGGCATTTTCTATTAGTGCCGGTGGAACGCACATTGCTGTGTCCATGTTTTGCGGATCCGTGGATCCGCAAAACACATTACGGACGTGTGAATGGAGCCTAAAAAGGCGCACTGACAAAACAGTTAGCTCGATCTATGAAGCAGAAAAATAAAACGTGCAAATACGATGTAAAGTCTAAGACAAAGCGCAAACCTAACAATAAATAAGTCTACCAAACTAATAAAAAACGACTGAAACATGCGAAAAACCTCTGATAAATGTGCCCCACAGCTTTTAAAGCCCGGACATACCCATAATTTCACCCAGGCAACCCCCCTGATGTTAGCATCGGAGCATTTCATGTTCTGATCCTCTCCAGCGCAGGGCACAGGCTCTTTTGTTTACAATAACACACTGCTAGGGCAGCGCTAAAGTGATGGGTGCACTTTAGCACTGCTCTAGCCGTTTTACTGGCTAGGGCAGCGCTAAGGCCTGCCCATCAGTGCCGGTGACGTCTCCGGCCTTCCTGTCAGCCCCATGGAGAGCCTGGTTCATCAACGGAACTCCTGAAAATGCTCTTGCCCTGCGTGATTTAGCAGGGCAAATGAGAGCATCGGAGCATGAACTGCTCCGATGCTCAAGTCAGGGGGGCTGCCTAGGTGAAAATGGGGATATGTCCGGGTTCAGCTCTGAACCCGGACAACCCCTTTAAGGGTGATGTTTGGCAGTTTTTGACATAGTTTTGGGTGCTTTTTTTTGTTGGAAAATTGCCAACTTCAGATGTTTGCTGATAGTCTGCAGGAATTTTAAAACGCAGAACACAGATGCTAGTAGTGTTTTTGTTTTTTGTTGTTTTTTTAACTTGGGTGTGATTTTGTTTTGTTGAATAAAAAAAAAAAAATATTATGAAGCATGGTGCAGTAAACATCTGTTTCAAAGAAGCCATAAAAAAATATGTGACATTCAAAAAAGATCAATGCATTGTCATTTTATCTAAACAAAAAAGACAGAACTCTTGTGTATGTACCTGTAGGGTGTATCCATATAGGACTCAAGAATTGTACATGGCAAGTCTGCAGAGTTTTACAGTACCAGCAAAATGAATGAGATTTTCAGAAATCCACTTACTGCGGAAAAGAAAAAAAATCCAGCTGAACTGACTTGCACTGTGTGTTTTCAATCCCCAGCATACCAATATATACCACGGGTTTCACCCATAACTGTCATTCTTTGCAATGCAATGGTTGAAAGCAGTGGAAAACCCGCTGTAATTCTTGCAGCAGTGCTGCCACAAGAACCAGTCCATTTCTGACAATTTCCATTTCTGATTTCAGAAAAACCCGCAGCTGAATTTCCATTTAGCAGGGTAGTACTCCCCTGTGGATGTACCATCTATACAATGACATACAATAATTACTGCCAGGAACAATGGTCCTGTCATTATTGAGTAATTTAAATTTCTTATAAAGGTGAAATATTGTATTGTTAAAACTATAAGGCTCGAGCTCCAGCCACCTTTGATGTAGAAATCAATGGGCATACTTGGTCCACATCATGGACCAAAGTAGTGCGTGCCTCTGTTTTTCCACTGATCAAGCATCAATGGAAAAACAAGGATGTGTGAATAGGAACATTAGGGACCATCTAATTCGCTATGATTTAGGCCCCAGACATATTAACGCTCAAACCACCATCACAGGCAGCCAAAACCCAGGTACTTTCCCATGCCTCAATTGTGCCCAGTGTGTCAATGTCACTAAGGGACTGTCATTTACACATCCCTGCTCAGGAAAGAAATATGAAATTAGAGGCCATTTTTTATGTATCAGCAGCTTTGTAGTTTACCTCATCAAATGTCCTTGTGGCATCGGTTATGTTTGCGAAACCACCCAGAAGATTAAGGACAGAATCAGCCAACACAAATCCAATATCCATACTAAAAAGATGGAAGCACCTCTAGTTGAACATTTTTTTTACACCATAAACACTCACCCAGCCAAATAAGATTCCAGGTAATTGACTGGTCCCCCAACCACGAAGAGGGGGAGATAGGGAGGAAATCCTTCTCAACTGTCAAATGCAATGGATTCGGCGCTTGGGAACCCTCCATCCAGGGTGTCTGAATAAAGATTATAATTATGGTCGTGGCTACGGATACTGGTGTTAGCGTAGTGAACCCAGGAGACCTAAACGTACCATTAACTAAGTAGGCCTGGATTGTGCCCATAGCCGTGAAACGTGGGTAGCCTATAAGGGGGCATACCCTGAGGAAGCCCTTGAAAAAGGGGAGGGAGAGTGGGGCACGGAATAAACGCCAGCGTCGGATAAAGCCTACGCCCCTCCCACAATCACAGGCTGCAACAGCCTTGACAATTATGGTCGTGGCTACGGATACTGGTGTTAGCGTAGTGAACCCAGGAAACCTAAACGTACCATTAACTAAGTAGGCCTGGATTGTGCCCATAGCCGTGAAACGTGGGTAGCATATAAGGGGCCAAAAAGCAAGGCAAAAGGTAGAATTTGTATTTTATTGAAGGGTACATGGTTTACAATGCCAGTTTGCATAAAACGTCTAATATTTCCTGATGCGGATTGGGAATGTACCTGGTGAAGCAAGATGACACCCAACGTCCCATCTTCCGAATGATATAACTGGGAACGTTGCGCTTGGAGGCCTGCAAACCACTGGGTGTTGTAGATGGCCGCGACACCCCTGGAGGCAGCGGCGTCAGAAAAAATCGTGGGAGAAGAGGGACACCATTGAGGGACGAATAGGGAGATCCCATTCCAGCGGGTCAGGAGGGAATTCCACATGGCTAGATCCGCCATCGCGTTTGCGTCCAGGACTATCGGAGAGTCCTGCTCTGCGGCAGTTGGTAGCAGATCCAATAGTCTGGATAAGAAGGCCTTGCCCTGGGGCATGATCCTGGCAGCGAAGTTCAGCATGTCTAGCAGGGATTGTAATTCCTGCTTTGAGACGACCCTGCAACCCACAATTCTGGAAATGACCTCCTTGATCTTTGACAGCTTGTCCTCAGGCAACCTCGCTTCCATCTTGCGGGTGTCTAAGACAATGCCGAGGAAAGTGATGGTGGTTGAGGGTCCTTCGATCTTGGCAGGGGCCACAGGGATGTTGAGGCTGGCGAAAACCTGGGGTAGGCTATCGAGTTTTCAGGGTGAAACATCTGGTTGCTCTATTAAGAGAAAGTCATCCAGGTAGTGGATGACCATAGGGCACCCGCAGTGGTTGACCAGGATCCAGTGGAGGGCCTGGGCGAACTGGTCGAAAAGCCACGGACTACTTTTGGAGCCGAAGGTGAGGCGGTTGGCGAAGTAGTACAAGCCGCCCCAATTTATACCGTAGAATTTCCAGAGTTGAGGGTTGATGGGCAGCAGCTTGAAAGCGTCCGCCAGGTCAGCCTTGGACAGCCAAGCCCCTTGGCCTGCCAGGAGGATGAGAGCGATGGCTTCACTGAGAGAGGAGTATTTCATCGAGAACTCATCCAACGGAACCAGGGAGTTGAGGCTGGGGATGTGAGAACCATGAGGAGCTGAGAGGTCATAAATGTATCTTTTTTTATTGGTAAATTTTTTGGTAACGATGCCGATAGGGTTTATCCTCCAGTAATCAAACTGAATGCTGGAGAAAGGGCCGATGAGAAAACCCTTCTCCAGTTCCGCCTGGACCAGAGGACCCACCGAAGCGGCTTCGGAAATGACGAACTTGAGGTTCGAGCCCTCCCAAGATGACTGTGGAAGGGCCACGAGACCAGTGTGGAATCCTTCCTTGAAACTGTCGATGAGGAAGTGAACCTGGTGGAGATTGTGATGGTCACGGAGAAGTGCGGCTAGTATTTCCACGTTGACCACGCCTAGTCACTTGTTCCTGGCTGATCTGTTTGGGCAAACCGACAGGGGGTGGTGGGCCCTGAAACAAGTGGAGCAGACGTGGAGTGCTCTACACTGGTTGTAGTTGCAGGTTGCAAAATTGTAGTTGTTGCATACCTGACTATTTCCTAGGAAAACTATGGGTCGACCCACAGCTTGTCGGTGCCCGAGTTGTGTCTAGGCTGGGACCCCGAGGTGCCTGCCACAGACCTGGGCAGGGGCGATGGGAGGCTGGGGTTTGGACACCAGTCTGAGGCATGCAGAATGGATTGGCATGACGCACAAGCCGGGGCTTTGAGACCGGCGAAATGTCGGCAAAACAGCTCCATGTGGAGGGATGCCCAACTGGTGACCCGTTGGAACTGGGCGAGGGCCACCGTGGCTTTGGCCGAGAAGGAGCGATAGTATTCATAAAATGTGTACCCTCCATACTTGTGCCCCAGATCCGTGACCCTGTACAGTTACAAATCCAGCTCCTCGCGCCTTTTGGGGAAGGCAGAGCAGATTATGTCCCTGAACAGGTTGAAGGCCAGGACGAATTCTGGGATGGACAGTTTCCTGTTCAATCGGGCATCCCTGGACCTGAGAACTATCGACACATTTTCGCAGGCTATGGTCCTATTCTCAACCGTGTCGTGGGTGGCAATAAGGATGGCGGCCAAATTGATGTCCTTCCATTCCAAGTTTAAGGGTGTCAGTCACGAAATGGGATGGGGCTACCTCAGACAAGGCGGGAACCCTACCTGAGGATGTGGATTGGGACGTGGAAGCGACCGGAAGAGGAGGAACGGGGATACTGGGAGACAGATCCCTGGACTCTACTGCCGACAGCCTGGTCTAAATGTCCGATACGGAGGTGGCTAGGGTGTTGATGGTGGCGTGCAGCTGAGTCAATGACAACTGGATAGTTGACATTGACACCTGTTCTTCGGAGTGTGATGAATCGGACACCAGGAGTCGATAAAGCTCCGCCTTCCTAGCCGAAGCTGGGTAACGAATCCCTCGTTTGGTTAATTCGGCTATAATTTTGGGAATCGTCCACGCTGGCGTGGCTGGAGGCCAGGGAATCCGGAAGGGAAGCGGAGTCATCGATTTCGGAACGATATGACATGTTGGGAAGCTGAAAGAGAGAGCAAGGTTTATATATTTTTTTTTTTTGGGGGGTTAGCTGAGACGTAGTCTCTGAAACGTTAGGGCCCTGACACCCGAGGAGGTGCGTTGCGTTTGCTGCCCCCAGATGGACGCTGGGAGCGACCTGAAGACGAAGTAACAATGCTTGTACCCGGATAAATATAGATAAAGAGAGGATTAGTACCTGAAAATTCCACCTGGTCTACCGAGGCCTCAGGTCCTGAAGGTTCGTGTCGGCGTAGACGAAATCGGGTCTTTAACTGAGATAAAAGTTTTAGCGGAGGGCCTATGGCCAGTGAGCAAGATTGTGAATGAAATAACCTGATGCCTGGGTAGGCTGCCAGACGAACATGGATGAGGGACCGAAATGACCTGCCTGACGTGGCAGGTGTGAAACCAAGAGTGACCGGGGTGTGACCAGAATATTAAAAACCAGGGCGTACATGAAACGGAGTGGCCTGATGGAAGATGAGAATGAAATACATGGATGGAACAAGATGAGATGTGGCTAGAGACGAAAACAGAGGGGGACGTGAGAAGTTGAGACATGGCCTGAATAACAAAAACAGGCGTGAGACGTAAATGACGAACGTGGCCTGAATAACGAAAACAGGCGTGAGACGTAAATGACAGACGGGGCCTGAATAACGAAAACAGGCGAAAGGCGTAACTGACAGACGTGGGTTAAATGACGAAAAAACAGTTGTGATATGTGACTGACAGACATGAGACAGATGAGGGTTGAAAGATGTGGACAGGCATGATAATGTAAAAAAAAAATTGTTTTGTTTTTGTTACGTGAACCGGCGTAGAGCGTAGACAAACGTAGCCTGAATGATGAAAACAAGCGTGAGACGTAAATGACAGACGTGGCCGGAATAACGAAAACAGGTGTGAGACGTAAATGACAGAAGTGGCCTGAATAACGAAAGCAGGCGTGAGACGTAAATGACAGACGTGGCCTGAAAAACTAAAACAGGCGTGAGACGTAGATGACAGACATAGCCTGAGTAATGAAAACAGGCTGGAACTTAAAATACACAGGAGACATGAAAACAGATGTGAATCGTGGAATGAAAATTGGCATGGCAACGTGGACAAACGTAGTTGGATAACACAAATGGAGAGAGACGTGACTGACAAACCAATGCTGTCGTATTAAAAACAGGCGTGGACATGGACAAGCAGACATGCCCAGACTACCGTACCCAGAGCACGCAAGAGACTGGTGAGAGTAATGCAAAAAATACCAATCTGCTGATGAAGATTTTGACAGACAAAAAGGGTCAGGTAAATTTCGTAATAAAACGGTTGGCATACAACGGCTCTGTCAGAAGGAACCAGAAAGGTAGTTCTGTAACGTAAAACGGGGGACATACAATATCAGTTGAATCGCGTCAATTTTTTAAAGGGAGCACATCGGGGCGAGGTGAGACTAGAGAGGGGCGCCGGGCCTGGGATGGTGCAAATCGGTGACCGGGTGGTGAAGGCGGGAGGCGCTGGGTGATGGAGGGCGGGCGGTAGGAGGGATGCGGAGGCTGGTGCCGAACCACCCTCCCCTTGGCAACGTTGGAAGCGACTGTGGCAACCGGGACGGGGCTGGAAATGAGACATGCGGGCGGCACGCTGAGCCTGACCTGCGGGTGCCGTAGCCGTAGGTAGCCGCAGCTGCCGGCACCGTGGCAGCATTATTTTATGGGGAACATTAGGATGACGTAATCCACTTGAGGCCGGACGGCCTGCTGGATCAGACGAGGTGGTGAGGAAGCGGCGTGGAGGAGTGTCAGGCCGTACATACTTACCTGGCCGGAGCCTCGTACATGCAGGACTGGCGAAACGAAATACGGTGCACGGAATAAACGCCAGCGTCGGATGACCGTGGGAGGGGAGCTTATAAAGCCTACACCCCTCCCACAATTACAGGCTGCAACAGCCTTGACAAATACATGTAAATGGTATTGACATGTTATGATGACCTTTCTCCTGTCTAATGAATATTCATTATGTTCCTTTATAGGACCTTTTTCCAGTCTAGTATAGGGTGGGGACACTCAAGAAGCACAAATTGGGTCCTTTAGAAAGTATGCATCACAATAAACCAGAACGCGGCTCTCTGCTACATGAGACCATTCCATTTCACCTTCGCCGATATATTGTTTTTATGCCCTGATATGGTTTGACCATTGTTGATACTCATGATGTAATATATATGGAGGGATTCAATGAGACATCTATTGATTTCAAATGTATCTATACACCTTTATCTACAACCTGTAATATTTTCCGTTATGCCACACTGCATACTGCTAATTGGGAGCTTAATAAGATCCATTGCCCATTCATCCCCCTTACGAGCAAGAAACATGATTTGCCCTTCACTTGCTGGCATCTGACTCCCTATTGCGCATGCCCCCAGCCTTGCTTTGGAATTACTCCATGATCTAAGATGGCACCCGGGCAATCCTAGATTCATTGCGCATGTTCACGCCACTTGCCTCCCTTGGGCCTCACCTAGCGCATCATACCATCACCTAAGATAGCGCTCTGACAATCCCTAATCAACTGCACATGCGCTTGGTTGCATACAATACAGGAACCTATCAGAGCTCCTGTCACTGCACCTCCCCAATAGATCTAGCCTTCAATTGGGCCAGGAAGCCCGTAGCAGCGGTTTTTAAACGCCGCAGCTGCCCTGATCTGCCTCATGCACACCAAATCTGGGGCCTATCCATGTACCAGGTAACTCCATTTACAATTTATGTATTTCTGAATGTGAGCCTTACCCTTTGCCTTAATACAGAGGTCTCCCCCACTTTGACATCTCCTGTATGTTCTGCTCTCTCTATATTACTGGGTTCTAGTCCTATGACAACCCTGCTGGTATATATATACACTCACCTAAAGAATTATTAGGAACACCATACTAATACGGTGTTGGACCCCCTTTTGCCTTCAGAACTGCCTTAATTCTACGTGGCATTGATTCAACAAGGTGCTGATAGCATTCTTTAGAAATGTTGGCCCATATTGATAGGATAGCATCTTGGAGTTGATGGAAATTTGAGGGATGCACATCCAGGGCACGAAGCTCCCGTTCCACCACATCCCAAAGATGATCTATTGGGTTCAGATCTGGTGACTGTGGGGGCCATTTTAGTACAGTGAACTCATTGTCATGTTCAAGAAACCAATTTGAAATGATTCAAGCTTTGTGACATGGTGCATTATCCTGCTGGAAGTAGACATCAGAGGATAGGTACATGGTGGTCATGAAGGGATGGACGTGGTCAGAAACAATGCTCAGGTAGCCTGTGGCATTTATACGATGGCCAATTGGCACTAAGGGGCCTAGAGTGTGCCCAGAAAACATCCCCCACACCATTACACCACCACCACCAGCCTGCACAGTGGTAACAAGGCATGATGGATACATGTTCTCATTCTGTTTACGCCAAATTCGGACTCTACCATTTGAATGTCTCAACAGAAATCGAGACTCATCAGACCAGGCAACATTTTTCCAGTCTTCAACAGTCCAATTTTGGTGAGCTTGTGCAAATTGTAGCCTCTTTTTCCTATTTGTAGTGGAGATGAGTGGTACCCGGTGGGGTCTTCTGCTGTTGTAGCCCACCTTTCTTTCCCATTCTGACATTCAGTTTGGAGTTCAGGAGATTGTCTTGACCAGGACCACAACCCTACATGCATTGAAGCAACTGCCATGTGATTGGTTGACTAGATATAATCGCATTAATGAGAAATAGAACAGGTGTTCCTAATAATTCTTTAGGTGAGTGTATATATATATATATATATATATATACATATGCCTGAATGATGTCACTCTTGCCCCTACATATCATGTACTACCTTGATCCTCATGAAATTTTAATTTTCATACTTACCTTCCCTTCGTTACCTTCTTTGTTTCTTACTCAATTGTTTCTCCTCTGGAATCATGTATACATGCAGGACATATATACAATTGCCTCTTGTCCTGTTATTTTAATAATTGATATATGGAACAATAATGTATTTTGAATCATGTATCTGTTTTCAATCATGCATTGTATACCCTTTGAGTCTGATCATATACTATACCACCACATGCCTCTTCTGTATTTTTGTTATATAAGACAATCTATTCTAAAGGATTTATGTTTTTTTTAAATTTATTATTAGCTTGAAAAAGGGCACTAAAACGGAAATGTCTAAAACGTTGCACTAATGTAAGAATATTTACCACTGGTGTCTGAATATTAATGAATTAAGAAGCATTCATCAAATTTCCTGGTGTGCTGTCTCCACATTAAAACCAATAAATGCATGTGCTATCCGTGGAAAACCCGGACAGCACACCTCCATGATTCACTGATTGAGGCAGAGGAACAGCCTGCAGGCGTTCATTGTATCTGACATAGCCAGAAAGCACAGTAGCACCGACAGAACCCATTGACTTTAATGGGACCCGGTGGGGATCAAGCCAGTTTCCAGCACTAGTGGTAGGATTCTACTGGACAAAAACCGCTGCAAGCACCTTATATATAAAAGTCAAAAGTTTCTACAGGAAGCTGGTGAATCACTTTCTATCATGAGGGCAAGATATTTTTCAGAGTCAGTAGCATGTTATGAAACTGAAGGAGCTGGCAGAAAGATTCGGAATTACTTTAATTTAACCTCTTAACACAATATCGCATGCCTATACATTATGGAATTGCAGAGCTTCTGTGTCGAATCTATAGCCACAGCCTGGTGTTAATTGCCAGCATGCATTTTGTTGTAATGGCAGGGTTTAGAAAAAAACTATACATATAAAAAACTATACATTACTATTCTTGTACCAACCCATAGAGGACAGTTAACATGTTATTTATACCCCATCAATAGGCAAAAAAATAAATAAAACAAACAATTGCAGAATCTTTGAAAATAAAATCAATACATTTATATGTACAAATAATGTAAAAATAGGTTATGGCTTTAAAGAAAAGGCTAGTCTTTAAGGGCCAAAATAGACCAGACTTTAAGTAGTTAAATGCCTGCTCATCTTCGGCTTAGGAATCTAATGGGTGGACCTGCTTAGTGGATGACAGCTATCTCTGTATGCACACTCATAACCGGAAAACTGTCAGCCACTGAGTCACTAAGCAGAATGAGCAGGAAACTATATATTAATCTGCTCAATCACAAATAGTATATAAATTGAATCGATTCAATATGTATAAAAAAGAATCATCTAGTACAGGTAAGCACCTGAACATTTAATGCAGGTAAAGAGTGGTATAATACATGTACAGAACACGTAGTACGGTATATGTAGTACAGGTGAAGTGCAGTTAGGTACACATAGCATTCAAGAACATTTAATATAGGTAAAGGGAAGTTCACAACATGTAGTTCAGGTAGAGAGCCGTACAGTACACATGGTACAGATAGAGAGTAGTACTATATATGTAGTACAGCTAAAGAGCAATACAGGAAAAGAGCAGTATAGTGTGTATATATATCAGTACAGTGCATGCAGTACAGGTAAAGGGCAGTGCACAACAGGTAGCACAGGTAGAGAGCAATACAGTATATGTAGTACAAATAAAGAACAGTAAACATGTGCATGTTCTGTAGCACAGTTAACCCCTTCAGGACCAGGTCATTTTTTGCAAATCTGACCAGTGTCACTTTATGTGGTGATAACTTTAAAACGCTTTGACTTATCCAGGCCATTCTGAGATTGTTTTTTTTTTTTTTTTGTCACATATTGTACTTCATGACACTGGTAAAATGGAGTAAAAAAAATCATTTTAATTTATAAAAAAAATACCAAATTTGCAAATTTCCAAGTTTCAATTTCTCTACTTCTATAATACATATTAATACCTATAAAAATAGTTATTACTTTACATTTCCCATATGTCTTCTTCATGTTAGGATCATTTTCCAAAAATGGGGTCAAAAATGGCAAGGCGGATGCCTTGTCGCGTAGCTTCCCTGGGAGGGGGGGGGGGGGGAATACTGAGGATCCTGGTCCGATCTTGGCTGATGGGGTGGTTGTATCTACCCTCTATCCTGAAATGGAGGCGGAGGTGTTAGAAGTTCAGGGAGAGGCACCTGATTCCTGTCCCCCAGGGAAGTTGTTTGTTCCTTCTGATCTTCGTCACAAGGTGTTTAAGGAACATCATGATACTGTCCTTGCTGGACACCCTGGGAGCAGATCCACTGTTGATCTTATTTCTCAGAGATTCTGGTGGTCGGGTTTACATAAGAGTGTTGAGGGCTATGTGGCAGCTTGTGAGACCTGTGCACGCGCCAAGGTGACTTATACTCGGCCCTCAGGATCTCTTCTTCCTTTGTCCATGCCATCCCATCCCTGGACGCACTTGTCCATGGACTTTATCACCTATTTGCCCAGTTCTTCTGGGATGACTGTGATTTTGGTGGTGGTCGACCGCTTAACTAAGATGGAACACTTTATTCAATTTTCTGGTTTACCCAATGCCAAAACTCTGGCTCGGACATTTGTTGATAACATTGTGAAATTACACGGCATTCCCTCTGATGTGGTGTCTGATAGAGGGACTCAATTTGTTTCCAGATTCTGGAAGGCTTTCTGTACTCGCCTGGGGATTCGTTTGTCCTTCTCTTCGGCTTTTCACCCTCAGTCAAACTGACAAAGTGAATGCACTAACCAGAATCTGGAGACATATTTGAGGTGTTTTGTCGCTGAGAATCAGGAGGAGTGGTCCTCATTTTTATCATTGGCTGAATTTGCTTTGAATAACCGTCGTCAGGAGTCCACTGATAAGTCACCATTTTTTGGTGCATTAAAGTGCACCATTTCAAAAATTTGCGCAGGCACACAAAGCAATACCAGACTTAAAACTGGCACAAAAACAACCTTAAATGATAAATGACACCCTAACTGTTTCAGTACTGGCCCTGATTTAGCTGACAAATTGTTAATAGCTCTGACCACCGTCATGTTGTCTGACCAAAACATTATCCATTTGTCCTTCAGCTGTCTATCCCAGAGCTCTATTGTGGTAGCAGGGCTTTTCCATGCTTCTGACCACTCCCCTATGCACTATCTACCGTCCCAATATCGACAAAAATCTGCGAACGCTGCTGTATCCTTGAACAACTTCTGATTTGACTTTGGTTCCTTCAGCCAAAGTGCTTCCCCATTGAATTCTGTCAAGAATCTATCCCATATTCCTGAATCTTCTTTCAAGTTCTTTGTTATTCTTATCTTATGTTTTTTTTTAACCCCCATTGTATTCAATTCTAACTGTCTACAGAATGCCTTCCCCATAGGGTTAACACGACATGCAAAGTGGAGAAATTCCAGCAATGACTCCATCTCTTTCAATGTGACTTTATCAAAGCTCTGCATATTTCCTACTGCTTCTTTTAGAGCTACTATCTTTTCTACTGGTAACTTACACCAACCATCTATGGAGTCGATTTCAATTCCCAAATATGATAGCCTTGTAGTTGGTTGAACCGTTTTTCATGCGCTACTGGGACCCCCATTTCTTGTAAAAATTCCACAAATCTAACCTTGACTTCTGCACATTTCTCATAGCACATAGTCACATCCAGTTATGCTCTTCTTTACTCTTGCCACAAAAATCCCAGGTTTACTTGACCTGACTCTCATGCTCCTCTCTTTTCCAATAAACCGTAATCCTTGTGACTAAAAGCTAGCACTCCATTGCCATACTTAGCCCAGCCTGATCCTCCATATGACACTTTTGCATAGGCTATTAGGCCCATTAAATACATTAATTAACACACAATCCTGGTCTATTTTCCAATAGCATGGTCAAAAATTCTGTAAGACCTAATAATTTCCTAACTAACTAACGATTTCCTGTCCAGCCTTCATTTGTTCACTTCAGATTTTCTGTCCTTTTATGCCTCCTACCACTTCTGTAATGTGCTTGCATATTTCAAAAAACATTCCCTCTCTTTCATGTCTTTTTTTTGTAGGTGAGAGTATGTAGGGGACAGAAAGCATGCATTAGTATTGCCTGCGCCTATGGCCCTAATGCTATCCACCTGCTGACTGACCCTTTTTTCTTCTACTGTCCATCTCTGACTTGCCCCCTTTATTTTATTAGACCTCATATATTTCTTGAAAACTATAAAGTACCTATTACCCCCTCCCTCTTCCTCTGATGAATCAACAGACGAATCGAGGTTTGACAGTGCCTCTCCAACCCCTGCTCCATTTGCTCTGGCGCTAAAATTTATTTGGCCTTGGTCCTGCTCTTCTGAGCTCCTGCAATCACAAACACAAGCCAAGTATCCATTGCTTTCCTTACCCTTTCCTGCATTCTCTGGTGGACCATTTTGTTTTATTGTTTTTCCTGTTTGTTTTTTTTGTGCTTGCCTGGTCTGATTATGGTAACCTTTCGCTCCACTATTACTGGCCCTGGATGCATGGTGTTGAGGAAGGGTTGAGACGTATGCATATACAGTATATCCATGCATGCCTGCAAACACGTGCGGGCATGTATGGTATATATGTGCATACATTAACCACAGCATCATGGGACGATGTGCCCAGCATCTGCGCACGTCTGCCCATGGTGATCCCCAGGGGCTCATGGTGGCCCCTGTGGGAAATATGTGCCTCCTTTAGACCGTGCCCCTTATAATATATATATGGCTGTGGCCCCTTATAACATATATATATATATCTATAATCCCCCTTAGAATACATTATGCCCCTTATATATGTGTATATATATTATCAGGAGGACATATATGTGTATCTGCCATGGCTCTCCCCCAGGTGTGTGTGTGTGTGTATATATATATATATATATATATATATATTTTTTTTTTTATATATATATATATATATGGGCCTATAACTGCATGCCCCCAGGTTTATAATGAGTATATATATGTATATGCGCCCCAAGTATCTATATACATATATATATATATTGTGGGGATGTGCTCGTGGTAGGCTACGGTAGCAGCGGCAGTATTGAGGCAATCACAGACAGTCTTTGTGATACACCGTGACTTTATTCACACCAAAGGCATAACAGGCAATGTGCAGACCACACAGGTGCATATCCACATAATGCATAAAACAAAAGTCCTTCCATAGAAAATAAACAGCAGGTTTGAGTCACCTTGGTTTGGACAGACCACAGCAGTTCTGCAGGCTTGTAAGCTACCTGCCTTTGTCTCCCTCAGGCCAGAGCCCCTTCGGCTCGTAGCACCACAGGTCCCAGGCTATCCTTCAATGTGTGCTGCGCCCAGACTCTCCTTCACCAGCACTGACTCTGTCTGTGGAAATCTCCAGCACAGCAAGACACACCCCCCCCATCATCAGCAGGCTGGGTTCTTAAAGGCCCAGCTCCACCAAAAACCTGGGCTGGCCGTGGGGAACAGGCACCCCCCCACTCTTTACCTGTTCCCAGTAAGAACCGGCCCGGACACGCTGCGCCAGCAGCATTCGCCGCTGTAACCGCAATGATCCGGTTCTTACTCCACCGAGGCCAGGACCTCTGGTGGCACGTATCGTCCGTCCATTATTATTCCGGGGACTCTCCTACATATCCCCCCCCTTTGTTCACCCCTGAGGGCTTGAACATACTGTTCAAGCCTGAGGGGGTGAACACATGCACAGCAGTGTACCCGGGACAGGGCATCTGCGTTCCCCTGTAAGCGGCCGGCCCTGTGCTCAACAGTGAACTTAAAGTTCTGGAGGGACAAGAACCACCTGGTAACCCGAGCGCTCCCCTCCTTAGCCCGACTCATCCACTGGAGAGGGGAGTGGTCGGTCACCAGACGGAACCTTCTCCCCAGAAGGTAATATCTGAGAGACTCGAGTGCCCACTTGATGGCGAGGCACTCTCTCTCCACAATGCTATATCGGGTTTCTGCTGGGGTAAGCTTGCGGCTTAGAAAAACCACTGGGGTGAGAGGACGACATCCATCAGACGCTGGAACGTAGCCGGAGCGCCATGCAACCCAAAAGGCAACACCCTATACTGGGTGACAAAGGCCGTCTTCTCCTTTGCCGCCTCCGTCAGAGGTACCTGCCAGTAGCCCTTCGTGAGATCTAGGATCGAAAAATACCGGGCTTTTCCCAGCCGCTGTATCAACTCGTCTACCCGAGGCATGGGATAGGCGTCAAATTTTGATACCTCATTCAATTTCCTAAAATCATTACAGAACCGTAATGAACCATCCGGTTTGGGAATAAGGACAATCAGGCTAGCCCACTCGCTCTTTGACTCTTCTATGACCCCTAGACGTAGCATCGATCTTACCTCCTGCGAAATGGCCTGTCGCCGAGCCTCCGGTACTCGGTATGGTCTTAGGCGGACTTTCACCCGGGGCTCGGTGACAATGTCATGCTCGATCAAGGTGGTACGTCCAGGAAGGTCAGAGAATACGTCCCTATTCCGACTAACAAATTCTTTCACCTCTTGTGCTTGTTTGGTCGACAGTCCGTCCCCTATCGTCACCCCAGCGGCGTTCTCCGGAACACCTGGTGACCCCGGGTCACTCCCTGACGTCCCGACAGAGGGCGGGCTGTCTGCAAACAAATTCTCTCTGTTTCTCCAAGGCTTTAGTAGATTCACATGATATACCTGTTCGGGCTTCCGCCTCCCTGGCTGGTATATCCTGTAATCAACTGGGCCCACCTTCTCCTTAACTTCATAGGGTCCTTGCCACCGGGCCAAGAATTTACTCTCGACCGTGGGCACGAGTACAAGAACTCGGTCACCCGGATGAAATGTCCTTACCCGGGCGGTTCGGTTATATACCCGACTCTGGGCCAGTTGTGCCGCTTCCATGTGCTCACGGACGATCGGCAACACGACCCCTATTCGGTCCTGCATTTTTCCTATGTGCTCTATCACACTTTTATGAGGCGTAGGCTGTTGCTCCCATGCTTCTTTAGCGATATCCAGTAGCCCACGGGGATGTCGCCATTATTATTCCGGGGACTCTCCTACAATATATATATATATACTTAAATTTCCCCGGCGTTCAGCTAGTTCCTGCAGGGGGGTGGATATGTCTCCAGGTGGCTGGTGACTTCAAAGGCTAAGGGATCTATTGATTTGAGGAACTTTGTTGAGTTTATCAGCCTATTTACTATTCACGGCCCCACCTTGTGTTTGTGACATGGCTGGGCGTGTGGTGCTGCTAGCCTCAGGGGGCCAACTGGCATGCATACGTCACAGTCACACTATGATGTCACATCCCTGAGGAGGGGGGAGCTGGGCTGTTTCTGAGGCTGATATAGGAGCCTAAAACCAGGAACAGCCCTCTCTTGGAAACCTGGACTACAATCAGAAACACATGGGGACTGCTGCCTGAAGGAAGAGAGGCCCATATGCCCCTGGAGATGGCTGAGTATACGCTGGCATGGCATTGTACCTCTGCCCTTGCAGTGCCAACCATATTCACCCCTTCCCTGCCTATCCTTTCACTGCTGCCTGCTTACTCCAGTAGCAGCTGAGTGTGTGTTTTGGGGTGGGCTGCTAAGGAATGTATGTACAGCTAGAGTGTGGGGTGGAATTGGGAATTGTCTAGTGTAGCTAGATTCGTATTGTGGTGTGTACGTCTACAGGGAGTGCAGAATTATTAGGCAAATGAGTATTTTGACCACATCATCCTCTTTATGCATGTTGTCTTACTCCAAGCTGTATAGGCTCGAAAGCCTACTACCAATTAAGCATATTAGGTGATGTGCATCTCTGTAATGAGAAGGGGTGTGGTCTAATGACATCAACACCCTATATCAGGTGTGCATAATTATTAGGCAACTTCCTTTCCTTTGGCAAAATGGGTCAAAAGAAGGACTTGACAGGCTCAGAAAAGTCAAAAATAGTGAGATATCTTGCAGAGGGATGCAGCACTCTTAAAATTGCAAAGCTTCTAAAGCGTGATCATCGAACAATCAAGCGTTTCATTCAAAATAGTCAACAGGGTCGCAAGAAGCGTGTGGAAAAACCAAGGCGCAAAATAACTGCCCATGAACTGAGAAAAGTCAAGCGTGCAGCTGCTAAGATGCCACTTGCCACCAGTTTGGCCATATTTCAGAGCTGCAACATCACTGGAGTGCCAAAAAGCACAAGGTGTGCAATACTCAGAGACATGGCCATGGTAAGAAAGGCTGAAAGACGACCACCACTGAACAAGACACACAAGCTGAAACGTCAAGACTGGGCCAAGAAATATCTCAAGACTGATTTTTCTAAGGTTTTATGGACTGATGAAATGAGAGTGAGTCTTGATGGGCCAGATGGATGGGCCCGTGGCTGGATTGGTAAAGGGCAGAGAGCTCCAGTCCGACTCAGACGCCAGCAAGGTGGAGGTGGAGTTCTGGTTTGGGCTGGTATCATCAAAGATGAGCTTGTGGGGCCTTTTCGGGTTGAGGATGGAGTCAAGCTCAACTCCCAGTCCTACTGCCAGTTTCTGGAAGACACCTTCAAGCAGTGGTACAGGAAGAAGTCTGCATCCTTCAAGAAAAACATGATTTTCATGCAGGACAATGCTCCATCACACGCGTCCAAGTACTCCACAGCGTGGCTGGCAAGAAAGGGTATAAAAGAAGAAAATCTAATGACATGGCCTCCTTGTTCACCTGATCTGAACCCCATTGAGAACCTGTGGTCCATCATCAAATGTGAGATTTACAAGGAGGGAAAACAGTACACCTCTCTGAACAGTGTCTGGGAGGCTGTGGTTGCTGCTGCACGCAATGTTGATGGTGAACAGATCAAAACACTGACAGAATCCATGGATGGCAGGCTTTTGAGTGTCCTTGCAAAGAAAGGTGGCTATATTGGTCACTGATTTGTTTTTGTTTTGTTTTTGAATGTCAGAAATGTATATTTGTGAATGTTGAGATGTTATATTGGTTTCACTGGTAAAAATAAATAATTGAAATGGGTATATATTTGTTTTTTGTTAAGTTGCCTAATAATTATGCACAGTAATAGTCACCTGCACACACAGATATCCCCCTAAAATAGCTAAAACTAAAAACAAACTAAAAACTACTTCCAAAAAGATTCAGCTTTGATATTAATGAGTTTTTTGGGTTCATTCAGAACATGGTTGTTGTTCAATAATAAAAGTAATCCTCAAAAATACAACTTGCCTAATAATTCTGCACTCCCTGTATATGTACATATATTTATAACCATTGATCTATAAATATATATAGATATAGCGTATAATTAGATTACGATTATCCCCCCCCCTGGTTTACCCTTTCCCTACCCTGATTAACCCCTGGTTGTAACCCCTGCTTAAACCCTGCCACCCCCCCCCCCCCTCACTGTACACTTGCAGGGTATTTAACCCCCTTCATTGCTGTACAGTTCTGATATTATCCCCATTGTTAATCCTTTGTGTTGGTGGTCGGCTTACTCCCCTGTAAGACCACCCTTAACCCTCGGTGTACCCCATAGGGATAGTATAGAACTAGATGGGTGGGTTGTTAATATTACTTGTATGTGTGAACTGTATAGTTAGTTTATGGGTGGAATTTGGGAACGTGTAGTGTAGTGTAGTTTAGGATTGTATATTTAGTGCTGTATTGTTAGTGTATTGCGTGCGTAGTGTATTGTAAGTAATAAATACTGTGTTACTTGTAACTATCTGTGTAACGTGTAGTTATTGGCGGTAGTTAGTTCAGTAAGGCGCATTGCAGCTAGTGAAGCGATCAGTGTAAAGCATAGCGAAGGTGTTGTTGTTATATAAAGGCATAAATAGGCGGAGTCATCAATAGACGGTTCCTCCTATTTATGAATATTAATTATCGATATTCGCATAATATTGGTGATTAATATTCCCCCTTTACACATGGGCTTTCTATAACTGAGCTGCAATGGATGCATGGGCCATTTAATACCAAGCTTCCCTGTGCAATTCTGCTGTGATTCATTCCTGGGGGGTTATGGACAAGTAGCATACTATTGGTTGATACAGATGATTTAGCAATGGAAGACCACCCCTGTGAATCCCTGTGGTAGTAGGCTGTATAGTTGGCCTATTGGCCACCAATGCCTGCCGCATACCCAATATTGCCATTTGTGGTGACAGTGGTTTGTGTTGTACCACATTGGCCAGATGATACTACATATTTCTGCATGGTTCCTGCACAGGAGATGCATCCAGAACCGGAAATCATGCTGCAGTGCCCATGCTATTGCAGTGCAGTGCCCATGCAGCATTCTATCCAGCCCCAAGTGTCCTTCTACATGGCTTAAGGCTTGGGCATGGGAGGAGAAGTGGCCTACAGAGATGCCTACTACAGAGTGTCAGGGTGGGGAGTGTGGGGAAAATCCACACCGTACAATGTAGGTTGGCGGGATATGCCACTAGGCCTGGAAACAGGAAAAAAGGGAGCAGGTCACCTTCTAACACATCCCTAAATCCTAGCCCTGACCTCGGATGAACCAGAGTCTCCAGCAGGCCTACCAACAAGAAAGGAGCAGACAGTAACATAAACCAGATTGGCAGGTAAGCACCCAGCGCAAACAACACACACTGGAACAACAGCACTTACCTGCCACAACAACTGGATGAAACAACAACTGCTACTGACTAGTGGTTCTCCCTCCATTAAACCCTGGAGCCCACAGGCAGGTGGTCAATGTGGTTCCCCTCCAATGAACTCAAGAGCCCCCTCACCGGAGGCACAACACACAGGGAAACACCTTGCATACAAGCTGGCTGAACAACACCAAAAGACCAGACATGAAACTACAACAAGACGTACACCACACCCTGAACATAAACCCACACCAAACATAAACACAGGTAAGTTAGGGAACATGGAGGATACATAAGGGATGACAATCTATGTCCAACAAACTGGACAGATGGTAAAGTCCAGGATGGCAGCATAACTTCAGCTCCACAAGAAGCTGAAGCCCCACTAACCTCAGGCTCCAAGCCCAAGTACTATAAGAGCCCACACCCAGCTACACCTTGCTCACACTTTAACCCCATACCCACCAGAATGGAAAGGGACAACAACCTTAACCCCTTAAGGACACAGCCTTATTTCACCTTAAGGACCAGGCCTTTTTTTGCAAATCTGACCAATGTCACTTTAAGTGGTCATATTGTTAAAACACTTTGACTTATTCAGGCCATTCTGAGGTAGTTTGTTGTCACATATTGTACTTTATGACATTGGTAAAATGAAGTAAAAAAAAACAAATTTTCATTTCTAAAAAAATACCAAATTTACCCAAAATGTGTAAAAAATTGCAAATTTCAAAGTTTTAATTTCTCTACTTCTATAATACATAGTAATACCTACAAAAATAGTTATTACTTTACGTTCCCCATATGTCTACTTCATGTTTGGATAAATTTGGGAATGATATTTTATTTTTGGGGGATGTTACAGGGACCAGTTCAGGTCTGAAGATACTTTGTGAGGCTTACATAATAGAAACTACCCAAAAATGACCCCATTCTAGAAACTACATCCCTCAAGGTATTCAAAACTGATTTTACAAACGTTGGAAACCGTTTAGGTGTTCCACAAGAGTTAATGGCAAATGGTGATAAAATTTTAGAATTTAGATTTTTGGCAAATTTTCCATTTTAATCAATTTTTTCCAGTAAAACGTGCGCCGTATGGTTTTTGGAAGGCAGATTTGGCTGGACTGGTTTATTTACACCATGTCCCATTTAAAGCCCCCCTGATGCACCCCTAGAGTACAAACTCCATAAAAGCGACCCAATCTAAGAAACTACAACCCACAAGGTATTCAAAACTGATTTTGAAAACTTTGTTAGCCCTTTAGGTGTTGCACAAGAGTTATTGGCAAATGGAGATGAAATTTGAGAATTTCAATTTTTGGGCAAATTTTCAAATTTAATCCATTTTTCCCAGTAACAAAGTAAGGGTTAACAGCCAAACAAAATGCTATATTTATTTCCCCGATTCTGTAGTTTGCAGAAACACCCCATATGTGGCCGTAAACTACTGTACTGGCACACAGTAGGGCATAGAGGGAAAGGTGCGCCGTATGGTTTTTGGAAGGCAGATTTTGCTGGACTGTTTTTTTTTACACCATGTCCCATTTGAAGCCCCCCTGATGCACCCCTAAAGTAGAAACTCCACAAAAGTGACCCCATCTAAGAAACTACACCCCTCAAGGTATTCAAAACTGATTTTACAAACTTTGTTAACCTTTTAGGTGTTGCAGAAGATTTAATGGAAAATAGAGATACAATTTCAAAATTTCACTTTTTGGGCAGATTTTTCTGTTTAATATATCTTTTTTTTCCAGTTACAAAGCAAGGGTTAACAGCCAAAAAAAACTCATTATTTATGGCCCTGATACTGTAGTTTACAGAAACATCCCATATGTGGTCGTAAACTGCTGTACGGGCACACGGCAGGGCGCAGAAGAAAAGGAATGCCATACGGTTTTTGGAAGGCAGATTTTGCTAGACTGTTTTTTTGGACACCATGTCCCATTTGATGCACCCCTAGAGTAGAAACTCCAAAAAAGTGACCCATTTTAGAAACTACGGGATAGGGTGGAAGTTTTGTTAGTACTAGTTTAGGG
The DNA here is from genome assembly GCF_014858855.1 of Bufo gargarizans. NCBI lineage: Eukaryota > Metazoa > Chordata > Amphibia > Anura > Bufonidae > Bufo > Bufo gargarizans. The sequence continues at coordinate 311,908,249 of NC_058081.1, forward strand.
TACATATGATTTTTGGTTGCTCTATATTACACTTTTTGTGAGGCAAGGTAACAAGAAATAGCTTTTTTGGCAATTTTTTCTTTTTGTTATTTACAACATTCATCTGACAGGTTAGATCATGTGGTATTTTTATAGAGCAGGTTGTCACGGATGCGGCTATACCTAATATGTATATAGTTTTTTTTTAATGTAAGTTTTACACAATGATTTCATTTTTTAAGCAAAAAAATCATGTTTTAGTGTCTCCATAGTCTGAGAGCCATAGTTTTTTCAGTTTTTGGGCGATTATCTTAGGGTCTAATTTTTTTGTGGGATGAGATGACGGTTTGATTGGCACTATTTTGGGGTGCATATGACTTTTTAATCGCTTGCTATTACACTTTTTGTGACGTAAGATGAAAAAAAATTGCTTTTCTTACACCGTTTTTTTTTTTTTTTTACGGTGTTCACCTGAGGGGCTAGGTCATGTGATATTTTTATAGAGCCGGTCTATACGGATGCGGCGATACCTAATATGTATACTTTTTTTTATTTATGTAAGTTTTAAAAAATGATTTCATTTTTGAAACAAAAAAAATAATGTTTTAGTGTTTCCATAGTCTAAGAGCCATAGTTTTTTCAGTTTTTGGGCGATTATCTTGGGTAGGGTATGATTTTTGTGGGATGAGATTATGGTTTGGTACTATTTTGGCGTACATGCGACTTTTTTGATCACTTTTATTACCTTTTTTGGGAAGTAAGGTGCGCAAAATTTCAATTTGCTCATAGTTTAAATTTTTTTATTTTTATGGCGTTTACCGTGCGGGGAAAATACCATGACCGTTTTATAGATCAGGTTGTTACGGACGTGGCGATACCTAATATGTGTAGTGTATTTTTTTATTTTTTATTCAGTGATAAATGTTTTTTTTAATCTTTACTTTTTTCACTTTTTTTTTTACATTTTTTTGACCCAGACCCACTTGGTTTTTGAAGATCCAGTGGGTCTGATGTCTGTATAATACAGTACAGTACACTATATAGTGTATTGTACTGTATTTTACTTACACTTTGTCTCACTAGATCTATGCCTTTAGCACAGATCTGTTCAGCACCATGTTCAGCACCATGGACAGCAGGATGCCTCCTGTTGCCATGGGAACCTTCCCCGTCTGCCACAACTGAGTAGACGGGGAAGGTGAAGGAGGGGGGAGAGGGAGCACCCCCCCGATGGGAGAGGGAGCTCCCTAAATGTTAACCCTTTCCATACAGCCGTCCAAAAGGGTTAAACGGCTGACATCACAGCACAGATGTCAGCCGTTTATACCAGAGTGTCAGCAATGTGCTGACACTCTGGTATACCCACTGGACACCAATAAAAATTCAAGAGGAGGCAGGCGGGGGATCGCGATCCCGCCTGCCGCACCGCCTGCAGCACCCCCCTGCACCACCCACCGGAATAAAATCATTTAAGGGTGCAGGGGGGTTGAAAAATCTATATTTTGGGCATTTTAAAGTTTCTGATCCCCGCGGTTTGCTGCGACTCATCCCCGGCGTTGTGACAGGATGCCTGCTGAATGATTTCAGCGGGCATCCTGCTCCGATTAACCCCCGCAGCACCGCAATCCCGTTTTAAACTCATGACGTACCGGTATGTCATGTGTCCTAAAGGACTCTGGAAACATGCCGTACCGGAACGTCATGTGTCTTTAAGGGGTTAAAGGGGAAGTGTGGAAACATGCTAAAAACTACACGTTGCCACCGACAACAAGCATGCACGGCTAAAGTGTCACGGTCCACTACCACCAGACTATGACACAGAGGGACCAACATGCAGATCCTGATGGCTTACATTGGGTAACTGGGAGGGCCTGGCACTACCTTAATTGTGGTTTGAAATAGGGGAGGATTTTGCAGAGAAGTTAGTTCACTGCAAGGAGTGCTAACAGGCTCGATTACACTAGGGGTGGGCAGGGAATGGATCCCCGAACTATCAGCCTGTCCCTTAAATATAAAGTTAGATGGTTTCTTACCCTGCCTTGCTGCATCCCGAAATCGCTGAGGGATAACCATATTCCACCTTAGCCTCATTATAAATGGGAATTCTTCTGCCTTCTCACAGTGCTACTACCCTTGGTCCGATACAGCATCATTCATGATTGTTTCAGGTTTATCTTCAGGTCAGTGAAGACTTCCACAGCATTTACACTCCCCTAACTAAATCCAAAACTTGTTCTGCTTAGGACCTCCCCAGTCCTCAGCTTTTATACCTTAGACACCCCTCATACTACCGTACCTCCAGCCAATTAGCTATTGTGTCACCTGATCTAAATTACCTTTAGTCCCCAGGACATCTCTGCCTCTCTATTCATCTTCATTTTTTGTCCTCCACCCACCCTGCTGGCGCCAGACCCAAAGTTCTCCTATTTAGAGTCAGAATACCCCTTTCATTAAGACTGTTTTGAAACACCTGCTTAGTTTTGCATTTAGGATATGTTTCCAGTAGGAGGCCAAATTGACCACTTCAGAGGAAACTGTGTGCCTGGCCACGGCTTTTCCTGAAGATAACAGTTGATCACCGAGGATTAGAGAAGCTAGCCCTCACTTCTTTTTAAGAAAATGATTGTCTTAATGAGACAAGCGCTCTAATAATAATTCAATGTAGATCAAGCTGAATTTGGGAATATACAGTGCATTCAGAATGTCTTCTATTTTCGAAGCCCATTTGGCAGCGATTACAGCATCAACTCATGAGTATGATGTCACAAGGTTTGCATACGAGTATTGCATATCTTCTCAAGCTTTGTCAGGTTGGTTGGGGACCATTGATGGATAGCCATTTTCAGGTCTTTCCAGAGATATATTATTGGGATGAAGTCAGGGTTCTGGCTGGATCACTCAAGGACATTCACAGCCACTCCTGTGTTGTCTTGGCTGGCTCAGGGTCACTTTCTTGTTGGAGGGTAAACTTTCCACCCAGTGTGAGGACCAGACCACTCAGGATCAGGTTTTCATTAGGCCTCTTGCACACGGCTTTTTTGCTGCCGTTCCATGCATTGCGGACCCCAATTTGCGGTCCCCAATGCACAGGCCCTATCTGTGCGACAACCGCGATGGGTCTGTGACCCGTCCGCGCCGTAAAAAATAGAACAAGTTCTATTTTTTTGGAGTGTGGAGGCATGGACGGAAACCCAGCGGAAGCACTCCGTAGTGCTTCTGTGGGGTTCCGTGCCTCCGTTCCGCACACGCAGCTCCAGATTAGACCCATTCAAGTGAATTCTTGACCATTCCTCTTTACAGAACTGTTTCAGTTAAGCAATATTCTTGGGATGTCTGGTGTGAATCACTTTCTTGAGGTCATGCCACAGCATCTCAATTGGGTTGAGGTCAGGACTCTGACTGGGCCACTCCAGATGGCGTATTTTCTTTTGTTTAAGCCATTCAGTTTTTTTTATTTACTTCTATGCTTTGGGTCATTGTCCTGTTGCAACACCTATGTTCTGTTGAGCTTCAGCTGGTGGACAGATGGCCTTAAGTTCTCCTGCAAAATGTCTTGATAAACTTTAGAAATCATTTTTCCTTTGATGATAGCAATCTGTCCAGGCCGTGATGCAGCAAAGCAGCCCCAAACCATGATGCCCCCACCACCATACTTCACAGTTGGGATAAGGTTTTGATGTTGGTGTGCTGTGCCTCTTTTTCTCCACACATAGTGTTGCGTGTTTCTTCCGAACAACTCAACTTTGGTTTCATCTGTCCACAGAATATTTTGCCCGTACTGCTGTGGAACATCCAGGTGCTCTTGTGCAAACTGTAAACATGCAGCAAATGTTTTTTTGGACAGACTGTGGTATCCTCCCATGAAATCCATTCTTGTTTAGTGTTTTACGTATCGTAGATTCGCTAACAGGGATCTTAGCATATGCCAGAGACTTTTGTAAGTCTTTAGCTGACACTCTAGGATTCTTCTTCACCTCTTTCGAGTAGTCTGCGCTGTGCTCTTGCAGTCATCTTTACAGGATGGCCACTCCTAGGGAGAGTAGCAGCAGTGCTGAACTTTCTCCATTTATAGACAATTTGTCTTATCGTGGACTGATGAACAGCAAGGCTTTTGGAGATACTTTTATAACCCTTTCCAGCTTTATGCAAGTCAACAATTCTTAATCGTAGGTCTTCTGAGAGCTCTTTTGTGCGAGGCATCATTCACATCAGACAATGCTTCTTGTGAAAAGCAAACCCAGAACTGGTGTGTGTTTTTTATAGGGCAAGGCAGCTGTAACCAACACCTCCAATCTCATCTCATTGATTGGAGTGAGGTGTCAGCCAACTGGAGTCCAATTAGCTCTTGGAGATGTTATTAGTCTAGGGGTTCACATACTTCTTCCACCTGCACTGTGAATGTTTACATGGTGTGTTCAAAAAAACATGGTAACATTTAATTATTTGTGTGTTATTAGTTTAAGCAGACTGTGATTGTCTATTGTTTTGACTTAGATAAAGATCAGATCACATTTCATGACCAATTTGTGCAGAAATCCATATCATTCCAAAGGGTTCAGATACTTTTTCTTGCAACTGTACATGTAAACAAAATGTGAAAAAAGTTAAAAGATCTGAAGACACTTAATTGAATCTGTAAGTTTGTTGTACAGTGTATATGGGTAAAAAAAAACTGATGTACTTTAACCACTCCACATATAATAAATACTGCTGTCCGTTTGTACTTTATTTGTAAGCACTCCTTTTTTTAGACCAGGGTTCAGCAAACTTTGACATGCCAGCTGTTGTGAAACTACAACTCCCAGCATGCTCCATTCCCTTATATGAAAGTTCATAGAACAGTTGAGCAGCTTTGCATGTTGGGAGTTGTAGTTTCACAACAGCTGGAGTGCCGAAGGTTGCTGAACCCTGTTATAGACATTTAATAAGTTGCATGTTTGGGAGCTAAAAAAAAATCAATTTAGAGATACAGTCAGGTCCATAAATATTGGGACATTGACACAATTCTAAAATATTTGGCTCTATACACCACCACAATAGATTTGATATGAAACAAACAAGATGTGCTTTAACTGCAGACTGTCAGCTTTAATTTGAGGGTATTTACATCCAAATCAGGTGAACGGTGTAGGAAATACAACAGTTTGCATATGTGCCTCCCAGTTGTTAAGGGACAGTTGGTTTCTCAGCTGTTCCAGGGCCAGGTGTGTGTTATTCCCTCATTATCCCAAGTTACAATGAACAGATAAAAGTTCCAGAGTTCATTTCAAGTGTTCTATCTGCATTTGAAATCTGTTTCTGTCAACGCTCAAGATGAGATCCAAAGAGCTGTCACTATGAGTTAAGCAAGCGATCATTGGGCTGAAAAAACAAAACAAACCCATCAGAGTGATAGCAAAAACATTAGGCATTGCCAAAACAACTGCTTGGAACATTCTTAAAAAGAAAGAATGCACCAGTGAGCTCAGCAACACCAAAAGACCTGGAAGACCACGGAAAACAACTGTGGTGGATGACCGAAGAATTCTTTCCCTGGTGAAGAAAACACCCTTCACAACAGTTGGTCCAGATCAAGAACACTTTCCAGGAGGTAGGTGCATGTGTGTCAAAGTCAACAATCAAGAGAAGACTTCACCAGAGTGAATACAGAGGGTTAACCACAAGATGTAAACCATTGGTGACCCAGAAAAACAGGAAGGCCAGATTAGAGTTTGCCAAACGACATCTAAAAAAGCCTTTACAGTTCTGGAACAACAGCCTATGGACAGATGAGACCAAGATCAACTTGTACCAGAGTGATGGGAAGAGAATAGTATGGCTTCACAGTGCAGATGGACAATGATCCAAAGCATACTGCAAAAGCAACCAAAGAGTTTTTTAAGGGAAAAAAGTGGAATGTTATGCAATGGCCAAGTCAATCACCTGACCTGAATCCGATTGAGCATGCATTTCACTGAAGACAAAACTGAAGGGAAAATGCCCCAAGAACAAGCAGGAACTGAAGACAGTAGAGGCCTGGCAGAGCATTACCAGGGATGAAACCCAGTGTCTGGTGATGTCTATGCATTTCAGACTTCAGGCTGTAATTGACTGCAAAGGATTTGCAACCAAGTATTAAATAGTGAAAGTTTGATTTATGATTATTATTTTGTCCCATTACGTTTGGTCCCTTAACAAGTGGGAGGCACATATGCAAACTGTTGTAATTCCTACACCGTTCACCTGATTTGGATGTAAATACCCTCAAATTAAAGCTAACAGTCTGCAGTTAAAGCAAATCTTGTTTGTTTCATTTAAAATCCATTGTGGTGGTGTATAGAGCCAAAAATGTTAGAATTGTGTTGATGTCCCAATATTAACAGACCTGACTATATATAATCAATTTAGTTTGGGTTGCCCTGGAAAAGTACAAGTTCACATTAACCTGAAATGGTTATTTCCATATATAAAGTGATTTAATATTACTAGCATCCCAGAGGACAGACACCTCCAATTCTGAAAATGAAGTTTATCATTGCATCCCCTTTACAACTTTTGTCTATACATCCAGGGGCACAAGCGCCACTGTTCCGGAAAAACTTAGAGAAGACATAGTGTTATAGCCACTTCATTTTCAGAATTGTTAGGGGTCCCAGAGGCTGGACCCCTACCTATCATATAACAATAAAAGAGAATACAAGAAGGTCAAACTACAATACTGTATTTTTCGACTTATAATACTCACCTGCCCATAAGATGCACTAAGGTTTTGGAGGAAGAGAATAAGAAAAAAAAAAACTTTTTTCATCAGACCTCAGCTCAGACCTCCAATGTTAATCAGACCTCAGAAAAGACCCCCATTGTTAATAAGAATCCCAATCAGATCTCAGATCAGACCATCATATTGATAAGTCCTCCAATTAGACCTCAGATAAGACCTCCATAATAATAAGTCCCCCAATCAGACTTTAGATCATACCTCCATATTAATAATTCCCCCAATCAGACCTCAGATCAGACCTACATATTCATAACACACCAGTAAATGTCTAGAAGTTGCTGAGTATCACAGTCCTTTTAAATCTGCCTAATTGGTGCTTATTATGCTTGATTGCTGCTCCTTGACATCAACAGGTGTTTTCAATACCTGATCGAAAACATTGAATGAACCTCTATTCTTAAGAGTGGTAGTCTTTAAGGGGTTAAATAATTGTGTCAATGAAGAAATCACAAAAAAAAAATGTATACTGTATTACAAAAACAATTGATGTCATTTTAGTTGCATTTGGTTCTTTAAAAAGTCCTTGTAAGATTTCATTCTGAACACAATTACAAATGTACACTAAATTCCCTAAAACCCTTTACAGCATTGGGGGTTGAATAATTTTGAACACAACTGTATACCAATAATATACTTTCTATATAGTGCATTTGGGAACAGCAGCATTTGTTTGTGGTTTTGCTTCATTCCCTCTGCTACACACAGTGACAAACTGTATTGGAAAAAATAATTATAACTGGTGTGATATACCAGTGACCCCCTCAAAAAACCGATTGAAGCAGGGTGTTATATACCAATAATATACTTTCTATATAGTGCTACATTTTACCTTAACTTTTTTTCATATCATGATTTTACAAGTGTAGACATTCAATAAATTCACTTTCAGCTCCAACAAGCTTAAACAATACTGTTCTTATAACTATAAGGCTAGTAAAACAAAACGTATCATGGTGTTCAGGTAAATGAAAGTTGAATGTAAACAGGGAGGAAGGAAGAAAGGAACACATTGTGAGTGTAGAAATATGCAAAACATCTATGCGTTTTGATCTTTACAATGTAGTTTACTGGAGGTATACTTGTAAAAATAATACATTGGGAATACCTAAGACCTATGAATTTGCTCCCTTATATTCAGCATAATACCACAAAGATAAAGCATCAATATTTAACTCCCCAAAAAATCCTTTAATATATATCATCAGCTTCCTAAGGGTACAACAACATGGTCAGGATTCTGCATGCAGTTTTGGAAGCCAAAACCAGGAGTGAATTCAGAAAAAGGGAAACATCTTATATATACTTTACACTTTCTCTCATCTTATGATCCACCTCTGATATTGGCTTCCAAAAGTCCATGCACAAACTTGACCGTGTGGCTGTACTTTAAGAAATCAGTATGTCTGAGTTAGGCCTTATGCACACGACCGTATGTGTTTTGCGGTCCGCAAACTGCGTATCCGCAAAAAAAAACGGATGACGTTCCGTATGGCATCCGCTTTTTTTGTGGATCCGTTTTTTTGGCGGATCCATTGTAATAATGCCTATCCTTGTCCGCAAACTAGAAAAAAAATAGGACATGCACTATTTTTTTGCGGAGCAACGGAACGGACATACTGATGCGGACAGCACACGGTGTGCTTTCTGTGTTTTTTGAGGACCCATTGAAATAAATGGGTCCGCATCCTATCCGCAAAAAAGATGGATCGGACACAGAAACAAATTACGGTCGTGTGCATGAGGCCTTAGGGTAGTTTCACATATATGTGTTTTATGGCGTTTCTTGTCTGTATTGCATTTTTTGTTGTGTTTTTCGCTGAAAACATGCCAACTCCAGAGTTAAAAGTTTATATACAATATAAAATCCAGGACACACAAACGGTTTTTGGCTAGTGCCTTTTTTTTCTAAATGGTGGCGTGCTTTTTTCCAGATATTTTTTTCAGCTCTTCTATAGTGGAAAGAATACATGAGAAAAAAAATGCCATCCACACATTTGTTTTGAACAAAAGACACCTCAAAACACATAGAGTATGGTAAAAAAAAAAAAAACACCAGTGGTTGCTTTGCCTATAAAAACATCAGGCCAAATTCGTATGTGTAGATATAAGAATTATGGGGAATATTTACTGTGTTGTATTTTGTGTCAGAATATTTTGCCTCCACCCTTTTTGTTAAATGTTTATGAACAGTTTTTTCTTTGTTAAATGTAAATTGTGAATTAAAGTTAAAAGATGCACACAACACCCAACCTATGGCTTTTTTTCCCGAACACAGTCTATATGGAAGATGCAAAACAATGGTGCAGAGGATGCCTATTTGTGACACAATGCACCACAGGGTTTTACACTACTTTTTAGACGACATTGGAGCTGGTTTTCGTTTTTCACAAGATGCAACAAAATTCCTCTAGGATTATGACAAAATGAAGTTGCAAAGTTTTACTAGACTAAAAGTTGGCAGAAAAGTTGATTTGCAGTCAGTCTTTTCTAGCATGCTGCAAAATGTATTAAGAATTCACAATATATTTGGCACATAGACTTTTTTTTAAGCGGTACAACCCCTTTAATATGGGATATATGAGTGACAACTTCTATACACTAATGGTGCTGTATAAAAGCAACAGGAAATACAAAATGGCTGACAGAAAGTATGTTTTTATTGGAAGAACAAAAAATACACAGGACATGTCTGTAGTACAAATATATGAACTTAAAATTCACAAATTACATATAGTAAAGACGCATTTAAATGAGTAGATAATTGTTTAGGCGATTAACAACATAACTAGAGATGAGCGAATTTCCGCTTATGAAATTCATTCACACTTCGTTTGTTGGTAAAATGTGAATTGCGTTATGGATTCTGTTACCACGTACCATAATGCAATTCTATGACGGAATGCATAACAGGATGCCTTTAGAGGCATTCCGTTATTCATTACGTCATAATAGAAGTCTATGGGCTGCAAAACGGATCCGTCCCATTTCCATTATGCAGGGGAGTCCTCTCCTGCCTCTAAAGGGATTCCGTTATGCATTCCGTCATAGAATTGCGTTATGGTCCATTGTAATGGAATCCATAACGCAAATCACATTTTGCCACCAAACGAAGTGTGAACGAATTTCTAAATATGAAATTCGCTCATCTCTAGACATAACCAAGAGTTTCATGCAATGGTTATCATGTACAAATTAATTAGTATGTGACTGTTTTATTGCTCAATTGAGGATCATTCATGGTACTTAGACAGCAGTGATTTACATAACACATTCCTGTTTTTACATCGTTAACATCATCAAAATAGCACATGACGTGTCTTTACCACATTTCAGTTACAACAAGTGGAAGGCTGAAAAGTCAGCCTGAATTTGTGGGAGGGGCATATTACCTTCTTAAGCCCCAGCCCCCAGCTCCTCAGGGCGCTTCTGTTCACATTCTGGATAGGGAAGTCGCCTGCTCTGGTGCTGCATCTGTGCATGTCGCGAGTAGCTTTCATCTGGTTCGGTTCGTTTGGTTTCGTTGTCATACACTGCCGTCACGTCTTCAGGAGAGGTAATTTTGCGCAAACAATGCGCCACAAGGGCTCCATCAGCCACGGTCACATACTCCCGGCTCCCAGAGTTGGCATGCGTTCCAGCGTGGAACGCATGCCAATTCTCATGTCCGCACCAAATTGCTTCTTGTCTCCTTCCTTGGTTCCCTCCCTGTGTTCCCCTCCAACTTCCTCCCGAGACAGCAGGGGGGGCAGGGTCTGGCCCGCAGATCCCCCTCTCCACACGGCCTCCCCGTCCTCACCTCAGGCCCCACTGCAGGCCGGCGTGCGTTCCAGCGTGGAGCGCACGCCGGAAATCCGCCGCAAGGCATGGGCCGGGTCACGTGGTCGGCGTGCGTTCCGGCTTGGAGCGCACGCCGGAGTCCCTCGGCCGGGCCTGGGCCTGGTCGCGTGTGCGGCGTGCGTTCCAGAGCGCACGCCGGAGTGCTTCCGTCAGGCCTGGGCCCATAAATGTACATCAGAAACCCTGTCAAAGCAGATGTTTGTTTATAGTATATATATATTCATAGTGTAGAATGATGTCACAGAAGCTTGTGTCTATACTGCTGAAATCTGGATCCTGGTGAATATATTTTATTGTATTTAGTGTTCCCATTAGGTCTACGGCCAAAGCAGGGGTATCTAACCCCTGGGCAACGTCAGGCCATGCCCTCAAAAAAAAAACATTTTTTTTTTTTTAAATAAAAAATATATATATAAAAAAAAAAAAGAGAAACGAAATTTTTTTTTTTTATTTTTTTTTTTTTTTTTTTATTGTATAAAGAAATTTAAATATATCTACAAGTTAATCGGTAGGTTCCAATCTCCAGCCATTTCATACGCACTCCCGCCGTGCGGGAGCGAGGCAGTCATCCTTGGTTCCTCATTCCGCTGGGCTGGAAGGGACCAGGTTAGCACGGGTTTAAAAAAAACAAAAAAAAACGGGGGTCTCACCACGAGTAGGCCAGGCCATCATTGCACGCCATACCCATCCAGCGGTCACTAAACGCTCACTGCAGTCATCTATTCTATGGGGGCGACAGTGCCATGTGTTATATGTATGTACTTCACGTTATATGCTGCTGTCTCATCTACTGGTTTGCCAGGCTCACACCTACTTCTGTCTCCTGGATCACCCAGGCTCACACCTACTTCTGTCTCCTGGATCACCCAGGCTCACACCTACTTCTGTCTCCTGGATCACCCAGGCTCACACCTACTTCTGTCTCCTGGATCACCCAGGCTCACACCTACTTCTGTCTCCTGGATCACCCAGGCTCACACCTACTTCTGTCTCCTGGATCACCCAGGCTCACACCTACTTCTGTCTCCTGGATCACCCAGGCTCACACCTACTTCTGTCTCCTGGATCACCCAGGCTCACACCTACTTCTGTCTCCTGGATCACCCAGGCTCACACCTACCTCTGCCTCCTGGATCGCCCAGGCACGCACCTACCTCTGCCTCCTGGATCGCCCAGGCACGCACCTACCTCTGCCTCCTGGATCGCCCAGGCACGCACCTACCTCTGCCTCCTGGATCGCCCAGGCACGCACCTACCTCTGCCTTCTGGATCACCCAGGCACGCACCTACCTCTGCCTCCTGGATCGCCCAGGCACGCACCTACCTCTGCCTCCTGGATCGCCCAGGCACGCACCTACCTCTGCCTCCTGGATCGCCCAGGCTCATACCTTCCTCTGCCTCCTGGATCGCCCAGGCACGCACCTACCTCTGTCTCCTGGTTCGTCCAGGCTCATACCTACCTCTGCCTCCTGGATCGCCCAGGCACGCACCTACCTCTGCCTCCTGGATCGCCCAGGCACGCACCTACCTCTGCCTCCTGGATCGCCCAGGCACGCACCTACCTCTGCCTCCTGGATCGCCCAGGCACGCACCTACCTCTGCCTCCTGGATCGCCCAGGCACGCAACTACCTCTGCCTCCTGGATCGCCCAGGCACGCAACTACCTCTGTCTCCTGGTTCGCCCAGGCTCACACCTACCTGTCTCGTGGTTCCCCCAGGCCTGTCATCCTCCCCAGTTATGTTCTCTTTCCCTTCTGAACTTTATGGATTTGTCCTCTCAGGAACGTGTTCTGACCGTTCACTTGTACGACATTTGGACCAAGGTCAGGTAACCCAAGACATCAGCACAGGTAGTAGCCTCTAATCCCAGGTACGTTACTCAGACCGACACAAGCCTTCTCGCAGTCATACTACGTTCCGGTCACATATAGTTATTGCATATTTTTCCAGGAACAGTCTGGTTATGTATTCCCCTGAATCGCTCAGGCGTCTGTATTTTCCCGGGTCTCTCAGTGGGTAGGTGGTGGCCAGGTCCACCCAGGTTCAGGGTAATGCCCGACGCACCCAGGGTCCGTCATCTTCACGAAAGGTGTAGGTAAGCGCCTGATTCGCTCAGGATTCAATGTATTTGCCTGAATCGCTCAGGTTCCATGCGTCTGCCTGGAACGCTCGGGGGTTTCTCAGCAGGGTCCGGCTGGTTCCTGGTTACCCGGTTCGTGTCCGGCATGTCTGGGTTTCTGTTTCCCGCAGGTCTTGTTGCATGCAGCGCGACCTCGGGCCCTGATTCTGGCAGTTCAGGGTCATCCAGCAGTTGGCCATGACGCCCAGGCTGCATCCTGGTTCTCCGTCACTTCATTCCAGTGCCTCCAGATCACACCTCTCTCCGGGTCTCGTACCAACGCTAGTTTATTTCAGGTAAGCAGGGCCTCAGGCCACCGGAATTTCGATCCATCCTCAATTGTGTCGCAGGGCGTCTCCGTGTCCGGTCATTCCACAGTGCCAGGTTTCAGGTAAGGTCCAGCCGAGTGGCGGCTTTACGCACCTCCGCAGCTCAGAGCCTTCCTTCATTCATCACGAGCCTCCATTCCTAGGTCTTCAGTGTCGCCGGAGAGTGGGCAGCGCTGTCCGTGGATTCCGGTAGGTTGCGATCCTTTTTATACCATGGTCATTCCTGTTTCCTTTCCGCTCTCACCCGGTCACTCGGCCACCGCTTAAAAAAAAAAAAAAAAAAAAGGGGGGAAATATATATTTTGGGGTTTTTTTCCGGGGGGGGGGGGGGGGGGGGGTTCTGACGCACCCCAGGTCTCATTTCCCTGAATCGCTCGGGTTTCATGTATTCCCCTGAATCGCTTAGGTTTTATGTATTTACCCGCGTCACTCAGGTTTTACGTATTTTCCCTGAAATCACTCAGGTTTGTATTTTCCTGTCTTTCAGGTTGACGGTATTTCCAGGGTGTATGTATTAATATTACAGGCTATAGCTACTAGAGAGAGATCGTTGATCCAGGGAGTTATTCTGATTGCCTGATTGGAGTCGGGAAGGAATTTTTATTCCCCTAAAGTGAGGAAAATTGGCTTCTACCTCACAGGGTTTTTTTGCCTTCCTCTGGATCAACTTGCAGGAAAAAATAAATAAAAAATAACCTGGATCGCCCAGGAACGCACCTACCTCTGCCTCCTGGATCGCCCAGGCACGCACCTACCTCTGTCTCCTGGTTCGTCCAGGCTCATACCTACCTCTGCCTCCTGGATCGCCCAGGCACGCTCCTACCTCTGTCTCCTGGTTCGTCCAGGCTCATACCTACCTCTGCCTCCTGGATCGCCCAGGCACGCATCTACTTCCGTCTCCTGGTTCACCCAGTCCCGTCACCCTCCTCAGTTATGTTCTCTTTTTCCTCCGAACCTTAGGATTTGCTCCCTCAGGAACGTGTCCTGTTTGTTCACTTATGCGACATTCGGATCAAGGTCAGGTGACCCATCACATCGATACAGGTAGTAGCATCTAAGCCGGGTACGTTGCCCAGACCGACTCAAGCCTTCTCGTAGGCACCAGTCGTACTACGTTCCGATCCCGTATCCCTCCTTGCTCACGCCAGGAACCTGGTTCAGCACTCCCTCCTCCAATACCATCAGGAGCTACCAAGCCGGTGTCAGGGTTTACGAGGGTTTCGCCAGGTCCCACCCGCTGGGTGGCTTGGACAATGTCTCCTACACCCTGGCGTTTATAGCCCACTGTCACCGCAATCTCAGGCTGTCATTCAACCCCATCAAGCTGTACCTAGCGGGGAGACAGCACTGCGCCATGCGGGTAGGTGGCGCGCAGCCTGTCTCCGGTGAGATGTTTGGGCGACTCTCGTTCGCGCTGGATGGATTTCCTTTTTTGGCCACTCCCCTAGTTTGATTGTTAGGGCAGCCGTGTATCTCGGGTTTTGCGGGTTCCTCGGGCCAGGTGAGTTCACCAGCACCTCCCCTAAACGTCAGGGGTCGCAGGTGCGACAGTTGTCCTGGGCCCACGACCATTGTGGCCTCTGGCTCCCTTCCACGAAGGCCAATCAGCATGGACCATCCTCGGAGGTCAGGTTTTAAAACCTCCAACGATTGGTGCCCAGTCATGGTCCCCCGTCAATTGCTGGCCCCGTTGCCAGGGCCTCCCCAGAGGCCCCGCTGCTTCCTTGGCGTGGGGGGCCCCTGTCGTCAATCCAGTTTTGTGTCCCACATCAGAACGCTGGCCTCAGGTCTCGGTCGTAACCCGCTGGCCGTCTCGGGACACTCGCTCCGAACCGGAGCCGCGTCCTCAGCATCAAAAACGGGGTCCCGGCTCACGGGCTTAAATACATGGGTAGGTGGCGCTCTTCTTGCTTCACGAGATACATCCCGAACCCGCATGTTGAGATTTCCCAGGCATTTTGTAATCTTGCTCTCTGGGTGGTTTTGAAGGCTTTTGGTCACTACTCTGCTCTCCTCGTTTATTTTGCCCACTACTAGGCTTACCCTCGCTCCTGGCTTCCGGCACAACACAGCCAGCTAGGTCAGGGGAAGCGCTTCACCCACTCATCACAGTTAAGCCTCTCCCATAAGTGGAAGGCTGAAAAGTCAGCCTGAATTTGTGGGAGGGGCATATTACCTTCTTAAGCCCCAGCCCCCAGCTCCTCAGGGCGCTTCTGTTCACACCCACCCACCCCCCCTGTTCTCAAACACTCCCTTTTAGGGTATGCCCACTACTAGGCTTACCCTCGCTCCTGGCTTCCGGCACAACACAGCCAGCTAGGTCAGGGGAAGCGCTTCACCCACTCATCACAGTTAAGCCTCTCCCATAAATAATTTATTAGTTCAAATAAAGGATTTTACAAGCATTAAATGAGTGTTTTCAGTACAGACATTAGGCCGTTACATACATTTACACACAATTATCATTCAACATGAATAGTTAGTGTTCTAAATTGCAGGTTCTAGTTGGAAGTACACTTTCACGTTAGTGTGGCTTCCAGTCATGGAATTGCTTCTTCTATCGATCCTGCTGCTAATACACCAAAAAGTATTGAATTGATGGCACAGATTCAACCAGATACATGGAGCTGCACAGCTTGCTTAAAGGCTATGTACACCTTTGGGGGCATTTTTTTTATTGCATTGTACTTCTTATGAGCTAAAATGTATTTTTTAATTTGGTCTTTATTAAAAATAATATCTCAGGGGCTCCGAAGGTTAAGTGGTCCCCTTCTTATGATCAGTCAGGGTTCTAGTGGTAGGACCCCTACCGATCTAATAGTTATACTGTATCCTGTGTATAGGGGATAACTTTTCACAACTGGAATACCCCTTTTAAGCAAAAACTGTTAAATTAGAAAATCTGATGAGTGCGAGAGACGGAAAATACTGTATTACATCATACAGTATAATGGTTGGACTAATTACATATAATATATGTCTATAACATATTGGATATACAGTAAGTTTCTGCTATAACTATCCTACTACTATGCTACTATTACTGCTAGTAATAATACCAGTACTGTACTTTATTGTCCACACTCTTATGCGAAAAAAAAAAAAAGACTTTTAATGTACTGTATAATTCCCAATACAAATGACATTCAAATGCAAGTGAAGTGTACCAGAGACCATGCGAGGACACATGAAGAAAGAATTCCTTTGTGTTACAAACTCTGCATCCTATAACTGTTTGTTGCTATTTATGTGGCAATCCTCACTGAGTGATGTGAGCCAACTGCTGTAATATGATTTCATCCAATGTCTTTAAAGAGCAGTTGCACTAGCAGAAGCTATACATTACACTTGTACCTAAACATAGGGGGCACTTGAGGCCATAACATTTTATGCCAACGAACTATATACTGATTTGAGTGCACAATTTTTAGACTATTAAATGTTTCCTAGATGATTTTAGATGTATTTAGGCTAAACTAGCGGAGAATATCGAATAGGGGGTGTGGAAAATCTCTTTATGTGCTGCCATATAGTCATGGTGGGTTTCTGCTGGGTCAACAATTCTTACTGCAAAACAGTTGAGATTGCATGGACAGCAGAACCATTAGACTGCATAAGCAAAATAAATAAAAATACTGGTTATGAGATTTCATACTTAACAAGCAACCACGAAAGTAACGTTTAGATCATTAACATTGAATAAATTAAGATTTTTTAGGATTGTGTTCAGATGCTTAGTTATGAACCCTTAAAGAGCAGGATCAACTCTAAACCAGACATAATTCATGGTAGGGTTGATTCTGTTGAGTAAAATTACATCTTTCTTATTTCTCTTTGATGCGCCATTATTGAGCACTAATAATTTATATGAAAATTCAATTATTGCTCCTCCTGCCCCATAACCTGTGTGAGGGCTCGTTTTTTGAAAGGCAATCTGTATTTTCAATGATAATATTGATGCATATGACTTTTTAATCACTATTTATTCATGCTTTTGGGAGGTAAAGTGAACAAAAAACAGCAAATGGGCCATACGGGATAAATACTTTTATAATATATGTCCGGTTTAGAGTTGATCCTGTTCTTTAAGGGTTCATAACTAAGCATCTGAACACAATCCTAAAAAAAACTTAATTTATTCAATGTTTAATTTAAGCAAAGTTTAAAAAAACTTTAATTATGAATATATATATATATATGTATATACATTTTTTTTATTTTTATTTTTTACTTAGCTTTTTATTTTGTCCCCCTAAGTGACTTTAACATGCGATTGACTGATTGCTTATTCCATAGTCATTAATAATTTACCATTGCAGTTCTTTGAACTGGAACTGTTAGGCTGGTGGTCTGTGTAGGCCGCTGTCCTGGGCAGGTGCAGGTATCGCTCCACTCTCCCTGATTGTATTGGGCATAGTGCTCAGTGATGTAATAGCGAAGAAATGAATATGCAGCGGCACTCACCGATGTGATGTAAACCATACGGGTCCTTTATTTCAATAGGCAGGGGGCAGACAATTCTACACACGCATAAGGAGAGCAGAGGTGGCCGTTTCGCGCTATCAAGGCTCTGCGTCCATAGTGCTCAGTGAACTTTCTTACAGCACTGATGGAGTTAATTCTTCTTCTTTAGTTGCAGGTAATGATTCTAAAGTTGTACGTATGTGCCAAACAACAGTTTCCAATTTTATTCTAGGGGTGTAATATGGTTTGTTCTTTTGTCATTTCTTTTTCCATCTCGCAGAGGGCTTGTTTTGCCCTGTTAGAGACTGTCATGTATTATATGATTGTCTGATTTTGATGTTTTACATTAATCATTGGATAACCCTTTTAATCTACTACAGGTGTATGGAATTTGACCCACATAACAAATATACATTCTTGGATTATATTTATGTAACTAGCAATGTGTTCTGTAATAGGACTAGACTTGAGAGAGATATCACCTCCCTTGCGCCAGAAAAGTGGCTTTGAAGAGTCACAAGCTGTGTGTTTGTAACTTTTTAAATGTGACTTTTTGGAAAAAATAATTAAATACATTTGCCAGTGCCTGTTTTTCCTGTTTTTACACCGTCCTCACCTCTTTTCCAAAACGAGGCACAGTAAGGATGGGAAAGAGCTGTGGTACCTGAGACATATTTATATTCATTTAAATCAGTTTTATGGGCACAAATGAAGCCAGAAACTTTTGTTTAGGCGCACAGGCTGCCGGACGATGCACCCAATTTATGACAAGGCAGGGGATATTAAGGCTAGGTCTACACGACGACATTTGTCGCACGACAAATAGGGCACAACTGCACTGCAACATTTGTTGCGCGACATTTTGTTGCACCAATGTCGCGCGACAATTTTTATAATGGTAGTCTATGGTGTCGCACTGCAACATGCGACATGCTGCGACTGCGACGCGACAGTCGCAGAAAAATCCATCTCGAATGGATTTTCTGCTACTGTCGCGTCGCAGTCACAGCATGTCACATGTTGCAGTGCGACACCATAGACTGCCATAATAAAAATTGTCGCGCGACATTGGTGCAACAAAATGTCCCGCGACAAATGTCGTCGTGTAGACCTAGCCTAAGACCAGTGGAAAAAGTGCCAGTCTTAATAAATCTCACTCAATGTGTGGTATTCTGTGTTGACACCGGCAGTATGGATCTCTCAGGTACATGTGTACCTGTTGACTGATTGGGATTATGCATTTGTTTGTACATCTATCTTATTATGTTATGTTATTTGTTGCGTGTACAGGTTATACCAGGGGTAAGCAACCTTGATGAGCCAGAGATCCACAAAAGTAATACAAAAATGACTAAAGATCTAACACAATAAAATTGTCCTGTTTTCACACAGAAGACAAGCATCAATGTTTGGGTCACAGGTAGCACTTTACCTAAGGTGTTCACCATTTCAGACATATTCTGTCTTTGACAAAAACAATGATCTAGATTTACTATTTGTGGCACCCCTACTGGGTACCTTCGTTGATGGATGCTCCTAGTGCTTCCCGAGGACTCCAAGCACTCCACTCGACACCGATACCACCACAGGAACAAGGAACAGGAACAGCTCTTACAAGAGCTAGGGGTTATAGCCAGGGGAGTATATAGCGTATAGCAATCCCCACACACATGAGACGAGGCTCTATGTTAAATATAAAACAGGAACTCCCTTTATTGATGATCAACTCAGTATATATACAGTTCAAGAAGTCTAACAACATAAATCAATCAACAATGAACAACATGCAAACAGACATCTTCACCCCCTCCATAATGAATGAATAGGGAGAGGAAACATGTGATGGGATTATCTCCTGAGTGTATCATAGGGTGATCTACTCATCTAGGAGTCGGCTGCTCCTAGAGTCAGCTATCTTAATCCCATCACTAACACAATCAGTGGGAGTCTCAGTGCAGAGTTAACCCTTTTTGTATTGATGAATTCACACCCTGCACCTTTAATGGGCAATAGGAAATTTATGGCATATAAATTCCACACATAAATTAGGGTTCATAGTTCCTTGTAACCCTCAAAGGGTCTGAGGGGGGTCTCCATAGTTCTGGGTCCATAGTCCGTAAGAAGGAGGCTGGCCCTCAGGCATCTCCAGAAGCCCCAGTGACGGTTCAGTCCGTCACACTATTCAATCTGTAACTCAGTTTTGTCTAAAAGTTTGGTGCAGTTTGCTGCTAAAACTTGCATCCTGTGTTTTTTTTTCCATACTCAGCAAGGAGTCCGGGCTTAGTTCAAAGGGGGAGAGGTATGGACTAGTGTTGATCGAGCACCAAAGTGCTCTGGTGCTCGAGTAAAACTCTACAGAATGCCAGAGCACAAAGGAAGTGAATGAGAGAACCAGAGCATTAAACCAGGCACCCCCTACTCTGAAGAGGGGAGGGTGCCTGGTTCACAGGAAAAGGTCAGAAATTGATGGAAACACCACTGAAATGGTTTGTGAACAGCATGGGGAGGATGTCTGGATGCATCTTGGACTCCCAGGTCGCTGCTGGGAACAATGCAGTCCGAGTAGCATGCCACTTTTACAGACTGACAATAATATGCACAAAACCAAAGATAAAATTGATTTTAGAGGAAAAATGTGTAGGAAACCTTCTTTCCTGTATATTTACTTGTATATAAAGTGCAAGTGCTGCCAAAAATTGCAAGGAGGAGGCACTCCGATACAACCTGTATATCACATAAAGGAGGGCCTCATTCACATTGTGGTACAATTGTTCAGGTAGTGGGACTCCTACACTCATAAAGCCTTTTCACTAAGTAAAAGGGCTGCCAAAATTACAAGAAACCGGCACTCCAATACACCCTTTATTACACATAAAGGAGGGCATCATACACACCCTTAAAAATTATGATTGATGGCCTGTTGGTGACCGTCAAAAACATTAGAGGCGAGGGCCTGCTGCTGATCTGACCATCTAAAATATTAGGGGCAAGGGCCTGCTGCTGATCTGACCATCTAAAACATTAGGGGTGAGGGTATGCTGCTGATCTGACCCTCTAAAACATTAGGGGCGAGGGCCTGCTGCTGATCTGACCATCTAAAACATTATGGGCGAGGGTCTGCTGCCTAGCTGACCCTCTAAAACATTAGGAGCGAGGGCAGCCTAATAAGCATGTTGATATGATGGAGGAGGAGGAGGACGAGAAAAGAAAGATTGAAACATATACCCTTTTTTGTGGTGGAAGGGGTGCATGGGAATACAGTGTATTCGATACACCATAAAAGCCACATTTGTGCCTTTATGTTTAGCCTCTTTCCTCAGGTGTAGTAGCGAAGTCAGGGGCAATCCAGGCCTTGTTCATTTATTTATTTTTTAACAAATATCTGTTTATTGGCCTTCTTCATTTTGATAAGAGTTAACCTGTCAGCATTTTCAGTTGACAGGCGTATGCGCTTATCAGTTATTATGCCCCCAGCAGCACTAACTACCCGCTCTGACAAAACGCTGGCGGCAGGGCAGGCCAGCACCTTCAAGGTGTAGAGCGCCAGTTCGTGCCATGTGTCCAGCTTGGCACAGAGGAATCACTGAGGACGCTGACACGGTCTGCTACGTACTCCTTCACCATCTTCCAAAACTTTTCCCTCCTTGTGACACTAGGCCATGCATCAGGGTGAGGGTGCTGGCGGGGTGTCATGAAACAGTCCCAGGCTTTGGAGAGTGTTGCCCTGCCTCTGTTGGAACTGCCGTGTGTTCCCCTCGTCTCTCCTCCTCGGTTGCCCAAGGAACTACGTACTCTGCAGCCAGCGTTGTCAGCTGGAAATTTTTGGAGCAATTTTTCCACAAGGACCTTCTGGTATTGCACCATTTTGCTAGTCCTTTCCATAATGAGAGATGAGAAGTTCTCTTTGTAGCGGTGGTCAAGAAGGGTGAACGACCAGTAAACGGTGTTGGCCAAAATGCGCATAACGCGAGGGTCACGGAAAAGGCAGCATAACATAAAGTCAGCCATGTGTGCCAGAGTCCGAACAGACAAGACTTTGCTGTCCTCATCAGGAGGATGACTCTCAATCTTCTCATCCTCTTTCTTCTCTTCGGCCCATCCTCACTGAACAGATAGAATGAACCTGCTATGGGTAACTGTCTCCTGCTCCTCATCCTCAACATCATCCAATTTGTGCTGAGAAGACGAACTGAGGGTGGTCTGGCTATCACCCTGTGTACTGTCTTCCCCCATGTCCACCTCTTCCACATGCAAAGCACCCACCTTCATTGTGAGCAGCGAGCGTTTCAGTAGACACCCAAGTGGGATGGTTACACTGATAATAGCGGCATCTCCGCTCACCATCTGTTTTGATTCCTTAAAGTTGCGTAAAACCTGACAGAGGTCAGACATCAATGTCCACTCGTCGCTTGTGAAGAGCGGAAGCTGACTGGAAAGGCAACGACCATGTTGCAGCTGGTATTCCACTACTGCCCTCTGCAACTCACAAAGCCTGGCCAACATATAGAACATGGAGTTCCAGCGCGTGCTCATGTTGCATAACAGTCGGTGAACTGGTAATTGCAAGCGCTGCTGCAGCATTGCCAGACCAGCGGCAGCTGTAGATGACTTTTGTAAATGGGCACACACGTGGTGCACCTTCACCAGTAGCTCAGGCAAATTGGGGTAGATTTTGAAAAACCGCTGAACCACTAAGTTGAACACGTGGGCTAGGCATGGTATGTGTGTGAGCTTGCCGACCTCCAAAGCCGCCACCAAGTTACTGCCATTATCAGACACAACCATGCCTGGTTGTAGGTTGAGTGGCGAGAGCCACAGCTCAGTTTGGTCCCTTATATCCTGCCACAGCTCTGCGGTGGTGTGCTGTTTGTCACCTAAGCAAATTCGTTTCAGCACTGCCTGTTGCCGCTTCCCCACTGCAGTGCTACAGTGCTTCCAGCTACTGACTGATGGCTGACTGGTGCTGCAAGATGAGAATTCAGAGGTGGAAGTGGAGGAGGAGGTGGAGGAGAAGGGGGGGTTGCAGCCACTAATGTATGTGGTGGTGGAAATCCTGATGGAAGTAGGGGCCACAATCTTTGGCGTCGGTAGCACCTGTGCCATCCCAGGGTACGACTCGCTCCCGGCCTCCACAACGTTCATCCAGTGTGCCGTCAGGGAACTTGAGACACTAATTGAGGTTAACTTATTGGTAACTGTGTCTCATCATCATCATCCACCTTGTGAAACACAAATTGACGTTCCCCACCGTCAACTTCTTCTGACTGTGGATGCTCAAGAGTTTGGGAATCAGTGCACAAGATCTCCTCATGTCCCTCTTTAAGCGGGCTTGGCGAGAGGCCCAAATCAAGGAATGTTTATCAAAAGAGCTCCTCGGAATATCCGAGTGTGGGATCACATGTTTGCCAAGACTCTCCATGGTGGGAGGAAGGAGGATCAGGGTGAGGATTCTGTTGACCAGACTCTTGGCTACTGAGACTGGACTTTGTGGAAGACAGGGTGGTGCTTAACTGAGTTGAAACATTATCTGCTGCAATCCAACCGACCACCTGGTCGCACTAGTGTGACTTCGAGTGGTGTCCTGCGCCGCCCTGCAAACTGTGACATGAAGCTAGGTATTATGGATGAGTGTGTTTCTTGTGCTCTGGCAGCAGGCACAGTTTCACTGCGCCCAGGGCCACAGCCTCTGCGTGCACCATCAGCAGCACGCCTACTTCCCTGTCCCTTTCTGCTTGCCTTGAGCATATATGCTTGCAAGTATGTCATATATGTAGGGATGAGCGAACCCGAACTGTATAGTTCGGGTTCGTACCGAATTTTGGGGTGTCCGTGATACGGACTCAAACCCGAACATTTTAGTAAAAGTCCGGGTTCGGGTTCGGTGTTCGTCGCGTTCTTGGCGCTTTTTGAAAGGCTGCAAAGCAGCCAATCAACAAGCGTCATACTACTTGCCCCAAGAGTCCGTCACAGCCATGCCTACTATTGGCATGGCTGTGATTGGCCAGTGCAGCATGTGACCCAGCCTCTATTTAAGCTGGAGTCACGTAGCGCCGCACGTCACTCTGCTCTGATCAGTGTAGGGAGAGGTTGCAGCTGCGACGCTAGGGCGAGATTAGGCAGTGATTAACTCCTCCAAAAGACTTCATTCAGTGATCGATCTGCAGCTGTGGATCATTGAACTGCTGCTATTCAATTGCTCACTGTTTTTAGGCTGCCCAGAGCGTTTTTCATTCACTTTTTTCTGGGGTGATTGGCGGCCATTTTGTGTCTTGTGGTGCGCCAGCACAAGCTGCCACCAAGTACATTTAACCATCAATATTGTGGTTATTTTTTGGCTATATCCTACATCAGGGTCAAGCTGTCACACCAAGTGTATTTAACCATCAATAGTGTGGTTATTTTTTGGCCATATACTACATCAGGGGCAAGCTGTGCCTGTCACCAAGTGCATTTAACCCTCAATAGTGTGGTTGTTTTTTGGCTATATCCTACATCAGAGTCAAGCTGTCACACCAAGTGCATTTAACCATCAATAGTGTGGTTATTTTTTGGCCATATACTACATCAGGGGCAAGCTGAGCCTGTCACCAAGTGCATTTAACCCTCAATAGTGTGGTTGTTTTTTGGCTATATCCTACATCAGGGTCAAGCTGTCACACCAAGTGCATTTAACCATCAATAGTGTGGTTATTTTTTGGCTATATCCTACATCAGGGTCAAGCTGTCACCAAGTGCATTTAACCCTCAACAGTGTGGTTGTTTTTTGGCTATATCCTACATCAGGGTCAAGCTGTCACACCAAGTGCATTTAACCATCAATAGTGTGGTTATTTTTTGGCCATATACTACATCACGGGCAAGCTGAGTCTGTCACCAAGTGCATTTAACCCTCAATAGTGTGTTTGTTTTTTGGCTATATCCTACATCAGGGTCAAGCTGTCACACCAAGTGCATTTAACCATCAATAGTGTGGTTATTTTTTGGCCATATACTACATCAGGGGCAAGCTGAGCCTGTCACCAAGTGCATTTAACCCTCAATAGTGTGGTTGTTTTTTGGCTATATCCTACATCAGGGTCAAGCTGTCACACCAAGTGCATTTAACCATCAATAGTGTGGTTATTTTTTGGCTATATCCTACATCAGGTTCAAGCTGTCACACCAAGTGCATTTAACCATCAATAGTGTGGTTATTTTTTGGCTATATCCTACATCAGGGTCAAGCTGTCACCAAGTGCATTTAACCCTCAATAGTGTGGTTGTTTTTTGGCTATATCCCACATCAGGGTCAAGCTGTCACACCAAGTGCATTTAACCATCAATAGTGTGGTTATTTTTTGGCTATATCCTACATCAGGTTCAAGCTGTCACACCAAGTGCATTTAACCATCAATAGTGTGGTTATTTTTTTGGCTATATCCTACATCAGGGTCAAGCTGTCACCAAGTGCATTTAACCATCAATAGTGTGGTTATCTTTTGGCTATATCCTACATCAGGGGCTTGGCTGTGCTTGCTATTTTATTGAGGGGTGAAATACAATTGCCAAAATAGCAGTACCCTAAATCTGGTGTTTCAGCTGTGGCCAGCCAATTGTAATACTGTCTGCTGTCTTGCAAAGGATATATTTTTGTTCAGGGTTGAAATACAATTCCCAACTTAGCAATTTCCTAATTTAGTGGTTTCTGCTGTATCAGACCTACTTTAAATCTATCCCTAAAAGGGTATATTAGATTCAAGGTGCAGATAGGGTTATTCTCAATAACTTCACACACACGCTACTGTGCAATTCCAAGTCTATTTCTGTGTGTAAACGTATACCTGTCACCCAGCACCTAAAAAATAGGCCTCAAATTTATATTCATCCAAATCTGTCATTATTGCTGTAGCTGGTCAAGTTATTTAGTGTCCGTCAATGCACAGTTTTTGTTCTGGGTTGAAATACAATTCCCAATTTAGCAATTTCCTAATTTAGTGGTTTCTGCTGTATCAGACCTACTTTAAATCTATCCCTAAAAGGGTATATAAGATTCACGGTGCAGATAGGGTTATTCTCAATAACTTCACACACACGCTACTGTGCAATTCCAAGTCTAATTCTGTGTGTAAACGTATACCTGTCACCCAGCGCCTAAAAAATAGGCCTCAAATTTATATTCATCCACATCTGTCATTATTGCTGTAGCTGGTCAAGTTATTTAGTGTCCGTCAAAGCACAGTTTTTGTTCTGGGTTGAAATACAATTCCCAATTTAGCAATTTCCTAATTTAGTGGTTTCTGCTGTATCAGACCTATTCCAATTCCAAGTCTAATTCTGTCCGTAAACGGATACCTGTCATCCAGCGCCTAAATACTAGGCCTCAAATTTATATTCAGCTAAATCTGTCGTTACTGCTGTGCCTTTATTAGTGTAATACGGTACCTAAATAGATAGCCAGATAGTGTTAGGTGTCTGTAAAAAAGGCCTGAATTTGAATTCAATACATTGGGCCAAATAATATTTTTCTTATTGTGGTGAACGGTAACAATGAGGAAAACATCTAGTAAGGGACGCGGACATGGTCGTGGTGGTGTTAGTGGACCCTCTGGTGCTGGGAGAGGACGTGGCCGTTCTGCCACAGCCACACATCCTAGTGTACCAACTACCTCAGGTCCCAGTAGCCGCCATAATTTACAGCGATATTTGGTGGGGCCCAATGCCGTTCTAAGGATGGTAAGGCCTGAGCAGGTACAGGCATTAGTCAATTGGGTGGCCGACAGTGGATCCAGCACGTTCACATTATCTCCCACCTAGTCTTCTGCAGAAAGCGCACAGATGGCGCCTGAAAACCAAGCCCATCAGTCTGTCACCCCCATGCATACCAGGGAAACTGTCTGAGCCTCAAGTTATGCAGCAGTCTCTTATGCTGTTTGAAGACTCCGCTGGCAGGGTTTCCCAAGGGCATCCACTTAGCCCTTCCCCAGCGGTGGAAGACATAGAATGCACTGACGCACAACCACTTATGTTTCGTGATGATGAGGACATGGGAATACCACCTCAGCACATCTCTGATGATGATGAAACACAGGTGCCAACTGCTGCGTCTTTCTGCAGTGTGCAGACTGAACAGGAGGTCAGGGATCAAGACTGGGTGGAAGACGATGCAGGGGACGATGAGGTCCTAGACCCCACATGGAATGAAGGTCGTGCCACTGACTTTCACAGTTCCAAGGAAGAGGCAGTGGTGAGACCGAGCCAACAGCGTAGCAAAAGAGGGAGCAGTGGGCAAAAGCAGAACACCCGCCGCCAAGAGACTCCTCCTGCTACTGACCGCCGCCATCTGGGACCGAGCACCCCAAAGGCAGCTTCAAGGAGTTCCCTGGCATGGCACTTCTTCAAACAATGTGCTGACGACAAGACCCGAGTGGTTTGCACGCTGTGCAATCAGAGCCTGAAGCGAGGCATTAACGTTCTGAACCTTAGCACAACCTGCATGACCAGGCACCTGCATGCAAAGCATGAACTGCAGTGGAGTAAACACCTTAAAAACAAGGAAGTCACTCAGGCTCCCCCTGCTACCTCTTCTGCTGCTGCCGCCTCGGCCTCTTCTGCTGCTGCCGCCTCGGCCTCTTCCTCCGCCTCTGGAGGAATGTTGGCACCTGCCGCCCAGCAAACAGAGGATGTACCACCAACACCACCACCTCCGTCACCAAGCATCTCAACCATGTCACACGCCAGCGTTCAGCTCTCCATCTCAAAAACATTTCAGAGAAAGTGTAAATTCCCACCTAGCCACCCTCGATCCCTGGCCCTGAATGCCAGCATTTCTAAACTACTGGCCTATGAAATGCTGTCATTTAGGCTGGTGGACACAGACAGCTTCAAACAGCTCATGTCGCTTGCTGTCCCACAGTATGTTGTTCCCAGCCGGCACTACTTCTCCAAGAGAGCCGTGCCTTCCTTGCACAACCAAGTATCCGATAAAATCAAGTGTGCACTGCGCAAAGCCATCTGTGGCAAGGTCCACCTAACCACAGATACGTGGACCAGTAAGCACGGCCAGGGAACGCTATATCTCCCTAACTGCACACTGGGTAAATGTAGTGGCGGCTGGGCCCCAGGCGGAGAGCTGTTTAGCGCACGTCCTTCCGCCGCCAAGGATCGCAGGGAAACATTCTTTGCCTCCTGTTGCCTCCTCCTCCTACTCGGCTTCCTCCTCCTCTTCTTCCACCTGCTCATCCAGTCAGCCACACACCTTCACCACCAACTTCAGCACAGCCCGGGGTAAACGTCAGCAGGCCATTCTGAAACTCATATGTTTGGGGGACAGGCCCCACACCGCACAGGAGTTGTGGCGGGGTATAGAACAACAGACCGACGAGTGGTTGCTGCCGGTGAGCCTCAAGCCCGGCCTGGTGGTGTGCGATAATGGGCGAAATCTCGTTGCAGCTCTGGGAATAGCCGGTTTGACACACATCCCTTGCCTGGCGCATGTGCTGAATTTGGTGGTGCAGAAGTTCATTCACAACTACCCCGACATGTCAGAGCTGCTGCATAAAATGCGGGCCGTCCGTTCGCGCTTCCGGCGTTCACATCCTGCCGCTGCTCGCCTGTCTGCGCTACAGCGTAACTTCGGCCTTCCCGCTCACCACCTCATATGCAACGTGCCCACCAGGTGGAACTCCACCTTGCACATGCTGGACAGACTGTGCGAGAAGCAGTAGGCCATAGTGGAGTTTCAGCTGCAGCACGCACGGGTCAGTCGCACTGCGGAACAGCACCACTTCACCACCAATGACTGGGCCTCCATGCGAGACCTGTGTGCCCTGTTGCGCTGTTTCGAGTACTCCACCAACATGGCCAGTGGCGATGACGCCGTTATCAGCGTTACAATACCACTTCTATGTCTCCTTGAGAAAACACTTAGGGCGATGATGGAAGAGGAGGTGGCCCAGGAGGAGGAGGAAGAGGGGTAATTTTTAGCACTTTCAGGCCAGTCTCTTCGAAGTGACTCAGAGGGAGGTTTTTTGCAACAGCAGAGGCCAGGTACAAATGTGGCCAGCCAGGGCCCACTACTGGAGGATGAGGAGGAGGTGGAGGAGGATGAGGATGAAGCATGGTCACAGCGGGGTGGCACCCAACGCAGCTCGGGCCCATCACTGGTGCGTGGCTGGGGGGAAACGCGGGACGATGACGACACGCCTCCCACAGAGGACAGCTTGTCCTTACCTCTGGGCAGCCTGGCACACATGAGCGACTACATGCTGCAGTGCCTGCGCAACGACAGCAGAGTTGCCCACATTTTAACGTGTGCGGACTACTGGGTTGCCACCCTGCTGGATCCATGGTACAAAGACAATGTGCCCACCTTACTTCCTGCACTGGAGCGTGATAGGAAGATGCGCGAGTACAAGCGCACGTTGGTAGACGCGCTACTGAGAGCATTCCCAAATGTCACAGGGGAACAAGTGGAAGCCCAAGGCCAAGGCAGAGGAGGAGCAAGAGGTCGCCAAGGCAGCTGTGTCACGGCCAGCTCCTCTGAGGGCAGGGTTAGCATGGCAGAGATGTGGAAAAGTTTTGTCAACACGCCACAGCTAACTGCACCACCACCTGATACGCAACGTGTTAGCAGGAGGCAACATTTCACTAACATGGTGGAACAGTACGTGTGCACACCCCTCCACGTACTGACTGATGGTTCGGCCCCATTCAACTTCTGGGTCTCTAAATTGTCCACGTGGCCAGAGCTAGCCTTTTATGCCTTGGAGGTGCTGGCCTGCCCGGCGGCCAGCGTTTTGTCTGAACGTGTATTCAGCACGGCAGGGGGCGTCATTACAAACAAATGCAGCCACCTGTCTACAGCCAATGTGGACAAGCTGACGTTCATAAAAAAAAAAACCAGGCATGGATCCCACAGGACCTGTCCATCCCTTGTGCACAGGGCCGGTGCTACCATACGGCAGACCAAGCGGTCGCCTTAGGGCGCACCCTGGGGGAGGGCGGAAAAATGTGACATGGAGGGGGAGAAATGTGACATGGGGGTCTGATGGCTGACATTGGGGGATGATGTCTGACATGGGGTTCTGATCTGAGGTCTGATTGGGGCTGTGAGCTGAGGTCTGATTAACATTGGGGGTCTGATTGCTGGTATGGTTATGGAAAATATTTTTTTCTTATTATCCTCCTCTAAAACCGAGGTGTGTCTTAGAGGGCAAAAAATATGGTCCTTAAACCAGCCATTGTCCGAAGCAGAGAGAAGATACCAGGACCACAGAGAGGAAAAGCGTGGGGGGGGGGGGGCGCCAAAATGTAGCTTCGCTTTTGTTGGCAAAAATCCTTGCACCGGCCCTGCTTGTGCAGATTAGACATTAACTACCTCCCCTTAACCATATATTATTGTACTCCAGGGCACTTCCTCATTCAATCCTATTTTTATTTTCATTTTACCATTATATTGCGAGGCAACCCAAAGTTGAATGAACCTCTCCTCTGTCTGGGTGCCGGGGCCTAAATATCTGACAATGGACTGTTCCAGTGTTGGGTGACGTGAAGCCTGATTCTCTGCTATGAGATGAAGACTGATTCTCTGCTGACATGAAGCCAGATTCTCTGTTACGGGACCTCTCTCCTCTGCCTGGGTGCCTGGGCCTAAATATCTGACAATGGACTGTTCCAGTGTTGGGTGACGTAAAGCCTGATTCTGTGCTATGACATGCAGACTGATTCTCTGCTGACATGAAGCCAGATTCTCGGTTATGGGACCTCTCTCTTCTGCCTGGGTGCTGGGGCCTAAATATATGACAATGGACTGTTCCAGTGTTGGGTGACGTGAAGCCTGATTCTCTGCTATGACATGCAGACTGATTCTCTGCTGACATGAAGCCAGATTCTCTGTTACGGGACCTCTCTCCTCTGCCTGGGTGCCTGGGCCTAAATATCTGACAATGGACTGTTCCAGTGTTGGGTGACGTAAAGCATGATTCTCTGCTATGACATGAAGACCAGTGAGTCTGACATCAATAGTAGGCAAATTAATGGAAACCCTATTAAAGGATAGGATTGTGGAACATCTAAAATCCCATGGATTGCAAGATGAAAAACAGCATGGGTTTACTTCAGGGAGATCATGTCAAACAAATCTTATAGATTTTTTTGACTGGGTGACTAAAATAATAGACGGTGGAGGTGCAGTAGACATCGCATATCTAGATTTTAGTAAGGCTTTTGACACTGTCCCACATAGAAGACTTATCAATAAACTGCAGTCATTGAGCATAGACTCCCATATTGTTGAGTGGATTAGGCAGTGGCTGAGTGACAGGCAACAGAGGGTTGTAGTCAATGGAGAACATTCAAAATAAGGTCATGTTACCAGTGGGGTTCCACAGGGATCTGTACTGGGACCAATTTTGTTTAATATCTTCATAAGTGATATTGCAAAAGGCCTCGATGGTAAGGTTTGTCTTTTTGCTGATGACACAAAGATATGTAACAGGGTTGATGTTCCTGGAGGGAAACGCCAAATGGAAAAGGACTTAGGAAAACTAGAAGAATGGTCAGAACTCTGGCAACTGAAATTTAATGTGGATAAGTGCAAGATAATGCACCTGGGGCGTAAAAACCCAAGGGCAGAATATAGAATATTCGACACAGTCCTGACCTCAGTATCTGAGGAAAGGGATTTAGGAGTAATTATTTCAGAAGACTTAAAGGTGGGAAGACAATGTAATAAAGCAGCACGAAATGCAAGCAGAATGCTTGGATGTATAGGGAGAGGTATAAGCAGTAGAAAGAGTGAAGTGCTTATGCCGCTGTACAGAACACTGGTGAGACCTCACTTGGAGTATTGTGCGCAGTACTGGAGGCCATATCTCCAGAAGGATATAGATACTCTAGAGAGAGTTCAGAGAAGAGCTACTAAACTGGTCCATGGATTGCAGGATAAAACTTACCAGGAAAGGTTAAAAGACCTTAATATGTATAGCTTGGAAGAAAGAAGAGACCGAGGGGATATGATAGAAACTTTTAAATACATAAAGGGAATCAACTCGGTAAAGGAGGAGAGCATATTTAAAAGAAGAAAAACTACCACAAGAGGACACAGTTTTAAATTAGAGGGGCAAAGGTTTAAAAGTAATATAAGGAAGTATTACTTTACTGAGAGGGTAGTGGATGCATGGAATAGCCTTCCTGCAGAAGTGGTAGCTGCAAATACAGTGAAGGAGTTTAAGCATGCATGGGATAGGCATAAGGCCATCCTTCATATAAGATAGGGCCGGGGCTATTCATAGGATTCAGATATATTGGGCAGACTAGATGGGCCAAATGGTTCTTATCTGCCGACACATTCTATGTTTCTATAAGACTGATTCTCTGCTGACATGAAGCCAGATTCTCTGTTAAGGGACCCCTCTCCTCTGCCTGGGTGCCTGGGCCTAAATATCTGACAATGGACTGTTCCAGTGTTGGGTGACGTAAAGCATGATTCTCTGCTATGACATGCAGACTGATTCTCTGCTGACATGAAGCCAGATTCTCTGTTATGGGACCTCTCTCCTCTGCCTGGGTGCCTGGGCCTAAATATCTGACAATGGACTGTTCCAGTGTTGGGTGACGTGAAGCCTGATTCACTGCTATGACATGAAGACTGATTCTCTGCTGACATGAAGCCAGATTCTCTGTTACGGGACCTCTCTCCTCTGCCTGGGTGCCTGGGCCTAAATATCTGACAATGGACTGTTACAGTGGTGGGTGACGTGAAGCCTGATTCTCTGCTATGACATGAAGACTGATTCTCTGCTGCCATGAAGCCAGATTCTCTGTTAAGGGACCTCTCTCCTCTGCCTGGGTGCCTGGGCCTAAATATCTGACAATGTACTGTTACAGTGGTGGGTGACGTGAAGCCAGATTCTCTGCTATGGGACCTCTCTCCAATTGATATTGGTTAATTTTTATTTATTTTATTTTTATTTTTATTCATTTCCCTATCCACATTTGTTTGCAGGGGATTTACCTACATGTTGCTGCTTTTTGCAGCCCTCTAGCTCTTTCCTGGGCTGTTTTACAGCCTTTTTAGTGCCGAAAAGTTCAATGACGTCAATGGGGTTCGGGTTCGGGACGAAGTTCGGGTCGGGTTCGGATCCCGAACCCGAACATTTCCGAGAAGTTCGGCCGAACTTCTCAAACCCGAACATCCAGGTGTTCGCTCAACTCTACATATATGCTTGCAAGTAAAAAATTACACTGTATGTCACAGATATTTAGGTTGCACAAACGTTATACAGGAGATTTAGCGCAGGTAACGTCGCTGTCACCAGCAGCTAAGAAAAAATTACACTGAACTTCACAGATATTTAGGATGCGCAAACGTTATACAGGAGATGTAGCGCAGGTATTGTCGCTGTCACCAGTGGCTAAGAAAAAATTACACTGAATGTCACAGATATTTAGGATGCGCAAACGTTATACAGGAGATGTAGCGCAGGTAATGTTGCTGTCACCAGTGGCTAAGAAAAAATTACACTGAATGTCACAGATATTTAGGATGCGCAAATGTAACACAACAGATGCAGTAAAGGTCGCGTCACTATCAGCTGCAGCCAAACAATTGCACGCAATTTAGCGCAGG
This sequence comes from Bufo gargarizans, assembly GCF_014858855.1. Classification (NCBI taxonomy): domain Eukaryota; kingdom Metazoa; phylum Chordata; class Amphibia; order Anura; family Bufonidae; genus Bufo; species Bufo gargarizans. The sequence continues at coordinate 311,941,344 of NC_058081.1, forward strand.
TTGCGCTAATTATATATATTGCAGCTAGATAAAACAATAGTCCTTAAAAGGACTTTTGGGTCTCTAACAGCTTTCAACAGTAAACCCTGTCTGAAAAAAATAACAATTTCTGCCCCTACACTATCTGTCCCTTCTTCTGCAGCTCTCCCTGACTAAGGCCTCATGCACACGGCTGTTGTTTTGGTCCGCATCCGAGCCGCCATTTTGGCGGCTCGGATGAGGACCCATTCACTTCAATAGGGCCGCAAAAGATGCGGACAGCACTCCGTGTGCTGTCCGCATCCGTTGCTCCGTTCCATGGCCCCGAAAAAAAAAAAAAAAGTCTAAATATGTCTAAATATGCGCTTTGCAGGCAAGAATAGACATTTATATTGAAGGTTGTTCATGCCGTTCCGCAAATTTTGGAACGCGCGCGGGCGTCATCCGTGTTTTGCGGATATGCGATTTGCGGACCGCAAAACACAACACGGTCGTGTGCATGAGGCCTAAGACTGAGCCGAACCACATGTCATCGGGTGCTATAGAGAACCCGATGACGCATTCCGGCCAGCCAATCACTGTAATGCCAGTAACCAACATGGCTACAGCATTACCGTGAGTGCCAGTACATCCCCGCACATTTATTGGCTGCGTAGCAGCCAACAAACGTGCGGGGAGGAGACTCGAGCACACGCAGTGTTTGGCCGATGTGCTGAGCATCGCGATACTCTAGTCAAAATGGTGTTCGTCCGAGCATGCTCGCCCAACACTAGAGTGGACAAAATAGCAACCTTTTGGACAGAAATGTGTCAAAATTTCTGTGTTTAAAATCTGAAAGTCAATTAAGGGTCGGTTCACACTTGCATTAGGGTATTCCATTATAGGTTCCATTTATAACAGAATATAAAGGAATTCGCAAGACGTAATGCAAAACGGAAGCCTTTAAGAGGAAGGATGTCTGTCACCAGGATAATCGCTATTGAAGTAAAGCCCTACCCTAATAGCACTTAGTACCTTATTTCCAGATGTGCCTTTGCGTTTCAGCAATAGATGTTTTCTATCCTCTGAGAATCCAGTTTATTTGGTATGCAAAGGAGCCAGTAAGGTGCCCAAAGGGGCGTCACTCTTGCTAGTGCCCAAGCCCGCCATCTTGCTGGGAGTCGGGAAAGGTGGGGGCAAAGTTATGGCTTGAATGTGATGTAGGAGGGGTGGGTGGACACATTGTGGCCTCACATTGTGGCTTCTCTTTTGCATTCCGTCTTAAATAATTCCGCTATATTCCATTATAATCGGAACCTATAACGGAATACCCTAACGCAAGTGCGAAAAAGCCCTAAAGTTGTCCTAGATATTCTATAGATGCACCAGATTTATACCACCTGAGCTCCTGTGATAATTCTTAAAGTCTACCTTGCCTATACTCTTTTCACATGATCATTTTTATTTTTTATTTTTTTTCAAACATATATTTCAAAAAGGAGCAAAGACAGAATAGTTGCAACATATTAATATCCTACTTATTCCGTGGTGGACAGTGGAGGATGTGTTAGGCTACTTTCACACTAGCGTTCATAGGTCCGTTCGTGAGCTCCGTTTGAAGGAGCTCACGAGCGGACCCGAACGCCTCCGTCCAGCCCTGATGCAGTCTGCTTGCAGCGTTCAGCTGTCCGCCTGGCCGTGCGGAGGCGAGCGGATCCGTTCAGACTTCGTTCAGAACGGATCCGATCGAACGCTAGTGTGAAAGTAGCCTTAGCCAGTTTGATAACAGAAACAGGCAAGATTACATTACCACTGTCTGGCCCTGTCAAACAAAGTAGAAACAGAAGGGCTGGGCGCTAGATGGAGTGAAGCTTTGGTGCAACTGTGTCGTCCTTGTTACACCAAATAGCTCATTTACTTATGAGGAAAAACTTAAAGCATTTATGGGATATCACTAAGTTACGCCATAAATGTCAGGTGCGTGTCACAACTCCAGAATGGGGAACCCAACATGAAGAAAAGCACGAAGCACATGCTGAATGTATTAATAGATGTGCCAAATTTATCAATATGCACATAAATAAAGCACATTATTCAAAGGTTTAGGTAATTTTTACTTATGAAAAAAATGTTCAGTGTTTAAATATATACAGAATAAACTAATGCGTTAGTGCACTTTAAAACCTTAGTGCTGCATTCAGTATATTTTGTATGTTTCATACTATATATTTCTGATCTAAATCTAATCTTTAATACATCTTTAGGTCCTGTCGTTTTAATTACCGCTGTCATAAGTGTCTGTATATTATACCTGCATCCATCTGAAATGGATATTTGGGAGGAACATTGTGGGATTTGGTCTTTAAGGCCCCATTCACACGATTGTGATGCTGTCCTGCCCATGTTGTTGACCGCAAACTGTGGGTCCACAAAACATGTGCACCTGCCATGTGAACTCCACATCGTGGTGCGGAGCCATTGACTTTAATGGGTCCGCAATGCACAAGATGCAGCAGAAGATAGGACATGTTCTATATTTTTCTGTCCGGAAGCATGGACCTGGAAGCACACAGAAGGGCTTCAGCATGTTTCTGGGTTCGTGCTGCAAACAATAGGACATGTCCTATCTTATGCTGCATATTGCGGATTGTGGAACCATTGAAGTCATTTGGAGTTCACACAGCGGGTGCCCATGTTTGTGGACCCACGGTTTTCAGTCCGCAACATGGGCACAGCGGCACCACAGTCATGTAAATGGGGCCATAGACAGAGAAATCAGCTGACTAGCAGACAGCACCATCTCATAAAGTCCTTTTTAGTTACAAGGGGGCACAGTATACATTATCTAATGTTAGTGCATTATAGTATATAATATGGTGCAAGATAGTATTGAACAAGCATAAAAAAAACACGGAAAATACATTCCGTGATATATTTTTTACAGCAACAACGGTGTCCCTGTTTTTCAATACTATGGGATCGCTATACTAGCATTGCTTTTGAGGTCCAAAGGCCATAGATTACTCCATTTTACTGCTTCCTTACACTAGTGGGAACATAACCTGTTTACGGTTGTATCCCTCACTTAGAAAAAAGGACTTAAAAATGTAGACAAAATAAAAATGAGGACATATACATAACAATTTTACTCTAGGCATTTAGTATTCAATGATGCAAAGACACAATTTGAAACCACCAGAGAGTCACTGAGCTTTGCAGCCATAAAGATTAGTAATATATTTTTAATTTTGGCTTTTTACTATCTATTTTTACTTAATGATAGACATTTTGAACAGAGCCTGTTCACTCAGTTTGGCTCAGTTCCTAGAAAACAATTTGTCTGGCAAAGAATTGAAAATCAGAACAGAAAATGAGTAGGGGATGTTAGCATCATATGTGTTTTTATCATAGTTCAATTATGATTAGAACTCAATAATGACATGCAGTGTTTGTTTGCAGGCTTAAACGGGCCCACAGGGGAGCAGGTGAATTCCCCGGTGGCCCTTGAGCCAGACTGGGCCCCCTTCCCACTGCACAATTGTGCACTCACTGGACTACATAAAAAGATAGGCAGCGCATGTTATCTCAGCAAGCCTATGCATCCATATAACAAACTGGGTAGTTTGCAGACTGCCCATTGACTATATACATATGGGCGGACCACATTTAACTCTGCAAGAAAGTTTCTGAATGTCCTTGCAGAGTTATCATCTGCATGGAGATCATGCAGCTGTGGGAGCTTGGGGCCGACTGTCATTGACAGCTGGGCTCCCCACAGAGAAGGCAGGGATATTTTTTTACTGACCCTGCCTTATCCATTGCTATATACACAATGCGCAATGACTGCTGTATATTGAGATCATGAAGTGGAAATGCTGCTTCCTGCTCATTCATGTGCATGATCGTGTGATTGCTTTGGGCTGGGAATCTGCACAGTATACTGGGTCTTGGCCGACCCCGGTCACCTCTGCAGTGAGGTCAACACTTTTGCTAAAACTGAATGAGTTTAAAGTAACAGTGATGGCAGCTGCTATAAAAAAAAAATTAAAATGAACAAAAATTTTGCTTGTTTATGCATTTATGTGCCGCCCCCAAACACTATCGCCCTAGGCAGCTGCCTAGTGGCAAACAGAGCCCTGCCTTATCGCATAACGTCGTGCATGTACGGCATTAGTGTACACGGGAAATATTGAGTGCGCAAGCAAGCTGAGGTTCTAAAGATGCCAATCCTGATTATTTAACTCCTCAGATGCTGCTGTCAATAGTGACCTCGATATCGGAGGAGACACACAAAGGGAACGGCCTCTCTCTGTCCTCAAATCAGAGCTTCCGCAGTGAAAGCCTGGGGCTTGTGAAGGCTCCCAGTGTTGTTATACTGAGCTGCCTGAAAAGCTATCATTGAGGCACAACCTGACAGGCAGCCAATGACAATCCCAAGTACTGAAATAGTATATGGGACAAGCAATCAGAAGGTCGCATGTTCAAGTCCCCTATGGGGACTAAAAATTACAGCAAAGAAAAAAAAAGTTTAAAAAAAACGACAAAAATATAAAAAAAAAAATCTAATCTCCCTCTTTCACAATTTTACGTATAAAAATAAACTGTATAAAATAAACATAACTGTTATCCCCAGGTCTGAAAATGTCCAAATGATTAAAATATACAAATATTGTCTCTGCATTGTAAATGCAATAACGGAAACAAAAACGATTCATCATTTTTGGTCACTGTGTCCCCAAAAATATTGAACAAAAAGTTCCAAAACAACCCAGCCATTTTCTTCACTGCTGTAGGTCTAGGGCTACACGACGACAATAAGTCACACAACACATAGGGCACAACTACACTGCTACATGTGTCGCGCAACACTGATGTCGCACTAATGTCGCGCAACAATTTTTATAATGATAGTCTATGGTGTTGCACTGCGACATATGACATGCTGCGACTGCGACAGTCGCAGAAAAATCCATCTTGGATGGATTTTTTGCAACTGTCGTGTCGCAGTTGCAGCATCTCACATGTTGCAGTGTGACACCATAGCCTATCATTATAAAAATTGTTGAGACAAAATGTCGCGTGACACATGTCGTCGTGTAGCCCTAAGCATTAAAGGGGCAGGGCGCTGTGAAGATCACTGTTAAAGAGGCGTTCACTGTCGATGTTACTGTTAAGGGGGCAGGCCGCTGTGGAGGTCACTGTTAAAGGGGCGGACACTGTGGAGGTCACTGTTAAGGGGGCAGGGGCCACTATTAAAGGGGCAACTGCTGTGGAGGTCACTGTTAAGGCAGCAGGGTACTGTGAAGGTCACTGTTAAGGGGGCAGGCCCCTGAGGAGTTCACTGTCAAGGGAGTGGGGTGCTGTGAAACTCACTGTTAAAGGGGAGGGCTGCTGTGAAGTTCAAAGTTAAATGAATGGGCTGCTGTGGAGGTCCCATTTTAAAGTGGCGGGGCACTGTGGGGGGGGGGGGTAAGTGTTAAGGGGTGGGGGACTGTGGAGTTCACTGTTGAAGGGACGGGGGTGCTGTCACTGTTATGGGGCATACTGTCGATATCTTTTAACGACACACACAAACATTAAATGAAATAGATGAAATATACCCGTACGAAGCCGGGTCCTTCTGCTAGTATATTTATATTAGCAAAAACACTCTTATTCAAAAACCTGTCTGTCACGTACGGAAACTTCCCTGTCACGTGACTCGGGTGCGACTGCCAAGAGTCGATCTATTTCACTCACTGAAGGCCTCAGATTGAGCCTCGATCACACCCCGACACAGCCTTTAATGCACCCCAACACGCTGCCACCATCTTTGACATTTAAATCAATACACTGATTAATTAAAGGCTTATAGAAAACCCCACAGTGCCCCACTTGCAAGCAGGCTTACAGGAGCACAGGCCACAATTATAGCAAATACACGGTAACGCAAACCGCACTCATACACTTATGGTATTTAGTACAAATTAATATATGCAGTTATTACGCAAAGTCTCACAAGACTTCGCGAAGCAATAACTTTAGCTCATCGGAGATAATACATTCTAATACTGTACGGGGCTCTGTACAGTATTAGTACAAAGTTTTATGCGAATCGACTTCGGATGTTTCATCTAAAGTCGATTCGCTCATCCTTAATTCAGGTGATAAACTGATTTCCTCCAAGGTCAGTGCGTATTGCACCTGCAGGCCCAGATGGAACGGCACGTACAATCACAGAATGGCATGAACATACAGTATGTGTGATCTAACGACAGGTATAAAACATACACAGATAATACAAGTTATGAGAATTGTTGTCCATTTCTCACACTGTCTTTTAGCTGGCAGGTGCAGAAATTCAAGATTCCTTCAACTGACCTCATTTGACTTCAGCCCATAAAGACACTACACATTTTATGGTAGTCAGTCCCACTTCACATACATCCGGCGATCTGGCTCAGTTCCCCTCTGGCATGGTGCAGAGAACACAGGAGGGAAACTGAAGCCAGAACTGATCCCATAGTTTTCTGTGGGATTGTTCACATACATCCAGGGCATCACTTATGACGTCAGATGACTTTGGAGAAAAAACTATGCATGCTACGTTTTTCTGTCCGACACTATCACTCTAATGACACCGGAACTGTGCGTTGAAGTGCAGGACACATATATCAGTTGTGTTCGGGACCTGTCCTGAAACAACTGCACAGGCACATCTGATATATGTGCACCCAGACTCAGAGAGCCATTATTCAAATATAGACTGCTGTACCATATATTGTTCTACCCACAAAGCCACACACATAATGCCCCTGCATTCTGAAAAGGAAGGATCAAGACTTACTATCATTGGTGTAGACTGCCAGAACATAAGGATTATCACATCTAAAATAAAGGGACTTTTTTATACACAGTGACATGACAGTATCTTAGTGTCTGGTTGAGATCAGAAAAACTGCTGCTCAAATGCAGCTCAACCCCATTTAACCCTTTGAAGAGATGGAGATTTTCTGTTTTTGCATTTCCGTTTTTTTTATCCTGGCCTTCCCAGAGCCATTATGTTTCCATTCATATGGTCGTATGGGGGCTTGTTTTTTGTGGGACAAGTTCTACTTTTTTAATTGCACTATTTATTGTTGCATACAATGTAGTGGGAAGCGGGGAAAAAATCCTAATAGGGTGGAATTATAAAAAAAATACAGTTTTATGGGCTTTGGTTTTATGGCGATCTATGTAAAACTGACCCATACCCTTCATTCTCTGGGTCAGTGCTATTACAGCAATACCATATTTCTATAGTTTTTCTCAAGTTTTAAAAGGGTTCTACACTTTTTTACTACTGATGATCCTTTGAATAGATCATCAGCATCTGATCGGCAGGGTTCCGACACGTGGGACAACCGCCAATCAGGTGTTTGAGAAGGCAGCGGTGCTCACAGTAGCACCGCAGCTTTCTCACTGTTTCCCACAGGCCCAGTGACATCACGACTAGAGATGAGCGAATCGAACCTGACGAAGTGGAATTCGCAACGAATTTCAGGAAAAATTCCATTTTGCACCGAATGCGAATTTCCTCGAGCTTTGTGGTAACGAATCGCATTTTTCCTAAAATGGCTGCTGCACGTGTGAGGACATGGAGAAAGGAAGGCGGGATCACCCATACTGACATGCATACTGCCAATCAGCAGCCTGCCAGCCCTGTGATGTCACAGCCCTATGAATACGGTGGCCATCTTAGATTCTGCCATTCATCAGCGTACTCAGTGCAGGAAGAGACGTGTCTGCAGGTACTAGGGACAGTGATAAAAAATTTTTTTTTACAAGTGCAGGGAAAGATTATTCAAGGTGTAGGGAAAGGATAGGGAGGACTCATTCCACAGCATTTCTGTTGAACAGGGTTCAGTCAGGGAGGTTACAGCCTGGGTATTAGGAACAGGCCGATTACACTTTGCTGCACTGACTGGGGATCCAAATTGCATTTATACAGCTGTGTGATTCCAGCAAACCGTTCTTATTAGGGTGCAAGTGCTGTTTGACACAGGAATGAACACAGGTTATTACAAGGAAATATTTCTATGTCTTATTTGCCCTAGTGCGGTGCAGTTATACGTTCTAAAGCATTTTTGGGCTTGTATTAGTGGGAAAAAAGGGCTTATTAGCCGTTGTGTGGTGACGTGCGAAAATTACAGCCCTTTTTGTCGTGTATTAGTGGAAAAAGGAAAAAAACATTTGCTGCTCAGCAGTGCAGTTATATGTTTTAAAGCCCTTTTTTGAGTGTATTAGTGGAAAAAAGAAAAAAATATTTGCAGCTCAGCGGTGCAGTTATCTGTTTTAAAGCACTTTTTTGCGTGTATTAGTTGAAAAAGGAAAAATATATTTGCCGCCTAGAGGTGCAGTTATCTGTTTTAAAGCCCTTTTTTGTGTGTATTAGTGGAAAAATGAAAAATATATTTGCCACTCAGCGGGGCAGTGAGATATTTTACAGCCCAGTTTGCCGTGTATTACTGGCGAAATACCAATATATTCGCCGTTCAGCATTGCTTTTATCTGTTGAAAAGCCCTTTGTGTAAAAATAGAAAAAAAATTGGGCCTAATTGCCATTAGAGATGTCGCGAACATAAAATTTTCCGTTCGCGAACGGCGAATGCAAATTTCCGCAAATGTTCGCGAATGGGCGAACCGCAATTGACTTCAATAGGCAGGCGAATTTTAAAACACACAGGGATTCTTTCTTGCCACAATAGTGATGGAAAGGTTGTTTCAAGGGGACTAACACCTGGACTGTGGCATGCCGGAGGGGATCCATGGCAAAACTCCCATGGAAAATTACGTAGTTGACGCAGAGTCGGGTTTTAATCCATAAAGGGCATAAATCACCTAACATTCCTAAATTGTTTGGAATAACGTGCTTTAAAACATCAGGTATGATGTTGTATCGATCAGGTAGTGTAACAGTTACGCCCGCTTCACAGTGACAGACCAAACTATGACAGACCAAACTCCCTGTTTAACGCACCGCAAACAACCGCAAACAGTCCATTTGCACAACCACAAACTCCATATTTGCACAAGGTTGGATACCAAGCTAGCCATGTCCCATTCCTTGACCTCACTGATGTCATTGAAGGTCTCTTCCTCCACCCAGCCACGTACAATACCATGGGTCCCCGAAAGGTGACAACAAGCCCCCTGGGACGCCTGCTGTGTTTGGTCTTCCACCTCCTCAAAGCCACCTTCCTCCCCTGACTCCTCTTCTTCAGACTCCTCTCTCTGCATTATTATAAGGTGTGTTAAGTAATACTATTCCTATCAGTTTAATCCCTGATTTTAGGAACCGGGAGATGGAAAAAGATGCTTGGTCAGTCCTCTTAATTCCAATTTGGGGCACGTGCGCTGTGATAATGTACTGTGCAATCCCAATATGTGTGATGTGTTAAGTAGTACTATTTCTATCAGTTTAATCCCTGTCACCTTCACTAGTATTATTATTATTATTATAAGGTGTGTTAAGTAGTACTATTCATATCAGTTTAATCCCTGTTACGTCCCCTATCAGGGGATGTGTATGGAATAGATTTTAGACAACCGCAAAGAGTTGTCAATAGTTGACACACTCATGACATAAATTTTATTCCTCTATGCGTCAATCTTAGTGTAGTGATGACTGTGCTCGTGCGCACGTTTGGGAGATTGCAGGCGATGTTTTTTTTTTAAAGCCTATGGTCGTGCTGAGGTAGTTCAGTGACAGTTAAGTGACCCAGAAAACAATGATTCTGCAGTGTGGGCCCATTGTTGGCCTAGCAGGCTTTAATGATCACCTTAGATGATCACAAAGAAAATTAATGTTTTTTCTATGCAAAATTATCCAGCCAATCGCTTTTGGTCTGTTCACAATGAAGCAACGAACTTATCATCTGGGGTGTGCCAACATTGCCATTGCCAACACACTCATAGAGGTGGTTGCTTCATTGTGATACGCAAGCCCCTTCACCACAACAAGGTAACGATCACAAAGGGGAATTGACACATGTATGTGCCTTATTTTTTGTTTTGTTTTTTGCAGCCACAGTGCAGCACCAGAGGCCCGAAAAATTAGGCATGTACACATGCCTGAAAAACTAGGTATTGTTGCAGCCACTGGTAGGGCAGAAAGTGCCCTAAAACATTGCGGCTTGAACCCTAGTTGGTGGTGGATAAGTCACGCAAGTCATCTGGCATTCAGAGATAAAATACATGTGGACCATTTTTAGCCCAAGGCAGCTCATCTCAGTCATCAGCCTTTTTTTCAGTCGAATGTATCACCCACTGTCAGTCCCTTCAGGATCCATCCCTCATTCATCTTAATAAAGGTGAGGTAATCTAGACTTTTTTGACCTAGGCGACTTCTCTTCTCAGTGACAATACCTCCTGCTGCACTGAAGGTCCTTTCTGACAGGACACTTGAAGCGAGGCAGGCCAGAAGTTCTATCGCAAATTGGGATAGCTCAGGCCAAAGGTCAAGCCTGCACACCCAGTAGTCAAGGTGTTTATCGCTCCTCAGAGTGTCGATATCTGCAGTTAAGGCGAGGTAGTCTGCTACCTGTCAGTCGAGTCGTTCTCTGAGGGTGGACCCCGAAGGGCTGTGGCGATGCGTAGGACTTAAAAAGCTCTGCATGTCCTCCATCAACAACTCTATAAAGCGTCCTGTCCTTGCCGGCGTGGTCGTGGTAGGAGGAGGATTACTTTCACCTCTTCCCCTGTTAGATTCCCGTTGTGCTGTGACATTACCCTTATACGCTGTGTAAAGCATACTTTTAAATTTATTTTGGAACTGCTGCATCCTTTCTGACTTCCGGTAATTCGGTAACATTTCAGGCACTTTCTGCTTATACCGGGGGTCTAGTAGTGTGGCCACCCAGTACAGGTCGTTCTCCTTCAGCCTTTTTATACGAGGGTCCCTCAACAGGCACGACAGCATGAAAGACCCCATTTGCACAAGGTTGGATGCCGAGCTCCTCATGTCCTGTTCCTCGTCCTCACTGATCTCACCGAAGGTCTGTTCTTCCCCCCAGCCATGTACAACACCATGGGTACCAGATAGGTGACAACGAGCTGTGGTTGGTCTTCCTCCTCCTCAAAGCCACATTCCTCCTCTGACTCCTCTTCCTCAGACTCCTCTTCCAGCGTTGCCGCAGGTCCAGCAAGCGATGCTGATAAGGCTGTTTCTGGTGGTGACGATGGTGACCACAACTCTTCCTCTTCATGCTCATCTACGGCCTGATCCAGCACTCTTTGCAGGACACGCTCCAGGAAGAAAACAAATGGGATGATGTCGCTGATGGTGCCTTCGGTGCGACTGACTAGGTTTGTCACCTCCTCAAAAGGACGCATGAGCCTTAGGCATTGCGCATGAGCGTCCAGTAACGTGGCAAAAAAAATCCCAGCTCCGCAGAGGCTGTCCTAGCACCCCGGTCATACAAATACTCGTTGACGGCTTTTTCTTGTTGGAGCAGGCGGTCGAACATTAGGAGTGTTGAATTCCAACGTGTCGGGCTGTCGCAAATCGAGTGCCTCACTGGCATGTTGTTTCGGCGCTGAATGTCTGAAAAGTGCGCCATGGCCGTGTAGGAACGCCTGAAATGGCCACACACCTTCATGGCCTGCTTGAGGACATCCTGTAAGCCTGGGTACTTATGCACAAAGAATTGTACGATTAGATTAATGCCGCCAACAAATTGCTTCTGTTGTCACACACCGCTTTGCCGATCTCCAGTTGGTGCGAAGTCAGCCACTGATCCACCTGTGCGTTCAGGGCGGACAGGAGTGCTGGTCCAGTGTGACTCTCTGCTTTCAGGCAAGTCAACCCCAAGACGGCGTGACACTGTCATATCCGGGATGTGGAATAGCCCCTGCGGAGCTGGGGGGGTGGCGTTGATGTGGAGCAAGACGCAGCAGCAGAAGAGGACTCAGCCGAGGAGGTTATGGAAGAGGATGGAGTAGGAGGAGTAGAGGAGGTGGCAGCAGGCCTGCCTGCAAGTCGTGGCGGTGTCACCAACTCCTCTGCAGAGCCACACATTCCATGCTTGGCAGCCGTGAGCAGGTATACCCAATGCGCAGTGTAGGTGATATAACTGCCCTGACCGTGCTTTGCAGACCAGGTATCAGTGGTCAGATGGACCCTTGCCCCAACACTGTGTGACAGACATGCCATGACTTCCTTTTGCACAATCGAGTACAGGTTGGGGATTGCCTTTTGTGCAAAGAAATTTCGGCCAGGTACCTTCCACTGCGGTGTCCCAATAGCTACAAATTTGTTGAAGGCCTCAGACTCCACCAGCTTGTATGGTAAAAGCTGGCGGGCTAAGAGTTCAGACAAGCCAGCTGTCAGTTGCCGGGCAAGGGGGTGACTTTGTGACATTGGCTTCTTACACTCAAACATGTCCTCGACAGACACCTGACTGTGGGCAGATGAGCAGGAACTGCTCAAGACGAGAGGCGTAGTGGCGTGTGGTTGAGAGGGGGCAAGGAGGACAGCAGTGGTTGACGTGGTTGAAGATGCTGGACCAGGAGGAGGATGGTGGCTTTGAGTTTGTGTGCTGCTTGTACTCATGTGTTGATCCCATAGGCGTTTGTGATGTGAGATCATGTGCCTTCGCAAAGAAGTTGTACCTAGGTGGGTGTTGGACTTCTTTTGGCACAGGTTGCAAATGGCAACGCTGTTATCAGAGGCAGACACACAAAAAAAAATGCCACACTGCTGAGCTTTGCAATGACGGCACTCTGGTGGTGGCAACAGCATGCGTTGATTGGCGTGCTGTCTGGCTGACCCCGGGTGCCGATACATGCATGCTGACTGTGCCACTAGCTCCTTGCGACGACCTCCCCCTGCTTCCAACTCGTCTCCTCCTCCTCTCTGTCTCCCCATCTGAACTTTCCCCCTGTTATTCTTCTCTTTGAGCGGGCACCCACGTGACATCCATGGACACATCGTCATCATCAACCGCTTCACTTGTATCTGACAACTCAGCAAAGGAAGCAGCAGCGGGTACAACATCATCATCATCACACCGTACGTCCATCTGTGTAATGCTGCCTGACTGAGACATATCCCTGTTATCTACATCCTCTTGCAATAATGGTTGCGCATCACTCATTTCTTCCAACTGATGTGTAAATAACTCCTCTGACAGATCAAGTGAAGTGGCTGTGGTGCTAGTGTTGGTGGTGCCCGAAGCTGAGGTGTAGGGGGATGGTGCGTCAAGGTTCCGAGCGGAAGTTGTAGAAGATTGGGCGTCCTGTGTTAGCCAGTCAACTATGTCCTCACAACTTTTCGAGTTCAGGGTACGTGGCCTCTGAACACTGGGCATTATTCTAGGGACAAAGGGAATCACAGCACCACGACCACGACGGCCCCTGCGGGGTGGCCTGCCTCTGCCTGTCATTTTTTTTAGATTAGTTAAGTTGTACTATGCGTGCAAGCTACTGTGACACCAGATATGAGTTGCGCTGAAGTGACACTATGGACTTGCAGCTGGGCCTTAAACACACAAACACGTGTGTGCAACTGACTGCTAGTTATTCACAGTCAAAATTGTTGTTTTTCTTTAAATATAATCGAATGTGACACCAGATATGAATGGCACTGAAGTGACACTATGCACTGGCACTGGGCCTTAAACATACAAACACATGTATGCAGCTGACTGCTAGTTATTCACAGTCAAAATTGTTGTTTTTCTCTAAATGTAATCCAATGTGACACCAGATATGAATGGCGCTGAAGTGACACTATGGACTTGCAGCTGGGCCTTAAACACACAAACACATGTGTGCAACTGACTGCTAGTTATTCACAGTCAAAATTGTTCTTTTTCTTTAAATGTAATCAAATGTGACACCAGATATGAATGGCGCTGAAGTGACCCTATGCCCTGGCACTGGGCCTTAAACACACAAACATGTGTGTGCAACTGACTGCTAGTTATTCACAGTCAAAATTGTTGTTTTTATTTAAATGTAATCGAATGTGACACCAGATATGAATGGCGCTGAAGTGACACTATGGACTTGCAGCTGGGCCTTAAACACACAAACACATGTGTGCAACTGACTGCTAGTTATTCAAGTCAAAATTGTTGTTTTTCTTTAAATGTAATCAAATGTGACACCAGATATGAATGGCGCTGAAGTGACCCTATGCACTGGCACTGGGCCTTAAACATACAAACACATGTATGCAGCTGACTGCTAGTTATTCACAGTCAAAATTGTTGTTTTTCTCTAAATGTAATCCAATGTGACACCAGATATGAATGGCGCTGAAGTGACACTATGGACTTGCAGCTGGGCCTGAAACACACAAACACGTGTGTGCAACTGACTGCTAGTTATTCACAGTCAAAATTGTTGTTTTTCTTTCAATATAATCGAATGTGACACCAGATATGAATGGCGCTGAAGTGACACTATGGACTTGCAGCTGGGCCTTAAACACACAAACATGTGTGTGCAACTGACTGCTAGTTATTCACAGTCAAAATTGTTGTTTTTCTTTAAATGTAATGGAATGTGACACCAGATATGAGTTGTGCTGGTGACACTATACCAGTGATGGCGAACCTTTTAGAGGCCGAGTGCCCAAACTGCAACCGAAAACTTACTTATTTATAGCAAAGTGCCAGCACGGCAATTTACCCTGAATACTACAGTCCAGTATAGTATATCCTCTATGTACTTAATCATTTAGCTATAATAGCCTGCCTACATTCAGTGCGCTGCCTGTGCTGTTCATAGTGCGCCTGCGCTGATGAATGGCAGGAAAAGTCTAAGGGATATTGGTAGACCATATACTTTCTTCAGGGTGCGGGTGCCCACAGAGAGGGCTCTGAGTGCCGCCTCTGGCACCCGTGCAATAGGTTCGCCATCACTGCACTGTACACTTGCAGGGCTGTGAGCCTCACACACACGCTGGCAGGCAGGCAACTGCAATTTGATTACACAGAAAAAAAAAAAGACTGATGTTCTAGCCCTTAAAAGGGCTTTTTGGGGTGCTGTCCTTACAGCAGAGATCAGATGAGTCTTTCAGGACTGTAGTGGACACTGAATACACTAGCCTAGCTATCGATTTCCCTATTAAATCAGCAGCAGCTACACTATCCCTCCTCTCACTAAGAATGCAGCTTCCGAATTAATCTAAAATGGATGCTGTCCAGGAGGTGGGAGGGTCTGGGAGGGAGGGTCTGCTGCTGATTGGCTGGAATGTGTCTGCTGACTGTGAGGTACAGGGTCAAAGTTTATTCAATGATGATGAATAGGGGGCAGACCGAACACTGCATATGTTCGCCTGCCGCGGCGACGCGAACAAGCTATGTTCGCCGGGAACTGTTCGCCGGCGAATAGTTCGGGACATTTCTAATTGCCATTCAGCGGTGCAGTGAGATATTTCACAGCCCAGTTTGTCGTGTATTACTGGCAAAATACAAATATATTCGCCGTCCGGCGTTGCAGTTATCTGTTGAAAAGCCTTTTGTGCAAAAAATAAATAAAAAATTTGGGCATAATTGCCATTCAACGGTGCAGTGAGATATTTTACAGCCCACTTTACCTCCTTTTGCAGTATGGACTGAAATACTTGGTGAAATTCTTTATGTGAAACTGGCTTTTTTTCGGAAAATTTATGGGTGAATGTACCCCTTTTTTTGCAGTATGAACTGAAGTACTTAGTGGTGAAATTCTTTATGAGACACTGGCTTTTTTAAAATTTTTATGTATGGGTGAATGTACACCTTCTTTTTGAGGTATGGACTGAAATACTTAGTGGTGAAATTCTTTATGTGACACTGGCTTTTTTTCGAAAAATGTATGGGTGAATGTAGACTTTCATTATCCTTTCATTGGTGAAATTTTTTATTTCAACCATGTTTTCTTTGGGAAAATTGAAGGGTGTTTGTAGATCTTCTTTTGTGGTATGGACAGAATTATATTGTCATGGTTCCAGCAGTAAACATAAAGAAGACGCTGATGACTACACACCAGCAGACTTTTCCTTTACCAACTATGCACCATCATAAATCAAGCAGCCTCAGTAAGTTGAAAACATTCATGTGTTTTTATCTGCTTTGTCTGCATTTGCTCTCCATAGCACACTGTCACACACACAGGGGGTAGGGTAGTGAACACTGAACTCCACCCGCACCCCTGTCCCTGCCTACTTGCCTCGCAAGTCCTAGCGACAAGGGACAACTGGTCAACAAACCCTTAGCTAGGATAGTGCAGGGAAGACAAACAACACAAGTAACAGGAAAGTCAAACAAGCCACGTCAATAACCAAGAGAACAGAAAGGAACCGGAGGAGCAGGCAGAGAATCGTCAGGACAAGCCAAAGTCAAAACCAGGAGGGAACACCAAGACCAAAGGATGAGACGGACTGGAAATCGGAAGCCAAGCAGGAACAAAAACCAGGTTAGTAACTCGCAGGAAGGACCTCAATAGTACGCAATCTGTGGCCAGCAGATTGCCTGTTTAACCACCTCAGCTCCCCTAGCTTAAACCCTCTTAATGAGAAGACCACTTTTTACAATTCTGCACTACACTACTTTCACGGTTTATTACTCGGTCATACAACTTACCACCAAAATGAATTTTACCTCCTTTTCTTCTCACTAATAGAGCTTTCATTTGGTGGTATTTCATTGCTGCTGACATTTTTTTTATTTTTATATTAATCTAAATTGACCGAAATTCTTGAAAAAAAAAGTCATTTTTCACTTTCTGTTGTAAATTTTTTCAAATAAAACTACATTTCTATATACATTTTTCTTTAGATGTATTGTTCTACATGTCTTTGATTAAAAAAAAAATGCAATAAGTGTATATTTATTGGTTTGGGTAAAAGTTATAGCGTTTACAAACTATGGTGCAAAAAAATCAATTTACGCACTTTGACTTTCTGAGCACCTGTCATGTTTCCTGAGGTTCTACAATGCCCAGACAGTACAAACACCCCACAAATGACCCCATTTCGGAAAGTAGACACCCTATGGTATTCGCTGATGGGCATAGTGAGTTAATGGAAGTTTTAATTTTTTGTCACAAGTTAGCAGAAAATGATTATTTTTATATTTTTTTTCTTACAAAGTCTCATATTCCACTAACTTGTGACAAAAAATAAAATTTTACATGGGCTCACCATACCCCTCACAGAATACCTTGGGGTGTCTTCTTTCCAAAATGGGGTCACTTGTGGGGTATTTATACTGCCCTGGTATTTTAGGGGCCCTAAAGCGTGAGAAGTAGTTTGGAATCCAAATGCGTAAAAATGCCCTGTGAAATCCTAAAAGTACTGATTGGAATTTGGGCCCCTTTGCGCACCTAGGCTGCAAAAAAGTGTCACACATGTGGTATCGCCGAACTCAGGAGAAGTAGGGCAATGTGTTTTGGGGTGTATTTTTACATATACCCATGCTGGGTGAGAGAAATATCTCAGTAAATTGACAACTTTGTATAATTTTTTTTTTAAAGTTGTCATTTACAGAGATATTTCTCACACACAGTATGGGTATATGTAAAAATACACCCCAAAACACATTGCCCTACTTCTCCTGAGTACGGCGATACCACATGTGTGACACTTTTTTGCAGCCTAGTTGGGCAAAGGGGCCCAAATTCCAATGAGTACTTTTAGGATTTCACAGGGCATTTTCTTAAGCATTTGGATTCCAAACTACATACCAGGGCAGTATAAATACCCCACAAGTGACCCCATTTTGGAAAGAAGACACCCCAAGGTATTCCATGAGGGGCATGGTGAGTTCCTAGAATATTTTTTTTTTTTGCACAAGTTAGATGAAAATTATATATATTTTTTTCTCTTACAAAGTCTCAAATTCCACTAACTTGTGACAAAAAATAAAATTTTACATGAACTCGCCATGCCCCTCACGAAATACCTTGGGGTGTCTTCTTTCCAAAATGGGGTCACATGTGGGGTATTTATACTGCCCTGGCATTTTAGGGGCCCTAAAGCGTGAGAAGAAGTCTGGAATATAAATGTCTAAAAATGTTTATGCATTTGGATTCCGTGAGGGGTATGGTGAGTTCATGTGAGATTTTATTTTTTGTCACAAGTTAGTGGAATATGAGACTTTGTAAAAAAAATAATAATTTCCGCTAACTTGTGCCAAAAAAAAACTCTGCATGCCCCTCAAAAGTGATCTTTATAGCGCCGCAGTGATTTTACGGTGTTTTTGCAGTGATCAGAAAAAAAATATATTCTGTCACTTCGGTGGGGCGGACTGAACGCAAGTGTGCGCACAAGATCAGGCTTGATCGGGCAAACACTGCGTTTTTTGTAGAGCCTATAGAACATGTCCTATTCTTGTCCGCAATTGCGGACAAGAAAAGGCATTTTCTATATAGTTCTGGCAATGTGCGGATTCACAAAATGTGGAAAGCACAGTGCCGGTGTCCGTGTTTTGCGGATCCGCGGTGTGGATCCGCAAAACACATACGGATGTCTGAATGGAGCCTTACAGGGGGGTGATCAATGACAGGGGGGTGATCAGGGAGTCTATATGGGGTGATCAGGGGTTAATAAGTGACAGGGGGGGTGTAGTGTAGTGTGGTGATTGGTGCTACTTACAGAGCTGCCTGTGTCCTCTGGTGGTCGATCCAAGCAAAAGGGACCACCAGAGGATTAGGTAGCAGGTATATTAGAAGCTGTTAACAAAACAGCATCTAATATACCTTTTTGGGGTTAAAAAAAATCGCATCTACAGCCTGCCAGCGAATAATCGCCGCTGGCAGGCTGTAGATCAACTCGTTTACCTTGCGATCCTGTGAACGCGCGCTCCTGTGAACGCGCGCTCCTGTGAGCGCGCGTTCACAGGAAATCTCATGTCTTGCGAGATGACGCGCCGGCACGTCAAGGAGGAACTGACCGACTGCCCGCAGGACACATCCCTGCGTTAGGCGGTCGGGAGCTGGTTAAATAAGGCGCTGGTGGAGTTATGTGACGTGGCCAGTGTCACATGACTCCTGAGTTCCCATACAGCCGAGCGCCGAGTGATCAACCCCAGTGTGGTTCCCACGGGAATGGGCGACGCTGGGTGCACTGATGACGTGAGCGAGCCTCGGCCGTCCCCGCCTCCTGGAACCACGCACAGAGCGCATCGTGACACACACAAGACATGACAGGAGAGCCTCTGCTTTGGAGTCCAAGTACAGGAGTTCCATCAGAATTGTGCGTAACATTCTTGCTCCCTGTGCAAAGCCATAACAAAAGGACTCCGTAGGCATACACATCAGAGTAAGCTAAAACAACATGTTGCTTACGGTGGTACATGTTTCTCGCTCTCAAGGAAGCTGGGAAGGTTCAGCCCGAACTTCCAGCTGGGAGACAGGGCCATAGCAAAGCCCTTCTGGGGTCTCACATACGCCACAGGCAGGGTGGTCGGTGTTCTGGTGTTCCTCCCATCTCTCAGGTGGAGTAGGCAACCCTGGAATGAGCGGCTCCGGCTGATGTCGTTCTCGGAAGTGGAGCACACCATCTGCTAACTCTTGGAGACAGCGCTCGCTCCCGGTTCTCCTTTCCAAAATCGGGTCCCTGGGCTGGGGTCAATCCCATACCATGACTGCCCTGTCTTTAATAGCTTTCCGATATTGCCATGTATTTCCCCCATGGGCCGTAATCTCTATGGGGACTATGGGATTTAGTCCTTCAAAAGAGTCATTCTTCCTGGGCGGTGGAGTGGTTACTCCGGCTGCCTCCGCTGCGCCAGCCGGCACGGGGAATGCCACTTCTTTACCTTTCAGGGGCTGTTGCACTTAAAATACGCGTATCTCTTTGGGTGCTACCTGCGTCTCGGGCACTTCATCACCCCAACACATGCCGCCCCAGTTTGGCAGATGAGGACACGCCATCTTGTTTCCTCTCTGGCTGGCACACACTGGTGATGACGTCCTACCCTGACGTCCCTAGACGGGTTGCTCACCCATACGCTGATCACACGCCTCGTTCCTGACTTACCCTGGAAGAAGCCCTAGATAGTGAGTAGGGCGGTGGGAGCACTAGTCCTCGCCACTGACACTTAGGGTAACAACAGGGAGTGGACAAACAACACAAACACCACATATAACCCCGAAGGGAGACAACAAACAGTATACAACAAACTGAAGAGAACCGGAGATCCAACCGCACTGGTTCCAACTGCTCCAGCAACTCAAGAGCAACACCACCTGAGGTCAGAATAGATAACCTGAAAAAAAGGTCTATATCTGGCAACAAGGGAAGTAGGAAGAGAGACTAAATAGTGGCTGGGAGTGGCAGACCCAGAACAGCTAAAAGGAAAACTACCGATACCTAGATAGGACAAAAAGGATAGTAAACCAAAACCGGAAAACCTGGACCGGAATCCATTCCCACAGCTAGGTCATGGAGCAATCCCTTGAAATCGGGTGAGTAGCCACGCTGCGACCTTCTGATCCCAGGCACCACAGGGTCAATGGTCAGCGATAGGTTGTGACACCCTTGTGACAGTACCCCCCTTTCCAAGAGGGGCCACCCGGACACTCAGGACCAGGTATATCCGGATGAGAGATGTGAAAAGAACGGATTAATCTGCTGGCGTTTATTTCTGACGCTGGCACCCACATTCTTTCCTCTGGACCATAACCCTTCCAATTCACCAGATATTGAAGGGAGCGATGGACAAAACGAGAATCAACAATTTTTGCTACCTGAAACTCCAAATTGCCATCGACAATAACTGGAGGGGGCAGTAACGGTGATAATTCTGGAGATGCGACATACTTTTGAGCAACGATTTATGAAATGCATTATGAATTTTCAATGTTTGGTGTGAGGTAGCTCCAAGCAAAAAGCCACAGGGTTAATGACGGCGACTATTTTATAACCTAGGACCAATAAACCTAGGACCCAGTTTCCAAGAGGGAACTTTTAACTTAATATTTCTAGTTGACAACCACACATAGTCATTCTCCACTAAGTCCGGACCTGGCGAATGTTTCTTATTAGCCATACGTTTATATCTGCCTCCCATATTTTTCAAATTCCTTTGAACCTTCTGCCATACAGAGGAGAGTGACAACGTAAACCGTTCTTCTTAAGGAATCCCAGACGGCTCTCCCTCACTGAAAGTACAAAATTGAGGATGAAAACCATATGCACCAAATAATGGTGACTTACCAGTTGATTCTTGACGGTGATTGCTTATAGCAAACTCTGCTAAAGGTAAGTAAGATGACCATTCCTCCTGATTTTCAGACACAAAACACCTAGGATAACTCTCTAGGTTTTGGATGGTGCATTCAGTCTGGCCGTTTGACTGTGGATGGAAGGCTGAACAAAAAGCTCTCTAAAATTTTGAAATAAACTGGGTTCCCCGATCCGAAACAACATCGGACGGGACCCCGTGAAGCTTCACAATTTCACTGATAAAAACCTGAGCCAGGGTTTTTGCATTTTGCAGCGCGGGTAAAGCAAAGAAATGCACCATTTTACTGATCCTGTCTACAACCACTAGGATAACAGTTTTACCCACAGATACAGGTAGGTCAATGATAAAGTCCATCGACAGGTGTGTCCACGGCCTGTTGGGAATGACCAGTGGTAACAGGGACACTGCCGGACGAGTATAAGAGACTTTAGCGCGTACAGGTGGACACAAAATCAACTACATCCTGATGCAACCTCGGCCACCAAAAACGACGAGACAGTAGCTCCGAGGTTGCCCTACTACATGGGTGCCCAGCGAGTACAGAATTATGATGTTCTCTTAATATTTCAAGGTGCAAGTTTAAAGGCACAAACAACTTTCCTGGGGGACAGGAGACCGGGGCATCCCCCTGAGCCACCAATACCCTCCCCTCCAGGTCTGAGTGTAACGCAGAGACAATCGCCCCCTTTTGTAAAATCGGCATCGGATCAACAACCTCACCCCCTCCAATAAAAAATCGGGATAACGCATCAGCTTTGGTATTTTTTCCCCACGGACAATAGGTGATGACAAAATTAAACCTGGTAAACAACAAAGACCACCTAGCTTTTCTAGGGGTAAGACGTTTAGTAGACTCAAGGTGCAACAGGTTTTTATGATCTGTAATCACCATGACGGGATGAGCTGCCCCCTCCAAAAAGTAACGCCATTCCTCAAATGCTAATTTAATAGCTAAAAGTTCCCTGTTGCATATATCATAATTTCGCTCAGCTGTCTACAATTTCTTAGAAAATAAAGCACAAGGACGCCATTTACTTGGAGACGGACCCTGAGACAGTACAGCCCCCACCTCTGATGCATCAATCTCCACAATAAAAGGTTGAGAAACATCCGGCTGGACCAGTATGGATGCCATGGTGAACCTCTCCTTCAGAGAGGAAAAAAACTGTTTAGCAGGGTCAGACCATTTAGAAACATCTGTCCCCTTTTTAGTCATTGCAGCAAGGTGTTTGACAATCACCAAATAATTCTGAATACATTTTCTTTAGAAATTGTCAAAACCCAAAAAACGATGCAACGCTTTCAGGTTCTCCGGAAGATCCCATTCTAGAATCGCACAGACCTTCTCTGGATCCATACAGAACCCCAAAGCCGATAGCAGATACCCCAGGAATTGTACCTCCTGTACGGCGAATACAAATTTCTCCAATTTAGCATATAAAAGTGTTGGGCAAGCATGCTCGGCCAAACACTAATTTTACTTGTGATGCTCGGCACATCGTGGTGTTCAGCAGAATACCGCATGTGCTTGAACGCGATGCTCGAGTCTCCTCCCCGCATGCCGTAGCCATGTTGGCTACTGGCATTACAGTGATACAGTGGCTGGCCGGAACGTGTGTTCGGCTCAGTCTTAGTCAGGGAGAACTGGAGAGCAGAAGGGAGAGATAGTGTAGGGGGTGAAATAGGAATATTTTAGCTTTTATATTTGTTATAGACCCAAAAGACCTTTTAAGGACTATTATTATGTATGGCAGCAATATATATTTTTAGCGCAACCTGAGCTAAATTGCTAAAACTTGTTAGAGACCCAAAAGGCCTTTTAAAAATAGCAATTGTTGAGGCTCACCTGGTCCCAAGTTGAAATGGAAGCACAGATATTCTAAGAGATGGTAGAAATATAAGTGAAGAAGGAGATCCAGCTTCCAAACAACATATAGATGCTTTAATGAAAAGGTGCTAATATTCAGACATGTACATCAGGTCATTGAGCTGATGTACATGTCTGGATTTTAGCACCTTTTAATTAAAGCATCTATATGTTGTTTGGAAGCTGGATCTCCTTCTTCACTTAAAAGTCCTTTTAAGGACTATTGTATGTGGTAGCAATATATATTTTTAGTGCAACCTGCACTAAATTGCTAAAACTTGTTAGAGACCCAAAAGTCCTTTTAAGGACTATAGTTGTATCTGGCAGCAATATATATTTTTTAGCGCAACCTGTGCTAAATAGCTTGCAATTGTTTGGTCGCTGCAGACAGCGACATTATCTGCGCTACATCTCCTGTCTAACGTGTGCTCAGCCTAAAAATATCTGTGACATCCAGTGTACTTTTTTCATAGACGGTGTCCGCTGAGGACAGTTACATTACCTGCGCTACATCTCCTGTATAACATTCTCTTTTCCGAAATATCAGTGACATTCAGTCTAATTTTTTTGCTGCTGGTGGCAGCGACATTACCTGAGCTACATCTCCAGTATAAGGTTAGCGAATCCGAAATGTCAGTGACATTCAGTATAATTGTTTTCACCGCTGGTGACAGCGACATTATGTGTGCTACATCTCCAGTATACCGTTTGCCCATCCTAAATATCAGTGACATTCATTCAGTGTAATTTTTTATTAGGCGGTGGTGACAGTGACATTACTTACACTATACCTCCTGTTTAACGTGTGCGCATCCTAAATATCAGTGACATTCATTCAGTGTAATTTTTTATTAGGCGGTGGTGACAGCGACATTACTTGTGCTATACCTCCTGTTTAACGTGTGCTCATCCTAAAAATATTTGTTACATTCTGTGTACTTGCACATACACTTACAAAACCTGCGCTACTGTACGTGTGACATACTTGCAAGCATATATACCATTTAATATGCGCAAGGCGAGCAGTAAGGGGCGGGGAAGTGGCCGTGCTGCTGATGGTGCACACAGAGGCCATGGGCATGGTGAAACTGTGCCTGCTCCCAGAGCACAAGAAACACACTCATCCACGATACCTAGCTTCATGTCCCAGTTTGCAGGGTGGCCCAGAACATCACTCTCAAAATCACACCAGTGCGACCAGGTGGTTGGTTGGATTGCAGCAGATAATGCTTCCAGTCGGTTAAGCACCACCCTGTCTTCCACAAAGTCCAGTCTCAGTAGCCAAGAGTCTGGTCAACAGAATCCTCAGCCTGATACTCCTTCCACCCACCATGGAGAGTCTTAGCAAACAAGTGATCCCAAACTCGGATATTCTGAGAAGCTGTTTTCATGGCCATTCCTTAATTTAGTGTTTTACGAGGTGGATGATGATGATGAGACACAGTTGCCAATAAGTCAACCGCAATTAGTGTCTCAAGAGGTTTATAATGAGGATGAGACACAGTTGTCAATAACTGAGGTTGTTACTAGGTCAACAAGTCACGAGGATGACCAGAGTGAGGAAGTAGAAGAGGAGGTGCTGGACGATGAAGTCACTGACCCAACCTGGGAAGGTGGCAAGCCAAGTGAGGACAGCAGTAGAGAGGAGGAGGGATCCACAGCACCGCCTCAGGCTGGAAGAGGCAGTGGGGTGGCAAAAGGCCCGCAACTGTTCAGCGGAGCACCCCCTTGCGGCAATCTCCCTTGCCAAGGGGTAGGTGTTCCGCAGTCTGGCACTTCTTTTAGGAAAGTGTGGACGATAAAAGAATTATCATTTTCAACCTGTGCCATACCAAAATGAGCAGGGGCGACCTGCTCACACTAGCAACCTCACCACCATCAGCATGATCCGCCACATGGCATCAAAGCACCCTAATAGGTGGGTCCACAACCAGTGCCTGTGGGTCACACCACTGCCTCCTCTTCTCCTCTGTTACGTGCTGACCAATTTCCTGTCCGAGATGTAGGCCCGGATGCCTCCCACCATGCCCCTGGACCTTCGCAAGCACCATCAGATATCCACTTCTCTGTCCCAGCGCAGTGTACAGATGTCTATACCCCAGGCCTTTGAACAAAAGCGGAAATACTCAGCCACCCACCCACAGACCATAGCACTAAATGCGCACCTTTCCAAATTGCTGGCGCTGGAAATGTTGCCATTTAGGCTTGTGGACACTGAGGCTTTCCGCAGACTGTCCCGCGGTACTCGTGTGTCCCCAGCTGCCAATATTTTTCACGGTGTGCAGGGAGGCTACATTTCCCTGATGGCACACTGGATGAACTTTGTGGAGGCTGGGAGTGACTCGTACCCTGGGATGGTACAGGTGCTACCGACGCCAAGGATTGTGGGCCCTTCCATCAGGGTTTCTGCCTACGTTAGTGGCTGCAACCCCCCCTCCTTCTCCTCCTCTGCCTCCTTCTCCACTTCCACCTCTGAATTATCATCTTGCAGCACCAGTCAGCAATCAGTCAGTAGCTGGAAGCAGTATGTAGTGTCCCACTAGATAAATGTGGGCACTACACAAGGGTCAATAATGCCACTTTATTTTCCACCTCCTGTGGAACACGGTCATTGTATTTTATACGGTATTTTGTATTGCATTATAGTGTGTATTTTCCTGTTATCTCCTGTACCAGGCCTCTTAGGGGTAGTTCCTCCTCCTAGACAGCAGAGGGAGCTAGGGAACCCCTAGAAATAGTCAGTGCAGTATAGTCCAGGAGGCTAGTTAGTGCAGTCTAGCCTGCCTGAGTTTCCTGAGCAAAAGAAGATCAGAAGTTGCATCCAGGGGAAGCGTTTGCCTCCTGAAGTTCCTATAAAAGTACAGTGCAGAGCCAAGATTATTCCAGCCAAACAGAGAGCTTAAGAGCAGAAGTATATTCTACAGCAAGGAGACATATACCAGAGGAAGGTTTTCCCTACCCAAGGATAAAGCCAGCAATAGGGCATACAGGCCTTGGAGTAAGCCAGATAGGATCTGAGGAAAAGTGCAGCCTGATCTGTAAGTGTTTTTGCCCTCTGAGTATCTTGCAAAGACTTTGCCTGTCATTATTGTAAAGCCTGCCTGTATGCATTTACATGTGGAACTAACCAAAGACTGTAAATAGTTGAACTGTTTCAGTAAAAGGAAGTTCAGGTTCACTGCAACTTGTGTTCCTCAATTATTCCTACAATAAATCGGTGTGCCACCGTTACCGGCACTGGTGTCACGAACTTAAAGGGATCTTGCCACCGGCACATTAAACCTGCAACACCCAGGGCACCTCACCTACCACCCGGCCTGGTCCCTATACATAGAGAGTGCCCCAGAGGATCCATGTGCCAGCCTCTCCGTCACTGCTGTACGTCCAGGGTATGTAAAAGACTGTAGTCTATAACCACCCCGGTTAGTAACTACCCCTGTGACCTCACCATCGCAAACCCTGCAGGGCTGCGTACTGCATATTTTGGCATCACGAACAGGATGCGAATATTCCTACGCCATAGTGGGATCTGAACTGTGTGCCATTATTGGTCAGAACTCTGGCAACTGAAATTTAATGTGGATAAGTGCAAGATAATGCACCTGGGGCGTAAAAACCCAAGGGCAGAATATAGAATATTTGACACAGTCCTGACCTCAGTATCTGAGGAAAGGGATTTAGGAGTAATTATTTCAGAAGACTTAAAGGTGGGAAGACAATGTAATAGAGCAGCACGAAATGCCAGCAGAATGCTTGGATGTATAGGGAGAGGTATAAGCAGTAGAAAGAGTGAAGTGCTTATGCCGCTGTACAGAACACTGGTGAGACCTCACTTGGAGTATTGTGCGCAGTACTGGAGGCCATATCTCCAGAAGGATATAGATACTCTAGAGAGAGTTCAGAGAAGAGCTACTAAACTAGTACATGGATTGCAGGATAAAACTTACCAGGAAAGGTTAAAAGACCTTAATATGTATAGCTTGGAAGAAAGAAGAGACAGAGGGGATATGATAGAAACTTTTAAATACATAAAGGGAATCAACTCGGTAAAGGAGGAGAGCATATTTAAAAGAAGAAAAACTACCACAAGAGGACACAGTTTTAAATTAGAGGGGCAAAGGTTTAAAAGTAATATAAGGAAGTATTACTTTACTGAGAGAGTAGTGGATGCACGGAATAGCCTTCCTGCAGAAGTGGTAGCTGCAAATACAGTGAAGGAGTTTAAGCATGCATGGGATAGGCATAAGGCTATCCTTCATATAAGATAGGGCCAGGGACTATTCATAGGATTCAGATATATTGGGCAGACTAGATGGGCCAAATGGTTCTTATCTGCCGACACATTCTATGTTTCTATTATTGCCTATAAAGTGATAAATGCCCTATCTGTTTATTTGAAAATTGTTGGGCCAAAGAACTGTGAAAAAAACTGCGGTGTGAAAACTGTATTTTGTGGACTGTTTGCTGCTTCCCAAGTCACCGCTTGCTGTCAGTCAATGGACAGCCTTATGCTTAAAGATGGCCGCCTAAGCTGACTGGATTATCGGTGCGCCCTTGTTGTGTCCGTTTGACGTGAAAAAAATAAGAAGGTACCGCCCAGCCTGCAAAAGGAAAAAGATGCGAGAAGCCACACCCATCTCCTGACGCTGCTCGTGGGACCTCCGCACGACGTAACCACGTACCTTGCGAGACTTGGACTGCGCATCACCGGAGTCAGTAAAAACTTTTGTATTCACTGGCCCCTTTGTATACAAGTACCGGGAAGATTCCGATCCTTGCTGGGAGACTGGGGGAGGTCCCTCGTTAGTAACAAAGGACTTAATCCGGGAGAAGTACATCCAATTCAGATTTGGCCTGCTCCGTCGCTCCTTAAAGGGCCATACCCACTCCTTGGTCGCACTTAGCAACGCTTGAGCGAGCGAAGTCCAGCGTGTGTCTGCCTACAGAACTTGCCTCCAGAGACCACGCCATGTCTGCACCTGAAGACGTGGAACAGGTGGCCCCCGATGAACCTTCCGAAATGCACGCAGCTGATAACAGGGCGCCCGCCGCTGCTGCGGCATCTAGCCTGATGCCACTGACCATGCCATATTATTTCGGGGGCCCCTGGTTCCTGCGATATTCCGGGGAAGCCCACAAGTTGAAAGACTTTAGAGACCAGATCCTGGCCTTATTCCAGCTCTATCCCATCTCCGCTGAGCAATAAATGGAGATCCTCTTAGCACAGTTAGAAGGGGCTGCCCACAGGGAAGTCATGTCATGGCCCAGTTCCGAAAAGAGTAGCCTGGAACAGATCTGGCACCACGTTTGAGGCCAGGACGGTGTCAGAAGTTAAGATGCGATTTTTCTGCAGGAAGCAACAGCCTGGTGAGTCACTCCATGATTTTTCTTTGTCCCTGCAGGAGACCTTGAGGGCTGTGGTCCAGGTGGACCCCCGGGAGGCTGAGGACCAGGACCGGACTCTGAGAGAGCAGTTTATTGCGGGTGTAAACACTGAGCACTTAAAGGGCCAGCTGAGGATGCTGTTGGCCCAACACCCCAATTGTGCGTTTTTGGACTTTAAAGAGCTGGCCATCGGTATCCTGGGTCAAAACCCGCCCACAGGGCCGGCGGCCTCCCTTGAACCTCAGGCCTGCCAGCCAAAAACTATTAATGTGAGACCGTCCGGAGCCAGTCAAGCCACCCAGGCTCTAGTAACAGATGTGGTGGCGGCGTTAATGGAGCAAGTTAACCATCTCACTGAGAGCCTAGAAAAGGTGTGCAGGAAAATAGAGGCATGGGAAAGACCATTGTTATTGGAAGACGAAAGCCCCCTACCTCAAAGGCTCCTCTCGCCTGCATATAAAGAGGTATACCCCAAAGAACCTGATGGACGACCGAGTTACCGGTCTAATAATCGCAAGCAGCCTGTCTGCACCTATTGTAAAAAATATGGCCATACTGAGTCAATGTGTTGGTCGTTAAACGGGCCACCCCTGAGGCCGAGGACCGCCCCTTGGGAGGTAGAACAGTAGGTCCAAAGGATCCAAATTGGATGCCCAGATACGTAGGATCTCGTCCAAAAATTAACATATGCATCAACGGGATCCCTTTTGAAGCCCTGCTGGATACTGGGTCTCAGGTCACCACCATCCAACGACCCACCTTTGACAAATTTTCGGATCCAAGTCTCCTCACCCAGCCACCGGAATCCTGGTTGGATATCATTGCTAGCAATGGCAAGCCAGTGAAAGCCCATGGGTACTGGGAACCTACCCTTCAGGTGGGAGAAGCCACCTTACCACAGCAAGGTGTGATTGTGGTGCAAGCCGGAGATAAAGGGGGACACCCCGTAATCTTAGGGACTCATTTCTTTAAAAATTGTTACTCCGAGGTGCTTGAGGCACTGAACCAATCCATATCTTCAGCTTCACCTGCCTCTAAAAGAGTCATTCAAAAGACTATCAGTGTGCTGTGTGCTCAGCAAAAATTTGCAAATGGAAAAGGAGAAATCTGTACTGCCCGGATCCGGGATAACCGGTCGATGATTCTGCCACCGAATCCCCAGATCATTGAAGAGTCTTTGACTGCCCTGGGGTCATCAGCCTACTTCTCAACTTTGGACTTAACCAGTGGATACTGGCAAGTACCTATGGCACCGGAAGACCGGGAAAAGACCGCTTTCACTACGCCTATGGGCCTGTTTGAATTCAACTACATGCCTTTTGGACTGTGTAATGCTCCAGGGACGTTCCAGCGGTTGATGGAGCGTTGTTTAGGCCATAAGAACTTTGAGACCATATTGCTATACTTGGATGACGTCATTATTTACTCCAAGACATATGAGGATCATTTAAAACATCTGGCTGAAGTGTTTCACGTTCTCGTTAAACATGGCTTTAAAATCAAGCCGTCCAAGTGCCATCTGCTGAAACCAGCGGTAAAGTACCTGGGACATGTTAGTGCAGAAGGAGTCCAGCCTGATCCCGATAAACTTGCTGCTGTCCGTAATTTGCCTACTCCTACCACCGTGAAGGAGGTGAGAAGTTTCCTCAGTTTTGCAGGATATTACAGACGCTTCATCCCGCATTTTGCACAGATTGCAGATATGATCCAGGAACTCCTAAGGGGGCATCCCAAAAAGAGTCCAAAGACTCCTATCCCCGTTGAATGGAGTGAAGAACGGGAGATTGCCTTTTAGCTCCTAAAAAAAAAAGCTGACCGAACCCCCTGTCCTGGGTTACCCAGATTATCAGAAGCCGTTTCACCTCTATACGGATGCCAGTAAAAGAGGCCTGGGAGCCGTGTTGGCTCAGGTGCAGGACAACAAAGAAATGGTGATTGCCTACACCAGCAGATCCCTAAGGGGAGCTGAGAAAAACGATCAGAATTATAGTTCCTTCAAGCTGGAATTCCTTGCTTTAGTGTGGGCTGTGACGGAAAAATTCAAGGACTACCTTGCCTCCACTTGATTTGTCGCCTTCACTGACAACAATCCCCTGGCGCATCTGAATACAGCCAAGTTAGGGGCCCTGGAGCAAAGATGGGCCTCCCGCCTTGCCAACTATGACTTCACTGTGAAATACAGGGCAGGCCGCTCAAATGATAATGCTGATGCCCTGTCTCGGCTTCCTACTACAGAAGCACCAGATGAACCAAAGGATGCCTGGGAAGAAGTGGAAATGCCGGCGTTTTACAACAAATTTGCTCAACAAGATAATGTTCACACTGAAAATAACTCAGCTGCTAATCCCTCTCCGCCGAATACTCCTGAGTCCAGGGGCAAACAAGAAAGGTGGATTAAGCTCCAGTCAGAAAGTAGAGTCCTTGGTGAACTGCTTGACTTCCTTACTAGTGGAAGAACTCCTGAAAGAGTCCGCAGGAAGAGTACAGACCCAGAACTATTGAAATTGTGGAGACATTGCCACCAACTCTTCCTTCAAACAGGCCTGTTGCTAAGAAGGAGCCTGGATCCAGTGTCCTGCGATAGGGTGTTCCAGATCCTCATACCACGTCGAGATGCCAGTCTGGTGTTAGAGATGTATCATAACCAGTCCAGACACTTTGGCGTGCAGAAAACTGAGGCCACCATTCGCAGAAGGTTCTATTGGATTGGGATGAGAGAAGACATTGAAAAATGGTGCCGGGAATGTACTGCCTGTACCGTTGGGAGAAGTGAACGCTGTGACCAGAGAGCGCCTCTGCATCCTATAGCGAGTAAAACTCCCCTGGAGCTTGTTGCCATTGATCATGTGAAGTTGGAGCCAAATCGCTCAGGTTATACTTATGCCATGACCATTATTGATCACTTCACCAAGTTTGTTGTAGCAGTGCCTGTGAAGGACCTGACAGACAAGATTGCAGAAGAAGCATTCTGGAAGCATTTCCTCCTGCTCTACAGCTGCCCAGAGAAAATCCTCACCGACCAGGGGTCTGCGTTTGAATCACAGTTGTTCCAGGAGATGTGCCTGCTACATAATTGCCAGAAGGTCTGAACCACAGCCTATCATCCGCAAGGTAACGGACTCTGTGAAAAGATGAATCAAACTCTCATTGAAATGTTGCGAGCAGTACCCCCTGAGACAAAGGGTAATTGGCCTACTCTGCTGCCACAACTTATGTATACATATAACAATACAATTCCCTGTTCCACCGGGTACACGCCCTTCTATTTGATGTTTGGCCATCAAGGGAGGCTGCCTGCCGACCACTCCCTGTATGTACAAGTGCCTCATGTCATCAACCCACTACCCAAGACTGATTGGGTGGTGGAGCATCAAAGACGTCTCCTTAATGCCAAGGAGATTGTTAGGGAGCGCATTGAAAGTGCCCGAGAGCGACAGCAGAGAGACTATGACCTGGCTGCTCATGCAGAACCTCTAGCTTTGGGAGATGTGGTGTGGCTGAAGAATAACCACCAAACCAGTAAACTGGACAGTAAGTGGGAGAGGACTCCCTACGTCATAAATTATATTCCTAATGCTGAGGCACACATTTACCAAATTTCCAAGGAAGGTAAAGGCTCCCAGATTGCACACAGAAACCATTTAAAGCCCTGCATAGAAGGAGAAACTGCAGCAGGGGCATTGAGCCAGAGTCTCCTGAGCCAGAGTTGTCAGCCCAACCTGTTGATCCTATGCAGGCTGTTGAAAACCTGTTACATGACAAGGAGCCACTTCATTGGTTCCTCAAACCCTGGTTGAACTTGGTGGTACCTGCTCCAGTTCCTGCTAGTCCTCAACCCCAGGATGACCGGTCCCAGGGTGTACCTGAAAGGGCTCCAGAGCCTGTGGATTCCTCTGGCCCCCCTGAACAAAGGCAGGAAGAGCCTCTTCCAGTAAGAAAGTCCACGTGGCCTACTAAGGGGCACCCACCTGTGAGATTCGGAGACTACATTGTGGACCAGAGTAGCTCCTCCCGGGAAACCCCTGTTTAACTGTCTACAAGACTCGGGTACGGACTCATTTTTGTTCTTTTGAGCCTCCAGGAACTTATGTTATTGTTACAATTTTCATTATTATGGACTATCCTGGTTATTCCTGATACACTGTACCAGGTCAGTTCTATCCTGCATGAAGTGAACGACGCCCCTTTTTCACCGCACTTGTTCCTTTGCCAGCGGAGCTGCCTGATATATTTATACTGCAAAAGTAGTGATTATTGTATATGCCTGCTTTGCATTTTTTGTCTTTCAGGTTGCAGTCTCCAGCTGGGCGGGCCCCCTGTGTTGCACCGAGGACGGGCAACCTCAAAGCAGCGGGGTATGTAGTGTCCCACTAGGTAAATGTGGGCACTACACAAGGGTCAATAATGCCACGTTATTTTCCACCTCCTGTGGAACATGGTCATTGTATTTTATACGGTATTTTGTATTACATTATAGTGTGTATTTTCCTGTTATCTCCTGTACCAGGTCTCTTAGGGGTAGTTCCTCCTCCTAGACAGCAGAGGGAGCTAGGGAACCCCTAGTATATATAATTAGGCCCAGACAGGAAAGAGTCAGTGCAGTATAGTCCAGGAGGCTAGTTAGTGCAGTCTAGCCTGCCTGAGTTCCCTGAGCAAAAGAAGATCAGAAGTTGCATCCAGGGGAAGAGTTTGCCTCCTGAAGTTCCTATAAAAGTACAGTGCAGAGCCAAGATTATTCCAGCCAAACAGAGAGCTGAAGGGCAGAAGGATATTCTACAGCAAGGAGACATATACCAGAGGAAGGTTTTCCCTACCCAAGGATAAAGCCAGCAATAAGGCATACGGGCCTTGGAGTAAGCCAGACAGGATCTGAGGAAAAGTGCAGCCTGATCTGTAAGTGTTTTTGCCCTCTGAGTATCTTGCAAAGACTTTGCCTGCCATTATTGTAAAGCCTGCCTGTATGCAACCTTTTTACATGTGGAACTAACCAAAGACTGTAAATAGTTGAACTATTTCGGTAAAATGAAGTTGTGGTTCATTGCAACTTGTGTTCCTCAATTATTCCTACAATAAATCGGTATGCCACCATTACCGGCACTGGTGTCACGAACTTAAAGGAATCTTGCCACCGGCACATTAAACCTGCAACACCTAGGGCACCTCACCTACCACTCGGCCTGGTCCCTATATATAGAGAGTGCCCCAGAGGATCCATGTGCCAGTCTCTTCATCACTGCTGTACATCTGCCCAGGGTATATAAAAGACTGTGAGTACTATAACCACCCTCGGTTAGTAACTACCCCTGTGACCTCACCATCGCAAACCCTGCAGGGCTGCGTACTGCAAGTGTAGCACTGCAGTGGGGAAACGGCAACAGGCCGTGCTTAAACTGATCTGCTTAGGTGACAAACAGCACACAGCCACAGAGTTGTGGCAGGGGATAAGGCATCAGACTGAGCTGTGGTTCTCGCCACTCAACCTACAACCAGACATGGTTGTGTCTGATAATGGCCATAACTCGGTGGCGGCTTTGGAGCTCGGCAAGCTCACACACAAACCATGCCTAGCCCACATGTTCAACCTAGTGGTTCAGCGGTTTCTCAAAACCTACCCCAATTTGCCTGAGCTACTGGTGAAGATGTGCTGCGTCTGCCAGCTTACCGACTGTTGTGCGACATGAGCACGCGATGGAACTCACCGTTCCACATGTTGGCCAGGCTTTGTGAGCAGCAGAGGTCAGTAGTGGAATACCAGCTGCAACATGATAATCGCCTTTCCAATCAGTTTCGGCTCTTCACAAGAGACGAGTGGGCATTGATGTCAGACCTCTGTGAGGTTTGTCACAACTTTGAGGAATCAACACAGATGGTGAGCGGTGATAAAGCTATTATCAGCGTAACCATCCCACTTCTGTGTCTACTCAAACACTCTCTGCTCACAATTAAGGCGGACGCATTGCATGTGGAAGAGGTGGAAATGGGTGAAGAATGTACACAGGGTGATAGGCAGACCACCCTTATTTTGTCTTCTCAGCGCAAATTGGATAATGAGGAGGGGGAGGAGCAGGAGACGGTTGCCTCTGCTACAGCGGGTAGTACCCATGGAAGTTTTATTCCATCTGTTCAGCGTGAATGGGTAGAAGAGGAGGAAGAGGATGAGGAGATTGATAGTCATCCTCCTGATGAGGACAGCGAAGTCTTGTCTGTTGGGACTCTGGCACACATGGCTGACTTTATGTTAGGCTGCCTTTGCCAAGACCCTCGTGTTCACATTTTGGCCAACATTGATTACTGGTTGTTCACCCTTCTCGACCCCCGCTGCAAATAGAACTTCTCATCTCTCATTCCTGTGGTGGAGAGGACGATCAAAATAGTGCAATACCAGAAGGTCCTTGTGGAAAAATTGCTCCAAAAATTTCCAGCTGACAACGCTGGCTGCAGAGTATGTAGTTCCTTGGCCAACCGAGGAGTGGAGATGAGGGGAACACACAGCAGTTCCAACAGAGGCAGGGCAACATTCTCCAAGGCCTGGGACAGTTTTATAACACCCCACCAGCATCCTCAACCTTATGCGTGGCCTAGTGTCACAAAGAGGGAAACATTTTGGAAGATGGTGAAGGAGTACATAGTAGTGATGGGCGAACATCGGCCGGGATGGTTCGCGAACGCGATCAAATGTTCGCGAGCCGCAAGTTTGCGGCGGACCACGCTCACTTTAATGGCAGGCGAACCTGAAAAACCTTCAGTTCATATTTGCAGCCACCAAATACTTAGTACTAGTGCACAAATAGTTCCACAACATGGACAGTGACATTCTAGAGGGGGATCAATGACAAAAATTCCAACAAAAAATATGTATTTTAATCAGGGGACATTTTTATGCCTCTTAAAGGGAAATTCTCTGAAATGTGAGCCTAGAAATTTTTTATTTTAGGCCACGGGAGTACGGGCCAAAAGTTAGGCATTCACCTGACATAAAAGAAATTCTGATTATGTGGCTCGAGGTACATTATGTGGTCAATTAATAAACTTTTACTGTAGGCCACTGGACTGCAGGTCCCAAACATTAGGCTTTCACCGGACAAAAAAGATCAAGTAATTATGTGGCTGGAGGTATATTACATGGTCAATGGATATCAATTTTACTGCAGGCCAGTACAAATACAGGTCAAATACATATGCTTAAAAGAACTCAAAATATAAAATTGGATTAAAAACATGGCTAACGAAATCCCCCTACTTGAAAAAATCCCTAATCATAATAGTTGAAATTCGATAACACGTGGTCGTCACTGGTGTTGAATTCCTCCAAGGCCCCAAGGCCAACAAGTATAAAACACCAAAAAATGAATACCATACTTGCGTGGAGTTATTCGTATATCACCTATAATGCTCAAAAAGATACCACACAAGTAAATATTATCAATTAATCCTTTATTAAACATCCATTTGCAATACATTAACAGTATACTTAAAAAATACATATAGCAGCAACCATGGGAACACAGAAGTGTTACAGAAATTTTAAAACAGAGTGAGCTCCAGACCATGAGGGACTAGTATATCCACAAATTAGCAGCATCAGGCAGGTGGGGCTAATATAGCAAAGTGCACACAAAACGCAATGCACTGCATGGCACAGATCCGTGCAGGGCAGTGTAATCCTTGCGCACCCCAACAGTGAGATGCTGCTATAGGGAAATTAAATCCATAAAGTGTCA
Source organism: Bufo gargarizans (assembly GCF_014858855.1). Taxonomy (NCBI): domain Eukaryota; kingdom Metazoa; phylum Chordata; class Amphibia; order Anura; family Bufonidae; genus Bufo; species Bufo gargarizans. Next base: position 311,977,472 of record NC_058081.1, read on the forward strand.
TGCCCTGCTTGGACTACGTGCGGAGGTCTGCCAGATTAGCAGCACGTGTCTAGTCTTTTGTTTTGTTTTGGAGTCGAGCTAGATCCGCCTCCCTTCAGGTGCACTGGGTGGGGTTGTTGGTTTAAATTACACCCACTCCCAGTGTTCTGTGCGGGTTATAGCTTCTGTCTGGCTCTGTGGAAGTAAGGAAGGAAGGATTGGCTGTTCCTGCTCAGAAAAAATAAGTTGGTTGTTGTTTTCTTGTTGTTTGCTGTCTAGGCTGTTTGAGAGACACCTGTCCACTCCAGGTTCTGAGGGAGCAGGCTGACTCTATTCCCCTTCACCATCTTAGGGATTTTAGGGTATTTTCAGCCCAGGCACGAGAACACGTTATTCCCACCTTAAGGGTCTGAACGTGGGCATAGCAGTATACGGAGAGCTGGTAGGGATTTGTCAGGAGGTGACCCTTATCCCCAGCTTCTTGCCTAGATACTTGTTTGTTTATTTTTCTGTGTATCTGATATCCTGTTTGCCGTGACATAAAGTCACATATGTGTTACTGACCCAGTCTGGAGCAGCAGCCCGACGATCGTTTCGCTTCACGCTTCCTCTAGGGGCATGAGAACAAGTATGTGGCTAGAAGTAGATTACACGGTCATTAGATATCAATTTTACAGCAGGCCAGTGGACTACAGGCCCCAAAATTTATGCATTCAGCGTACTCAAAACAACTAGTAAGTATGTGACTGGAGGTAGATTACACGGTCATTGGATATCAATTTTACAGCAGGCCAGTGGACTACAGGCTCCAAAAATTATGCATTCAGCGTACAGAAAAGAACAAGTAAGTATGTGGCTGGAGGTAGATTACATGGTCATTGGATATCAATTTTACAGCAGGCCAGTGGACTACAGGCTCCAAAAATTATGCATTCAGCATACAGAAAAGAACAAGTAAGTATGTGGCTGGAGGTAGATTACATGGTCATTGGATATCAATTTTACAGCAGGCCAGTGGACTACTCGCCCCAAAAATTATGCATTTAGAGTACAGAAAAGGACAAGTAAGTATTTGGCTGAAGGTAGATTACACGATCATTGGATATCAATTTTACTGAAGGCCAGTACAAATACAGGTCAAATACATATGTTTAAAATTGGATCACCCCTCTTGAAAGAAAAACTAATGATAATAGATGAAACACATGGTCGTCACAGGTTTTGAATTCCTCCAAGGCCCAAAACATTAGGCATTCATGGGACAGAAAAGGCCTTTTATGCCACTGTATTTACCTAAGACAGGGACCATTATTTGTTCTGGGTGGTGGCGGATATTTGTGGGCTGTCATGAGGAAATTCAAATAAACGTGATCATCACATGTGTTGAATTCCTCCGAGATCCATGCCTCATTCATTTTTAGAAATGTGAGGTAGTCCACACTGTTGTGAGCTAGGTGAGTGCGCTTATCGGTCACGATCCCCCCTGCTGCGCTGAACATCCTTTTGGACAGGACACTGGACGAGGGGCAAGCCAAAAGTTCCATGGCAAACTGTGCTAGCTCTGGCAACAGGTCAAGCCTGCACACCCAGTAGTCAAGGGGTTCCCCCAATGTAGTCAGACACCTGTCGGTCTAGGCATTCCCTGAGGGTGTATCCGGAGGGCGGCTGTTGATGGGTTGGCTGCAAGAATGATCTCATATCTGAAGTGACCAACACATCTTCAAACCGCCCTCTTCTTGCATGCGCTGTTGGATTAGTACCCGCAACTGTTTCTCTGTGAGTGGAAATTCTTCTGCCAGCGCCCGCAAAAGCAGAATGCAGCATTTCTCGAAGCAAGGCCTGGAAGTGCTGCATGCTGCCAGCCCTCTGTGATGCTGGTAACATTTCCGCCATTTTGTGTTTGTACCGGGGGTCTAAGTACAGTGCCACCCACTACTGGTCCTTGCCCTTTATGCTTTTTATAAGGGGATCTCTCTTCAAACACTGGAGCATAAAGACCCCATTTGCACTAAACTGCAAGCGGTGGAGTGGCCTGGATCCTGCTCATCGTCCAGGATAATGTCATCCTCGGTCTCCTACCCCCAGCCACGGACAACACCAGGGATTCCAGAAAAGTTTAAAGCATGCTCTTCTTGCTCCTTCTTCACCCCGACACCACCACCCTCCTCTGACTCCTCCTCAGACTCCTGTTGACTTGTCTCATATGGAGTAGCTCTCCCTGGGAATTCATCCAGAATTGCAACTTCCTCATCTTCTTGCTCCTCGACGGCTTGATCAATGACACGACACAATGCATGCTCCAGAAAGAAGGTGTAAGGTACAATGTCACTGATGGCGCCCTCGCTGCAACTGACCAGTTTTGCGATCTCATCAAATGGCCGCAAAAGTCTGCATGCATCGTGCATGAGCAGCCACTGGCGCGGTGAAAAAAAAACAAGCTCCCCTGAACCTGTCCTGTTGCAGAGTTCAGACAGGTAGTCGTTAACTGCATGTTTCTGCTGGAGCAGCCTATCAAGCATATACAAGGTAAAGTTCCAGCGCATCAGGCACACAAATCAGACGTCTGACTGGCAGGTGGTGTCACCGCTGAACGACAGCAAGGAGAGCCACGGCCATGTAAGATCTTCCAAAATGGCCAGAGATTTTCCTGGCTTGCTGCAAGACATCCCGGACCCTGGGGTATTTGGCAACGAATCGCTGCACGACTAAGTTCAGGATGTGTGCCATGCACGGCACGTGTGTCATTTTGCCCTGTTTCAGCGGGCTCAGCAGATTGGCACTGCCGTCGCACACCACTTTACAAACTGTCAAATTGAGCGGGGTTAACCACTGATCGGCCTGTGACCGCAAAGCTGAAAGGAGTGCAGGATCGGGGTGGCTCTTGGCTTCCAGGCACAACAGCCGCAGCACAGCATGGCAACGTCTCACCTAACACGTCAAATAGGTTCTGGGGAGTTTGGGGGCTCAGCGGAAGAGGCGGTAGCAATGGAAAAGGAGGAGTCAGCCAAGGAGGAGATGGAGGATGGAGTAGGAGGAGGAGACGAAGAGGCAGGCCTGCATGCAATCCGTGGTAGTAACACCAAAACCACATGGGTGCAACGGGATTCATGCTTGACGACCATCAGAAGGTTCACCCAGTGGGCAGTAAAAGTTATGTACCTTCCCTGCCCGTGTTTGCTAGACCATGTGTCTGTGGTCAGATGTATCTTGCCACGGGCACTGTGTGCCAGAGATATATTCACTTGCCGCTGAACGTGGCCAAATAGCTCTGGGATGCCCTTCTGGGAGAAATATTTCCTTCTGGAGACCTTCTATTTCGGTGTGCCAATGGCCACAAATTTTCTAAAGGCCTCCACCAGTTTATATGGCAGTAATTGGCGGGCTAGCAGTTCCGACAAGCCAGCTGTCAGCAGTTGAGCAAGAGGGTTATCCGGCACCATCATCTTTTTACGCTCAAACATTTGGGCCACGGAAGCCTGCCTTTTGCCAGATGAATGCAACAATGGCATGGTGGAAGGTGGAGTGGAGGATAAATGGGAGGAGAGAGGAGAAGGAGAAGAGGCAGGACGTAGAGTGCCGGGAGTGTGGCTTTGTGGGTTCTGACAGCGTTGCTCTCACTGGGCTTGGTGATGGGAGGCCAGATGCTTTCTTAAGGCAGTCATGCCTAGGTGAGTGAGTGACTTATGTGTTTACAGCACAGGCTGCAGATGGCAACACTATGGTCAGCAGCTGACACGTTAAAAGAAGCCCACACTGTGGAGCCATGTGCCTGCGTCCTGGAAATGCCAGGCTTGTTAGCAGTCTGATTTTTGCCTCCTGTGCACTGCAAGTTCTGACTGCTTCTCCTACCTATCTGCTGCTCCATTTCTCCCTCTGAACTCCCCTTCTCTTCCTCTCTTGAGGGCACCCACGTGACGTGGATTAGGCAGTGGTTAAGGAACAGACAACAGAGGGTTGTAGTCAATGGAGTATATTCAGACCATGGTCTTGTTATCAGTGGGGTACCTCAGGGATCTGTCCTGGGACCCATATTGTTTAATATCTATATCAGCGAAATTGCAGAAGGCCTCGATGGTAAGGTGTGTCTTTTTGCTGATGACACAAAGATTTGTAACAGGGTTGATGTTCCTGGAGGGATACACCAAATCGAAAAGAATTTAGGAAAACTAGAGAAATGGTCAAAAATCTGTCAACAAAAATTTAATGTTGATAAGGGCAAGATAATGCACCTGGGGCGTAAAAACCCAAAAGCAGAATATAAAATCAGTGACACAGTCCTAACCTCAGTATCTGAGAAAAGAGATTTAGGGGTCATTATTTCAGAAGACTTAAAGGTAGGCAGACAATGTCATAGAGCAGCAGGAAATGCTAGCAGAATGCTTGGGTGTATAGAGAGAGGCATTACAAGTAGAAAGAGGGAAGTGCTCATGCAGGTCTACAGAGCACTAGTGAGACCTCATTAGGAGTATTGTGCGCAGTACTGGAGACCATATCTCCAGAAGGATATTGATACTTTGGAGAGAGTTCAGAGAACAGCTACTAAACTAGTACATGGATTGCAGGATAAAACTTACCAGGAAAGATTAAAGGACCTTAACATGTATAGCCTGGAAGAAAGACGAGACAGAGGGAATATGATAGAAACTTTTAAATACATTAAGGGAATCAACACAGTAAAAAAGGAGAGAATATTTAAAAGAAGAAAAACTGCTACAAGAGGACATAGTTTTAAATTAGAGGGGCAAAGGTTTAAAAGTAATATCAGGAAGTATTACTTTACTGAGAGAGTAGTGGATGCATGGAATAGCCTTTTCTGCAGAAGTGGTAGCTGCAAATACAGTGGAGTTTAAGCATGCATGGGATAGGCATAAGGCCATCCTTCATATAAGATAGGGCCAGGGGCTATTCATAGTATTCAGTATATTGGGCAGACTAGATGGTCCAAATGGTTCTTATCTGCCAACACATTCTATGTTTCTATATCCATCGACACGTCATCATCCTCACCTTCACCACCACTGACATTAGAGATCTCGGAGTAGGCAGCAACAGCGGAGACCACCCTCCTTGGGTTGATCTGGGTAATGTCGTCAGACTGCTGGGTGGCCATCGTTGATACCTCTTCTTTCTGATCCGATGCCAAAAATTGATGGGAAAATAATTCCTCTGACTTAAGTGGAGGGGATATGGTGGTGGTGGTGTCTTTCAGGGTGCACATAGCAGAGAGTGAAGAGGGTGCAGATAGAGAGGATGAGGAGGGTGCAGAAGAGGAAGGCTGAGTGAGCCACTCAACCAATGCTGGTGTGTCCTTTGACGTAATCGCACGCACCTTCTGCAACTTCCCACTTAGGCTCCAGCCTGGTGCACCTGCCCGACCTCTACCACCCCTGCGGAATGGCCTGCCTCTTCCTCTGCCTGTAATTTTCAAAATTACCCTGTGACAAAAGTCCCTATAGAAGAGCAGTATTTGTGTAAGAAAGTATATCACACCCCTGCCTCAATCAGTTTTTTTGGGGAGCAACTGGTATATCACACCAGTAGAAATTATTTGTTCCAATAGCGTTTGTCACTCTGTGTAGCTGCGGTAACGCAGCGAAACCGCAAACAAATGCTGCACTACCAAAATGCACTATATGGAAAGTATATTATTGGTATATAACACCCCTGCCTCAATCACTTTTTTGGGGGGGCAACTGGTATATCACACCAGTAGAAATTATTTGTTCCAATAAATCTAGCGTTTGTCGCTATAGATGGCCTTGCGGTTTGCTCAGCGGTCGTTTCACGACGAACTTTGCATGTTCGCGATTCGCCGAACATGCGAACATATGGAGAAATTCGTGCCCGCCATATTCTTTTACATTGTGAAGAACTTTGACCCATGACACATCCATCAGGTGGTACATGACAGCCAATTGAGACATTTCACATGGACATACCCCCTACCTTATAAATAAACCTGATCTAGCCGCCATTTTACATTCAGTGTTTTGACAGTGAAGGGAGAGGTTGCTGTGTGGAGTAGGGACAGGCTGTTAGGGACACCAAACGCTAGCTAATAGGGCCACAAAAGTCATTTTAAGCAATAGTATAGGTGTGTTATCGATATGTGTGATACACAGAGGGGTGCGATATACTTATAATATACTTTTATAATGAGTCAAAAACACATAGATCTATATAGTGATCACCTAGAAGTCAGGGGGCTAGGGGCTTACTAGAGCCATTTTTATATAGGGTAAGATTCCGGACGGGGTCGCTCTTATCAGGGCAGGTGGTCTGTAGTTAGGCTTTCAGGGCCACAATAGCACCCTCTGTAGGGCAATATCTGGGACAGTTCTTTGCCCACCCTGTCCTTCAATACCACATCATCATCTAGCCCAGGGATGGATGTTTTTTTTGCTTTACCTCCTGGATTCATTGATGTGCACTGGAACCCCCCGGATTGTGGTAGTGTCACTGCCAGTTCTGTGAGAAGGTCTGGCAGACATTCTTCTCTACCTCTTGCATGACGTTCTTTGTTTTGATTTCACTTTCCTTTCCTTCTCCCAGGTGTCACCTATTTAGACTAATTGTCTCCCTTTATATTTCCTCCCATACTGCCTCACTTTGCGGTTTATACTACGTCCTGCATGAGGTGTTCACTGTTGGAGGCTGCTGCTTCCTCAGATACGTATTTTTCCTTTATTTATGTTTCCTTGCTGGCTTGATTCTAGGTGACCCTGATTCCGTCCGTATTAAGTGCAGGGAGCCGGTGGTTGTGTCCGGTGGTTGTGTGAATGGACCCTCATAGTAAAATTATTAAAGGTTACGTTTTATCTTCATTTATATTCTAATGGATTGCCTTCCTTGTACATCGTTATAATATACTTTCTATGTTAGAAAGTATATTATAGTGCATTTGTATTGTGCGGCAGTTGTGTGCGGTTCTGCTGCAATACTGCAGCTAGATAGAGGGACAAACGTTATTGGAACAAATAATTTCTACTGGTGTGATATACCAGTCGTCCCCCAAAACAACTGATTAAAGCGGAGTGCTATATACCAATATACTTTATTTATAGTGCATTTGGGTACTGTATAGTGCATTTGCGCATGCGTGTACGTGAAAATTATATTCACGATATTTCGCATTGAAAACAAAAATGAATGGTGTTGTGGAAAAATTATTGTTGTGAGAACGAGACAAAAGAGCACACGACGATATCAGTTGGCGATGACAGTTAGGGAGCAAATTTTTCCCCCCGTTATCAGCAGAGCTTAAAGGAGACACAGCTTAATTTTCAAAAAGCAAAAAACGCCGTCATAAAGTAAGAAAATCCTTTTCCTCAAAATCCTTTTCCTCTGTGTACTTCAATCTGCTGATATCAGGAAAAAAAATCTACTGAAAGAACCTTTTTAGTGTTTGTGGTTGATGTTTTTGCAATAATAGCTGGCCAGATACTTGTTGCATATCTGCTGTGGGGGTTTCTCAACTGTAAAGGGTGGGTCAGTGCTCTGCTGGGACAAAATAATCTATGGTGGGAGATCCAACAGAGGGCTTTGTGTGTAAGGTCGGCTGTTTATAGTTTAACACTACAGCAGGCAGATATTGCTATCAGTATCTAAACAGGAGGTTTGTTTAGGTAAGTGCTTTTCCATTGTGTAGTTTTTGGTGGATCTGAGTTGATTGTACAGAGATTGTATGGTGAGATTGTGATGTGTGTGCTGAGCAGTACAGAGTATTGTGTTTTTGTTGTAACTTCTTAACTTTTATATTACTGTGATTTTGTAAAGACAGCATTTAGAGAGTATTTTTATATTGTTAGCCTGTAAATCACATGCAGAGTGGAGGCTTGCTCTGGTTTCGGGGGTGGGGAACAGGGAATATAGAAACTGTTTTGTTTAGTTGGTTTTCCTATTGCTGGATATTGTAGATACTATCTTGGCTTCCTGTGTGTGTGAAGGCCATAGTGGGTTTGTTAGCCATTTTATTTTCCACTGTGTGTGTGAAGGCCATGTGGGTTTGTCGGCCATTTTATTTTCCTTTGTGTGTTTGTGAAGACTGTGGGTTTGGCAGACATCTTGATTAGTTTGGTTGTGCCCTAACTGTTGTACTGTTAAAAACTGTTTAGGAATATTTCTCTCTCTCTCTCTCTCTACATATATGGATTCATATATATATATATATATTTCTCTTCATATATCTCTCTCTCTCTCTATATATATATCTATATATATATAGATATATATATCTATATATATATAAAAAAGGCTTGAGAAAGGCTCAGTTGGAGCCGAAACGTCGCTTTGCCATAGATGGGTGAATAAACAAAGATTTTTTTCACGAATTGCTGGGAGTGCAGTCCAATTTTTGTATCTATATATATATATATATATATATATATATATATATACATACAGTCGTGGCCAAAAGTTTTGAGAATTACATAAATATTGGAAATTGGAAAAGTTGCTGCTTAAGTTTTTATAATAGCAATTTGCATATACTCCAGAATGTTATGAAGAGTGATCAGATGAATTGCATAGTCCTTCTTTGCCATGAAAATTAACTTAATCCCACAAAAAACTTTTTACTGCATTTCATTGCTGTCATTAAAGGACCTGCTGAGATCATTCCAGTAATCGTCTTGTTAACTCAGGTGAGAATGTTGACGAGCACAAGGCTGGAGATCATTATGTCAGGCTGATTGGGTTAAAATGGCAGACTTGACCTGTTAAAAAGAGGGTGATGCTTGAAATCATTGTTCTTCCATTGTTAACCATGGCGACCTGCAAAGAAACGTGTGCAGCCATCATTGCGTTGCATAAAAATGGCTTCACAGGCAAGGATATTGTGGCTACTAAGATTGCACCTCAATCAACAATTTATAGGATCATCAAGAACTTCAAGGAAAGAGGTTCAATTCTTGTTAAGAAGGCTCCAGGGCATCCAAGAAAGTCCAGCAAGCGCCAGGATTGTCTCCTAAAGAGGATTCAGCTGCGAGATCGGAGTGCCACCAGTGCAGAGCTTGCTCAGGAATGGCAGCAGGCAGGTGTGAGTGCATCTGCACGCACAGTGAGGTAAAGACTTTTGGAAGATGGCCTGGTGTCAAGAAGGGCAGCAAAGAAGCCACTTCTCTCCATAAAAAACATCAGGGACAGATTGATCTTCTGCAGAAAATATTGTGAATGGACTGCTGAGGACTGGGACAAAGTCATATTCTCTGATGAAGCTTTTTTCCGATTGTTTGGGGCATCAGGAAAAAGGCTTGTCCGGAGAAGAAAAGGTGAGCGCTACCATCAGTCCTGTGTCATGCCAACAGTAAAGCATCCTGAGACCATTCATGTGTGGGGTTGCTTCTCATCCAAGGGAGTGGGCTCACTCACAATTTTGCCCCAAAACACAGCCATGAATAAAGAATGGTACCAAAACACCCTCCAACAGCAACTTATTCCAACAATCCAACAACAGTTTGGTGAAGAACAATGCATTTTCCAGCACGATGGAGCACCGTGCCATAAGGCAAAAGTGATAACTAAGTGGCTCGGGAACCAAAACGTTGACATTGAGAACTTGTGGTCCAATCCTTGGACAAATGAAAACCCACTAATTCTGACAAACTCCAAGAAGTGATTATGAAAGAATGGGTTGCTATCAGTCAGGAATTGGCCCAGAAATTGATTGAGAGCATGCCCAGTCGAATTGCAGAGGTCCTGAAAAAGAAGAACCAACACTGCAAATACTGGCTTTTTGCATAAATGTCATGTAATTGTCGATAAAAGCCTTTGAAACGTATGAAGTGCGTGTAATTATATTTCACTACATCACAGAAACAACTGAAACAAAGATCTAAAAGCAGTTTAGCAGCAAACTTTGTGAAAACTAATATTTGTGTCATTCTCAAAACTTTTGGCCACGGCTGTACTCAATCTCAGCGAGGTAGAGATATATGATGAAACCAGAAGATTTTGTACATGTCACAACAGGTATTAAGTAATCATTTGAAAAGGGATGAAATACGGATGTAGTAGAGTTAACACACATGCTTTATGAGACGTGTTGTGTAAACTTAATGCAATTATATATGTTAAGATATTTTAAAAATGCCTTGTGTTTCATGATTACGTGATGAGTTAAGAAATTTGAGCCCGCTCCATACGCACAATCGCGCCGCCCCTGCCATTCAACCCCTCAGGTGCCGCGATCAAGGGTGATCGCGGCACCTGCGACGTGATGCGCCTCCATCTTCCTTCCATTCGGAGCCCCCACAGTGAAATCGCGGGGCTCCGATCGGTTGCCATGGCAGGCTGGACACTGCTGAAGCTATTCAGGCCTGCCATGGCTTTCTCTATACTGAGCTATGCACGAGGCATAGCGCAGAATGGAGTGTGTAAAAATTCTATTCACCGTGATAGATCTCTATTATGGGGAATAGGAGAGGAGATCAAAAGATCCCATGTACGAAGCCCCTATGGGGGCTAATTGCTGTAAAAAAAAAGTTCAATAAAGTTTAAAAAAACACCACTATATTAAAAGTTTGAATCACCACCCTTTCCCAATTTTACATATAAAACTACATAAACAATAAAAATAAAAAAAATTGTGTATCGCCACGTCCGAAAATGTCTGAACTATAAAAAAAAAAGAAAAAAATTATTGTGCAGTGAACGCAGTAACCGAAGAAAAACACGCGATTTGCCTTTTTTTTTCATTTTGAATAAAAATAGCAGGTCATTTTTAGTGAATAGTGAACGCTGTGATGTCAAAACCCCAAAAACCTTGGTGGAATTTATTTTTTTTAAAAATCATTGTAGTTCTTATTTGCATACAATATTTAGCAACACTCAATGTACATATAAATAATTTAGATGTAGATCGAGTGTTGCTAAATATTGTTCTGACATACATGCAATATGAAATAAAATACAGTGCTGTAATACAATATTACTTACAGTGAGAAGAACTTCTTCTTCTTCCTTTTGAAATCGAATTCTTGCTATTTTCGATCGCCGATTTTTCATTAAACTTACTAACGCCAAACTCCACTGGAAGCAATGCAAAACCAAAACCGAAACCTGGGAACATGTCACGTGACACGATTGCGTCACTCATAAGATCGACTCCTCACGCGATTATTCATAACATTCCCGATTATCGGGTAAGAATCGGGAATTCGAATAACAAGATTGATTCCACCCTGCTTCTTGCAACATAGCGAATATTCGAAAGAATAATTTATAATCGATCGATTTTGCTAATATAGTGGTATAATCTTATTTGTGGGCCAATGACTCATTGACAGAGGCCAATTTTACTGTTGGCCAGTTACATTACAGGCCCCAAAAATTATGCATTCAATGTACAGAAAAGATCAAGTCATTATGTGGCTGGAGGTACATTAGGCGGTCACCATATAACAATTTTACTGTTGGCCAGTTAGATTACTGGCCCCAAAAATTATGCATTTACCATTTAGAAAACATCAAGTGATTATGAGGCTGGAGGTACAGTATATTAGACGGTCATTGGATATCAATTTTACTGCAGGCCAGTACAAATACATGTCAAATACATATGTTTAAAAGAACTAAAAATATAAAATTGGATTTAAAACATGGCTAACAAAATCCCCCCTCTTGAAAAAAAAAACAACAATGGTAATAGGTGAAATTCAATGAAACGTGTTGAATTCCTCCAATATCCATGCCTCATTTTTAGAAATGTGAGGTAGTCCACACTGTCGTGATCTAGGCGAGTGCGCTTATCGGTCATGATCTCCCCTGCTGCGCTGAACGTCCTTCCGGACAGGACACTCGACGAGGGGCAGGCCAAGAGTTCCATTGCAATTTGTGCCAGGTGGGCCACAGGTCAAGCCTGCACACCCAGTAGTCAAGGGGTTCCTCGCTTCTCAGAGCGTCCACATTAGCCGTTAATCCGATGTAGTCGGACACCTGTCGGTCTAGGCATTCCCAGAGGCTGGATCCGGAGGGCGGCTGACCGGTGTGGCTCTTGGCTTCCAGGCACATCAGCCGCAGCACAGCATGGCAACGTCTCACCTGGCACGTCGAATAGGTTCTGGGGAGCTGGGGGCGTGCAGAGGAAGAGGCAGTAGCAGTGGAAAATGAGGAGTCAGCCGAAGAGGAGACGGAGGATGGAGTAGGAAGAGGAGAAGAAGAGGCAGGCCTGCATGCAATCCGTGGCGGTAACACCAAATCCACACGGTTCCCATGGGTTGCATGCTTGACGGCCATCAGAAGGTTCACCCGGTGGGCAGTAAAAGTTATGTACCTTCCCTGCCCGTGTTTGCTAGACCACGTGTCTGTGGTCAGATGTATCTTGGCACCGACACTGTGTGCCAGAGATATATTCACTTGCCGCTAAACATGGTCATATCTCTGGGATGCCCTTCTAGGAGAAATATTTCTTTCCGGGGACCTTCTATAGCGGTATGCCATTGACCACAAATTTTCTAAAGGCCTCCGATTCCACCAGTTTATATGGCAGTAGTTGGCGGGCTAACAGTTCTGACAAGCCGGCGGTCAGCCGTTGAGCAAGCACATTTGGGCCACGGAAACCTGCCTATTGCCAGATGAATGCGACGACAGCATGGTGGAAGGTGGAGTGGAGGACAAATGGGAGATGACAGGAGATGGAAAAGAGGCAGAACGTGGAGCGCCGGAGTGTGGATTTGTAGATTCTGACAGCGTTGCTTCCACTGGACTCGGTGACGGGAGGCCAGGTGCCTTCTTAAGGCAGTCATTCCTAGGTGAGTGTTGGTCTCACCGCGACTTATGCGTTAACAGCACAGGCTGCAGATGACAATACTATTGTCAGCAGCTGAGACATTAAAAAAAGCCCACACTGCAGAGCTATGTGCCGGAATCCTGGGAGCGCCAGATGTGACCGTGCATGGAGGATGGCTTGCTCCAGATACATTTGAAATCTGCTTTTTGCCTCCTGTGCACTGCGAGTTCTGCCTGCTTCTCCTACTTCTACCCCCTAACTGCTGCTCTGTCTCTCCCTCAGAACTCCCCTCCTCTTTCTCTCTTGTGAGCACCCACGTGACATCTATCGACACGTCATTATCGTCACCTTCACCACCACTGACAGAGATCTCGGAATAGGCAGCAACAGATGGAACCTCCGTCCTTGGACTGATCTAGGTACTGTCGTCAAACCGGTTGGTGGCGGCCGTTGCTACCTCCTTTTCCTCATCCGATGCCAAGAATGGCTGTGCATCGGTAAGGTTTGGGAATAGATGAGAAAATAATTCCTCTGACTCGAGTGTACGGGCTTGGTGGTGGTGGTGGTGTCTTTGGGGGTGCACACAGCAGAGAGTGAGGAGGGTGCAGAAGCGGAAGTCTGAGTGAGCCACACAACCAACTCTGGTGCATCCTTTGACGTAACTGCACGCACCTGTGGTGACGTCACTCCGGTCATCACATGATCCATCACCGTGGTAAAAGATCATTTTTGGGGGGGGGGGGTTGTTAGAGGAAAAAAACACCAATTCCTTTTTATTTTTAAGCAATTCACTATGCAGTATAATTTACATTCTAAGTTTATTCTGTGGGTTGATACGCTTAAGGGGATACCAAATTTATATATTTTTTTTGTTTTACCACTTTTGTACCCAAAAATCCCTTTAAAAATAATGTTTTTTTCCTGTTTTGCCATATTGTAAGAGCCGTAACTTTTCATGTTCCAATTGTCAGAGCTGTGAAGAAGCTTGTTTTTTGCAGGACAAACTATAGTTTTTAGTGGTACAAATTTGGAGTACATGCAACTTTATTTTAGGCTGAATATACACAGCCGTGTTCCGCGGCCGTGAGCGATCCGTGGTATGCCGGCCTGGATTCCTGCTGACAGCAGGAGCGCACGGTGTCATTGGTTGCTATGACGCCGTGCACTTCATGACGCCGCTGGTGCAGCGTGTGTGTTTTTACTGAAGTCCCAGCCAGGGCTGCATGAAAAATGCAGAATTTGGCTACATGCATGTTATTTGTTTCCGTGTCCGTTCTGTTTTTTTGGGGGGATAGGATGCGGACCAATTCATTTCAATGGGTCCGAAAAAATGCGGACAACACACCATCAGTATATTCGTTCCGTATGTGGCAGGCGCTGCACTATGAAGTGCCTTTTGCGCTGTGGCATTAGAAGAATTTTTATATCTCTGACTTTTGGTCTAACCAGACTGTCTGTTACTCTGTAATTCCTCAAGCGCCATTCTATGGAAACAGTAGGTTTAAAGAGCACACCAAATGCTTGAAATAACTTCTTTATTAACTTCAACCTTTCTTCATATATAACACTGCCGCCTCCGCAGCAGATAGTCCATGTACATAACACGTGTTGAAAAGATATCACAAAATGGCGGTATGATTAAGATGGTGGTTCAACTGTTCAATCTTGTCATTCAACATAAAATGGTGGATATAATTCTCTTTTGAGTATCTGTACTCTCACTTTAAGTTATTTAAGCACTTTATGATCTCTCTTAGAGGTATATATCTGATGTCTAACTAATAGTTCATTTGCTGAATTTGGTTGCAATTTGCAGTATGCAGTTAGCAGTAACTATTTGCAGATTGGTTGAGTATGATCTTGTATGGTTGTATGCAATTTGGATTGCAATATGGAATTTGAATTTAGATTGTAAACTTTGTAGTTTGCAATTGAATTTGCAATTGTATGCTTGCAATTTGTTGCTTGCAATTTTTTTTGCAATTTGTATTTGGTGGAACTGTAAGTAAACACACATATAACTGGTTAAGTATACAGTTCTTATCACTATACTAACAGTAGGAACATTATATAACTGTTTTAAATATCTATTTTGGACTCTCTGCTTCCATAAAAACACAGCTCTCAGTAGAGTGAATGCCTCTTCAGCTCCTGTCTCTGGTGAATAATGATTCAGGAGCTGGGGGAATTTCCAGACAGGCTGTGTGTGAGGATGGCCGTGATTGGTGAAAACTCTTGCTGTGTGAGAAGCTGGCTGTGATTGGTCTAGACTTCTGCCCAGCAACAACAAATTAACACTATGCTTTCTGTTGTTTCTGCTGTGTCACTGAGCTTACCTTACATTACAAAATGAATCTAAAAGGCATATTATCTTTTCCTGCTTCTGTTAACACAAAATATAACAGTTATATGACATCCAAAACATGATGTCACAGTAAATAACTCTGCGTTTGTCTTTAACACATAAACATACAAACTGTATTTAGGTTATTGGCAGGTCTAGCTGTATACACATATAAGCTATACTAGCAACCTAGAACATGTCTTAGCTGGCCAGCTACACCGTAGCCCAACAAAAAAAATAGAACATGTTCTATTTGTGTCTGTTTTAGGAATTGTTGAGATGGATCCGCAAAAAAAAGGATGGCACACGGATGGCATCTGTGTTTTTTTTTTGCGGATCGCAAAACATATACGGTTGTATGCATGTAGCCTTTATAACATGCTGTGATTCTCACGCAATGCAGAAGTGATGCATGAAAAACAAACAGACCCATTGGAAAGAATGGCTCAGGACAGTGCAGGTGCTATGCATTCACTTCAATCGTTGCAACCGCACGGAAAACTTGCTTGTGTGAAATGGGCCTCCAAGATTTCTCCCCTGCATCCCCTATACTCTGGAACTCTATACTGCAACATCAGATGCTCACCTACCGTGGAAAACTTCAAAAGAAACCTGAAAACCCACCTCTTTCTACAAGCCCTGCCTACACTAAACCACCATATGACCGGCTTTACCCTCATCTTTTGTATTCTTCCCCCATCCCTTGTACATTGTAAGCCCTTGAAGCCAGGGTTCTGTACCTGTTTGTAACTCACTTTGTTCATGCTTACTAGTTTTTTATTATGTATGTATACCACTTTTCATATGTGAGGTGCTATGGAATAAATGGCACTTTTATAACAATAATAATAATATTCTCGACCATCCTTCCTCCCCTCAGTCCTGTCCGGATTTGGATATACATCTAGTAAAAAAGTATTGGACCTGCTTTTTTCTATATTTCAACTTTCTTTAAATGATGATATATGAAATTTGGGCTTGATTTATAAACCTTTTTGTAAGGAGTGTGGTTTCATTTATTAAAAGCAAGCCCCAAATATAGAGCATGTATTTTCCATACCAGACAGCCTACACCTGAAACATCTGGTGTTGGGGGGAAGGGGTGAGTAGTCAATGGCAGGCGCTGACATGGATGAGCTTCCCTAGAGTCACCTGCGATGCTAGGGAGGCTCGTCCCCGCACTAGGGGAGAAGCAGCTGCTGGGACCAGGAGCGGCGCAGGGAGTGGGGAGCCAGGTAAGGTAGATTTAGTGTGAGGGGCCCGGGCATATGGGGGACATTTTTTAGTCTCGGATAACCCCTTTAAGTCAAATTCACTTTTCAACACAAGTTTATGGATTATGGTTTATCTATGGCAGACATATCAGCATTCAGATTCATACAGCAAGTGGACATAAAGTTTGAAGGTTTTTAATCTTATTAAGCTTTACTCAAATAGCATAGGGTAGATTTATTTTTCATTTATTTGTATTTTATGTAGAAATAGCTTTTGGCATTTTACTGTACTCTGTGAATCCTCCTAGGCTTTGACATTACCCCAGGGGTATTAAACATCTGGGGACTACAAAGAAGACCCCTGTTTTAGGACCGAATTAATAACCATATTATTTTGTAATGATAATCCCAAGTAAAATAGAATATGTGTCTTTCTGCAGTTTTTCTGTTTACTAACAAGACAGCATGTTTTTGTGTCAAGAGTTATGAACAACTATCAGTCACGAGTGGCAAAGCCATGACTCAGGGATTTAATCGTCCAAAACAAACAAAGCAAAAACATGTGTATTTTTAAATAGATAAGTAGTTTTATTCCCATGTGGATGGAGTGTGAAGACTACTCTGCACTGTAAATTACGTTCTGTTATAAATGTGACATCCTTCTCTAATGCATATGAAATATGAGCCTATGTAAGACAATAATATGGTCAAACTTGGTTTTACTTGGATTTTGGTTACTCGTTAACCCTTTTATGAGATGAGCTAATGTAAAAAAATGAAATAACTTAATTTCTAAGCTATTATTTACAGTAGTTCATGTTTCATTCAACTCAACTCAAATACAATATTAAAGGGGTTGTCTCACTTCAGCATTTGGCATTTATTATGTAGACAAAGTTAATACAGGGTGGTCCACCTCCAATATCTCCAAATCAAAATGCCTAATAGTAGCGGCTCATGCAGATGAACGTATTTTCTTTCCGTGTGCATTCCGTTTCTGTTTGTCCGAATTTTCCGTTCTGTCCGAATTTCCGTTCCGCTAAAAAATAGTCCTATTATTGTCCACATTACAGACAAGGATAGTACTGTTCTATGAAGGGACAGCTGTTAGGTTCCGCAAAATACGGAGTGCACACGGATGTCATCCATATTTTTTGCGGATCCATATTTCGTGGACTGCAAAATACATACGGTCGTGTGCATGAGCCCTAAATCTGTCTTAGTCCTTAGTCCCACGCAAACATTTTTCTTTTCTGTTTACGTTCCTTTTTTTGAATTCCATATACGGACCGTATACGGGACCGTTCATTTCAATGGATCCGTAAAAACAAAAAACAGAAGGTACTCTGTATGCCTTCCGTTTCCTTATTTCCATTTTTCCGTTCCGTTCAAAGATAGAACATGTCCTATTATTGTCTGCATAAGGGCTTGCTCACACGATGGTATAGATTTTTCAGTGTTTTGCGGGCCATTTTTAACGGATCAGTTTTTCAGTTTTTTGTTTTAGTAGTGTTTCCGGTTCCATTCCGTTTTTCCGTTTGGCATTTACATAGAAAAAATTGGGCTGGGCATAACATTTTTAATAGATGGTTCTTCAAAAACGGAACGGATATGGAAGATATATGGAGTGCATTCCGTATGTGTTTTATTTTTATTTTTGCGGACCCATTGACTTGAATGGAGCCACGGAACGTGATTTGCGGCCAATAATAGTACATGTTCTATCTTTGAACTGAATGGAAAAACTGAAATACGGAAACAGAATGCATACGGAATACATTCAGGTTTTTTTTGCGGAACCATTGAAATGAATGGTTCCGTATACGACCGTATATGGAACTAAAAAAAGGCCTGTATACGGAACTCCAAAAACGTTCGTGTGAACAAGCCCTAAAGCCTCCTGCACACAACCGTATGGCTTTTTCAGTATTTTGCTGTCCGTTTTTAACGGATCCGTTGTTCAGTTTTTTGTTTCCGTTGTGTTTCCGTTCTGTTTTGCTGTTCTGTTTTTCCGTTTGGTTTCCGTTTGTGATCCTTTTTTTTGTGGTTCGCAAACGAAAAACGGAAGCATACAATAATGTTTAAACAGTAAGTACATAAATAAAATTTTCAATAGATGGTTCCGCAAAAGCTGAATAGATACGGAAGACATACGGATGCATTCCATATCCGTTCTGTTTTTTTTACAGCCCCATTGACTTGAATGGAGCCACTGAACATGATTTGCAGGCAATAATAGGACATGTTCTATCTTTGAACGGAATGGAAATACGGAAACGGAATGCATACAGAATGCGGACCCATTGAAATGTATGGTTCCGTTTACGTTTACGGACTGTATACGGAACACAAAAATGGAACGGAAACAGAAAAAAAAAACGTTCGTGTGCAAGAGGCCTAATGGACAAGGATAGTACTGTTCTATCAGGGGCGAGCTGTTCAGTTCCACAAAAAACCACATGATAACAAAAGTTAATAGCTATTTATGTTCTATATAAATAGCCGTATAAACCATTAACCAATACCAAATTGGCTTAGTACATACCCACGAATGCTGGCATGTACTGAGTTTAAACAATTAAAGGGGTTATTCAATTCTAAAAATGCACCCCATAATGCCCGAGCCCCTCCTATAGATCATACTTACCCCGCTCCCTGGCACCCGCGTCACTTGGGATCACTGCATGGTCACCACTGCTTCTCCCCATTGTGCGGATCAAAACATCCAGCGACAGGGGGTGCAGCCAATCGCAGGCCACGACGGTGATCAGCCTCCCTAGCATCACAGGTGACAATCTATAGGAGGGGCCCGGGTATTGTGGTGGGCATTTCTAGAATTGGATAACCCATTTAACACCAACTAAAAGAACCATACACAGATTAATTGCCCAACCATGACACATATCAGAGAACCCTACAAGTATAAACTTGTTCAGCCACAGATAAAATAGACCAATAAAATCATATTTCATGTCGTCAACCCCTGGTGATTTGATTAGTGATTTCCATCAGTGATTGTGAACCAAAACCAGGTTTGGGTCAAAAACACAGAACTGATGAAGATCTTTCCATTATATCCTATCTCAGTGTGAGCTTCACTGCTGATTTTGGCTAACAATAACTGATGGAATTAACAGACCAAATCACTGAAGTGTGAACTAGGCCTAAAGCAGGGGTGGGGAACCTCTGGCCCACAGGCCACATACGGCCTTTGGGATCATTTCATATCGCTCCTGGCTCCCTGCATCCTTTCCAGAGCATACCTTATTTTCCGGGCCCTATTTCTTCCAGGCACCACTCTGTGTACTGACATGTGCAGCATCAAGACGTAGTGCATGTAGACGCGCACTATGACCTGATGCTGTACACCGTCAGGTCACAGTACACAGTGGGACCTGTACGTAGCAATGCGGAGAGTGCAGCTTGATCTGCAGTGCTGTCCGGAGCAAGCAAGGTTTGTTTTTGTTTTTTTTACATCTGATGAGGGTCTGATCTGAGGCTGATGCAGTCTAGGGGTCCGATCTGAGGCTGATTGGGACAGGGGGTCTGATCTGAGAATGATTATGTCTGATATGGGGGTCTGATCTGAGGCTGATTAGGTCTGGGGGGTCCAATTTAAGGCTGATTGGGGCTGGGGGTTCCAGTCTGAGAGTGATTAGATATGATCTGGGGGTCCGATAGGAGTTGGATGGGGATTGGGGAGTCGATCTGAGGCAGATTGGCGCTGAGGAGTCTAATCTGAGGCTGATTGATGGTCTGATCTGAGTCTGGGGGGGCTGATCTGATGCTAATGGAGGCTTGGGGGGTTTGATTTCAGACTGGGGGGTCTTGATCTGAGGCTGATGTAGGCTGGAAGGGGTCTGATGGGAGGTTGATCTGAAGCTGATGGAGGTTGGGTGGGGTTGATCTGAGGCTGATGGAGCTTGGGGTCTGATCTAATTATATGATTGACCAAATATAGCAGTCTAATTTTTAAGTTGAGAATTTTGCATGTACTAATATCCAAATGGCCTTGGCAGCAAAAAGGTTATCCCACCCCTGGTCTTAAGTAACAAGGCACATATACTAAGCTATTATAATTCCAGGGAATTGATTGTCCAATAATTGACTTTTTCCATCAATGTTGTTATATTTATTTACTCCCTTATATGGTGCTGACATATTCTGCAGCACTTTATAGACATTATCAGCACTTGCTGTCCCCAATGGAGCACATCTAAGTTGTCTATCAGTATGGCTATAGGAGGAAACCCTCGCAAACATAGGGAGAACACACAAACTCATAAACTGCAGTGTGCTCTTGGAACCAAACAGTTAAAAACAGACCCAACATATGGGGAATATTAAATTTATGCATCTTGTTATTGGTGCTTATCAACATGTTATTGTCATTGGCACTCATACAATATTAGATTCTTGTGATAAGGGCTGGTCCCTGTAGAGCATGCTTTGCCTATCTTGTCATGGACACAATGTGCACTTTCAACTGATCTATGCTATAACCTAATCAGTCAAGTGCTCGCATTGCACACCGTGACATGATCTATCACATGATGTTTAACTTTTAGGCCCCTTTCAGACGAGCGAGTTTTCCCCGAGGGTGTAATGCGTGATGCGAACGCATTGCGCCCACATTTATTTCAATGGGTCTGTGTACATGAGCATTGTTTTTCACGCTTCACTTGTGCGTTGGGTGAAAATCGCAACAATCAGTAAAAAACGCATTGCATCCGGACTTGCTTGCGGATGCGATGCGATTTTCACGCTGCCCCATTCACTTCTATGGTTGCTGCGTGAAAAATGCAGAATATAGATTCTGCATTTTTCACGCAGCAACCATAGAAGTGAATGGGGCAGCGTGAAAATCGCATCGCATCCGCAAGCAAGTCCGGATGCAATGCGTTTTTCACTGATCGTTGCTAAGAGATGTTGTTTGTAAACCTTACCTTTTTATCAAGGGCGTTAAAAAACGCATCAATGCGCATTGTACCCGCGTGAAAAAAACTGAACAACTGAACGCAATCACAGACAAAATGACTGAACTTGCTTGCGAAATCATGCATTTTTAACTGAACGCACCCTGAACGCATCGGGACATTATCCATGTCGTTTGTGTGCAAGAGGCCTTAGGCCCCTTTCACACGGGCGATAATTCCACGCGGGTGTAATGCATGAGTTGAAGCATTTCACCCACACTGAATCTGGACCTGTTTTTCACGCAACGCAGGCCCCATAGAAATGAATGGGGCTGCGTGAAAATCGCAAGCATTCGTCAGCAAGTGCGGATGCAGTGCGATTTTCACGCATGGTTGCTAGGAGATGATCGGGATGAGCAATCCCGGACCTCATTAAAGTCTATTCACTGTATTATTGTTAACATTTTTATAAGGGAAAATAATAGGATTCTTAAAGGGTTTCTACCACCAGAAATACCGTTATGTAGCTGACTGACATTAGTGATGTGCTAATGTCAGCACTACATAACAGTATGTTTGTTAGGTCCCTGCCTGCCGCCGTTCTCTTAAAAGAAAGACTTTTAAAATATGCTAATGAGCCTCTAGGTGCTATTTGGGCATTGCTTCAGCACCTAGAGGCTTAGCATATTTTAAAACTTTTTATTTTAAGAGAACGGCGGCAGGCAGGGAGTTATAAAGTATACTGCTATGTATTGCTGATATTAGCACATCGCTAATGTCAGTCAGCTACATAACATTATTTCTCATGACAAAAACCCTTTAATATGGAATGCTTAGTAAAATGTGCCTTAAGGGATTAAAGAATAAAAAAAAATTACTCACCTCATCCACTAAATCGTGCAGCCAGCATCGTCTTCTTTCTTTCTTCTTTCTTGACCTGCAAAAGGACCTTTGATGACGTAATCCTTCAATCTTCATTCAGCAGAACCTGCACTGACGTCACCAAGCTCACCACGTGGTGAGCTTGGTGACGTCATTAAAGGTCCTTTTGCAGGTCCTGAAAGAAGAAGAAAAAAGATGATGCCGGCTGCGCAATCAAGTGGATGAGGTGAGTTCATTGGAAAATAATAAAATCTACACAACACCGAACCCAAACCCGAACTTTAGTGAAGAAGTTCGGGTCTGGGTACCACATTCAGTTTTTTATCATGCGTGTGCAAAATGCATTGCACTCGCACAGAAAAAAACGGAACCACGCAACACAATCGCAGTCAAAACTGACTGAAATTGAGTGCACACTCGTGCGGGTTTCCCGCAATGCACCCGGGAAGCATCCGGAGCAAATCCGGGACGCCCATGTGAAAGAGGCCTTAGGCTATCATACTGCTGATGATATGGCACTGAATGGGAGACTTTATTAGGTAATCACTATTAACATTTAAAACAGATGTTTCTCTCATTGGTCTATGTTCTTTTAATAAGGTGGGAGATCCAATGTTTGTAACTCAAAAAAAGAGTACTGGATAGCAAAATGGGTGTTGGGGCTGCTGGGTGTCATCATGGGTTGGTATATCCTGTATACATGTATAGTGCTGTCTCTGTAGTGCTTTTGTATATACATTGGTACTCATATGCAGCACTATTCATTAATTCTGGTATGCCACTCCAGTGTATCAATGTATGATGTGACTTTCGTCCTGTGATGGTATCTGCATTGTGGGTGTGTATCTGCTTTTTACCCATATTGTGTATCTAATCTCTTAATAGATGACAACAATAAAGATGTTTTTGTGTTTTCATATAACTTTGGAACGTATTATGCTTCTTACTGTTGGTGCCAGTTGTAAAAACAGGAATCATGAAACAACATTATGTCATATTGACTTATCATGTCAGGTGAAGTTAAAAGAAACCATAGTTCACCTTGCAAATGTTTATAGGGTCAAAGCAGAATTTAGCATCTTTAGTGTTTAGTCTATTCCACCCTTGAGCAAAGGCGCTTATAGGAAACTTGTCACATTAAAAATGCAATGCTATCTATGGGCAGTAAGTTACAGATCAGAAGGTGCTGAGCATACATATGATCTGATACAACCATATCAGATCATACTCAACCAATCTGCAAATAGTTACTGCTAACTCCATACTGTAAATTGCAACCAAATTAAGCAAGTAAACTATTAGTTAGACCTTAGATATACCTCTCAGAGAGATTATAAAGTGCTTAAATAACTTAAAGTGAGAGTAGAGATACTCAAGAGAGAAAGAGAGAACTATATCCACCATTTTATGTTGAATGACAAGATTGAACAGTTGAACCACCATCTTATGCATCCCGTCATTTTATGATACTTTATTCAACATGTATTTTGTACATGGACTATCTGCTGCGGAGGCAGCAGTGTTATATGAAGAAAAGTTGAAGTTAATAAAGAAGTTATTTCAAGCATTTGGTGTGCTCTTTAAACCTACTGTTTCCAAAGAACGGCGCTAGAGGAATTACAGAGTAATAGACAGTCTGGTTAGACTAAGTGTCAGAGATATCGACATCTTTCTAATGCCACAGCGCAAAAGGCACTTCATAGTGCTGCGCCTGCCACAGTAACATTAACATCATATTGCTGTGACTGAGATGATGAATGTCCAAAATGTCATTACCTTCCTCTGCAATAAAAATCCGTTGCCTACCTGATTCAAGGGAGAACTGTGGCCTGCTACTACTGGCCAGATGACTGGTGTCAACTGTGCTGATTCTTGCACTACACTCACCCACATTTTCACTTGTGGATGATGTGGCATAGATCTTTCATTTTTCATTACTCTGCCCATTGCCACTGTGTTTTAATAAAATGTTCAAGACTTTTAAAAAAAAAAATATTAAATTGGGCAATAACCATTACAATACATGGTGACTTTGACACAGGAAAATCTGATAGGTCAGGTACACTAGTCTGTAATTTTTGAAGAAACTTTGCAATAGGTTTAACAGAGTCCAGTTGAATTAGGACACAGAAAAATACACCAGCCAGTACACTATCAGCACCAGGATTAATATTTTACAAGATTTTTGTCTATGTGACCTTTTTTCAAATGTAAATTGGTCTGATAGCTGGTTAATACACATGTAAGTGCATCTGCAAGCATGTTTGTACCTATGAAACTAGCTGCCCTGTTACACGTGCGCTTGGCAGCTGAAGGCATCTGTATTGGTCCCATGTTCATATGTGCTCACGTTGCTGAAAAAAAATATCTTTGAATATATGCAAATGAGCCTCTAGGAGCAACAGGGGCATTGCCATTACTCCTAAAAGTTCAGCTTTCTCTGCAACTGCCACACCCTCTGCACTTTGACAGGATCAAGTAGGCATGATTACGTTTACACTGCTTGGCCCTGTCAATCAAAATGCAGAAGGTGCAGCAGTTGCAGAGAGAGCTGAGCCTCTAGGAGTAACAGCAATGCCCCCATTTCTTCTATAGGCTCATTTGTGTATATTAAAACATCATTTTTCCCAGCAATGTAGGCATAAATGAACATGGCACCAACACAGATGCCTTCAGCTGCCAAGCACACATGCAACAGTTCAGCCAGTTTCATAGGTACAAATTTGCTAACAGATGCCCTTTAAAAAAATGCAGTACTATAGCTTTGCATTTTGATGTACCTTTTGCTTGCACTGGATGGAAATGACACACACTACAATTATACTGACCCTGTCCTGGTCCTAGCTAAAACCTGTCTAGCAATTAAATATTGTATTTAATTATTATCATTTCTCAAGTATAAAAGGAATTCATAATATACAATCACAGCATAAGTTCTGTTTCTAGTGGGCTATCCTATGTTAAATTCCTTTGAGTTGGCACAGAATATCTGGCAATGTTGGCAGAATTTGATAGCAGACTCACACTGGTCTATGTTTTAATCAAAGGAATACGTTTTGGATAAGGTGGTTGTTTTTGTTTAATCTGGTCTGTCGGTAACATGGAAGCAGAAACAATAAAAGAGGCTGTTGTAGTTCTGAAAAAAAAAAAAAAAAATACTCCATTGGCTGCTAATGAAGGTGCAGATTTAAACCATGTAAGGACAGGATTAAAGTCTACCAGAAGTGAAGGTTGCTTGACCAGCAGCTGATCGGAGGAATCAAGAGTATATTAGTACTGAGCAGAACAGTAGGACAATTATATACAAGTGGTCCCTCAAGTTACAATGTATTGAGGATACAATTTTTTCAACATAAGGTACAATGATGTTTTCTGTGCTATTATAATTTGATATTTAATTAAACATACAGCACACTGCTGATCTGCAGCACATGTGATTTTCTTGAAGAGCTAACCAATCAACATGGACATTTCACTGGTAAAGCATCTGAATTACTGAATTGCATGCACTGACTGGTTTCCCAGTAGCATCTCTCTCTACGATATGGTGTGGTACTACATGTCCTGTACTGCTCTTACCTCTGTCAGAATAAGCTGCTTATTTGGACACCAGGTAAGGGAGACTTAATTTTATATTTCTGGTACAATATACGCATTGTGTAGGATCCTACAGAAACTCCTGTCCTCCACATAGAAAATGATTTACATATTCTAGCAGTTCTCTTATGTTTAAATGCAAGAACTTGCTTTATAGAATTCTTCTTTTTAAAAATCTTTTTTCTTATTTTGTGTGGACATTTTTGGGGCTTTACAAAACGATAGTGATTTTCCAAATGGTCTGACATGACAATGTTTTCAACTTGCAGTGGTTGTTCCATAACCAATTAATATTGTAGCTTGAAGGACAGCCATACTGTATGTTATAACGCAGAAGTGTATAAGCCTTCTTCTTGCATAGAAGAAGAGAATGATATTTGATGGGACTGAGGATTCCCTTGAACATCAGCTAGAGAGGGTGGATACTAAACTGGAGTTAAGCATCTTGTATTTATTCCAAGTAATAGTCCAAATTAAATCATACACCGCTAGTAGCCCACTCAACAGGAAATGTGGTAAAAAGGAGAAGAAACAAGTTAGGGCCCTGCATTTACGTATAGCAATAATGGCTGCTGTATGGGGATGAATGATTTATTTTTATATGTCAGTAGTAGTGTTAAGTGAAGTGCGCTTCGGATCAGAGATCCAAAGTCGCCTCATTCAAAACTTCTTTTGAATGCCGTACGGAGACCCATCTCCGTACCAGCATTTAAATATATGGACTTCACGAAGGTGAAATTTGTTATGTTCGAAGTCTTGCGAGACTTCGTTGAATAACTTTAGCATTCTATTCTTCAAATTGAAAACCATTTTAAAACTGGGATCCAAAGTCATCTTCAGTACCTACTGGTACCTCGGTACCGAAGCCGGCTTCGGATTGCAGTTTTAATCCAGGGGTCCTCAGGATAGGTCATCAATCGTAATCCACTGCACAACCCCTTTAACAACCCACAGAATAACATTGTCAATCATATTGTAAAAACAAACCCCAAAAATCAATGGCCGAATTGCTGCCTATTCTATTCCCCTACCAATTTTTTTTTTTAAAGTTTTCTAATACATTATGTGTACTCCAAAATGTTGTCATTAAAAAGTAACCTCATCTTGCAAAAACAAGCCTACATATAGCTACTTTGAGGGGGAAATAAAAAAGTTACGGCTTTTGGAATTCGGTGATAGAAAGTCGCTGATGCATCGACTCCACAACACATTATCTGGCAACAAGACTTCACAGATCCTTGTAAGCTGTGTTAGTGATGTGGAATCTCTATAGATTAGACCAGTGATGGCAAACCTCCGGCACTCCAGCTATGGTGAAACTACGACTACCAGCATGCTCTATTCATTTTTGTGGAGTTCTGAGAACAGCCAAGCAATCTGGGAGTTGTGTGCATCTTGGGAGTTGTAGTTTTACCACAGCTGGAGTGCCGGAGGTTAGTCATCACAGGAATATGCTTATTTTTTTAGCACATCCCACAAATATTTGATCGAATTTAGATCTGGGGAGTTTTGAGGATGAGTCAACAGATTGAACTGTTTGTCATGTTCCATTCCTGAACAATTTTTACAGTGTGGCAGGGTGCATCATTTTAATGAAGAAGCCCTCTATCTTACCCATACTTGGTCTGCCGCAATGCTTAGGTAGGGGGTACATGTCAAAGTAACATGAGCTCTACGAGCAATGCCCCCCTGCTCCTAGAGGCTCATTTGCAAATAATAAAAGCTAAAATTACATGAAAACGGGGGCATACTTAAATAAAAGAAATGTAGAGTTAAATTCAAGTGACAGTTTTACATCTATAATGTCAGCCTGTTTAATAGCAAATATTGGGGTGACAGAAACCCTTTAAGCATGTTGGTTTTCTTTTTTTTTTTAAGTTTATTAAAACAGGCTTGAATCTGTCTCATAGCTCTACTATAGTGCCAAAACCACATTCATTAACAATCCTTATGCTTTAACAGGGTTGCATATAGCGCTTTTTCCTAAATGAAATCCTTTGCTCAAAATAGAGCAAAAAAAGTCTACTATACTGATGAGAACTCTGGAATTAAAATTACGAATCTGGAAAAAAATTGGAAATCCTCAGCTGACCGATAAGATCTAAATGATTACTCTTCTCTATTCAACCTTAGCACCTTTATTCTCAGTTTCTTTAGCAAGGCAGTGGTCATCTTGGAGGTGTGTTTGGTGTCGTTATCATATTGGAATACTGCCCTGTGGCCCAGTTTCTGAAGAGAGGGGACCATACTCTGCTTCAGTATGTTACAGTACATGTTGGCATTCATGGTCCCTCAGCACTCATGCAGCCCCAAACCATAACACTCCCACCACCATGCTTGACTGTAGGCAAGACACACTTGTCTTTGTACTCCTCACCTGGTTGCCACCACACATCCTTGACACTATCTGAACCAAATAAGTTTATATTGGTCTCATCAGACCACAGGACATGGTTCCAGTAATCCATGTCCTTAGTCTGCTTGTCTTCAGCAAACTGTTTGTGGGCTTTATTGTGCATCACCTTTAGAAGAGGCTTCCCTCTGGAACGACAGCCATGCAGTGTGCAATGTATGGTCTGAGCACTGACCGGTTGACCACACCATCCCATTAACCTCTGCAGCAACGCTGGCAGCACTCATGCGTCTATTTTGAAAAGACAACCTTAGGATATGATGCTGAGAACATGCACTCAACTTCTTTGGTCGACCATGGTGAGACCTGTGCTGAGTGGAACCTGTCTTGTTAAACCGCTGTATGGTCTTTGCCAACATCCTGAAACTAAGCTGCAGCACAGTGGCTGTCTTCTTATAGCCTAGGCCATCTTTATGTAGAGCAACAATCCTTTTTTAAAGATCCTCAGAGAGTTATTTGTAGAGAGGTGCCATGTTGAACTTACAGTGACCAGTATGTGAGTGTGTGAGAGCAATAACACTAAATTTAACACAGCTACTCCCCATTCACACCTGAAACCTTGTAACACTAACGAGTCAAATTACACCGGGGAGTGAAAATGGCTAATTGTCCATTTTTGAATATTTATATCATACTTGCAGCAAGATAGCCCAATGGTGGGAGCATTATATATACCGGCAATATAGGAGGGTATTATATAGTGACACTATGAGGGGGTATGAGGAGCATTATATAGTGGAACTACAGGGGGATACAAAGAGCATTATATAATGAAACTACGGGTGTAGGGGATTATTATATACTGGCACTATGGGGGGAGAGGGGATGTAGGAGCATTACATATGCTGCCACTACAGGGGGACAGGAAGCATCATATATCCTAGCACTACAGTGGGAGAATATTATATATACTAACACTACGGGGAGGAGAATTATACATACTGGCACTACAGTGGGAGTATTACAGGGAGTGCAGAATTATTAGGCAAGTTGTATTTTTGAGGATTAATTTTATTATTGAACAACAACCATGTTCTCAATGAACCCAAAAAACTCATTAATATCAAAGCTGAATATTTTTGGAAGTAGTTTTTAGTTTGTTTTTAGTTTTAGCTATTTTAAAGGGATATCTGTGTGTGCAGGTGACTATTACTGTGCATAATTATTAGGCAACTTAACAAAAAACAAATATATACCCATTTCAATTATTTATTTTTACCAGTGAAACCAATATAACATCTCAACATTCACAAATATACATTTCTGATATTCAAAAACAAAACAAAAACAAATCAGTGACCAATATAGCCACCTTTCTTTGCAAGGACACTCAAAAGCCTGCCATCCATGGATTCTGTCAGTGTTTTGATCTGTTCACCATCAACATTGCGTGCAGCAGCAACCACAGCCTCCCAGACACTGTTCAGAGAGGTGTACTGTTTTCCCTCCTTGTAAATCTCACATTTGATGATGGACCACAGGTTTTCAATGGGGTTCAGATCAGGTGAACAAGGAGGCCATGTCATTAGATTTTCTTCTTTTATACCCTTTCTTGCCAGCCACGCTGTGGAGTACTTGGACATGGAGCATTGTCCTGCATGAAAATCATGTTTTTCTTGAAGGATGCAGACTTCTTCCTGTACCACTGCTTGAAGAAGGTGTCTTCCAGAAACTGGCAGTAGGACTGGGAGTTGAGCTTGACTCCATCCTCAACCCGAAAAGGCCCCACAAGCTCATCTTTGATGATACCAGCCCAAACCAGTACTCCACCTCCACCTTGCTGGCGTCTGAGTCGGACTGGAGCTCTCTGCCCTTTACCAATCCAGCCACTGGCCCATCCATCTGGCCCATCAAGACTCACTCTCATTTCATCAGTCCATAAAACCTTTGAAAAATCAGTCTTGAGATATTTCTTGGCCCAGTCTTGACGTTTCAGCTTGTGTGTCTTGTTCAGTGGTGGTCATCTTTCAGCCTTTCTTACCATGGCCATGTCTCTGAGTATTGCACACCTTGTGCTTTTGGGCACTCCAGTGATGTTGCAGCTCTGAAATATGGCCAAACTGGTGGCAAGTGGCATCTTGGCAGCTGCACGCTTGACTTTTCTCAGTTCATGGGCAGTTATTTTGCACCTTGGTTTTTCCACACGCTTCTTGCGACCCTGTTGACTATTGTGAATGAAACGCTTGATTGTTCGATGATCACGCTTCAGAAGCTTTGCAATTTTAAGAGTGCTGCATCCCTCTGCAAGATATCTCACTATTTTTGACTTTTCTGAGCCTGTCAAGTCCTTCTTTTGACCCATTTTGCCAAAGGAAAGGAAGTTGCCTAATAATTATGCACACCTGATATAGGGTGTTGATGTCATTAGACCACACCCCTTCTCATTACAGAGATGCACATCACCTAATATGCTTAATTGGTAGTAGGCTTTCGAGCCTATACAGCTTGGAGTAAGACAACATCCATAAAGAGGATGATGTGGTCAAAATACTAATTTGCCTAATAATTCTGCACTCCCTGTATACATATTAGCACTACAGGAGGCAGGACAGGGGGCATTACACATACTAGCCCTACAGGGGGCATTATAATACAGGGGGCACTACAGGGGGCCATTTAACATACTGACACAAAAGTGAGAGCTATAGGGGAGTTGTAACTTCAGAGGGGCATTAGACCTACACGGGACACTGCAGGGTCATTATAAATACTGGGGGCACTATGGTGGCTTAATTAATACCGGGGGTACTGTGGGGGCATTATTATTATTGGGTATAATATGGAGGGCATAGCTACTAATGGGGGCATGCTTTTGGAGCATTATCACTGTAGGGGGCACTATTACTAATGAGGGCACTCTGAGAGAGAATTATTACAATTAGTAGGACTTTAGGGAGCACTGCTACTATGTAGGGAACTATCTATATGGTACTGTTATTTCTGCAGTCTAGTATTTGGCGGAATTGGGGAGCACAGCAGGCACAGTATTGTGGTAGAAGCAGGATGACACTGTTGGGGAGGAGAATGATCTAAAAGTGAGGAATCTAAGATGTTAGTGTGGAAAACTCTCCAGAGATGAGACGTGACTAAAATAAATTATCATGGTGGTTTGCTCCCAGTGGAGAAGATGATGAAAGAAAAGATCTACATCAGAGGAGACATCACTGGCTGGAAGAGGTATATACTGTATTGCTATATTCTCCTGTATGTTTGCTATCATGGAATATAATGTCCCAAATATACCTTTAGCAGTGGGACTGAGTGGTGGGCTTCTTGCCGAAATTTTATTTAGTTGATGTTAATGCAGTAGCAGGGAGCTTCATGCAGGAGCTGGGAACAGCCTGTTTGACTGTATCTAATTGCCAGCAGAGAGCACACAGGGTAATGACACAGACAGGACTCAAACTGAGAGTGAGACCACTGTGTTGCTAAGATATTTGGTTCGGATAAGAACTGTGGTGAGCAAAGAGGAGTCTGTGACCCAGGGGTTAGTACTGCTGCCTTGCTGCACTGTAAGTTGGGTTCAAATTTTATCAAGCACAATATCTGCATGTTCTGGGTTTTCTCTGGGTACTCTGTTTTCCTCCAACACTCCAGGAAATGTATTGATTGGTTAGTTGGCTTCCAGTGAAACTGGCCCAGGAAAACAAAATAGTGAGAGGCACTGATATGAAGGCATTCTGTGCATATAGGCTTCAGGCATGTACCTCCGATAGTAAGTTTAACAGTCTATACCAGTGATGGCGAACCTATGGCACAGGTGCCAGAGGCGCCACTCAGAGCCCTCTCTGTGGGCACCCACACTGTAAAAAAAAGTTTATGATGTATCAATATGCCTTAGACTTAGTACATGGAATATATACTACAAACCGGATTCCCAAAAAGTTAAGACACTAAACCAATTGTGAATAAAAACTGAATGCAATGATGTGGAGATAGCAAATGTCAATATTTTATTTGTAATAGAACGTATATGACAGATCAAACGTTTAATCCGAGTAAATGTATCATTTTAAAGGAAAAATACGTTGTCCCAAAAAAGTTGGGACAGGTAGCAATAAGAGGCTGGAAAAAGTAAATTTGAGCATAACGAAGAGCTGGAAGACCAATTAACACTAATTAGGTCAATTGGCAACATGATTGGGTATAAAAAGAGCTTCTCAGAGTGGCAGTGTCTCTCAGAAGCCAAGATTGGTAGAGGATCACCAATTCCCACAATGTTGCGCAGAAAGATAGTGGAGCAATATCAGAAAGGTGTTACCCAGCGAAAAATTGCAAAGACTTTGCATCTATCATCATCAACTGTGCATAACATCATCCGAAGATTCAGAGAATCTGGAACAATCTCTGTGCATAAGGGTCAAGGCCGTAAAACCATACTGGATGCCCGTGATCTCCGGGCCCTTAAACGGCACTGCACCACAAACAGGAATGCTACTGTAAAGGAAATCACAGAATGGGCTCAGGAATACTTCCAGAAACCAGTGTCAGTGAACACAATCCACCGTGCCATCCTCCGTTGCCAGCTGAAACTCTACAGTGCAAAGAAGAAGCCATTTCTAAGCAAGATCCACAAGCTCAGCCGTTTTCACTGGGCCAGGGATCATTTAAAATGGAGTGTGGCAAATGGAAGTCTGTTCTGTGGTCAGGCGAGTCACGATTCGAAGTTATTTTTGGAAATCTGGGACGCCATGTCATCTGGACCAAAGAGGACAAGGACAACCCAAGTTGTTATCAACGCTCAGTTCAGAAGCCTGCATCTCTGATGGTATGGGGTTGCATGAGTGCGTGTGGCATGGGCAGCTTGCATGTCTGGAAAGGCACCATCAATGCAGAAAAATATATTCAGGTTCTAGAACAACATATGCTCCCATCCAGACGTCATCTCTTTCAGGGAAGACCCTGCATTTTTCAACAAGATAATGCCAGACCACATTCTGCATCAATCACAACATCATGGCTGCATAGGAGAAGGATCCGGGTACTGAAATGGCCAGTCTGCAGTCCAGATCTTTCACCTATAGAGAACATTTGGCGCATCATAAAGAGGAAGGTGCAGCAAAGAAGGCCCAAGACAATTGAACAGTTAGAGGCCTGTATTAGACAAGAATGGGAAAGCATTCCTATTTCTAAACTTGAGAAACTGGTCTCCTCGGTCCCCAGACGTCTGTTGGGTGTTGTAAGAAGAAGGGGAGATGCCACACAGTGGTGAAAATGGCCTT
Source organism: Bufo gargarizans (assembly GCF_014858855.1). Taxonomy (NCBI): domain Eukaryota; kingdom Metazoa; phylum Chordata; class Amphibia; order Anura; family Bufonidae; genus Bufo; species Bufo gargarizans. Next base: position 312,010,766 of record NC_058081.1, read on the forward strand.
GTCCCAACTTTTTGGGGATTTGTTGACACCATGAAATTCTGATTCAACATATTTTTCCCTTAAAATGGTACATTTTCTCAGTTTAAACTTTTGTTCCGGGATTTATGTTCTATTCTGAATAAAATATTAGAAGTTGGCACCTCCACATCATTGCATTCAGTTTTTATTCACGATTTGTATAGTGTCCCAACTTTTTGGGAATCCAGTTTGTATATTGAACTATAGTATTCAGGTTAAATTGCCGTGTTGGCACAATAAATAAGTGGGTTTTGGGTTGCAGTTTGGGCACTCGGCCTCTAAAAGGTTCGACATCACTGGCTCTATACTATCAAGAGTAAAGAGGTCACTCTGGAGGGCTGTATGGCAATTATGATCACAATATCACACGTTGAGATACCAAAGATGCCACGGCGTTCATAATTTCAATCACATCTTTTAGTCCTTTAGTTGGTTACTAAAAAACGATCCCCTATCCACTGGATCCCTAAAAATCCCAAAAACAGAAGTTCCATTACTCCATCCTAATGTAGCCGCAGTGCAGTTGTCATTCTGGGGCACGCCTTCTTCTGATGCTTAAAACAAGTTATAACCCACAAAGGTACATGAATGCACCAATAAGTACACAATATAAGGTTCACTTAAATATGATGTTGTTAAAGAGGACCTTTCACCGGTCCAGACATTACAATATAAGTACCTGGCACTGTAGGGCATTATTAGTAGATGTCATCGCTGTCATTTTTTTTTTCAGATCGGTTGTTCTGTTGCCCTGCTGTGCCCTCTGTTCTAGTTTTGCGCCCTGTACACTAATAGCATCGGCACAGGGAGGAGGAGACGCCACTATGATTGGACAGCTCACAGCCAGGGAGAAGGAGATGCCCCCTGAGATAAGCTGGCATCTCCTCCTCCCTGTACCGATGCTATCTATTACCATACAGGGCATGAAATCTGAATGGGGGGCACAGTGGGGCAACAGAGCAACTGATCGGAAAACAAATTACAGTGATGACATCTACTAATAATGCTCTACACTGCCATGTACTTTTATTGTAATGTCAGGACCAGTGAAAGGTCCTCTTAAAGTTCATATGTTAATGTGCATTTGCATTTTCCTAATATAAAACAGGAATAAAAACATGGTTTAAAAAGCTTAGAAGTTTGAAAAGATCAGCAGTCTGTTCAAGAGTCCTATTAAATGCAGCTTCTCAGAGAGGAAAAAAAAAATGCACATTAAAAAGTAGTCATAAAACCTAAACACGGATGTACCTCAACAAAACGATGTGCTGAGAAACATCTGCCTGTGTATAGCCAGCTCTTCCTCATTATTTTCATGGACATGGACACTGTTTGATCTTTTTGCCATCTATGTAACATATACCATGCTTCCGTTATGTTCACATTTAATACTCTTATAATGGTGTACTGGAAATAGGGGGAAGATATTTTTTTTTATTAAAACCTGTACTTGACAGGTCGTTTGGTGATTCCTGTCTATGTTCCTACTTAATGTATGCATTTTCTGTCTAAATATTTTAGCAATAAAAATCTATATACTTTAAAGGTCAAGAAGAGTAAAATACTCTCCAGGAAGACATCAAATAAATGCTATAGCTCAGGTATAACTAATCAAATCATCTACACAGTAACATTTGAGATCACACATGTGTTTTTAAAGGGAGTCTGTCACCAGCAACCTCCCTATCATACTGTTTGCATAGACATAGCTGTCGTTGACCTGACTAGAACATGGTTTTTCTTTAGTTGATCTAAAGCTTTGTTCCTGAGTTAGGATACATTTTCTTAATATGCAAATTAAACTGTTGGTGCAATGAGCGCATCACCGTTGCTCTTGTTGCACCCAAACTCCACTTTTTGGGGGGCTTCACTGTAGGGTTAACTGTCTTCAAATGCAACATGGTGCCCAAAAAGCATTCCAACAAATTCTGTCCTCCAAAAACCATATATATATAAAAACCTACTTCCCTTCTGAGCCCTGCGGTATGCCCATACAGCAGTTTACCACCATATATGGGATGTTTCTATAAACGGGAGAATCAAGGTAATAACTATTGAGGTTTGTTTTGCTGTTACCCCTTGCTGTGTTACAGGGAAAAAAAAATGAAATAAAATGGAAAATCTGCAAAAGAAAGTGAAAATGTGAAATATAACCTCCATTTTCATTTAACTCTTGTGGAACACCTAAAGGGTTAAGTATTTGTACAATCAGTTTGTAATAATTTAAAGTGTGTAGTTTTATAAAATAGGGTCATTTATATGTGGTTTCTATTATGTAAGTCCCATAATGTGACTTGCTAACTGAATTGGTCCTTAAAAAAGTCAGTTTGGGAAATATTTTAGAAAATTTGAAAAATTGCTTTTCAAATTCTAAACCTTCTACTATCATAAAACATAGCATTTATAAAATGATGCCAACATAAAGTAGACATATGGTGATTGTTAATAACTATTTATGTGGTATATTACTATCTGTCTTAAAAGCAGAGAAATTCAAATGTAGAAAATAAAGACTTTTTCCAAATTTTCTGTACATTTTCGATTGTTTTTCTAAATAAAGGTAAAAGATGGCTCAAATGTACCACTAACAAGAAGTATGTATAGCGTGAAAACAATCTCCGAATTGCTTGGATAAGTAAAAGCATTCCAAAAGTATTAATACATAATGTGACACATGTCAGATTTGCAAAAAAAGGCTCTGTCAGGAAGGTGAAAATGACTGTGTCAGGAAGGGGTTAAATAAATGTTTCATTAGTTCGCCATTTTCCTTGAACATGTATGGCCAGCTTGGACAACTGTAACTGCCAATATGGACTAAAATCTTCATGTGGATGGGAAGCTTTAGGCAATTCAATAAGACAGTGGATGTGAAGGGGTCAATACGGGAATATATCTCAATGTTTGCATAGACAGTTCTTGAAATGGCACACACCCCTGTTATGGCATGCTTTCCATTTCCCACTTAAATATTCTTCTCATTCATACAAGTAAATATACAATTGGTTTTGAGTTTTCAATTATGATTCACCCTTACTCACGAGCAGTTGTACAGAACAGAGTTGTGACTCACTGCTTAGTCACTTTAGCATTACACAGAACATCATACACAAAGAGTGAAGTTCAACATTTATGGAGTGTGACTTGCTGGCATCAGATTAGAGTATTTCAGCACTTATCCGCTTCTCTTCTACAGGATATACATAAAATGTTCCTAATACATGTTTTATATACATATGAAGGAAGTATTTAATAACATTATTTCTGTGTACACATGTAGAAATGTATAATGCTGTGGCATAGCCTACAGCAAATAAGGACATGAGTCAAAAAGTTTGGCAAGATGCACAAACCAACAAGCCAGGTCACAATTCAAATCTTATGGGGTTAATTTAGACATAAGAAACAGGTGTGAATTAAAGAAACAAAAAAATAATTACGAATAAATACAAAAGCATTAAAGCAGGGGGTTATTTAATGGAAAAATTATTTTTTTACTTTGTATTTTACTATTTATTTACATTCTAAGTACATATCAGTAGGTATATTGATGTTATCCTGTTCACAATGAAATAAAGCAGGCTTCTTACTCTATCCTCCTGGGAGAGAACTTACTGCTTTTGCTGACACAGGTGCTTCCAATGCAGAGTACTAAAGGGGGAAAGAAGCATACAATTAATTGATAAAGGTGCTCAACCAAGCATCTTGACCACAATCAGGAAATCCCATTCTAAACACAAGTTGAAAGTCTACCACAAGTAGGTCTCTGCAGTGGAAACAGCTGCCTCCCTAGGAAAGGGGAGGAAATAGTGAGCTCAACACCACTTTTCTATACGGTGCATAATGCTCAGAAGGAACCTGCTATTAGGTCTTCTTTCTCTCTCTCTCTCTCCATATATATATATATATATATTTGTGGTCATGGCTACGGCCAAGAGGTATCCGAAGAACCCTAGGGAGAAAACAACGGGAACAACCTAACCCAGCTAGGCGTGTCTTAGCTGACCTGACTAAATGGCTTGTTGTGTGCCCTAAGCCATGATCGTGGGTAGGCCTATAAGTGGGCATACCCTGTGGAAATGAGAAGATAAGGGAGGGAGGGTGGGGCACCTGAAAACACACACCTGTGAGTGAGGGTGTGGCTCGTATATGAAGAGCCTCCGCCCCTCCCACAAATGCAGGCTGACTAATCAGCCTTACCAACATATATATATATACACACACACATAATAAATAGATAGATAGATGCATAGATATGAGATAGATTTTATTTATTTAATTATTTTGCGCACTTATATAGCACTGACATATACCGCAGCGCTTTACAGTCATTGACATCAAGCTGTTCCCAATGGGGCTCCCAATCTAAGTTCCCTATCAATATGTCTTTGAAGTATGAGATAGATTAGATAGACACAAATCATTCCTTACACTGTTATGGAAAAAGGCTACCAGGTTGTTTTGAGAACAATGCAAGTTTTATTAAAGGGGTTGCCTGAAATAATTCAAGATATTATACAAGTTCTAAGGTTACTTTTACATTAGCGGCAGCCTAGAGGTCTGCTCCGGCCCCATTGACTGTGTTATTCCGGTCGCCTCTCGGCATGTTTGCCTTGCTGCCGACAAACCTCCGGCCCGCCCCCATTATAGTCAATGGGGCCAGTACGGACCTCCAGCGGCACACGTGCACTAGCGGCAGCACGGATCCTGCAGGCTGTCCCGGCGGATAAGGAGGCTGCCGCTAATGTGAACGTAGCCTAAAATGGCTTATAAAAAAATCTTACATTCACCCTTTCTCCAGCACAGCTGGTCTGGTCCTCCTGTCATCGTTTAAGAACAGCAGTGGTGCAGACAGTGGTGATGGAATAAGGGGTGAGTGCAACGTGTTTTTTTAAGGGCTTATCTGAGATTTTTAATTATCAAGAACAACTCCCTTTACGTAGACAGCCTCCATTCACTTAACACTGGGGATGGACTGTGCATGTGCTAGTTTCCCTGTCACACCGCAATGAATGTAGATCACTTATGGACAGAATCCTCCATCGGCGGCCATGTTCCCAGCACAGTGCTGACAAACAGGACAGGGGACCTATGTGCACACATGAATTATGAATATTAAACATGCTGATAATTATAATAATGTCATAATAACCTGTGCAGCTAGTAATATGAACTGGCCAACCCCTTTAACTATTGCACCCAGGATAAAAAATGAAGACACTGTTATTTTTCAAATAGACATGGTGGTATGGCAGTCGCAGATTATAAGCTGAATATTCTCAGAGCTACAACACTTAATAGGGTGAGCAGCAAAATCTACAAGACTAGGTTTCCAAGTACAGGCTTTTTAATGCAGCTTTTGATGTCACAGCCAACAGCCGGTGGTCTTCTCTCCTTTCTGAATCCACTCCTGGGTTTGGTTTCAAAAATTCCATCAAAACGCAAGAATGTGGCCTCTGCTACATGCATGTGTCCAAGCCATGGACCGTGGTTGCTGCTAATAGCTGGGAAGACCCAACACACTTTTGGTTTTTAGCTGTTCAGCTGTACATGTGATATCACAGTTATATGGCATTTTTTCTCTATTAGATTGTGAGATTATTAATACATTTTTACAGGAATGACAGGCCAATTGATAACGTTACAGAAAATGTGGCTATTGGGAAGATGTACAATACGTTAAGTGATCATTATAATGATCATTTGGTTGAATACTATAACAGGCCCATTTAGTGATGGATAATGTGAACCAATGAAACTGGCTGACCTGTTACATGTGCGCTTGGCAGCGGAGGGCATCTGTGTTGGTTCCATGTTCATATGTGCCCGCATTGCTGAAATATATGCAAATGAGCCTCTAGGAGCAACGGGGGCGTTGTCATTACACCTAGAGGTTCTTCTCTCTCTGCAGCTGCCACGCCCTGTACACATTGAGTGACTTTAGGAGAAGTCAATCAAAGTGCAAAGGGAGCAGCAGCTACAGAGAGAGCAGAGCCTCTAGGTGTAATGGCAAGGCTCCCATTGCTCCTAGAGGCTCATTTGCACAGATGCCTTCAGATGGCAAGCGTACATACAACAGGCCGGACGGCTTCATAGGCACAAATCTGCTGAGAGATGCCCTTAACAGCAATGTAGCATCCTCCAAAGTGTTCTCACACATCAGAGATTTATACTGTACTTGCTAAAGCATAACATTCTGCCGAGTATGTCACATGATGAATACCATTGATCTAATGGAGTCCGTCAAATTCTGTCATAATGTCTGTTGTTTTACTATCAAAAAATAGTGCTGGAATCTGTGATAGAAGCTCCAAACTCTGACACAGATGTGAACACAGCCTAAGGAAAATATTGGAAAATCTATATCAGTAATAAATTTCATTTGATTAATGTATGCTGGAGGATAATTCTGCAAATGTAGGGTCTAAAGGTACTTAAATTATAGCACGTGCAGCGCTTTTATTAGCTAAAGTAACAATTACACTCAATGGAGAAAAATAGCAGCCCAAAGCCTATTGCACCCAACTTATGATGATTGAGCCCATGATGCATTAATATATATTTGAGGCTTTTGAGAAAATGGTACAATGTCTATTGAAAATAATTGATGTAAAAATAAACCCTGTTATTGATAATAGATATTGGCAATAGGATGAAGTTGGAAATTTATTATGACTGTATATGACAGATATTTGCTATATACAGTGAACATGTCAAAAGTAATATGATACTTCACTGTTCCTGATAATGAAAAACAAAGTAACCAGTGTGACACATATCAAGCTTCTATATTGAAGGAATCAGAAATCCTCCATGTTATGCCCCAACATGTTTCCTTATGGGTGTGTGGACCAAAGTTCATCAGGGGGCCAGAAAAACAAAATAAACATGCAGCACGGTGTAAAGCTAGTTTAACACTAGCAGTAAATTCTTCCGGCAGGCTGTTCCGGCAGAGAAACAGCCTGTTTTAAGACATTGTATCTGGCATAGGCAGAAAAGTCTGGAGCACCTCCAAGCCCCATTGACTATAATGGGACTCGGCAGGGATCTGGCCTGTTTCCGGCATTAGTGCCGAAATTCGGGCAGACAAATACTACTGCAAAGCATATAAAAATATTTTCATTCTTGCCAGAGGGTTTTATTCTGGCCTCTATCTCTGGTAGCAGTTAGAAAAAACTGCTAGTAGAAGATTATTTCCCTTTTCCAGCATATCCCACAGATCCTCGAGTGGTTTGAGAGCTGGGTAATCTGGAAGCCATGATATCATGTTCCTTAAACCAGATGTATCAGAGTAGGTGGTGCTGAATGAAAAATCTGGTGCATCTTTAGACTTTGTTTAACTTTAGACCACCTACTGTATTAGTTGGCTTAGTGCATGCCCACAACAATGCACCACATTTTTGGGCAAATTATGGTGCATTTTAAGCCACATGCAATTCCTAGTGGAGGCAAGCTTCCTTTCCGCTAAGCCCTGTCCCTTATAGGATAAGGCATAAAAACTGTCTATAAGTGACTGAAACACTTAATAAATGTAGTGCAAGGCACATATTATTTTTTAGTTTTTTTTTGGACAAACTTCTGGTGCATTTTAAGTCGTAAATCTGCCCCATTAACAAGAAATGACTTTAATTGTGATATGAAAATCAATGTTATTCAAAAATTTTTACTTTTTTGGGATGATTAGTGGGTGTAATACATCTGTAAGGTGGACGAAAAGTTGGCTGTGACTAGAGTCTGCTTTACCTATAGGCACAGTGGGCTAAAGGGAACATTTACATATCTATACCCTAAACAGTGATCTAGATAAACCCGTTATAATGCAGTAATGAGATAACAGTGGTATGCCTGTGGCATGAAAATTGCACCAAAGTAACATATTCTTACTCCAAGGCATAAAAATTAGTATAACAAAGGAAAAATAAACAACATATTATTTGGGTTCAGAATGGTTCTTGAAAATAACGGTAAATATTTGTAACAACGCCATTTGTGCAAAACACAGCAGAACTGAACATCACGTATAGCAGTTGCCTGGCTCAAGTCTTAACAGTGGCTCATGGTACTCAGATGGCTCTAGGAATTAGAGGAAGGCTGGTTTCCACAACAGATGGTCACAAAACCAAAATATATGATGCAGGTATCAACACTAGCAGAAAACAAGCCACTAAAAAATAAACTCACCAGTAGATGTCAGGAATTGAATGTTGGGGATCATGGAAGGAGATGATCCAGCAGTTAAGTGGACGGTAGATGTATGGCATACAGGCAGATAGTGGATCAATTACAGTGATTCTGAACTGACCTTTTTTTAATTCAAGTCAGCAAACAAGCCTGGATACCACAACAGTGCAGCAACAAACAAATCTCAAACACAGCAAGAAAGATAGTGGAACTACAAATCCCAGAATACACGACAAACACTCCAGACTAGAGCAAGATATAACTGTGGAACTAGAGAACCCAGAATACTTTTCAAAATACTATTCGACAACCAGTATAAAGTGAGGTCTGAATGTGTAAAGGCTCAACATTCACCAACTTCACCCTAATCAAGAAGACAATGCTAATCGATAACCAAATTCAGAGGCAAGTCAGTTGCATAGCAACTTCCCAAACAAAATTAGTAACTAGGTGAATAAGAAGCTGCTCAAAACAATATTATTTAAACTTTCCAAGTATTACCTCTATCATAGTAATGCTCATAAAAGTATTGGCTACATTTTTAAACTATACCTGTTAATTCATTTTAAGAAGTGCCCCATTGCCCAGCTAAAATGTGCCACATATTTTCCATAAAAAAAATGTTGTATGGAATCCATATGAAAAGTGATACACTTGTGCCCATAGAAGTAGTGTTATGCATTGTCATAGAAAAGGTGCAATAATCTTTCCCCAGAATTAATGTGCCAGTGATGAAGCTAACCATACACAGGCCCCGAAAAATGCTGACCATAATGTGTCCCATTATGTCTCTGTACTCACTATTTTTCCAATTAGTGCTTCTACAGCATGAGTAGGTGGGTGTTATGATGTCATCACATCAGACCAACTTGCTTTGGGAGCTAGAGGGCTGTGAGACAAAGAGACAAGGGCTCCCTTTGACTTGCCAAGCGAAAGAGAGCAGGAATCTTTCCAACTGGTTATGAAATGTAGTTATAAAAAAAGATTAAGAGAACAGGGCCAAACCAGCTGAATCCAAACATGACACTGTTGCCCCACAACTATACACAATACTCTAAAGGTGGCCCAAAATTTGTTTAGGAATAAAACTATGTTTTTAATATGCATCCCATGATACACTATGGGGGAGATTTATCAAACTGGTGTAAAGTTAAACTGGCTTAGTTGCTCATAGCAACCTATCAGATCCCACCTTTTATTTTTCACAGCTCCTTTGGAAAATGAAAGGTGGAATCTGATTGGTTGTTATAGGAAACTAAGCCAGTTGTACTTTACACCAGTTTGATAAATCTTCCCCTATATTTACAATTTCTGTTTTATGTTGGATCCAGACTTTTTTCATGTAGCATGTGAAGGCCATATTTGTTTTATCAAGTGCACATTTCAATTACATTTACTGTACCTACTTTAAAGAGAACATAGAATGTGTCGGCAGATAAGAACCATTTGGCCCATCTAGTCTGCCCAATATAGTTTAAAAACCTGTTGCCATAAAATGCAATGTAATCTGCAGGCAGCAGGTCAACATAGTTTCGTAGGAAAAAATTCAGCAAAATGTGTAATTTATACATTTCAACCTCTGCTTTTTCTGAACTTCCCGTGTACAGCTATGAGTGGCTAACAGCTATCTTTGTTTACACTTATACAGATGGAATTATATCAACCACTTATAACACCTCTTCCATGAACAGATATCAGTGACTGACAGCTATCTCTGAATACAGGGAACAGCTATCTCTGTATACAGGCTATGCTATCAATCACTGATAACACCTCACCTGTGTACAGCTATGAGTGAGTGACAGCTATCTATGTACACACACTTACACAGCGAATGCTATCACTGATAACACCTCCCCTGTGTACAAATATCAGTGACTGACAGCTATCTATGTATATACACTTACACATAGAAAGTGATCAATCCCTGATAACATATCTCCTTTGTACAACTATCAATGACTGACAGCTATTTCTGTATACACACTTACACAGAGAATGCTATCAATCACTGATAACACCTCTTCAGTGAACAGATATCAGTGACTGACAGCTATGCATACACAACTAGGTCTGTATTACACCTGCCGATTTTTTGATAGATGATCGCTAACGAGCATTTGTATTATGGCTCGTTAGCGATCATCTGGCAGTCTATTACTGCCGCCGATTGCCCGATGAACATTGGGCAATCCTAATCTTTTGACAGGTTAAATCATTGTTTGCAGGTGGTAAATTGTGGTGTCTAAACTCGATTAGTGATGAGCGGCAGGGGCTATATTCGAATTTGCGATATTTCATGAATATTTTGTAGAATATTCGTCATATATTCGTGAATTCGAGATTCTTTTATTGAATGCGAAAAATCGCCAATGTAAAATTCATGCAATGCAAATTCGTCACGCGAAATACAGGCGTGGGTCACTTTGGCTAAATTTTTTAAGCTGCTAGAAGTTTCATGAGTTTCTCCTGAGACTGGAGAAAATGGTTGGCACAGCAGAACATTACAATAGCTTTATATGCAGATAGAGTCAAGTGCTACAATATATTTGCCATTGTGCTAATCGGCAGGGATTACAATATTTTTTCACACTACTTTCAACTTCACATTTTAGCAGGTCTGACTACAGATTACTGATTGGTGCACTAAGTATTGTTGTGAACTTGAAATTGCTTCCTTCTCATTGGCCCACAAGCAAGAAACAGAGAGGACTCATGTGTTCCAGATGGAAAAAAATACTGAATATTCGATATAACGAATATATAGCACTATATTCTAAATATTAGCAAATTCTCTAAGTGGCGATATTCGCGATAAAAATTTGCTATTCGAATATTTGCGCTCAACGCTAATCTCGATCTGCTATCAGCAAGCAATGATTCAGTATAGGAAAGAGAACACCTTGCTAACACCTCCCCTATGAACAGCCATCAGTGACTGACAGCTATCTCTGTATACACACCTATACAGAGAATGCTATTAATCACTGATAACACCTCCACTATGTACAGTTATCAGTGACAGACAGCTATCTCTGTATACACACTTATACAGGGAATGCTATCAATCACTGACAACACCTCCTCCGTGTACAACTAGTGAAAGAGAAGAAAATAGGAATGGTCCCTGGGGGGGAGATGATGCGAAAGCACTCTCCCGGGATGTACTGCTCTGTGACAGAAAATATATGGAAAAATAAGGGGCAGTAACGTATTAAAACCTAGAGTTTATTAGGATTATTAAGATCCCGAATGGGGAAGGAAAGTAGGTCAATGGGGAGTCACCATAGGTCAAGTCCACTAACAAACAAAATAAGGAAGCGAAACTGACCAACAAAAAAACACACTAAATTAGGTCTTCGACATGTGCCATAGACCTAAGATTATGCCATAAGGCGAAAAAAAGGGTAGATCTTACTGGTGGTACAAATCAGGACCATGTAGTCCAGTACACAGGAGGTGGAGGAGATTCTCATGCCTGAAAAACGTCCTCTGGTCAGTTGTACCTTGGGGCCAAAGGGCTACAGGGAAAAACTGTCCCTGTTGATGCCCTACTTGGCCTATGAATCCCTAAGGTAACCTCCTAACACGGGGTCCTTTCCCCGCAAGGGGTGGCCCCGTCCGGAACCTGGCCCTAATAAATGAACCCTAAATAGCCCTATAGGGACAAGGGGATTGGCCCTATTAGTGATGAGAGCTAATAGGGTGTGGGGAACTAGTATGAAAGATATATTCAAGGGACCTTGAATCAGTCTACAGTCTTCTATACCATACAGTCCCATGTAAATAACTTCACTTCCCTCCCTTCAGTCTTCTATATGATACAGTCCCATGTAAATAACTTCTCTTCCTTACAGTTCTCTATAATACACAGTCCCATGTAAATAACTTAAATCCCCTCCTTCACATAGTCCCATATAAATAACATCACTCCTTACCCTCCAGTCTTCTAAAATATCCAGTCCCATGTAAATAACACCAGTCATCTCCCTCCAATATTCTATAACATACAGTCCTATTTAACTGACACCCCTCCTCTTCCTTCAGCCCCTCTAGCAGACAGTCCCAGTTAAATAACATATTTCTCTCCCACTAAGCAGGAAGGAAGTATAATGGGGAGAACCACATCTCCCAGCATTTCTCTGACACTTACATTCATTCCATGGCATCACAGGTCTCCACTGCTGAGGGCTGCCTCTTTCTGCACTGGTCACATGATGGTGACCTCATCACAGGTCTTACCTCCACTACTGAAAAGATCACATGACTATGATGTCATCGAAGGTTCTTCAGCTATGGAGCGTAGATACAAACGGGCAGCAGATTCGCAGTAAGTGCTAATCAGGCCCCCCCCCCCAAAAAAAACTCCGCCCCCTCCCCAGGATACCCTGTTGGCAGAGGTAGGGAGTGAAAAATATGATAAGATAAAAAAATAAACGCCTCTGCTGGCACTAGGATGGGCCCCTCCCTTGCTGGGCCCCTGTACAGCTGAACCAGCTGCACAGGCAGTATGTCCGCCCCTGCAACTATCAGTGACTGACAGCTATCTATGTATACACATTTACAGATAGAATTCTAACAATCACTGACAACACCTCCTACACATACAACTATCAATGACCGACAGCTCTCTCTGTATACACACTTACACATAGAATGCTATCAATCACTGACAATGCCTCCCCATTTACAGTGATCAGTAACTGACAGCTATCTATGTATACACACTTACACAAAGAATACTATCAATCACTGATAACACCTCCCTGTGTACAACTATCAGTGACTGACAGCTATCTCTGTATACACACTTACACATAGAATGCTATCAATCACTGACAACACCTCTCCCATGTACAGTGATCAGTAACTGACAGCTATCTATGTATACACAGATAGAATGCTATCAATCACTGACAACAAACCGCAGATCCGCAAAAACGGAAGCCGCATTGTAGAAATGCCTATTCTTGTCTGCAAAACGGACAAAAATAGGACATGCTATATTTTTGTGGCGGGGCCACGGAACGGAGCAATGTATGCGGACAGCACACGGAGCGCTGTCCTCATCTTTTGCGGCCCAACTAAAGTGAATGGGTCCGCACCTGAGCCGCAAAAAATGCAGCTCTGATGTGGACCACAGCAACAGTTGTGCGCACGAGGCCTATCAATGACTGACAGATCTCTCTGTATATACACTTAGGCCTCTTGCACACGACCGTATGGCTTTTTCAGTATTTTGCTGTCAGTTTTTAACGGATACGTTTTTCCTTTTCTTTGTTTCAGTATTGTTTCTGCTTCCGTTCCGAAGTACAGATGTGGTTGGATAGTTGGTTGCAGTGTTTGGAGACACTTGCTGAGCTGCTAATCAGGCTCTTAATGATCCAAAAGATTAAGGCCCCTTTCACACGGACAAGTATTCCGCGCGGGTGCGATGCGTGAGTTGAACGCATTGCACCCGCACTGAATCCGGACCCATTCATTTCTATGGGGCTGTTCACATGAGCGGTGATTTTCACGCATCACTTATGCGTTGTGTGAAAATCGCAGCATGTTCTATATTCTGTGTTTTTCACGTAACGCAGGCCCCATAGAAATGAATGGGGTTGCGTGAAAATCGCAAGCATCCGCAAGCAAGTGCGGATGCGGTGCTATTTTCACGCATGGTTTCTAGGTGACAGTCTATTCACTGTATTATTTTCCCTTATAACATGATTATAAGGGAAAATAATAGCATTCTGAATACAGAATGCATAGTATAATAGTGCTGGAGGGGTTAAGAAAAAAAATAAAAAAATTAACTCACCTTCTCCTCTTGATCGCGTAGTTCCCGGTCTCTTCTTTACTAGCTGTGGGCTAAAGGACCTGTGGTGACGTCAGATCACATGCTCCATCACCACGGTGATGGACCATGTGATTGGAGCATGTGATCTGACGTCACCACAGGTCATTTAGCCCACAGTTAATTTTTTATTTTTTTAACCCCTCCAGCACTATTATACTATGCATTCTGTATTCAGAATGCTATTATTTTCCCTTATAACCATGTTATAAGGGAAAATAATACAATCTTCAGAACATCAATCCCAAGCCCGAACTTCTGTGAAGAAGTTCGGGTTTGGGTACCAAACATGCGCGATTTTTCTCACGTGCGTGCAAAACGCATTACAATGTTTTGCACTCGTGCTGAAAAATCGTGCGTGTTCCCGCAACGCACCCGCCTCTTATCCGGGCCAAAAATATGACGCCCGTGTAAAAGAGGCCTAAATGTTGTTTTTTTTCTCCAACATCCGCTATATTTAAAAACAAGTTATTATTTCACATTCTTTAAAGTCGTAAAATTTACATCCTGGGATAAATCGCTTATGCATTTCAAACCTATGGATTCTTATTCATGGCTATAAGAAACAACACAATTGTTTAACCCCTTTCTATCATCCGTATGTATGGTGGATATCAGGTCCTTAAAGCTTGCATCCGTTCGTGAGCTTAAAAGACATCATCATCATAGATGGCATGAGTGCGTGATCGGAAATTCAGATTACATACAGTGAGGTCCATAAATATTGGGACAGCGACACAATTCTATCATTTTTGGCTCTATACACCACCATAATGGATTTGAAATTAATTTAAATAATTTAAACAAACAAGATGTGCTTTAACTGCAGACTGCCAGCTTTAATTTGAGTGTATTTACATCCAAATCAGGTGAATGGTGTAGAAATTACAACAGTTTGCATATGTGCCTCCCACTTGTTAAGGAACCAAAAGTAATGGGACAGAATAATAATCATAAATCAAACTTTCACTTTTTAATACTTGGTTGCAAATCCTTTGCAGTCAATTACAGCCTGAAGTCTGGAACGCATAGACATCACCAGACGCTGGGTTTCATCCCTGGTGATGCTCTGCCAGGCCTCTACTGCAACTGTCTTCAGTTCCTGCTTGTTCTTGGGGCATTTTCCCTTCAGTTTTGTCTTCAGCAAGTGAAATGCATGCTCAATCGGATTCAGGTCAGGTTATTGACTTGGCCATTGCATAACATTCTACTTCTTTCCCTTACAAAACTATTTGATTGCTTTTTCAGTATGCTTTGGGTCATTGTCCATCTGCACTATGAAGCGCCGTCCAATGAGTTCTGAAGCATTTGGCTGAATATGAGCAGATAATATTGCCCGAAACACTTCATCCTGCTGCTTTTGTCAGCAGTCACATTATCAATAAATACAAGAGAACCAGTTCCATTGGAAGCCATACATGCCCATGCCATGACACTACCACCACCATGCTTCACTGATGAGGTGGTATGCTTAGGATCATGAGCAGTTCCTTTCCTTCTCCATACTCTTCTCTTCCCATCACTCTGGTACAAGTTGATCTTGGTCTCATCTGTCCATAGGATGTTGTTCCAGAACTGTGAAGGTTATTTTAGATTTAATTTGACAAACTCTAATCTGGTCTTCCTGTTTTTGAGGCTCACCAATGGTTTACATCTTGTGGTGAACCCTCTATATTCACTCTAGTGAAGTCTTCTCTTGATTGTTGACTTTGACACACATACACCTACCTCCTGAAGAGTGTTCTTGATCTGGCTAATTCTTCTGTCATACACCACAGTTGTTTTCCGTAGTCTTCCGAGTCTTTTGGTGGTGCTGAGCTCACCGATGCGTTCCTTCTTTCTAAGAATGTTCCAAACAGTTGTTTTGGCCACGCCTAATGTTTTTGCTATCTCTCTGATGGGTTTGTTTTGTTTTTTCAGCCTAATGATGGCTTTCTTTACTGATTGTGCAGCGTCCCACTACGTGTGTGTGGGCACTGCTTAAAAGCACTTTTTACTTTATTAAAAGCACTAGGTTGTAATGTATGATTTTGTATATATGTATCTGCAAAATCCCTGTTAACAGGCCTATTAGGTGTAATTTATACATCCCACCACTAGATGGGGATAAAGTTCAGGTCCTATATATATATATATATATATATATATCCTAGGCCAGGCCTAGTTAGTGAGTTGTGGAAATGAGAGGAGATTAGGCAGTTGAAAATGTAGTCAGAGGTAGTCAGATCAAATTAGTGGGAGGAAAGATAGAGTGAAGACTTCGCAACACAGATTAGTGGGTGGAGCCAACTTCGCTAGTAGGTGATACTCAGATGTGAGGCACAGAAGAGCGTTTTCCTTCTGTAGCTGGACTATAGACTTGCATCCCTGACCAGTAGGAGAAGAGTTTTGCCTCCCTGGAAAAGAAACAAGCATTCCTAGGAATTAATCGGTGATAAGAGCCGATAAGGTTTTATAGCTTCAGGCAGCCACACCAACCTTCTAAGAGACAGTTGAGTTTTCCTGTCTAAAAATATTCAGCTTGTAGGGAACGTCAGGGAATAGGATCCAACACATCTAAAGGAACCAGGAACACCTAACCCACTGCTCCAAAACCAAGAAACCTAACCAGCCTAAAACAGTGGATTTGCAGAATTAACTCTGTACCATCTAGAGACTCCAGAGACTGCATAATTGTACTGCTGCAACCAAGAGACATCCAAAGTAAAAGTTGTGAGTTGCATCTTACCACTGTCTACCTCATTATTACTACTAATGGTTGTACCACCATTAACGGTACTGGCGTCACGACAAAAACCATCAAGGGACTCAGCCGCAACAAGCACCCTAAGCACCCCTAACATCAAGGGCACCTCAACCACCATCTTGGCTGATGCTCCCTACCACAGAGCATGCCCCGGAGGATTTTGTGCTGTCCACCTCAACACTGTGCTGCCAGCCCAGGAAAGCTATCTGCTAACCGTGAGTAAACTGATGAACTGTGTGTTATATCATTTGGCCCCTCATCGGTCCACCGTGCACCTCACGTGTTGCTCCTGCGACTGTCTGGCTGCAATAGTGACAGCTCTTTGGATCTCATCTTGAGAGTTGACAGCAACAGATTCCAAATGCAAATAGCACACGTGAAATAAACTCTGGACCTTTTATCTGCTCATTGTAATTGGGATAATGAGGGAATAACACACACCTGACCATGGAAGAGCTGAGAAGCCAAATGTCCCATTACTTTTGGTCCCTTAACAAGTGGGATGCACATATACAAACTGCTGTAATTCCTACACCGCTCACCTGATTTGGATGTAAATACCCTCAAATTAAAGCTGACAGTCTGCAGTTAAAGCACATCTTGTTCGTTTCATTTCAAATCCATTGTGGTGGTGTATAGAGCCAAAAATATTAGAATTGTGTCGATGTCCCAATATTTATTGACCTGACTGTACTTTTAATCCCTCAAATGCCATGGTTAATTGCAACCGCAGCATCTCAGTGGCAAGCAGAAGCCTTTTGAAAGTTATTAGGCTTGCCATGGCTAAGTTCCTAATAATTCCCGGTATAGCCTGTCGGATAGTATTAACACTATTGTGAAACTTGCCTGTCTGTGGCACCACAATCTCCTTAGATTGCAGTATTAAAGTTTTGCAGTTTAGAGTATAAGTAATTGCACGTTAAGTCCCCTAGGAGAACTAATAATAAAATGTATTACAATTGCCCCATTCCCAATTTTACACATAAAAATAAACAATAAAAAAGAAACATAATTGGTATTACCACATCCAAAAATGTCCAAACTATTAAAATGTAAACTTTTATTCTGCACAATGAATGTCATAATGAAAGAAAAAAAAATCTTGGTAATGAAGAAAAAAAATCCAAAGTTTTTTCTTTTTTTTTTAAAGTAGTAAAGTATAATAAAACTATATAAATTTGGTACTGCTGTAATAATACTGACACACACAATAACGGCTCATGCACATGAACATATATTCTTTCCGTGTCCGTTCCATTTTTTGGCGGACCATATACGGAACCATTCATTTCAATGGGTCCGCCCCAAAAAAAATGGAAGTTACTCCGTGTGCATTCCATTTCTGAATGTCCGTTCCGCAAAAAAATAAAACATGTCCTATCAGGGGCCAGCTGCTCCGTTCCGCAAAATACAGAATGAACACGGACGTCATCCGTATTTTTTGTGGATCCGTTTTTTTGCAGACCGCAAAACTCATACGGTCATGTGCATGAGGCCTAAGTGTAACAATAACGTCATTTTTAGTGCATAGTGAACACTGTACAAACAAAACCCAAAGAACTATGGTGGAATTGTCTTTTTTTCTACAATTTTATTTTTTCCTGTTTCTTAATGCATGATATAGTACATTAATGGTGTCATTAAAAAAACATAACGTCTCACAAAACAAGCCCTTATGCAGCTATTTGAAAGGAAAGGTAAAAAAGTTATGGCTTATAGAAGGTGCGGAGGAAAAAAACAAAAATATTTACAGCAGCAAGGAGTTTAACACAGTGGATGCTAGAGAGATTATTTCAAATGTAGACTTTTTTTTATTTGTTCAGCTTTAGAAATGTTCAGGGCAAGTCAGGTGGTGACTGACACAATACAGCCTTAGGGCTCATGCACACGACCGTCGTTTTACAAAACATATCTGCATGGTATCCGTATTTGATACGTTTTTTGCGGAACAGAAAGGGAAACATTAACTTATTAATCACCAAACACATGAGCAATATAGGCTGGGCACAGCATTTCTACAGTATGGATCCGCAAAATACGAATGAAATACAGATGATGTAGTGATGTGTTGCGTGTGCGTTCCGTATTTTTTGCGGACCCATTGACTTGAATTGGGCCTCGGACCGTGATTTGCAGACAAAAATAGGACATGCACTACTTTTTTGCGGAACGGAAATACGGAAATGGAATGCACAGGGAGTACCTTGCTTTGTTTTTGCAGACCCATTGAAGTGAATGGTTTCGCATACGGTCCGCAAAAAACAGGAATGGAAGTGGAAAGAAAATACGTTTGTGTGCATGAGCCCTCAGGGTACTTGCACATGATGGAAGTAGATTAAGGCCCCATGCACACGGTCCGTGTTTCACAGCCGTGTGCGGGCCGTGGAACCGCGGCCTGGATCCCTCCTGAGAGCAGTAGCTCACGGCGTCACTGGTTGCTATGACGCCGTGCGCTCCCTGCTGCCGGCACAGTACAGTAATACACTGGTCATACCAGTGTATTACTGTATTGCGCCGGCACAGTACAGTAATACACTGGTATAGAGCATACCAGTGTATTACTGTATTGCGGCGGCACAGTACAGTAATACACTGGTATAGATCATACCAGTGTATTACTGTATTGCGGTGACGCCGTGCGCTCATGCTCTCAGGAGGGATCCAGGCCGCGGTTCCACGGCCCGCACACGGCTGTGAAACACGGCCGTGTGCATGGGGCCTAAGGCCTAATGCACATGGCTGTTGCATACGGCAGGTCCGCAATACACGGGCACCGGCCCGTGTGCACTCCACATCACGGATGCGGACCCATTCACTTGAATGGGTCTGCAATCAGGGAGATGCGGAACGGAAGCACGGATCGGAACCCCACGGAAGTACTACGGAGTGCTTACGTGGTGTTTCTTGCTGTGCCTCTGCACCGCAAAAAAATAGAACTAGCTTTTTGCGGTGCGGACGGATCGCGGACCCATTGGACCCACAACGGCCGTGTGCATGAGGCCTAAGTGTATTTTTTGTGCAGTTTTGGAGGTGATTATCTGCATACAAATCTGCACCATGTGTGATACTCTTATGCTTCTATGCAGCAAACCTGCCTGCCCAGGGAGACTGCTGTCTAGGTTAGCATATAAGCAACTGAGATTTTTCCTAGCCAGTAGAGTTGAGCGAACACCTGGATGTTCGGGTTCGAGAAGTTCGGCCGAACATCCCGGAAATGTTCGGGTTCGGGATCCGAACCCGATCCGAACTTCGTCCCGAACCCGAACCCCATTGAAGTCAATGGGGACCCGAACTTTTCGGCACTAAAAAGGCTGTAAAACAGCCCAGGAAAGAGCTAGAGGGCTGCAAAAGGCAGCAACATGTAGGTAAATCCCCTGCAAACAAATGTGGATAGGGAAATGAATTAAAATAGAAATTAAATAAATAAAAATTAACCAAAATCAATTGGAGAGAGGTCCCATAGCAGAGAATCTGGCTTCACGTCACCCACCACTGTAAGAGTCCATTTTCATAAATTTAGGCCCAGCACCCAGGCAGAGGAGAGAGGTCCCGTAACAGAGAATCTGGCTTCATGTCAGCAGAGAATTAGTCTGCATGTCATAGCAGAGAATGAGGCTTCACGTCAGCCACCACTGCAACAGTCCATTGGCATATATTTAGGCCCAGCACCCAGGCAGAGGAGGGAGGTCCCGTAACAGAGAATCTGGCTTCATGTCAGCAGAGAATCAGTCTGCATGTCATAGCAGAGAATGAGGCTTCACGTCAGCCACCACTGCAACAGTCCATTGGCATATATTTAGGCCCAGCACACACACAGGCAGAGGAGAGAGGTCCCGTAACAGACAATCTGGCTTCATGTCAGCAGAGAATCAGTCTGCATGTCATAGCAGAGAATTCAAGTGGAAGGGGTATGTATATCAAAATATCACTTTATTCTCAAATAATAATTACGGGAAAAGACAGGATGGAAAACAGTATACAGAGAGCCATAGGGCCGTACACAAAAATGGAATCATGTACAATCATGCAATTAAGCATGGATAACCCACAGGTACAGATAATATTGGCACATGGATGATCGGAATCCTGTGTACAAGCATATGGGAAATTGCAACTAAGTGAGTGAACAGCCCACCATAAGACTGAATCCCATATTACAATAACAAGGGGACTACCGATCATACATGAACCTCACATCAGCAAGGAAAATATAAATATATATACACTTGCAAGGATCCAGTATAGGTAGTATAATAGATAAGATCACTATATATCATTATAAAACCCCCCCACAACTAGTGATGTGGATCTAGTGTGGATGCCAGCTGGAGCCAAACGTGAGCACGCCCAGTAATATAATACTAAACGAAAACCGTACCTGAGGACATGGTAACCATAAGTGTGAGCCCTTAGAGCGCAAACCTCGACGCGCGTTTCGCCTGAACGGCTTCGTCATAGCAGAGAATGAGGCTTCACGTCAGCCACCACTGCAACAGTCCATTGGCATATATTTAGGCCCAGCACCCAGGCAGAGGAGGGAGGTCCCGTAACAGAGAATCTGTCTTCATGTCAGCAGAGAATCAGTCTGCATGTCATAGCAGAGAATGAGGCTTCACGTCAGCCACCACTGCAACAGTCCATTGGCATATATTTAGGCCCAGCACACACACAGGCAGAGGAGAGAGGTCCCGTAACAGAGAATCTGTCTTCATGTCAGCAGAGAATTAGTCTGCATGTCATAGCAGAGAATGAGGCTTCACGTCAGCCACCACTGCAACAGTCCATTGGCATATATTTAGGCCCAGCACCCAGGCAGAGGAGGGAGGTCCCGTAACAGAGAATCTGTCTTCATGTCAGCAGAGAATCAGTCTGCATGTCATAGCAGAGAATGAGGCTTCACGTCAGCCACCACTGCAACAGTCCATTGGCATATATTTAGGCCCAGCACCCAGGCAGAGGAGGGAGGTCCCGTAACAGAGAATCTGTCTTCATGTCAGCAGAGAATCAGTCTGCATGTCATAGCAGAGAATGAGGCTTCACGTCAGCCACCACTGCAACAGTCCATTGGCATATATTTAGGCCCAGCACACACACAGGCAGAGGAGAGAGGTCCCGTAACAGAGAATCTGTCTTCATGTCAGCAGAGAATTAGTCTGCATGTCATAGCAGAGAATGAGGCTTCACGTCAGCCACCACTGCAACAGTCCATTGGCATATATTTAGGCCCAGCACACACACAGGCAGAGGAGAGAGGTCCCGTAACAGAGAATCTGGCTTCATGTCAGCAGAGAATCAGTCTGCATGTCATAGCAGAGAATGAGGCTTCACGTCAGCCACCACTGCAACAGTCCATTGGCATATATTTAGGCCCAGCACCCAGGCAGAGGAGGGAGGTCTCGTAACAGAGAATCTGTCTTCATGTCAGCAGAGAATTAGTCTGCATGTCATAGCAGAGAATGAGGCTTCACGTCAGCCACCACTGCAACAGTCCATTGGCATATATTTAGGCCCAGCACACAGGCAGAGGAGAGAGGTCCCGTAACAGACAATCTGGCTTCATGTCAGCAGAGAATCATTCTGCATGTCATAGCAGAGAATCAGGCTTCACGTCACCCAACATTGGAACAGTCCATTGGCATATATTTAGGCCCCGGCACCCAGACACAGGAGAGGTTCATTCAACTTTGGGTAGCCTCGCAATATAATGGTAAAATGAAAATAAAAATAGGATTGAATGAGGAAGTGCCCTGGAGTCCAATAATATATGGTTAAGGGGAGGTAGTTAATGTCTAATCTGGACAAGGGACGGACAGATCCTGTGGGATCCATGCCTGGTTCATTTTTATGAACGTCAGCTTGTCCACATTGGCTGTAGACAGGCGGCTGCGTTTGTCTGTAATGACGCCCCCTGCCGTGCTGAATACACGTTCAGACAAAACGCTGGCCGCCGGGCAGGCCAGCACCTCCAAGGCATAAAAGGCTAGCTCTGGCCACGTGGACAATTTAGAGACCCAGAAGTTGAATGGGGCCGAACCATCAGTCAGTACGTGGAGGGGTGTGCACACGTACTGTTCCACCATGTTAATGTTGAAATGTTGCCTCCTGCTAACACGTTGCGTATCAGGTGGTGGTGCAGTTAGCTGTGGCGTGTTGACAAAAGTTTTCCACATCTCTGCCATGCTAACCCTGCCCTCAAAGGAGCTGGCATTGACACAGCTGCCTTGGCGACCTCTTGCTCCTCCTCTGCCTTGGCCTTGGGCTTCCACTTGTTCCCCTGTGACATTTGGGAATGCTCTCAGTAGCGCGTCTACCAACGTGCGCTTGTACTCGCGCATCTTCCTATCACGCTCCAGTGCAGGAAGTAAGGTGGGCACATTGTCTTTGTAGCGTGGATCCAGCAGGGTGGCAACCCAGTAGTCCGCACAGGTTAAAATGTGGGCAACTCTGCTGTCGTTGCGCAGGCACTGCAGCATGTCGTCGCTCATGTGTGCCAGGCTGCCCAGGGGTAAGGACAAGCTGTCCTCTGTGGGAGGCGTATCGTCATCGTCCTGCCTTTCCCCCCAGCCACGCACCAGTGATGGACCCGAGCTGCGTTGGGTGCCACCCCGCTGTGACCATGCTTCATCCTCATCCTCCTCCACCTCCTCCTCATCCTCGTCCTCCTCGTCCTCCAGTAGTGGGCCCTGGCTGGCCACATTTGTACCTGGCCTCTGCTGTTGCCAAAAACCTCCCTCTGAGTCACTTCGAAGAGACTGGCCTGAAAGTGCTAAAAATGACCCCTCTTCCTCCTCCTCCTCCTGGGCCACCTCCTCTTGCATCATCGCCCTAAGTGTTTTCTCAAGGAGACATAGAAGTGGTATTGTAACGCTGATAACGGCGTCATCGCCACTGGCCATGTTGGTGGAGTACTCGAAACAGCGCAACAGGGCACACAGGTCTCGCATGGAGGCCCAGTCATTGGTGGTGAAGTGGTGCTGTTCTGTAGTGCGACTGACCCGTGCGTGCTGCAGCTGAAACTCCACTATGGCCTGCTGCTGCTCGCACAGTCTGTCCAGCATGTGCAAGGTGGAGTTCCACCTGGTGGGCACGTCGCATATGAGGCGGTGAGCGGGAAGGCCGAAGTTACGCTGTAGCGCAGACAGGCGAGCAGCAGCAGGATGTGAACGCCGGAAGCGCGAACAGACGGCCCGCACTTTATGCAGCAGCTCTGACATGTCGGGGTAGTTGTGAATGAACTTCTGCACCACCAAATTCAGCACATGCGCCAAGCAAGGGATGTGCGTCAAATTGGCTAGTCCCAGAGCTGCAACGAGATTTCGCCCATTATCGCACACCACCAGGCCGGGCTTGAGGCTCACCGGCAGCAACCACTCGTCGGTGTGTTGTTCTATACCTCGCCACAACTCCTGTGCGGTGTGGGGCCTGTCCCCCAAACATATGAGTTTCAGAATGGCCTGCTGACGTTTACCCCGGGCTGTGCTGAAGTTGGTGGTGAAGGTGTGTGGCTGACTGGATGAGCAGGTGGAAGAAGAGGAGGAGGAAGCCGAGAAGGAGGAGGTGGCAACAGGAGGCAAAGAATGTTGCCCTGCGATCCTTGGCGGCGGAAGGACGTGCGCCAAACAGCTCTCCGCCTGGGGCCCAGCTGCCACTACATTTACCCAGTGTGCAGTTAGGGAGATATAGCGTCCCTGGCCGTGCTTACTGGTCCATGTATCTGTGGTTAGGTGGACCTTGCCACAGATGGCGTTGCGCAGTGCACACTTGATTTTATCGGATACTTGGTTGTGCAGGGAAGGCACGGCTCTCTTGGAGAAGTAGTGGTGGCTGGGAACAACATACTGTGGGACAGCAAGCGACATGAGCTGTTTGAAGCTGTCTGTGTCCACCAGCCTAAATGACAGCATTTCATAGGCCAGTAGTTTAGAAATGCTGGCATTCAGGGCCAGGGATCGAGGGTGGCTAGGTGGGAATTTACGCTTTCTCTCAAATGTTTGTGAGATGGAGAGCTGAACGCTGCCGTGTGACATGGTTGAGACGCTTGGTGACGGAGGTGACGGAGGTGGTGTTGGTGGTACATCCCCTGTTTGCTGGGCGGCAGGTGCCAACGTTCCTCCAGAGGCGGAGGAAGAGGCCGAGGCGGCAGCAGCAGAAGAGGCCGAGGCGGCAGCAGCAGAAGAGGTAGCAGGGGGAGCCTGAGTGACTTCCTTGGTTTTAAGGTGTTTACTCCACTGCAGTTCATGCTTTGCATGCAGGTGCCTGGTCATGCAGGTTGTGCTCAGGTTCAGAACGTTAATGCCTCGCTTCAGGCTCTGATGGCACAGCGTGCAAACCACTCAGGGTCTTGTCGTCAGCACATTGTTTGAAGAAGTGCCATGCCAGGGAACTCCTTGAAGCTGCCTTTGGGGTGCTCGGTCCCAGATGGCGGCGGGCAGTAGCAGGCGGAGTCTCTTGGCGGCGGGTGTTCTGCTTTTGCCCACTGCTCCCTCTTTTGCTACGCTGTTGGCTCGGTCTCACCACTGCCTCTTCCTCCGAACTGTGAAAGTCAGTGGCACGACCTTCATTCCATGTGGGGTCTAGGACCTCATCATCCCCTGCATCGTCTTCCACCCAGTCTTGATCCCTGACCTCCTGTTCAGTCTGCACACTGCAGAAAGACGCAGCAGTTGGCACCTGTGTTTCGTCATCATCAGAGACATGCTGAGGTGGTATTCCCATGTCCTCATCATCAGGAAACATAAGTGGTTGTGCGTCAGTGCATTCTATATCTTTCACCGCTGGGGAAGGGCTAGGTGGATGCCCTTGGGAAACCCTGCCAGCGGAGTCTTCAAACAGCATAAGAGACTGCTGCATAACTTGAGGCTGAGACAGTTTCCCTGGTATGCATGGGGATGATGTGACAGACTGATGGGGTTGGTTTTCAGGCGCCATCTGTGCGCTTTCTGCAGAAGACTGGGTGGGAGATAATGTGAACGTGCTGGATCCACTGTCGGCCACCCAATTGACTAATGCCTGTACCTGCTCAGGCCTTACCATCCTTAGAACGGCATTGGGCCCCACCATATATCGCTGTAAATTCTGGCGGCTACTGGGACCTGAGGTAGTTGGTACACTAGGACGTGTGGATGTGGCAGAACGGCCACGTCCTCTCCCAGCACCAGAGGGTCCACTAACACCACCACGACCATGTCCACGTCCGCGTCCCTTACTAGATGTTTTTCTCATTGTTATGGTTCACCACAACAACAAAAATATTATTTGGCCCAATGTATTGTATTCAAATTCAGCGGGATATAAATTTGAGGCCTAGTATTTAGGCGCTGGGTGACCGGTATGGATTTACTAACAGAATTAGACTTGGAAATGCACAGTAGCGTGTGTGTGAAGTTATTCTGAATGACCCTATGTGCACCTTGAATATTATATACCCTTTTAGGGATAGATTTCAAATAGCTCTGATACAGCAGAAACCACTAATTTTTAAATTGCTAAATTGGGAATTGTATTTCAACCCAGGACAAAAAATGTGCTTTGACGGACACTAAATAACTTTCCCAGCCACAACAGGACAGCGGTAACGAGAGATTTAGCGGGATATAAATTTGAGGCCTAGTATTTAGGCGCTGGGTGACAGGTATGGGTTTAGTGACAGAATTAGACTTGGAAATGCACAGTAGCGGGTGTGTGTGAAGTTATTCTGAATGACCCTATGTGCACCTTCAATATGATCTACCCTTTTAGGGATAGATTTCAAATAGCTCTGATATAGCAGAAACCACTAAATTATGAAATTGCTAAATTGGGAATTGTATTTCAACCCAGAACAAAAAATGTGCTTTGACGGACACTAAATAACTTTCCCAGCCACAACAGGACAGCGGTAACGAGAGATTTAGCAGGATATAAATTTGAGGCCTAGTATTTAGGCGCTGGGTGACAGGTATGGGTTTAGTGACAGAATTAGACTTGGAATAGCACAGTAGCGTGTGTGTGTGAAGTTATTCTGAATGACCCAATGTGCACCTTGAATATTATATACCCTTTTAGGGATAGATTTCAAATAGCTCTGATATAGCAGGAACCACTAAATTATGAAATTGCTAAATTGGGAATTGTATTTCAACCCAGAACAAAAAATGTGCTTTGACGGACACTAAATAACTTGCCCAGCAACAACAGGACAGCGGTAACGAGAGATTTAGCGGGATATAAATTTGAGGCCTAGTATTTAGGCGCTGGGTGACAGGTATGGATTTAGTGACAGAATTAGACTGGGATATGCACAGTAGCGGTGTGTGTGAAGTTATTCTGAATGACCCTATGTGCACCTTGAATATTATATACCCTTTTAGGGATAGATTTCAAATAGCTCTGATATAGCAGAAACCACTAAATTATGAAATTGCTAAATTGGGAATTGTATTTCAACCCAGAACAAAAAATGTGCTTTGACGGACACTAAATAACTTTCCCAGCCACAACAGGACAGCGGTAACGAGAGATTTAGCAGGATATAAATTTGAGGCCTAGTATTTAGGCGCTGGGTGACAGGTATGGGTTTAGTGACAGAATTAGACTTGGAAATACACAGTAGCGGGTGTGTGTGAAGTTATTCTGAATGACCCAATGTGCACCTTGAATATTATATACCCTTTTAGGGATAGATTTCAAATAGCTCTGATATAGCAGAAACCACTAAATTATGAAATTGCTAAATTGGGAATTGTATTTCAACCCAGAACAAAAAATGTGCTTTGACGGACACTAAATAACTTTCCCAGCCACAACAGGACAGCGGTAACGAGAGATTTAGCGGATATAAATTTGAGGCCTAGTATTTAGGCGCTGGGTGACAGGTATGGGTTTAGTGACAGAATTAGACTTGGAAATACACAGTAGCGGGTGTGTGTGAAGTTATTCTGAATGACCCAATGTGCACCTTGAATATTATATACCCTTTTAGGGATAGATTTCAAATAGCTCTGATATAGCAGAAACCACTAAATTATGAAATTGCTAAATTGGGAATTGTATTTCAACCCAGAACAAAAAATGTGCTTTGACGGACACTAAATAACTTTCCCAGCCACAACAGGACAGCGGTAACGAGAGATTTAGCAGGATATAAATTTGAGGCCTAGTATTTAGGCGCTGGGTGACAGGTATGGGTTTAGTGACAGAATTAGACTTGGAAATACACAGTAGCGGGTGTGTGTGAAGTTATTCTGAATGACCCAATGTGCACCTTGAATATTATATACCCTTTTAGGGATAGATTTCAAATAGCTCTGATATAGCAGAAACCACTAAATTATGAAATTGCTAAATTGGGAATTGTATTTCAACCCAGAACAAAAAATGTGCTTTGACGGACACTAAATAACTTTCCCAGCCACAACAGGACAGCGGTAACGAGAGATTTAGCGGGATATAAATTTGAGGCCTAGTATTTAGGCGCTGGGTGACAGGTATGGGTTTAGTGACAGAATTAGACTTGGAAATGCACAGTAGCGGGTGTGTGTGAAGTTATTCTGAATGACCCTATGTGCACCTTGAATATTATATACCCTTTTAGGGATAGATTTCAAATAGCTCTGATATAGCAGGAACCACTAAATTATGAAATTGCTAAATTGGGAATTGTACTTCAACCCAGAACAAAAAATGTGCTTTGACGGACACTAAATAACTTTCCCAGCCACAACAGGACAGCGGTAACGAGAGATTTAGCGGGATATAAATTTGAGGCCTAGTATTTAGGCGCTGGGTGACCGGTATGGATTTAGTGACAGAATTAGACTGGGATATGGCCAAAAAATAACCACACTATTGCTGGTTAAATGCACTTGGTGACGGGCGCAGCTTGCCCCTGATGTAGTATATGGCCAAAAAATGAACAGACTATTGCTGGTTAAATGCACTTGGTGTCACAGCTTGACCAACCACACTACTGAGGGTTAAATGCACTTGGTGACGGGCGCAGCTTGCCCCTGATGTAGTATATGGCCAAAAAATAAACAGACTATTGCTGGTTAAATGCACTTGGTGTGACAGCTTCACCCTGATGTAGGCTTTAGCCAAAAAACAACCACACCATTGAGGGTTAAATGCACTTGGTGACAGGCGCAGCTTGCCCCTGATTTAGTATATGGCCAAAAAATGAACAGACTATTGCTGGTTAAATGCACTTGGTGTGACAGCTTCACCCTGATGTAGGCTTTAGCCAAAAAACAACCACACCATTGAGGGTTAAATGCACTTGGTGACAGGCGCAGCTTGCCCCTGATTTAGTATATGGCCAAAAAATGAACAGACTATTGCTGGTTAAATGCACTTGGTGTGACAGCTTCACCCTGATGTAGGCTTTAGCCAAAAAACAACCACACCATTGAGGGTTAAATGCACTTGGTCGCAGCTTGGATGCACTTGGTCGCAGCACCGCACAAGACACAAAATGGCCGCCGATCACCCCAGAAAAAAGTGACTGACAAACGGTCTGGGCAGCCTAAAAACAGTGAGTGAGCATTTGAATTTCAGCAGCTCAATGATGCACAGCTGCAGATCGATCGATTAATCAAGTGAAGTCCTTTGGAGGAGTTAATCTGCCTAATCTCGCCCTACTGTCGCATCCGCAACCTCTCCCTACGCTAATCAGAGCAGAGTGACGGGCGGCGCTATGTGACTCCAGCTTAAATAGAGGCTGGGTCACATGGTGCTCTGGCCAATCACAGCCATGCCAATAGTAGGCATGGCTGTGACGGCCTCTTGGGGCAAGTAGTATGACGCTTGTTGATTGGCTGCTTTGCAGCCTTTCAAAAAGCGCCAAGAAAGCGTCACAAAAGCGCCAAGAAAGCGACGAACACCGAACCCGAACCCGGACTTTTACGAAAATGTCCGGGTTCGGGTCCGTGTCACGGACACCCCAAAATTCGGTACGAACCCGAACTATACAGTTCGAGTTCGCTCATCCCTACTAGCCAGCCTAAAGGCTAAAGCAGGGGCGGCCAACCTGTGGCTCTTGAGCCGCATGCGGCTCTTTGCTTCTTCAAGTGTGGCTCTAGCTGTGGAGCCGGGAAACAGTCAGGCCGGCTCAGTTCTCTTTTCCTGATCGGGCACTGTTGCTACTTTGCAGCTCCAGCTCACTCTCCACTGTCCTGATGCACAAAGTGTGAGAGCGTAGTACCTGGAGAAATACTATGTCCTGACGTTATGCTCATCAGGTCACAGTGGAGAGCGTGTCACACCTGCAGAGTAGCAGGTGCCCGAGCAGGAGCCCAGTGCCTGATCAGGAGAGGGAAGAGATTATTTTTTTAAATTATAGAACTGAGCGTGGGGGTCTGATCTAAGCATGGGAGGTTCTGATCTGAGCATTGGGGGTGTGTCCTGATCTGAGCATGGGGGGTCCTGATTTGAGCATGGGAGGTTCTGATCTGAGCATTGGGGGGGTGTCCTGATCTGGGCAATGGGGTTCAGATTTGAGCATGGGGGGCAGATCTGAGAATAGGGGGTCTTGTTTGAGCATGGGTTGGGTCAGGTTGAGCATGGGGCTTCAGATCGAAGCAGGGTGGAGATCTGAGCACTGAGGGCCTGTCACTGGGAGTCTGATTTGTGTTGTCTGATCTGAGCATTGGGAGTCTTATTTTGGGGGGTCTGAGTTGAAGGTCTGATGAGGTTTGGGGATCTTATTTTAGGTCAGATGAGGATTGGGGATATGATTTACAAGTCTCATCTAAGGTCTGATAAAAAATAAAAATAAAAATTCTCTACTAATGAAAAATAAGAAAAAAATATTTTTATCAGACCTCAGATCAGATGAAAAATCTTTTTTTCTGTTATTTTTCTTTGTTAAAACCTAGGTGCATCTTGTAGGGTGAAAAATACGGTGACCTGTGTGTAAATGTATAACTTTTGGCTTCTGGTAGTCATACTTTTTTTTTTTTTGCTCTTTGTGTCTGTAAGGTTGGCCACCCCTGGGCTAAAGGCTTATCTTACATCACTGGAAAAAAATATTTCACAGTCCACACCACCATCCAATGTAATTTCCATCCTCTATTTACTTATCCAATGACTAATTTAAAAAATATAAATCAGACATCATATAGAACATGACAATCTCTTTCTAACAAAGCTAGAACCATGGATCCAGAGATCTCCCCATTCATTGCCGACAGCTCAAGGAGAGTGTTTTTTTCTGCTGTAGCTAAGGGGGCGTGCCCATTCTGATGCAGCGCTCTCCCTAACCCTGGGTTCACACCTAAGCGTTCCTCAAACGCGCGTTTTACGCGCGTTTTTGTCGCGCGTTTTTTGTAATAGTAAACGCGCGTTTGACGCGCGTTTGTGTCATTGACTGCAGTGTCCTATGGCCACAAACGCGCGTCAAAACGCCCCAAAGAAGCTCAAGTACTTGTTTGAGCGTCGGGCGTTTTACAGCGCGTTCGTACGCGCTGTAAAACGCCCAGGTGTGAACCCTTCCCATAGGGAAGCATTGGTTTTCATGTCTTAAGCGTTTTACAGCGCGTTTGAACGCGCTGTAAAACGCTCAGGTGTGAACCCAGGGTAAGACCTCATACACACAAACGTATTTTCTTTCCGTGTCCGTTCCGGTCATGTGAAACTAATATACCGTATATACTCGAGTATAAGCCGACCCGAGTATAAGCCGAGGCCCCTAATTTTACCCCCAAAAAATGGGAAAAATTATTGACTCGAGTATAAGACTAGGGTGGGAAATGCAGCATATGTGGGGGATCTGTGGAGGACGCTGTTATGTGGGGGATCTGTGGAGGACGCTGTTATGTGGGGGATCTGTGGAGGACGCTGTTATGTGGGGGATCTGTGGAGGACGCTGTTATGTGGGGGATCTGTGGAGGACACTGTTATGGGGTGGATCTGTGGAGGACAGTGTTATGGGGGATCTGTGGAGGACACTTATGGGGACCTGTGGATGGCACTGTTATGGGGTGGATCTGTGGAGGGCAGTGTTATGGGGGATCTGTGGAGGACATTTATGGGGACCTGTGGTTGGCACTGTTATGGGGTGGATCTGTGGAGGACGCTGTTATGGGGTGGATCTGTGGAGGACGCTGTTATAGGGGATATGTGCTTTGACACATAGGGCCATGAGGGGGAGGCAGCATAAGGCATATAGCATCTTATTCTGGTCCCCCTCATGGCCCTATGTGTCCCCTCGTGTCCTAAACTGCAAACAAACAATCTCTCTCCTATTGATAACAGGTCCGGCTGTACTCACTGTCACGATGAATGCACTACAGCGAGCGGGAGCTGGCTGGTCGGCCGGCGCGTGACTGACATCACTTAGTAACGCTCTTCCCACTTCAGGAAGCAGGAGCGTTACTAAGTGACGTCAGTCACGCGCCGACCGGGCCGCTCGCTGCAGTGGCATTTTCGGGTCGGCCAAATCGAGACTCGAGTATAAGACAAGGAGGCTTTTTGAGCACAAAAATATGTGCCAAAAAACTTGTCTTATACTCGAGTATATACGGTAATCAGTTTCTATAAGGAGGTAAGTTCTAGACTTGCCAGCAGCGAATCAATGGATGTCGTATATATGGACTTCTCCAAAGCATTTTTTCACTTTAGAAAAAAGACGACTAAGGGGAGATCTAATTATTACAGCATGTATAAATATATTAGGAGTCAGTACAGAGATCTCACCCATCATCTATTCATCCCCAGGACCAGTGGTGTATCTTGGTTTTGTGCTGCCCTAGGCGAGACTAAACTCGGGCACCCCCATAATATAAATTTGACCCACCCCTTCCTGTCAAGGCCAAACCCCTTTCTCTCTAAACCCCACCCCTTCCTATGTGTAATCCACAGATCCCCCTCCCCTAAACAGTGCCATCCATGGACCCCCCTCTCCTAAACAGTGACATCCACAGATCCCCCTCCCCTAAACAGTGCCATCCACAGATCCCCCTCCCCTAAACAGTGCCATCCACAGATCCCCCTCCCCTAAACAGTGCCATCCACAGATCCCCCTCCCCTAAACAGTGCCATCCACAGATCCCCCTCCCCTATACAGTGCCATCCACAGATCCCCCTCCCCTAAACAGTGCCATCAACAGATTTCGGCCTTATAAACTAGGTTACTATGTTCCATTTTTTTTTGTGGACCGTATGCGCAACCATTCATTTCAATGGTTTCCACAAAAAAAAGGAATGTACTCCGCATGCATTCCATTTCTGTATGTCCGTATTTCCGTTCCGCAAAAAAATAGTACTATTATTGTCCGCATTACAGACAAGGATAGCACTGTTCTATTAGGGGCCAGCTATTCCGTTCCGCAAAATACGGAATGCACACGTCATCCGTATTTTGTGCGGATCTGCTTTTTTTCGGACCACAAAATGCATACGGTCGTGTGCATGAGGCCTAAGACAACTCAGGAGGCAGTTGAAGGATGAAACTGAGTATATGCAGCCATCTCAGTGAGCATTACAAAGAAATAAGAAACAAAAATAGCTATACAGATACATTTCATTGAACAAGTGTCTATGCTACATTTTTCTCCGGACGGCGATACAGATGAACGGTGGGGGTCAGACGAGACGCGTCTCCCTTGCCCGTTCCTCTGATAGGCTACGGCCTGAGCCGTACAGAGTGGGACACAGGCTGGAAGAGGCCTGCATCGCATCACTGAGAGTGTCATCATGGAGGTAAGTATAAGTGTTTATTGTTTTAATTATTTTCAGTATAGTATGGCAAGAAGGGGGTGGGGGCCCTATGGAGAAGAGGGGAAGGAGCACTATGGGGGCCCCTATATACTGGCACATTATGGGGGGCACTATGGAGAAAGGGGGAAGGAGCACTATGGGGGCATCTATTGGGGACCCCTACATACTGGCACATTATGGGGGGCACTATGGAGAAGGGGGGAAGGAGCACTATAGGGAGATCTATTGGGGCCCCCTATATACTGGCACATTATGGGGGGGCACTATGGAGAAGGGGGGAAGGAGCACTATGGGGGCATCTAATGAGGGCCCTATATACTAGCACATTATGGGGGTGTACTATGGAGAAGGGGGAGGAGCACTATCGGGGCATCTACTGGTGGTTCTTTATACTGGCAGATTATGGGGGGCACTATGGAGAAGGATCACAATGGGGAATCTACTGGGGGGCCTATATTCTGGCAAATATTATGGGGGGCACTATGGGGGCTTCTACTGGGGGCCCTATATACTTGCACACATTATGGGGGGCACTATTGAGAAGTGTGGGGGAAAGGAGCACTATGGGGGCATCTACTGGGGACCTTATATACTGGCATGCATTATGGGGGGGGGCACTATAGAGAAGTGGAGGAGAAGAGCACTATGGGGGCATTATATAGGGGCATTTAATACTGGCACCCATTGTGGTGCCACTATGGGGAAGGGGAGAGAGAAGCATTATGGGGGCATCTATGTGGGACAATCTATAGGGACATTTTATACTGGCACATTATGAAGGGCACTATGGGGACGGGAAGGACTATAGGGGCATTTCAGGGCACTCTATAGGACGGGGAGGAGCACTATGGGGGCATCTTCTGGGGGCACTATATAGGAGTATTTTATACTGGCACAAATTATAGGGGCACTATGGGCACCTTAGCTCAACTGGGGGCACTGTTTTTTGTAGTGGCACACAGTATGGGTCATTTGAACACATGAGGGCACTCTGGGGACATTGGCTCTACTGGGGGCACTAAGAGGATTTATTTTTTTTACTGCCACACAACAGGGCATTTTTTGTACTGGCGCACATTATAAGGGGGCTTTATTACAACTGGCGGACTATGGGAGCATTATTACTTCTGGGACACAATTACTGTTGGGGGAACTGTAGGAGCACTATTACTAAGTGCACTCTGGCACAGAATTATTACTATTGCTGGGATTTTGGGGAACACTATTACTGTGGGGGCACCCTGGCCCCATGAGTTGTCAGTCTGCTTCTGAGTACTTGCAATTACAAAAGTATTCAGATCCAGGTGCTGGTTTGAAAACTGTAGAATATTTTTCGTGGGGCAACCCCTTTAAAGGCAACATCGGGCTCATTTCCTGCCTACATCACTAAATGGGCATTAGAGATAGCAAGCAGTTGGCAAATAAAGACAGACAAAAAATATATCTCCTCACCAGCAAATTACCAGTGGCTTGTCAGACAAAATGAAAAATACTGACAAAAGGGTACATATCAGGCCCAGACTGATAATTTGTCCCATCCAAGCAAATTTCTAATGGCCTGTACTGCCTCATCAAAGAGTAGGCCATTGTTCTTAGCCCTTCAAATTCTATAAATGAAAGGCTGTCAGTAACCAATGCAGTCCAGCAGCGGGATCACTATGTTGGTCACTGCCTATTGCCGGGTTACACCTTTAGGCTACTTTCACACTAGCGTTCGGGCGGATCCGTTCTGAACGGATCCGCTCATAATAATGCAGACGGAGGCTCCGTTCAGAACGGATCCGTCTGCATTATTTTTAGCATAGAACAGCTAAGTGTGAAAATAGCCTAGTACGGATCCGTCCAGACTTTCAATGTAAAGTCAATGGGGGACGGATCCGCTTGAAGATTGAGCCACATTGTGGCATCTTCAAACGGATCCGTCCCCATTGACTTACATTGAAAGTCTGGACGGATCCGCACGCCTCCGAACGGCCAGGCGGACACCCGAACGCTGCAAGCAGCGTTCAGCTGTCCGCCTGTCCATGCGGAGGCGAGCGGAGCGGAGGCTGAACGCCGCCAGACTGATGCAGTCTGAGCGGATCCGCCTCCATTCAGACTGCATCAGGGCTGGACGGCTGCGTTCGGGTCCGCTCGTGAGCTCCTTCAAACGGAGCTCACGAGCAGACCAGCGAACGCTAGTGTGAAAGCAGCCTTTACTTGCCAGCCATCATCTGTACAATCAGTAGTAAGCCGCATGTGCATCATGCACAGGTAGCTACCACTGCGGCGCGCAGGTAGCTTCCACTGGCCTTGCTCTGGCTGAGCGAAGCTAACACTGCAGAGTTTGTATCCTCGAAAGACTCTGTCTCTCTTCTACTTATTGTTGGCAACTCTAACCAGACAACAGTGCCACTGCTTGTAAGAACTGTGCAGGGAACTGGTGAGGTAGCAGTGCATGGGCTGCACAGAGTACCTTGTTCAGCTCCTTGCACTTACTGTATGACTGCAGCAGAGGAGCCACGGACATGTCACTTCAGTTCAAAGTGATCACACAGGTACAAGTAACCCTTCTCCACCTGCACTGCTTCCTCTTGAAGGGGTTGTGCAGCCAGTACATATTGGTGACCTATCCTAAGAATAGGTCATCAATATCTGATCCATGTGGGCCAGATTTCCAGCACCCCTATGTATCAGCTTGAAGAGGAGGTGAGGCTCCACAACACTGCTACTTCCTCTTCAAGATTACATTGTGCATCATCTCGGAAGTCTTGGCAGCGCAGTGTAATTACAAGTGCTTTTTCCATTCACTAGAAGTATTCTGTCTTATTAGTGCATCAAAGCTGCTGGCTTGCAGCAGTATTTTACACTTTCAACCAATGACCTGCTGTGCTAGTGACATCTAAAATACTGCCGTTACCCAGCAGCCCCAGGGCACTGTATTCAAAAATCCTTGAGCTGCTGTGCTAGTAACACATGCTACAGCTGAATAGTCTTGGCATTCAGATATCACAAAAATACAGGGCCAAAATAGGGTCAAATACGGAAGCTTCTAGTAAAGTTGCTAGTTGTAAAGTTTTACAGCCCTAGGAGGATGGTCTGCAGTCCTCCTGCATCTCTCCACACCTTTCCTGTACCTGGCCTCAAGTGTGGTCGGGTAAGAGAGGACATTAATATTTTGTGTGTTTGTATATCTATATATATATATAGATGCCCACTGTATCGTCAGAGTTTTGTATGTGTGACTGGGCTGCCAACCGTCCAGAAATTTCTGGATAGTCCGTAAAAATAAGTGACTTTTTTCAATTTTACAGCTCACAGTAAATGGCGGTAATGAGTTATTATCAGTATATTGCGCTATAGACATGCATCACTTATAATCTTTATCATTCATTATGGTTTTTCAATTTCAAGAACTCAGCTTGGCAACCCTGCTGTAAGGTGAGCATACGTGTTAGTGTGTCCATGAACATGGTAAAAGTACCATATATGCTGGTGTGTCCATATATGTGGGGAATGTGCATGGAAATATTTCCATGTACATGGTCATATGGAATTCATATGGGTCCATCCATGTGCAATGAGCAGGACACTAGTACAAAGCAGTGGGTCAGGATAGATATGTGTATAAGTTTATAGTTTGTTCGTGACGCCAATTGCAGCTTGCGCAGGTACTGTAGCAGAGCCCTTTAAGATGTAATAACTCACGTACCAGGTGAGGAATGCCGGAGGGGGATAATGTCTCTGTGTAGCAGATATGGTAGTGTCAACGGTGTCTCCTACCTTGGTACGGCTGGACTGCTGGATCCTGGCTCACTTGCAATAAAATGAGTGTTGTTAGTAGGAGTACTTGAGGAATGAATGAGATCCAGACTTGAAGTATAATGCAGGGGTGGCTGGTACACTAACTAGAACTTCCTTCTCCTCCCCATGAGACAGGACATGGGAACAGCCCACTTCTGCTTACACAGGGGAGACTAGACTGGAAGGAACTATTCCAGCCTAGATATACTAAACTGGCTATATACCTGATCACACATTGCCGCCACCTGCTGGTGTACAGGGAAATTACAGCATGATATAAGAAACAGGCATAGAACATATATATACAGGGAAAATGCAATGTTAGATTACACAAGATGACAATACATATACACCTGACATGTTGTAGCAGGGAAACAGAGTTTAGTAACATACTCTGGGATTTTACACATGTTTTTGGCAAGCAGGCATACAAGCACGTTCATGAATGTTGTGAGTGTGTACTGTATATGAGTCTGTTTAGGTATGTGGTGAGCTTGTGTATGTGTGGGAGTCAATGCATGAGTCCACCCTGTTCAATAGGATGGCTCTCTTTCATTTCCTCTCAGTACTGATTGAGGCTATTAAATTATATATAGCCACAGCTATCAAGCAGTACTTAGGTGGAAAGTAGTACATACTAAAAATGTTTTCTGTCAGAGGTCAAGCCTAAATAGTTTTGATTTACTACCACATGAATGCACCAGGGCCCCATTTAAACAGCGTCTTTTGCAGGAAGATTCCACACCAATACGCCATTTGACTGCAGCGGGTAATCCGCCTCCCATTATTTTCAATGGGAGTCCGCAGCTTATTGCTGCAACTGTGCCAAGAACAGAGATATCTGTTGTTAGAGTGGTCGCGGTCATAAACCGGTCCGGGGGGACATGATCAGCAGAGCAGCCTCCTATTGAAAACAATATTTTGATTCTGTTACCATATATATGTAGTAAGTAGGGAATTTAATATTTTGAAGTTTGTGTTTGGGTTCGTGTTGTTGGTATTTAATGAAGTGCATTATGGATTGCGTTTGGAGTCCTCTTCTGCATAACATAAACCGGACGGATCCGTTATGCAGGCCATAGACTTCTATTATGATGGAATGAATAATGGAATGCCTTTAGAATTGCTTTATGGTCTGTGGTAACGGAATCCATAACACAATTCCTTAAAATACCACAACACGAACCCGCACAAACTTCAAAATATGAAATTGCTCAAAGCTAGTAGTAAGCTTGGTTCTGTTACTGTAATTATGTACAATGCTTGGTTCTGGAACTGCAAATATGTAGTAAACGTATGTATTTAGGGGGTGTAGCAAAATATTTAGATGTGAGTGTTCACCTGTCCTTGATCGTATAATTAAAGGGTTAGTTCCAGATAATTAAAAATGATCCCACCCAATTTACTCAAGTAAAAAAAATAATGTTATACTCACCTCTTTCTCCAGCAGCGTTTCACTGCTTCACTGGTCTGGTCTTCCTGCCACTCCTTGTTTACAAACTGCAATGGGAAAGGGCCGGTAAAAGACACTTGATCACCGCAGGCAATCCCTCAGTCCTCAGCGGTAGACATGATATCCCTCACTTTCCTCGCTCAGATAGACCGCTAAGCACAGTGATTGGATGCACTTGCATGTCATCAATGCAGTTTGTAAACAAGCAGCGACTGGAAGACTGGAGAAAGAACTGAGTATAACAATTTTAGCCGATTAGGGAGGTTATCCGCATTTTCTAATTATTTCGGACAACCCTTGTGTTTGTATGTTCCACTTTTATTTTTATTCCAGTGTTGGCATAGCTTGCATATTCAACCCATGGGATACCAGCGCCGTACATGTACGGCGCTAGGAACTGCGCCCGCCCGGTAAGCTGCATGGGTCCGGCAGTCACTGATAGCTGGACCCGTGCTGTATGCATCGGTGAAAACACTGATGCCGGCGCATTAACCCTTGCACTGCCGCAGTCAGCTCTGACTGCAGCATGTGTATCCTGACGGGTCCCAGGTGTCCATAGGGGCCCGATGGCTTGGACCGCAGCCTGATGCCTTCCTTAGGAATCGTGGCTGCCATCCCTGTGAGATCCAGCCCCCCCGATCTCACAGGAAGCAGGTTGTAAGTGTATTACATTGAGTAATACTCTTATAGCCAAAGCATTACAATAAGGATGTATTGTAATGCATTGTAAAAAGTCCCAGAGTGGGAGGAAAAAAAATGTTTAAAAAAATAAAGTTTTAATGGCATTCAGGCCTGGAGAAAGTGCAGGCCACTCCATTTGAGGCACCCCAGTCTCCAGCAGCCGTTTCCTAATGGTGCGACCTCGATGAGCTGGTGCAATGTAGCCCATGAAGATTAAATTAGGCCTGTGTTGGTCATGCAAAGGTACAATGACTGGATGTTATTCAAGTAGAATGGGCTTGTCACTGTACCATTCACAAAGTTTAGGGAAGTTCTGTATTGACTAGACACACCTGCCCACACTGTAACACCACCACCAACAGAAGGCTCGTCTGGTGACAACAGTGGCTGATGCATTGAGCTCTTCTTGACGTCTCCAACATCATTGGCGGCCATCATTTCTGCTCAGTTTGAATCGACTTTCATCAGTGAACAAAACTGAGGCCCACTGGTCTCTCGTCCAGCATAAATGCTCCCTGGCCCACACAAGACAATGACACCTGTTGTCAGATAACGCTGCAGGTTGTCTAGCACGCAGACCTTGCTAATTTAAACTTGGGTGCCTCTCACCTCCGTTACATGTACCTGGAGTTGTGTGGCATTCATCATCCGGTTCCGCAGGGCATTGTTCACAATGAAGCGGTCATCAGTGTGGGATGTGGCCAAAAGATGCCCACTTCTATGCCTTTCCGTGAGTCTCTATTGCACCCTGCTGATGACACTCTGTGACATTGTTCACAGCGTTATCTTAGTGGCCACTTCTGTCTGAGAACATCCTGCTTAAAGCCTCACACTGGCTACATACTGTCAATCAATTGTTAGATGTCATCTTGGTCTCATGATGTCAAAATGTGAACAGCATGATGAAGCGTACTGTTGAAATAACAATTCTAATTAAACCAGGAAATTTATTGAGCGACTCATGTATTAAACACATGTTGTGAATGTTGCTGTTAAGCTACTTGTTAGAGAACAGCAAGCTGTGCAAAAAGAACTGAAACATCGAACAATTGGACATGTGCATTCAAAATTGTAGAAAATGTCACAGTAAGTTTATCTGTAAAGGTTAGAGTGCATTTTAGGTTCATCCTGAGAATTCACCCACAAGCCAAATATTCCGAACTTTTTGTAAGTAGTGTACATATAGATAGTGCACTGCCATGTGTTGTATTGTATGATGTGTGTATACATATAGATAGTGCATTGCCATGTGTCCTATTTATTTAGCACACCAAAGGAATACTGTATATACACAGCACAAGTACTTAAATATAAATCCTTTATTATTATTCCCAATTAGGGTTTTTTCGATACAAAAATTTTGATTCAGTTTCGATACCATAAAAAAGTATTGCGATACTCGATACCACGCAAAATAAATAAAATGCCAAGAAAATCTGCATGCATTCCACATTTCATGGAATGTCCAGCCCATAATCGAACAGCCCTATCCTATTTTTTGGGGGGACAAGGTGACTACGGCATTTTCATAGTTTGGACTTTTCGGACGTGGTGATATGTAAGATTTTATTTATTTATTGTTTATATATTTTATATGTAAAATTGGGAAAGAGGGTGATTTATACTTCTTGTTTTTTTTTTAACTTTTTTTTACAGTTTATTTAATAACTATTTCCCCCCTTAGGGGCTAGAAACTGGGATCTATTCATCCCTTGTTCTATTCACCCTGATAGATTTCTATTAGGGTGAATAGGACTTCACAATGTCCCTGCTGCCCTGTGCATAGTACACACGGCAGCAGAGAGGTTACCATGGCGGCAAGGGCTTTAGTAGCGTCCTGGCTGCCATGGTAAACCAATCGGAGCCCCAGCAATACACTGCAGGGGGCTCTGATCAGAAGCTGCCACTGCACCACTAATGAGAGGAGGTGAGGGGACTCTGTGGCCACGATCTGCACCGCACCTGAGGGGTTAATTGCCGCGGATTGCAGCGCCCTGTCAGAGGCAGAGTGCCGGCAATGTGTTTCTGCCACCTCTTCGCTCCCATTGGTGGCAGCGGCAGCAGCAGTACAGGGGGAGGGAGAGACTGCTTCCTTCTCCCCGTTCTGCTGAGGGAACATGGCTGCGCTGAGAGCAGCGCAGCATGTTCCCTGATACTGGGCTGTGCAGTAGCACAGCCTGTTATCGATAAAAGGCAAATCCCGGTATCGTATAGATACCGGAACAAAAGTATCGACTGGGTATCGAAAGTTCAATACCCGAAACAACCCTATTCCCAATAACATAATAAAATCACAGCAGCAGTCATGTATAAGAAACAAAGAACAAATATTTGATAGGCACATATAACCCCAATGGATTTTATGCCTTACATGAAAGAGCAACAGCTGCTTAACAGAGGAAAAGTGCATAGTGCAATATCAAATGTTAGCAGTATAAGGCCTCATGCACACGACCGTTTTTTTTTTACGGTCCGCAAAAACGGGGTCCGTAGGTCCATAACCGTTTTTTCGTCCATGGGTCTTCCTTGATTTTTGGAGGATCCACGGACATGAAAAAAAAGTCGTTTTGGTGTCCGCCTGGCCGTGCGGAGCCAAACAGATCCATCCTGAATTACAATGCAAGTCAATGGGGACGGATCCGTTTGACGTTGACACAATATGGTGCAATTGCAAACGGATCCGTCCCCATTGACTTTCAATGTAAAGTCTGGAGTCTCTTTTATACCATCGGATCAGAGTTTTCTCCAATCCAATGGTATATTTTAACTTGAAGCGTCCCCATCACCATGGGAACGCCCCTATGTTAGAGTATACTGTCGATATGAGTTACATCGTGAAAACTCATATCCGACAGTATATTCTAACACAGAGGCGTTGCCATGGTGATGGGGACGCTTCTAGTTAGAATATACTACAAACTGTGTACATGACTGCCCCCTGCTGCCTGGCAGCACCCGATCTCTTACAGGGGGCCGTGATCAGCGCAATTAACCCCTCATGTGCCGCATCTGAAGGGGTTAATTGTGCGTATCATAGCCCCCTGTAAGAGATCCGGGGCTGTAAGAGATCCGGGGCAGACTCCCCTCCCTCCCCAGTTTAAATTTCATTGGTGGCCAGTGCGGTCCCCCCTCCCTCCCTCTATTGTAATAATAACATTGGTGGCACAGTGTGCTACCCCCCCCCTTCCTCCCTCTATTGTAATAATAACATTGGTGGCACAGTGTGCGCCCCCCCCTTCCTCCCTCTATTGCATTAATAACATTGGTGGCAGTGTGCAGCCTCCCCCGGCCCCCCCTCCCTCCCTCTATTGCATTAATTACATTGGTGGCAGTGTGCGGCCTCCCTTCTGCCCCCCCCCCGATCATTGGTGTCAGCTGAGTTCCGATCGGAGTTCCAGTTTAATCGCTGGGACTCCGATTGGTAACCATGGCAACCAGGACGCTACTACAGTCCTGGTTGCCATGGTTACTTAGCAATAGTAGAAGCATCATACTTACCTACTGGCTGCTGCGATGTCTGTGTCCGGCCGGGAGCTCCTCCTACTGGTAAGTGACAGGTCTGTGCGGCGCATTGCTGTCACTTACCAGTAGGAGGAGCTCCCGGCCGGGGGGGGGGGGGGGGGGGCGAAGGGAGGTCGCACACTGCCACCAATGTTATCAATGCAATAGAGGGAGCACCTGATCTCTTACAGGGGGCCGTGATCAGCACAATTAACCCCTCAGGTGCCGCAACGGCCACCAATGAAATTTAAACTGGGGAGGGAGAGGGGTCTGCCCCCTGCTGCCTGGCAGCCCCGGATCTCTAACAGGGGGCTATGATACGCACAATTAACCCCTTCAGGTGCAGCACCTGAGGGGTTAATTGTACGGATCACAGCCCCCTGTAAGAGATCGGGTGCTGCCAGGCAGCAGGGGGCAGTCATGTACACAGTTCGTTGTATATTCTAACTAGAAGCGTCCCCATCACTATGGGAACGCCTCTGTGTTAGAATATACTGTCGGATCTGAAAACTCAGCTCTGAAAAAGCTTTTATGCAGATGGATCTTCGGATCCGTCTGTATGAAAGTAACCTACGGCCATGGATCATGGACACGGATGCCAATCTTCTGTGCATCCGTGTTCTTTCACGGACCCATTGACTTGAATGGGTCTGTGAACCGTTGTTCGTCAAAAAAATAGGACAGGATACACGGATCGCGGTCTCGGCTGCAAAACGGTGCATTTTCCGA
Organism: Bufo gargarizans; assembly: GCF_014858855.1. Taxonomy (NCBI): domain Eukaryota; kingdom Metazoa; phylum Chordata; class Amphibia; order Anura; family Bufonidae; genus Bufo; species Bufo gargarizans. The sequence continues at coordinate 312,054,389 of NC_058081.1, forward strand.
TTTTTCCACTGACCCATTGAAAGTCAATGGGTCCGCGAAAAAAAACAGAAAACGGCACAACGACCACGGATGCACACAACGGTCGTGTGCATGAGGCCTAAGGGGACCAATAACTTTCAGTATATATCATTCAATAGGTGTATAACCCTTAACCCCAATAAATGCATGCTATATAAAAACTTACTCAAAGCATAGTGCAGCAAAAACCAGCAGTGAACAGGGGCAGACAATAATCACTATTGTAGCTCTAACCCTGATGTGCATTTTCACATCTCCCTTTCTCAAGGGCTGCCTGAGTGAAGAACCCCTTTAAGTACTTGTTGTACTGTGTATATATACATTTGGTGTGGTATATTTACTCTAATATACACAGCGTTGACCCAGATTGGAGCAATTTTTGTATATTGGTACTACTTGAATATACAGGGGCACACCTGCATCTAAAAATCAGTTTTCTTCCCTGCTACGGTACTCTGCTCAACCATACAAAAGAGCGGACCGGAATTGAAATCACCTATGCTACAACACGTGGGACGCCACGCTTAGCACGAGTGATCGGTCACTTCCACCGCTTCACAACAGTGAGTAGTGTGTTCACACACAGTAAGATTTAACAGCACACTATCCGGTATATGCTGTGAAGATAACTAACCAAAAGAACGAGACTGTATACATATTCGTAAAATATCAGTCATAGTTGCTATTTACCTAATTATCAGCAGAGACATTGCGCACCAAACCTTGTGCATCAAATCCTGCACATTGGAATTTGTATCAAAGACTGTATACAAAATCAAATAACCACGATCCCTTACTGCATAGTAACTAACAACTAGTGACATTTTATTATATTTAACATCAAGCCCTTACAGATGGTTATAAATTTCTATGGTTTTAAGTGAATATATTGTATAGTAATATATTGAGGTACCTCATTTGTTTTAATTATTATTATTTGGTGCAAATAAATAGTATACAAACGTATTGGCTGCAGCTCCATGTGATTTTTAGATGAAGGTGTCCCCCTCTTAATCGTTCAGTCAATTTATATACCTTAGAAGAGTGGGGATATCTTTTAGGGAGAGCACCCATTCCATAATATTTGGAGGGTGAGCCAATCCAATTTTTCAACATATACACTACTTGAATATAGATGTCCTATTGTATGCTGTATATACATATAGATCTCCTATTGTATGCTATGTGTACATACAGATGTCCTATTGTATGCTGTGTGTACATACATATTTCCTATTGTATGCTGTGTGTACATACAGATTTCCTATTGTATGCTGTGTGTACAGTCGTGGCCAAAAGTTTTGAGAATGACACAAATATTAGTTTTCACAAAGTTTTGAGAATGACATAAATATTAGTTTTCACAGTTTGCTGCTAAACTGCTTTTAGATCTTTGTCTCAGTTGTTTCTGTGATGTAGTGAAATATAATTACACGCACTTCATACGTTTCAAAGGCTTTTATCGACAATTACATGACATTTATGCAAAGTCAATATTTGCGGTGTTGGCCCTTCTTTTTCAGGACCTCTGCAATTCGACTGGGCATGCTCTCAATCAACTTCTGGGCCAATTCCTGACTGATAGCAACCCATTCTTTCATAATCACTTCTTGGAGTTTGTCAGAATTAGTGGGTTTTTGTTTGTCCACCCGCCTCTTGAGGATTGATCACAAGTTCTCAATGGGATTAAGATCTGGGGAGTTTCCAGGCCATGGACCCAAAATGTCAACGTTTTGGTCCCCGAGCCACTTAGTTATCACTTTTGCCTTATGGCACGGTGCTCCATCGTGCTGGAAAATGCATTGTTCTCCACCAAACTGTTGTTGGATTGTTGGAAGAAGTTGCTGTTGGAGGGTGTTTTGGTACCATTCTTTATTCATGGCTGTGTTTTTGGGCAAAATTGTGAGTGAGCCCACTCCCTTGGATGAGAAGCAACCCCACACATGAATGGTCTCAGGATGCTTTACTGTTGGCATGACACAGGACTGATGGTAGCGCTCACCTTTTCTTCTCCGGACAAGCCTTTTTCCTGATGCCCCAAACAATCGGAAAGAGGCTTCATCAGAGAATATGACTTTGCCCCAGTCCTCAGCAGTCCATTCACCATATTTTCTGCAGAAGATCAATCTGTCCCTGATGTTGTTTTTGGAGAGAAGTGGCTTCTTTGCTGCCCTTCTTGACACCATGCCATCTTCTAAAAGTCTTCGTCTCACTGTGCTGCAGATGCGCTCACACCTGCCTGCTGCCATTGCTAAGCAAGCTCTGCACTGGTGGCACTCCGATCCCGCAGCTGAATCCTCTTTAGGAGACGATCCTGGCGCTTGCTGGACTTTCTTGGACGCCCTGAAGCCTTCTTAACAAGAATTGAACCTCTTTTCTTGAAGTTCTTGATGATCCTATAACTTGTTGATTGAGGTGCAATCTTAGTAGCTACAATATCCTTGCCTGTGAAGCCATTTTTATGCAACGCAATGATGGCTGCACACGTTTCTTTGCAGGTCACCATGGTTAACAATGGAAAAACAATGATTTCAAGCATCACCCTCCTTTTAACAGGTCAAGTCTGCCATTTTAACCCAATCAGCCTGACATAATGATCTCCAGCCTTGTGCTCGTCAACATTCTCACCTGAGTTAACAAGACAATTACTGAAATGATCTCAGCAGGTCCGTTAATGACAGCAATGAAATGCAGTGGAAAGGATTTTTGTGGATTAAGTTAATTTTCATGGCAAATAAGGACTATGCAATTCATCTGATCTCCCTTCATAACATTCTGGAGTATATGCAAATTGCTATTATAAAAACTTAAGCAGCAACTTTTCCAATTTCCAAAATGTATGCAATTCTCAAAACTTTTGGCCACAACTGTACATATAGTTGTCCCATTGTATGCTGTGTGTACATATAGATGTCCTATTGTATGCTGTGTGTACATATAGTTGTCCTATTGTATGCTGTGTGTACATACAGATGTCCTATTGTATGCTGTGTGTACATATAGTTGTCCTATTGTATGCTGTGTGTACATACAGATGTCCTATTGTATGCTGTGTGTACATATAGTTGTCCTATTGTATGCTATGTACATTTAGATGTCCTTTTGTATGCTGTGTGTACATATAGATGTCCTATTGTATGCTGTGTGCACATATAGTTGTCCTATTGTATGTTGTGTGTACATACAGATGTCCTATTGTATGCTGTGTGTACATATAGTTGTCCTATTGTATGCTGTGTGTACATACAGATGTCCTATTGTATGCTGTGTGTACATATAGATGTCCTATTGTATGCTGTGTGCACATATAGTTGTCCTATTGTATGTTGTGTGTACATATAGATGTCCTATTGTATGCTGTGTGTACATATAGATGTCCTATTGTATGCTGTGTGTACATACAGATGTCCCATTGTATGCTGTATGTACATACAGATGTCCCATTGTATGCTGTGTGTACATACAGATGTCCTATTGTATGTTGTGTGTACATATAGATGTCCTATTGTATGCTGTGTGTACATATAGATGTCCTATTGTATGCTGTGTGTACATACAGATGTCCCATTGTATGCACATACAGATGTCCTATTGTATGCTGTGTGTACATATAGTTGTCCCATTGTATGCTGTGTGTACATACAGATGTCCTATAGTATGCTGTGTGTACATATACAGTACAGACCAAAAGTTTGGACACACCTTCTCATTCAAAGAGTTTTCTTTATTTTCATGACTATGAAAATTGTAGATTCACACTGAAGGCATCAAAACTATGAATTAACACATGTGGAATTATATACATAACAAAAAAGTGTGAAACAACTGAAAATATGTCATATTCTAGGTTCTTCAAAGTAGCCACCTTTTGCTTTGATTACTGCTTTGCACACTCTTGGCGAGCTTCAAGAGGTAGTCACCTGAAATGGTTTTCACTTCACAGGTGTGCCCTGTCAGGTTTAATAAGTGGGATTTCTTGCCTTATAAATAGGGTTGGGACCATCAGTTGCCTTGTGGAGAAGTCAGGTGAATACACAGCTGATAGTCCTACTGAATAGACTGTTAGAATTTGTATTATGGCAAGAAAAAAGCAGCTAAGTAAAGAAAAACGAGTGGCCATCATCACTTTAAGAAATGAAGGTCAGTCAGTCCGAAAAATTGTATGCTGTGTGTACATTTAGATGTCCTATTGTAGAATTTGTATTATGGCAAGAAAAAAAAGAAAACTTTGAGTGTCCCCAAGTGCGGTCACAAAAACTGGCTTACATGCGGACCACCCCAGGAAAGGAAGACAAAGAGTCACCCCTGCTGCAGAGGATAAGTTCATCCGAGTCACCAGCCTCAGAAATCGCAGGTTAACAGCAGCTCAGATTAGAGACCAGGTCAATGCCACACAGAGTTCTAGCAGCAGACACATCTCTAGAACAACTGTTAAGAGGAGACTGTGTGAATTAGGCCTTCATGGTAGAATATCTGCTAGGAAACCACTGCTAAGGACAGGCAACAAGAAGAAGAGACTTGTTTGGGCTAAAGAACACAAGGAATAGACATTAGACCAGTGGAAATCTGTGCTTTGGTCTGATGAGTCCAAATTTGAGATCTTTGGTTCCAACCACCGTGTCTTTGTGCAACGCAGAAAAGGTGAACGGATGGACTCTACATGCCTGGTTCCCACCGTGAAGCATGGAGGAGGAGGTGTGATGGTGCTTTGCTGGTGACACTGTTGTGGATTTATTCAAAATTGAAGGCATACTGAACCAGCATGGCTACAACAGCATCTTGCAGCGGCATGCTATTCCATCCGGTTTGCGTTTAGTTGGACCATCATTTATTTTTCAACAGGACAATGACCCCAAACACACCTCCAGGCTGTGTAAGGGCGGTTCGACCATGAAGGAGAGTGATGGGGTGGTGCGCCAGATGACCTGGCCTCCACAGTCACCGGACCTGAACCCAATCGAGATGGTTTGGGGTGAGCTGGACCGCAGAGTGAAGGCAAAAGGGCCAACAAGTGCTAAGCATCTCTGGGAACTCCTTCAAGACTGTTGGAAGACCATTTCAGGTGACTACCTCTTGAAGCTCATCAAGAGAATGCCAAGCGTGTGCAAAGCAGTAATCAAAGCAAAGGGTGGCTACTTTGAAGAACCTAGAATATGACATATTTTCAGTTGTTTCACACTTTTTGTTATGTATATAATTCCATGTGTTAATTCATAGTTTTGATGCCTTCAGTGTGAATCTACAATTTTCATAGTCATGAAAATAAAGAAAACTCTTTGAATGAGTGTAGATGTCCTATTGTATGCTGTGTGCACATACAGATGTCCCATTGTATGCTGTGTGTACATATAGTTGTCCCATTGTATGCTGTGTGTACATATAGATGTCCTATTGTATTCTGTATATCAGTGTAGATGTCCTATTGTATGATATGTGTACATAAAGATGTCCTATTGTGTTCTGTACATCAGTGTAGATGTCCTACTGTATGCCGTGTGTACATATAGATATTATATTGTGTTCTGTATATCAGTGAATATGTCCTATGGTATGCTGTGTGTACATATAGATCTCCTATTGTTTTCTGTACATCAGTGTAGCTGTCCTACTGTATGCTGTGTGTACATATAGATGTCCTATTGTATGCTGTGTGTACATTTAGCTGTCCTATTGTATGCTGTGTGTACATATAGTTGTCCTACTGTATGCTGTGTGTACATATAGATCTCCTATTGTGTTCTGTACATCAGTGTACCTGTAGATGTCCTATGGTATGCTGTGTGTACATATAGATCTATTGTATTCTGTATATCAGTGTAGATGTCCTATTGTATGATATGTGTACATATAGATCTCCCATTGTGTTCTGTACATCAGTGCAGATGTCCTATGGTATGCTGTGTGTACATATAGATCTCCCATTGTGTTCTGTACATCAGTGCAGATGTCCTATGGTATGCTGTGTGTACATATAGATCTCCCATTGTGTTCTGTACATCAGTGTAGATGTCCTATTGTATGCTGTGTGTACATATAGATCTCCCATTGTGTTCTGTACATCAGTGTAGATGTCCTATTGTATGCTGTGTGTACATATAGATCTCCCATTGTGTTCTGTACATCAGTGTAGATGTCCTATGGTATGCTGTGTGTACATACAGATCTCCTATTGTGTTCTGTACATCAGTGCTGATGTCCTATTGTATGCGGTGTGTACATATAGATCTCCCATTGTGTTCTGTACATCAGTGTAGATGTCCTATGGTATGCTGTGTGTACATACAGATGTCCTATGGTATGCTGTGTGTACATATAGATCTCCCAATGTGTTCTGTACATCAGTGCAGATGTCCTATGGTATGCTGTGTGTACATATAGATCTCCTATTGTGTTCTGTACATCAGTGCAGATGTCCTATGGTATGCTGTGTGTACATATAGATCTCCCATTGTGTTCTGTACATCAGTGTAGATGTCCTATTGTATGCTGTTTGTACATATAGATCTCCCAATGTGTTCTGTACATCAGTGCAGATGTCCTATGGTATGCTGTGTGTACATATAGATCTCCCAATGTGTTCTGTACATCAGTGCAGATGTCCTATGGTATGCTGTGTGTACATATAGATCTCCTATTGTGTTCTGTACATCAGTGCTGATGTCCTACTGTATGCGGTGTGTACATATAGATCTCCCATTGTGTTCTGTACATCAGTGTAGATGTCCTATGGTATGCTGTGTGTACATACAGATGTCCTGTGGTATGCTGTGTGTACATATAGATCTCCCATTGTGTTCTGTACATCAGTGTAGATGTCCTATGGTATGCTGTGTGTACATATAGATCTCCCATTGTGTTCTGTACATCAGTGTAGATGTCCTATGGTATGCTGTGTGTACATATAGATCTCCCATTGTGTTCTGTACATCAGTGTAGATGTCCTATGGTATGCTGTGTGTACATACAGATCTCCTATTGTGTTCTGTACATCAGTGCTGATGTCCTACTGTATGCGGTGTGTACATATAGATCTCCCATTGTGTTCTGTACATCAGTGTAGATGTCCTATGGTATGCAGTGTGTACATACAGATGTCCTATGGTATGCTGTGTGTACATATAGATCTCCCATTGTGTTCTGTACATCAGTGCAGATGTCCTATTGTATGCGGTGTGTACATATAGATCTCCCATTGTGTTCTGTACATCAGTGTAGATGTCCTATGGTATGCTGTGTGTACATACAGATGTCCTATGGTATGCTGTGTGTACATATAGATCTCCCATTGTGTTCTGTACATCAGTGTAGATGTCCTATGGTATGCTGTGTGTACATACAGATGTCCTATGGTATGCTGTGTGTACATATAGATCTCCCATTGTGTTCTGTACATCAGTGTAGATGTCCTATGGTATGCTGTGTGTACATATAGATCTCCCATTGTGTTCTGTACATCAGTGTAGATGTCCTATTGTATGCAGTGTGTACATATAGATCTCCCATTGTGTTCTGTACATCAGTGTAGATGTCCTATGGTATGCTGTGTGTACATACAGATGTCCTATGGTATGCTGTGTGTACATATAGATCTCCCATTGTGTTCTGTACATCAGTGTAGATGTCCTATGGTATGCTGTGTGTACATACAGATCTCCCATTGTGTTCTGTACATCAGTGTAGATGTCCTATGGTATGCTGTGTGTACATATAGATCTCCCATTGTGTTCTGTACATCAGTGTAGATGTCCTATTGTATGCTGTGTGTACATACAGATGTCCTATGGTATGCTGTGTGTACATATATCTGGCCCATTGTATGCTGTGTGTACATATAGATCTCCTATTGTGTTCTGTACATCAGTGTAGATGTCCTATGGTATGCTGTGTGTACATATAGATCTCCCATTGTGTTCTGTACATCAGTGTTGATGTCCTATGGTATGCTGTGTGTACATACAGATGTCCTATGGTATGCTGTGTGTACATACAGATGTCCTATGGTATGCTGTGTGTACATATAGATCTCCCATTGTGTTCTGTACATCAGTGTAGATGTCCTATGGTATGCTGTGTGTACATACAGATCTCCTATTGTGTTCTGTACATCAGTGTAGATGTCCTATGGTATGCTGTGTGTACATATAGATCTCCCATTGTGTTCTGTACATCAGTGTAGATGTCCTATGGTATGCTGTGTGTACATATAGATCTCCCATTGTGTTCTGTACATCAGTGTAGATGTCCTATTGTATGCTGTGTGTACATATAGATCTCCCATTGTGTTCTGTACATCAGTGCAGATGTCCTATTGTATGCTGTGTGTACATATAGATCTCCCATTGTGTTCTGTACATCAGTGTAGATGTCCTATGGTATGCTGTGTGTACATACAGATCTCCTATTGTGTTCTGTACATCAGTGCTGATGTCCTACTGTATGCGGTGTGTACATATAGATCTCCCATTGTGTTCTGTACATCAGTGTAGATGTCCTACTGTATGCCGTGTGTACATATAGATATTATATTGTGTTCTGTATATCAGTGAATATGTCCTATGGTATGCTGTGTGTACATATAGATCTCCCATTGTGTTCTGTACATCAGTGTAGATGTCCTATTGTATGCTGTGTGTACATACAGATGTCCTATGGTATGCTGTGTGTACATACAGATGTCCTATTGTGTTCTGTACATCAGTGTAGATGTCCTACTGTATGCGGTGTGTACATATAGATCTCCCATTGTGTTCTGTACATCAGTGTAGATGTCCTATTGTATGCTGTGTGTACATACAGATGTCCTATGGTATGCTGTGTGTACATACAGATCTCCTATTGTGTTCTGTACATCAGTGTAGATGTCCTACTGTATGCGGTGTGTACATATAGATCTCCCATTGTGTTCTGTACATCAGTGTAGATGTCCTATGGTATGCTGTGTGTACATACAGATGTCCTATGGTATGCTGTGTGTACATATAGATCTCCCATTGTGTTCTGTACATCAGTGTAGATGTCCTATGGTATGCTGTGTGTACATACAGATGTCCTATGGTATGCTGTGTGTACATATAGATCTCCCATTGTGTTCTGTACATCAGTGTAGATGTCCTATGGTATGCTGTGTGTACATATAGATCTCCCATTGTGTTCTGTACATCAGTGTAGATGTCCTATTGTATGCAGTGTGTACATATAGATCTCCCATTGTGTTCTGTACATCAGTGTAGATGTCCTATGGTATGCTGTGTGTACATACAGATGTCCTATGGTATGCTGTGTGTACATATAGATCTCCCATTGTGTTCTGTACATCAGTGTAGATGTCCTATGGTATGCTGTGTGTACATACAGATCTCCCATTGTGTTCTGTACATCAGTGTAGATGTCCTATGGTATGCTGTGTGTACATATAGATCTCCCATTGTGTTCTGTACATCAGTGTAGATGTCCTATTGTATGCTGTGTGTACATACAGATGTCCTATGGTATGCTGTGTGTACATATATCTGGCCCATTGTATGCTGTGTGTACATATAGATCTCCTATTGTGTTCTGTACATCAGTGTAGATGTCCTATGGTATGCTGTGTGTACATATAGATCTCCCATTGTGTTCTGTACATCAGTGTTGATGTCCTATGGTATGCTGTGTGTACATACAGATGTCCTATGGTATGCTGTGTGTACATACAGATGTCCTATGGTATGCTGTGTGTACATATAGATCTCCCATTGTGTTCTGTACATCAGTGTAGATGTCCTATGGTATGCTGTGTGTACATACAGATCTCCTATTGTGTTCTGTACATCAGTGTAGATGTCCTATGGTATGCTGTGTGTACATATAGATCTCCCATTGTGTTCTGTACATCAGTGTAGATGTCCTATGGTATGCTGTGTGTACATATAGATCTCCCATTGTGTTCTGTACATCAGTGTAGATGTCCTATTGTATGCTGTGTGTACATATAGATCTCCCATTGTGTTCTGTACATCAGTGCAGATGTCCTATTGTATGCTGTGTGTACATATAGATCTCCCATTGTGTTCTGTACATCAGTGTAGATGTCCTATGGTATGCTGTGTGTACATACAGATCTCCTATTGTGTTCTGTACATCAGTGCTGATGTCCTACTGTATGCGGTGTGTACATATAGATCTCCCATTGTGTTCTGTACATCAGTGTAGATGTCCTACTGTATGCCGTGTGTACATATAGATATTATATTGTGTTCTGTATATCAGTGAATATGTCCTATGGTATGCTGTGTGTACATATAGATCTCCCATTGTGTTCTGTACATCAGTGTAGATGTCCTATTGTATGCTGTGTGTACATACAGATGTCCTATGGTATGCTGTGTGTACATACAGATGTCCTATTGTGTTCTGTACATCAGTGTAGATGTCCTACTGTATGCGGTGTGTACATATAGATCTCCCATTGTGTTCTGTACATCAGTGTAGATGTCCTATTGTATGCTGTGTGTACATACAGATGTCCTATGGTATGCTGTGTGTACATACAGATCTCCTATTGTGTTCTGTACATCAGTGTAGATGTCCTACTGTATGCGGTGTGTACATATAGATCTCCCATTGTGTTCTGTACATCAGTGTAGATGTCCTATGGTATGCTGTGTGTACATACAGATGTCCTATGGTATGCTGTGTGTACATATAGATCTCCCATTGTGTTCTGTACATCAGTGCTGATGTCCTACTTTGTGCGGTGTGTCCAGCCTGCATTGTGGTGTGCACACAGCACAGAACACATGGCGGTGCAGCGCTCCCGTGCGTCTGGCTCGCCGCCGCCTCCTCATGAGGGATTCCCTGGCTGTAGCTTGGAGCGGGGCCACTCAGAACTTGTAGTCCTGCAGCCACGTGAGGTGGCCCCCAGTGTTTCCCTCCCCAGCAGCGCCGCTCTGCTTGTGTTATATCTGGCCGGCCTCCAGCCTCCGCTCGCTGCCTCCTTCTCCTCTTTGCCTCCTCCTATTTTTTCCACCCACGGGTAAAGGTGTTTTTTTTTTACCCATCCCACTATAATCCGTGGGCCGGCCTTATATCACATGCCCTACTCACACAAACACAAGCCCTCCCTTACCCCCCAAATCACACACACGTGTGGCCATAGAGCAATACTTATATGTGCCCAGACCCACGCAGCAGCCGTGTGTCACCGCTCACCAGTCGTTACCTCCGCTGCCCTGTGACCTGCATTGTCCCCGTCCCATCACAGTGCATACCTCCCAGTCACCCCCTTGTCTACAGCAGTGTGTACAGGGGAAGCCCCTGTGGTCAGGACATTACAGGAGACACATCGCTGCGCTCTCTCTCCTCTCACTCTGGTGGCAGCAGCAGCAGCAGGACGTCCGGTGCAGCGGCGGCTCCTCGCGTGGATCCCTTGAGGTGCAGCAGACCATCGTTGGGGCACAGCAGATACCATGAGTTCAAAAGAGAGTGCCCGCCAGTCCACTTCTGCCGAGCATCCTGCATCCCCCTCATCAGAATCACCGAAGAGGGCACGGGGGAGACCTCGGAAACCGCAAAAAGTCAGTACCGCATCCTTACCTCACCCTGCACCTCACAGGGAGCACACTTTACCTCACAAGGCGCACACTTTACCTCACACAAAGCCTGGTGCACCGCGGGTGCTGAGCGCTGGGCACCCGGCACAGTGTGCACTCTCATTCATACAGGGGGTCTCCTTGTGCAGGGCAACCTGCTCCGTATCCCCTCCAGCACTCGTCTCACTCCATTCTCCGCTCACTGGTATGGAGTTCATAGAAAGCCTGCACAATGCAATAAAGCGTGACTATGCGCCGCACACAGTAGTCTGGTGACTGGTGAGGGCAGCTCCTAGGTGTACGTAGCATGGCTTGTGGATACACTGAGGGCTTTCATTCAAGGGGCTTTTCGCACAGAGGACTGCATGTTTCACTGGTGGTGCTATGTGGTTTTTACTAGCATGGTGCTGCCCTGCACACAGCCTTTCTTGGCATTGCTGGGTCTTTATGTACAAATGCAATGAAAAAGCAGAGGGTTCACCTCTAGAAAAGGTCATGGAGTCCCAAGAAGGAAGAGGAAAATAGCATTGTGTTCATCTGGATGGCCATATTGTGCTGTAGTCAGGTCACATGGTGCTTTGTATACAAACCAAATAGGCTGATCTGACTGTATGTACTATCTATCTCATATCTACCTACCTCATATCTGTCTATCTCATATCTACCTACCTCTATCTACCTACCTACCTCATATCTATCTACCTCATATCTATCATCTATCTACCTACCTCATATCTATCATCTATCTATCTACCTACCTTATATCTATCTATCTATCTATGTATCTATCTCATATCTATCTATCCATCTTTCTCATATCTATCTACCTACTTACCTCATATCTATCTCATCTAACTACCTACCTCATATCTATCTATCTATCTATCTATCTATCTATCTATCTATCTATCTATCTATCTATCATCAGTACCAGTACTTTGTCAGTGTACTTTATGTTACACCATTGGTGTACTCACTAAATACAAATCTGCCTTGGTTCCCCTTAGTCCATAGTTTAGCCTCTATACTGTAATGAACTGTCTCTATGTCGGTTAGGAAACATTACAGCCCTTAAGTGCCCAACTTACACTTTTATTACCCATCTCAGTGTGTAAATGTTTTCTTTTCCTGCAAATCATTGGATTTGTACATTAGTTACATATGTTTTCCCTGTAAGGGTTTAACAGTCCAGTATATCATGGCAGAAAAAAAGGTTTAGTTGCCTTTGGAGACTGTGCCATAATTTCCCATTTTAAATTCCTTCCAACTATATCAAGTTTATTTCTGTATTTAGGAGCCAGCAGCTGGAGAACCCTCTCCTAAAAGACCCAGAGGAAGACCTAAGGGGAGCAAAAACAAAGGTCCTTCAAAATCCGCACAAAAGGTGAGCTTAGCAGCACATGGCTGGCCAGAAGTCACTGTGAACATGTGCTTATAGTGTAGGATTTCTGTGAAGCTGGCCGGGATGGACACAGCACACCGAGGGTAGGAAATCCTAAACAAGCCTTTAATAGAATGTAGATTTATCAGTCTAATGACCCCATAACCGCCTCGTTGTGCACAGTGGGGTGATTGTCTTGCTCATATTCAGTAACATGCGGTAAATATGTGATTTCCATTAGCTGGTCATTGGCATCACTGTTCCTAAAGTCTGAAAAAACTAAGCCATTCTGATGACCACAGGCTTGTCCTGGTAGAAGTCAGAGCTGTGTGCTTTCTCATTTATTTAACTACATAATTGGTCCATTGGCAAATATTGTTTAAACTTTTCTATATTCTTGTACTTCCTAAATAATAAAGATTCACCCCTTTAAATCTGTGTGATGTTTAGACTCTCTGTTATGGCCAATGGTCACCCATTACTGTGAGACTTCTGTCAATCTTACCCTTTATCCTTAAAGTTACCCTGGCTTGTAAATAACATGTGTTTTTTTTTTTTACATTGGAGGTGTAGATTTAGTCCTGCGCAGTTCCTAAGGGTCACCATGTAGTGTTCACTGGCTGGATAATATACCTTTCAGTTGTGTTCAAGAAAACACGTCAGGACGGTCTTTAAGCGTTTTCCTAATGCATAGACAGTGATCCTTTAGGCACCCATGCTACATGCTTTTTCGGTTTCTTAATTTGGAAAGGGCACCTAAGGTCCTTCACACACTTGAATAGAATTAATGCCATGCAGGATCTCTAACAGGGTTTAGATGATTATTGCAGCTCATGGTGTTAAATACGTATTTTACACCTGCTTTTAAATGCCTTTAAACCTGTGTATATACAGTTCTGTGCTTTAATATGGCCGCTTTTTGTGTTTCCACTGTTTGGCTGCAGTCAATGACTATTACACCAGTGGCATAACACTGCTAGATTGGTGTGCCGCCTGTGCAGTCTCCTTGTAGTTACTATTGTATACACAAGATGGAGTCTAAGAATGCCCATTCAAGGAATGACCCCCTCCCAAGTGAAGATAGTTTAGCAGCACTCCCAGTTGCCCACCTGTTTGCTATGTTTTTTTTTTTGCTCTATGTCCTTCACTTTCACAACTTCTGTTTGATTTTTAATATTATTTTTTTTGCAAACTGTCCTTGGGCTGTTTCACAACAATTTATTGTGTGAAAAAGACTTGTGTTCTCTTAAGGGTACATTCACACGACCGTGTGTAATCCTTTCCGTTTTGCAGTCCGCAAATAATGGAACCGTGTTTGCGCATTTTGCAGACAAATGACTTACGTTTGTGTTCCGTATGTCTTCCGTTTTTTTACCGTCCGCAAAAAATGGAAGGAAAAAAAAGATGGAGAGAAATTTTTCAAAAATACGGAAAAGGATCCGCAAAAAATTGATGACATACGGTAACCATTTCGTATGGCATCCGCAATTTGCGGATCCATTGACTTGAATGGGGCTGCGGACCGATCTGTGCGGACAATAGTAGGACAAGCTTCATATTTTTGCAGACTAGAAATGCGGAAACACGGATGCAGACAACATACTGAGCGTTGTCTGCACATTTTATTCACCCATAGAAATGAATGGATCCACATCTATTCAGCAAATTGCGGAACGGATGCGGGTAAAATTATATGGTTGTGTGAATGTACCCTAACTGCTATAAGAAGTCATTACAGTCCTTTCAAATCACTGGAACGTATCAACCTTTTACCTTCTTGTTTGTTATCATGATAGTTACTTCCTTTATGTTACCCAAACCAACTAGCCCTATGTCCATTATCTGACAAGGATAGAAAAGGTCTTTAGAAATCTCAATCACACATGTCTAAAAAGGGTTCTGACAGCTTGGTGCTGCAGCAGTCTAGCAAATGAAGGTGTCCCATACTTGGAGAGATGGCAGTATATGCAAGGTCACTCTCTATAAGTGGGATTTAAAGAGAACCCGTTGCCAAGAAAAATAGTGCAGACAGCATGTTATAGAGCAGAATATCGTTTTTTTCAGTACATTTGTAACTTATACTTTTAAATCTGAGTTCAGTTGTTCAGAGGGGCATCATCTTCTCAATGATTGATAGCATTCTCTGTGTACATTGGTATATGTAGGTTCTGGTCAGTCACTGATAAGTTGGTTCCCATGTACAACTGAACTCAGAAAGAGCAGAAACTTAAATTACGGTGGAGAGTTATCAGCAACCAATCAGATTCTAGCTTTCATTTTACAATGGAGCTCCAAAAAATGAAAGGTGGAAGCTGATTGGCTGCTATGGGTAACTAAGCCAGTTTTCCTTTACACCACTTTTGTGGGGCAGCACGGTTGCTCAGTGGTTAGCACTGGGGTCCTGGGTCCGAATCTGACCAAATATAACATATGCATGGAGTTTGTATATGCTCCCCGTGTTTGTGTGGGTTTCCTCCAGGCACCCTGATTTCCTCCCACACTCCAAAGACCTACTGATAGGGACCTTACATTGTGAGCCCCATTGGGGACAGTGTGATGTTAATGTCTGTAAAGCGCTGCGGAATATGTCAGCGCTATTTAAGTGCATAAAATAAATCAGTTTTGCAGATTTTTTTCCTACAAAACTAGCTATTAATCTACTCAGCTTCTCCTGCTCCATAACATCCTGCCTGCAGATTGCATTGCATTTGTAATTACAGGTCCTCTTTAAAGGGTTTCTGTCACCTGACAATTGGGTATTAAGCTGGCTGATGTACTAATGTCAGCTGAACATAACTATAATAGAGCCATCTCACTGCCTGAAGCCTTTATTGAGAAAAACATACTTTTATAATATGCTAATTAGCCTCTAGGAGCAGGGGAAGGCGTTGCACCTGCTCCTAGATGCTCCGTTTGCCCACCTCTTTTCACGCCTTTCTTCTCTTGATTGACAGGACCAGGGCAGCGCTGCTCTCCTCCCACCGTCCGTGTCTACTGTTTAGTATTAGGCGCAGGCACAGTGAGGGAAGGACATTCTCTGGCTTCCTCACTGTGACTTATTCAGCGCTGGCGCATTGAGGAAGCCAGCTGCTGCTGAGCGTCCTTCCCTTACTGTGCCTGCGCTGAATACTGAACGGGATAGCGCAGGCGTGAGATTTCCGCAGTAGACACGGCCGGCAGGAAGAGAGCAGCGCTGCCTGGCTCTTTCAATCAAGAGAAGAAAGGCCTGAAAAGAGGTGGGAGAACGGAGCCTCTAGGAGCAGGTGCAACGCCCCCCCCCCCCCCGCTCCTAGAGGCGAATTAGCATATTATACAAGTTTGTTTTTCTCAATAACGGCGCCAGGCAGTGAGATGGCACTAATATAGTTATGTTCAGGTGACATGAGCACATCGCTAATGTCAGCCAGCTTAATGCCTATTTTTCAGGTGACAGAAACCCTTTAAGGAAACCTTCTAGTGCCTTCCACTTAAAGGTTACCCCTTGATTCATATTAATTGTAGTAGAGAGTGACTGTTAATGACTAAATGTCAACCAAGAATAGGAAGCAGGGCTATCGTTCTCAGGATCAGTAGTGGCAGGTTAGTTCAAATGTATCTGGTTTAAATGCACTTTGCAAAGCACGTGTTAATGGTTTCCATGTTGAAGGTCCAATTGATGTGTACAAAAGAATGGTCTATTATCAAACTGAAGGCTATATATATGGGTAACAATTTTGATATGAAAGTGAATAATAGTATATTTAATATGTAGGTCTTCTTCATTTTGACCTGTTGATTCTTTAGGAAGGGTGGTTTGGCTTCAAGGAAAAAAACATTTCTGATATTCCTGCAAGCTTTGCTCTTTGCCACTCTTAACATCTGGTTGTGTTCTCTTGAAATAGTTGTGGAGGCTACTTAGTGTAACATCTGTGCCAGCCCATGTTACCACTGAGCTGCCACATGCATACTCCTCGTTTTTATGAAATGTGGAGGTATCACAAATAAAAGGATCCATGCGTATATTTCATTGCCTGTCATGGTGCTGAAACTGCTTTGAAAGTTAAAGCAAGATTAACTGGAATAGAATAGGTGGTAAAAAGGTTTATACAAAATAAATAATCCTGGGGAAAATCTAGACCTCCCAAACAACAGTAAACCTGGCGGTAAACTATTTTTGATATTGGAAAACTAGTGTTAATTATGATCACTCAGATGGCTGAAGGCAGAATTTTGTACGCTGAAAATATGACCCAGCTTTTGTGAACCAAAACTGCAAGTCTATGACTTGATTGGCCAAATTCGGCCAAATCCTGGTCCGACAGTTTCAACTAGCCTAGTTTAGACTTGACAGCTGTGTATGGCTAGCTAAAGCATTGCATAGTGTAATGATAGACGATTCTTATTATATAATTTGTATATTACTACTCACCACATTACCTCTCCCATAAACCTGCAGTAAAATACGTTAAAAGGACCCTTACTGGAGTCTTCTCCATTAAGAGTTTGTGCTCAGCAGGCTTCTCAATGTATTTTACTGCTGGTTTGTAGGAACACATCGGGGTTACCGGGGTGAGTATTAATATACAAATTGCATAATCAGAAAATGATTATTACACTGCTTACAAAAATGTGTTTTGAAAAGTGGCCATATAAAGTATGTTTGTAATTTTTTTTTTTTAGGAAGGTGTGGAAAATGCTGCCAAGTAAGAATGCTATTAAAATAGAAGTGTTAATAGTTTGTTTTTATCAGTTACCAATATGCAAAGTGAATAAACTTAAGAAAAATCTAAATCAAATCAATATTTGGTGTGACCACCCTTTGCCTTTAACTAGGGCTGCAGTAAACGATTATTTTAGAAATCGAGTATTCTATCGATTATTTTTTATGATTAATCGAGTAATCTAATAAGAAAAAATGAATTAATAGACTGTTTTCCTTCATAAAAACTCATCAGACCCCCTGCCATCAGTCCCCAACACCCTTTGTTCCCCCTGTGCGATCAGCCCAAGTGCATCAGCTCCACTATCCCCCAGTGCCATCAGCTCCACTATCCCCCCAGTGCCATCAGCTTGCCCAAATATGAACTGCAGACACCGAATTCCACCTGTTATTAGACAATTCCTTCCAGAAAACCAATGTGGACATGAACTGAATGGTTTCCCTACTTTATGGTGCAGTAAAATCAGAGCTTTACTACAGGTAATAATAATAGATATAACAGCAGGGCTGTATATTCCTTTTCTAGTAGCCTCACTGTATCAGACGATCTACATTGCCGGGCCACCCACACCTGCACAGGGTGCAACCCCAGCTACACCTTGGTATGAATATACATATGGGGAAATCAGTACAGTACCTGCTGCACCGATCTCCAAATGATCACTATGAAACTCAGTTAAACTGAAATACACAAAAGTGATCTCCAGAGCCACACTCCCGTCCCCATAGCAACCATAAGCCATTGCTGCCGCTAGAGGGTGAGCGGCATACCACGTGCCTGCATACAAAGTAGACAGCGGCCATTTTCTTGAAGAACAGACAGAAGCACACAGACTGGTTCAAGCAGCGGGAGAGATGAGAGGCCGCAGCTGTGCCTGGCAGAGGTAGCAATGCAGTAAGGGCCGGCGGGTGACCACGGAGCAGTGAGTAATAGCGAGCGCTTCACTCCCGCTCCATGGTCACATGACACAAACGAATCCTCGATGCAAAAAATTTGCATCGAGGATTTTTTTGTGTCGAATCACTCGATTCAATCGAGTAATCGTTACAGCCCTACCTTCAACACAGTATCCGTTCTTCTTTTAGGTACACTTGCATTCAGTTTTTGAAGGATCTCAGCGGGGAGGTTATACCAGATATCATGGAGAACTAACCACAGATGTTCTGTGGATGTAGGCTTGCTCAAATCCTTCTGTCTCTTCATGTAATCCAGACAGACTCAATGATGAGATCAGGGCTCCATGTCAGCCATATCATTACTTCCAGGGCTACTTGTTCTTCTTTACAATTACGATAGTTGTTAACCCCTTAAGGACCCATGACATACATGTACATAATTTCTTTCCAGGACATAAAGACCCATGATGTACATGTACTTCATGGGGATCGGGCGGGTGCAGGAGCTGCACCCGTCTGATCCGCAGCAGGGGTCTGGCAGTCACTGATGGCCAGACCCTTGCTGCATGCACCGGCATCGGTGAAATCACTGATGCCGGCGCATTAAGCCTTCATGTTCCGCAGTCAGCGCTAACTGTGGCACGTGCGATATCGGGCGGGGATTGGAGCTGTCATCAGGTCCCCGTGCTGCTGTGGCGGGGACCCGATGGCATGGAAGGCAGCGCAATGCCTTCCTTAGGTATCAGGGCTGCCTTCCGGATGAGAGCCTGTGAGAGCCAGCCCCCTGAATCTCACAGGCAGGAAGCTGTATGAGTAATACACACTGTATTACACATACAGCCAATGCATTCCAATACAGAAGTATTGGAATGCATTGTAAAGGGAATCAGATCCCCAAAAGTTGAAGTCCCAAAGTGGGACATTTTCCCCAAATAAAAAAAAAAAAAAAAGGGTCAAAAATAAGGCAAAAAAGAAAAGTAGACATATTAGGTATCGCCTTATCCGTATCGACCGGCTCTATAAATATGTCCCATGACCTAATTCCTCAGATGAACACCGTGAAAAAAAGAAACTGCTAAATAAAATAAAAAATGTGTCACCTTACATCACTAAAAGTACAACACCAAGCGATCAAAAATTGTACCAATCTAACCGTCACCTCATCCCGCAAAAAAATAGGCACCTACCTAAGACAATCGCATAAAAAATAAAAAAAAACTATGGCTCAGAATATGGAGACACTAAAACATTGTTTTTTATTTTTTAAATGCTGTTTAAGTAAATAATAAAAAGTATACATATTGGGTATCACAGTGTCCGTAAGAACCTTCTCTATAATATCACATGATCTAACCTCTCAGGTGAACACCGTAAAAAATAAAAACTGTGTAAAAAAACTAATTTTTTTATCACCTTACATCACAAAAAGTGTAATAGCAAGCGATCAAAAAGTCATATGCACCCCAAAATAGTGCCAATCAAGCCGTCATCTCATCCCGCAAAAATGGTACCCTACCTAAGGGAGGAGACACTAAAACATGATTTTTTTTTGTTTCAAAAATTAAATCATTGTGTAAAACTTACCCAATATGTCACCTTTTTTCTATTTATGTAAGTTTTACACAATGATTTAATTTCTGAAACAAAAAAAAATCATGTTTTAGTGTCTCCATATTCTGAGAGCCATAGTTTTTTCAGTTTTTAGGCGACTGTCTTGTGTAGGGGCTCATTTTTTTCGGAATGAGATGACAGTTTGATTTGTACTATTATAGGGTGCATATGACTTTTTGATTGCTTGCTATTACACATTTTGTGATGTAAGATGACAAAAATTGGCTTTTGTTTACACCGTTTTTAGGATTTTTACAGTATTCACCTGAGGGGTTAGGTCATGTGATATTTTTATAGAGCAGGTTATTACAGACGCGGTGATACCCAATATCAAGCAAAATCTGCCTCCCAAAAACCGTATGGCATTCCTTTCTTTCTGCGCCCTGCCGTATGCCCGTACAGCAGTTTACGACCTACAGACTCAGGACCATAAGTGAATATTGAGTTTTGTTTGGCTGTTAACCCTTGGGGTCATTTTTGGGTGGTTTCTATTATGTAAGCCTCACAAAGTGACTTCAGACCTGAACTGGGCCTGAAAAAGTGGGTTTTAGAAATGGCATTCATAAAATGATCCAAACATAAAGTCGACATATGGAGAATGTAAAGTAATAACTATTTTTGGAGGTATTACTATCTATTATAAAAGTTAGAGAAATCGAAATTTGGAATACAAAAAAAAAAATTTGGGGTAAATTTGGATTTTTTTTATAAATAAAAATAATTATTTTTTACTCAATTTTATCAGTGTCATGAAATATAATACGTGACAAGAAGACAATCTCATAATGGCCTGTATAAGTAAAAGCGTTCTAAAGTTATCACCACATAAAGTGACATATGTCAGATTGGCAAAAAATGTCTGGGTCCTTAAGGTGAAAAATGGCAGGGCCCTGAAGGGGTTAATGGCATTGACAGTATGTTTGGGGTTGTTGTCCTGTTGCCAAAAAGATTAGGAGCCAATCAGACGCCTCCCTAAGTCTCTACCTGGATTTCTCAGCATACTTTAAATTCTTTATATGGTGACAAACTCACTAATCTGGATATGTTAAATCACTATAATGCTATTAGTAACATATTTAGGGAATCTCATCCATTTATCAGATATATACTAAAATCTTTGAATATATTTGGGTATGCTAGTTTAAGATGTACTAGAGCCTTAACTTTTTTCTTTAAACAAAATTATCAAATCAAAGTTTTGGTAAACATGAAAGGGATGTTAAAAATTACTACATTTCTAGATTTTTCAGCTGTATGGCATAACTGTATGTCAACTCTAAGTTATAAGTCCCCAAATAAATGGACTAGGCATAGGGGAGAATTATCATCTCAACGCTGGAAATAAATTTATGGTAGCATCCCCAAGATATCATCAAACAACTGCCATAGACTTACGCAATTTATGTCCATGCATTGGCTTTATTATTCTGCCAATTTTCTTTAGAAATTTGATAGAAGGCAAACTGATAATTTCCCTAAATGTCTTAGGCCTGCCTCTGATTGGTACCTCCATACTTGGTGATGTCCTAAATTGAGTAGGTTCTGGAAAGAGGTAATATCTCCCATAGAATTAAGATTCCATGTGACTATGCCACTTGACCTGAAAATATATCTTCTTGGATTTATCATTTTTATCAGTTTCATGTAAATCTAAATTGACAATACGTAGTGCTCTTATTTATTGCATGTAAAGCAATTGCACGCTTTTGGCTTTCCAGTAGCACCCCTACACTAGGATATGACAGCAGATCACAGAGCAAAGTGTGATCTGACACTTTTTTATTTTTATGATGTCCGAATCTTTTTCCTGTGGGAGATAATTGGCACTCACTAGCTGGATCTACAAATGGTCTGCAGATAAATCTCATGTCTGTGGTCAGTTTTGTTTTTCCAGGGGCCATATTATTATTATTATTATTAATAATTATTTGAGAGAGCCAATAATTTCTTGTCACTGTACATCTAAAAGGGGGTTTGCACAAATACAATAGGCATGAACCTATTAGTGGACTGGTGCAGAGGTGGAAAAGTCCCTGGCCACCAGAGCTTACAATCTACAAGGAAGAGGGGAAAGACACAGTAGGCAAGAGTAAAAGGTTCTCTTGCCTGTGTGCAGCATGCATATTGCAGGTGGTAGGCTTTTCTGAAGAGGTCACAGGAAGATGTTTCAGTAGTCCAGACGGGAGATGATGTGGGCATGTACTAACATTTTAGTTGACTCAGGGGTCAGGAAGGAGCGAATACGAGAGATTTTGAGTTGAAAGCACCAAATGGTGGTAAGAGTTTGGATGTGTTGCTTGAAGGACAGGGCTGAATCAAATGTTATCCCAAGGCAGAAGACCTGTGAGACAGGAGACACCATGGTGCTGTTAACTAATGGATCGGTATGGTGGGGAACTTGTTTTTTCATGGCTTTAAAGGTGGCTGTAGGATTGTCAGCTGAGCACTCTCTATCTGAATGCTTCAGAGGTGATTCAAACTGTATAAATTAAAAAAAGCCCAACAGAAAACATAAATAAAAGAACTGCCATCAGATCTTTATCTGAAATGGAAACTGGCTTATTTTGGCTAGTTCTTTCAAGTCAGATGGACTTTTACTGCCATAATTCTTATCTTTGCTTATATTCCAGATATGTTATTTTGATAGCCGGAAAAAAATGTGTTAAAAAATTGTAAGAAAAAACATATTACCATTTGACGTATGACATATTGTTTCTGGTGAAAGTTAAAGTGTAACTGTCAGTATTTTTTATGTGTAGGGGAAGTGGTTAGTTTTTGGAACATACTTTATTAAAGGTGTTTTCTGGAAAAGATTTAAAATGGCTGCCAGCAACCTATCCTACAATGTGAGCAGGACTGGTTGCTTCCTTGGAGGGTCAGGAGGTGAGGCCTCACTACACTCTGGACATGCCTATACTACATATTGGTGAGTTTTCCAGTTAGGCTGCTCAGTCATGATGGCATATCATATACAGGGTTGCACCATATATCGTATTACCAGTTTGTGTAGTGAGGCCTCGCTTCCTCACTCCCTGCAAGTAGAGGCAACCAGTCCTACTCACGTTCTAGAACATGCCACTGTCTACCATTTTAAACCATTCAAAGAGAAGCCCTTTAAGTGCTTTTATTAATTTTTAAAAATTATTTATTTAACTTTCCCAATACAGAAACAATGAATATGCATAATGCCATAAACACACAATGAAAAAGGTACAGAGAACCCTGTATGATATCTTTAAAGGGGTCCTTTAGCTTTTTCTTACTGATGATCTATCCTCTGGATAGATCATCAGCATGTGATCGGCAGGGGTCCGACACCTGGGACCCCCGCCGATCAACTGTTTGAGAAGGTACAGGTGCTGGCAGTAGCGCTGCAGCCTTCTCACTGTTTCCCGCATGCCCAGTGACATCATGAATATTATCAGGGACTAAGCCCTATTGAAGTGAACGGAAGATGGGATGCAAGCTCTTGTAGCATTAACCAGATTGACATTGTGCAGTGTCCCAGGGGGTCAGTAGTGTATGCTGGGCTTTGTAGTGCAGATTGACCACTAACCTGGGATCCACTGTCGTCTTCAATTGGGGCAAATACAGGAACAGGCAGATGTTAAAAGTTTGTGACGCCAGTGTCAATTAAACGGTGACACGCCGTGTATGATGTTATAAAAGAATGAAGCAAGCATAGGGTAGCCAACAAAAACTGGAACTTTACTGAATATCAGTCAAGGTAACACACGGACACTGGTAGTGCACAGTTCCATAAAAGACGGTTGGTTTTCATAAAAATACAGGTGGTTCTTGAGAATACAGAAAGGCCGGTCTTAGCGATGAATTATACAGAGTGTTGATTTCAGGAGATGCAGTACAGGCGGATTGCTCACTATTCCTGACTGGTCCTGCTACATGTGACTTTCTCTCCAAGGTCTAATGCCCTTTATCTGGCGTACCCTTGAAGCTGTCCTTATCTAGTACCTCCTCTGTTATCTTGAGTACCTCTCGCTTTATCTGATCGGCCTCTGTGGTAATCTGTGTCTTGGCTTGTGGCTCGCTTATGCTGCTTCAGCTGAACGGATGGTGACTCAGGAGGGGAACCTTTTCCTTGGATCCGGAACCCGGTTACAGGGCCTTTACTACCCTCTCCTAGCCGACAGGCTTCAGGCCTGCTATGCTCTCACAGGCCCATAACCTGGCTTTCCCTCAGACACAGGATCATTTCTGACCTCTGCTCCCACTGTCTGAACACACTCCTGTTACTTCCTTACTGGGCCTTATATAACCTAGGGCTCCCTAGCTCCCTCTAGTGACTCAGAGCTGGAATGACACCCTAGCCGGCCTGCATAAGCACGTTTCACAGTAACAGGAAAATACATAGCATGACATTACAAGATGTTTTTACCAACCTCCCCTTAAAGGGGGAACGACAACACCCAAGTGACCCTTCTGTAGTGACGGGGTATTACTCTCCCGTACACTACAATTGCACCACAGAATTATGATATGTGGACATAGGGATCTCACTGAGATGTAGTAAAAACAAAAAGGCAGGTGTTTTGGGTATCACATGACTGGTGAACCTAGAAGTAATATGCCATACATCTGACGATAAACCAATAAGCACAAGACAGCCCCAAAAAATATTAAGGATAGTTCCCTGATCCCCTCTACACTTCCAACAAACCGGAGATATATTGATATGAGAGACTGTAACTTGGACGTCACCCTGTACCACCTAGAAAGGACCTTAAAACCTGCCACCTGTATCCTACTAGAAGATTTATGTGTCAAGGTGTAGATGCAATATCTTTGTTCTACTGAAAAGCTAATGTTTAGGTCTCGTTCCCAGTTAATCAAGTAGGAGGTAGTGGGGAGTTCGATATACAATATGTGAGGGATAGTGCTCGATGCAAGATACCAGTCGGGTTACAGCTACATTTGAAAACCATTCTAAGTGGAATAGTCAGATGCCAGAGATGGGGACATTAAAGGATAACTGTCACACTTAGACCCTAATTTCAATTTTCATATATGTAGTTACTAATAACATGATATTCCAGAATCAGTTACTATTAGACTGACTTACCCCATATTTAATAAGATTCAGCCCTTAGCAACCAGTCTGCATAAAACTGCAATCTCACTATTCAGTTAAGGCTACTTTCACACTAGCGTTCGATCGGATCCGTTCTGAACGGATCCGATCATATTAATGCAGACGGAGGCTCCGTTCAGTACGGATCCGTCTGCATTAATAACTTAGAAAAAATTCTAAATGTGAAAGTAGCCTGTGCGGATCCGTTCAGACTTTCAATGTAAAGTCAATGGGGGACGGATCCGCTTGAAGATTGAGCCATATGGTGACATCTTCAAGCGGATCCGTTCCCATTGACTTACATTGTAAGTCTGAACGGATCCGCTCGCCTCCGCACGGCCAGGCGGACAGCTGAACGCTGCAAGCAGCGTTCAGCTGTCCGCCTGTCCGTGCGGAGGCGAGCGGAGGCTGAACGCCGCCAGACTGATGCAGACTGAGCGGATCCGCTCCATTCAGACTGCATCAGGGCTGGACGGAGGCGTTCGGGTCCGCTCGTGAGCTCCTTCAAACCGAGCTCACGAACGGACCTATGAACGCTAGTGTGAAAGTAGCCTAAGATGGCAGCCTCTGCCCTCACCCTGAGGCTAATCCCGCCTGCCCTCACTAGCCAGTAACAATAGCCCCCGAAAAGTGTCAGTAACCAGAGCCCTCCCCCCTAAAGGGTTAATCTCCTGCAGCACAAAGGGGTCCTCTTACCACATGTTGCTGTCATTTATACACTGAGCAGATGGCAGATCTCCCTTCCCTGCTCTGCGCTGCTTCCACTCTTCCTTCTCCAGCTCTGCTGAGTGAGGGAGCGTCTGCCAAGCGCAGGGACAGGGAGAAGTGCACACAGCCCAGGCACTGTTATCAGCTGCTGGGGAGGAGCTGGCTTTAATCATTTACACACAGTCCCTGCTGTCTGTAATCTGACCTTGCAGGCTGCCTGCTTCTGCGTCCTCAGTCCTTCAACACATAGACGTCCTTCAACACATAGACGGAACATGCCTAGCAACCTGATTTTAAGCAGAGGTAAAAGTAGGCAGTACAGGGAACAAAAATGTGGAATTAAGGGGTAATTGAATACACAGTGAAAAGTTGAAATAGGGCCACCAAGGAGATATTATTCACCACAATCCAATACTCCAAAAATAAAATATACAGACGTGGACAAAATTGTTGGTACCCTTTGGTCAATGAAAGAAAAAGTCACAATGGTCACAGAAATAACTTTAATCTGACAAAAGTAATAATAAATTAAAATTCTATAAATGTTAACCAATGAAAGTCAGACATTGTTTTTCAACCATGCTTCAACAGAATTATGTAAAAAAATAAACTCATGAAACAGGCATGGACAAAAATGATGGTACCCCTAACTTAATATTTTGTTGCGCAACCTTTTGAGGCAATCACTGCAATCAAACGCTTCCTGTAACTGTCAATGAGACATCTGCACCTCTCAGCAGGTATTTTGGCCCACTCCTCATGAGCAAACTGCTCCAGTTGTGTCCGGTTTGAAGGGTGCCTTTTCCAGACTGCATGTTTCAGCTCCTTCCAAAGATGCTCAATAGGATTGAGGTCAGGGCTCATAGAAGGCCACTTTAGAATAGTCCAATTTTTTCCTCTTAGCCATTCTTGGGTGTTTTTAGCGGTGTGTTTTGGGTCATTGTCCTGTTGCAAGACCCATGACCTGCGACTGAGACCAAGCTTTCTGACACTGGCTAGTACATTTCTCTCTAGAATTCCTTGATAGTCTTGAGATTTCATTGTACCCTGCACAGATTCAAGACACCCTGTGCCAGACGCAGCAAAGCAGCCCCAGAACATAACAGAGCCTCCTCCATGTTTCACAGTAGGGACAGTGTTCTTTTCTTGATATGCTTCATTTTTTCGTCTGTGAACATACAGCTGATGTGCCTTGGCAAAAACTTCGATTTTTGTCTCATCTGTCCACAGGACATTCTCCCAGAAGCTTTGTGGCTTGTCAACATGTAGTTTGGCATATTCCAGTCTTGCTTTTTTATGATTCGTTTTCAACAATGGTGTCCTCCTTGGTCGTCTCCCATGTAGTCCACTTTGGCTCAAACAACGACGGATGGTGCGATCTGACACTGATGTTCCTTGAGCATGAAGTTCACCTTGAATCTCTTTAGAAGTCTTTCTAGGCTCTTTTGTTACCATTCGGATTATCCGTCTCTTAGATTTGTCATCAATTTTCCTCCTGCGGCCACGTCCAGGGAGGTTGGCTACAGTCCCATGGATCTTAAACTTATGAATAATATGTGCAACTGTACTCACAGGAACATCTAGTTGCTTGGAGATGGTCTTATAGCCTTTACCTTTAACATGCTTGTCTATAATTTTCTTTCTGATCTCTTGAGACAGCTCTTTCCTTTGCTTCCTCTGGTCCATGTCGAGTGTGGTACACACCATATCACCAAACAACACAGTGATTACCTGGAGCCATATATATAGGCCCAATGGCTGATTACAAGGTTGTAGACACCTGTGATGCTAATTAGTGGACACACCTTGAATTAACATGTCCCTTTGGTCACATTATGTTCTGTGTTTTCTAGGGGTACCATCATTTTTGTCCATGCCTGTTTCATGAGTTTATTTTTTTACATAATTCTGTTGAAGCATGGTTGAAAAACAATGTCTGACTTTCATTGGTTAACATTTATAGAATTTTAATTTATTATTACTTTTGTCAGATTAAAGTTATTTCTGTGACCATTGTGACTTTTTCTTTCATTGACCAAAGGGTACCAACAATTTTGTCCACGTCTGTATGACAGTTATACTTTAAAAGAGTTGCTGTATTTGTCACCCCGTGAGGGTTTGGAGGTCTGAAATAGACGCTTGCTTGGGAAGATAGTATAGGAAACGTTGGGGATGGGAAAGGGGAAACATCATGTCTTGGGAAAACAGACACCATTATTTTCAGAGTCAGGCCTGTAGTAGTGTGGGTGCGTGTATATGTGTGTACATAGCCAGACAGTGGTGTAAGAAGAAAACATTGTTCAACATCCACCCATTGCTTAGACCCCCATGAGTATACCAGTCCACAAAAAAAAAACTTTAGTGATATACAAGGCATAAAAGGCTATTTGTCCATCCCTGATAAGCGTAAACAGATTATCATTTTGAAGTTACAAAGTCTGGGAGGCCTAAGCCTAAGGCTTTCCTGCCCACATGAACTTAGTGAGTCCTGGGAGAAGGAATTGAAAGAAGGGTCGGGGGTATGCACTGCGTTTCAAATTATTATGCAAATCGGATTTAAGTGTCATAAAGATGTAATTTTTTGGTTTTTCAATTAAACTCATGGATAGTATTGTGTCTCAGAGCCTTTGGATCACTGAAATCAATCTCAAACACCTGTGATAATTAGTTTTCCAGGTGAGCCCAATTAAATGAAAACCACTTAAGGGCTCATTGAGACGTCCGTATCCATTTTTGCGGTCTACAAATTGTGGATCCGCAAAACACGGAACGCCCAACCCTGTGATAGAAAGCCTATTCTTGACTGCAATGGCGGAAAAGAATAAGACCTGTTCTATCTTTTTTGCAGTGCCACGGAACGGAAGTATGGATGTGGACAGCACACGGGGTTCTGTCTGTTTCTTTTGGGGCTCCATTGAAATGAATGGGTCTGCATCTGTTCCGCAATTTTTCACAAATATGTGGTCATCTGAATGAGCCCTTAGAAGGATGTTCCACATTATTAAGCAGGCCACAGGTTTCAAGCAATATGGGAAAGAAAAAGGAACTCTCTGCTGCCGAAAAGATTCAAATAGTGCCATGCCTCAGACAAGGTATAAAAACATTAGAGATTTCACGAAAACTTAAGCATGATCATCATACTATGAAGAGATTTGTGGCTGATATAGAACACAGACAGGTTTGAGCAGATAAAGGCATAATAAGGAAGTTTTCTGCCAGACAAATTCATCGGATTAAGAGAGCAGCTGCTAAAATGCTGTTACAAAGCAGCAAACAGGTATTTGAAGTTGCTGGTGCCTCTGAAGTCCTACAAACCGCAAGGTGTAGAATCCTCCAGAAGCTTGCAGTTGTGCAAAAATCCACTATTCGGCCAACCCTAACCAGTACTCTCAAGCAAAAACGGATGCATTGAACCCAGACATACATGAAGACTAATTGTCAAACAGTCTTGTTTATTGATGAGTGCACTGCGACCCTGGATGTTCCAGATGGATGGAGTAGTGGATGGGTGGTGGATGGCCACCATGTCCCAACAAGGCTGTGATGTCAGCAAGGAAATGGCAGAGTCATGTTTTGGGCTATAATCATGGGGAGAGAGAGCTGCTAAGCCCCTTTAGAGTTTCTGAGTGACTACTTTCTTCCATGGTACAAAAATATCATGCTGCAAAGAATGCCTCTGAGTCATTGGCTGCTATAGGCATAAAAGGAGAGAAACTTATCATGTAGACACCATCCTCCCCTGACCTCAACCCTAATGAGAACTTTTAGAGTATCCTCAAGCAAAAGATCTATGAGGGTGGGAGGCAGTTCACATCAAAACAGCAGCCCTGGAAGGCTATTCTGACATCCTGCAAAGAAATTCAAGCAGAAACGCCAAAAACTCACAAGCTCAATGGATGCAAGAATTGTGAAGGTGATATCAAAGAAGGGGTCCTATGTTAACATGTAACAAATGACAATTTTCAGTTCTTTACAAGTGTTTGGAAACTTTGTTGTGCATAATAATATTTTGAAACTTTGCATTTTGAGTTTTTTTAATTTGTGAAAAAAAATACTGTTATTAAGAAGTTTGTTAACGGTTGAGGACTTGAAAATTATACTGACTATCATGTGCATTGACCATTTAGGAAAATAAGAGAAAAATAACATTTGCCAGGTGGCCATTTTGAAAATGGCCACCTGGCCAAACTATGTAAACCTGCCTTTAGACCAGTGTTCTAAAACAGTTTTAATTTTGTGAAAAAGGGTCATTCCTAGGATAAAGATCTGAGAGTTGGGGGAGGAGACAAAGAAAAGTAAGTTGTCTGAATATGTTTCAGTCTTGTGGGTGTGGTCTCACAGGGAAACACCTTTTATGTCTGGATTCCGACAGATGTTGCCTAAGAGATTCGAAGCATAGGATGAATATGTAGGGAGAGAGAACATCCCTGCCACGTTCTGTTAGAAATATAAAAAAAGACATATAGACATATACGGTAGTATAACCTAGGACAAAGTGATGTAAAGTTTCAAAGGCTTTATAAGCATGAGTAGAAAGTAAAAACGTGGGAAGCCCCAGCATAGTTGCATGATAGATAATGTTATTGGCTCTTGTTGTATTGGCTTGGACCTAGGGGCAGGAATCCTACTTGCTCTTTATGAATGAGGTGTTTGTAGATAAGGGGTCAGTTGTGCAGCAAGAATTTTAGGTCCACTTTTATGGTCCACATTTAGGAAGGAAATGGGATGATAGTGCTGAAATTATGTAAGGTCTTTCTCATCCTTAGGGATGACAGAGAAATGTGCACGGTGGGTATCCGATAAGAGGATACATCCTAAAAGAGAATTAAAAGCTGTAAAAATGGGAAGACAGTGTAGGCGAAAACTGACTTGGATAGGGGTAGGCCATCTGTGCTAGGGGCTTTACCCGGTTTAGCCGCTATAAGTGCCTGTGTCAGTTCTACCACAGTGAGGGGGAATCAAGGGAGTCTATGGCTGTGTTGGTAACCAACCTATATCTAAGGACGATAAATACAATGAGTACCAAGTCACAGTGTCCTGAGTTCAGGAAGCAGTATAAAAGGCCTCTCTTATATCTTGTGGAAGAATACGGTGTCGGTCTTGGGGAGACGAGACATGTGACACAAAGGAGCATGCTTGAGTGTTCTTGATGGCTCATGTGAAAATTCCCCTTGGTTTATTACCATACTCAAAGAAATGCCAACAGCTTTTAACTAGAGAAGCTTTTGCCTTGGTCAAACAAAATGAGCGAACTTGTTCCCTCAGTTATAATAATTCTGCACCAGTCTGTCTATTCAGGGCCGACTTATGAATGTGCATGCAGGACAGCAAGCTATTCAGATGAGCTTGCACATTCCTTCTTTACATGTGTGCCTGCTTTAATAAAGGTACCCCAAATATAGCGCTTATAAGCCTCCCAAACCATTAGGGTATTGCATTGCATTCGGAGAAATGTTGAGAAGTACTCACTAAGGCACCAATTCACCGATATGTAGGGATAGATGTGGTTAATAGTCTGGCACACTATATCTGGAAACAAATAGAGCAGACAGAGTGTGTTTGATATAAATTAATTTATTTTCACTCTTATCGTTAAAATATACAGATATAATATACAAAAAATGCATAGATAAAATGTGAAAGAAAAAATAAAAAAAATTATATAAAATGAGAGAAGTGTGGATGATCCACCAGGATATGTAAAATGGGAGTATAAGTAAAAAAAAAACGATATCGCTGGCGGTGGTATGATGTTCAAGATTAACCATCCTAGGGCAGTTGTTTATAGGAGTTAAAAGTTGAAAATCTCAGTTCATCAGTGGTGCAATTGGCCTTAGGTTGCCCCTTGGTTAGTTCTCAGCCACAATAACCTGTGGATATTGAGATTGTAAAAAAATGTAGGCTGATCAGTGGTATAATTATTGTTTGGCTGTGCAGACAGGGATAATGCACTGGATATATAGTTATAATAGTGTACTTTCTATATATCCACAATAAAGTAATAATCAGGGATTCTCGGCTGTTTTCACCTGTAGAAATCCAGCTTTACATTAAATAAGTTGTGCGGCTTTTATAATACCTTCAATGGATTCAATCCTATAGCAGGCAGGTGTTGTTTAAATCGCTTCTCTGGAGTCCCACACGAAGGCAATACACTGCCTGCTGTTATCTTTGCGATGTCTTCTTTGTATGTGGTCTCTCCTCTCCTGTGAGCTGTCCGGCAGAGTTCTCTGCTCTCTGTGTTCCTGATGTGCGGGCTGTAAGCTCGCCGTCCCACGTGGTCTAAGTCCTCTGGTTTGTATAGATCAGCTATAGTGGATATGCGGGCTGGTATGGTTGTAGGCAAGCGCTTCCTATTGATGTAAAGTGTCCTTTACTAGCGGGTATTTCACCAGACACGTTTCGGAGTCCACACTGACTCCTTCCACTGAAAGATGGGTATTGGAATTTCCGCTGTTTTACTAGCTGTGGGCCATACTAAAGCCACATCCCTGATTTTATTCACTTTTATTTAAAACAAACTCTCTAAAGTTGTCTCTTAGCAATCCTTTAAAGGGGTTGTCTCATCTGAGACATTAGGGATATACCCCCATTGTTTGATCAGTGCGGGCCCCAGTGGTGGGACTCACAGCTATCTCCTAAATGGAACCGCACTCCAATGATTTCTATGGGGCTGCCAAAAATAGCTGAGAGCTGGCTCTGCTATTTCCGTCCGGGCCCAGAGAAGTGAATGGGAGCGGTGACCTGTCATGCTCCCATCCACTTCTATGGGGAGACGCTTGGTGGTGGCCGGACTGCAGTCCTCCAGCCACCATGGCATCCAGCCACTATGGCCCGCTCTGTTCTCGATATAGGTGCGGGTCCTAGCAGTGGGGGCATATCCTAGCGATATGCTCCCATTGTCTCAGATGAGACAACCCCTTTACTGGGCTTTTGTCACCCCACTAAACATTTTTTTTTTTGTTTACTTAGAATCCCTATTCTGCGATTTTATGCATACATAATCTAATTAATCATTTCGGTTCAGTAGATTCTGTTAAAAACGTACTTTTAAAATATGCTAATTACCTTGCTACCAGCAAGTAGGGTGGCTACTTGCTGGTAGCAGCCGCATCCTCCTATCCTAAAGACGCCCCCCTCCGCATGTTGATTGACAGGGCCAGCGAACGGGATCGTCCTCTGGCTGGCCCTGTCTGCTCTCAAGATCTCGCGCCTGCGCCGTAACGGTATTCAGTCGGCGCAGGTGCACTGTGAGGCGGACGCTCGCTCGACGGCTCCATCCTCAATGCGCCTGCGCCGATGACGTCATCGAGTACACCCGTCTTTTCCGGGTGTACTCAATGACGTCATCGGCGCAGGCGCATTGAGGATGGAGCGAGCGTCCGCCTCTCAGTGCACCTGCGCCGACTGAATACCGTTACGGCACAGGCGTGAGATCTTGATAGCAGACAGGGCTAGCCAGAGGACGATCTCGTTCGCTGGCCCTGTCAATCAACATGCGGAGGGGGCGTCTTTAGGATAGGAGGATGCGGCTGCTACCAGCAAGTAGCCGCCCTACTTGCTGGTAGCAAGGTAATTTGCATATTTTAAAAGCACGTTTTAAACAAAATCTACTGGACCAAAATGATTAATTAGATTATGTATGCATAAATCGCAGTATAGGGATTATAAGTAAACAAAAAAAAAAAACTGTTTAGTGGGGTGACAGAAGCCCTTTAAGGAAAATCCATCTATAGTGTTCAGCTTGTACTGTGCACGGAAGATGGCTCGCTGTTATACGTAGAGGCAGACTCTTCAGCCAGCCTCTCTAACATCCTTGCTATATACAACAATATAAATGTCCCTATACGCTGCAATATCACTTTCTTTCTCCTTGCTTACTATACGGGGCCATCAGTGCTGGTCACTGATAGCGCATCTCTAATCTACGTAGCTTCCTGGCTTGCTCACTAACTAGCTGCTCCGACAGTAAAGGACAGAAGCGCTGTTAGCTCTCAGCACTCACATTCAGTGTAGGAAGAAACCATTTTACCATACAGGGACAGTCTTTTCATTTGGTTATCATGTCTTTCAGGCAGCATGAGAAACCATAATTTCTGTGCAGCACATCTCCCTATATAAGCATTGCCCAGGAGCAATGATTTTGAGCAATGAGTGATTGTTGTAGCAATTGCTGGTCATAATACAGAGAAGATAATTGGTGCATGTAAATGATGATTAGGCAGTTATTGAAAACAAACTGTTATTTCCCGATAATTGCCTGTAATATCGGTCGATGTAAAAGAACCTTTAGATATTTTTTGGTACTGGTGTCTTTAGTCCACAGTAAATAATTTTTAAGTGGATCAGTAATAGACGATAAATAGAACATGAATAGTAGTAGCAGAGATACTAGCGCTGCCATCTAGGTGGGGGGTCGCCCACACTGTAAAACAATATAAGTGGGGCGTGTTGCTGCAGGGTTCTGATAAGGGGTTAATTGCCAAAAAGCCCCAATAGATAGGAGAACCTAATAATAGTAAGACAGGAATAGAACCCGCTCTGACTAGTTAACAGGTTGAGACACCGCAGTGTATAGAAGATATTTGCGTGCCCCATGTAAGCTGGATATATAAAATAACTAATAAGATAATGCACTGCAATGTCACCAGTATTTCAATGTATAAGTAATCTTTAACAAGTATAATCCAGTGTGTACAAAAAGCCAGCAGGCACTTACTGATAAGCGTACTCAGAGGCGCGTATGTTCATACAGCTGGATTTGTTTGCCGCTTATTGCGATTTTTCTCTTGGGATTGTTCTCTTGCGAATCTTCAGTATCTCTCCTAGCGCTGTCTTCTGCTCAACTCGTGGCACGCGCGTAGCTCCGGCCGGTAGCGATGTTTACTTGTTGTCCTGGAAACCTCTCGTGTGACGTCACACCCGAAGCTACAGAAGCCTCTATGGTCCACAATACCTCCAACGCGTTTCGGAATAAGCATATTCCTTCCTCGGAATTGAATTGGACCAGTCATGTAGACCGGTGGTTCTCAATCTTTTTTCGCCAAGTACTCCCTAATGACAATAAGTACCTCCAAGGAATCCAACAGTAATAAGTGTTAGCAAACTAAGGCTATTCTCACGCAGCTGTCATAGGTTCTGTTCTATGCCACTGTCGGTAATTGCTTCAGATTGAAAGAAAAGCACAGCATGCAGCACTAATCTTTCTGTCAAAATGACAGTCACCACATTAGGATTCATGATGGATGACTATTACTTTTCAAATTACATTCTGCTCTACCATATAGGAGAACACAGCACTTTATACCTCTTACATCCAGTGATGTCTTCTCTGAAGTACATATTCTCTTTCCTTATCTCCATTTGGATGAAACCTCCATGATGACTATTTTCAGCCATGTCTTGTCTCTGTACAGAGTTTGTCACACAGACATCTTAGGTTCCTACTTTTCCATCATCCTCCCACCTTTTGAACACCCCATCCTGCCACCTCCAATACTATACTGCAGAAACAGATTGTCCCCTTGAAACAACTAGTACCACACAGGCAGTGCCACCCAGAACAGTTATTGCCACACTGTGCCCTCAAAAATAACTGCACCCAGCAAATAGTGCCCCTAGCAGTAATGGTGCAATAAACATAGGGTCTACCTATAATAATTGTGCTAATCTGATACTGTGCCAGGGTGCCCCCACAGTAAATGTTCTTCCAAAAGTCCCACCTATAGTAATAATTATCTGCCCCAATGTCCCCTTTTGTTCCCCAGAAGTAATATTGCTCCTCATGGTTCCCCAGTAGTAATTAAGCCCACCATAATGCTCCCAGTAGTAATAATTCCCCCTATAGTGCCCCTAGTAGTAACAGAGCCCGCTATAATGCCCTCATATGTAATTGACTGCCTGTAGTGCATCAATAGTACTAATGCCATCCATAGTGCCTTGAAAAAGTATTCATACCTTTTGAACTTTTCCACATTTTTTCATGTTACACCCACAAACCTAAATGTATTTTATGTGATAGAGTAACACAAAGTAGCAAGTATGTGTGAAGTGAAAAGTATGTGTTTAATGTATTTCCAGTATAACTACAGCTGTTCTGTGAAGGTCTTAGAGGTTTGTTAGAGAACAGCATCATGAAAACCAAGAAACACACCAGAGAGTTGTAGAGAAGTGTAAAGCAGGGTTAGGTTATAAAAATATATCTCAAGCTCTGAACATGTCACAGAACACTGTTTAAACCATCATCCAAAAATGAAAGGCGTATTGCACAGATACAAACCTAACAAGACATGACCATCCACCTAAATTGACAGCTTATGCAAGGAGAGAGCAGGCAAGAGGTCCATGATCACTCTGGAGGAGCTACAGAGATCCACAACTCAGGTGGGAGAATATGTCCACAGGACAACTATTAGGGTCCATTCACACGTCCGTAAGTGTTTTGCGGATCCGCAAAACACTGACACCGGCCATGTGCACATGGCCGGCACTATGATAGAACATGCCAATTCTTGTCCGCTATTGCGGACAAGAATAGGACATATGCTATTGTTTTGCGGAGCCGCGGACCGGAAGTTTGGGGCCGTGGAACGGAAGTGCGGATGCGGACAGCACACTGTGTCTGCATCTTTTCCGCCCCCATTGAAAATGAATGGCTCCGCATCCGTTCCACATAATTTTGGAACGGATCCAGACCATTCACACGGACGTAAGTCCTATATTCCACAAACCTGGCCTTTATGGAAGGCTGGCAATAAGAAAGCCATTTTTGAAAGCAAGCCATAAGAAGTCCAGTTTACAGTTTTCCACAAGCCATGTAGGGGACACAGCAAGTTGCTCTGGTCAGATAAGACCAAAGTTGAACTTTTTGAGTTAAATGCAAAACGCTATGTGTGGCGGAAAACTAAAACTGCACATCACCCTGAACACACCATGAAACAGGCTGGTGGCAGCATCATGCTGTGGGGATGCTTTTTTCAGCAGGGGCATGGAAGCTGGACAGAGTTGATGGGAAGATGGATGGAGCCAAATATAGGGCAATCCTGGAGGAAAACCTGGTAGAGGCTGCAAAAGACTTGAGACTGGGGCAGAGGTTGACCTTCCGGCAGGACAACTACCCTAAAAATACAGCCAGAGCTACCATAGTATGGTTTAGATCAAAGCATATTCATGTGTTAGAATGGCCCAGTCAAAGTCCAGACCTAAATCCCATTGAGAATTTGTGGCAAGACTTGAAAATTGCTGTTCACAGATGTTCTCCATCCAATCAGACTGAGCTTGATCTATTTTGCAAAGAAAAATGGGCAAAGATTCCAGCCTCTAGATGTGCAAACCACAAAAGACTTGCAGCTGTAATTGCAGTGAAAGGTGGTCCTACAATGTATTGACTTAGAGGGGCTGAATGCATGCCACAGTTTCCAGATTTGTATGTATTAAAATTTTTGAAAACCATGTAGCTTATTTATTTATTTTTTATACTTCACACATATTACCATAGTGCCCCCAGTAGTAATGCCCATAGTATGTCCTAGAAGTAAAAATTATATTTTCTATACTGTCCCCAGTGCACCCAGGGGGGTAGAGAGACATTGGTCCCGTGCTTTTCCACAGCAGGTCACTGTATCGTCCTGGCTGCTAGGGCAATCCCGAATACCCCCTCAACCTGCAGTACATACCCTAGGGCAGTGATGGCATAGTGCACCCCCCTGGGTGCACTATGGCAACGTTGGTTCTACTGGGCATGTATTTTTTCTACTGGCACACATTATAAGGTGGCTTTAGTACTACTGGCAGCACCATAAGGGTGCATTAGTACTACTGAGGACACTATAAGGGGACATTTTTCTACTAGCACACATTCGAGGGGTATTATTACTACTGAGGACAGTATAGAAAATATAATTTTTACCTTTTAGAGACTGAGTGCCCAAACTGCAACCCAAAAGCTACTTATTTATAGCAAAGTGCCAATTTACCCTGAAAACTACAGTCCAGTATAGTATATCTTCCATGTACTTTATCACTTAGCTATAATACCCTGCCTACATTCAATGCGCTGCCTGTGCTGTTCATAGTGCGCCCTGCGCTGATGAGTGGCAAGAAATGTCTAACGCTTATTGGTACACCATAGGGTGCCCACAGAAGAGCTCTGAGTGCCGCTTCTGGCACCCGTGCCATAGGTTTGCCACCACTGCCCTAGGGGATACACGTTCCGTTGGTTGAGAATTACTGATGTAGATGACACATTTCTTACAAAACAACTGAGATCATTATCCCTAGTGCAATCACATGAGCGTACCTTTTAATGAAATATTATGACCAAATAAATACGACAAAAGCATTACTTTTTTTTATTTCTTTAAGAATATCTTTCCTAATACAAACATATATCATGGCAGCTTGTTATATTAAATTGACATCAAGCTGAGTTAATCATAATCATTCTGCAGTGTCCATAATCAGCGTTAACTCTGATCCCTTAAGTGCCATGGTCATTCGTGGTGGTGGTAAAGTGGTTTTATGGAGTAGAAGAGGACTAGTGGAGTGCCACAGACCATTCAATCAGCCGATCAGTTGGCATGCTGAGAGTCAAAAAACAGCATTGCTGTTCTTTTGTTCATCCTGCCTCCCAAAAACAGAAAATGGTAATCAACAGGTTGCATGTAACCCAAAACGGTACATATGATGTGGTCATCTCACAATAAAAAAGCCCTCAATACAACTCTGTCAACAGAAAATTAAAGATCATATGGGTCTAGAAATGCAGCAACACAGAAAACAAGTGCATTTATTATACAATAGTAGTAAATGTAACTAAAACTGTATACATTTTATATCATACTAGTAATGACTTTCTAAATAAAGAATAACATATCTTAAAGAAGCTCTATCACCAGGATCAACCCTAATAAACCAGACGTACTGACTAGTAGGGCTCATCATGCTGATTAAAACAATACCTTTATTTTGTATGATAAACGGCCGCAGAGAAATCTGTGTTTTAATTCATATGCAAATGTAAGTTAGAGCAGGAGGTGGGCTGAATCATCTGAGCACTTCTTTGCAACACCCCCTGTCCTCTGCACACTCCCCCTCCTCTTGATTGACAGGGCTAGACATGTTGAGGGCAGAGCTGTGTCTTGGCATCTACGTATCATATAGTTTCACCACACAGAGCTCTGCTCAGAAAGCTAATCTACATATTACTGCTTTATTCACAGGCACAATATATGATTATAAAGACACCAGTAAAATGTATTTAAATGGTTAAGCATTTTGACAATAGAATAAGAGAAACCATGCCACAGTGTTCTTCGTTTAGAATATACAGATACATCAGGAAGCATTTACGTATTGCACATTTGTACACTGAATGGTTTATGGTTAAACATGCATTTATTAGACAACGGGAACCTAAATAAATGCAGTACTTTGTTTTATTAATTACTCATTCATGAATTCATTGAAAAAACATTTTGCAATAGCCACATGTCACATATGAATGAGTAACCGAGAGTACATGTCTCAGTGACCAAACATTCAGGAAGTTAAGTGCAATTCAAAGAAATGCATGTCCCTCTGTCCTCTCTGACTATAAGTGTCCAAGAATTCTTATTCCAGAGTGTTCTGTAGACAGAGGAGTCAAACATGGTACTGTTTGGACAGCACAGCTCCAGCTATGGACTGTCCCAGGCTAACAGTCGCTCCTCTGACCCAAATTGACTGCATCATAGTGGATCGATTGTACTGTACTCACATGATGATGTGAGGGTGATGCAGTTAAGATCTTCCTCCTGGGTGAGAAAAACAATATCATAGCAGTCCTTCCGCTCTGTATCTTCTGGATTGCTGACCAATTCAAATGAATGGTCTGTTAGCGTGCAGCAATACGGCTACAGGGTCGTGTGCATTGGGCCAAAATGGCTGTTGGCAATTGAAGATTAAAACTGAGCGTGTGCGACCACCTCAGTCAGGTGGACAGAGAAATAGGAAAAAAGAACAAACAGCCGGTGGCGCTATGTAGATACATTTTATTGAATAGCTGGCTATACCAACTTTTTATAATTACATGCAGTTATAAAAGTGATCAGATCCAGGTGCTGATTTGAAAAATATAGAATTTTTTTGTGGCTCAAAATGCGGAACGCACATGGCCGGTATCCGTGTTTTGCGGACCCTCAATTTGTGGACCGCAAAACACTTACAGTCGTGTGAATGGGCATGCTTTGTGTTAACTGATTCAATCTTTAGTATTAGTCTAAAGGATCATGCGGCTATCTCTACACACATAACTTTTGACCTTTGGCCAGTGCTGATTCTTTCAAAATGCTGCACGATCAAGGTAGTGTTTTCCATGGAAGATCAATGTTATTAAAAAAAAGTAATTTTCTAAGGTGCTTTTGTTCTTATAAGCAAATGAAAAGAACAACATTAACATTGCCTTACATTGTCAGCCATACTGTTGTTTTTGTGTTGCTAATTTATGAATGTGACACATTAATAAAAATGGTGCAAAGTTTACTACACATCTGCCAAATAAAAAACTTATGATGGAAAATAAATGAAATATTGCATGTGTTTTATATTGTTTCTTTACAATGATTTGACCTGGCGTAAGCTGTCTGGCAGATTTCTGACATAATGTTGCACATGCTTTATAAACCTGCTGTAGACAATGTGAAAAATATGGTACAAATGTTTATGCTAGATGTACAGTACAACTTTGTATGACAATTCACCTCAATAGCTTCCTATAGCAAAACTTGAATGCACCTGTATTTGTATCTTTGTACATAAGGGTAGGACGAAGTTGAGAAAACCCTCTTAAATATGTTTAAATAAACTCATGTCTTATGGATATTAGTTAGAAAATGTATTCCCATTTTCATGACCAAGTTATTTTTTGTATGATCTTTAAATTATATAATGTGTCATTTATCATGGCCCCATGTGGAGGCAAACAGCAGTAAGGTTTATTTATACAGCAAGATGTAGAAATGTAGTACAAAGCTCAGAACACAGCATTGCAGACAATCCAAGCTTGTTAAAGAGCATCTGTCAGCAGAATAAACCCTACTAAACTTGGCTTAATGCCTGGTAGGGCAGACTGCAGATTAAGGCTAAATGCACACGACCGTATGTGTTTTGCGGTCCGCAAATTGCAGATCTGCAAAAAAAAAACTAATGACATCCGCATGCCATCCGTTTATTTAATTTTTTTGGCGGATTCATTGTAACAATGCCTAAAACAGATAAGAATAGGACATGTTGTTTTTTTTTTTTTTGCGGGGCTACGGAATGGACATACGGATGTGGATAGCACACGGTGTGCTGTCTGCATTTTTTGCGGACCCATTGAAATGAATGGGTCTGCATCCTATCTGCAAAAAAAAAACGGAATGGACATTGTAACAAACAACGTTCGTGTGCATGTAGCCTAAAGGGCATCTGTTACATGTGTGCTTGGGAACTGAAGGCAACCGTGTTGGTCCCATGTTCATATGTGCCTGCATTGCTGAGAAACCTGATGTTTAATATATGCAAATGAGCCTCTGCGAGCCATGGGGGCGTTGCCATTACACCTAGAGGCTGTGTTCTCTGCATATATTAAAGCATAATTTACTGAGCAATGCTGGCCTGGTAATCTTGCACCTAAGCCGTACTGTACACCCATGGTTCATGCTCAGTAGATCTTTATCTTAGCCCTGCCACATAAAGAGTATTGCAAATGCACCAAGATTATACTATACGGCTCAGGCAAGATGATGCTTCTGATGCCTGGCCCTGTCAGTCAAGGTGAGGGAACTGTCTGACGCTGCAGAGCAGAGGAGCTAAGGCACACAAAGTGTATTGCCCATAAAATAACTCTGGAGCATCTTTTCTTAGAACTCTGCGTTTTGCTATTCCCCCGTTATTCCTCCTAGAAATATATGAATAAATTGACAACTGAGTGTTACCATTTCCACTTGTCAGTGCTCCAGAATCGTTATTTCATGGGGAATACAAGTAGGTTCCAAAATTGTCAGGAGAGCTGATGGGTCCTCTTTAAAGGGAACATGTCATGTGGATATTTGATTATAATCTAACTAATTATATACAATCATTAACTACTAAAAAGTACCTTAGATGTATTCACTTACTGGTGTGACAGATGGTTACCTCATAATATACACACAAAGATGCCACATGCTAATGAGCTGATTTGAGTCCAGCGTGATGTCATTGAGTCCAGCGTTTATTTAATTCAGAGATATAGCCACTCCCCTGCCCACCTGCTGCTGATTCATATGGTGTCACGCCTACAATTTTTCAACAGTGGATCTCAACCGCGGAGTTAA
This sequence comes from Bufo gargarizans, assembly GCF_014858855.1. Taxonomy (NCBI): domain Eukaryota; kingdom Metazoa; phylum Chordata; class Amphibia; order Anura; family Bufonidae; genus Bufo; species Bufo gargarizans. Next base: position 312,096,699 of record NC_058081.1, read on the forward strand.
TTAGGACCAATCAGATATGAATCTCAGGCGTCACTCACAACCTTAACGGCGAGTTTGAGATTCTACCATCATGTGGTCAAAAGGAAACAACTCTGGTCGGCACAGTACTATTGCTTCATAGACTGCGGGTTGGGGTTAGTATACTAGTGTGCGGTAGGTGTCGCGGGGTTAATAGAGGCCACTCAGCAGGAAACCTACACCGTTATCTTAGCCTATGTATGTAAGGAGACGTGCTCTCTGACAGAGAGGGTACTTGCGGTTGGCAGCGGCCTTCCGATGGTGGAGACTCCGCTGCGGACTGTAGCTTCAGGGCAGAGTGGGTCCGTCTCCTAGATGGTATTGCGGAGGTGAGAAGGATTGGAGTATTGAGCGGATCCGTCCTCCGGATCGCAGCGGGGTAGCTGGAGCGGGTCTGGTGGTGGAGCGGACCCGTTCCTCAGGTGGTAGCTGGAGCGGGTCCGGCGGTGTTGCGGATCCGATCCGCAGATGATAGCGTGGTAGCTGGAGCGGGTCCGGTGGTGGTGCGGATCCGTTCCGCAGATGATAGCGTGGTAGCTGGAGCGGGTCCGGTGGTGGTGCGGATCCGTTCCGCAGATGATAGCGTGGTAGCCGGAGCGGGTTTGGTGGTGCAAGGATCGGTTCCCAGGTGTCCTGTACATAGGTGGTGAGGCAGCAGGCGAACTGACTACAATCACAGCACGCCGTGCCGCCTCACCAGCCCCTTTAAATCAGAACCAGGAAGTACAAGAGGACCTTCTGATTGGTCCGGATGACTTCCGCGTTCCACCGTGGAACGCAGTCGCCGCGTCACAAGCTGGAGCTGGTGCATCTTCCGCGTTCCACGGTGGAACGCAAGGACCGCAGCAGGCAAAGCAAAGGCCGTCGCGTCGGCGGCATTACATATGGAAAATAACTGTCAATCTGCAGCCGGTAGGCGGGGAGTCAGGAGCTCATAAATATTCATGACTCATCATTATCAGCTGGAGCTTTTCAATACAAGACGTTGGCAGATTGACTGGGTCAATTAAAGAAAGTGACCCAGCATTTTGCTAAGAGAATCAGTCACTTATTTATGTTGCCCTTAGGACACCTTAAAACTGGTGACAGGTTCCCTTTAAAGTAAAACTTTTGGCAGTTTTTGATAATTAGTAAGGGCCATCTTACCTGATTAAGAGGGTTTCCAGGCTCCTAATATTATAATTAATAACCAATCAGTGAAGGTCTGACACCCTGATTAGTGGAGGTGCAGGGTGTAAGACATCACCAATTGGATATTATTGACCTACTCTAAGGATAGGTCATCAATATCGCGAGTCTGGAAAAACCCTTTTAATATTATTATTATTGGGTTTTTTTATGATCTCCCTAATGCCAGTTTGTAAAGTGATCTGTAGGTCTTTAACATAACAGGCAATAGCATATGTAGTTGCATTTTACTGGGCTGTAAAAAGGAAGTTACCAAAACTGACATCACTCATGTACATGTTATTACCTAAAGATGCACCACAATGTATTATGTGTAGAGTGCTCAGGGGGCAGGCAGAACAGGAAGTCTGTTGATGCCAAGACATTTCTTCTCCATTTTAGCTGCAACCCCCTGCATCTGGACCAGAAAGAGGAAGAAAGCAGATAGCGTTGACAATTACCAGTATTATTTGGAGAGAGCAGTCAGAGCATGAAGCCAGTGTGGTACAGTTTCAGCGAATAGCTGCAAAGCACTTAAAGGGGTTTACCAAGACTGTGCCAGACCTCCCTGAGTGGCCGACCCACTTTGGTGATCATACTTACCTGGTCCCCACGTTGGGTTCCATTTCTATCCCTCCATGGCTGAGTCTTCATCTCCCTGCTGCTCTGAAATTAAGATCCTGTTGAAACATGGGCACATGACCACTGCAGCCAATCACTGGCTGCAGCTGTGACCTGCTCCCCCTGCTTTACTTGTAAGTACACTACTCACAAAAAGTTAGGGATATTTTACTTTTATGTTAAATTTATGAAAAACCGAAAAAGTTCCCGCTACAGTTATATTATATTATGAAATTAGGGCATTAAATAGAAGCATGCAGTAGTGATTTCCTCATCTCAAACAATTTATTGAAACAAAAGCAGTGGCGGGTATAGCCCCACAAAAATGTCAATGTCTTAAAAATGTGTCATGTGGCCTTGAACATCAATTACAGCTTGACAATGAACTTTCATGATGTTCACAAGTCAACTTATTGTCTGCTGAAGCATGGCATCCCACTCCTCTTGAAGGGCGGCCCTCTGGTAATTGAGGTTCTGGGGTACAGAGTTACGAGCCCCTACACGGTGACTCAGCCAATCCTATAGGATTTCAATGGTTTTCAGGTCTGGAGAAAAAGCAGGCCACTCCATTTGAGGTACCCCTGTCTCCAGCAGCCATTCCCTAATGATGTGACCTCGATGAGCTGGCGTATTGTCATTCATGAAGATTAAATTAGGCCTGTGTTGTTCATGGAGAGGAACAATGACTGTATTAATGATGCTATTCAAGTACTATGAGCTTGTCACTGTACCATTGACAATGTGTAGCACAGTTCTATATTGACTAGGTACACCTGTCCACACTGTAACATCCACCAAAGGCTGATGCATAGCACTCCGTCGTTGACGGCCTTCATTTCTGCTCAGCGTGAATCCACTATCATCAGTGAACAGCACTGAGGCACAGCATAGATGCTCCCTGGCCCATGCAAGACAATGATGCCTGTGCCTAGTGCTGTGGTCAGGTACCCTTGCAAGTCATCTAGCACACAGTCCACTCTGATGTAAACTGGTTTCAAATGGTCTGATGTGACACTTGGGTGCTTCTCACCTCCCTTAAAGGGGTTATCCAACCCCTATAATGAGCCCCACAATGCCTGGGCACCATATAGGTTATACTTACCCTGCAGTCCACGATGGGGACGAGTCTCCCCAGTATCATGTGTGATGCTAGGGAGGATCATCCCCATTGCGGCCTGGAGTTTATGAGGAGGCATGAGGTACAGAGAGGATGGACAGGACATACTGTGGTAATATGGGGCTATGGTAATGGAGACTTCATACAAGTGCTGCTGCTCATCAGCCACATCCCCACCTCCTCTCTACTTCATGTCTCCTCATGAACTCCATTCCCACAGATATTCAGCTAAAGATCATATTAAACTGTATTCAGGATCATAATCCCTGACAAGCAGAGCAGAGAGGAGGATGAGGCAGCTCTTTACCTCAGTGTTCTGAAGTAACTTGTCTTGTGTGATTAGGACAGGTTCTGTACTAATAGGACGGCAGCCATTATAACTAAGGAAAGGTATTTTGGAACATAGTTTATAAGTAATATTTAACTATTTTCATTTTCCTAATTCCTGGAGGACCCCTTTTAACCACTTCAGCCCCGCTAGCTAAAACCCCCTTCATGACCAGGCCACTTTTTACACTTCTGCACTACACTACTTTCACCGTTTATCGCTCGGTCATGCAACTTACCACCCAAATGAATTTTACCTCCTTAACTTCTCACTAATAGAGCTTTCATTTGGTGGTATTTCATTGCTGCTGACATTTTTACTTTTTTTTGTTATTAATCAAAATGTAACGATTTTTTTGCTAAAAAATGACTTTTTTCACTTTCAGCTGTAAAATTTTGCAAAAAAAAAAACCGTCATCCATATATAAATTTTTCGCTAAATTTATTGTTCTACATGTCTTTGATAAAAAAAAAATGTTTGGGCAAAAAAAAAAATGGTTATGAGTAAAAGTTATAGCCTTTACAATCTATGGTACAAAAATGTGAATTTCCGCTTTTTGAAGCAGCTCTGACTTTCTGAGCACCTGTCATGATTCCTGAAGTTCTACAATGCCCAAACAGTAGAAAAACCCCACAAATGACCCCATTTCCAATTTTTTGATACAAAGTTGGCATTTGACCAAGATATTTCTCTCACCCAGCATGGGTATATGTAAAATGACACCCCAAAACACATTCCCCAACTTCTCCTGAGTACGGCGGTACCAGATGTGTCACACTTTTTTGCAGCCTAGATGCGCAAAGGTGCCCAAATTCCTTTTAGGAGGGCATTTTTAGACATTTGGATCCCAGACTTCTTCTCACGCTTTAGGGCCCCTAAAAAGCCAGGGCAGTATAAATACCCCACATGTGACCCCACTTTGGAAAGAAGACACCCCAAGGTATTCAATGAGGGGCCTGGCGAGTTTATAGAAAAAAAAAAATTGGGCATAAGTTAACGGAAATAGATTTTTTTGTTTTTTCTCACAAAGTCTCACTTTCCGCTAACTTAGGACAAAAATTTTAAATCTTTCATGGACTCAATATGCCCCTCAGCAAATACCTTGGGGTGTCTTCTTTCCAAAATGGGGTCAGTTGTGGGGTGTTTGTACTGCCCTGGCATTTGAGGGTCTCCGCAATCATTACATGTATGGCCAGCATTAGGAGTTTCTGCTATTCTCCTTATATTGAGCATACAGGTAATGATTTTTTTTTCCGTTCAGCCTCTGGGCTGAAAGAAAAAAATGAACGGCACAGATTTCTTCATTCGCATCGATCAATGTGGATGAAAAAATCTCTACCAAAAAAAAAAAAAAGGAGGGGAAAGGCGTCTGCCAGGACATAGGAGCTCCGCCCAACATCCATACCCACTTAGCTCGTATGCCCTGGCAAACCAGATTTCTCCATTCACATTAATCGATGTGGATGAATAAATCATTGCCGGGATTTTATTTTTTTTACATACAAAGTGTTAGCCAAAGCATAGGAACGCCGCCTCCTCCTCAGCTCGTATGCCTTGGCAAACGTATCTGTTACTGCAGAGTAGAAATCTCGTCTTGCAGCGCCGCATACACCGACTTGCGTGTAATCTGACAGCAGTGCAATGCTTCTGTCAGAATGCACATCAGTGCAGCAGCTGGTCGATCGGTTGGTCCACCTGGAAGGTAAAAAAAAATAAAAATGAAAAAACCAGGCCGCAACGCAATTATTTTATTAACTTTGGAACAGAATATATAAACTTTAACTTTTTTAACTGAACATTAACCTTTTTGCTTACTGGTGCTTTTTTTTTTTTTTTTTTTACCTTTATAGAACAAACCTCTTCTTCCCCATGGGTCAATGTGCAAAGCGCAAATCGCCCAAAGATGTGGCGAAGTGCGTTATGCACTTTGTCCCAGGTGACAGGAGAGGTTTGCAGCAGCTGTGTGAGTGAATGGGCCCTAATAGCCCTGTGTGCCTGTCCTGGTGAGATGATCCCTATGCTAATAGTGTACCTGTGAGTGGTACTTCCGGAAACACTCTCCAAAGCATAGGGCAGGGTGGTCAGGACAGAAATAGCGGGTGTCACGCCTTATTCCACTCCTGCTACAGACACGACATCTTTTTCGGGGTGACGGTTGGGTTGAGGTACCAGGAACGACATTGGGGAAATGTCGCTCGTGTAGACGGCTAACTACACTGGTGGATGGGGCCACGGAACCTCCTGGGTACAGGAGGTTCTCGATGATCTCTTCCTGAAATTTGAGGAAGGATCCAGTTCTCCCAGCCTTACTGTAGAGAACAAAACTATTATACAGAGCCAATTGAATTAAATATACAGACACCTTCTTATACCAGCGTCTGGTTCTGCGGGAAACTAAATACGGAGACAATATCTGGTCATTGAAGTCCACCCCTCCCATGTGAAGGTTATAGTCGTGGACTGAAAGGGGCTTTTCAATGACATGGGTTGCTCGCTCAATTTGTATTGTCGTGTCTGCGTGAATGGAGGAGAGCATGTAAACGTCACGCTTGTCTCTCCATTTCACCGCGAGCAGTTCTTTGTTACACAGTGCGGCCCTCTGCCCCCTTGCAAGACGGGTGGTAACGAGCCGTTGGGGGAAGCCCGCGCGACTAGTTCGCAGCTGTACCACAGGCGCCAATCCGTTCTAGAAACAAATGCCTAAAGAGGGCCACACTTGTGTAAAAATTGTCCACATAAAGATGGTACCTCTTGCCGAATAAGGGTGACACCAAGTCCCAAACTGTCTTCCCACTGCTCCCCAGGTAGTCAGGGCAACCGACCGGCTCCAGGGTCTGATCTTTTCCCTCATAGATCCGAAATTTGTGGGTATAGCCTGTGGCCCTTTCACAGAGCTTATACAATTTGACCCCATACCGGGCGCGCTTGCTTGGGATGTATTGTTTGAAGCCAAGGCGCCCGGTAAAATGTATCAGGGACTCATCTACGCAGATGTTTTGCTCTGGGGTATACAAATCTGCAAATTTCAGGTTGAAATGGTCTATGAGGGGCCGAATTTTGTGGAGCCGGTCAAAAGCAGGGTGGCCTCTGGGACGGGAGGTGCTGTTATCACTAAAGTGCAGGAAACGCAGGATGGCCTCAAAACGTGCCCTGGACATAGCAGCAGAGAACATGGGCATGTGATGAATTGGGTTCGTGGACCAATATGACCGCAATTCATGCTTTTTAGTTAGACCCATGTTGAGGAGGAGGCCCAGAAAAGTTTTAATTTCGGAAACTTGGACTGGTTTCCACCGGAAAGGCTGGGCATAATAGCTTCCCGGGTTGGCGGTTATAAATTGTGTGGCATATCTGTTTGTTTCGGCCACAACTATGTCTAAGAGCTCCGCAGTCAAGAACAGCTCAAAAAATCCCAGGGCCAAACCGATCTGGGCTGTCTCAACCCGAACTCCAGACTGGGCAGTGAAAGGGAAAACTACAGGTGCGGCTGAAGTTGGGGACTGCCAATCAGGGTTCGCCAGCACCTCTGGGATTCTAGGGGCTCTACGGGCACGTCTTTGCGGTGGCTGCGACGGGGTCACTACTGCACGTGCCACCGTACCAGCTTCAACTGCCCTTCTGGTGCTCGCTACTTCACCAGGTTGTACGGCAGTGCTGGTACTAGGTCCAGGGAGGGCTGGGCTGCTGGTGTATGCCTCACCACGTAATCCGACAGCACCAGCCCCACTCTGCTGCTCTTGAAGCGGATCCTGCGCAACCTGTGGTCTAGCGACACGGGGCCGGGTACGCCTGGTGCTATCAGGGACCTCAACCTCCTCGTCCGAACTTTGGGTCAGAGAGCCACTGCTTTCTACAGGTTCGTATTCTGACCCGCTAGATTCATCAGATGAGGGTTCCAATTCCTCATCCGACTGGGTCAGAAGCCTGTAGGCCTCTTCAGAAGAATACCCCCTGTTTGACATGTGGGCAACTAAATTTAGGGGTATTCCCTGAGACTACCCAAGAAAAAAAAGCAAGCCTGTCTTACAAAGGGGAGGCTAGCGAAGTACCGGAGGCCGCTGCGGTTGATAAAAAATATCAAAACTGATTTTTTTATTGCCGCAGTGCGTGTAAAGTGAATGTGCAGCGATCCCCCCCAAAAAATTTTGGGGTCACTGCGGTGGGGCGGGTGTGGGCGAACGCACGTGTGGGCGACCGATCAGGCCTGATCGGGAAAACACTGCGTTTTGGGTGGAGGGCGAACTAAAGTGATACTAATACAATTATAGATCTGACCGTGATCAGTTTTGATCAGTTCCAGATACTATAAAAGTACAAATGCTGATTAGCGATACGCTAATCAGCGAATAACGGACTGCGGTGCGGTGGGCTGGGCGCTAACCGATCCCTAAACTACCTAACCAAGGGGCCTAAACTATACCTAAAACCTAACGGTCAATAACAGTGAAAAAAAAAAGTGACAGTTTGCACTGATCACTTTTTTCCTTTGACTAGTGATTGACAGGGGCGATCAAAGGGGTGATCAAAGGGTTAATTGGGGTTCAGGGGGGTGATCTGGGGCTAAGTGTGTTGGTGTACTCACTGTGTAGCCTGCTCCTCTGCTGAAAACCGACGAAAAGAACCAGCAGAGGAGCAGGCAGCCATATAACAGATCATATTTACTAATATGATCTGCTATATGGCGCTCTGATTGGATTTTTTAAAAATCATCAGCTTGCCAGCCGCGATCATTGGCTGGCAAGCTGATGACGATTTACTCCTTGACGAAATGCCGGCCCGAACTACGCATGCGCGGGCCGGCATAGCGCGTCATCTCGCGTCTCGCGAGATGACGCGTATATGCGTCAGTCTGTGCAGCGATGCCGCCTCCGGACCGCACATCTGCGTTAGGCGGTCCGGAGGCGGTTAAAGTGGTTGTCTCACTTCAGCAAATAGCATTTATCATGTAAAGAAAGTTAACACAATGCATTAACTTATGTATTGTTGTTATCTGCATTGCTTCCTTTCCTGGCTGGATTCATTTTTCCATCGCATCATACACTGCTTGTTTCCATGGTTATGACCACCCTGTAAAGCATCAGTGGTCATGCTTGCCAAAACCCCCTTTTTTCTTGCACAACCCCTTTAATATATCCTACCCCTTGACAGGTGTCATTGTCACTAGGTAATCCATGTTTGTTCACGTCACCTGTCAGCGGATTGAATAAGGCTTATCAGTTAATACAGTACAGTCACTTGGTACCACTCTGACCAAAAACAAGTTACGGTTTTGATGGATTTAACGGCTTTTCAGGTTTGTAGGATTAGAACGCTTGAAAATGCTGTAAACCAGTAGTGAAGTTCCTGACACTCCAGTGCCCCAGCACAGTAGTTCAGCCACTGCCCTGCAGCTGTTGGCATAGGGACAGTGGAGCAGATTTATAAAATTGCCTAAAAGAAAAACTAGCTGTGTTGCCCATAGCAACCGATCATCTAACACCTTTCATTTTCCAAGAGCATAATATGAATTGGAGGTTATGCTGTCAGCAAGAAAGGGAGTTTTTCTTTTAGACAGTTTCATAAATCTCCCCTATTATGTGGATCCTGACGAGGATATGTTCACATTAGTGCCTTTATAATAATGGCATTAAAAAGGTTTTAAAGATAATACCAAGATTTTGCAGGCAGATTACTTAACAATGTACTTTTTTTTTTTTTTTTTATCAGGTAAAGCTTTTATGGGTGTTTATGGAAAAAAAGAATATAGCTCAGCTCACAAAAGCTAATCAATGGGCTGGAAGATCCACTCCAACAGATATTAAAAGGGGTTTAATTTGATATATGTTGTAGTTTAAATATTTAACTAGAAATCTAAGAAAGCATTGCAAGGAGTTACATAAATACAAAATATTACAAAGCACACGCACATTATAAAATTACAACAAGAGATAACCCAGTTATAAATACATTATTTGTTCGTGTGATGACGTATACTTGACGTATATTTGCGAATGGATCACTACTTGATTAGGAACAGTGAAGTAAACAGCATTGTGTAACTTGTTCACTGGCACAAAATGGAAAACAGACGTTAGTGACCACAAATGCTTCCATTCGTTTCAACAAGAAAACATGGCATGCTTCCAGCTGGCTAAGAAACATCTCTGGGCATTAAAGGGTAAATGACTGGGTCTACACATGCTGGTTTCTGCTAGGATACACTATATTGGCTCACAGTTATAATCTTTGTATTTGTTTTTCTACCTATTCGAGAAGTATCCCAACCATCCGCTAGGCACTTGTGGAATCTCTTTTTGTTTAAAGCATCAAGGGTATCCTTTTCCACATTAAATAAAGTATTCTTTGCCAAATGTAATGTCTCAGGGGCCTAACATAACGATGGATTAACCAATTACTTGCTGTAATTGGTGGTTACATATTTGTGACTGGAATGTGCAATGTGAAATTGTAGGAGTAGGGTATCAGTCATTACAGCCAAGTAAGGTGCTTCCTTGGTGACTTTGTCCTTTAAAGGGGTTATCCAGGAAAAGATATTTATGACTTATCCTTAGGATATTTCATCAGTTTCAGATCTGTGTGGGTGCAACACCTGGGACCCCCACCAGTCATCTGTTAGAGGCCTTGAGCGCTGCAGCCTCTTCCTAGGTCAGTGACATCACTGTACATGGCCTGGTTGCAGCTCAGCCCCATTCAAGTCAATAGGGCTGAGCTGCAATACCAAGCATAGCTGCTATACGATGTATAATGCTGGCCTTGGAAAGCTGCCGGGACCATACATCACTCACCAGAGCATCAGTGAGCACAGCTGCTCCCTGAAACAGCTCATAGGTGGGGATGCTGGAACTTGGACCCCTGCTGATGTGATAATGATGAAGATAAGCCTGAGAATAAGTCATCATTATGTTTTCCAGAATAACCCCTTTAAGAAAACCATTGTGTGTTAAAAATCAAGTAAAATAATTTTCTGATCCAACAGTTGAGCATTTACATGTGAAATGAGCTGCCATAACCGTAGACTCTTTTGGGGTCATTTATCAAACTGGTGTAAAGTAGAACTGGCTTAGTTGCCCATAGCAACCAATCAGATTCCACCTTTCATTTTTCACAGCTCCTTTGCAAAATGAAAGGTGGAATCTAATTGGTTACTATGGGCAACTAAGCCAGTTCTACTTTACACCAGTTTGATTAATAACCCCATTTATCCCCTTCCTGAGGTGGCGATTTTCCATTTTTGCGTTTTCGTGTTTCGCTACCCGCCTATCCAGAGCCATAACTTTTAAGATTTTCCATTCACATAGCCGTATGAGTAGGGATGAGCGAACTCGAACTGTATAGTTCGGGTTCGTACCGAATTTTGGGGTGTCCGTGACACGGACCCGAACCCGGACATTTTCGTAAAAGTCCGGGTTCGGGTTCGGTGTTCGTCGCTTTCTTGGCGCTTTTGTGACGCTTTCTTGGCGCTTTTTGAAAGGCTGCAAAGCAGCCAATCAACAAGCGTCATACTACTTGCCCCAAGAGGCCATCACAGCCATGCCTACTATTGGCATGGCTGTGATTGGCCAGAGCACCATGTGACCCAGCCTCTATTTAAGCTGGAGTCACATAGCGCCGCCCGTCACTCTGCTCTGATTAGCGTAGGGAGAGGTTGCGGCTGCGACAGTAGGGCGAGATTAGGCAGATTAACTCCTCCAAAGGACTTGATTAACTGATCGATCTGCAGCTGTGGATCATTGAGCTGCTGATCCTCAATTGCTCACTGTTTTTAGGCTGCCCAGACCGTTTGTCAGTCACATTTTTCTGGGGTGATCGGCGGCCATTTTGTGTCTTGTGGTGCGCCAGCACAAGCTGCGACCAAGTGCATTTAACCCTCAATGGTGTGGTTGTTTTTTGGCTAAAGCCTACATCAGGGTGAAGCTGTCACACCAAGTGCATTTAACCAGCAATAGTCTGTTCATTTTTTGGCCATATACAAAATCAGGGGCAAGCTGCGCCTGTCACCAAGTGCATTTAACCCTCAATGGTGTGGTTGTTTTTTGGCTAAAGCCTACATCAGGGTGAAGCTGTCACACCAAGTGCATTTAACCAGCAATAGTCTGTTCATTTTTTGGCCATATACAAAATCAGGGGCAAGCTGCGCCTGTCACCAAGTGCATTTAACCCTCAATGGTGTGGTTGTTTTTTGGCTAAAGCCTACATCAGGGTGAAGCTGTCACACCAAGTGCATTTAACCAGCAATAGTCTGTTCATTTTTTGGCCATATACAAAATCAGGGGCAAGCTGCGCCTGTCACCAAGTGCATTTAACCCTCAATGGTGTGGTTGTTTTTTGGCTAAAGCCTACATCAGGGTGAAGCTGTCACACCAAGTGCATTTAACCAGCAATAGTCTGTTCATTTTTTGGCCATATACAAAATCAGGGGCAAGCTGCGCCTGTCACCAAGTGCATTTAACCCTCAATGGTGTGGTTGTTTTCTGGCTAAAGCCTACATCAGGGTGAAGCTGTCACACCAAGTGCATTTAACCAGCAATAGTCTGTTTATTTTTTGGCCATATACTACATCAGGGGCAAGCTGCGCCCGTCACCAAGTGCATTTAACCCTCAGTAGTGTGGTTGGTCAAGCTGTGACACCAAGTGCATTTAACCAGCAATAGTCTGTTCATTTTTTGGCCATATACTACATCAGGGGCAAGCTGCGCCCGTCACCAAGTGCATTTAACCAGCAATAGTGTGGTTATTTTTTGGCCATATCCCAGTCTAATTCTGTCACTAAATCCATACCGGTCACCCAGCGCCTAAATACTAGGCCTCAAATTTATATCCCGCTAAATCTCTCGTTACCGCTGTCCTGTTGTAGCTGGGAAAGTTATTTAGTGTCCGTCAAAGCACATTTTTTGTTCTGGGTTGAAGTACAATTCCCAATTTAGCAATTTCATAATTTAGTGGTTTCTGCTATATCAGAGCTATTTGAAATCTATCCCTAAAAGGGTATATAATATTCAAGGTGCACATTGGGTCATTCAGAATAACTTCACACACACCCGCTACTGTGTATTTTCAAGTCTAATTCTGTCACTAAACCCATACCTGTCACCCAGCGCCTAAATACTAGGCCTCAAATTTATATCCTGCTAAATCTCTCGTTACCGCTGTCCTGTTGTAGCTGGGAAAGTTATTTAGTGTCCGTCAAAGCACATTTTTTGTTCTGGGTTGAAGTACAATTCCCAATTTAGCAATTTCATAATTTAGTGGTTTCTGCTATATCAGAGCTATTTGAAATCTATCCCTAAAAGGGTATATAATATTCAAGGTGCACATTGGGTCATTCAGAATAACTTCACACACACCCGCTACTGTGTATTTCCAAGTCTAATTCTGTCACTAAACCCATACCTGTCACCCAGCGCCTAAATACTAGGCCTCAAATTTATATCCTGCTAAATCTCTCGTTACCGCTGTCCTGTTGTAGCTGGGAAAGTTATTTAGTGTCCGTCAAAGCACATTTTTTGTTCTGGGTTGAAGTACAATTCCCAATTTAGCAATTTCATAATTTAGTGGTTTCTGCTATATCAGAGCTATTTGAAATCTATCCCTAAAAGGGTATATAATATTCAAGGTGCACATTGGGTCATTCAGAATAACTTCACACACACCCGCTACTGTGTATTTCCAAGTCTAATTCTGTCACTAAACCCATACCTGTCACCCAGCGCCTAAATACTAGGCCTCAAATTTATATCCTGCTAAATCTCTCGTTACCGCTGTCCTGTTGTAGCTGGGAAAGTTATTTAGTGTCCGTCAAAGCACATTTTTTGTTCTGGGTTGAAGTACAATTCCCAATTTAGCAATTTCATAATTTAGTGGTTTCTGCTATATCAGAGCTATTTGAAATCTATCCCTAAAAGGGTATATAATATTCAAGGTGCACATTGGGTCATTCAGAATAACTTCACACACACCCGCTACTGTGTATTTCCAAGTCTAATTCTGTCACTAAACCCATACCTGTCACCCAGCGCCTAAATACTAGGCCTCAAATTTATATCCTGCTAAATCTCTCGTTACCGCTGTCCTGTTGTAGCTGGGAAAGTTATTTAGTGTCCGTCAAAGCACATTTTTTGTTCTGGGTTGAAATACAATTCCCAATTTAGCAATTTCATAATTTAGTGGTTTCTGCTATATCAGAGCTATTTGAAATCTATCCCTAAAAGGGTATATAATATTCAAGGTGCACATTGGGTCATTCAGAATAACTTCACACACACCCGCTACTGTGTATTTCCAAGTCTAATTCTGTCACTAAACCCATACCTGTCACCCAGCGCCTAAATACTAGGCCTCAAATTTATATCCTGCTAAATCTCTCGTTACCGCTGTCCTGTTGTAGCTGGGAAAGTTATTTAGTGTCCGTCAAAGCACATTTTTTGTTCTGGGTTGAAATACAATTCCCAATTTAGCAATTTCATAATTTAGTGGTTTCTGCTATATCAGAGCTATTTGAAATCTATCCCTAAAAGGGTAGATCATATTGAAGGTGCACATAGGGTCATTCAGAATAACTTCACACACACCCGCTACTGTGTATTTCCAAGTCTAATTCTGTCACTAAACCCATACCTGTCACCCAGCGCCTAAATACTAGGCCTCAAATTTATATCCCGCTAAATCTCTCGTTACCGCTGTCCTGTTGTAGCTGGGAAAGTTATTTAGTGTCCGTCAAAGCACATTTTTTGTTCTGGGTTGAAGTACAATTCCCAATTTAGCAATTTCATAATTTAGTGGTTTCTGCTATATCAGAGCTATTTGAAATCTATCCCTAAAAGGGTATATAATATTCAAGGTGCACATTGGGTCATTCAGAATAACTTCACACACACCCGCTACTGTGTATTTCCAAGTCTAATTCTGTCACTAAACCCATACCTGTCACCCAGCGCCTAAATACTAGGCCTCAAATTTATATCCTGCTAAATCTCTCGTTACCGCTGTCCTGTTGTAGCTGGGAAAGTTATTTAGTGTCCGTCAAAGCACATTTTTTGTTCTGGGTTGAAGTACAATTCCCAATTTAGCAATTTCATAATTTAGTGGTTTCTGCTATATCAGAGCTATTTGAAATCTATCCCTAAAAGGGTATATAATATTCAAGGTGCACATTGGGTCATTCAGAATAACTTCACACACACCCGCTACTGTGTATTTCCAAGTCTAATTCTGTCACTAAACCCATACCTGTCACCCAGCGCCTAAATACTACGCCTCAAATTTATATCCTGCTAAATCTCTCGTTACCGCTGTAGCTGGGAAAGTTATTTAGTGTCCGTTCAAGCACATTTCTTGTTCTGGGTTGAAATACAATTCCCAATTTAGCAATTTCATAATTTAGTGGTTTCTGCTATATCAGAGCTATTTGAAATCTATCCCTAAAAGGGTATATAATATTCAAGGTGCACATTGGGTCATTCAGAATAACTTCACACACACCCGCTACTGTGTATTTCCAAGTCTAATTCTGTCACTAAACCCATACCTGTCACCCAGCGCCTAAATACTAGGCCTCAAATTTATATCCTGCTAAATCTCTCGTTACCGCTGTACTGTTGTTGCTTGGAAAGATATTTAGTGTCCGTCAAAGCACATTTTTTGTTCTGGGTTGAAATACAATTCCCAATTTAGCAATTTCATAATTTAGTGGTTCCTGCTATATCAGAGCTATTTGAAATCTATCCCAAAAAGGGTATATAATATTCAAGGTGCACATTGGGTCATTCAGAATAACTTCACACACACCCGCTACTGTGTATTTCCAAGTCTAATTCTGTCACTAAACCCATACCTGTCACCCAGCGCCTAAATACTAGGCCTCAAATTTATATCCTGCTAAATCTCTCGTTACCGCTGTACTGTTGTTGCTTGGAAAGATATTTAGTGTCCGTCAAAGCACATTTTTTGTTCTGGGTTGAAATACAATTCCCAATTTAGCAATTTCATAATTTAGTGGTTCCTGCTATATCAGAGCTATTTGAAATCTATCCCAAAAAGGGTATATAATATTCAAGGTGCACATAGGGTCATTCAGAATAACTTCACACACACCCTCTACTGTGTATTTCCAAGTCTAATTCTGTCACTAAACCCATACCTGTCACCCAGCGCCTAAATACTAGGCCTCAAATTTATATCCTGCTAAATCTCTCGTTACCGCTGTACTGTTGTTGCTGGGCAAGATATTTAGTGTCCGTCAAAGCACATTTTTTGTTCTGGGTTGAAATACAATTCCCAATTTAGCAATTTCATAATTTAGTGGTTCCTGCTATATCAGAGCTATTTGAAATCTATCCCAAAAAGGGTATATAATATTCAAGGTGCACATAGGGTCATTCAGAATAACTTCACACACACGCTTCTGTGCATTTCCAAGTCTAATTCTGTCACTAAATCCATACCGGTCACCCAGCGCCTAAATACTAGGCCTCAAATTTATATCCCGCTGAATTTGAATACAATACATTGGGCCAAATAATATATTTGTTGTTGTGGTGAACCATAACAATGAGAAAAACATCTAGTAAGGGACGCGGACGTGGACATGGTCGTGGTGGTGTTAGTGGACCCTCTGGTGCTGGGAGAGGACGTGGCCGTTCTGCCACATCCACACGTCCTAGTGTACCAACTACCTCAGGTCCCAGTAGCCGCCAGAATTGACAGCGATATATGGTGGGGCCCAATGCCGTTCTAAGGATGGTAAGGCCTGAGCAGGTACAGGCATTAGTCAATTGGGTGGCCGACAGTGGATCCAGCACGTTCACATTATCTCCCACCCAGTCTTCTGCAGAAAGCGCACAGATGGCGCCTGAAAACCAACCCCATCAGTCTGTCACATCACCCCCATGCATACCAGGGAAA
Organism: Bufo gargarizans; assembly: GCF_014858855.1. Taxonomy (NCBI): domain Eukaryota; kingdom Metazoa; phylum Chordata; class Amphibia; order Anura; family Bufonidae; genus Bufo; species Bufo gargarizans. Next base: position 312,112,850 of record NC_058081.1, read on the forward strand.
CTGTCTCAGCCTCAAGTTATGCAGCAGTCTCTTATGCTGTTTGAAGACTCCGCTGGCAGGGTTTCCCAAGGGCATCCACCTAGCCCTTCCCCAGCGGTGAAAGACATAGAATGCACTGACGCACAACCACTTATGTTTCCTGATGATGAGGACATGGGAATACCACCTCAGCATGTCTCTGATGATGACGAAACACAGGTGCCAACTGCTGCGTCTTTCTGCAGTGTGCAGACTGAACAGGAGGTCAGGGATCAAGACTGGGTGGAAGACGATGCAGGGGACGATGAGGTCCTAGACCCCACATGGAATGAAGGTCGTGCCACTGACTTTCACAGTTCGGAGGAAGAGGCAGTGGTGAGACCGAGCCAACAGCGTAGCAAAAGAGGGAGCAGTGGGCAAAAGCAGAACACCCGCCGCCAAGAGACTCCGCCTGCTACTGACCGCCGCCATCTGGGACCGAGCACCCCAAAGGCAGCTTCAAGGAGTTCCCTGGCATGGCACTTCTTCAAACAATGTGCTGACGACAAGACCCGAGTGGTTTGCACGCTGTGCCATCAGAGCCTGAAGCGAGGCATTAACGTTCTGAACCTGAGCACAACCTGCATGACCAGGCACCTGCATGCAAAGCATGAACTGCAGTGGAGTAAACACCTTAAAACCAAGGAAGTCACTCAGGCTCCCCCTGCTACCTCTTCTGCTGCTGCCGCCTCGGCCTATTCTGCTGCTGCCGCCTCGGCCTCTTCCTCCGCCTCTGGAGGAACGTTGGCACCTGCCGCCCAGCAAACAGGGGATGTACCACCAACACCACCACCACCACCTCTGTCACCAAGCGTCTCAACCATGTCACACGCCAGCGTTCAGCTCTCCATCTCACAAACATTTGATAGAAAGCGTAAATTCCCACCTAGCCACCCTCGATCCCTGGCCCTGAATGCCAGCATTTCTAAACTACTGGCCTATGAAATGCTGTCATTTAGGCTGGTGGACACAGACAGCTTCAAACAGCTCATGTCGCTTGCTGTCCCACAGTATGTTGTTCCCAGCCGGCACTACTTCTCCAAGAGAGCCGTGCCTTCCCTGCACAACCAAGTATCCGATAAAATCAAGTGTGCACTGCGCAACGCCATCTGTAGCAAGGTCCACCTAACCACAGATACGTGGACCAGTAAGCACGGCCAGGGACGCTATATCTCCCTAACTGCACACTGGGTAAATGTAGTGGCAGCTGGGCCCCAGGCGGAGAGCTGTTTGGCGCACGTCCTTCCGCCGCCAAGGATCGCAGGGCAACATTCTTTGCCTCCTGTTGCCACCTCCTCCTTCCCGGCTTCCTCCTCCTCTTCTTCCACCTGCTCATCCAGTCAGCCACACACCTTCACCACCAACTTCAGCACAGCCCGGGGTAAACGTCAGCAGGCCATTCTGAAACTCATATGTTTGGGGGACAGGCCCCACACCGCACAGGAGTTGTGGCGGGGTATTGAACAACAGACCGACGAGTGGTTGCTGCCGGTGAGCCTCAAGCCCGGCCTGGTGGTGTGTGATAATGGGCGAAATCTCGTTGCAGCTCTGGGACTAGCCAATTTGACGCACATCCCTTGCTTGGCGCATGTGCTGAATTTGGTGGTGCAGAAGTTCATTCACAACTACCCCGACATGTCAGAGCTGCTGCATAAAGTGCGGGCCGTCTGTTCGCGCTTCCGGCGTTCACATCCTGCCGCTGCTCGCCTGTCTGCGCTACAGCGTAACTTCGGCCTTCCCGCTCACCGCCTCATATGCGACGTGCCCACCAGGTGGAACTCCACCTTGCACATGCTGGACAGACTGTGCGAGCAGCAGCAGGCCATAGTGGAGTTTCAGCTGCAGCACGCACGGGTCAGTCGCACTACAGAACAGCACCACTTCACCACCAATGACTGGGCCTCCATGCGAGACCTGTGTGCCCTGTTGCGCTGTTTCGAGTACTCCACCAACATGGCCAGTGGCGATGACACCGTTATCAGCGTTACAATACCACTTCTATGTCTCCTTGAGAAAACACTTAGGGCGATGATGGAAGAGGAGGTGGCCCAGGAGGAGGAGGAGGAGGAAGAGGGGTCATTTTTAGCACTTTCAGGCCAGTCTCTTCGAAGTGACTCAGAGGGAGGTTTTTGGCAACAGCAGAGGCCAGGTACAAATGTGGCCAGCCAGGGCCCACTACTGGAGGACGAGGAGGACGAGGATGAGGAGGAGGTGGAGGAGGATGAGGATGAAGCATGGTCACAGCGGGGTGGCACCCAACGCAGCTCGGGTCCATCACTGGTGCGTGGCTGGGGGGAAAGGCAGGACGATGACGATACGCCTCCCACAGAGGACAGCTTGTCCTTACCCCTGGGCAGCCTGGCACACATGAGCGACTACATGCTGCAGTGCCTGCGCAACGACAGCAGAGTTGCCCACATTTTAACCTGTGCGGACTACTGGGTTGCCACCCTGCTGGATCCACGCTACAAAGACAATGTGCCCACCTTACTTCCTGCACTGGAGCGTGATAGGAAGATGCGCGAGTACAAGCGCACGTTGGTAGACGCGCTACTGAGAGCATTCCCAAATGTCACAGGGGAACAAGTGGAAGCCCAAGGCCAAGGCAGAGGAGGAGCAAGAGGTCGCCAAGGCAGCTGTGTCACGGCCAGCTCCTCTGAGGGCAGGGTTAGCATGGCAGAGATGTGGAAAACTTTTGTCAACACGCCACAGCTAACTGCACCACCACCTGATACGCAACGTGTTAGCAGGAGGCAACATTTCACTAACATGGTGGAACAGTACGTGTGCACACCCCTCCACGTACTGACTGATGGTTCGGCCCCATTCAACTTCTGGGTCTCTAAATTGTCCACGTGGCCAGAGCTAGCCTTTTATGCCTTGGAGGTGCTGGCCTGCCCGGCAGCCAGCGTTTTGTCTGAACGTGTATTCAGCACGGCAGGGGGCGTCATTACAGACAAACGCAGCCGCCTGTCTACAGCCAATGTGGACAAGCTGACGTTCATAAAAATGAACCAGGCATGGATCCCACAGGACCTGTCCGTCCCTTGTCCAGATTAGACATTAACTACCTCCCCATAACCATATATTATTGGACTCCAGGGCACTTCCTCATTCAATCCTATTTTTATTTTCATTTTACCATTATATTGCAAGGCTACCCAAAGTTGAATGAACCTCTCCTCTGCCTGTGTGCTAGGCCTAAATATATGCCAATGGATTGTTGCAGTGGTGGCTGACGTGAAGCCTCATTCTCTGCTATGACATGCAGACTGATTCTCTGGTGACATGAAGCCAGATTGTCTGTTACGGGACCTCTCTCCTCTGCCTGGGTGCTGGGCCTGAATTTATGACAATGGACTGTTGCAGTGGTGGCTGACGTGAAGCCTGATTCTCTGCTATGACATGCAGACTGATTCTCTGCTGACATGAAGCCAGATCCTCTGTTACGGGACCTCTCTCCTCTGCCTGGGTGCTGGGCCTAAATTTATGAAAATGGACTGTTGCAGTGGTGGGTGACGTGAAGCCTCATTCTCTGCTATGACATGCAGACTGATTCTCTGCTGACATGAAGCCAGATTGTCTGTTACGGGACCTCTCTCCTCTGCCTGGGTGCTGGGCCTAAATATCTGACAATGGACTGTTGCATTGGTGGCTGACGTGAAGCCTGATTCTCTGCTATGATATGAAGACTGATTCTCTGCTGACATGAAGCCAGATTGTCTGTTACGGGACCTCTCTCCTCTGCCTGTGTGCTAGGCCTAAATATATGCCAATGGATTGTTGCAGTGGTGGCTGACGTGAAGCCTGATTCTCTGCTATGACATGCAGACTGATTCTCTGGTGACATGAAGCCAGATCCTCTGTTACGGGACCTCTCTCCTCTGCCTGGGTGCTGGGCCTAAATTTATGAAAATGGACTGTTGCAGTGGTGGGTGACGTGAAGCCTGATTCTCTGCTATGACATGCAGACTGATTCTCTGGTGACATGAAGCCAGATCCTCTGTTACGGGACCTCTCTCCTCTGCCTGGGTGCTGGGCCTAAATTTATGAAAATGGACTGTTGCAGTGGTGGGTGACGTGAAGCCTCATTCTCTGCTATGACATGCAGACTGATTCTCTGCTGACATGAAGCCAGATTGTCTGTTACGGGACCTCTCTCCTCTGCCTGGGTGCTGGGCCTGAATTTATGACAATGGACTGTTGCAGTGGTGGCTGACGTGAAGCCTGATTCTCTGCTATGATATGAAGACTGATTCTCTGCTGACATGAAGCCAGATTGTCTGTTACGGGACCTCTCTCCTCTGCCTGGGTGCCGGGGCCTAAATATCTGAGAATGGACTGTTCCAGTGGTGGGTAACGGGAAGCCAGATTCTCTGCTATGATATGAAGACTGATTCTCTGCTGACATGAAGCCAGATTGTCTGTTACGGGACCTCTCTCCTCTGCCTGGGTGCTGGGCCTAAATATATGCCAATGGACTGTTGCAGTGGTGGCTGACGTGAAGCCTCATTCTCTGCTATGACATGCAGACTAATTCTCTGCTGACATGAAGACAGATTCTCTGTTACGGGACCTCTCTCCTCTGCCTGGGTGCTGGGCCTAAATATCTGACAATGGACTGTTGCATTGGTGGCTGACGTGAAGCCTGATTCTCTGCTATGATATGAAGACTGATTCTCTGCTGACATGAAGCCAGATTGTCTGTTACGGGACCTCTCTCCTCTGCCTGTGTGCTAGGCCTAAATATATGCCAATGGATTGTTGCAGTGGTGGCTGACGTGAAGCCTGATTCTCTGCTATGACATGCAGACTGATTCTCTGGTGACATGAAGCCAGATCCTCTGTTACGGGACCTCTCTCCTCTGCCTGGGTGCTGGGCCTAAATTTATGAAAATGGACTGTTGCAGTGGTGGGTGACGTGAAGCCTGATTCTCTGCTATGACATGCAGACTGATTCTCTGGTGACATGAAGCCAGATCCTCTGTTACGGGACCTCTCTCCTCTGCCTGGGTGCTGGGCCTAAATTTATGAAAATGGACTGTTGCAGTGGTGGGTGACGTGAAGCCTCATTCTCTGCTATGACATGCAGACTGATTCTCTGCTGACATGAAGCCAGATTGTCTGTTACGGGACCTCTCTCCTCTGCCTGGGTGCTGGGCCTGAATTTATGACAATGGACTGTTGCAGTGGTGGCTGACGTGAAGCCTGATTCTCTGCTATGATATGAAGACTGATTCTCTGCTGACATGAAGCCAGATTGTCTGTTACGGGACCTCTCTCCTCTGCCTGGGTGCCGGGGCCTAAATATCTGAGAATGGACTGTTCCAGTGGTGGGTAACGGGAAGCCAGATTCTCTGCTATGATATGAAGACTGATTCTCTGCTGACATGAAGCCAGATTGTCTGTTACGGGACCTCTCTCCTCTGCCTGGGTGCTGGGCCTAAATATATGCCAATGGACTGTTGCAGTGGTGGCTGACGTGAAGCCTCATTCTCTGCTATGACATGCAGACTAATTCTCTGCTGACATGAAGACAGATTCTCTGTTACGGGACCTCTCTCCTCTGCCTGGGTGCCGGGGCCTAAATATCTGAGAATGGACTGTTCCAGTGGTGGGTGACGGGAAGCCAGATTCTCTGCTATGGAACCTCTCTCCAATTGATTTTGGTTAATTTTTATTTATTTAATTTTTATTTTAATTCATTTCCCTATCCACATTTGTTTGCAGGGGATTTACCTACATGTTGCTGCCTTTTGCAGCCCTCTAGCTCTTTCCTGGGCTGTTTTACAGCCTTTTTAGTGCCGAAAAGTTCGGGTCCCCATTGACTTCAATGGGGTTCGGGTTCGGGACGAAGTTCGGATCGGGTTCGGATCCCGAACCCGAACATTTCCGGGATGTTCGGCCGAACTTCTCGAACCCGAACATCCAGGTGTTCGCTCAACTCTACGTATGAGGGCTTGGTTTTTGCGGGCCAAGTTGTAATTTCTAATGCCACCATTTTATATGGCATACAATGTAGAGGGAAGCTGGAAAATAATTCCAAATGGGGTGGCATTGGAAAAAACTGCAAATCCGCCACAGTTATTTTTACGGCGTTCACTATGCAGTAAAACTCCCTTGTGTTCTTCATTCTCTAGGTCTGTACAATTATGACGATACCGCACTTTTAATTCTGGAAAAAAAAACTTTTGGAAAAATGTTTTTTTTTTTCTTGTCATTGCTATTCTGGCCGCCATAACTTTTAGTTATGTCTACAGAGATGTGTTTTTGCAAGAAGATCTGTAGTTTTTGCTAATATCATTTTGGGGTGTGTATGACTTTTTGATCAATTTTTATTAAATTTTTTTATGAAAAAACTGCAAATCGGTAATTTTTTTTGATTTGTATTTTTTATTTTTGCCATTTCCCATATGGAATAATAATTTTATTTTAATAGTATGAGTGTTTCTTTGCAGCAGCAATGCCCTTGATGTTTTTTTTTTTATTGTTTATTTTATTTTGATCTTGGGGATAGGGGGGTGATTTTAATTGTTATATTAGAATTTTTATCAGATTGCAATTTGTATAGAATAATGGAATTTGCTCCACTATCCTATACAGAAATTGCTATATTACAATTCAGTACGGTCACCCGCTGGCCAGAATTGTAATATACAAGTAATGAGCCTGGAAGTCTAGTACAGGCTCAGACTCATTACGTGTATAGAATGCTTTTCCTGATCACTGCTCGGGGGAAGTGGTCCTGCCTGTGAAGCACGCTTCTGGGTTTCCAGCTTCTCAGTGGTCACATTTGACCAAGGCATCTAAGGGGTTAAATGTCCGCGATCTGCAGTATGAAACAGCAGGCACCCGCTACCTATGGAGCTGGCTTTGCTCCATAGTGGGTGGCATTTTTAAATATCTAACATTTGTTGTACATATACGGTGGATGTCAGGAAGGAGTTAACCATGCTCCATAACTATTAGGCCTCATGCACACGACCGTTGTGTGCATCCGTGGCCGTTGTGCCGTTTTCCGTTTTTTTTCACGGACCCATTGACTTTCAATGGGTCCGTGGAAAAATCGGAAAATGCACCGTTTGGCAGCCGCATCCGTGAGCCGTGTTTCCTGGCCGTGAAAAAAATATGACCTGTCCTATTTTTTTCACGGCCAACGGTTCACGGGCCCATTCAAGTCAATGGGTCCGTGAAAGAACACGGATGCACACAAGATTGGCATCCGTGTCCGTGATCCGTGGCCGTAGGTTTTAGTTTCATACAGACGGATCCGAAGATCCGTCTGCATAAAAGCTTTTTCTGATCTAAGTTTTCACTTCGTGAAAACTCATTTCCGACAGTATATTCTAACACAGAAGCGTTCCCATGGTGATGGGGACGCTTCTAGTTAGAATACACTGCAAACTTTGTACAAGACTGCCCCCTGCTGCCTGGCAGCACCCGATCTCTTACAGGGGGATATGATAGTACAATTAACCCCATCATATCCCCCTGTAAGAGATCAGGGCTGCCAGGCAGCAGGGGGCAGACCCCCCCCCCCCTCCCCAGTTTGAATATCATTGTGCGGCCCCCCCCCCCTCCCCTGTTGTTAACTCGTTGGTGGCCAGTGTGCGCACCCCCCTCCCTCCCTCCCTCTATTGTTTTAATACATTGGGGCCAGTGTGCGCGCCCCCCCCCCCAACCCCCCCTCCCTCCCTCTATTGTTTTAATACATTGGGGCCAGTGTGCGCGCGCCCCCCCCAACCCCCCCTCCCTCCCTCTATTGTTTTAATACATTGGGGCCAGTGTGCGCACCCCCCCAACCCCCCCCCCCCCCTCCCTCCCTCTATTGTAATCATCATCGGTGGCAGCGGAGTAGAAGATTTTCATACTTACCTGCTTCTTGCTGCTGCGATGTCTGCGTCCGGCCGGGAGCTCCTCCTACTGGTAAGTGACAGGTCTGTGCGGCGCATTGCTGTCACTTACCAGTAGGAGGAGCTCCCGGCCGGACGCAGACATCGCAGCAGCAAGAAGCAGGTAAGTATGAAAATCTTCTACTCCGCTGCCACCGATGATGATTACAATAGAGGGAGGGAGGGGGGGGGGGTTGGGGGGGTGCGCACACTGGCCCCAATGTATTAAAACAATAGAGAGAGGGAGGGAGGGGGGGTTGGGGGGGCGCGCGCACACTGGCCCCAATGTATTAAAACAATAGAGGGAGGGAGGGGGGGGGGGTTGGGGGGGCGCGCGCACACTGGCCCCAATGTATTAAAATAATAGAGGGGGGGTTGGGGGGCGCGCGCACACTGGCCCCAATGTATTAAAACAATAGAGGGAGGGAGGGGGGTGCGCACACTGGCCACCAACGAGTTAACAACAGGGGAGGGGGGGCCCACTGGCCACCAATGAGTTAAAAACAGGGGGGGGGGGGGTCTGCCCCCTGCTGCCTGGCAGCACCTGCCAGGCAGCAGGGGGCAGTCATGTACACAGTTTTTTTGTATATTCTAACCTGAAGCGTCTCCATCACCATGGGAACGCCTCTGTGTTAGAATATACTGTCGGAAATGAGTTTCACGATGTAGCTCATATCCGACAGTATATTCTAACATAGAGGCGTTCCCATGGTGATGGGGACGCTACAAGTTAAAATATACCATCGGATTGGAGAAAACTCCAATCCGATGGTATAACAGAACTCCAGACTTTACATTGAAAGTCAATGGGGACGGATCCGTTTGAAATGGCACCATATTGTGTCAACATCAAACGGATCCGTCCCCATTGACTTGCATTGTAATTCAGGACGGATCCGTTTGGCTCCGCACGGCCAGGCGGACACCAAAATGACTTTTTTTTCATGTCCGTGGATCCTCCAAAAATCAAGGAAGACCCACGGACGGAAAAACGGTCACGGATCACGGACCCACGGACCCCGTTTTTGCGGGCCGTGAAAAAAAACTGTCGTGTGCATGAGGCCTTTGATTGTTCTTTTCCACTGTGTAGATATCTAAGGAGCGTATCCTGTCGATATGCCATAAATGTGTATATTTAGATACTTTTTTCACGAATACTAGGATGGAAATGAGTTGCCCCTGACATTAAAAGTTGTGATTATTCTGAATCATCAGAGTGTGAATGGATTTTGCTTGGAGACTTTCTCAGGAACAAGTCTGCTTATAACAGGTGATTTTTTTAAATTTTTTTTTATAAGAGCTCGTTCACACGAATGTATTTTTGTCAATGTCCGTTCCATTTTTTTTTTTAGGCCTGTATGCGGAACCATTCACTTTAATGAAGCCACAAAAAAACTGAAATTACTCTGTGTGCATTCAGTGTCCACATGTCCGGACCCATTAACTCCAATGGGGCTGTGCACATGAGCAGTGATCTTCATGCATCACTTGTGCATTGCATGAAAATCGCAGCAAGCTCTATATTGTGCGTTTTTCACGCAAAGCAGGCCCCATAGAAGTGAATGGGGCTGCGTGAAAATCGCAAGCATCCGCAAGCAAGTGCGGATGAGGTGCGATTTTTCACGCATGGTTGCTAGGAGACGATCGGGATGGGTACCCGATCTTTATTATTTTTCCTTATAACATGGTTAGAAGGGAAAATAATAGCATTCTTAATACAGGATGCTAAGTAAATTAGGGATGGAAGGGTTAAAAAAATAAATAAAATTTAACTCACCTCATCCACTTGTTCGCGAAGCCCGGCTCGTCTTCATTCTTCTTCTTTGAGGACCTGGGAGGAAAAGGACCTTTTGGTGACCTCACTGTGCTCATCACATGGTCCATCACCATAGTGATGGACCATATGATAATCGCAGTGACATCATCAAAGGTCCTTTAGCCAGGTCCTGAAGAAAGTAGAAAGAAGAGGAGATCCGCTACGCGATCAAGTGGATGGGGTGAGTTAAATTTGTTTATTATTTTTAACCCCTCAATGGACATTTTACTAAGCATTCTGTATTAACAATGCTATTATTTTCCCTTATAACCATGTTATAAGGGAAAATAATAAAATCTACACAACACTGAGCCCAAACCCGAACTTCTGTGAAGAAGTCTGGGTTCGGGTCTGGGTACCAAACATGGCGATTTTTCTCATTCGCATGCAAAACGCATTAAAACGCTTTGCACTTGCGCGGAAAAATCGATTTATTACAATTGATGTCACTAAATGGTGTAAATTATAAATCAAATCTACACCAGGTTGTAACTGGCACAATTTGATTCTCTGCACACGACCAGAGAGAAGAGGTGTGAGCCTCTTAATAAATTCAGCCTGTTTTGCTCCAGTGGACTTTAGACTGCGGCTGCCCCACGGACGGTGTTCGTGCATTGCGGCCCTCAATTTGTGGGCCGCAGCATGACCACGTGGCGCACTTGTTTGTGTGCAGGAGGCCTTAGTCAATTTTGCCCCTTAGTATTTTTTACTGATATCAACAGTACACCAGGTGTCGATCAGTCAGTTGACATAAGTAGAAATGGCTAAAGTTTTATTTCCTCTAGGTAGGCAAATCATTTATTAATATAAAACATACAGAATCAGTAAAACTTTAAAGAATTGTGTCACTTCAGCAATGTATTGTTATTATTCATATTGCTTCCTTTGCTGCTCGCTTTCATGGTTATGACCCTGTAATCCATCGGTGGTTGTTGTGCTTGCAAACCATAGGAAAAAGCGCCAACTTCACTGGTGGCCGGGATCGTGTGAGCACACAGAGGCTGGTGCTTTTTCCTATATTGTGCAAACACTGCCACCGCTGCTGGTTTGCAGGCTGGTCGTAACCATGGAAATGAGCAGTGTATAATGTAATGGAAAAACTAATCCAGCCAGCAAAGAAGGCAATATGGATAATCTCAATACATTAGTAAGTGTCTTGTATTAACTTTCTCTACAAGCTATTTGCTGAAGTGACGCAACCCCTTTAAGTCCTCTTTACATTGCTTGATATTCAGATATCATATTCAGATTATCGCTTTCAAGCGTTTGGTAGGTGCCACCTAATACCCATGTAATAGAATTGATCATGAGGTCACCTAAATCATTGTTTGCCGGCAGCAGATCGTGGTGTCTAAACAGCACTGTATGACGACATGCGATGGCATTAGCAATCTGCATGTAAATGCAACGGTCACCTTCACCGACAAGCAAGCAATTGTCAGGAAGGAACGCTTGCTTCCTGACAATCACTTGTTACCTTTGCAGCAGGCATTCCATTATTCTGTTCCTACAGAGGAGCACAATATTGGAATTGCCGTAACTGGTATAGCCAGACATTGCCGCCATCACTATAATAGGGTCCATCGAGTTTCCAGCATAAATACTGGCTTTCTGCCAGAAAAATACTGCTGCATGCATGTATGATTTGAAATCCATATTGGACAGATTTTACAAATGGCAGCGTCTTTTACTTGTTACAGTTTGGGACTTTCAAAAGTACAACTCTTAAAAAAATGTAAAGTTTTATCTGTCTACCCAAATCTCATGGGAAAAAAAAAAAAACATCGACCAATCTGTAATAATCTGTTTTTAACCAAAAACTAAGATTTTTGTATTTGTCTGCATTTCTGCACCAAATTTTGATTCAGATTTTGATGTGGTTTTGTCCTGATCTCACCCTTTACATTGCGAAAGGTAAAATCTGCACAAAAAATCTGAAGAAACTGACATGCTGTGGATTTCATCTAAACAGCAGGTCAATGTCCGCATGGAAAAATACTGCAAAGTATACATAAGATTTGTCAAATCTCATTCACTTTGCAGGTATTGTATTACGCTGCAGTTATTCCACACAGAAATCTGTGCGGAAACAACAAATGTGATACACAACATCTGATGATACCCTTAGGGCTTATGCACACGACTGTATGTATTTTGCGGTCCACGAAAACAGATCTGCAAAAAATACGGATGACGTCTGTGTGCATTGCTTATTTTGTGGAACAGAACAGCTGGCCCCAAATAGAACAGTCCTATCTTTGACAATAATGCGGACGATAATAGGACATGTTCTATTTTTTTGCAGAACAGACATACGGAAACAGAATGCACACAGATTAACTTCCGTTTCATTGCTGACCCATTTAAATGAACAGTTCCATATATGGTCCGCAAAGAAAACTGAATGGAAACTAAAGAAAATACGTTTGTGTGCATGATCCCTTAGGCTGCATTTACACATTCAGGTTTCCTGAAGCAAAACCAGGAGTAAGTTGATAAAAGAAGTAAAGTCGGGTCCTTCCTTAAGGGTCCATTCACACTTCCGTTGTTTCTTTCCTGATCTCTCCCGTTTTTTGCTGAACAGATCTGGACCAGATCTGGACCCATTTATTTTCAATGGGTCCTGAAAAAAAAATCTGACATTGTGCTGTCCGTTTTTTTTCAGGACCCATTGAAAATGAATGGGTCCAGATCTGGTCCAGATCTGTTCAGCAAAAAACGGAACAGATCAGGAAACAAACAACGGACGTGTGAATGGACCCTTATACTTACTCTCCCTTTATGATCCACTCCTGGTTTAGGCATTAAAAAAAAAACTGCATTAGAAACCTGATTGTGGAAACCCAGCCATAAAGTTGATGTATACTTGAGAGGGACAAAAAGCTTTCTTTACCAAATTTATTTTAGATTCTGATCAACTCTAGGTTCAGATCACGTTTTTATCTTCAGTTTGACTTATACAAAAAAGTATACGTAAAACAGATGCATATGTCACCATAGAGTACCATTGTAAAAAAAAAATTTGATATGTTAACATATACTTTTTTTTCTCTCTGGACTTTGCAGTGTGGTAAAGCATAGTGCACTACACTTCCTGCAGAGTCCAGCAAAATATGTATATGCTTTTATAATGGTGATGGATGCAGCTGTATGGCATCTGTCTCAGGCAGCATGTATTTTTTGTATATGTTAAATGTAGGACAAAAATGTGATCTGAAAGCAGACAAACCTGTTGAAAACCAGTGAAAAGAAAGAAACACTGCTGCAAATAATATCTGTCTGTAAGCTAAGAGACATTACTGCTGTATGTGTAATCATATGTTGTGCTTGTGAATAAAGCTGTAATGAATATTAGCTTTCTAAACAGATCTCAGTGTGGTGAAGCTACAGTACATAGTGATATGTTATTGCTAGCACACAACTCTTGGACAGGGCTCTGCCCTCAGCTTGCTGTCTAGACTGTTAATCAAGGGGAGAGCGGAGTGTGCAGAGCACAGGGGGTGTTACAAAGCAGTGCCCAAACGATTCAGCCCTGCATCCTGGTGCTCAGACCTCTCATTTGCTTCTGAATAAAAATGCAGATATCTCAGCAGCTGTTTATCATAAAGACAAAAGAAAGGTATTGATTTAATCAGCACGATGAGTCCTACCATTCAGTAGGTCTGGATTAATATGGTTGATCCTTGTGCCAGAGGCTCTCTAATAGCCAAGACTCTTCCTAGAGTAATCAAGAGAAATGGGCCTTGGTAAGAGAGGTGACCAAAAATCCAATGGTGCCTATTGCTGAGATCCAAAGATCTTCTGTGCAGATGGAAGAAACTTGCAGAACGTCAACCATCTCTGCAGCATTCCACCAATGTTGGCTTTATAGTAGAGAATTGAGAAAGAAGCCTCTCCTAAGTAAAATACACATAAAAGATTGCAAAAAAAAAAAAAAAAAGCAACTAAAGGACAGAGAGAAACAAATTTCTATGGTCTGACAAAACCAAGATTGAATGTTTTGGCCTCAATTCTAAGTGTCATGTTTGGAGGAAACCAGGCACTGCCCAATACCATCTCTACTGTGAAGCATGGTGATAGCAGCATCATGCTGTAATTGTGTTTTTCAGTGGCTGGGACAGGGAGAATGTTCAAAGTTGAGTGAAAGCTCATTGGAGCGAAGAGATATTTTAATGAAAACCTGATGCAGTATGTCTGTACCTTAGACTGGGCTGAAGATTTGCTTGGCTTGAGTGTCCCTGAGAGGCCCAATCTCCAATTGAACATATGTAGAGAGACCCGGAAACTGCTGTCTACCAAAGGTTCCCATCCAACCTGAAAGAGCTTTAGAGGATCTGCAGAGAAGAATGGAAGAAAATCCCCAAATTCAGATGTGCAAACCTTGTGGCATCATACCCGAGAAGACTGGAGGCTGCAGTCGCTGCCAAAGGTGCTTCAACTAAGTCCTGAGTAAAATGATCAAATATTTTGAACATTCTGTTTTCATTATGGGGTATTGAGTGCAAAATGATGGGGAAAATTAGAACGTTTTGTTTTATTTTAGTACAAGACTTAAACATAACAAAATGTGAAAAAGGTGAAAGGGTCAAAAAAATGCATCCTCAAACTGTGGCCCTCCAGCTGTTGTAAAACTACAACTCTCACAATGCTCTTCTGTAGGCTGATACCTGTAGGCTGTTCGGGCATGTTGGGAGTTGTCGTTTTGCAAAAGCTGAAGGGCCGCAGTTTGAGGATGCCTGGTCTAAAGGCTTTCCAAAAGCACAATATACCTAATAAAATCTACCAAGGTGGATACAAAAATCATATTAACCCACATAAATGGTGAAAACTGTATGGGCACCAGCTGTGTGAACTCTGTCCAGTGGCGCGGTGCGCCCTGCACTGTGGTCCCATTGACTTCAAGTCAATGGGTCTGCGATCCGCAAAATACAGTAAATGATAGGACATGTTCTGTCTTTTGCGGTGCGGAGGCATGTACCTAATCCGTTCCTCTGCTCCACAAAAGATAGTACTTTCTATCTTTTGTGGATCGCGGACCCATTCAAGTCAACGGGTCCACACCGCAGCATCGAGTTCACATGGCCCATATGGTTCAGTGAATGACCCCTAAGAATGAATAAAACAAAACCACAACATGCTAGCAACAATGTGATGTCAAATAAAACAATATAAACCGGCCAAGGAATAAAAAAGAATTTAGCATAATTTGACATCCATACTGACCAAGCTGCTGGTGTGTTGAGATAAAGCAGCAGAAAATGTATAATGGAGATGGAAAAGCAAGTGGAATATGCTCAAAATGCTGTGGACTGTATTCCACGCATATCACAGGTACAGCATGTGACTTTGTTAGGAATTCTGATCATCATTTCTAACCTGTTCCCACACAGCACCGGAATATGTTTCTCTATTGGAGTCATTTATCAAACTGGTGTAAAGTGGAACTGGCTTAGTGTCCCATAGCATTCAATCAGATTCAACTTTCATTTTCCAAAGGAAAAATGAAAGGTGGAATCTGATTGGGTGCTATCTCATACATAAATTGCACTTGCAACTATTTAGCATCTGATTAGTTATGCAGATTCTGATTGTTACTGTTGTGCTCCTGGACAGTAGAAGATTGGAAACGGGTGATTTGGAGCAATGAGACGAAAGTCAATAGATTGGGCTCTGATTGGTGCAAATTGGTCTGGAACAACAAACAGTGGAAAAGGGGGCTAACAGATCGGGAAATTGAAGGAACTGTCAAGTTCTGTGAAGGAAGCCTGTTGATATGGGGTTGTTTGATAGCCAAAGGTGTTGGATACTTGACCAAGATCCGTGGTGGTCTCATTGCTGGGCTATATCTGAGTATCGTACAAGACAAGTTACTTCATACACTTGAGTACTACGGGTATGAAAAGGACGAAATGGTTCAATGGCAATGAAGTAGAGGTGCTTAATAATTAATAACAATTACTGTATATTCATACAAGGTTTGCTTGTGACTTATTTTACTACCCAAAGTTGCACTGAAAATTATAATCAATTTATTCAGCCTTTAATAACTACTGTATTGTAAGTATATATATTTTACATATACATAAAAAACATTTGTTTTACAGCAGTCCTGTTGTTCAAAATGTACAGGAAAATCAGGGTTTTAGCACTTAAAGGGATTAAGCAATGATTAATGTAAAAAAATAAAATACATCATATAGTACATGACTCTTTCTAGCTAGAACCAGCCCTGTACCTTACATGGGTGCAGGGCTTTCCCCATTCAGTTCTTCTATTGCTCTTCAGGCTGGCAGCTCAGGTGGCATGTCCCTTCTGCTGCAGGCCAGGGAGCGTGTACTTTCTACTGTAGCTCTCTCCCTTTAATAGCTTCTAACGGTAGATGTGGCTTGTGGCAGTTAAAACATGTGACTGTCTCAGTACCTGGACATGCACATTATTATGCAGGTTAAATATCAGGGGGCACCATTGTACTGGAGTAGAGAAAATAATTAACAATTGGAGCATTTTTGTCACATAATGTAAATTATAAATGTAACTAGTTTTTAATGCAAAATTATATTAAAATAGAATTTAGTGGGGGCACAACTCGTTTAATAGAGAAGGATCAACATTGATGGTGTTTTTCCATGTACCATTTTGTTTTAAATATTGCTTAATCTAATGTAACTATATATATATATATATATATATATACACACACACATATTAATGTAGTTTTTTTTTAATGCTTAAAGAAAGAAGAGGGCAGCGGTGAGAAGCGTCCACGGGGGCGTCCAAGAAAATGGGTAAGAATTTATTAATTTACTCTGTATTGCCAAACGTCAATCATTATGGAGACATTAGGAGAACTCTCTAACAGCTATTCAATATGTACAGCTGGTTGTAAAATGTCATCTGTTTTAGGGCTCATGCAAATGACCGTATTCGCAATAAATATGTATGACATCCTTGTGCATTCCGTATTTTGTGAAACGGAACAGCTGGCCGCATTACGTACATGTTATATATTTTTGCGGAAAGGAAATACGGAAAGGGAATGCACACTAAGTAGCTTCAGTTTTTTTTGCGAACCCATTGAAATGAATGGTTCTGTATACAGTCCGCAAAAAATCCCAGAATGGACATGGAAACAAAATACGTTTGTGTGCATGAGCCCTTATTCTGCTACAACTGGGACAAAATGCTAATGAGATAATTTATTATGAGGGTAATTTTTTAACCCCTTATTGACCACCCATACGCCATTTTTATGGCGGTAACTAAGGGGCCTTAGGCTGGGCCGCGGCTTTTTTATGGCGGCCCAGTCTAAGCTGAGAGCCCCGGGCCTGCTCTAACAGCCCAGACTGGCAGGAGTGCCTATCCGGGCTGTTCAACATTTAACATGCCGCGGGCAATGGCGCCTACTGCATGTGAAGTGCTGACAGAGGGAGCGGACTCCCTCTGTCTCCCATCGGCACCCCGCAAATGCGATCGCAGGGTGGCGATGTGTGTGTGTAAAAGCTGACAGAATTGCTAATTTATTTTTAGTTGCCACCGGAAAAACGTAATAACAAGCGATCAAAAAGCGCCATTTACTCCAAAATGATACCAATGAAAAATACAAGTTGTCCCGCAAAAATCAAGCCCTCACACAACTCCATAGAAAAAAAAATAAAAAAGTTACGGGTCTTGGGAAGCGGCAATGCAAAAACATTTTTTTCTTTAAAAAAAAAGGGGGGTTTAATGCAAAAAAGTAGTAAAACGTAAAAAAACCTATATGTATTTGGTATCGCTGTAATCGTACTGACCCAGAGAATAAAGATATTATGTTATTTATACAGAAAAATAAATGCCGGAACATGTAGAACGTAAAAACGCAGTGGCAGTATTGCTGTTTTTCCCATTTCTCTCCCAGAAAGAGTTAATAAAAGTTCGGAAAGTCAATCCAGTTTTTGCTTGATTCTTTGTTGGTGTACATAGTTAAATCTAACACTTTTGTCTAGAAATGCTACTTCAGTTTTTTTTTACTCCACCCCCTACTTATTTGAATATGCAAAGTTTTTTTGTGACTTCTCAGTGAAAAATCTCAGTGATAAATCTGGCTTCAAACTACGGTAATTGACATAACGAACCACACCAACTTTTCAAAACTTGAGTGAGAGGTATAAAAATGCTAAATTTTGGTTCAAGTAACACCAGAATGTCAGAACATCCTTTTGTAGCGTCGGTTGTTTCACTGATATGGGCCAAAAACGCAGCATGAAGCATTTTGTCAGCTACATTCTGGCTATGAATGCCAGACTGGTGCACAA
This sequence comes from Bufo gargarizans, assembly GCF_014858855.1. Lineage (NCBI taxonomy): Eukaryota > Metazoa > Chordata > Amphibia > Anura > Bufonidae > Bufo > Bufo gargarizans. The sequence continues at coordinate 312,130,867 of NC_058081.1, forward strand.
AGTGGACAAAAATGCCATCATTTCAAAATATTTGTTTCAAAAACGGACATGCTTAGTAAATTAATAGGTTGTGTTCACATTTACTTTGGAGGCAATGTTAGAAGCCTCAACTGCAGATTCTATAAAAAATGCTGTACACCATGCAAAAAAACCCGACCGTTACCAGTGAAGTCCATTGGGTGCCATTGGTGTCCATCATTTCAGAGATCTATCACTTGCGTTATTTCAGTTATGAGTGGAAGTCCCAGCGGTTTAATCCCCACAAATTAGACACTTATCACCTATCCAGTTTACCGGTAAATCCTGGAACAACCCAATTTGTAGGTTTATATTAAAGCATTTTTTGTCTAATGCAAAAAAACAAAGTAGAAAAAAAATAAAAAATCTAACTTTAAAGGGACTGTCCTAACTCGCGCTTTCCATGGTGACATGGGACTAATCCCTGGTACCAGGTGGCCGAGTTTACAGAGAACCTGAGCGGATTGGTGCTCCGCTGTTTCTGTAAGTCCCACTATCGTAAATGGGAGCTATACTGCTTCTGTACCTCTGGGAGTTATGGAAGCAGCTTATCTTCTTCTGCCACACTGCTTTTGTAGCTCCTGTTCAATACAGTGGGAGATATAGCCAACTTGACTGTTTCCATAAACCTTGCCACCTGGGTCCGGCACTTATTGCCATCTTTCCGTGGAAACAGCAAGATGAAACAACCCCTTTAAGTTGAATAAACACAACACTTCAGCATTAAAGGGGTTTTCCCATCATATACAGTGGATATAAAAAGTCTACACACCCCTGTTAAAATGTCAGGTTTCTGTAAAAAAAATAAAAAATTATACAAAGATAAATCATTTCTGAACTTTTTCCACCTTTTAATGTGACCTATAAACTGTACCACTCAATTGAAAAACAAACTGAAATCTTTTAGGTAGAGGGAAGAAAAAATATAAAAATAAAATAATATGGTTGCATAAGTGTGCACACCCTTAAACTAATACTTTTGTCGAAGCACCTTTTGATTTTATTACAACACTCTTTTTGGGTATGAGTCTATCAGAATGGCACATTTTGACTTGGCAAGATTTGCCCACTCTTCTTTGCAAAAACACTCCAAATCTGTCAGATTGTGAGGGCATCTCCTGTGCACAATTCTCTTCAGATCACCCCACAGATTTTCAATCTGATTCAGGTCTGGGCTCTGGCTGGGCCATTCCAAAACAAATCTTCTTCTGGTGAAGCCATTACTTTGTTGATTTGGATGTATCCTTTGGGTCGTTGTGATGCTGAAAGATGAAGTTCCTCTTCATGTTCAGCTTTCTAGCAGAAGCCTGAAGGTTTTGTGCCAATATTGACTGATATTTAGAACTGTTCATAATTCCCTCTAGCTTAACTAAGGCCCCAGTTCCAGCTGAAGAAAAACAGCCCCAAAGCATGATGCTGCCACCACCATGCTTCACTGTGGGTATGGTGTTCTTTTGGTGATGTGCAGTGTTGTTTTTGCGCCAAGCTTATCTTTTGGAATTATGGCCAAAAAGTTCAACCTTGGTTTCATCAGACCATAACACCTTTTCCTACATGCTTTTGGGAGACTTCAGATGTGTTTCTTGCAAAATGTAGTCTGGCTTGGATGTTTTTCTTTTTCGTTTCTTCGTAAGAAAAGGCTTTCGTCTTGCCACTCTACCCCATAGCCCAGACATATGAAGAATACGGGAGATTGTTGTCACATGTACCACACAGCCAGTACTTGGCAGATATTCCTGCAGCTCCCTTAGGCTGGGTTCACACTTGAGCGTTTTACGCGCGTTTTTGACGCGCATTTTTATGCGCGTTTTTGTAATAGTAGACGCGCGTTTGTGTGATTCACTACAGTGTCCTATGGCCACAAACGCCCCAAAAGTCGCTCATGTACTTTTTGGAGCGTCGGGCGTTTTACAGCGCGATCGTACGCGCTGTAAAACGCCCAAGTGTGAACCATTCCCATAGGGAATCATTGGTTTCTCCTTGTTGAGCGTTTTACAGCGCGTAGGAACGCGCTGTAAAACGCTCAGGTGTGAACCCAGCCTTAATGTTGCTGTAGGCCTCTTGGTAGCCTCCCAGACCAGTTTTCTTCTCGTCTTTTCATCAATTTTGGAGGGACCTCCGGTTCTTGGTAATGTCACTGTTGTGCCATATTTTCTCCACTTGATGATGACTGTCTTCATGGTATATCTAATGCCTTGGAATATCTTTTGGACCCTTCTCCTGACTGATACCTTTTAACAATGAGATCCCTCTGATGCTTTGGAACTTCTCTGGACCATGGCTTTTGCTTTGGGATGCGACTAAGAACATTTCAGGAAAGACCAACGAAGGCAGCTGAAGTTTTTTAGGGGTTAATCAGAGGCACTTTAAATGATGGCAGGTGTATGCTGACTCCTATTTAACATGATTTTGAATGTGATTGATTAATTCTGAACATAGCTACATCCCCAGTTATAACAGGGTGTGCACACTTATGCAACCATATTATTTTATTTTTATATTTTTTCTTCCCTCTACCTAAAAGATTTCAGTTTGTTTTTCAATTGAGTTGTACAGTTTATAGGTCACATTAAAGGTGGAAAAAGGTTCTCAAATGATTTATCTTGTCCCAATTTTTTACATCACAGAAACCAGGGGTGTGTAGACTTTTTATATCCACTGTACAATGTGGGCATATCGCTAGAATATGCCCCCATTGTCTGATAAGTGCAGGTCCCACCTCTGGGACCCAAACCTACAACGAGAACAGAGTGGGGAAATAAATTGAGGGTGCACTGCTCATGCGCAGCCACCCTCCATTAATTTCAATGGGGCCGCCGGAAATAGCTGAGCGCAGGCTCGGTTATTTCCGTCTGCCCCATAGAAATGAATGGGAGCAGGTGCGCTCCCATTAACTTGTACCCGGGGTCCTCCAGCCACAGCTCTCCCCGCTCCGTTCTCCTTGTAGGTGCGGGTCCCAGAGGTGGGACCCGCACCTATCAGACAATGGCGGCATATCCTAGCGATATGCTCCCATTGTAAGTGATGGGAATACCCCTTTAACATTGCCAGAAGTAAGCAGCAGCTTTGATTACAATTGTATACACAAGAAGTGCCAAAGATATTGAGAGACATTTATTGAGGCATTTATGCTACTTTTGTGACATAAAACAAAGTTGCAAATTATGGCACACATCATATGTGCACTATAATTTACAATTTTTTAAGCTTGTAGCCACTTTTCTAAAGTGGTGAAAAAAGTGGATGGGGCTTATTGGGAGGGGCGGGGCTTAGCCTGGCACCAGCTCCTGGCATCTGAGTCTTAATAAATATGGCGCATCCTACTCTAGCACACAAAGATCAAGACTGGCATATGGGAACGTTTGTCTTCATAAATGTCCCTCAATGTGTACATTAAACTTGTGAGCGCTACATTTTATTGCTGATAATTTAAAAAGGGGTTGTGCAAGTTTTAGATACTAACAACCTATCCTAAGGGCTGTTTCACACGAGCGAATGCCGTGCGTGTCGTCTGCAGCGTGAAAGAGAGCCAAGCCAAGCTCTGAATAGCAGAGACACGGAGCATTAACATGATTGATAATGCTCTTTGCCTCTCTGTGATCTTTTTGCTACAAAACACAGTGACAACTTTATCTCGCTGTGATTTTGTACTAGAAAGATCACAGAGGCAAAGAGCATTATCAATCATGTTAATGCTCTGTGCCTCTGCTGTCCGGAGCGGGGCTTGGCTGTTTTCTTTCACGCTGTAGATGACACTCTTGGCATCCGCTCGTGTGAAACAGGCCTAAGGATAGTTCACCAATACCAGGTCAGTGGCACCCTTACCGATCAACGGCTCTCAGCAGTCAATGGTGCTGGAAATAACAGCAGTTGTAGCTGGAAACAGAAAACTCTGTTAAGATTACTGTCGTTCAGCTCCCATTCTCGTTAACATATTTTTTTTTTGTGTGTGTGTGTGCTTACATATTTGTAAAGTGTATTTGGTTTATATAGTATCTACAAACCGGATTCCAAAAAAGTTGGGACACTAAACAAATTGTGAATAAAAACTGAATGCAATGATGTGGAGATGGCAAATGTCAATATTTTATTTGTAATAGAACGTAGATGGCAGATCAAACGTTTAATCCGAGTAAATGTATCATTTTAAAGGAAAAATACGTTGATTCAAATTTTCACGGTGTCAGCAAATCCCAAAAAAGTTGGGACAAGTAGCAATAAGAGGCTGGAAAAAGTAAACTTGAGCATAACGAAGAGCTGGAAGACCAATTAACACTAATTAGGTCAATTGGCAACATGATTGGGTATAAAAAGAGCTTCTCAGACTTAAACATTTTTTACTGAATGAAACTATGTACAGTCTTTAAAATTGCATTGAAAGTGAATATTAAATACATAACTTTCAGTTTGTTATTGGGCAGAATGTTGTATTATATTTACAAAGCTCTATTAAGTCGTTTTCTCTAATTTAAAAAATTCCTGTGCCTGCGTACTTGAAACATATCACAACAACAACAAAAAACCTCTAGTAAAGCAAATTCATAAACCTCTTTCCGCACTAACTTTCAAAGATGGTGCCCACTCAGAAGCTGAGCAGGTGCCATAGCAACCAGGTGCCTGCTGTTTTACAAAGAACACTTGGAGGTAATGTCTGATATCAGAGATTACGCCCATTTTGGACATTTAGCCCTCAGATGCGTGGTCAGTTGAGACCACAGCATCTGAGCAGTGTAAACCTGGGAGTGCCTCACTCATGGAGTCACGCTAATATCGAGGGAGCTGTTTGTTCACTGTGGTAGCCTCAAGCTCGCTAGAGACATCTATGCCTACCACAGAGATGTTCCTATGGAGTCATGCCTGTGACAGGGCTCCATTGGAACTTAAAACTCTGATAGGCTGCAATGGTAATTGAATGCAATGTATGGAAGAAGCTATCAGACAATCGCATGTTCAAATCCCCTAAGGGGACTTTATATAAAGCATATAAAAATCACACACACCTTTTTCCCCCATATTAAAAATAATAAAAAAATATCCTTGTCATTGCCACATCCCAAATCGTCTGTGCCATTAAAATATAAATGGATTTCTGCCATACAGAAACCAGTATATAAAAAAAAAAAAATCTAAATGGTCGATTTGCTGATTTTTCATCAGTTCAACTCCCCCAAAAATTTTATAAAATTTTATAAAAGTGTTCACAAAGGCAATAACACTTCTAAATGGTTTCAATATAAACTACAGTTCTGTCAAGCCGAATATGCACGTTTATAAGGGAGTTGTTCGGGAGTCAGTTGAGCTAGCTGTCGGCTGAACTGCTGTTGAATGTGTATGGCCTACTTGAAACAGTGGAACAAATATATGAATCCTGTCTAAAAAATGTACAGATAAAGTTCAGGCAGTCTGTAGATCATGGATGTCAAACTCATGGCCCTCCAGATGTTGCAAAACTACAACTCCAATCATTCCCTGATAGCTGTAGTATGCCCAGGCATGATGGGAGTTGTAGTTTTGCAACAGCTGGAGGGCCACGAGTTTGACATCCCTGCTGTAGATGCACCAGAAAGAGCATAATGGCTCACTTTGTGATAAATTTGGTGCATGGCTAGACAGTTTAGCTAAATTTACACAACTATTAGGTTGGTCACTCTGGGCCAATATTTTGGAACCTTTGTTGCATCTTAAAGCATGCTCCCAAGCTGGAAAACCAAAACAGGTGAGTCGCAGGGGATTATTCCTTCTGATATTTATTTAATAAATCTGTCTAAAATGAGATGATACGTTGTGCAACAAAAATGCGCAAAATATCAGCAATGCAATAGCATCAACAATAGTAAATATGCCCCAATCAGTCATCCCTGCCCTATGAGAATGAAACTGTGGTGCTTATAAGTAACAACAACTTAATTCACTTCTAGGGGACTGCCGGAGTGCTATGCTGTGATTAACAGTCCCATACAAGTTAGAAGTGAATGGAGTGGTGGCCACACTTACGCATAACCATTCCATTCTCATAGGGCGCTCTAGGACCTATCTTTTCATGACCACTGGTAGTTCAAGCAGTCATAAGCCTCATTCACACGTCAGTGTTTCATGGACGTGTGCTGTACGTGTTATCCACAGACAGCACACGTCCCCATTCATTTTAATGTGTGTATTCAGGCATCGGTGTTTTAGCCAAAGTCAGTATTGGACAGAACCGGGTATCAGAGTATCGAAAAAGTATCAAGACTTCAATACCTAATTCAACCCTACATCCAGTCCTGTGATACTGTTTTAAGACTGCTGCCTCTATATCTCGGATATGCCCCATTGTCTGATAGGTGCAGTTCCCAACTCTGGGACCCGCACCTATCCTTAAAACGAAGCCAGCAAAATGGTGACCGGCAGTGTCAGGTGAGGCCACCACTTTGCTGGCTTTGTTTCTATTAGCCTGCTGAAAATAGCTGTCGGCCCCATAGAAATGAATGGAAGGAGTGGCAAGCATTTCTCATTTCTAAATATTTTTGCGGGCCTATAGAAATGATTGTTTGTGGCCGCACCCAGCACTGCTGGCCACCAATTTCCTGACTTTGATTTAGGCTTTGTTTTAGGGAAAATATGGACATTTCCTAGTGAGTTTGAGTACAGTGTAGTACAGTGTGTTGGAAGTTATGGAAACAGCAGCACGCCAACTCTAATGGCATATAGACTATAGAGAGTCATATATTCTATACATTTAAGGCACAGTATTCTGTTCCCTGGGCAAAACTATATTGTAGAGAAAACAGATTTGTTTTTAACACCCTGTTCTACCTGTATAGCAAATAACATTTTGTGGAATGTTTAGTCATTTATATAATATTTGGTTACAGTATTTGGTTGTAGCTATGCAGATTTGTGATTTGAGCTTTAGCATATAGGCCATACATCACCTTCCTGGTTGGCTTTGCTGGCACATTGTCACATTCTTGTGGGTTAGAGGAATTCATTGTTCTTGTTTGAACTGATAAGAACAAAAAAGGGTTTTCTGCCTGAGACCTTGGGAAAGGCTGAGGGGGTGGAATGTTGACATGGATCAGCAGGGCTGCACTTTCCCAAGCTTTTCACTCTGCATTATGCTATAGATCCGAACTTTATGTACTGTCCGTGAGGAAGCCCAAATAAATTCTAGTTAGTGGATTTATATACATATATTTTAATATATCTGTTTGCAGTGTATAGCCCCCCGATATTTTTCCAGTTTTGTTGCTTTAGAACCTGGAATTAAAATGGATTTTTGGGATTTGCACATTTTGATTTACACAATACACATAGCATTTTGAAGATGGTAAATATTTTTTACAATGACACAATAATTAAAGATAAAAAACTGAGAACCTCAAACTGCATAAGTAAAAAATATCTTTGTACCGTTTCAGGCTAGTTTCACATTAGCGCTAAAATCTTCCGGCAGAGGAACAGCATGCTGAGGTTCACTCAAAAGATGATGACAAAATTGCAAGCTTTCAAGACTACTTAGTTCTTGTCCTCAGACATGTTAACGTGAGGAAGAGACCTGAGTAGCTTTAACGCTGGGTTCACACCTGAGCGTTTTACAGCGCGTTCCTACGCGCTGTAAAACGCACAACAGGCAAGAACCAATGATTCCCTATGGGAATGGTTCTCACCTGGGCGTTTTACAGCGCGTACGATCGCGCTGTAAAACGCCCGACGCTCAAACAAGTGCTTGAGCTTTTTTTTGGGCGTTTGTCACGCGTTCCCGCACATAGAAATTCGGGAACGCGCGACAATGTGTGAACGCCAATCTCTGTATGCACGATTGTAAACGCCCGTACAATCGCGCATACAGAGCGCTCGTTTCCGAACGCTCAGGTCTGAACCCAGCGTAAAAGCTTGCAGTTTTGTCATCATCTTTTCAGTTAGCCGTTAAAAAGTATCAACCACTAAGTACATAAGTAGTCACATTTAGTGCCACCACTTTGTGGAGCCACCTTTTGCTGCAATTAGGCCCCTTGCAGACGAGCGTGAGCGGATTAGGTCCGGATGCGTTCAGTGAAAACTGTGCGATTTCTTGTGTGAAAGGGGCCTTACAGATACAAGTCTGTTGGAGTATTTCCCTAGCGCATCTAGACACTGGGTTTGTTGCAAGTTCTTCCAGACAAAATTGCTATAACTCCTTCAATTTAGGCCTCGTTCACATCTCCATTAAGGAGATCTGGCACAAATGCTGTTGCATGCAATGGTTTTTGTCTGTCCGAAACCAGGTACATTTATACTGTAAAGCAGCTGAATCACCTCCAGACCTCATTACAGTCAATGGGGATCTGAGGGTGAAGTAGAAAATCCAGCAATGCTTGATCCTGTGAGATCTGGCAGGCTGTGCTGGTACAGCCTACTAGATCTCTATAAGGACTCGTTCACACGACTGTATGGCTTTTTGGCTACATGCACATGACCGTTCCGTTTTTTATGGTCCGCAAAAAACGGAAGCCTCCCGTGTGCCTTCCGCAATTTGCAGAACGGAACGGGCGCCCATTGTAGAAATGCCTATTCTTGTCCGCAAAATGGACAAGAATAGGACATGCTATATTTTTTTGGCAGGGCCACGGAACGGAGCAAAGGATGTGCTGTCCGCATCTTTTGCGGCCCTATTGAAGTGAATGGGTCCACACCCGAGCTGCAAAAACTGCGGCTCGGATGCAGACCTGAAAAACGGTCGTGTGCATGAGGCCTTTCAGTGTTTTGCAGACCGTTTTTCACGGATCCCTTTTTTTGTTTCCATTGTGTCTCCATTTCTGTTCTGTTTTTCCATTCCATTTTTCTGTATGGCATATACAGTATACAGTAATTACATAGAAAAAATTGGGCTGGGAATAAAATTTTCAATAGATGGTTCCGCAAAAACGGAACGGATATGGAAGACATACGGATGCATTTCCATATGTGTTCCATTATTTTTTTTTGCGTACCCATTGACTCGAATGGAGCCACGGAACCTGACTTGCGGGCAATAATAGGGCAAGACTCAAAATGTAGCGGAATGGAAATGCAGACATACAGAAATGGAATGCTCATGGAGTACATTCTGTTTTTTTTTTTTTTTTGCGGACCCCTAGACATAGAAACAAATGGTTCCATTTACGAACCATATACGGAACACAATAAACTGCCTGTATACGGAACGCAAAAAACGTTTGTGTGAACGAGCCCTAACGGAGATGTGAATGCAGCCTTAGATGGATGGTGCTTGTGTACAGCAGTCTTCAAGTAATGCCCCAGAACAATTGGATTATAGTTTGAGCTTTGACTAAACCATTCCAAGACAATTACCCCAAATAACACACAGGACTAAATGTAATATGAATATTGATACATCGTTATGAATTTATTATCACAATAATATAAACAAAAAAAAAACATATAAAAGATTGCGTCACCACCCATATATGATCCGCTTCAGTATTTAGAAAAGGCAGCGTTACAGTATGGTTAACCTGGATTGTAACAACACATATATAAAATAGAAAAAACCTTAACCAGATGCGGCACTCGGCCAGAAAAAGTCGTCGTCAGTGTTATAAGGTAACTGCACGCAAAAAGATTAAATATGCAGAGGTTATTAACAATGCAAACAGTGCATCGATATAAACAGAGCACCCCAGATAGTATATAATTAGACAGCCATATATCTAAACTTTACCCACCATGTCATTTAGTTAAAAGCGGAGACGGGAAAACTAGAATGATAATATTGGCAAAATACAGTCTAGAAAAATAAATAAAATAAAAAGCCATAGTGCATAAGATTGATACCCTGATGTACGTTTCGCCAAGCTTCTTCCCACTGTTTCTAGACATGACTTTTCTTGACAACTTTGTCTCTGTAGTAGAAAAGTTACAGCCAGCTCACCTTCTTATCCTGTATGGCGGTGCACGGGGCGGACTCAAGCCAGTCCTCAGAAGTAATGCACAAGGTAGAAAGAATGCTCCAGCACCATAACGGACGTAATGAAAATTCCCGGTCTTTATTCATCACCAAGATACAGGTGGATACAGCAAACAGTGACACTGGCTCCCACTTAATCCCCAAGATCTAGTCGTTTCGAACAATGGTGTTCTTAGTCATGATCTGAGATCTGTCAGATCATGACTAAGAACACCATTGTTCGAAACGCGTAGATCTTGGGGATTAAGTGGGAGCCAGTGTCACTGTTTGCTGTATCCACCTGTATCATGGTGATGAATAAAGACCGGGAATTTTCATTACGTCCGTTCTGGTGCTGGAGTATTCTTTCTACCTTCTGCACAACTTTGTCTCTGGTATGTTTGGAGACCTCCTTGGTCTTCATGGGCCTTTCAGAACAGGTGCATTTATACATCGTGTCACAGATCATGAACCAAGGACCTTATTCAACTAAGGCCTCATGCACACGACCGTTGTGTGCATCCGTGTCAGTTGTTCCGTTTTCCGTGATTTTCTGCAGACCCATTGACTTTCCGGTCCGTTGAAAGCTCGGAAAATGCACCGTTTGTCACCCGCGTCCGTGATCCGTGTTTCCTGTCCGTCAAAAAAATATGACCTGTCTTATTTTTTTTACGGACAACGGTTCGCGGACCCATTCAAGTCAATGGGTCCGTGAAAAAACACGGAGGACACACAAGATTGTCATCCGCGTCCGTGATCCGTGTCCGTTTTTTTCCTATCATTTTCAAGGACAAGCTTGACTTAGTTTTTTTTTTTCACTTTTCTGGTCTGGTGATCCTCCAAAAATCAAGGAAGACACACGGAAGAAAAAAACGGACACGGAACATCGGAACCCTGTTTTGCAGACCGTGAAAAAATACTGTAGTGTGCATGAGGCTTCTCTTCTGTCTTCTCCTTTGCTGTCTAGGAGGAAAAGGACCTGTGGTGACGTCACTGTGCTCATCACATGGTCCGTCACATGATTATTATTTTTTTAACCCCTCAATCACTATTTTACTAAGCATTCTGTATGAAGATTCCTATTATTTTCCCTTATAACCATGTTATAAGGGAAAATAATAAAATCTACAGAACACCTAACCCAAACTGGGTACCAAACATGCTGATTTTTCTCATGCTCGTGCAAAATGCATTAAAACGCTTTGCACTTGCGGGGAAAAATCATGCATGTTCCCGCAACGCACCCGATTCTTTTCCTGCAGCGCCCGTGTGAAACCAGCCTAAGTTTCTCAGAATTTTAGACATATGCATTTCCCCTGTTTAGAATTAAGTGCTTCTATTCTTCTTCCCATATACCATGCACACCAAACATTCATATTTTCCAGTATGTTTAGAAAGACATTTTTTTTTTGTAACATCTGTTGCTGTAATGCCAGCTGACTTTTGCTGTATCACATCCCTAAGCTGCGCAGATCATTTGGGGGGAGATTCCCATGCTTGGTTTCTCCTGTGTAACAAACAGGCAGTGTTTCAGTGCTCTCTGCTGGAGACGCTATGAGGTAGTACTACTGGCTTTCCAGCAGTTGCCAAAAGCACAGGTGTAGCTCATGCTGACTTGTCCTCCAAAGGGGCTTCAGTATGTCTTTTCTCAAGAACTTCATATGTAAGGGTACTTTCACATTTGCGTTGTTGGATTCCGGCAGGCAGTTCTGTATGCAAATGGATACAATCTGTAGACTAATCCGGATGCGGATCTGTCTCACAAATGAATTGCAATATCAGATCCGTCTCTCCGGTTGTCATCCGGAAAAAACGGATCCGGTATTTATCGTTTTCATATTTTTAAAGGTCTGCGGAAGCGCAGACCGCAAAACCGGATCCGTTTTTCCGGAACACTTGGGGCCTGATCTGGCATTAACGCATTATTAATGTCAATGCAAAATAATTCCGGATCCTAGTGTTCCGGAATTTTGGACGGAGAAAATACTGCAGCATGCCGTACAGTGACTGAACTGAAGACATCCTGATGCATACTGAACGGATTGCTCTCCATTCAGAATGCATTAGGATAAAACTGATCTTTTTTTTTCTGGTATTGACGGAACTCAATACCGGAAAAGAAAAACGCAAGTGTGAAAGTACCATAAGCACCGCTATTGTAAGCCTGGTGGCAAAACTTGTACATTTGTCTAGTAGCTATCTTCTGAGCTACTTGTCAGATTTCGTAGTGCTGAAACAAAATGTTGTCAACAGTGTCGCTACACTTGACATCCACAGTGAACGATTTCTATTTTTTATAGAAATTCTCCAAGATTAGCAAAACATGGTTACCTTCTTCTACAAACAGCGCCACACTTGTCCACAGGTTGTGTATGGTATTGCAGCTCATACCTATTTATTTTATGGGATCTGAGATGCAATTCCAGAGACAACGCATGGACAAGTGTCACACTGTTTGTAAAAGAAAGCAGACATGTTTTTCTAATCCTGGATCCTTGTTAAAGAGGACCTGTCGCCTCTCCTGATATGTCTGTTTTAGTAACTACTTGCATTCCCCATGTAATACCAATTCTTGATCATCTTTTTTTATGACTATGTTGTGCCATTCCTTTAATATTTCTACTAGAAGTTTATAAATGATTGCTAGCAGCTTGCAATAAAGGTACAGATGGGTGTTACCAGTTGGGGTGTGTCCCTACACTGTTCCTGTCTGACGCCAGCAGCGCTGATTGGACAGAGTCAGATACACACACTACTGGTAACACCCTGCACTACCATTACTGCAGACTGCTGGCAATGTATTTGTAATCTTCACTGCTTACATTCTGAAGGGACCTGCAGCTCCTGGCTGCATCAAAAAGAGTATTTACCTAGTCTAGTAAGTTTTCTACCCACTTGGCCTAGTTCACACTTCAGTGATTTGGTCAGTTATTTCCATCAGTGATTTTGAGCGAAAACCAGGTGTGGGTCTAAACACAGAACAGGAGCAGATGTTTCCCTTACGCTGGGTTCACACCTAGGCGTTTCTCAAACGCGCGTTTCTATGCGCGTTTTTGTCGCGCGTTTTTATGCGCGTTTTTTTTAATAGTGAACGCGCGTTTGACGCGCGTTTGGGTGATTGACAGCAGTGTTGTCCAAAGAGTCTATGGCCCAAACGCGCGTCAAACGCGCCAAAAAAAGCTCCTGTACTTGTTTGAGCGTCGGGCGTTTTACAGCGCGATCGTACGCGCTGTAAAACGCCCAGGTGTGAACCCTTTCCATAGGGAATCATTGGTTCTTGCCTGTTGTGCGTTTTACAGCGCGTAGGAACGCGCTGTAAAACGCTCAGGTGTGGACCCAGCGTTATACCTTATGTCTGTGGAGACTCCACACCTGGTTTTGGCTCACAATCACTAATGGAAATCACTGATCAAACACTTAAGTGCTCAGTTATATAAAATGACCTGTTATGTAATCATGCAGAGTAATTATGCTTATTTAAAGGGAACCTGTCACATTGAACCTAGTGGAGGTCATTTACAAATATTTGGTTATTGTCCCTGACACTTTTACTAGCTTTTAGGCTACTTTGAAACTAGCGTTTTTTGTGGATCCGTCATGGGTCTGAAAAAAAGATTCCATTACAATAATACAACAGCATGCATCCATCATGAATGCATCTGGTTGTATTATGTCTTCTATAGCCATGACTGATCCGTCTGAAACACCATTGAAAGTCAATGGGGGACGGGTCAGTTTTCTATTCTGACAGATTGTATCAGAAAAAACTGATCCATCTCCATTGACTTACATTGTGTGCCAGGACGGATCTGTCTTGCTCCGCTTCGCCAGGCGGACAACAAAACGCTGCAGAGCGGAATGAAGACTGATCGGAGGCAAACTGATGCATTCTGAGTGGATCTTTTTCTATTCTGAATGCATTAGGGCAAAACTGATCCGTTTTGGACCGCTTGTGAGAGCCCTTAACACCTTAAGGACCCGGCTCATTTTCACCTTAAGGACCAGGCCATTTTTTTGCAAATCTGACCAGTGTCACTTTAAGTGGTGATAACTTTAAAACGCTTTAACTTATCCAGGCCATTCTGAGATAGTTTTTTTTTGGCACATATTGTACTTCATGACACTGGTAAAATGAAGTAAAATAAATAAATTTTTATTTATGAAAAAATACCAAATTTGCCAATTTTTTTTAAAAATTGCAAATTTCCAAGTTTCAATTTCTCTACTTCTATAATACATAGTAATACCTCCAAACATATTTATTACTTTACATTCCCCATATGTCTACTTCATGTTTGCATCATTTTGGGAATGATATTTTATATTTTGGGGATGTTACAAGGCTTAGGCCTAGTTCACACGACCGTATGGCTTTTATTGTTTTTTGCGGTCCGTTTTTCACGGATCTGTTGTTCAGTTTTAAATTCCGTTGTGTTTCCGTTTCCTTTCCGTTTTTCCGTTCCGTTTTTCCGTATGGCATATACAGTATACAGTAATTACATAGAAAAAATTGGGCTGGGCATAACATTTTCAATAGATGATTCAGAAAAAACGGAACGGAAACGGAAGACATACGGATGCATTTCCGTATGTGTTCCGTTTTTTTTGCGGACCCATTGACTTGAATGGAGCCACGACCCGTGATTTACGGCCAAATATAGGACAAGCTCTATCTTTCAACGGAACGGAAAAACGGAAATACGGAAACGGAATGCATACGGAACACATTCCGTTTTTTTTTGCGGAACCATTGAAATGAATGGTTCCGTATACGGACCGTATACGGAACACAAAAAAACGGCCCGTACACCCGCAAAAAAAAACGTTCGTGTGAACTAGGCCTTAGAAGTTTGGAAGCAAATCTTGAAATTGTTCTGAACTTTTCAAAAACCCAATTTTTAGGGACCAGTTCAGGTCTGAAGTCACTTTGTGAGGCTTATATAATAGAAACCACCCAAAAATGACAAAATTCTAGAAACTCCACCCCTCAAGGTATTCAAAACAGATTTTACAAGCTTTTTTAACCTTTTAGGTGTTCCACAAGAATTAATGGAAAATACAGATACAATTTCAAAATTTCACTTTTTTGGCATATTTTCCATTTTAATAATTTTTTTTCCAGTTACAAAGTAAGGGTTAACAGCCAAACAAAACTCATTATTTATGGCCCTGATTCTGTAGTTTACAGAAACGCCCCATATTTGGTCTTAAACCACTGTACGGGCACACGGTAGGACACAGAAGGAAAAGAATGCCATGCGGTTTTGGAAAGGCATATTTTGCTAGACAGCTTTTTTTGGGACACCATGTCCCATTTGAAGCCCCCCTGATGCACCCCTAGAGTAGAAACTCCATAAAAGTGACTCCATCTAAGAAACTACACCCCTCAAGGTATTCAAAACTGATTTTACAACCGTCGTTAACCCTTTAGGTGTTCCACAAGAGTTATTGGCAAATAGAGATGACATTTCAGAATTTCAATTTTTGGGCAAATTTTCCATTTTACTATTTTTTTTCCAGTTACAAAGCAAGGGTTAACAGCCAAACAAAACTCATTATTTATGGCCCTAATTCTGTAGTTTACAGAAACACCCCATATGTGGTCGTAAACCTCTGTACGGGCACACGGCAGGGAGCAGAAGAAAAGGAATGCCATACGGTTTTTGGAAGGCAGATTTTGCTAGACAGTTTTGTTGGACACCATGTCCCATTTGAAGCCCCCGTGATGCACCCCATGAGTAAAAACTCCAACGGGATAGGGTGGAAGTTTTGTTGGTACTAGTTTAGGGTACATATGATTTTTGGTTGCTCTATATTACACTTTTTGTGAGGCAAGGTAACAAGAAATAGCTTTTTTGGCACTTTTTTTTGTTATTTACAACATTCATTTGACAGGTTAGATCATGTGGTATTTTTATAGAGCAGGTTGTCACGGACGCGGCCATACCTAATATGTATACAATTTTTTTTATTTATGTAAGTTTTACACAATGATTTCATTTTTGAAACAAAAAAATGTTTTAGTGTCTCCATAGTCTGAGAGCCATAGTTTTTTCAGTTTTTGGGCGAATATCTAAAGTAGGGTCTCATTTTTTGTGGGATGAGATGACGGTTTTATTGGCACTATTTTGGGGTGCATATGACTTTTTGATCGCTTGCTATTACACTTTTTGTGACGTAAGATGACAAAAAATGGCTTTTTTTACACCGTTTTTATTTTTATTTTTTTACGGTGTTCACCTGAGGGGTTAGGTCATGTGATATTTTTATAGAGCCGGTCGATACGGATGCGGCGATACCTAATATGTATACTTTTTTTTATTTATGTAAGTTTTACACAATGATTTCATTTTTGAAACAAAATAAATCATGTTTTAGTGTTTCCATAGTCTAAGAGCCATAGTTTTTTCAGTTTTTGGGCCATTATCTTGGGTAGGGTATGAATTTTGCGGGATGAGATGACTGTTTGATTGGCGCTATTTTGGGGTGCATATGACTTTTTGATCGCATGCTATTACACTTTTTGTGATGTAGGGTGACAAAAAATTGTTTATTTAGCACAGTTTTTATTTTTTACGGTGTTCATCTGAGGGGTTAGCTCATGTGATATTATTATAGAGCTGGTCGATACGGACGCGGCGATACCTAATATGTATACTTTTTTTATTTATGTAAGTTTTAAACAATAATATCATTTTTGAAACAAAAAAAATAATGTTATAGTGTCCCCATAGTTTTTTTTATTTTTTGGGCCATTGTCTCATGTAGGGGCTCATTTTTTGCGGGATGAGATGACGGTTTGATTGGTACTATTTCGGCGTACATGCGACTCTTTTGATCACTTTTATTACCTTTTTTGGGAAGTAAGGTGGGCAAAATTTAAATTTCCTGATAGTTTTTATTTTTTTTATTTTTATAGCGTTCACCGTGCGGGGAAAGTAACATGACCGTTTTATATATCAGGTCGTTACGGACGCGGCGATACCTAATATGTGTAGTGTATTTTTATTTTTTTTATTTTTATTCAGTGATAAATGTGTTTTTATTATCTTTACTTTTTTCACAGTTTTTTTTACATTTTTTGGACCCAGACCCACTTGGTTCTTGAAGATCCAGTGGGTCTGATGTCTGTATAATACAGTACAGTACAATATATAGTGTACTGTACTGTATTTTACTTGCACTGAACAGATCTATGCTTTTAGCATAGATCTGTTCAGCACCACGGACAGCAGGACGCCTGAGAAGGCGTCCTGTTGCCATGGGAACCTTCCCCGTCTGCCACAACTGAGCGGAAGGGGAAGGAGGGGAGCTCCCTCCCTCTGTCCCCCCATCCATTTGGGGGCTGCAAAGGCACAGCAGCCCCCGATGGCAGAGGGGGGGAGCTCCCTGACTTAACCCTTTCCATACCGCAGTCCGTATGGACCGCGGTATGGAAAGGGTGAGACGGCTGACATCGCAGAGATGTCAGCCGTTTATATCAGAGTGTCAGCAATGTGCTGACACTCTGGTATACCACTGACCCACCAATGAAAATTCAGCCTCCCGCAACTGCCGCATCGCCCAAAAACCGCCCCCTGCACCCCGCCACATAAATGAATTCAGGGGTGCAGGGGGGGGGGGGGGGTTAAAAAATTAGATTTTGGCCATTTTTAGGTTTCTGATCCCTGCGGTCAGGGACCGCAGGGATCAGAGACTACATAAAGCGCTGCAAACCGCAGGTCTGAATTGACCTGCGGTTTGCAGTGATCGCCGATATGGGGGGGTCACAGGACCCCCCTCGGCATTGAGCCTTGGTGCCTGGCTGTGTGTAACAGCCGGCACTCAGCGCTGTCACCATGTCTGCAGACATGGTGACAGTTTAATTCCAGGACGAGTATACTCGTCCTGGAGCGCTAAGTACCGTTGCTCCAGGATGAGTATACTTGTCCAAGGTCCTGAAGGGGTTAACGGAGCTCACAAACAGAAAGCCAAAACACTAGTGTGAAAGTAGCCTTAGCCCCATTTCACATGGGCAAGTTTTCCGCGCGGTTGCAATGCGTGAGGTGAACGCTTTTCACCAGCACTGAATCCTGACCCATTCATTTCTATGGGGCTGTGCACATGAGCTGTGATTTTCACACATCACTTGTGCGTTACGTGAAAATTGCAGCATGTACTATATTGTGTGATTTTCATGCAACACAGGCTCCATAGAAGTGAATGGGGCTGCGTGAAAATCGCAAGCATCCGCAAGCAAGTGCGGATGCGGTGCGATTTTCACGCATGGTTGCTAGGTGACGATCGGGACGGAGACCCGATCTTTATTATTTTCCCTTATAACATGGTTATAAGGGAAAATAATAGCATTCTGAATACAGAATGCTTAGTAAAGTAGTGATGGAGGGGTTAAAAATAAAGAAAAAATTATTTAACTCGTCTTAATCTACTTGTTCGCACAGCCCGGCTTCTCTTCTGTCTTCTTCTTTGATAATCTGTGAGGAAAAGGATCTGTGGTGACGTCACTGCGTTCATCACATGGTCCATAACATGATCCATCACCAGAAGACAGAAGAGAAGCCGGGCTGCGCGAACAAGTGGCTTAAGGTGAGTTAAATTTTATTTATTTTTTAACCCCTCCATCACTAAGCATTCTGTATTAAGAATGCTATTATTTTCCCTTATAACCATGTTATAAGGGAAAATAATGAAATCTACACAAGACCTAACCCAAACCCAAACTTCTGTGAAGAAGTTTGGGTCTGGGTACCAAACATGCCGATTTTTCTCACGCACGTGCAAAATGCATTAAAACGCTTTGCACTTGCGGGGAAAAATCGTGCATTTTCCCACAACGCACCCGCATCTGTTCCTGCAACGCCCGTGTGAACTCGGCCTTAGGCCTCATGCACACGACCGTTGTGT
The DNA here is from genome assembly GCF_014858855.1 of Bufo gargarizans. Classification (NCBI taxonomy): domain Eukaryota; kingdom Metazoa; phylum Chordata; class Amphibia; order Anura; family Bufonidae; genus Bufo; species Bufo gargarizans. Next base: position 312,149,696 of record NC_058081.1, read on the forward strand.
GCATCCGTGGTCGTTGTGCCGTTTCCCGTTTTTTTTTCGTGGACCCATTGACTTTCAATGGGTCCATGGAAAAATCGGAAAATGCACCATTTGGCAGCCGCATCCGTGATCCGTTTTTCCTGGCCGTGAATAAAATATGACCTGTCCTATTTTTTTCACTGCCAACGGTTCACGGACCCATTCAAGTCAATGGGTCCGTGAAAAAACACGGATGCACACAAGATTGTCATCCGCGTCCGTGATCCGTGTCCGTGATCCGTGTCCGTTTTTTCATATCATTTCAATGGCAAACTTGACTTAGATTTTTTTTTTCATTTTTCATGTCCGTGGATCCTCCAAAAATCCTCCAAAAATCAAGGAAGACCCACGGACGAAAAAACTGTCACGGATCACCGACCAACGGACCCCGTTTTTGCGGACCTTAAAAAAAAAACGGTTGTGTGCATGAGGCCTTACTCCTGGAAACAGACTGCCAGTGGTGCATCTAATTTATCATGAGGTCTGAGGCTTGTCATAAATTGGGGGTTTTCTTAACTATTGCCAGGGGTAAACAAAGACTTTTGTAAAAAGCTGGTCTTTGTAAATGACCCCCAGTATATGAGCTGCGAGCAGAAGTAGTTGAGCAGACTGATATATAGATCAACAAAAATGTCCTATCAGTGACTGACAGCTATCTGTGTATACACAGTCATAGAGGGAAGGTTGTCAATCACTGATAGGGCTGCCTCATTGACTTCACAGCCCAGAATGAGCAGGAATTGAAATAAAAAAAATTGCAGGGTTTATTAAATATTTTCCTGTAAAACTGTATATCAATCTGCTCAGCTCCTTCTGCTCTATAACACGCTGTCTGCAGACTACATAAATTTTCAGTGTGACAAGTTCACTTAAATTTTTTTTGGTTGGGTTATAGTTGTATGACTCTTTCCGTTCGGCAAAAAAATTGAACATGTCCTATTATTGTTAGTATTACGGACAGGGATAGTACTGTTCTATTAGGGGCCAGCTGTTCCGTTCCGCAAAATACGGAATGCACAGGGACATCATCCGTATTTTTTGCGGACTGCAAAATACATACGGTTGTGTGCATGAGCCCTCAGCCAGTACTTTTAGGGCTCATGCAATGTATTTTCTTCCCGTGTCCGTTCCGTTTTTTTCGGACCATATGCGGAACCATTCACTTCAATGGGTCCGCAAAAACAAAGGAAATGCATATGGAACACATCCATTTTGCGGATCCATGCCCACTTTGCCCATGTGTTTACTGTTTACAAACATTACAGTAATGATAACAAAGTTCCTGTTTCCGTTTGCAATCTGCAACAAAACGGATCGCATACGGAAACCATACGGATATGTTTTGTGGCATAACTGAATGGATGCGACCACAAAACAGAAAAAAAAAAAACTCATATACAACGGACCGCAAAACTACAACAGTCGTGTGCATGAGCCCTTATAGAGAGTCCAATGAGGCTCGCTGTCCCCACCCTTCCTCACCTCTGGACCATGATTGACAGGTTTCTTTCCAGAACTGCTGAACATAGTCATTTCTTTTATATGGATACTAGTTTTTGTTGTCTTTGACTTAAATTGGAACTTCATAGGTATAAATCATGGGAAGGGCAGTGTTACAACAACATGAAATTGCTATTATACCACATGCTTTTTTAAATGATTTATTGCTCGGCTTTGGAAAAGTGTGTTTATTTTACAGTGGGTTACCAAAAATATGCAAGTGGTTACAAATATGTAGACTGCTAACGATGGGAGGTGCCACTACATTTTCAAATCCATTTACTAATATTGGACACCGGTGTTTGAATCACTAGTAAACCGCTATTAAGAAAGGAACTTCTTCATTGACTATTCAGTACTTTTTTTCCTTCTTGTTTACACACACACGTTCTGGTTAAAAAAAAAATTATATTGTGTTATATACCCTGTATATAGTAATTGATACATGAATCCATAATGTGCATAGTTCACACTGTTAAATTATTGCTGTAGGAGTTATTGTAGATGTCACTATATTTGATATACTTGGCATGAATTGGCGTGAGATGCTTGTTATTGATTTATTATACATTAGTTTTCTAAATGATTGCTGATAAATGGATGCCTACTGCAGATTGGAGGACCTATACCTAGCCAGCCAGAGAGTGCCTTCAGGTTTCCATCAGGATTTCCCATATTTTTGTTAACATAAATAGTGCTACAGACAACACTAATGTTACCACCAAAAATAATCAAACTGTGAAGATAGTGGAACAGTGGTAGTGTGCATTACATATCTTCATCTAGGTTTTGTGTATATGATTTCAGCATCTATACTGTGGTAGCCTTTCTTTGGGCAACAAACATGTCAAGGGTGTTCAATAAGCTATCTACCTGAATATGAGAACTTGCTACTGTTCAGTATAATCCTCCTTGACTTCAACACACTTACTCCACTTCACCTCCAGTGATCGGATGCCCTCAGAATAGGAGACTCCTTGCTATTGCAGGAACCCTGTTACGGCCGCTTTGACTGCATTATCATCAGGAAATTGTTGCCCACTCAGAAATGTTTTAGGTTACAAAAGAGAAAGTACGGTAATCCATGGGAGCCAGGTCTGGAGTGTCGGGTGGATGGTTAAGCTCCACAAAGCCGCATTCCCTAATATCAGCTTGTGATTTGTGAGCTGCAACACACCTGCCGACAACTTCCCATGGCATTTCTCTTTGATTGCCTCACGTTATGCCTTCATTGTTAAAGAATTGTTGTCTTGTGTGGCATGAATTCTAGTCATAAAACACTTATGGGAGAGGCTTAACTGTGATGAGTGGGTGAAGCGCTTCCCCTGACCTAGCTGGCTGTGTTGTGCCGGAAGCCAGGAGCGAGGGTAAGCCTAGTAGTGGGCAAAAATAAACGAGGAGAGCAGAGTAGTGACCAAAAGCCTACAAAACCACCCAGAGAGCAAGATTACAAAATGCCTGGGAAATCTCAACATGCGGGTTCGGGATGTATCTCATGAAGCAAGAAGAGCGCCACCTACCCAAGCATTTAACCCGTGCGCCGAGACCCCGTTTTCGATGCTGAGGGCGCAGCTCCAGTTCAGAGCGAGTGTCCCGTGGTGGCCAGCGGGTTACGACCGAGACCTGAGGCCAGCGTTATGATGTGGGCCACAAAACTGGATTGATGACAGGGGCCCCCAACGCCAAGGAAGCAGCGGGGCCTCTGGGGAGGCCATTGCAACGGGGCCAGCAATTGACGGGGGACCATGACTGGGCACCAATCGTTGGAGGTTTTAAAACCTTACCTCAGAGGATGGTCCATGCTGATTGGCCTTCGTGGAAGGGAGCCAGAGGCCACAAAGGTCATGGGCCCAGGACAACTGTCGCACCGGCAACCCCTAACGTTTAGGGGAGGTGCTGGTGAACTCACCTGGCCCGAGGAACCCGCAAAACCCGAGATACACGGCTGCCCTAACAATCAAACTAGGAGAGTGGCCAAAAAGGAAATCCATCCAGCGCGGACGAGAGTCGCCCAAACATCTCACCGGAGACAGGCTGCGCGCCACCTACCTGCATGGCGCAGTGCTGTCTCCCCGCTAGGTACAGCTTGATGGTGTTAAATGACAGCCTGAGATTTGCGGTGACAGTGGGCTATGAACGCCAGGGTGTAGGAGACATCGTTCAAGCCACCTGCGGGTGGGACCTTGAAAAACTTTGGAAACCTTGACGCCGGCTTGGTAGTTTCCTGATGGTACGGGAAAACCTCTGAGCGTTTCAGGCAAATATATTGGATCCTGACCGATTCAGGCAAATGCGAACAACCTGTGGGAAATAAGACCTGAGCGATTTCAGGGAAATACGTGACCTGAGTGAATCAGGAAAATACATAGTAACATAATAACATAGTACATAAGGCCGAAAAAGACATTTGTCCATCCAGTTCGGCCTGTTATCCTGCAAGTTGATCCAGAGGAAGGCAAAAAACCCCTGTGAGGTAGAAGCCAATTTTCCTCATTTCAGGGGAATAAAAAATTCCTTCCCGACTCCAATCAGGCAATCAGAATAACTCCCTGGATCAACGATCTCTCTAGTAGCTATAGCCTGTAAAATTAATACATACACCCTGGAAATACCGACAACCTGAAGAGACAGGAAAATACAAACCTGAGCGATTCAGGGAAATACATGACCTGAGTGATTTCAGGGAAAATACGTAAAACCTGAGCGATTCAGGGGAATACATAAAACCCAAGCGATTCAGGGAAATGAGACCTGGGGTGCGTCAGAAACCCCTCCCCGGAAACCCCCCCAAAAATATATACATATTTCCCCCTTTTTTTTATATATATATTTTTTTATGGAGGTGCGTAAAGCCGCCACCCGGCTCGACCTTACCTGAAACCTGGCACCGTGGAATAACCAGACACAGAGACGCCCTGTGACACAATTGAGGAAGGATCGAAATTCCGGTGGCCTGAGGCCCTGCTTACCTGAAATAAACTAGCGTTGGTACGAGACCCGGAGAGAGGTGTGATCTGGTGGCACTGGAATGAAGCGACGGAGAACCAGGATGCAGCCTGGGCATCATGGCCAACTGCTGGATGACCCTGAACTGCCAGAATCAGGGCCCGAAGTCGCGCTGCATGCAACAAGACCTGTGGGAAACAGAAATCCAGACGTGCCGGACACGAACCGGGTAACCAGGAACCAGCCGGACCCTGCTGAGAAACCCCCGAGCGTTCCAGGCAGACGCATGGAACCTGAGCGATTCAGGCAAATACATTGAATCCTGAGCTTACCTACACCTTTCGGGGAGGATGACAGGCCTGGGTGAACCAGGAGACAGGTAGGTGTGAGCCTGGGCGATTCAGGAGGCAGAGATAGGAATGAGCCTGGGCGAACCAGGAGACAGAAGAAGGTGCGTGCCTGGGCGATCCAGGAGGCAGAGGTAGGTATGAGCCTGGACGAACCAGGAGACAGAGGTAGGTATGAGCCTGGACGAACCAGGAGACAGAGGTAGGTATGAGCCTGGACGAACCAGGAGACAGAGGTAGGTATGAGCCTGGACGAACCAGGAGACAGAGGTAGGTATGAGCCTGGACGAACCAGGAGACAGAGGTAGGTATGAGCCTGGACGAACCAGGAGACAGAGGTAGGTATGAGCCTGGACGAACCAGGAGACAGAGGTAGGTATGAGCCTGGACGAACCAGGAGACAGAGGTAGGTATGAGCCTGGACGAACCAGGAGACAGAGGCAGGTATGAGCCTGGACGAACCAGGAGACAGAGGCAGGTATGAGCCTGGACGAATCAGGAGACAGAGGTAGGTATGAGCCTGGACGAATCAGGAGACAGAGGTAGGTATGAGCCTGGACGAATCAGGAGACAGAGGTAGGTATGAGCCTGGACGAACCAGGAGACAGAGGCAGGTATGAGCCTGGACGAACCAGGAGACAGAGGCAGGTATGAGCCTGGACGAACCAGGAGACAGAGGCAGGTATGAGCCTGGACGAACCAGGAGACAGAGGCATGTATGAGCCTGGACGAACCAGGAGGCAGAGGCAGGTGCGTGCCTGGATGAACCAGGAGGCAGAGGCAGGTGCGTGCCTGGATGAACCAGGAGGCAGAGGTAGGTGCGTGCCTGGGCGATCCAGGAGGCAGAGGTAGGTGCGTGCCTGGGCGATCCAGGAGGCAGAGGTAGGTGCGTGCCTGGGCGATCCAGGAGGCAGAGGTAGGTGCGTGCCTGGGCGATCCAGGAGGCAGAGGTAGGTGCGTGCCTGGGCGATCCAGGAGGCAGAGGTAGGTGCGTGCCTGGGCGATCCAGGAGGCAGAGGTAGGTGCGTGCCTGGGCGATCCAGGAGGCAGAGGTAGGTGCGTGCCTGGGCGATCCAGGAGGCAGAGGTAGGTGCGTGCCTGGGCGATCCAGGAGGCAGAGGTAGGTGCGTGCCTGGGCGATCCAGGAGGCAGAGGTAGGTGCGTGCCTGGGCGATCCAGGAGGCAGAGGTAGGTGCGTGCCTGGGCGATCCAGGAGGCAGAGGTAGGTGCGTGCCTGGGCGATCCAGGAGGCAGAGGTAGGTGCGTGCCTGGGCAATCCAGGAGGCAGAGGTAGGTATGAGCCTGGCGAGCCAGGAGGCAGAGGTAGGTAGTAGATGAGACAGCAGTATATCACGTGAAGCATAGATATATAACATGTGGCACTGTCGCCCATAGAGTAGAAGACTGCGGTGAGCGTATGGTGACCGCTGAATGGGTATGGCGAGTAATGATGGCCTGGACTACTTGTGGTGAGACCCCCGATTTTTTTTTTTTTTTTTTTTTAACCCGTGCTAACCTGGTCCCTTCCAGCCCAGCGGAATGAGGAACCAAGGATGACTGCCTCGCTCCCGCACGGCGGGAGTGCGTATGAAATGGCTGGAGATTGGAACCTACCGATTAACTTGTAGATCTATTTAAATTTCTTTATACAATAAAATAAAATAAATAAAAAAAATTTAAATTTCTCTTTTTTTTTTTTATATAAATTTTTTTTTTTTATATACATATATATATATATATATATATATATATATATATTTTTTTTTTTTTTTTTTTTTTTTTTTTATTATTATTTTTTTTTTTTTTGAGGGCATGGCCTGACGTTGCCCGGGGGCTAGATACCCCTGCTTTGGCCGTAGACCTAATGGGAACACTAAATACAATAAAATATATTCACCAGGATCCAGATTTCAGCAGTATAGACACAAGCTTCTGTGACATCATTCTACACTATGAATATATATATACTATAAACAAACATCTGCTGATAGCCTGTCTATCATGAAGAAGGATCCACAGGAAAAATGACCCAACAATTAGAGCTTAATTCCCTTAACAAAAGTGTCATGGTGCATAGTGATTTTAACTTTGACAGGGTTTCTGATGTACATTTATGGGCCCAGGCCTGACGGAAGCACTCCGGCGTGCGCTCCAAGCTGGAACACACGCCGCACACGCGACCAGGCCCAGACCCGGCCGAAGGACTCCGGCGTGCGCTCCAAGCCGGAACGCACGCCGACCACGTGACCCGGCCCATGCCTTGCGGCGGATTTCCGGCGTGCGCTCCACGCTGGAACGCACGCCGGCTTGCAGTGGGGCCTGAGGTGAGGACGGGGAGGCCGTGTGGAGAGGGGGATCTGCGGGCCAGACCCTGCCCCCCCTGCTATCTCGGGAGGAAGTTGGAGGGGAACACAGGGAGGGAACCAAGGAAGGAGACAAGAAGCAATTTGGTGCGGACATGAGAATTGGCATGCGTTCCACGCTGGAACGCATGCCAACTCTGGGAGCCGGGAGTATGTGACCGCGGCTGATGGAGCCCTTGTGGCGCATTGTTTGCGCAAAATTACCTCTCCTGAAGACGTGACGGCAGCATATGAAAACGAAACCAAACGAACCGAACCGAACCAGATGAAAGCTACTCACAACATGCACAGATGCAGCACCAGAGCAGGCGACTCCCTATCCAGAATGTGAACAGAAGCGCCCTGAGGAGCTGGAGGCTGGGGCTTAAGAAGGTAATATGCCCCTCCCACAAATTCAGGCTGACTTTTCAGCCTTCCACTAGTGGGTGATTCACATGTTGAGTCCATTTCTTGTTTTGTTATGAAGGGCTTGCCTGCTCCGATGGTTCTGGGTTTACCGTGGTTGATAAAGCATAACCCTACTATTGACTAGAAAACAAGACAAAGCAGTAGCTGGAGTGAATTTTGTTCGGACAACTATCTTTGTACTTCTATCTCAGGGGTGTCAACTACGGTCCTACCTCAGTTTCTCTCTGATTTTGCAGACGTATTCTCGGAGGGTGGAGCTCAGGAGCTGTGCCCCCCCCTGGAGAATATGATTGTCCGGTCAATCTCATCCCTGGAGCTAAACTGCCAAAATCTCGACTATACAACATTTCCCAACCCGAAAGAGAAGTTATGCGGAAGTATTTTGCAGAGGGTATGGCAAAGGGACATATTAGGCCATCTAAGTCACCTGTGCCTGCCGGCTTCTTTTTCGTAAAAAAGAAAGACGGATCACTTAGACCATGTTTAGATTTCCGGGAATTGAATCTCATTACGGTTCGTGATCCGTATCCTCTTCCTTTGATTTCTGATCTATTTGATCAAATTGTCGGAGCCAAGGTGTTCTCCAAGTTGGATTTAAGAGGAGCTTAAAATTTGATCAGAATGAAGGAAGGAGATGAGTGGAAAACGGCCTTCCCGAAGGTCATTTCGAGAATCTTGTCATGCCCTTTGGTTTAACTAATGTGCCAGTGGTCTTTCAGCGATTTGTCAATGATATTTTCCATCATTTAGTGGGAAGGTTCATTGTTATTTACCTTGATGATACACTAATTTACTCACCCGATTTTGGAGACCCATCAGAATCACGTTAGACAGGTGTTTTCGATCCTTCGGGAGAATAAATTGTATGCAAAATTGGAAAAATGTGTATTTGCTGTCCAGGAGCTACCGTTTTTAGGATACCTGCTTTCTGACTCTGGTTTTCATATGGACCCCTGAAAAGGTCCGGGCGGGACTGGAATGGGACCGGCCTGAGAATCAGAAAGCTCTGATGCGTTTTTTGGGTTTTACCAATTACTACAGAAAATGAATCTTGAATTATTCCACCATTGTAAAACCTTTGACAGATATGACTAAAAAAGGCGCCGACTTTTCTGTCTGGTCGGATGAGGCATTACAGGCCTTTTCCGCTATTAAGAAATGTTTTGCGTCTGCTCCCATTCTTATGCAACCTGATGTGTCTTAACTGTTCATCGTGGAGGTTGATGCATCAGAAGTGGGGGTCGGAGAGGTTCTGTCGCAGGGTCCATCCCCTAGCAAATGCTGTCCGTGTGCTTTTTTCTCCCAAAAACTCTCGCCCGCTGAAAGAAATTATGATGTAGGAGATAGAGTTGCTGGCCATAAAATTGGCCTTTGAGGAATGGCGTCATTGGTTGGAGGGGGCTATTCATCCTATTACGGTATATACTGACCACAAGAATTTGGCTAGATGGTCACAGTTTTTTGCTAGGTTCAATTTTGTGGTCACCTTTCGCCCTGGGGTTAAAAACGTCAAGGCAGATGTGTTATCATGTCGTTTTCCTGGGGAGAGTGATTCGGAGGATCCCGCTCCGATTTTGGCTGATGGGGTGGTGGTTTCCGCTCTGTACCCTGAGTTGGAGATGGATGTGTTGGGGGCCCAGGAGGTGGCTCCTGATTCTTGTCCTCCAGACAAGTTGTTTGTTCCTGCTGAACTGCGATACAAGGTGTTCAAGGAACATCATGTCCTTGCGGGACATGCTGGAAGCAAATCCACCATAGATCTTATTTCCCGGAGATTCTGGTGGCCAGGGTTGCGCAAGGGTGTGGAAGGTTATGTGACAGTTTGCGAGACCTGTGCACGCCCGAAGGTGGCTCACACTCGGCCTTCAGGATCCCTTCTTCCTTTATCCATCCCGTCTCGTCCCGTCCACTTTGTACCGTTGCCTAGCTTGCCCAATGCCAAAACTCTCACTCAGGTTTTTATCAATAACAGTGTCTGATAGGGGGACGCAATTTGTTTCCATGTTTTGGAGGACGTTCTGCTCTCATCTGGGAATTCAACTGTCTTTTTCTTCGGCTTTTCATCCCCAGTCGAATGTTCAGACAGAGCGCACTAACCAAAACCTGGAGACCTATTTGAGGTGTTTTGTTGCTGAGAAACAGGATGACTGGTCCTCGTTCTTGTCTCTAGCCGAATTTGCCTTGAATAACCGTAGACAGGATCCATTGATAAGTCGCCATTTTTAGCGCATTTGGTTTTCACCCACAGTTTGGTACTTTTTCTGGGACTGGATCTTCTGGGATCTTCCGCCTTGTCATCTGTCTTGCGGAAGATCCAAGTTAATTTGGAAAAGATGGGTGAAAGATATAAATGGATGGCTGACAGGAGACGTATGACTGGTCCGGACCTGTGTGTGGGTGATTCGGTGTGGTTGTCCACTAGAAACATTAAGCTGAAGGTACCATCTTGGAAATTGGGTCCAAGATTTATTGTCCCTTACAAAATCTCTGCTGTGGTCAACCCAGTGGCGTTTCGTCTGGATCTTCCACAGACCTGGGAGATCCATAATGTGTTTCACAGGTCTTTATTAAAGAAATATGTGGAACCATCTCCATTGCCATCTCCCCCTGTCCTGGTGGATGGCAATTTGAAGTTTGAAATCTCTAAGATTCTCGACTTACGTGTTCTTTGGGGTTCCCTCCAGTACCTGGTGCGCTGGAAGGGATACAGTCCCAAGGAAAGAATGTGGGTTCTGGCTGCTGATATCAGTGCTAGCCGCCTAGTGAGGGCCTTTCACAGGGCACACCGGGATAAAGTTAGTTTGGGGTGTCCGGAGGTCACTCGTAGAAGGGGGGGGTTCTGTCACGCCTTGCCCTGTGAATGTGCAGAGATCTGTCAGACTGGCTGCACATGTCTGGCTTCTTTGTTTGTTTTGATTTGGGTTTGAGCTTGATCCACCTTCCCTCAGGTGTACTGGGTTTCATTGTTAGTGAGGCTATTTATCCCAACTTCCCCGAGTGGCCTGTGCGGGTTATAGTTCTTTCCTGGGAGCTCTTTATTTGTGGTGGATCGTCTGCTCCAGCTCTGCTCAAGATAAGTCCTCTCCTTCATTTCCCTTTGTGCGTTTTATCTAGGCCTCTAGGGAAACGCTTGCTTCCTCCTGGTTTGAAGAAGCAGGTTGCCTCTTCCCTTTTCCCTGCTGCTTAGGGTTTGTCCAGGGTGTTTAGGTTTAGGCACGAGGGCATGTGCATATCCACCCTAAGGGTATGCACATGGGCACAGCAGTTTAGGGAAAGCTTTTACGGATCGCTAGGAGGTGACCCCTTTCTCCCTAGCTTTTGGGCCTATTCATTTGTTCTGTTTGTTTTCCCGTGTTTGGTTATTTCCCCGCTTACCTACCTGTCGTGACACTGAAATGCCTATTTCATGAACTATAACACTGACTTTGACCCAACGATCTTTCAAAATCATGGCCTCTACTTTACGGCATATTTTCTCTGAAGATGTATTGACGGGTCGCCCTGAAAGGGAGTCATCTTCGATTGATTCCCCCAAACCATTTAAACTGCTTGGCCCAATACTTTACTTGGTAGTAGGAAGGGGCATCATCACCATATTCAGCATCCTTTCATGGATTTCTTTATACTTTTCTTCCTTTGTAAGGAATTTAATCATGGAACGAAGCTCCAAATCCCTCATATTATTATTATTTTTACACTTTGCCTTCATGATAAATGCCATTTGCTGAAGTGAGACAACAAAGTCAGCAGAGTTCTCCTTTGTATTTAAGAGTTTATGGTCTCTAATGGTCATGAATTTTGCTTATTGTATTTTTAAGAGAGGTATTCAATAAGTTATCTACTCCAGCATATTCTGTCAGCGTTAGAGAGCTGAGTTTGTCTGTGCAGGTTGAGACATGTCTGGACATGCAACACATACAGTACAAGTTCAGTCTGATGAAAGCACTGGAAGTGACAGAATGACAAGTGCAGTGCACACTGCACTTGTCATTCTGTCACTTACAGTGCTTTCATCAGACTGAACTTCTGTATGTATTGCATGTCCAGACATGTCTCAACCTGCACAGACAAACTCAGCTCTCTAACGCTGCGGCGCCCAGGGATCTCACCGCACTTATTATTATCCCTGGGCGCCGCTCCGTTCTCCCGTTATGTCCTCCGGTATCTTCGCTCAGTAAGTTATAGTAGGCGGAGACTTAGGACTCTTCTTTATAGTAGGCGGAGTCTGCTCTTGTTCTGCTGGGCGTCTCCTCCTCCTAGGCTGTAGCGCTGGCCAATCGCAGCGCAGAGCTCACAGCCTGGGAGTTTTTTTTCTCCCAGGCTGTGAGCTCTGCGCTGCGATTGGCCAGCGCTACAGCCTAGGAGGAGGAGACGCCCAGCAGAACAAGAGCAGACTCCGCCAACTATAAACAAGAGTCCTAAGTCTCCGCCTACTATAACTTACTGAGCGAAGATACCGGAGGACATAACTGGAGAACGGAGCAGCGCCCAGGGATAATAGTAAGGGCGGTGAGATCCCTGGGCGCCGCTGTATATGTCAGGATACTTAGTTCACAATGTTTTTCCAGGTGAAAGGTCCGCTTTAAGAAAATAGTGTATATGATATGTACGTGCTAGGGCACAGCTCTAAGACAGCTCTGCCCTCAGCATGCCGATATCTAGCCCTGTTAACCAAGGGGAGAAGGAGTGTTCAGAGCACAGGGGTGTTAGAAAAGAAGTGCTCCAAGGATTCAGCCCCACCTCTTGTGCTTAAAGGGAACCTGTCACCGGGATTTTGTGTATAGAGCTGAGGACATGGGTTGCTAGATGGCCGCTAGCACATCCGCAATACCCAGTCTCCATAGCTCTGTGTGCTTTTATTATGAAAAAAAAACCGATTTGATACATATGCAAATTAACCTGAGATGAGTCCTGTCCCTGACTCATCTTACATACAGGACTCATCTCAGGTTAATTTGCATATGTATCAAATCGTTTTTTTTCCACAATAAAAGCACACAGAGCTATGGGGACTGGGTATTGTGGATGTGCTAGCGGCGATCTAGCAACCCATGTCCTCAGCTCTATACCCAAAATCCCGGTGACAGGTTCCCTTTAAATATGCTCATTTGCGTATAAAGAGCTGCATGGACATGATAATGTGACCACAGCTCAGAACGGAAGATAGGAGCAATAAAGGGTAAAAGCTACCTTCATAAATAGTCAAAATAAATTATTATAACCCCTTAATGACCAGCCTGTTTTGGGCCTTACTGACAAAGCTTTTTTTTTTCCTTTTTTCATCGTCGCATTCCAAGAGCTATAGCTTTTATTTTTCCGTCTATATAGCTTTATAAGGGCTTGTTTTTTGTGTGAAAATTTGTAGTTTTTAATGGCTACATTTTGGGGTACACATAACTTTCTGCTTAACTATTTTTAACGCTTTTTGGGAGGGAAATGGGAAAAACAGCAATACTGCCACTGCGTTTTTACGTTATAAATTTTACGGCATTCATTTTTCGGTATAAATAACATAATATCTTTATTCTCTGGCTCAATACGATTACAGTGATACCGAATAGATTTTTTTTATGTTTTACAACTTTTTTGCAATAAAACCCCCTTTTTTGCATTGCCGCTTCCAAATCATTCTATGGAGTTGTGTGAGGGCTTGATTTTTGCAGAACGACTTGTATTTTGCTATTGCTATTATGTTTTTTCTGTGGCAACTAAGAATAAATGAGCAATTCTGTCTTTTTATTTTTTGTATTATAATTTTTTTTTTTATGGCGTTCACCGTAGTGGATAATTTATGTGATACTTATGTAGTCCGGGTAGTTACAGACGCGACAATACCAAACATGGGGGAGATTATTTTTTTTGCTATTTGTTTAATTGAAAAGCTTATTTTCAATGTAAAATTTTTTATTGATTTTTTTAACCACTTAATAGTCCCAGAAGGGGACTTTAACAGACAGCTTTTTGATTGATTTTAAAATGCAATGCACTATCCCTATAGTGCATTGCATTTTAATGTCAGTGCTATTCTGACATTGACCAGGAGGCTGTGCTAGAGAAGCGCAGCCTGCTGGAAATTACTCAAGGCTGGTCTGGGGCCTACATGAGACCCCAGCTAGCCTTCACAAAAGTAAAAAAAAGTGGCGGCCCAACCTAAGGCCCCTTAGTGGACCACTGTAAAAAGGTGTATGGGTGGTAACTAAGGGGTTACAGGATGTTCATGCAAACCCCTTTGAAATATATTCTTGGCCACCAGTCATCATTGATAAAATCGCAAAAATTTAGAATTCTAAAATACAGTTGTTTTATTACATGACAGAAAATTATATTGTCTTGACTTTGCTATAGCTTAACCCCTTAAGGACACAGCCTTTTTACACCTTAGGACCAGGCCATTTTTTGCAAATCTGACCAGTGTCACTTTAAGTGCTGATAACTTTAAAACGCTTTGACTTATCCAGGCCGTTCTGAGATTGTTTTTTCGTCACATATTGTACTTCATGACACTGGTGAAATTAAGTCAAAAAAATATTTTTTTTTGCACCAAAAAATACCTAATTTAACACATTTTTGGAAAAATTAGCAAATTTCAAAGTTTCAGTTTCTCTACTTCTGTAATACATAGTAATACCCCCAAAATTGTGATGACTTTACATTCCCCATATGTCTACTTTATGTTTGAATTGTTTTGGGAATGATATTTTATTTTTTGGGGATGTTATAAGGCTTAGAAGTTTAGAAGCAAATCTTGAAATTTTCAGCAATTTACAAAAGACATTTTTAGGGACCAGTTCAGGTCTGAAGTCACTTTGCGAGGCTTACATAATAGAAACCACCCAAAAATGACCCCATCTAAGAAACTACACCCCTCAAGGTATTCAAAACTGATTTTACATACGTCGTTAACCCTTTAGGTGTTGCACAAGAGTTATTGGCAAATGGGGATGAAATTTGAGAATTTCTTTTTTTTGTCTAATTTTCCATTTTAACCCATTTTTTCCACTAACAAATCAAGGGTTAACAGCCAAACAAGACTGTATCTTTATTGCCCTGACTCTGCCGTTTATAGAAACACCCAATATGTGGGCCGTAAACTACTGTACGGCCACACAGCGGGGCGTAGAGGGAAAGGTGCGCCGTTTGGTTTTTGGAGGGCTGATTTTTATGGACTGGTTTATTTACACCATGTCCCATTTGAAGACCCCTGATGCACCCCTAGAGTAGAAACTCCCTAAAAGTGACCCCATCTAAGAAACTACACCCCTCAAGGTATTCAAAACTGATTTTACATTCGTCGTTAACCCTTTAGGTGTTGCGCAAGAGTTATTGGCAAATGGGGATGAAATTTAGCAAATTTCATTTTTTTTGTCTAATTTTCCATTTTAACCCATTTTTTCCACTAACAAATCAAGGGTTAACAGCCAAACAAGACTGTATCTTTATTGCCCTGACTCTGCCGTTTACAGAAACACCCAATATGTGGCCGTAAACTACTGTACGGCCACACAGCGGGGCGTAGAGGGAAAGGTGCGCCGTTTGGTTTTGGCGGGCTGATTTTTATGGACTGGTTTATTTACACCATGTCCCATTTGAAGCCCCCTGATGCAC